>NC_086154.1:249818062-251122645 GCF_035149785.1 Candoia aspera | reverse complement strand
ATGTCCACATTACTTCGCCCTTTGGCGAGGGCTGGGGTGGGGCACAGTTGCGGGACGGATTCAATTCAGCCGCCGCGTTGGGGCGCAGCCTTGAAGAAGGGAGCCTTGCTTTCCCTCCCTCTCCTCCTCCCGCCTCCCCAACCGCGGCCTTTCCTGGATCCATTAAAAATGCATGTTCGAGCCCCACAGGGCGAGAAGAGCCGCTTAGTTGGGGCTGGTTTCTTTCCACTTTTAATGTCGATTTAGGCTCTGAGCCCGGACAGAAATCGCCCTTTTGAAAAAATGAGAGCGTCCGGTAGGTGTTATTTTAATAATAATAACAGCAACAACAATAACAATAACAATAACAACGTGGTGAAGCTTTATACCCGCCTTGTAGGAAGGTGATGGTGGTGAAAGGTCCCTCGAGCCTCCAGTCGCTCAGAGAAAAGGCCAGTTAATTGTTTTCACCTTTGCGATAAATAACACTTATGCAAAACTAGCCACGTCGCTCTCCCCGACCCGGTCCTCCCCTCCCCACCCCCTAAATTTAACGATTTTCAATTAGAAGGAGAAACAGCACAAGAAGAGGAGGAGGGCCAGGTCAGCACGGTAAGGTATGCACAAAGTATATATAAATGTGTGTGCGCGGGCCTATAAGATGATAAGATAAGGGCAAATTCTCTCTCCATTATCCCCAACTTCGGGGACCGTTAGGAATACGAAAAAAGCCATTCAGAGGGAGCTCATCACCTCCGCACATATATACACACACGCGCGAGTCCTCCCACGCTGCCGGGCCACGCTGATTACCAAGGAGTGGCACCTTTCTTTTGCAAGAACGAGGAATAATATTTGCGCCCTTAAGAAGCTCTGGCTTCGATCAACACCCGGGGTGCCTCAATTATCGCCCTCTCATTAGCCCTCCCCTTCTCTCTCGAGGGAGGCTGGGGGGGGGGGGGGAAGGCTCTCCTCTCCTCTCCTTCCGCGGCGCAATTCCAGGGCATCAGATGGGCGCTTAATTCACAGATTCACAGACGAACCCCCGGTCCGTCCCCCGGTGCATGTTTTGACGCATGCAAACGCGGAACTTCTGCAAACAGGACGCCAGCTTCCTGGGCATCCAGCTTGCAAGCTCGCGCACACTTTGCATCCTCAGTGCTGTTTACACTTATTATTATTATTGTTATTATTATTATTATTATTATTTTCTTTGGCCCTGGTTTTATTTATGGACTCTTAAACTCTAGTCTCGGATTGCCGAGTTGAGAGACAGAGAGAATACTGTGCAAACGCTATATATAGAGGGAGAGACCGATGCGACCACTTAATAATGCATGGCACAGTTACGGTCGCAATTAGGCACGTTTAAGTCCCATTGATTGTGATGGGAGGATTTAAAGGCACACTTCAATCTTCCCCATTGAAATCAATAGGACCTGAAAGTAAATAGTAACTGAACCAGTGTCTGGGTTTGTTTATAGCATTTGTTCCCTTGAAGCCTGATAGCGTCCCTCCAATTGGCTTTTTTGGGGGGAATTGTATTATAATATCTGCATCATATTGCAGTCTGATACCACCAGCTCATCCAGGATCAGTCAGACAGAAATACAGCGTAGGGTTAGGCACAAGATACTGGAGTCTTTTTGCTGTCTGCCACTTTGAAAGCAAAGGGCAGCTGGCTAGGGCAAGGTGAGAATAGGCAGCAAGACACATACAGATCTGTTTGTATACAGTGGTCAGTCAGCGAAATGTAATCTTATGGGAATCTTTGTTGGCCATCCACTTTTGCAAAGCAGTCTAGTATCCTTACATACTCATTTCCCTGGAGTTTTGGCAGAAAAAGCTATCAGAAAAGTCATTATGAGAAGGATTGCAAAACAAGATTTCTTTGCTAATGCTAGTCTGAATGCTACCACCAGAATCTAGATTTAGATTTGTGTTTATCTTCCAGTTGCAGTTCAACAACACTTTTTTTAAAAATAGTCACAGAACCTCCTCCAACTTGGTCTCTGCTAGGACTGCAACACTAAGTTGACTTTGTCTGAATCACTGTTTGATCGGGAAGGGGACCTCACAGTGTCCAAGCTAAAGACTGAACTACTTAGTGAAGGGATAGCTGAGTCTAAATATTTATTTTTATTTTATTTTCTATCCCACCTTTATTATTTTTATAAATAACTCAAGGCACCTAATACTCCTTCCTCCTCCTATTTTCCCCACAACAACGACCCTGTGAGTTGGGCTGAGAGAGAGGGACTGGCCCAAGGTCGCCCAGCCGGCTTTCAGGCCTAAGGCGGGACTAGAACTCTCATGCCACGCCTGATTGGCTCTTGGGCTGAGAGAGAGTGACTGGCCCAAGGTCACCCAGCCGGCTTTCATGCCTAAGGCAGGACTAGAACTCTCCTACTACGCCTGATTGGCTCTTGGGCTGAGAGAGAGGGACTGGCCCAAGGTCACCCAGCCGGCTTTCAGGCCTAGGGCGGGACTAGAATTCCCAGTCTCCTGGTTTCTAGCCCATTGCCTTAACCATTAGTCCAAACTGGTCTATACATGTGCAAGATCTTCAGGGTAGACGTGCACATACATTTCTAGAGCCATTTCCCTTTCTGTGGCCTCTTCAGAGAAATCACTGCAAAATCTGTACAGGTGATTGACCTCTAATTGTTTTTCATTCATTTTACAGACTCTCATAATAACCTTTAAATCTACATAATCAAAATATGATGAGAGAACTTTAGCAGTACCTACTTATATTAACATCTGTGTATGTCTTTACAACAATGCTACCTCTAATATTTTTAGAATACTGCATTGAAAGAGCCCCTCACCCCCCACCAACAAAAAGTCTTGATCTATCATACTGTCAATACTGTGTTTTTGCCTTTTTGTCAAGGTGGGAAAGATTAATTTCTTTTCATCATAGAAAGTGTTTCCCATAGCATCTATGTGTATTATAGAATTACACTAACACAAACAGCCAAGAAATGGTTGATGATATTGCCAGAGTTTGAGCGGGGTTGTTAACAAATAGATCAACATCTTAGAATGTTTGTCATATCTGTGAACATTATTTTCCATCACACTATCTAAACCAGTGTTTCTCAACCTTGGCAAGTTTAAGACGTGTGAACTTCAACTCCCAGAATTCCCCAGCCAGCCAAGCTGGCTGGGGAATTCTGGGAGTTGAAGTCCACACGTCTTAAACTTGCCAAGGTTGAGAAACACTGATTTAAACTAATGGATGACAGAAGATTCATTTCTATGGTGTAGTCTACATTCTATGGTGTAGTCTCTGGGAGTTGAAGTCCACACGTCTTAAACTTGCCAAGGTTGAGAAACACTGATTTAAACTAATGGATGACAGAAGATTCATTTCTATGGTGTAGAAGATTCATTTCTATGGTGTAGTCTAATGTAGTCAACTCTATGGGAGTTGAAGTCCACACGTCTTAAACTTGCCAAGGTTGAGAAACACTGATTTAAACTAATGGATGACAGAAGATTCATTTCTATGGTGTAGTCTAATTCTGGGAGTTGAAGTCCACACGTCTTAAACTTGCCAAGGTTGAGAAACACTGATTTAAACTAATGGATGACAGAAGATTCATTTCTATGGTGTAGTCTAATACTTCTTGTAACTATCTTTTGCTCATGATCCAATGAGGAAAATATTTTAATATATCATCAGCTGCCTCTGAACAGATTGACTGGATACATTAAATCAATGTGTATGTTACCCAAAACTCAGGATAGATATTTTTGATTTCTCAGAGATTGTGAAATAAGAAACAAAAGCTACCACTTTTTACCAAAATGGACATTGCAGCTCCAGAAATCGTCATGCATAGGCTGAAGGCCAGAATAGTGTAATTTCCATTCCTCACCTAGATGTTAAGTGACAGCAACAATACAACCACCCCACACCTGAGAACACTTTTGGGCACTCAGAGCACCTGCCTTTATCCTCTGGTGCCCAGCATCTGCTTCCTGAGAGAGCTGGCTGATTCTGATTCCTGGTAGGGCCTAATCTTTTCTTTATCACTGCTTGATCCAATAACTCACCAGTATCAGAAACAGACTGGCATGGAGAAATAAACAGATGTACCGTTAACTTTCAGTCTCACACAAATAAAACTTGTCCATTAACAATTAATTATCTGGGGCTCCAATGAAAAAACACATAAGTTTTGTTTGGGGATTTGGGCTTGTCTGCTTGTTTTTCGTTAACTAACCTAATGATGCATCTGATGAAAACTTGCAGTTTTTCCATAGCTGGAAGATTATTTTTTTTTACTGATGCCAGTGCGAAGTTATATTAAATATGTCTTCTTATATATTCTAATAGTGTATTTTCTTCTTATGATATATTTTGAAGTATACATTACTCATGTATGATAACAATTAAGGTAATGATGATGCCTCTAGGTTATTATTTTTCTTGTCTGGTACTGATTAAATAGCAACAACATAATTAATAAAAAAGAATTGCATCAGCACGAGCCTTTAACCTTCATAACTTGAATTTGGAAAAGTAACCACAAATGGGAAGATCTTGTGTATCCAGTATCTTGTCTCCATCATAGCCCTCACAAGGAAGATATAATAATGACAATAACAATAATAATCCACTCTTGCTTTTATTTCCCAGCAGTTGACACTCAAATATATTCTGTATCTACAATAAGATACAGTATTTATGACTAACCTCTTCCTGCAGGAAGATAACTTTGCAGTATTTTATGATTCCATTCCACGTGGCGAAATAATTGGAAGCAAATGCTTAATCCCTTTCCCCAAGTCTATTTCCTCCTTTGGGCTTGTTTCTGATTCGGAGCCATTCTTCTAATTATGGTGGGGAGGGGCATACGGAAGATGGAAACTGGAAAATGATTTAATACATGCTCCCAAGAAAAGCTGCTGCTTGAATTAAGGCCACAGGTCAACAGCTGAGCATCCATGTGTATGCAGATGCTCCCCAGTGCACACTCCCAGTAAAAAGAGGCCTGTGAACAGCACAGTATGACCACTGCTTCCTTCAAAATACTGAATTAGCTGTTTGGCAAGGATGCCTAGTGGTCACAGTCAGCTTCACTGGGATGTACTTGAGTGGCAGTGATGATTCTGAAGGATGCCACATCATGCATGTCAACCCATTACCTCAGTGGGAAACATCTTTCATAGGAATAATTCCAGGTAATTGCCACGAGACTTAAGGGCTGCTGTGATATTGTCCCTGCATAAGTGCACCCAGTGATGAGTGATTTGTCTGCAACTCTGGGAATAAGGGTTACATTCTTAACTCTTTTTCGAACAAGGGTCTGTTTCTCACCCTCCCTTCTGCTGTGGCTGTTATGTTTCCTTCACCCAGTCCTAGAGAAGATTTCTGCTCAGACTTCTGAGAAGAGTTTTGAAAGGCCATCTAAAGGCCAAAAGTGAAGAACTTTTGAAATAGTGACCTTGCACAGGTCTGGCTTTTGCTTTCTGTTGGGTGAGGGGGGAGAGATTGGCTAATATGAGTAAACATGCCCATGTCTGAGCTGCAATAGTGACTTTAATCTGTGTCAGTGCCATCTGCGTAACTCCCATGTCAAGATAAGGGGCTTTGCTTATGAACCTTGGCTAACTTGTGCCCTGTGTATTTTCTCCTCTTTCTTCCCTGCCCAGGATCTTCTAAGGCTCTAAATCAGTGGTTCTCAACCTCAGCAACTTTAAGATGTGTGGACTCCGACTCCCATGCTGGCTGGGGAATTCTGGGAGTCGGAGTCCACACATCTTAAAGTTGCTGAGGTTGAGGAACACTGCCTGAAATGCACTAATATGTGAACTGACAAGAAAGCTCTTGAGGTATAAGTTAGTGCAGGGCGTGGGCATTGCAACTGGAGCCCTTGACTTCATTCATTGGGAGGGGAGGGGAGGGGAGGGAAGGGAGGCTCACTCTCTTGCAGATGGCAGCCGATTGCACCCTTGTGCTGCCATTTTTGACCATACCCTGCCGATGCCCCGGCTTCCAGAGAGAGGCAATAATGTAATTAATGAAATAATAAAAGTCAAACATGCCTGCCGGCCCCATTGATTGTTCCCGGGGATGGATGGACGGACGGACGGATCTGTCTGTCTGATGATTTAAAACCACCTGAGCTAAATTAGTGAGAAATGGACCGAACCGGTAATCTCGTTCTTTCGGATTCCTCCAAGCTGCTCCAAAGTGAAGCACCATTAGCCAAGAGTAGACAAAGCCCAGCTCGGCGTGATGCCTGAAAACATCATCCTTGCGCTGTCGGGACAAGGCCGCACTTCGCGCGGTACGACAGCCGCCAGCGCCCGCTTTCTCCGTCGAAAGTTCGAGGCGCGAACCCCACCTTTTGCCTCTAAAGGGAAAACCGTGACCGCCACGCAGAAGGGGAGAGGTGGAAAATCTCAGCCTCGGACGGACAGGGCTGGACTAGGCAGAGAAACCGCCGAGCGACTGCTTTTTAAGCGCCCCTGTCGGAAAATGGGTTTTTGTGAATTAACCTTCGGGGCGGGGCGTGGAATTTCTGTGCGAGCGTATTTGCGGATCCCTCGACGAAAAGGTGGAAGAAAGTAAACCCGCTGGCTGGACCACACAGGCGCGCAGCGGCTGGAGAAAGTGACACAAGCGCAGAGGCAGACGAGAATAAATAGAAACAAATTGGGGGGGGGGGGGGGGAGCCAGGAAAAGAAAGAAAGAAGAAAGGCGGGGGGGGGGCTTTATTTTCTTGGCTTCCCCCTCCCATTTGTTTCTATTTATTCTCGTCCGCCTCTGCGTTTGTGTCACTTTCTCCAGCCGATGTGTGTCTATGGAGGCGGATCGATGCTGATAATGTTGCGAAGATTAAAAGCGCATTAATGCTGGCAACAACAGAGGAACGTGCGGGTCTCCGCTCCCATTGATCGGCAAAACGGAACCCGAGAGCCCGGCGTCTTTCCAGGAAGAGCGAGCGAGCGAGCGGGCGGCCGGGCGCGCGCAGGAGCAGGCGGCGCGCGCCTTCCCAGCAAGCGCATCAAAGGTCTCCACCCGCCCATCTGGATCAGCGGCGTGGCTGGCCTGCCCCGCTCCGCCACGCGGCTCTCTCGGGGCCGGCGCCGCCGACCCTTTCCCCGAAATGTGCGCGGCTGCCGCGGAGTCTTCACTGCCCGGGCCCCTTCGGCGCTCCAGAAGCTCCCGGCGCCCTCCCGGCAGTCTTTCTTTGGCGGGTGGGTGGGGGATTCTTTGGAACAGCCCCGGGCCCCAAACATAGAGGGGTCGCCTCGGAAGCAGGAACGGCTCTTCCCCCTCCTTCCTGGGCCCTCGACATCAATTGGAGGAAAAGCGATTGGATGCCGGGAGGAGACTCAGAAGGAGCAGTCTACCCCTTGGTGTCAGGCGTGAAAAGGCCCTGATGCCCTCGGACTCATCCCCTCCCCCCCAAAAAACTGGTTCAAAAATATTTTTAATGCCTAAGAGAAGCTGTTCTTCTGCATAAGCCTCTGAGTTCTCACATCACCTTAAGCCGTGGCTTATTTAACTATAGTTTATTTTTAATATTGGTTGGGCCAACGCCCTGTTCCCTAGTGTAGCCTTCTGTACCTGGAGTGCCTCCCCATGCAACTCTTTAGTTGCCACTGCAGGGCAAGCTCTGCCATCTTGATTTATTTAGAGCTTAGCGTGATGAATGAATCCAGGCTTTATGGGCCAGATCTATGAGTATTTTCAAAAGGAGGCGTTTAGGTTTCCAAATCATCTCTTTCCTCGTAATTGATACCCAAATTGCATAATCCTAAATCTCTTTCTCTTAACTATTAACTAAGCCGCGAGTCCTTTTAAAGTCGTCTTACCTTCTTTAGGTTGTATTGAGTCGCGGCACTGATTTGAAAGTAAATTGTATTGTAATGTGTGAATCTGATTTATGACCGTAAGTTGATCCCTACTACTACTACTAATACAAAAAAATAATTATACGGAAAGAAAATCTAGTTCGCTGCCACTTATTTTCATATTCACGTGGCAGAGACGGAGGAATTAATTGCCTTCTGCAGCAGCTCATAATGTGAACTATTCTCTCCCAAACGTGTCCGGACTATTGCTTTGGGAAGTTCCAGCCGGCGGCCGGCCAAGCTCAAGCAGGATGGGGATTCTGGGATTTGAAATCCCTGCAGGCCCGGGAGCCCTAACAAAGAGACACCAGACGAAAAGGACGCCCCCTTTCTTGGAAATCACTTGGCTTACCTGAATTGTATGTTTGGACAAACCTCAGACGTGTTTCGGGTAGTAATTCACGCTGTGCATGTGGAAATCGTCTTCCAGGCATCGTGCTGCGAGCAGGCACACGCGGCTTTTCCTACACTAGGGTGCAAAACTGCGGACGGTCACGAGATGGCAACCGAGAAAAGTCTTTGCTGCCACCTAACGGTCTTCTGGAGGTCTGCAGCTCCGGTCTGGTAGCCCTATTAATACTAGACGCCCCGTTTTACTGAGTCAAAAGGTGAGTTCCCGTTCAAACCAATGAGAGTGAGGTCTATTTCAGATCCGGATGATCTGTCCCAACGGGGTAGTGTAACTGGCCTCTTTCAGTCCCATTCCACCAGCTGAACTGGCTGAAAGCTTTCCTAGAAGCCAGCGGCCCTGAGCTCAGCAGCAGAGCTTGCCTCCAAGCTGGGCTGATCCCCGCCTAGCCTCTTCTAAAGTGAGGTTCTCGCTCTGAAGAAAGCATCGCAGACCAGGGTTCACATGGCAGGTGAGACCCAAGCAAAGGGGGCATTTATGGTGTGTATGGGAATGTGGAGGAGATTCATTGCTAAGTTAAGCCTGTTCAGAAGGGGGCGGGGGAGGGCCGTAATCGGTGATGTAAATTCACTAAGCTCTTAATAAATCAAGATGTGTGTGTGTGTGTGTTTTACAAAACCTTCAATTGTAAAGGAACAAGCAGTCAAGGAATACGCTACAGACTCTTGGTAGAGCAACCTTGAGGGCCTTGGAAAAGATATTCAAATGCCCTAATGGGTCTGTACCTACAAAGTTCAGAATCATGCAAGCAATCATATTCTCTATGACACACTATGGAAGCAAAAGTTGGCCTTTGAAGAAGCAAGATAGGAAGGTTATTGATGCTTTTGAACTCTGGGGTTGGAGAAGACTCCTGAGAATACCGTGGACAGCCAAGAAAACAAACTGATGGATCATCAAACAAATCAACCCAGAGTTCTCCCTCAAGGCATAAATGACCAGGCTCAAATTGTCCCACTTCAGACACACTATGTGAAGACCCAGCTCTCTGGAGAAGGCTGTAATGCTGGGAAAGGTGAAGGAAAGAGGATGACCAGCAGCAAGGTGGATGGACTCAGTTACAGTAGCAATGAGTGCACTATTGGGGGACCTGAAAGATCAGGTTAGGGATAGATCATCATGGAGAAAATCCATCTGTCTGGTTGCTAGGAGTCTAAAACAACTTGATGGCACATGGTTAATCAAACAATCAACCATAATATATACTTCTCAGGGCATGTTGTCGTTCAGCCTTTCTCCTGATGTGCTGGAAGCCTAGATTCCAGAAGTCCTGAGTTTGGAGGAACTGCAGTGGGGCTGCCAGATCTGGGCAGTAGAAATCCAAAGGACAGCTAGATGGCAGCCAAGGGGTCATGTTTCCTGTATTGCCTTGCTGCCATCTAGAGGGCAGCCAGTTCTGAGAGCTGCAGAAAGCACTGGATTCGAGAGATCAAGCCGAGCTACCTGAAGCACCCCATGAAAGAGCAGGATGGGAAGTCCACAAAGCACCCCGTGATACCTGCTTCTCATGAAGGGTGGTTGTTTCTGTTACGATGACACCCAGCAGTTGGAATTGGGCTCAGCCTTAAGGAAAAAGTCAAAGGTTTCCACATCCTGGTCTCTCCCTTTTAGCAGCTAGTGTTTCTCAGCTGTTCGAAGGGAGGGCATGAAAGATTCCCCATCCAAGGCTCAGCCCCACAATTTCCATCCCCAGGTGGTGGCCGGCATCTTCCATGGTTCACCATGTGCTTGCCCCATGACCTGACCTTCCCCTGTCTGCAGAAGTGGGCTGAAAGGGAAATTATTTCGCGGCCTGCACAGAACCCTTTTCATTCAAACCTGCATTATTGCATTCCCGCACTAAATACTACTGTGGTTAATATCACCCCCTCTTGTTTTATGTGCCTTTTATAGTTATTCTTTAAATTGGGACTGTTTTTATGTATCTACTGTTTTTAATTAAGTGTTGTACACTGCCCAGAGCCACTTTTATGTGAGATGGGGAGCTATATAAATATGATAGATAGATAAATAAATGGGGATGTAGCTTCCCAAGTTGAGGTTAAGTATTTCATGAAATAAAACTTTGGTTTTGGACAACTCAGGCAATAAAATTGCTATTTATGAAACAAAATGTAAAACATGATGGCGGGTGGGGGGTGAGAAATGGGACTAAAGAAAGCATTAGGATACAAGTTCCCCAATCAGAAATTCCCTGTCTCTTTGTATAACTCAAGCATCATTATCACCACGATTAGCTCTATTACTACATTTCACCCTCCTATCTCAGCTGTTGTGAATGTGAGTGCGCTGCTTCACACAGGATGATGGTAACAATTCCCTGGAAGGTCAAATAAGTTAGAAAGAGCAGCAGAAAAAGCGAGAGAGATTTGGTAAATTTCAGCCTGCCCTTCAGAATTATTTTGTGTTATGGGTATCCTGGTCCAGTTGCACCCAAAGCATGCAACTCTAGCTTCCTCCCTCCAACCAAGTTAAATGGAGGGGTTTGGAGATGAAATCATACAGGGAGAAAATCCTATGTAACAACCACCCCCCTACATACACACATTTTGAGTAAACCTGAACAAGGGAGGTGGCAGGGTTCCCCTGATTTCCAATAGGCATCTAATGGGGCTGGTAGAATCCAGACCCAGGAAACAAATGTAGGCTGGGCAACTTCAGGCTGCAGTGAAGAAGTTATGTTTTTAATCCATTGGGTTATGTAACCCTTCCTGAAAAAAGGAAACCAGCATATAAAGGAGAAATTATTTTTCTGGACTAGCCCTCTGTTTGCAAACAAGAGTTATAACATCAATGAAACTTGGGAGTAGGTCTTACTGAAGGTCCTTTTGGGAGTTTCTTCTAAGTAGACACCTGTACAGTAGATTTTATAGAACTGTGACATAGATGAGAGAGAATTCAGAAGTTGGTGACCTTCCACTTTAGGACTCAGAAGCTGGTGTGTAGCTGAATTTGGTTTCATCTCAATTTAAGTAGCAACCCTACATGTGCTCAACTGGAAAGGTAATTTTTCTCTGAAAGCCAGCCTAAAGCGTGTTTAGCAGGGATATGGTCAAAAAAGGTTCTCCCCATTTTCTGTGCGCATTGCATGTTTAAACATCGAGATGCCAGTTTAACTGAAAAGCTGCAAAAGGCAAAGTCAATTAAGAGCAATTATTATTTAATAGGTAATTCCCAATGCACGTCGGCAATCTTCAGAATGGGGATTAACTCCACATGATAGTCATGTTTGGCAAAACAGCTCTTCCACTCCCATGCATTCAACTAACCGCTAAATAAATTCTTAGTGATGGGCAGCTGCAATGTGTTGAGAATTATCTATTTGCTAATTATAACACTTGATGGCTTTGCCTCCTGCATCTTTCATTTGATTAGCAAAGACTCCTTGTGGTAGGTCTCCTGGAGAACTAAAAGGTAATTTTTTTTCCCTAAAAGGTAAAGTCTCAAGAAGCTGTGCACACACCACACTGTCAACCTCTTGCTAGAGCTCACTCAGAGCCTATAAGGGTACAAAGCTCAAAATATGTGCTCCAACCTACCTCCATGTGGCAATCTACTTCTGTGATATCCATCACTCTGCAAGCACCAAGGCAGCAATACATCATCTACCAAAGAAGTATCTAACATTAGGATCATCATTAGCTTTAACTTTGGCTAGGTTTAGGGGAGTATTAATAAGCTGCGTGAATCCTTTGTATGAACTTTTGGTCAGTACAGCGTGACCTCAGAAAATGAGTTAATTCAAGAAGTGGGTTAAGCATGTTGTCTGAACCCAGCATCGTTCCTCGTTAGGTAAAATCTGCTCTTTGGCCACAAGACCATACATGTGTCCCAAACCTTAGATAAAGTCTCAGAGGAATCCTCCAAAAGTTGAGCCTAATTTATAATGTGAAATTAAATTAAAATAGGGGATAAGTAAATGAATTCATTTCAATACTTGTGTGTGTGTGGGGGGGGTCAACCTTACTGTCTGTTTGCAAATGACATGGATAGCACCATTGAGACTTGGAGAGAGCCACTTTGGTCTAGTGGTTAAGGTGCTGGGCTAGAAACCAGGAGTCTATGAGTTCTAGTCCCTCCTTTGGCATGAAAGCCGGCTGGGTGATCTTGGGCCAGTCCCTCTCTCTCAGCCCAACTCAGTGCAATGTAGACTAGCCTCCTTGTGGTACACCCCGGGCAACATGACTTGTCGTGGCTAAATAGTCTACACATCTGGCTGCTGGACTTCACAAGGATTTCCCAGCAAGGAAAAGCAGCATGAACACCAAACTGCTATGCCCTATGCTTATAAAAGAGAGAGAGAGAGAGAGACTTGGGAGTAAATCTTACTGAACATCATTTTGGAACTTTTTTTAGATTGACATTAGCACTGTAGACTTGATGGGGCTGTACTGTATGTAGAAAAACATTAAGAAATGTCATTTTCCACTGGAGAAGACAGAAGATATATTTAGCTCATTACTTAGCCTTGACCTGGCTTGTTTTTATGAGTGCAGCTTCTGGTATGTCCCTTAAACTTCAGTTGTGGCCTTAGAGCTTTGCAGGGTTTTTGGTAAGCCTTTCCCATGGTGTGACAGCAAGCACATGGAGCAGAATAAGCATAAGTCCTTGTAAAGATGTTGAACTCTGGCAGCCATGACTGGACTTCATGTAACTGTGCAATCTGAGAAACACATTCTATCATGTGTTGTGATATTACAAGCTGTGATCAAGTTCACAGTCATGTTAAATTATGGTTTGCTAAATTAAGGTTTATTGAAGAAACCATAGTCAATTCCATTCATACACTGCACTATGTTGTTACCATTAACACCCCGCCCCCGCTGAGTTCTCATGACACAACAAGCCAAACCCATATAAAGTACACTATGCCGTACTAACCTGTGGGTATGGTGATTGTACACCTCCTGATAAATGGTAATCAGAAATAGATATTTAGGTTGCTTATGCACTTGAACCCATTATTTAAAAGCAGCGACCGTAAGCACACTTACTAGACAGCAAATCCCAATACATAAAGATTTCTTTAGGAATGAACTCATTTAATATTGGGCTACACCAATTCTCTTTGAGCCTATGAATGATATGATTATGCAAACATGATAAATCCCATTTTCAAAAAATGCATTAGCTCTTCTTTTCAAATATAGTGAAGTCCATTTATCATTTAGATCTGGGTAGTGCTGTGTATGTGTGTGTACATATATATGTATTTTAAAGTGACTTCAATATTTTTCACTTTTAATGGGCATGTTAGAAGCTTCCCCTTTTGCACTAAAGATTTATTCAACTAAATAAATGCAGAGATAGACTCTTAAGTCTCCTCCTACTTAGAGAATATGACTTAAGACTCTTTCTTTTAAACTGTTTATCTGAATAGCCTAATAATCCATTTAATAGATTGTTTGCTGATGGATATTGGGGGAGCCACTGGGAACCCAGCCTGTATGGGTGGTTCAGTGTGTTATGCATATCCAGAAAATTGGCTTATCTAGTAAGCCATGGTTAAGTTAACCACGGATAAGCATGTCTTACAAATATAGATTATGTCACCAAACAAATATTTCCATAACTGCACGTTAAAGGCAAAGAAAGGCTACTGTAATTTTCAGCAACATGCCAATGCTATTCCTTGCATCTAGTTCTACAAACAAGGCAAATATCTCCAGTATTAACAGAACAGGCTTTAGTTGGACAATCAAATGAATATGCCAGGCCAGCAACAGGTAGTGGGGTGTGTGGGGGGGTAGTTCAGAGAGCTAGAGGTAGTTAAGTTCGGACTAGTTTTAAATAAGGCATTGGAGGGACACTGTGATTGTTGCTTCAGAAGAAGATGCAAAATTATTAGTAGTATGAGGCAATCTGCTTGTGCTGTGCTCTCCCTGATGTTCACCACTAAATGAATTTCTCTTACAAAGATATTACAAGATAACTTTTCCCATCTTTCTCCCAAGATGCTTTGAGACGGCAAGTCTTAGAATGTCCAGATGGAGTAACTATGGCAAAAAATTGCCATATGCTTCCCAATTAGTTAAAATTTACACAGATGCTGTGAAGGTTTATTATCTCAGTAAATTACATAAATAAAATGTTCAGCCAAATGGAACACTTTAATTCCTACTGATTTCCTACTTCATCCCACTTCTTAGTTCTTCAGATTTTCCTCCTTCCTGAAACTAAGGTCCCATTGCATTTTTAATTTTTTTGTTTTTGTTTTTTTCATTTTTGGAGCAGGCAGTTCTTCATGGATAGGAACTCCCTCTGCATCCACTGCCTGATTTCCCTCTCCTGAAGCCAAGGTGTTATAATACCTTGATACCACCCCTCCATTTATTTATTTTTTTTTGGTAAAGAGACTGGAAAGGTGCTGCTCCTCTGCAAAATTGTCAAGTTACTGTGCACACTGAACAAGATCAAAACAAGGGGTTGGAACATCTTCCCATTGAGGAAAAGCAATCCTTTTGATGATTTTGATAGGAGAGAGAGAGAGAAAAGAGTGATTGAGGTAAGACATGGTAGAGAATTGTAATATTCTGAATGGAAGGAGTGAAGTAGAGAGAAAGCTTAGTTCCTCTCCTAAAATATTAAAAAGTGGGTGCCTCCAACAGAAACTGAATACAACAATATATTTGACATTTGCAAAATATAGTACTTTGGGTTTACGAAATATAATAGTTTGTTTCACAGTATAGAATTAATTTATGGAACTCAGTGCTGCAAGATGCAGTAAGGTTGTAGAAGATAGCTACAACATACTTAGCCAGATCAGTTAAAGACTAGTGGCTACATGTCTTTACAGTCATAATCTGATTAGTTTTAATCTTGATTAAACTGAGTTTGTCCTTGACTTGTGTTTTGCTTAGTGGAATGCACAAACTCAGCCCCTTTGGTTATTTCATGGTGTACTATATCGGACAAATCCAGAAAATGGATTCTGTAATCAAGGAAAGTGTTTTGCGTGAATGTAGCCAGTAGGTTTGCAAGACCAGCAAAAACCATGCTGCTGCCTCAGAGAAGATAACATCTTCCATATCATCTATAAAATCCAGAATAAGCTGTGTGACTCTTACATAGCTCTGTCTTCTTAAGATGTACTAAATTGTCCATGGAATTAAGGAAGAATGGCTAAGACAGATGCTACTGTTGTCTTCTAGCATCTATTACCTAAGGCGCTTGTCTACTTTACCTTATGCTAAGGCCGGCCAAGTAGATTTAAGGTGGTGAAAGCCTGGTTGGCCAGTTGGTTTATTCTGATTTATGTAGCCGCCTCTTTTGCCAAAGTGACTCTGGGCAAGGAACGGAATTTAAGATTAAGACAACAGTAAGTGCATTGAGAGCTGAGTGCACTTGGGAACCCCAGCTGGCATTCAGGCTCCAAGATTGTCTGGAATTGGGAATGTTTAGAAGATGCCTGAGGAGAATATGATAGTGTTGTTCAAATATTTGAGTGAAGAAGGTGAAAGCCTCTTTCTCCATCATCTCAGAGTGAAGGTCATAGAATAATGGGTTTAAGTTTTAGCAAGGCTGATTCTATTTGAATGTTAAGACAAACTTCCAGCTGTTAAGAGCTATCTAACAATAGAAACAATTACATAGAATGGTGGGCTCTCTTTCACTGGCTGTATTAAACCAGAGGCTGGAGACGCATCTGTTGTGGTTCATCCAATACACTGAAACAAAGGAGCCGGGTTTGCAAATAATACTAAGGTGCCAAAAAAGCCTAACCAAAATTAATACTGAGTGTGACATGTTCTGTGACTGTCACATTAGGTATATCTCTCCTGGTGGAATGCGTTAGTGAGCTTGGCCCATGATTCTAATTTTCTTTGTCCCACCAAGTAATAAGATCCTTGTTTGGTGATTATGATGGTGGAACATCATTGACAGATTCCTTTTTCCTTTTCTGGAGTTGCCTTCTCTATTGTCTGGTTCAGAACCTTTAAATTCCAGCTGCTGAGCCTGGCTAGCAAAAATTCCCAAAGCAAAATTCTGTATCCAAAAACAAAGGTGCTTCCCCTCCTCCACGGTTGTGCCATGTATATATGTATACCTCAATATTTACCGTTTTGGGGAAACGTAGTTGATCATGTTTCAGGAAGTAGGCAGAAAGGGCATTTCCCACCAGTCTGAGACTGATGCCACATTCCTGCATTCTCATCTCAAAGCTCTTCAGTAGCACTTCTGCAGTTGAGCCAATTATGCTCCCACTCAGTTGTGGCACAGGAGAAAACAGTATTGTTGCAGTGTTAATGCTAATGCTGGGGGATACATGGGTTCCCACCAGTGATAACTCTTGTTTCACCCTATTTCCAGGTTCTTTGGTTCTCTATTCTTTGTTGAAGTGTTTTTTTCCCTAGAATGTCTCTTTAAATTAGTGACTTTTTATTCCTCACTAGAAACATAAAGGCAAAGAGGCAATAACAAAAATCGCTAGTTGTATGCCAAATTTTCCCATTCCCCAATCGTTGGCCGAAGGGAGCTCTGATCAGCTTGTGGAGAATGCTAAGCGACGGGAAGATAGCTGTGGAGAAGACACTCAGGCAAGGGCATTAAGATTATGGGGTAAAATGGTGTCTGCATGGAAGTGGCCTTAGTAATTAACTAGTAAGGCCACTTCCATGCAGACTACTATTACTCAGGACTATACACTACAGTAGTGTCAGAGAAGAGACATCAGGATCATTATACTCATTTGGCTTCTTCTCTACATTATCTTTTAAAGTGTCTATTTCTCTTTGGGTTACCGATGAATGTATTTTGGTTGATTGTTGAAATACTCCTACTATTGGTCTTTAAGTTAAACCAGAAAAATGAGTTACTAAGTTGATTCGATGAGAGATGGCTGAATGACATCATGTAAGAATCGAGTGAAGGTCACAGACTGGGGTCTACGATCCCTTCCCTGGAGTGGAAAGACAATCCTTCCCACATCAGTGTCTATGGTGGTAGAAAGACAGTGGCATGTTGGAAAAGGCTGAGCTAGATTAAAGGCACTTGTTAGTAGCAAAATCTCTTTATGACAAATTACATAATAGGATTTTAGATCAGAGCTCTTAAGTCTTAGGATACAAGAAGATGATTTAAACTTGTCTGGTTATCATACCCATGACTTTGGGGTCTACAGTAATTGGTTCCTCTCCACTGGTGGAAGGTTCTGATCCATCCATCAGCAGAACAGGGAGGGAATTGTCTGGTGGAGAAGGGGAGCAGGGAGGATTTGTTCATTAGTAGAGTTGGATGGGAATTGTATGTAACAACACAAAGGACTCTTTCCCACAGACCTCTCCAGGGGTCTCCATGTGGGGAACTTCAGGAGTTGCCAAAAGTCACTCTCCTCCCATCCCACCAAGAGAATCTTAATTCAAAGAGCTTTCACTAAGCGGAAAGACACCATGGGATGCTGCCCAGTACATGATCATGAGTCCTGATTGCTAAATAAATATCTGTGTTCTGGGGCAGTATTTCTAAGAAGCTAAGAAAAAGCTTGAGATAGTTGTTGACTTCTTATTTGACTTGTAGGGTTTCCTGAAACATGTGTCTTGTCATCTGCTATAGGATACTTTTTAGGCTTTCACAAAGCACTGTATAGAAAATCAAATTAAATGACAGGGCAAATGGCAGTCCATAATTTTTTAGAATTTTATAAAATATAGACTGCAATAGTAATATTTTTCCTGAGTGCTTGAGGAATTGGCCAAAGTATTAATGGGGGGGGGGGGGGAGAGAGAGAGAGAGAGAGAGGGGGGAGATATTAGCATTCATGCCATGATGCACTGTATCATGTTTAAGATGAATTATTTTCATGGAAACAGGCAGACTTTGTTGAGGTTATAAGCATACCTCTACCATAATTTAATCATATTTAGACTTTGGTTCCAGTAATTGAATATATATAAACATTCTGCTTCAGGAAGAGAATAATTTAAATGTATATAGCCAGTATTGACTTTGGAGCATGTTGTATTAATCATATGAAATCAGGAGCAAAGTTATATTAAGGGGAGGGGAATAACTGAAGACATTTTGCCGAGGACAAATGGGCTACATTTTTTTCCTGCTAACAAGGCAGAAGTGATTATTTCTTGATGTGTGTTCTCCAAACAAGCTATAGCATGATCCCACACAAAGTCCACTTTCGAGGCTTCAAAAGTTTTAAACAAAAACCACATCTGAAGCTAAACTGCCTTTTGGGGAAAAAAAAGTTATATCCCTTTGTTCAACCCAGTCCAAACTTCCAGCTCTGAGCACATAACTCCTTACATAAAGGCAAAATATATGCTATAGCTTGGGGGAAGCAGGGCTCAATATTTGAACGTAATATTTCTTCAAGTACAGCTACCACCGGATGCACTGCTTCTAAGAGAGGGGCGGGCAACCAGAGAACTAGCTATGCACGGTCCTCAACCCCTTTTTATTTGCAGCCCTCAGGGTCCAATACAATTGCAATTGCCCCCAATGGCTGTAGTGTACATCCTCAAATAAACATACAGAAGACTAAACAGGAAAAAAAAATCCAAATTCAGTGTGTGATCCAGACTTAGTTGTCCCAAACTGGGATTTACTGTTCCATCTGAGATATAGAATTTGGGCAGTTCTTCATCCTCAGTTTTGGGATGAACTTGAGGTCATTTTGAGCCATATCATACCTAAAATGTCCATCAGGTAACATCTATTTGTGTCAGCAATGTTGTTTATCTTCTGATAGAATAGGTAAGGTTCTTGGACCAGTGTGTACCACTAGTATGTTAAAGCTTGGCTTTAAAAGGTCTCTAAAGACTGTCTGCCTGATTATCACCCAAATAATTAATTCCTCTTTCTTGTGTGTGGAATTGCTGAAGCAGTGGTGAGGACCCTGCTTAAGACACCATCTTTGGAACCAACCAGTTTTAACAACTTTCAGCCCATGCCCAGTAATCCATATTTGGCAAAGTGGCTGGAGAAAGTAGTGCTGCTGCTGCTGCTCCAGAAACAGCTGATATGGATTGTATTGATCCCTTTCAGTCTAGGTTAAGACCTAACCTTCAACTTGGTTGACCTGATGGGTGATCTATACTAGGAGAGAGACAGAGTGCAACCCTTGTATCATCTGGCAGCTCTTGGTACTATAGACTATGCTGAAATGTTTGGGAGAAATGGGATTTGGAAGACATTCTTCCCCTGTCATTCCAGGGAATTAAGTAGAGCTTTCCCAATATTGCTCAGGAGATGTCTGCTTTATTCTCTGGAATGACTTCGTATGAGACTTCTGCAAAGTTGTTTTGTCTTCTATGTTATTTAGCACCTAAATGAAGCCACTAGGAAGGATCCTTCCCAGGTTTGGAGCTAAGTGCCACTTTGTGTTTGTGTTTGTGCCTTCATGTCACTGTGGACTCCTGGGGATTGCCTGGATTAGTCCCTGCAGTTTTCTTGGCAAGATTTCTGAAGTGGCTTGCCATTGCCATCTTCCTAGGGCTGAGAGAGAGGGACTGGCCCAAAGCTACCCAGCTAGCTTCATGTCTAAGGTAGAACTCATGGTGTTCCAGTTTCTAACTGGTGCCTTCACCACTACACCAAACTGGCTCTCTTTAAGTGTCACTACCATGTTGATATCACTCAGTTTTACTTCTTTTCTGCTCTATTAGACGTCTCAAGGGATTGGTTGTGGGAAAATAAGTTGATGCTACACTCAGACAATTGGAGCTGTTACTGATTCTGAAGGTTGGACTCCAGAATTTAGGAGATGTGTTTGTTTTGGGTGAAGTTGCACTCTCATTAAAAAGCATGTTTTCAGACTCCTTGTTCCAGTATTGATAGATACCTACAGTGGCAAGGATAGCCTTTTTCAGCTTTAGTGATAAACCACCTGTGTCCCTATCCAGAAAAGAGAAAGTTGGCTGTAGTGTCTTATGCACTGGATTAAGACTGGATTATTGCAGCACTTCCTGAGACAGCCCTTGAATATTATTTGGATTCTGCAGCTGACCCAGAATATGGCCACGTTGTTCTTGAGCTGTTCTCTTTAAGGTCCCAAGTAACTCTCACTTGAAATAGCTTCACTGATGGTTGCCTTCTGAGTCAATTCAGTGTTCATGACTGAATGTAAAGTCATATATTGTTTATGTCCAAGCCAGTTACAAAACCACCTACAGTATTTCCATACCATCCACTCTGTGCAATCAACAGAGTGCCTTTTCAGTGCCTCATACATACCAGAGTTCTCATATATAAACCATGGTTAATCCATGATTCTCAAAGCACTGATCAATAACATTCATTAGAAAGAAGGTTAAGGAACAGCACAAGAATTCTAGCAAGTTCTCTACTTTCAAATAAGAAACTATATATAAGCAAACTAGGATGACCAAGTCATCTCAGGCTCTTTCTATGTAAAAGGGGGGATATTTGTCTGAACCTGTTGTATTGGAAATGACAAGTTGACTTCTTATCAATTTGAGAACTAGCTATCACATCATAGATATGTTTGTACTCAACAGCCAATTTGGCTCCACATAACTACTATTAGAGTTGAATATTGTTTAGAAGAGAGCTGAAATCATATTTATTTACCCAAATAGTTTGATATTATTGTTTTCATTTTAATGATTTTATTCTCATTTTTAACAATTAATAGTTGTTTATTGATCAATAAGTTAATGGATTGTTACAAGGTTGCCAAGATGTAAAAGATATGGGCAGTGTATAAATCTTTTACATAAATAAAACCCCGTGACTCTTAGCATTACCCATATGTGTGCAACATGGCTCTGCTGTTTTGCATCATCACCCACTATGGCTTCAATCATCCCCCAAAACGTAAAATGCAGTCCCTAGCCATCAAAGGCTGCCCACCCCTGACTTAAAAAAAGACAGGCTATTGATAGCCTGCATTAGTCTCATGATGTCTCTCTGTAGGAGCTATGCTGGCCCAAGATACTAAAGATAATTGGTGGATATGATTCTTCCCTATTTTTCCCACTAGGGCAGGTAGAAGTGGGAAGTGAGAAAAACAATAAACTAAAGGACATGCCAGTAATCTGGGAATAAGACTGGAAGAGACAGAGGTGAACTGAATTGCCCTCTATAAAAAGGGTCTGGAGCTATTTTCCTTCATTGAAACTCTGTTGGAGAAACATAATGTTTTGCAGTGGTTGAGGCTGTGGATTGCATCTTACATTCAACCTGTATATGTAAATAGACACATATTACCAAATGCCAGTACATCTCCAGTTATCTGGAGGAACCCAAATCTGTCAGAATATATATTCACATCTACTAGGTCAACTGTTTGTAGGATTACATATTGTGAGGGTAATATTGCTTTGTTTGCTGAGAAGCTCATATCATGCTCTTCTGAGAAGAAAATCAAAATACAGCCTAAATTCTTAGAAATTTCTTGCTGAAGCACATACATTTCTTTATTAATGAATTACTTAGTAAGCTTCCAGAATGGCCCATCTTTATTTTCAGTCGACTTTGAACCAACGCACGTATTTTTAAACCAAGTACAATTGTTCATTTCTTTCTCTGGTTGAACCACCGGGAATGTTGCCTGACTAAACAGAGTAGGATAGGTCTGTTTAATAATTAAGAACTGACTGGCATATTGTCATGGTCCAGTCATACTGCTGACCACAGTTTACCACCACCTGTCTCCTCCCATCAGTATTAGCTTCTATTAAAACAGATTCTTTAAACCAAATCCTGCATTTAAAAGTAGAATAATCAGATCAAAACTGAAAAAGTGCCTTACTCATAGGAAACATGACATACTTGCTATAAGGATTCAGCTGAAAGTAATGCTCTTAGTACAACTGATCTCAATCTTTACCACAGCATTTGAAAGTCTTTACCATGTGGGTTTGTATAGAGTCATCAATTTTTTATAGAAAGATTACTGATATCCGAATTCAAGGGACAGAGCTAAGACAAAATGTTTAAGGATAATCTGGCTGGTGAACTTGGTGGAAGCTGGTGAGTTAGAACAAAATCAAAGGATACACTTTCCATAAAGCATGGGCTAAACTGAACGATTACAGCTTCACTACCAGCTCATTCTAATCAATATGGGTATTCCCTGTGTGTGTGTGTGTGTGTGTGTGTGTGTGTGTATGTATGTATGTATGTATGTGTATGTGTATGTGTATGTATATATATATATATATATATATATATATATATATATATATATTTTTGGTATGAATTTAAACATTTGGCAGCTATTTTGGAGGTATTTGGTGGGGTGGGGGGGAACACCCAACATGTTATGGTCAGCAGAAGTTCATTCCGGAATCAGAGAATAGAGAATAAGGGATGTGGGGAACACCCCAAACTTCAGAGCTAGGAAAATCTGGTTCAAATCTCTATCTGGGGTCACTTATCGTGTCTGATCTTAACATAGTTCCCAGGGTTGTCATAAAGAAATAAAATGAGGAAAAGCTTATAGTTCCTTGGGCTTGATGAGGAGAGGGAGTTACATAGATGTAATAAAAATAACATACCAAATTTGTCATGAAATAGTTTTAAAATAAGTGTTGTGATCCTTTTCTTTGACTCTTCCAGTTTTGCTGGGGAGTTAGCTCCTCTCCAACAATATTTAGAGAAACAATTCACTCAGTGTCAGCAGCTGCAAAGAAGGGTGATCATCCATGTTGGGGATCCATTCCTAACATGATTTAACAATTATTTTAATATTGTTGAAGGAAGTGACAGCTTGGCACTTGTCCTGCCCAGTTCTCTCTCTTATGTAATCATTATATTTGTATCCCATCTTTTTTTAAGAAGTTCAAGATGTCGTACTTAGGGTCAATTGTCATTTTATCCTTACAACAACATTCCTTTGTGGGGGAGATGGGCGGTAATAACATTTGATAGATAGATAGATAGATAGATAGATAGATAGATAGATAGATAGATAGATAGATAGATAGGGCTGAGTTAAAGTGACTTACCTAGAGTCAGCTGGTGACCCTTTTGGCTGAATGGAGACTTGGACTTGGGGCTCCTTTGTCCCAACACACTAACTACTAAATCATACTTGCTGTCTTGACCCATTGTATGTTTGGTTCACCAGTATGACTTGACCATAGAATTCCATTGAACTAAAATTTCCCAGAAGAGAATTTTCAGTAAAAAGATTAGACTGTTCTTAGTGACTCCACCAACACAGTTAAGAATCCTGCATCTCCCATAAGAACATTCAGCAAAATCCACATTTTCCTGTCTGCAGATAAAGTAGAGAATTGGGGGAATGCCCTTTTCCTCCAGCTGTTACTAAACAACTTAAGTCAGTTCAGAACAATATAATACTGACTGGTTTGCCGCCCTAGAGATACCCCATTTCAGAAGCTTTATGGCTTTTGGCTAGGCTTGTTGGGAACTGAAGTTTGAGTTGAACTGAAGCTGGAGATACCAAGTTGGGAAAGGTTGATATAATGGTTTTAGCAAGTGCAATATATTCCATCACATCTGTCACAGTTTATTTCATCATAGAAGCATAAATTTATCTTCAGGTTTCCTCTTCTATATTAATACAATTTTAAAGCCAGGAGGATCCTTGATTTTTTTTCCTCCCTTCTAAATATTTCTCTACAACCTTCAAGATTTTAAAACACATTCTTAAAAGAAATAATTCTGCAGCAATTCCCATACAACATAATCCAACCTGGGTGCTATTCTGTGACTGCACAACAGCTCAGGCACTCACAGCCAACTGGCAGAGACCATGATATGCATCATGATGTCACCATGCAGATAGCGCAACTCATATCAATTGCACGATAACATCATAATGCATGTGGTGTCATTCCCCCAGCCCATCTTTTTATTTATGCATTTATATGGCTCTGAAACTCAAATTATATTTGAGTGTATTATGCTCTAGGCAGCATAGAAAAAACCAGAAAAAACCCTGAACCCATAAATAACTAGTACAAAATAGCATAATACATTAGAACATACTAAGCAAAAAATGGTGTACAGAACTGAAAATGTCTACAACTTCTACAATTCATGCAGGTATCTCTTCCCATAAAATTTCTTCAGACTTCACAAAGTGGCTAATTAGGATTACCACCCAACTGTGAATCATTCTAAGTTTCTACAAGGAAACTCTGGCCAAATTCTGACTTGCTGTTAGGATCTGAAATCTGGCTAGTCCTACTCAACAGCAGAACAGATGTGTGGAATATAATGGAATTAGGAAGCAATGAAAATTAGCATCTGTGATACAACCGTATCTTCTCAGAAAATCTCCTATCCTCTGTTTTGGTAAAGTACCAATTCTCTCCAGGAAGAGAAAGATAGCAATTTATCAGTCAGCTGTAATGCTGATTTGCTTGTAATAATATACTGTGAATTCTTTTCTATGGTGAAGAGCTAGTAATAAAGGTGGCCTCATCCATACAATTTTGAATTTCAGTCCGTGAGGATGTGTGTTTTGCGTATAAAGATCTGTTTGTTTTTCTTAAGCACATTAATGGCATGAGTGCAAATTGTTCTAAGTATGCATCTGTTTTAGAAAATCCAGATTGACCTTTTGCCTATTAAATGCTTTGGAGTTGGGCCGGGGGCTTCCCCCCTCTCTCCCTGGAGCCTGTAGCTTCCACACTTTCCATTTTATGCAAATTGGCTGTGACCCAAAGGCTTCTGGCAATTGTCCAGTACAATTGTTTTTGCGGGGCTTCCCTCCCCTCCCCCTCCCCCTTTGTTTCTTCCTCCAGCCATTGGCTTAAGTGATGGCATTCTCCCCTTTGAGTCTGTTGGAAGGCTCTGTTGTAAACACACATTCATTGATTTGCATTTGCTGGAGAGAGAAGTTAAAATGAGCGAGAAGGTCTTTCTCTCTCTCTCTCTCTCTCTCTCTCTCTTTTTCATGCAGAGCCAGGGAAACCTTTTCTATTGATCCTATTGATCCAATCTTTCCCTTTAAGGAAACAGCATAGTTAAAAGGCACCCCTCCCCGAGGTTCAATAACTTTAGCCTTTATGCCTGCAATATTCTTTTAAGTGGTTTCATCCTAGTAACAATGAATGGTATTTAAACAAGCAACCCACACTGAAAGAGAAAGATCTTGATAATATTCATCATAGCTTCCTGAAAAAGAATGATATATCAAAGTCAACATCATGGTGCCTATGGATGCTTCTTTGTCCATGGCTCCTTTCCAATTCTGTCCTGCATCTGATTTTTTTTTTAATATTCTTTTAATAGAAACAAACTAAGTCAAGGCAGCAGACATGCAACACAGCATTCTTAAGCTTTAGCCTTATTCAAGAAGAATCCCTTTAGCCTCACATAGACCCTATAGGCAATCTATAGGCAAGAAATAAAGATGGAAGGCTGCAATGTCATTTTTTGCATCCAGCATATGCCATTCTCTTTCATCCATTGCTGATCAAGATAATAGTTGTTCCTTACTTGGAGACAGGAGTGTGGCCTATATGTTAGGGCTGGGTTAAAAGCTGGTGAGGTAGACATGTAGCCCCCACAAGTCAACTAAGATCTGCAGCCCAACTGCATCTTATGACTGCTTAAAAACAGCACATACTGTACTTGACAGGCAAAAGGAATAAACATTTCTTTTTATCAACCAGAAGAAAAAACACAGCTAATGAATAGGGCATCCATGTTTCACAAGGGATTTTTTTTTTTCTATATTATTGGTGCAGGTACTGAGAAAATTCTGGGTTTTGGTCCCAGTAGCAATGCCTTATACCTGGGTAAATTCTTGACAGTTATGTCCACTCAAACCAAGATTCTCACAGATGCTTCTTTAACCAAAGTTATTAAAAGAGACAAGGGAATAGATTACATTGATCTCAAGAACTGTATAATTTCACCTTGAGCACCCAATTTATCTCCGAATTTGCTAAGATGGAGCTGTTTTCATTCTTTCTGTAATAACCTGCTGATGAACGGGAGATATAACTATCCATTTTCCAAACAATGGAAAGATGTGCTGATCTTGCAATACTTTCCCAACTGCCTTCTTCTTTCTCAGGCACTGAGAAGACCAGAAGGATACAGAGAAGGGTTTCTCCTGAACTCTGGCTAGCAGGAAAACACCATTCTTCTTTATACTCAGTCCCAGTCATTTAGTACTGTAGAGATCATCGCCAACCTTTTTAATGGGCCTCATAACTTCATAATTTCAACACTTCCATCATCAGTACTTTCTCATGGGTTTGAACTCAGCAATATGCTATTCTGGATCATCTGCAGCTTCCAAAGAAGCAGAAATCTTCTTTCATGGATGGAGCACCTCAGCCAATTGCAATCAGAGGCCTTTCCAATTGGCCAGATTCTCTGCGACAGGCAGACAGCTGACAGGACAGATTTGACGGAGGGAACTTGATTCCTGCCCTTTCTTGTTTCAGGATCTTTCCTGTACATTTTCTAGGGGAATCACTCTGGGAGAATTCTAACAAAGAAGAACATTTAATCTCGCTGCATTTTAGAAGATGCTTGACCTTGCCAGGTTGAAGTGTGTGTGTGTGCGCGCACATGCTTTGAGTCCATGTTTTAACAACAAAAATACTTCAATTTCTCCAGCAACAAGCACTTGAAATTACAGCTGGAATAGAGGAATAGAGACCACAATGTTCTACTGCAACAGGGAAAGGGTTCTGAGCCCCTCTTCCTTGAGATATCTCTGCTCCTGACAACTCAGATCAGCCTTTCCCAACCTTTTGACCCTGGAGGAACCCTTGAAATATTCTTCAGGCCCCGGGGAACCACTGCACATTCAGGCTCAAATATAGGCCAGAAGTTACAAAAGTATTCTATTTGTTTCATGGGTAGTCCTATATATATGTCATGCAGAGAGGGCATGCTGCAGACCCCGTCTGCAAGAGAATTCCATCTGGCGGGGTCCAGGAGGCAGGCCTTCTCTGCAGTGGCGCCTGCCCTTTGGAGGTGAGATTAGCCCCATCGCTCCTGGCCTTCCGGAGGGAATTGAAGACCTGGCTCTGCCATCGGGCTTGGGGCAGGGAGGAGAATAATCATACTTGGGGTTGGCTAGTGCCTTGAAATGCCCCTCCTGCACAAGGATTGAACGAGACCATAGCCATTGGGATTTTATTATATTTGGTAGTTTTTCAAATTGTTTTTGTCTATATTTTATATTGGAATTTTATTGTATAGTTATTGTTTTATGCTGTAAACCGCCCAGAGTCCCTCCGTTTGGAGGAGATGGGTGGTGACAAATTTGATAAATAAATATATGTACTAACAGTGTTCTTAAACTAAAAATAAAGAATGAAACTTACCTCTTTTATGTGAAGTTGCCCAAATTTGAAATGATTTTTTAAATTGATTGTGAGCTCCCAGGGAGTCCCTAGTGACCTCCCGCAGGACCCTAGGACTCCATGGAACCCTGGCTGAGAAACCCTGGCTCAGATTGCTGGGGTTGGGGGGAAGAGGAGGAGGAGGGAATGTCCTTCTGCAGCATCTCTTGATACTTCCTCTTCTCCCACTTTCCAACAGCTGGTATTGTGGCAATTACAGCCCTACCCCACCCCCAAATATGCTTGAGCTCTACAACCGCAAGGGGGAACTGGGTCTGAGAAGCTCCCAAACTGGCACCATCCCCATTTCTGTTTTCTTAAATCTTTACCCAACCTGAATCAGAATTAGACACTGGAAGCAGCAGAACCTTACCAGTACAGTCCAAGGTCTCATTCCAGAAAAGGACTACTCAAAGCCAGAGAGACGTACAGGAAAAAATAATTATGTCTGTCCAAAAGTCAACAACCAAACCAGTCTGAGTCCTGGATGAGATTCTGGTGGACAAAGACAAGAAAACTAAGGTCTTGGAAACAGTAGAGAGAGATGTTATACGAAGGACATCTGCCAGGCAGTCAGGATTCAAGGCAAGCTAACACATGCTCATAAATGGTAGCATTGCTTCCATAGTGGAAACTGAAACTACCTGCCCTTACTCAGCTTATGCTCATTAAGCCTGATCTGACTTGCAAGGTCATTGCGGCACGTTGCAATAGTCTTCATTACACCTCTACTCATGTTCAAGTGAATGAGCTCTCTTGCAGGGACTGCCAGTTAATGCAGCAAGGTCAGTATCTGAACACACATGCAGACATGCAGATTTGGATTGGTATGCACACCACCCTTTTTTATGTTCATGCTTTCAAGATAAAATATGAACAGGCTTATAAGAAACATGTATCAGCAGTAACAAATACCGTTACCTGGACCCAGAGTCAGGGTGCAAAATATGTGGAAACCCAGCAACGTCCCTACTGTTGTTTGCACTAGGAATCCTTTTAATTTGTGTTGCTATTAAATAAGCACTGAGTCTAGGAGGTCATACTTTAATTTCCTACAGTGAGCCAGCACTGCAGAGCTCAATGCAAAATTAAAATAGCTGTCAGTCATTTCTGTCCATTATGCCCACTCATGCTACATTGGGTCATGTTATCCTATTCCCTGGCAACTGTTCAGATAGAGAGCTCTGTCACATTGCAGCCACCTGACTTGTAAATGATACCCAAGACATGCACAGCCAACATGCCCATCCCTCCTATTGTTATTGCCCAGGACATTTTCTAATCATGATGTGAAAAATCAGCTATATTGGGTATGGGGGGAGAAAAAAGACTCTCTGGGGAAGGGAGAGGGTTCATTGTATGAATGGCTGGTTTTTTTAATCCCCAAGTTTTTCCTTTGTGAAAAGGAGAATGCAACCTAAGAGGACAGAATGTAGCTCCCAAGCACATCCAAACATGCACGGGTACAGACTGCTTCTCTGAGGGAGGCCATGACAAGGACTTTGATCAGTGCTGGCTTCTTTGGGCTGCCTTAAAAGAACTAGGGGCATGTCCTGGGGTAGATGTGGTATGGTATCAGCCCTTCAAGGTAGACCAGGTCAGGAGACATACACCACGAGGACTACTGAAACTCATTCTTCTCATTAATTTTTTTTTATTTGTTAAAAAAAAATATAGGTTTTTCATGAAAAAGATTTATGTCAATATCTAGTAAGTTTAATATTGTTTTTTTACATTATTCAATAATTTTTTTACAAATGTATCAATTTTAATTTTTAATATAGTAAATATTGATAAATATAACCCATACAAACAAAAGCTCTTTTGGGGTCCTCCATAATTTTTAAAAGTGGGAAGGGGTCCTGAGAGAAAAAAAGTTTAAGAAACACTGTTGTAGGTCATCATAACAGAACCTTGAAATCCTGCCAGCCTTTCCCTCCGCCCCCTCTTAGGGCAAACAGAATCAAAGTGGGGTTATCTTTTGTTTCTTTCTCATTCCTCCTTTCCCAGGACTAAATTCACATTCACTTAATGGTTCTTGCATTCCTTCTTCAAGGTGATTTCTGTACTTTTCTATAGATATTCTTAGTAGGACTCATTTATCTTTAAGGCCACCAGGTAAGGCTTGCCAAGAGGGCCTCTTATGTAGAAAAGCCAAATAAGTCCACATCAGGATTGCAGCCAACTCCAGTCTCTTTCATACCACCTTCCTCCCCCCACTTTTTTTAAACGTGTCCAATTCTCGGAAACTGCCTGGGCAAGTCCCTGCAGTTTTCTTGGCTACATTTTTTGGAAGTGGTTTGCCATTGCCTCCTTCCTAGGGCTGAGAGGGAGCAACTGGCCCAAGGTACCCAGCTGGCTTTGTGCCTAAGGTGGGACTAGAACTCACAGTCTCCCAGTTTCTAGCCTGGTGTCTTAACCACTACATTAAACTGGTTCTCACCTTTCCCTAGAAGCAGCCAATAGTTTGAAGAGATTTGAGTGACTCATTTCCCATGATGTAAGATGCACTGAAGGCAACCAGGAGTGGCTCAGTATCTATCACATCCCTTGATGGTTCCACAGAACACACCAATTAAAATATTTTTTAATGGTCCAAATTTCACAAGACTACCTACTCTTATGGGTATTTTCACCAGAAATCCTATGAGATTTTGAGTGAAATCCCCAGACATCCATGCAATTTAATGTGAGAAATTCTTGAGAGGTTTTGAGCCAGAATACCATAATTGGGGAGAACTCAGTCCAGAACCTCAAAAGCTTGTGAGATTTCAACTGTTTTTAAAGTGTTTGCATTTTTATAAGATTGAATTATTTTCTTTCACCTTTCAATAATCTTTGACCAAACAATGGGGTGTTTTTGGTTTGGTTTTGCTTTGCTTTGCTTTTTTTTGCGGGGGGGGAAGAGATTTTTAATTTTTTTTGCAAAGGATGGTAGACCAAAGCAACAAGCCAAACCAATGCTGCCCTCCATGCAGTAAAATATTCTTATGCTTCTTCCATTTCTCTGGGAAAACTATTGTTTGTCTCCACCTTTCTTTGAGGTAGGTTTGTTTACTCCGTTTTGGTTCCTTTTTGTCCGTCCTTCTGAAAGTGGACAAAATACAGTTGCTCTCTTCATTGGTCAATGCATTCATGGTGTTTGTCCAAAGAGTTCAGAGGCCAGGGTTCAACCGTGGTTCAGGTTAATTACACAGAAAGCCATTTCCTAAGGTCAGCATGCTGTTGCCACAAAAGCATAAAGAAATATTCAGGTTAAAGGAGTTGTACCAAATCAGGGCTGAGCAAATGTTTCCTTATTGGGCAATGCCATAAGGAATTCTGTTGACTATGAGTTGCATTGCGAAACTAGCAAACCTGCCTTCTGCTTACTTTTTCATTTTATGCTTGACTTTGGTAAATGCGTATTTGGTACTCAGTAATTACTTTTCTGAGGAGCAGAAGCAGAAATTGGAATGGAGAGAAGAAAGTAAAGAGATTAATAAAAGTATTTCTGAAATAGACCAAGTGTTTTGTTTGTACAGTTAGTGGTTCCAGCTAGTGTAGTTAGCTGTGTGACCATTTTTGCAACAGCAAAACACTGAGTGATCAACTGTACAAACAACTGATAGTTCATCAGAACAGCCAAAGACAGCAAGTTCCTGTTCTGCCGTCTACAAACGCCATCTTTGGAAGTTAGTTCTTCTCTGGTTGATGAGCAAAATGCTTGCATAACCTATTTACATCACTTGATGGCAGAATCATGTTTTTGGATCTGAAGAAAATCTCCAGAGCTACCTGTCAGCCTTGAAAAGTGTGTAAACCAACGACATCATGCTAAGTGTGTAAACCAATGACATCATTCTAGATTTTAAGGATGAATTGTGAGCAAAGGGTTTTTTTGTTTCTCATGATGTCCTTTTTTTGTAAATTAAGTTGCAATTTAGGGAGAGTCAAATCCTGGAAGTATTCAAGGTTAAACTGGAGGAATATAGACTGTTTTGAGAATACATTTTGGTTCCTATATGCATTTGTGCATGTCCCATTACAGTGTTATTGACTCAAGAGGTGAAAGATATGAATTTGCATATGAATGTGAACTTATTTAGTTTGTATTTTTGAACCAACACATGAGCCAATAAATAAGTTTCATTTAAACTTAGCACCTTTCCCAATGCTCCAATCCACCATTTTTAAATAACATTTATTAAAATAAAGTCTACCCAAAATTGCATTGATTCATGAAAATACCAAACACAAATTCAAACAATTGCATTAGGGACAATTGTTTGCAAAAAAACTGTGTATATGAAGCAAAATTGCCTGTTTGGAGAAATGTGACCAACAGCACATAAAAAATTTAAAAAATGGTAGACAGCTGTGATTTATTCTGAGTATCTTTTCCTACCTAGGAAAAGGGAAAAGGTAACTTGCTGAAAAAAATGGGATGACAATTAATGTATTAAAAAGGCAAAACTAATGAGAACAGATGCAGCAACCAGCCTTAAAACTGACAATTTAGCTACTGAAGTGGTGGATAGCTTCTGCCTTTTAAGATTGACTGTCAACAGTAAAGGAGCAAGCAGCAGAGAAATATACTCAGACCAGCACTTGGTAGTGTAGCAGTAAAGGCCTTTAAAATGTGAAGGCTGTGATGTGTCTATACCTAGAAAGACAGAGTCATGCAGGCAAAGTCTTTCCCTGTAACACTTCATGGAAGTTAAAGTTGGACTTTGAAGAAGCAGGGCAGAAAGAGTATCAATGCTTTTGAACTGTGGTGTTGAAGAACACTCTTGAGAATACCCTGCATAACTGTGGTGTTGAAGAAAACAAACAAATGGAGCATAGAACATCTTGCCCCCAGAGGTGAGGCAGGGCCCATCACTCCTGACCTTCAGGAAGGCCCTGAAGACTTGGCTCTGCCGTCTCGCTTGGGGCAGGAAGGTGGGTAGCCATTCTTGGGGTGTGGCTTGAGCCTTAGAGCCCTTCCTGCCGGATTGGCATCTTAGAGCCAATTGGATTTTATATTTATCTACATTGTATTTTATATTGGTAATTTGTTTATTTTACTGGATTTTAATGTTTATTGTTGTGGTTTGAATTTTATTGTAAACCGCCCAGAGTCCCTCTTGGGGGAGATGGGTGGTAACAAAATTTGTATAATAAAATAAATAATAGAACAGATCACTTGAGGCACAAATAACCAGATACAAATTATCATATTTTGGATACGTTATTAAAAAAAAGACCTAGCTCCCTGGAGAAGATAGCTAGGTCTCCTTATAATGCTAGGAAAGGGAAGAGGGGACAACCTGCAGCCAGGTGGATGAACTCAATTACAGGGATGATGGGTGCACTACTGGAAGACCTGAAGGGCCAAATTGGAAACAGATCATCCTGGAGACATGTGGTTGCTAGCAGTCGACACCAACTTGATGGCACATAATCAATAAAACTTAGTGGGAGGAATCCTGAAGGACTAGGAGAATCAGCTTGGAGGCCTGAGCAGATGGAAGACAGTTAAGGAGGGTACATATGTTTCTCTATTTTTGGTTTTCATGTCATATGATGCCTTTGTATGTTAGTTTGTTGTAATTTGATGTTTGCTTTGGCTAGTTTTCTTGCTTTAGTGTGTTTTTATGAAGACCACCAGCTTGCTTTCAGTGAGGTATTTTGTTGAGCTTCATTGCGGGAAATGTAAGATTTGATATTTGAGGCTCAGAAGTTGTATTCAATTTCTTGAGATGGTTAGAATTTACAAGACCTTCTGTAAAATAGCTACTGGAGTAGGAAGTGATGGATTCACCTGAAGTATGTCTTGGAGGTCCAGTTCTCCCCTCAGCCTTGAACTTAGGTCCTCAAACACATTACTTTTCTTTTAGCCTTTTGTTCTTTAACACCAATGTTTCCTTGATACAAGCTGTGTGTGTTTGTGTGTGTCAATTCCAACTGATGTAAACTCTTATTAAAGAGCATATATGCAACTTTTAGTAAGGTAACTTCATTCCAGAAGTTGAGGACTTTTGACTGGAGAAAGCTTGACTTCAGCTAGTGCTGGTACAATGGCTGGTGAAAGTGGAATGTACTCACTCACAATGGACTGTGTGGCTGAATTCTTCTATTTTGTGTTTTAACTCATAATTATTCCATTTCAAACTAAGATAGCTTTCTCAATTCAATGAATTACTGAAGTAGTAAATTTTGGGCTTTGCATCCAACTGTTAACTCTTAACTTAGTTTGGGCTGTCATAAGCAGGTTGTGATGGTATATATCTGTTTAAATACTAGTTTGCAGTCTTACTAGGAATAGTTGTGATAAATGGAACTTATGGAACTCTTTTCTAATGGTTTAACAGCCAGGCTCTCTAAATTCCTTCTTCTGCAACCTGGTGCCCTCCAGATGGGTTGCCCATCTAGAATTCCATAAGCCTCAGCCCAGCTGGTCAAAGGTCACCTTTCCCAACCTTCTAAATGTGTGAATTCAACTCAGGAGAACTCATAGAAGGAGCTGGGAAATACTCAGAGTTGGAGACAACCTATCTAGAGGATGCCCACATTGGGAAGGCTGGTCCAAGTCTCTGTTGAGTGGAAATCTGGGGAATTAAAATCCAACTCATCTGGTTGGAGTGGTATTAACAATAACAGTTAATTGTTGAATTCTCAGGTTTCTTGGGGAAGAGGGCTACTTTATATAAGTAGTATTAATCTAGTATCTGTGTCTGTACCTACATCAGCCTTCCCCAACCTGGTATCTTCCAGACAGGTTCAACCAATTCCCAGAATTTCCAAACACCAGCCTGCTCCCTGGAAATCTGGGTGTTATAGTTCATCTTATTTGGACAACATCAGATTGGGGAAGGCTGATATGTAGAATGACCTGTTAAGGAAATTCTGCTGAGCTCAGTGTTTTTATAATCATCGTGGGAGTCTGCAGACTCAAGCTAGACTTCACGTTTGCTAGGAAGCAAAATAGTGATGTAATAGAGAGGACTAGGCAGGACCTGAGGGTGGAACAGGCCTGTGCACTATACCTGTAGAAAGGATTCTTTCCTTTCAGCCTCTTTTCTCTCTCTTATTTTCTCTTATTGATTTCTGGCTGAGATTTGCATGTGGAGTGTGTCTGGAACTGCACTCTTATCTCAGATAGCTCCAGTAATAAGGCAAAATATTGAAAAGTCAACCAGCTGTCCACTGATTTCAACTGTAACAAGAATGATTGCTGGTTATTTAGGAGAGGGTGGGAGATATGGACTGAAGCTGCTAAGCTGTGAAACTATGGGATTGCCAACCCATCATGCTAATTGTGATGTACACATTTTGTAGAGGGGCAGCAAGGAGCAGGAATCTGCCCCTCCTTACCGGTGTCAAAAGTTGCTCACACATCATGCTTGATGTGGGTATTGAGTGAATCCGTTTCCTGGTGTTCATATTGAGCCATGAATGAATGGGATGGGTTCACAGAATACACTAAACCATAAAAAAGCTAAATAAAGTTCACAGTGAGAGTCAGTTTGGTGTAGTGGTTAAGGCACCAGACTAGAAACCCAGGAGACCATGAGTTCTAGTCCAGCCTTAAGCACAAAGCCAACTGGGTGACCTTGGGCCAGTCACTCTCTCTCAGCCCTAGGAAGCAGGCAGTGGCAAACCACTTCCAAAATCTTGTGAAGAAAACTGCAGGGACTTGTCATGAGGTGGGGTGGGAGTGAGGGGGTACAAGCAAGTCAAAGAATTGACCACAGCTGATACCCTGCTGTACACTATGCCGGGTAGCATTATTGGATAAAGATTTTTAGCTTAGGGGTCTTTCAAAGCTCTTAGGTACTAAATAGTCTGGATTCAAGCCATGTGGTGGAAAACAGGAACATTTGAACCATACCCAAGTAAAACTGGAAAAAAATGGAGATGTTTCAACCCAAGGATGAGAAATGTCCTTGGTGCTGAATTAAACTTTCCATAATCACTTAAAAGACAGAACTATATGAAATGCATTGTGATAATCCAACCTGAATATTATTAAGGTATGTTTCACTGTGGCCAGCTCATATCTTCCAAATCTAGGAACATCCCCAAATTGTAAATCTTATTTTTTCAAAGGAAATATTACCCTACCCCTTACCTGGATTTCATCCATCATCATTCCTCAGGATTTAATTAAATTAGTCACATAGAAAAACATGGATGCATCTTGTCTGTAGTGAACATTTCTTATAAATGCCATGCAGTGGGTAGAATTTGGCATTAGTGGTTATTAGACTGAGCAGTGAATCAGGAAGTGCCTAGCTGGATTTGACTTCAACATGAGGAATAATAAATACTGAGTAATCTTATAGAATATTTGCAAGGATTGCATGCATTTTTAATACTTCCATGAAGTTAACGCTAATGATAATTTGTATTATTATATAAAGCACAGCCTGACAATGCACATATTCGAACTATTTTGAACAGCTGATGTCATATTCCCAATATACATTTTTTCAAGCATATAATAAGCTAAACACCATATTTTGGTTTTGAAATCTGCAAGAGGAAGGTGACTGTGGTTTAATCAAAGACACATTTATTTTGTTTAAAGCATTTTGACACACACACCCCTTTTTTCTGCCAAAAATGTTACCCAAGCGTCTTCATCTCTCTTAACATTCACAACCAGAATCTGCATATTAGAAGGGATGGTGGTTAGGCTTCTGGTGAGTGCCTTTGACTTACTTAGAAAAAAAAAGTATATTTTAATATGAATGAATAAAATTCTCATAAGCATCTTCCACTGGAGATGTGAATCTTATTCTAAGGAGCACTCATATGGGTGGGCACTGTAGTAATCGGAAAGGGGCTTTTATTACCAATGCAATGGGTGAGCTGACCTTGGAACAGAAAACTTGCTGGATGGGCCTATCCAGGGCCTGTCTTCCCCCAGCCTCTGCAACCTGGAGTCCTTTTGTAGTGTTGGACCACAATCCCATTTTCAGGAGGTTGTGAGGGCCAAAGCCACCATTTTTCCATGGTGAGGCTGGCCCTCTAGAATGACCTCCCATTGGAGATTTATCTATGTCCCACATTGTCCACTTTTCTGAAAAAGTGGAAGACACCACTTCTCCATAGGGGTTTGATGCCATGCACTGTGCTGGGGCTTTATGTTTTATACTTTATTGTACATTTTTATTTTATGAGCCTCCAAGAATCTTGTGATTGTGCCAAGATACAATCCTGATCTATCATCCATCCATCCATCTCAGCCAGAGGGGCCTGTGGAATGTCCATTTTACAACTATATGTAAAGTGCCTTTGAAGAGTATTTATTAAGTTAAAAATAACAGGCGTGCTTAATGCACACCTAGCTGATGGAAATAAGCAGATATGTTTACTGTCCTAACCTCCCCCTCATGCAATGTTTATTTGTGTCTCCCTTCCCATTGTTTCTTGTTACATAATGGTTTTGTACACAGCGGAGTACTTAACCTAATTTATATCGATCTCAATTGCTCTCATTTGTGCATACTTAATTCAGAGAGGTAATCAAATTGATTTCTGGGGCCCACATTTTAAGAGATTGTACTAACACAGATATACAAGAGCTTGCTGTAACTAAATTACAGGGAAAAGGAAAACATTTTAAACCTTTAGAAGCCCTTTTTTGACAGTCGTTTCATTGCACTCAGCATTACTGACGTAATTGAATTTCCCTTCACGTGGAGGTCTGTTTGAAATCAAATTGAGAAACAGGGTTGTTGGGTTTTTTTTGAGTTCCATCAGGCAGATAACTCAGTTGAGCTATATTCATTCAGCACACATATAAAACAACATACAATAAATCAATATGCAAGCTTTTCTCTTGCAAAAATGTAGAGTGAGGGAGTTAGGAATGAATGGCCTATGGAAATGATTGATCTGGCCATAGTTCAATGAGAGATTTAAGCACTGGAGTAAGCTGTACTTCTTAAGCACACTTCCAAGGGAGTAACTAAGCAGTTCCATACATGTCTACTGAATTTAGTATCTCTAATGTCGGATTCAGTGAATTGATATATGTAGGACTATGCCACATCTCCAGTGATGTAGCCTCTCCTTAGTCCTTTAGATGCTAATCTGAATGACTTAAAATGAAGTAAATGGTCCACCTGAATGGAGGTGAAACCTTGATTTATGATCCCCTTCCATTCCTGTTCACAGTTGTTATTCATGCTTCATCTTGTATGGAACATCTGTTTTTCCTGTTGGGTTTTTCTCTTTTCCATTTTCCACTCATCTTGCTCTTTGTGTTAATATCATCTCTCTCACACACAAATAAATAAACAAAAATGGATGGATGGATGGATGGATGGAGATAGATAGATAGATAGATAGATAGATAGATATTAGATCTGCAAAGTAGGACACACACTAAATTGTATGTCATAGATGATGTTGGCTGGTTTAATTTTCATGATTTGAGCCTTACCCAAGAGCTTGGAAATCATAAATCTTGATGTGTGAGGTGTCCAACAGTGCTGTTGTTTGCAGTTGGGCTATAGGTAAGTTGTAGCTGGGCTGTTGTGAATGGTTAGTTGGGCTGTCGTCAGTTGTATCATCATCATCATCATCATCATCATCATCATCACAGTCTACCAGATAATTCTGACTGGATTTGGTACTTTTGGCTATTACATCTAGGATAGTCCTAGAATCTAGGACAGCTAAAGATACCATTGTAATTTATGTGCTTTTCCAAGTAATGCAACTTTTTTGTAACTGATGAGTCAAGATTCTGTCCATTCTTATTGTGTCCAAGTACTTTTCCCGATCTTTTGGTATGGCATCAAGCACAACAACCACTATTTCTTTTCCCACATTCACTTGATCTCTATATGAAGGGTTTTATATTTCTCTATTTTTTTTTAGTTACTTCTCATTGACCCTTCTATCTCCAGCTCCTTCTCCTCCTAATCTATATCCCACCTTTCCTCCAGGAGCTCTAAGTAGTCTACACAGCACTCCCTTCTCCAATTTTCTTTGCAGAATAACCACCCTGTGTGATAGGATGGACTAAGAGAGAATGACTGGCCCAAAGTCACCCAGACAGCTTCCGTGGCTGAGGGTGGACTTGAATTCAATCTCCCTAGTTCTAGTACAGATCTGAACCTCTATAGTAAACCACCTCCTGAGATAGCTTGCTTTGTTTCAGCAGAAATGCCTTCTGCACGTAGGCATGTCTGCACAGCAGACCCATTGGTTATTGAAACAAGGACATTGCTGTGGGTTAACAGCTCTGGCACAATACAGTGGCTCTAATGCCAGACCTCAAAGTGGATTGTTGCTTTGCTTCACAGAGGTGCATCAAAGGCACAACTACAAGTCTTCATGCAGGTATAATAATAAATCTTACCCATTTTCTCCCTGAAGATGGAGATGTCCAAATCAACTAACTTCAGATAAAAACAAAATAACCAATAGACATAAATATGGCTACTGAAACAGAAATATCAATGATAAAAATCTAAAAATAACTGAAGTCTGAACAACACAACAAAGGTTAACATAATGCCTGAAGCGAGTAAGTAAGCCTGTCATCCTACAGTAAAGGGTTCTATGTAATAGGTACCACTAGAGAAAAGGCTCTGTCAGGACACAGGAAAGAGGGTCTTTCAGAAGGGCCACAGGGAACAAATGTGGTATTCTTAGATTCATTTAATTACAAGTTGTCTGAGGGGTGTATGTGAATGTTGTATCTTTCCTGGTGTAGTCCCCTCTCCAGTGCAGCCTGTGTGTTTTCTCACCCTCCAATTAAACTCCCACTGAATTCCAAAAGCCATCAGGAGGGACATCTTCCATTGGACTTTTCATCCATACAGAAGGACCTCTTGAATGCCTTCAGAGTGGTGGAGAGATGTGTAACAGAACACAATAACAGCAATAGTTCTGCCCTGTCTCCAGCAATAAAGCCCAAAACACAACTGAGAGAAATTGGAAAAAAGTTTTCAAGCATCCCGAGAATAAGATAGAAAAACAGAACAGAATAAAATGGATAGCTTTTGCAGTTAAAGAAAATACTTGAGAAATTTCAGGACAGATTTCAGTGTAGCACTGTTGCTTAAAAAAAACAAGCAAACAATGGATACAGCAGGCCTTATTCAAGGTGGAGAAAACCAATCCAGGGGCTGGGGGAAAGCTGGCTATATCTGAGGATTTTTTAGCTTAGAAAAAATGCAAGGAAATGGGGTGGGGGAGTGATAAGTTTAAGCCTATGTATGAGATACAGAAACATAACAAACATCAAGCAATGTGAAATAGCAGAAGAAGCAGGACAGATAAAAAGAAGTTGTTCCAGGGGTGTCCATAGGGTATGCAGAAAAAAAATTAATATGGCTGCTGTAACAGTGTAATCCCAGCACCATATTAAAATAGGCAGAGCTTTGATCACACCATTGCAGCTGCCATCTTGATTATTTTTACCATACCCCGTGGACATCCCTGTTCTTCATATATTATATAATTAAACTATAGAATTTGTGAGGGAGGGAGGGAGGGAGGGAGGGGCATCTTTACCTAAATAGTCCATGGGCTCATTTAATTATTTGCAACCAAGGCAAGAACTGTAGGATCTGAAGAATAATGGCACGGAATTAAAAACACAGGAAATGGAGGACAGCAACTCCATGCCATGGGTGTTTGTAGTCAGGGCCAAGGGGGCTACATGATGTCACTCACACTGTCATGCGAGTCATGTTATATAGGTAGTCCTTGTTTAGTGACCACAATTGGGACCAGCAATTCAGTAATTAAGCAAAGTAGTCACTAAGTGAAACCACAACTGTGCTTATGATCTAACTTCAGCTTTCCTTTGCTTTACAGACCTGTAAGGGTTGTAAATGCGAGGATTGGTCACGAACTTACTTTTTCATCACCATTGTAACTATGAATGGTCACTAAATGATGCAGTCACTAAATGAGGACTACCTGTATGTAAATATTTTGTGTAGGTGTCATGACATGAATGCTATCGCTGTGGTTTCTACTTGCCTCCCATGTCTTTATCCTCCTCCAATATTGCTCCTATTTCATGTAGAGATTATTTTTTACTGGGCTGGAAGAAAATCATATGCAGGCACAGAGGCTTCAGATGTTTCAGAAAGATAGGTTTATGAAGTCTGAACTTCCCTCCTGTCCATGAATCTCACAAGATCAACTAATGTGCTAGCAGTTTTATTGTCAGCATTAAATGTTAATTTTTCTAGCATTTTGCTACAGTGAGCCTGTTTCATTAAAGATTTTGTGGTAATTGAACTCAGTTTCCAGTTCATACTTATAAAGTAATTCATTAATCACTCATCGTTGTTACATGTCTGATCACTTCTCCATAATATATCCAAGGAAATTTTAACTCAGGAATAGATTGTGCAATTAGTTGATCACAGTTGGTGGAGAATTTGCAAAGAGATATCCACCTACTTCCTATTGCCCAGCAAACTAGCTATTGTGGCCTTCAGTCAAGACACCCATTTTGTCATTGTCTCTGCACACATGTACACATGAATGTCACACAGCAGAGTGGTAGCTTGCATGCATGAATAGGCCACCATGGATAAAGCAGGACAGGAAGGTTGCTCAGTCCAGCTCAAACAAAATGCCTTTCAAACCTGTCGTTCCAGGTCATAATTACCCAACCATCTGAAGACACGCATCTTTGGGCTTGCTAGCCAGTGAGGAGTAGCATCAGGGTACAAAAACATTAAACTTTTTTACAGTAAGTGCAAACCAGGACTTTGAAAGGCCAGAATGGAAGCATATAACAAGTTGTAGAGAAATCTCTCAGAATTTAGGTTTTTCCAAATCTAAAATCCAAATCTGGAGAGCAAAAATTTTAAATCCATTTTTCAATTAAAATAAGTTGCAAAAGCTGAGGCTCACTGTGGATGGAGGTTCGCTGTGCTTGTGGGAACTTGCACATCAGGGAACTAGCACATCAGTTGAGAATTTAACTATTTTTGTCATGAGTAAGGATGGTGAGCAGGGGGCTCCCATCCAGACTGTTAAGCGCATGCGTAGCACTGAGGAATTGGTCAGCCATTCAAAGAGACACAGATCGGGACCGCCTTAACCTTTGGGGTTTATATGTCTGGGTTTTTCCCACGCTTCTTCAGTTTGTTAGGATTCCTGTACTAGCAATAAACATTAGAGACCAGTTCCTTGTCTCAGCGTGTTTCCTGGCTGTTAGGACAATTTTAGGTGCTTGTCTTTAATTATTGTTTCAATTAATTATTATCTGTAACTGCTTTGAAACATTGACAGTAAGGTAGGATATACGTTTTGAGAAATGAGAGGATGGGATGCTGACTGGCCAGTTGGAAAGGGCTCTAGTCCAGAGGAAGAGGTGGCTGGTTCCTTCTGGGGGAAGGGGAACTATCCAATTTCCTTGTAGCCCCCCAGTTGTTCAGGAGAGTCCTCCTAGCCCTGTAGAGGACAGTTTTCAAGGATATAGACATGATTGTCCCTAAGATAAATAGTGTGACAAAGCTGGAGCTGGTACAACCTTCCTTTCAAAGTGTCTTGGCTGTTAGATATTAAAGTCTGAATATTAACTCAATTAGCACATGCCCAAAACTCAGAAATATGACTGAGGGTATAGGCTAGGAGGATGAGATCCCTTGTTCTCTAAATACCCTTCCATGTTAGAGTGTTTAGCCCTTAGGTTAAGCGAATGGCATCTTTGATATACAAGGTTTCTTTATTGTTGATTTCTATTATTATAAATGTTTAATGCAATTTTAGGACTTTTTTTTTTGTATCCTGTCCAGCATCCATTAAGATTGAGGTAGGCTATGAATATTGTACTAAATAAATAAATACGGGCCCTGCTCTGAACCAAAGAGATTCAGCCCAGAGCTGAGTTTGCCAGCCCACACCCACTGCTGTGGCCAGGCATCATGGCAGTGTTGCTCAAAGCCTCCTGTTCCCAACCTCCTTTAGATCTGAAGAGAATGATAGGTAGAGTTTTGTGTTACCAGCATTATATTCCAATCATTTAACAGTTTTCTGAGGATGTTGGCCAGCCTAGGAGGTAGACTGGAATTCTATTGCAAAGATGTCAAGGAGCAGAGCAGAAAGTCTTTACTATCATCTTTGGAAACTGACATCCAGCCAACAAGGGATAGACAACTTGGTGTCCCCCAGGTGCTTGGGACCTCAGCTCCCTTTAGCCCCACTGATTGTGGTCGGTGCACAAATTTCACACGTATGTGTGAAACTTATATTCTTGTGTTCATGATTCCTTATATTTGTCTGCAGCCATGAGATCAGATCCCAAGTTTGACACTGAATCAGAGGAAGCCAACCTGGTGCCCCCAAGTCCCTTTTGGCAGTCTTCCAAATCTCCCCTTCAGGACTGCACCACCAACATTTAGGCAAATTGCAGATTTATAGAATGGTGTGTATTTTAGCAATAGGCATGTCTTTTTCTTAAAAAAAAAAAAAATCATGCACTTTCCTGCACCCCAGGTCCTCAGAGATGATGATGATGATGATGATGATATTCCTTTTTGGCAACAACAACAACAACAAACCCAAATAACTGAATGTCTGCGCAGTCTTAGATTCATGGCTAAGAGCTGACCAGTGGCAGAAAGTGACTTAGTCAGAATATTATATGCCATGCCCTCAGCATGAATTCCTCTCCACTTCCTCCATCATAAAATATCTCACCATAGACAAATGCTTTCTCTTTTTCCCTTTTAGAGTCTCACATATCTGTGGCACACAGGGGAAGGGAGGGCAATGGAATTAGAGCTCAGTGATTTCTTTTCCAGGGTAAACTTAACAGCTAAAGGAAAGTATTTACCGAATTGCACTGAAAAGCATGTGGCTGTTGCATTATTTATTATTAGCAACTGATAAGTATAAGATGCAGGATGCCTCAGGCTATGAATTAGTTATGTGATAAAATAAGCTCCCCAAAACCCTTTTAGGAACTACTGTGAATAGGTAAGAGCTCCTGATCATATTCCATAACTTCTCTTGGCTTCTGAAGGAACTATATTGGAGATAAGCATCATAAATAAATAACCTAACTGAAAGCAAGAAGAATGAGGTTGGTGGGGAGGGGGATGTGGGGAATTTCATATAACCTGATTAAACCTGTAATAATCCCACAGACCCCCTGGATAAGAGGCTGAGAGATTTCCTGGAACAAACAGGAGCCTTTCCCAGCACCTGACCCATCTAAATGGTAACTCTCAACCCCGGAGCTGAAAAGTGACAATAAATAAAAGCAAAGGGTCATTTCTCAGAATTTCAACAACCTTTATCAAGAAGAAAACAAGATTCCACACTGCCCCCACCTATGTAACATAGACAGGCAGATGCTTCCAGGGCAGGGGGAGGTGGGGTTGGTATTAAAAACTCAAAACATCAGCCATGGTCACATGAAAAACTCCCTGCTGCCTTCTTACGTGCCTCTTATGAGCAACATATGCAAACAAAGAGCAGGATGTCAACTGCACGGCTGTGACTTCCATCTTGACTTTTTGACACCCAACACCCTTGGTGGATTACCCCCTAAAATGCCTGCACATGTGTTAGATTTCAATTTCCTAGGAGTTAATGTTCAGCGCATTTAGAGGGTACCAAGAGCCAATGACTCTAGTAATCGATTCAAGGAAAGTGGTTCATTAGTTCTGTGTCCTGTGAAAAGCTTGTTTGTGCATGAAACAACTCAGTTCTAATTTTTCCCTTGAGCATTAGTCCCACTGAAGCATATTTAGATTCTTTAGATCCATTACTACACTTAGCAGACGGAACATCATAATCACAACAACTAAGACTTGGCAGAGTTGAGGGCAGCTGGATGCTTCAGTAGAAACTGCCTTCCTTCCCAGTGCAAGACAGTCAGACCTGGCCCTGGTCCTGCAAGCATTAGTTACCACCTGACTGGATTTGAACAATGCACTTTAGGCAGAGCTGCTGCTGAAAATGTCCTTGGTGCAGAATGCTGCTGCAGGAATTTTGACTAACCTCTTCATGGGCTTGGGACTTGAAGGAACTGTTCCTCCAGAGAACCTCCACATCCTGGAAGGTGGAAGTTGCATTCCTCTTTGCAGGACAAATGCCTTCAGTGAGACCTCCTCTTGATGCTATTCCACATATGGAACACTCATCTGAAGGTCACCTTAATCTGTATTTCATCGGCAGCTTAAGACATTTGTCTTTGAGCAACTGATTTAGGTTTTTGCTTAATTTTATTGATTAGTTGTTAGGCTGTTAACGTTAGATTTTGTGCTTTTTATATTTTGTAAGCAGTTTTGAGCAACTCTGCTTTCAGAAGGGGGAAGCAGGGGATTCAATAAATAATAAATAAATGTTAAATAATAAATGAATAAGGCCAGAAGATTCCTTCCCCTTCTGACACCACTCATTGATGGCAGATAAACACCACATTCAGCAGGCATTCATATGCCGCTGCTGGAATGGCTGCCAAAATTATGAAGAAATATGAATTTCAAAATAGATGTTTTCCTAGATTCCAGAATTACATGTCTGGATTTTAGTGTAATAAGTATTTCTTTTAAAACAATTGAATGCAAAGTTCCTAATTCTAATAGAATTTAAGCCTACACAGATGTACACACCATGTCCTGAAGATTGTTCCCTCTCATAATAGCAGGCTATCTAATGGAATGGGCCACAGACTCAGAACAACCGATGGAATGAAAATCTTTTTCACACCATGCATGATGTGCTTCAGAATCTCAGCAGCCTGTATGCCTTTGAGAAAAGAATTAAACATAACTGTGGAAGCAAGGAGCAGCAATATATATTTAGCTATGGTAGCTTGATGGCACATCCATGTTCAGAGGGAGTAGGCCTTTAAACATTAGGTATTGCAAGCATGCAATGGTGGGAGGGCCCTCATGTCCTGCTTTCTTTTTTAACCATATGTTAACAGCAAACAGGTTGGCAGTATACATACAATTTCACATAAGTATCATTTGCATTCATCTATGTTTGGGATTAACCAAGGGTTCATACAACTTTCCCCATCCAAGTAGTCTCCAGATGTGTTAGACCACATCTCCCAGAATTCCTAGCCAAGAAGGGAGGGAGAAAAAGAGGGAGGGAAGGAAGGAAGGAAGGAAGGAAGGAAGGATCCAATTGCCAAAGTGTTGACAAGAGAAAAGGCAGAACTGAGCATGATGAGCCTAACTACCACTTTAGTTTTAAAAAGATAGGTGGCTTCTATTTGAGTTTCTTAGTCAGCAATAATTACTTCATACCACCCTGTATACAGTGTTTGATTTTTAAAATCAGAAATGCTAGGAAAATCCAGGAAGTTTAGAAATTGCAGGCCCTTGCTCATTTCTGCTGATCACTCTTCATTCCATCTTCTCCCATCTTCATTCAGTACACAAGTTTTTCAAGGGGGAAAAATGTCCCCCTTTTTCTCTCCCTTCCCTAGCCCTTTTGCTTTTACACTTTGTCATGCTCCCAGATCAAATGTTCCCAGAACATCTGATCGGACTCACATGCATGAATGAAGGCAACATGTGTCGACTTGCGAGTTGGTGGTAGAAGTGAGAGGGGGACAAGCCAGGAATGTGAAAGCATCTTGTTTGGACTATCTCTGGCATCAAAGGTCAATCAGCAGAGCTGTTGCAGACATCTGCACAGAACTGAACGAACTGGCACGAGAAGGGGGGGATGCATACCGAAGAAGGGGAAGGGGGTTGAGTTCATTGGGCTGTTTAACTTGGAGAAAGCATGGGAACTTCTATGCGCAACTTTTTCTCTGTACTGCATACTGTGAAAGGTGAAAGGTGAAAGGTCCCCTGTGCAAGCACCGAGTTGTCTGAACCTTTGGGGGGACGCTGCTTTCGCGCCGTTTTCTTGGCAGACTATAGAGTGGGGTGTTTTGCCATTGCCTTCCCTAGTCGTCACCTAGTACTGCATACTACACTCCATTAAAGAGATTTCTACTTTAACCACGTATGAATTGAATTTAATGTTAAGCTGAGTAGGGCAGTCATCACACACTTCTTTATTAAGACAGCATAACCTGCGGCCTCCCTGAGCCACATAAACAGTTGCAAGTATGTTATAAATCTATAACGGAAGAAAAGGGCAACATTTATTTCATTTAAATTAATTTAAAGCAAATTTAGTTTTCACCATGGCCCCATCAACATCTTTACCTTGACTCTGCATACATCCACCCAAAGGCGGCTGCGATCCTCAGCCTGAAAAGGTTGTGCCTTTCTCTTTCACGGAAACATGTTGCAACTAAAACTTTCTGTTCTCCTAATTCCTGTGCTCTACGGCTTCCCAGGACAAGGTGTTGAGTCAGTTTTTAAAAATCTAATTAGTGACAAACAGGCCCTCTCTGCTCATCTTTCCCCTTCCGTACCTGCATCACTAGGTGCATTTAAGATTAGGGTTTATGTCCAGTTTCCTTTTGTTTCATGGGGAAAGTAATTGAGGAAGCTGCTTTATACAGTTGGTAACTAGTATACTAGAATACTAGAGTACGTCTAGTTTTGTAGCACTTCCATCATTAAGATACAACCAGTTCCATCATTTTGCGAGTATCTTGTTCATTTCTACTTTACATATGAACATTCTTTGGAATGATGCACTGTTCCTTTTCTGTGCTGAAATGTACACCTTACCAGCTGTTGTTTCTGAAAAAGGAAAATAAAATCTATCATGTTTCTTTCCTCCCATCCATTTAGTCCAATCAAGCGAGAAGAATATGCATGCAAAAAAACACACAAAAGGATCCTGATTCTGCCATTATTTTGCTGTAGCCACCTAAAAAAAATAGAAGAGTCAAACCAAGATAATAATTAGACAGGAAACCACTGGGAAATTCCAAGTTTCTGTCCGAGATGGAGAAATTGAAGAAATGCATTGGCAAACCACTTTTATACTGTTGCCCAAGTATTTGTCAGAGTTGAACTTGACTTGACGGAATCTACCATTTTAAAACAGTGGGAAATTTCCCCTATAAATATTCCTTCCTGTTTCCCCTGAATATGGGAAGTTGCAATGCCACAGTCTTAGTAAGATAGTTTGGATCAGGGGCAGGCAGACTCCAAGCTTTGTTTTTATTAGTACTCCAGGTACTCCACAAAACCAGGCTCTGCCAAAAGTGTGGAACAAACATTAAGGAATTCTGAGCCCAAGAATTTCTTCCAAGGTATGCGTAGCAGCACCTAACCAAACTTAGCTGATCGTAAAGAATGCAAGCATGGTTGCTGTGTTAGTATTTTTATGAGGATAGTACTCAGCATTTTTTTAGTATGAGGTTAGTATTTAGTTGGAATTTAGTTTTATATTGTTTGTCTCCCTGGGAAGAGCCCAGAAGAACAATAAAAACAATGATTAATAATTAAAAAATAAATAAAATAAAAGCACCATTCACCAATCCTAAAATCACCAGTCTTAAAGACAATAAAGACTTCAAAATTAAATAACATTAATTTTTTAAAAAGCAGTGTGAAATGCAGTCTATTTCTGGGCAGTTCTTATTCTACAAATATATATGTGTAAACCTATCATGCATTTGCTCAGAAATAAATACCTGTTGGGCTTCCACATTAGTAAGAAGATATAAAGGGTAAGAATGGATAAGTCTGTTGGTTTTGATTCCATTCCGTTTAACCATTTGTCCAGTTGTTTTCTTCATTCTCTTTCTAAAGTAATTTGCATTTATTTTTTAAAAAGCCTTTATGAAAATTTGTCTCCTTTATGAAATGCATTACTCCTCATACATATATTTTCATGTGTGCTTTAAAGCGGTAGATATATTTGCAAGCATTTTCTAAATGTAGCACGTATTTGTAAATTATTGGTTCTGTTTGAGTGTAGAATTGCACTACAAATTTCAGAGTAAGGTGAATCTCAAAGAACAGTATTTAAGTTCTTGTCATGTGATTCCCTGCCAGCCTTGTTAGAATGGTAGCATTGGTCTCTGTCCTCCAGCCTTCTTGTTAATTTTCACATTACGGCAGCAAATTTATTGAGACAATGTTCTAGCAGCTGCGCACAAATGGGCCTCAACGGGAGCTGTTATGCCTGTAAGAATGGCCATAGAGTTGTCAGTGTAAGGAGGCTTGCAGATGCACAGAATGGGGAATGAGTTCATGCAGAAAAGCCGCTTATAATTCTCTAGCCAACCATGGAAGGTCTTAGGCCTTGTGGCTTTCTAGGCTGCGGACAATTATATGAATCTTATGCTTGTACAGATTTTTGGAACATCTCCTGAATTGTACTAGAAAAGCAATGTCCAGGTGCTGCCTAAGGATTGGATCAAACCTGTGAACTCAATTCCAAGGAGGGACTGAGGCCATCAAGCAAAGATTTTAAATATCCATCACGCAACTAGGATTAAAGAACTATGAGCCTGTTGGTAGAACCATATGTTCCTATGAGCAGCTGGGTTCAGTCCAAACCAAACCTCAGATTGAGCCGTTTCCTGAATTTTCAGGGCTAATTTGTTTTTTTTTCTAAATTGGGTGCAGGTTACCAGGTTGTAAAAAGGTAACTCTCCACACTGGCCTTCTTGATTACAGTTCAGGGAATCTCAGGTTTGTAAATGTGCCTTTGGCAAAGGCTTTGGTTGCTCAGAACAAAGGGAAGAGAATTGTCTTAGCTCAGTTTTGTTTCCAACTGTGTACATTAACTTAACATATGAATGTGGCTTTTATTCAGCGTGCTACAGTGGAAAGAGCATCAGACAGAGCACAGCTGAGTTCACAGGAGTAGATATAAAATATTAGGTGGAGAATTTGACCTGCTATATTGAAGTAACTCTTCTGTGTACATTTCAGAGCCACTTGAATTTGTATTCACTTCCTTTGAGAAGGCACTTATTCTATATAATTTGTTTAACCTCCACTTTGGCAAAAGAGTTTCTCTAGATTTGTGGTGATATCATGGCCTGGCAGCATCAGATATGGGGCTGATGGGGAGCATGGTCCATCTTTTCATACAGTCCTTCTTTTCATATTTTGTATTATTGACGGATAAATTTTGCCTTATCCTGCTGGACCTGTGTATCTCTGTTACTAGTAGAGGAAATGAGAAACACTATAGCTAGCCTGTGACACAGAACAAGTTTAGTTGATGTTATGAGATACTAACTGACTGTTCTTTTGGGAAGAAGGTGTCATTGATGTCATGAACAGCATTTCCCAGATAGAAAGAGAAGTTAAATGTACGTCTAAGTCACATCAACTCATACTCAGACATTTCAGCCCACTGTTGGATAGTTCAAATCAACCTATGTCAGTAGCTCTAGGGGGTTGGTGGATTCGATTGGAAAGATGGTGCTGGAAGTTGCAGAAAAAGGATAAATTGACAAAAATGACTTCTCCACCCCCACCATCACTTGTGGAAACTTCTTGAGCAGAACTTCCTTGCCTGTGGAATAAAAATCTGGATGCAAACTGATGGCTGAACAATATTTGAAGTGATGGTACTTCCCATAGTTCTCTCTATATGGATTTGTAAAGATCTACTTTAAGCTTCTTTTCCTGAAGACTGTGTGCTTATTTCTTCTTGTGATGTATTACAGGCATATGGCTGATAATTCATGTTCACAGGAACCATTTTAGCACTTGTTCAGTGCACATATCCATTCAGTTCCAAAAGGTTATTGCATCCAATATATTAGGACATTCCTGCTGCCTTTTCTCAGTTATGTGGATATGCCCAGCGGATGTGTGGAGCACCTTTCCCCAACTTTATATGTCTTGGCTATAATTCACAACATTCCTGGCCAATGCAGATACTAGGAGACGAGGGAAGTCTGGCCCATTATTGTAGTAAGTACATCATTTAACAGTTGAATCAGGTCTATTTCATCATGCTGCTTGCCAGCAATAATTTAAGAGAATGAATGTAACCTCTGCGGCTTACTTAGAAGCAAATCCCTACTAAATTCAGTGCAAATTATTCTGTGTAAATGTGCACAGGATTGCACTATAAATTAATTTAGGGCAATATGCCAAGTGTGCGTGACTGGCAAAAAGAGGTCAATGAATCATCTCCAATTCTCAGTCTTTCCCCCTCTCTATTGCTTCTTGTGCTTTCAAGCACGATTATATGTACATGAACTCTCTGTTTTTTATGTATGCTGCTATCAACACTCTATTAAAAGTGAGGCAGCTAGGCTGGTATTCTGTATAGTAAAGGTAAAGGTTTCCCTTGACATTAAGTCCAGTCATGTCTGACTCTAGGGGGCGGTGCTCATCTCCGTTTCAAAGCCGAAGAGCCAGCGCTTGTCCGTAGACACTTCCGTGGTCATGTGGCCAGCATGACTAAACGGAACACCGTTACCTGCCCGCCGAAGCGGTACCTATTAATCTTCTCACATTTGCATGTTTTCGAACTGCTAGGTTGGCAGGAGGTATTCTGTATATGACCCACAAAATGCCTGCTGGAGAAGAGTTCCAGTGGGAAAAATGTGGCATTCCTAAAATTGGTGAGTGTGGGGTGGCTGCGGGAAAGAGACAGAGCTGTTGATCCTGAGCCTAAGGGTACAGCATGTACAATCCCATGTCGCTATCTAGTTTGCCTGGACAGTACTTCCTGCATGTTAATCACATATTCGGTATTAACTGAAAAATATATATTTTTGCAGACAATGCCCACAGTCTGCATTAGTCATTCCAGTGAGAAGAGGCACTGATGATTCTGCAGTTTGAAAAATCTAGTTATTGTAACAGGGTTAAACTAGTCTCCAGTCTCCTCAGTGTTTTCAATGTATCATCTCTGTTGATTGGTTCCTATGCATGCACTGATTCTTTTCTTCTTCTTTTCTCTCTCTCTTTCTCTGTGTTTTCCTCCCCCAAGCATGCAAACGCAAAGAGCAAGAACCAAACAAAGACAGGAACAACTCCCAGAAGAAATCTCGTCTGGTTTTCACTGATCTCCAACGCAGAACACTTTTTGCCATTTTCAAAGAGAACAAACGTCCATCGAAAGAAATGCAGATCACCATCTCCCAACAGCTGGGCTTGGAACTTACGACGGTCAGTAACTTCTTCATGAATGCTAGGAGGCGGAGTCTCGAGAAATGGCAAGATGATCTGAGCACCGGGGGATCCTCGGCAACCTCCAGCACTTGTACCAAAGCATGATCAAAGAACCGAAACTGAATTGGGCACAACTCAACTAATATCTATTTAAAAGGAATGGATTCTTAACGGGGCCCTTCACTGGTGATTTGAAAGCACAATTCTCCTAAACCGTAATACTACTTTGCAACACAGGGCATTTAATTTAATTTAATTTAATTTAATTTAGATGAGAATTAGGCTTTGGGGGTTCTTTCTTTCTTTCTTTCTTTCTTTCTTTCTTTCTTTCTTTCTTTCTTTCTTTCTTATCGTGCAGGTCAAGGGTATATTCAAGGCAGACTAAGCATGTCAGAAACAGGAGGTGCTCTTTCATGCCTTAGATTAATTCACAGACGGTGTGACAGAGCCAGGCAAAGTTCATTATCTCTGGGGCCACAGGGAGCAGCCAACAAAATGGCACCTAATTTAACAGATTGCTCACTACAGAAAGTTCAAACGCATCTGACCCCATCCATTTACTGAATGCTTAGATTCTCCACCCTGCTACACCAAAGCAAGCAAACACTAAATAAACAAATACTGAGCACAAATGTTAACTAGACCTAAGAACACTGGGTTGTATTTTAGAGACTCAGGCAATGTTATGCTGAATATTTTTCAGAATAATCCAACTTAGCCTATTTGGCTTTTTCCTTAAAACGAATTGTGTCTAAGAAGAAGGATCAAGGATCAGTAGAATTTGGTTCCTTGAAGCCAAATTATCAAGCACAAAGACAATAGATGTAAACAGCTGTGGATTCTTTGCCTGTTCTTGTAAGATGTGCTCGGAGTTGGGGGGGGGTGTTAGTGAACATGTTGGTTTCAAGCACACTTTTGCAGGTTTTCACAATTTCTATGTGTACATAGTGCAGACTCACACTCAGGAAGCCCGTTTAGATGCTACCACGCAAAGAGCAAATGCAACAAAGATCTATTTTTTTTAAAGAAACCATTAATTTCATCCAAGTACATTAAGGATACTTTTTTTTTTGCCACATAATTTCTGTATTTCAGTTAGTTGGTGTTTAAGCAGGAAAAGAAGCAAATGCCTTCAAGCTGTCACTTACCATTGGCGCACTTACTTAAAAGGTGTTGTCCAAGTCTGTTCCATGGATGAAAATCATCTTCACCTACCACTTCATGTCAGAGAATGCAACACACCAAAGATGCAGGTTACTGCAAACCAAAGACCATCATTTCTATTCTCTAGCATCATTGCCATTTTGTTGTTGTTGTCAGTTTTGCCAGATCTTGCATCCATTCACCAACAACGTTGGTCAAACTATGGCTCTTTCAGCTCACCTTCCCAGTGAGCCAAAAGAGATTAGTTTCTCAAGTGAAGTAGCAATGCTAACTTTTAATCGCACTAGGGTACCATGCTCACCTACCGATACATAAACACTATCTTCCTCATCAGAATTCCTCTGGTCATGCAATGTGCACATTTACCAGTGAATAGCCCCTTTCCTTAGAACACCACTTGAGTGTTCACTAGCAAGCCAAATGCTGTAATGATCCTTTAAAGACACTTGAGACTCTTTTATGTACTACTTAATCGAAACCAAAGAAACTTTTTCTGCACCTATTTCTTCTGCAACAAACTGTTCCATTTAAGGGGGAAAATAAAAGAAAGAAATGAATAATAATTTAAAAACAAAACAAAACAAGGAAACATGTCAGGAAAAAAAAACCAATGATAACACACTGTGTTTTGACAGACATCTTGGGACATTTTTAGGAAGCAGAGTTCAAAGAAAGGGTTGACAAGAAAGGAAATGAATGGAAAAGCCAACAGGATTGCTGCTTCATTTGACAACTCAGTAATCTTAAAGTTGAAGATTGTCTTTAATTTGTGCCTATGCAGTTTTTTCAAAAGAACAAGGAACAGAGCAACCGAGACCTCAACAGCTACAATACCAAAGAATGAGGATTTCTTACAACTTTTAGTTCAGTTCATTCTCTCCCCTCACACAGCTAATAATGCTTATAGCACCATTGATCTGTGTGAAGGTAAATGGTTTCTGTTTCTTTTGAGCAACAACAAACACACACACAAAATGGATGACTTTTAAAGTTCTTTTCTTATTTTTTCCTACTTTCTGCTCCCACATGGAATCTTCTAAGGATTCCATGAGCTCCAAGTATAAGGTGTTGGGATACTAAGCTAGCCTCTAACCAAACCTGGTACAGGAGGGAAAATCTCATCAGTCAATTGCTAATTTTGAATCAATAGGGCTATGTGATTTGTATGCTTTTTTAAATGTTAATCTAAGGGGTGGGGATTGGAGGAAAAAGTGTTGTCAATGTAGAAGGAATTATATTTGTATTCATTGATACAGGAATAATCTCGTTGTGTTAGAAAGAAGTTTAACATCATATAATCTAGCCAGTAAACAATTAGTTCTCCAGGCAGTTTGACTTAGTAATTCAATACAATTTATATACTATTGAGACATGATGACCATCCAGGTCTTTCTGCTAGATCAGTGCTTCTCACCTAGAAAATCATGCCTCCCTTCTAAAGCTACTTCAGTTTAACCCTATTTCCCCATTCTACCCATATTTTTTTTACTTGTCTGCCTAGCACACCACTATTATAAGATGTCATTATTGTTCCATTTAGTTCCCATCTCGCAGACCTCAGGAACTCAACCTACAGGAGTCAAGGATGTTAGTCTTTACTGATGCTAGTAACCCTATAACCCTTGCTCTGAAAATCCAGAATCCTGACTGCTGTTTCTAACTCATAATATGGATCTGCTGATGTGATATTTCCATCACCCAGAACACACAAGATTTTATTATAGTCAATCTCAAGAAAAGTAGTTTTAACCTTTCTATGGAGTTGATTTCCTGATCTGGTCTATCTAGTGGGGCTGACATCAATCTTACAAGTCTGATTCTGCTGTACCTCCTCCTCCTCCTTATAATCCAGTGAATCAGGGAGGCATCTGCCTGAGCCACTCCTGAATGTTATCTCATTGTTCTAGACTTAAAAAAAAAATGTTTCAGCCCCTTTTGCCTAGGTAACAGTTCCTGCATATTTATGTCAAGGTCTTCTTGCTTACTCTCTACAGATTCAGAGCCCTCATATCAATACAGCAAACCAGATATAAGGTGCTCAGGAACAAAAAGGTGGAGTTTGCTTCTTATTATACATGATGTTTTGGAGCAATAAATTAAAAAAAACAACAGAACTTCCCATTTCAACAACCTGCCCCTAAGAAACAACATGAGAGAACTTAAGTTTTGTCTAACCTTAACCATTTTGCTGATATTTGTCTGCATATGGGTATGACAAAAAGATGATATAAATGAATACAGTCACCATTAAATGTACAGTCCCCAATTAATTAAATGTGGGTACCTACAGAGGTAGACCTGTGAGCCATCCATTCATACATGCGGTGCTGTTGATTAGTTTAGTTTAGTTTAATTTTTATTTTATTCTGTGCTTCTCAGATTATTAACAATTCTCAGTTACAAGCTGAGGTCTGTACTTAGTCTTTAAGGGGCTTACCAGGGCAACACTCCCCAAAGTGGGTAGCCTCAACAAGCTGAGGTCTGTATTTAGTCTTTAAGGGGCTTACCAGGGCAACACTCCCTAAAGTGGGTAGCCTCAAGACTAAACCCGTCCGAAATGTCTGGAGCAGGGTTTTCTCAACTTTAGCAACTTGAAGATGTTTGGACTACAACTCCCAGAATTCCCTAGCCAGTTATGTTGGCTGGGGAATTCTGGGAGTTGAAGTCCAGACTTCTTAAAGTTGCTAAGGTTGAGAAACACTGATCTGGAGCAAAGACTAAGTTAAGTTTAATTAAACCTGATTTGAAAATGAATATCACTAATTAGAAAATGTTAATATGATTACTCTCTATGTATTTCTTGTAGGAAAAAGGCCATGTTAATCTACAGGGACAAAAAATCAGAAGTCTAGTAGCACCTTTTAAAACTAAAGTTAATGCAGCTCTCCTCATCAAATGCATAGAGTGCAACTGTAGAGTGGCTTTCTGTGTGTTTCATAACTTCCCTTCTATCGTGCTTCTAATTAAATTTTGGCAAAACCTTTTGGAGGACCTCTGGGGGCCTCTGGTTGTGCATCACTCTCTTACTGAAATGAATGTGCTATTTCAGTTCAAGAACCAGTTGCTCTTGTCCTTTTTCAAAGATGATTCTTTTCCTGCAAGGAAGGGTGATATACATACAGTGTATGTTCTCTGTTAAATACTTGCTAGAAGGAATAATCATAACTCTATAGAAGGACTGCCTGGTTTCTTTTTAGCTTCAGGAAATATTTTGATGTGTCTCTGTCTACTGAGTAATGCCAGCCATTCTGCTCATAGAACCTGGTGCTTACAAGGAATTCTTGAGAATGGCTTAGGGAAAATGCTCATTTCCAGCCAGCCAAACCTAGATGGTTTCACCCTTGCCCTGCATCAGCCATCCCCACACTCTCCAGGTGTGTTCATCCCCAGGCAGCATGATCATTGGCCACTTTCACTGGAAATAATGGAAGCTGTGATCCCACACTCTGGAAGCACCCTAAATTAGGAAGGCTGCTCTGCATGAACTGCAATTGTAGCCTGTACTCAACTCCTCCACCATGCCTACAAGCTGCAGGGAATCATTAGCAGTGATAAGCATGTTATTTTTCTTGGATTGCTTGTTTCCCATAATATACCTCTGATAAAAGTTCTAAGGAATCCAAGAATTTTCTCCAGAAAGCATTTTAAAAATCACAGGTCTAGGATCTACTGATACTTTTGAGATCTCAGTAGATTTAGATCTAATGATATCCTTGATAGCTTGACCTAATGATATCCAGTTGTTAATGAGTGGTTTTCATTGTTATCATTAACAGCCTGAATCAATGCATTGCAGGATGGAGGCCTCTTCATTGAAAGTTATAGATGGTAAACTACAATGCTGGTTCAGTGTGGTACCTACCAACTTGCATATATTTCAAATTCCTTCTCTGTGAATCATTCCTCATTTTCCTATGTCTCGGTGATGGTAAGAGGAGAAATTTGTAATAACAGCAGCAGCAGCAGCTCAGTCCTGTCCTTTGCCACCCTGTGGTCTAGCAGGAAGAAGCTGAGATGATTAGTCAAAGACATAAACATTTGTGGGGTTAAAAGAGGAGAATTTGTCTCTTAACTCTGCTCCAAAAGACTCTTGCACTGGCATTAAAAACAATAGAGCAAAGGAGGAGTTCACCATGACTCACATTTTCCCAATATACAGTATATAACATGGACATCCTGTGCTGTCCACAATGAGTTGACCCTGTGCTTGAGCCCAATCTCCACATAAAAAGATACCAGAACAAATCGATCTGGACCTCTGAGAGAGGAGATAGTCACTTCAGGCCTAAGCTTTTTATGGAAAAAGGTAGAAAGCTATCCATGTTCTTCAGTTTGGGACTGATTTTCAGTCTGGTAGCCGTAATAAACTCTTGCTGTAAAAAAGAACTATTTGAGAGGCCAACACATTATAGATAGCAAGGGAGGATATATTCTGCTGCTTCTAAATGCTCGCATGTGTTAAGTGCATTAAAAAGACTTAATAAAAAATCTTACCCTTAGACAGGAAATGATTATTTTGCGCAGCTAACCACTGATTTTGTTCTCATTAATTCACTTCTCTTTAGAGGAGCACAGGGGCAATTGCTCTGGGCCCCATCCCAAAAATGATTCAGTGTTTGAAGTGATCAGATCAATTAATACTTTTAATTCACTTCCATGTTTTAAGAAGCACCTTTTTCAAAGAACAGTACAGTATATAGTCTTCATACAAGGTACATTATTCAAAACAGTAGAGAGTAAGCCAGTCTGACTGAGATTTCTTTAAACGTTCGAGGCAAGGTACAAGACATTCATAATTTATCAAAAGGCCAGACCTATCTGTGAAAACAAATAGGATTTTAAGATTACCAGAGCTTTGGTTTCCTTTATTACTTCAGCTTTGTGTTAAAGCTAGGATTGGTGGCATGGAAGATTTACAGTCTACACTGTATGAAGGAATGTATATTTTTATGGGGAATGCATTTATACTTATTGTGCATGAATATATCTGCCAGTAATCTTTACTCTAGAGCAGTGTTTTTCAACCTTGCTGGCTGGAGAATTCTGGGAGTTGAAGTCCATACATATTAAAGTTGCTGAGGTTGAGAGACACTGCTCTAGAGGAATGGTGACTTCATCTCTGAGCCATCAATTGTAATGTTGGAGGAAAGATATAATAAACCATTACAGGACCTGATTAGAACCTAAGGGCTGGGCTCTGTTTATTCAGACAAGAAGCATATTCTGGTTTTAATGATACATGAAAAGTGTTAAAATCTGACATCCCATTGTAATCACAGTTTAGACAGCTCCTTCTAATCCACATAGAGTCTTCTCTGGGACTTCCTGGTTATCCATTCTCTCTCTCCATCCATTACAGCAAAATCTAAACAGCTTCTTCTGTCCCCAATCTGGAATTACTTTGTGTTGTCTTGCTCTGATCAGATGTTATGCAGTATGTTGTAGCTACCTTGTTGGTCAATTTTATGTAACTGTGGTTTTCCCAGGCAGCAACTCAGACAATAGCCAAGTATGAATGGAATTTTAGGAGATGGTGATTGCATTTTAAGCATGCTATGTGTCTGCACCGGTTTAAGCATCTGTCTGCTTGTCTTGAGTACTGCCTATTTTATATGCTCTCTTTCTCAGAGGAATTACAGTGTGATAGTATCCCAACATCTCTTTTTACCTTTATACTTGGAGTTATTTTTCATGGGCACATCCAAGATGAATTCAACTTTCAAGAAACCTTGGATATTGTTTAATCATCTGTGGAGGAACAAAGAATGTGCTTGATTACTTCGGTTGAATAGCTTTATTCTCGATCTCTCTTAACTAAAGCTAAATCCAAAGACCTATGAAGGACAAAAACCAGCAAAATGTAAAGCTCAGACCGACTTTTGGGAATAGCAACCTCCTTTTCTTTTTTCTTTTCTTTTTTTAACCCAAAACCAAACCAACAAACAAGCAAAAAGACAAGATGTAGAAATGACATAGCAATGGGGGAACAAAAAATCTGCAGCTTCTTTCTTGCTTGTCAGCATATTTAAATATTTTGTGGTCTTTATAGACGATGCTTGGCCTAATCTATATTTATTATGGAAATTATTTTTCTTTGTTATTCTTTAAATGTTTTTCCGGTTCACTTCAAAGCCTTTACTTCTGTCCTGATAAGTTTGGGCTATAACCCATTGTATTGTTGATCAGTTCTGAGATTTATTCTAATTAGATGGGGATCCAGATCTGAAGCCTTAGCTCTAGTTAAGCGTTCATTCCATAGAAGATCCTGTGGTGCAAACCAAGTCTATATACCATCTTGTACTGTAAATAGGAGTTTAGCTGGAGCTAAAGCCGCAGAAGACTGGGTCTAATTGGTTGATTTTGGTGATTATTTTGATGACATTCTTGTTTATTGTAGTTGAAATTCACCTGGATTTGCTCCTGAGCATGTGCCATTGAAATTAATGGATGTCGCTCTTATATTTCAATGGGGTGTGTTCATGGGCATCTCTCAGGATTCTGCCTTTTATTTCCTAGAGTTAATTTTTGCTTATTTAATGAAACTAGAATTGTAGTGCATCTTAAATGCAAATCTAAAGTTAGCTCAGAAATTTTATTTGGGGGCAGTGGGGAATATTGGTAAAGTTTCCAGATTCTGTTACAGTTTCAGGTTACCAAAATAATAACAATAACAACAATAACAATAACGATAATAAAGTTACTAAGGAAAAAATTAAAATCTCCCATATCCCTCTCCCCAAACTGAGGTATGTTTTATGTATTTTAATCAGTATCAATGGTTTATAAAATAATCAACCCTTAAGTTATTTAAATTAATTCCTCTTTTTCATCTCACTTAAAAGATAAAAGAAAAAATAGTGAGGTATACCTTTTAATTATTATTATGGCACATAAATGCCTTCATAATATAACTTATTTATTTAACTTATTCAGCATCTACTAAAGGTGCCCTTGTATAGTTTATATTTTATTTTTTTTAATAAATCAATTTAAAGCACTACAGTTTATTTGCTATCAGAACAACAGAATTATTATTCCTTCTTCTTTTTTTTCCTTTTTTGGACAAGCAAGGAATATTTTGTCTAAAACTATACATTCAGGAACAACAGGGGATTAAAAAAACCAAAACACTATAACACTTTGCCTGAACTTTGTGGCTTTTTAAAAACCTAAGCTGGGGGAAAATATAAAATAACAACAAGCAAAAAAGTAGATAAATTTAAAAAGAGAGAAACCCTTAAAGTAGCTGCTTCCAAGAATGAACTTTGTGTGTGTGTGTGTAAAACAAACAAACAAAAAAAAAGATTTAAAAAAACAGGAAAAAAGGAAAAAAAACTTTCTATTTCTAGTGAGAACCAAAGAGGCTACCTCACTGACTTTTTCCATTTGTAATTTTAATCGTGTTGATGATACCAAAGATACCAAAGATTTCTTTCTCTGTGCGGTCTGCATTTTGCTTGTGCTCTTTATAGTTTTAATGTTTTCTCTTTTACATCCAGTATGTACAGCTGCAACTCAGTTACCCACCCAGCCAAGAGACAACGTTAGAGGGACCTGCTAATTCTGAAGGAGTTGGTTTTTTTGTATTTATCTTGGTCACTGCCTTTCCCACCCCTGTGTCCCTCCCTTTCTGCCTCAAAAGGGAACTCTACCAGCTTGATCTTAAGCACAGTCTTCAAGAAGAGAGATTCAGGTTTCCATGTGCAGAGCTTCACTTTGATGCTCACCTATCCACCTAGGATTGGATAAATAGGAATGTGCATGCCTTTCAGGAGCAGCCTAAATGGGACAGATGAGGATATGAATCCCTTTGTGCAATCACTAATTGATATTTAAGGTTAGCTACTGTACTTTTGGCTAAATCTGGGTGGGGGTATTGGCTGGGATTCCAAAAACTATGAAGTAATTCAGAAAGGCCCTCAACTCTCATCATACAGAACTGTAGTCAGGTCAGACTACAGATTAATGAACTGCCTGCTAGATGGATCAAGGATCTGTCTGTATAAACCTCATGTAACTTCTTAGACCAGCTCCCTCTGAAGAGTACTCACCCAGGTCCTACAGCTCAAACCACTTTTGAAGCTCAGTTGCAAAAGCAGTTTGTGATGGGTCCTACAGGAACATCTGCTGTTCACAGAGAAAAGAGTGCAAAATCCTATTTGGTGAGCCATAAGTAGATTTTTGGATCCCAGCCATCGGCCCCATCCAGTGGACAGGAGGCACAACTGGGACTTCCTTCTGCATTATGTGGAATTAAATGAACTTATTTTAATGGAACTGACATTAGCTTGAGAGATGCCATCCAGAAAGATCTCCTAGTGCTTAAGACTATGGTCCAAAGTTCCTATATCTAAGTTTAAGATTTACTGAAATCAGTGCAGTTTCAAGGTAGATATAATTAGGATTTTAAAAAAAAGAAAGAAAGAAAGGTCAGACAGGCTTAATCTTGCCAATAAGCAGATGTAGGCAACCTGTGCCCTTCAGATAGGTTCAGCTCCCACTCCAATAAGTCCAAACTGTACAACCAAGAATGGGGGCTAAGTATGTTTAAGACCGTACCTTTACTTAGAAGTAAATAGAATTAACATCAGACATAATTCAGAATATTCAAGGCTAGATAACTGGGCTGTGTCTTGTTTCAATTTGTTCAAAGTGCTTCTATGTTTCTCTGCTCTGCTCTCAGCCCATCTGAAAGTGAAGTTTAAGATATAAAATTCTAGCACAAGCCCATTTCCTCTTTCATTTTGATGGAAAAGAAAGCTGCCCAAGAGGTCTGTTCAAATGCATGGGGTGGTTGACAGCACTGGAATGAAGAGGGAAGTTCCAGCTGGCCATAGATTTGCTCATAGAATGCACACTGCAGTTTTTGGTCCAATACTTTTTTTTCTGCCAGCTGTTAAATTGATAAACAAATCCTGTTGGAGGTTTCTGGGAGATTTCACCCAAGGTTCATGAACCCACACAGGTGCACACACATGCATACACACACACACACACATATATATACTGTACATGCATACGCATACACTTAAAAATACAGTATGGCTGCTGCTGTCTTAGATGAGAAGTATATTAATCTTCTCCTGGGACAATCTACCAAAATGAGATTGCTCCTCCCTTCATCTCTTTTATGTGGGATTTTGAGAGCATCTCATGTGCTTAATGTGGTGAGAAGCAAGATACTGGAAAACAGGGGACTCATGGCTAATCCCACAAGATCTTCTAGATGTATTCCAAACTGGATAAAATGAAATGTAATACTACCATATTAATTACACCGAATCAGTGATGAAGTTTTGTTAAAAATGAACAACAAAAAACCAACCACAAATTAGATCAATTGACCTCTTTCAACCTTCTGTTATTTATTTGTAAAGTTATAGTCTTGGGGTTTAGATTATAATAATAATAATGCAGCACTGAAGCAAACAGGAGTAAAGCTACTGAAACAATATAACATACTGAATATGCAAAAAAACCATAAAGTACACCAAAAAAAATCTCTTTTTTAAAAAATCAGGGACTTCTTCAATTATGGCCAGCTAATTGTTCAAAAGGCCTTGTGAAACAAAAGTAATTTTTTTGCAAATCTCATCCACGTATCTCACCCATGTATCTGATCACCATAAAGGAGTGAAGGTCTATTGACCACAATTTGGACTTCCAACAAAAGCATTTAAAATGGGAACTTTAATGGAAGTTTCACTCCCAGGGCTGGTAAGAGAGAGGAGATATTAATTGGGAAACATTTTTAGCCAATTTCAGGATAAAGATGGAGCCATGTCATTGGAGTAGGCAGGGCAGAAGTAGCAAGCCTATTTTAGTGAGTTTTTATAGAAGAATTTTCATATAAGAGACTTGTTAAGTGTATTGAAAAGCAAACACAGTTATTTGATGGCTTATTTTGCTTTTAAACCAAAATCCACAATGCTGTCATTTAGTAGTTTGCAACTGAATCTCAGCAGCACAATCATGGGGGAGACCTAGTGTTCCATTTGTAGGTGAAGGACCACAAGTTGCCTATTATTGCTGTATGCATTCTATAGCTTCCAACCTACATTGCTAGGAACTTCTTGTTTGCTTTTTTGAACAACGTTAGGAAATAACATGTTTAGCACTATGGCAACTTCGACCCTTGTAAAGCCCATGCAACAACACATTCAGCTTTTTCTAACTCCACCCTACCTTGTTTCATCCAGCAGGTAAAAGAACCCTGAAAGATGAGACAACTTTGCCCAATCTCTAGCTTTTGAATGATTTCCTCACGGACCAATGTGGCTACCTATAATTTTAATAGCAAAAGTGATACTAGGGTGTGATTCAGGATAGCAAAATATAAAATGCCTATGGGCAAACTGAAAGGTGGTAATTCTCTCCCACCTTTTTTTTTTCCAACAAGGTGTTAACAGTTAGAGCATGACCTTTTTATTCCCATACTAAGCATGCCCTTCATCAACACAATAAAAGCCCACCTTTCAACAATTCATTTTTGCCTTTATGCATCCTTCCCTCTAAATAACATCTTCCTCCTTTCTTGGATCCTACTGTGTATATTTTATGGCAATATGCCTTCAACATAGAGCTATAATGATTCTCAGGATGCCTTCCATGGGTGGAAGGCAATGCTAGATCTTTGCATTAAACCTCCCAGCTTCCACTCCCTCCTCTCCCACACGCTTCCCACTCTTCGAGGGAATGTCCAGGAAGGGCCAAACGCCCAAATACAAGAAAAACATCAAAATTAGCAGGACTTTTTGACGGCAATTGCGTTTTCTATCAGACCCATGCTTCATGTACAAAGTGTGAGTTTACCACAGGACGAGTGCCTTGCTTGAACCAAAGCAACGATTTTGCCAGTCTAGACCTCTCTGTAATTTTTTTAAAATTCTTCCTGTGAATACCTCAGCGTCAACTGGGCCGCCATGTTGAAACTGGTGGTCTTATTGTACTGTGGTGCTTTGCGATGCAACCCTGCAAAGAACATGATTTGTAATAATAATACCAAAGGTCCTTTTTCTCTTTTCTCTCTCCTTTCTCTCTTCATGGTTCCAAAGCTTTAAAATATAAACCTGGGCATGTTGGCAACGCAGACCGCTGAATTCCTTACCGAATTTTCTCAGATATACCTCATAGATAATAGTGTTTAGAGTAATGTTATTATAGCGTATGTAATAAATTATTCACTTGTTTCATTTTGGTAACTGTGATTTAAAAGAAATTTTAAAAAAGCTTTATACGTTTTAGGTTGTGCTTTTGTAATAGACAGGAAAAAAAAATGGTGCGCTTAAAGGTGTATGTAAGTCTTCTTCCTTTTGGATGTTTTATTTATTCCGGATTGGGAAAAGTTGCAGAATGAGCCCAAAGTTTACAGTTTTCATATTTTGCTGAAGAAACAATCTGTGTTAATTTGCTCTGTTGGAAAAAAAAAAAGAAGTATGATTATTTTCTACATTTGTGCTACTTGGTCTGAACAATTAATTGTTCTGTGTTTAACAGTGTAGTATTATAATTAGCAACTCCTATGATTTCAGTGCTATCATTTTGATGCATGAAGCAAAAGAAAAACTTAGCAGTGTAATGCATTGTGGGTCTTAATAGCAACTTTTTTTTTCATTTGGAAATACAGTAGATGTTTCCTTTTCATTTAATGAAATTTTATTTATGCATGAAGCCTGTTATCCGTTAGCGGTTGTGGAGCAGTTTTGTGTATACATGCATTTAGGCTGTGAAAATGTGCACAGTTCTGTCTCATAAAGTTGAAATAGCGGTTTGCATACAGAAGGCATTTCCATTTGAATATGCATTTGGACCAGGGCACATTTCAGAAATAAACATATGTCCAGTACAAATTGAATTTGACTTACAATATTGGAAATTAATATGAACAAATAAAATTAGCCAAGAGCTCCCTTGTTTCTAAGACAAACAGTGTTTATGTGTGGTAGTTTGAAAAGTCACCTTTTACTGGAAATGTGAGTGAGCTGTGCATTTTTTCTAACACAAAAGGAGTTCCTTTGGCTTTATGGTATATAATAACAATAATAATAATAAATAGCAATATAGGTCATATTGTTGCAAATTTATACAGTGATGGTGAGAACTGGCAGCGTTTTCCAGCATTTGCAGTGATTGACTGACCATGTTCATGTGTTAGAGCTATGCTGCTTTTGGGCATGGAAGCATTGTAGAAGACAGTCAACATTTGGCATGAACGAAACCCCACCAGAATTAGCAGGTTGTCATGTTGTCTGCTGTGACTGGCAACAGACTGTTCTGATAGTTCATTCTAAACACACACACACACACACACACAAACAACCCAGCACAGTTTTAATGGTTGTTCATCTACCTTGCCTATGCAACTGGATCTTAGTTCTCAAGCATGTTTGAAGGGTGTTTGTTAAATGTTCCATCTTACTTTCCCCCTCCCCCCAAAAGAAGTCTTTTTTTTAGACCTTTGCCAACAATGTACAGTATCTAGGCCTATAAATTGAGATTTAGCTATCTGTTGGGGGCAGTGAAGAATAATGAAGAGTACTATATTTATCTGGTGAGCCTTTGTTGACCTGAGTTCTTCATGCAAAAGCAGAAAGTTCCAAGGGGTTTCTGGTGAGCCAATCCACTGTTTATGGAGTGAAGCACCAGGATGGCCTAATCATGTAGATGGGATAGGCTGCTCCCAAGGACCATCCAGTTAGAAAAATTATTTTGGACACTCTTGTGCAAACTGAGAGTGCACGTCAAAATGCTTGGGACTTAACAGGAGTTGCAGGGCACATTCATGGTTTATGAAGGAGGCCTTGAGTGTATACCTGCATCAAACTGCCTAACATACTAAGGCACAACACTTAAACCAGCCTGGATGATTACAAACCTAGTCTAAAGCAGAATTTGCAAAGCATATGGATTGTCCTTTATATCTGGGCTCTCACCAATACAAATTGCAAATTTGGGCTCTCACTGATACAAATTGCAAACTTTCTTCCTAAAACCTACTTATTCAATTGCACCATAAAGCCAAAAAAACTGCTAAGTACACTTTACTTTGTCTAGGAGGGTGCAACTTAGGAATAGGGCTGTGTGGAAAACGGCAATCTGCTATACAAAACAGTGTCCAGCCTGAACATCAGTAGCGTGTTTATATGTCTTTTGTCATTAAAAATATACTGGACGTGTGCTTACATTAGTGCAAAGGAGCATATTTTTTATTTGGCCTTATAATAGTAGATTGTGATAAACAAAACTTTGTACTATGGTCTGTTTATTTTTGTTTTCCTATTTATCTGCCAAAGATGGTAATGGATACAAGGATTTTAAATAGGTTTTTTGTAAGACAGTTAATGATTGTAATAGTGTTAAAACTTCCCAAAAGCTTTATATGTTCTTCCGCAATAAGCAAACCAAATATTTCTTTCAAGAAAATTCCAGTTATACTGAAAACAGATTCACAAACCATAATTCTTAACCAAAATGCAGTTGTTGTAATGTTTGCATAATCTTCAAATGCATTTTTATTCTTTCAATCCAAAGGAAATAAGGGGTATGAAAAAAACAGCCAAACCTGCAGCTGTTGAAGCAAAGAGCGGGTGGCCCAGCTTACTATGTTTTGCCAAGAATACTTGTAATTTAAGGTATATTTTATAATGCCATTATATGTCTTGGGGTTTCTGTTTTTGTTTCTGTTTTGCTATTTCTGTTTTTTATTTTTTAATTTTGTGAAGGTGATATGTTAAATCGAGTGTTCCAAACAAATAAAGTAGCTACAGAATGAATGTTATTTTATTATTAAATGGTTTTTACTCAATTATTTGTGCCAACAGACATCCTTTACCTTAATAACAAATTACTGTATATGTGTCAAAGTCTTAATTTATAGTTCTTGATGTGAAAAATAAAGAGAAAAACACGTATGGTTTGTCAAAGTTGAATAAATGAAGAAAAGTCTGCATTTTTTTCATCCTTGCAGAGTGAAAAAGATACTCTCAGGTGTGGGTTTTGAAGTTAGAAGAAAAGACACAGCATATGCTACTCATAGGATGGTATGGGATTACAAATTAATGTCTCATCTGATTAAATCCAATCTCCATTAGGGCTCAATGGACACAGGTTTGCTCTATTTTAGATGCCTGATGTGCCAAAAGTTTCATCTGCGGTCTCTTTTTTTACTAGTCCCTCTTAGTTTGATAACTCTTTTCAGAGAAAACCATTTCAGTGAATATCTCCTGAGGCTGCTAGCAGAATTCTTGCATTCACTTTAGTTAGAGGGGAATTCATAAGTATCCTGTCCCCACCCCTCACCCCCCACCCCTCACCCCCCAGCTTCAGACATGAGACCTTGATGGAATTCTTCCATGTGGGACTTACTCAAACAAGGGTGTCCATAAGGTGTGGTCAGAAAAGTTGAGATGGTGGCCACCATGGTGTGATTGAAGCTCTGCTCACTTTTTATGTGTGTGGCAGAGCTTCAATCACACCATTATGGCCTCCATCTTGACCTTTTTAATCACATCCTGCAGACACCCTTATACTCAGATCAAGAAACCTAAGCATTCAGGAAGTCTCGGAGCAATGGAAAGAAAGGTAATAGGGAGAAAAAAGGCAGTTTCTATTTGTTGGCCATATTACAATAGAAAGGTAGGCTCAAAAACCCTATCCAAGGAACTCTAAACTGCTGAGAATAAGCAAAAGTCTCTTTTTCAGAGCAAGACCATTTTTGCAGATATCCCTGACTTTCTGATAACTTTTCTCTTAGGCTATCAAATTGAGCTGGGAATATAAGAATGAATTTTTTAAAAAGATATATTTCCTGTGAAACACTGGAGTCCAACCTTGAGCAGCTTTGTCTCATGGTGAATATAATAGCATTGCTGCAAAAAGGCTTCACCTCGTTTTCCCATTACTGAAAAGTTCCATCAGCTGCAGTGCTCGCTAAAGGTAGCTTCCTTAAAATATAGACGTATTTGTAAAATACATAAACAGAATATATTGGAATCAAGCAGAATCCCAAAGCAGGAAGCAAAGAATTATGAAACATCTGCAAGCAAACAACTCAGTTCAGAGAGCACCAAGGACTCCACAGTCCAACCCTGAGCTACAGATATTCCCTTCTGTTGGAGGAAGCAAACAAACAGAAACATGAACAGTAACAGTTTCCCCCCTCCCACCCCACCTACCATGATAGTTACCACAACTACTACTAACTGTGTTTAATATATGAAGAAACCAACAAACATAGCAACATCTAGTTAACTAGAAAGAGAATGGAACCCACAAGCTTTATTTCTTCCATCCTTTCAGGGAAATGGTTAGCATTTTGTATTTGCTAACCAAGGAGATAGAAAACCCTCCCTGTCAGCATAATACGTCCAAAAATGCAAAATGGAGCTGGCTGGACTTGGCCAAGCATCTTCTCCGTGTCCTCAGGCCTTAATTAATGAAAGTTATCTAACAGTAGTGGAATGGATGGTGTCCTGGATACTCCTTTGGCTGGACTGAAGTAACTGGGGTTCCTGATCCTGGCAGAGATTAGTGATTTTATTTTCAAAGAGCTCGGCAAACAGTTCACAGCATGTTACCAAGGGATTTTTCATGCTTCCAACTGGGTTGATTTACAAGAGACCCAGACTTTTTAGAAATGCTGCATTGCATGCAACGGAAATGCAGAAGCAGCAGGGTGGGGAGAGAACCATTCTCAAAAAGGATGACCCCTTCCTTCCTCAAAGAAACTCAAAAAAGAGGGCATGGAGTTAGGAGACCCTATTTAATTTTCCATCAACTAAGTTAAGCTGAAAGATAAAGGCTCGACATCCCCAGCCAGCTCAGTGACCCAACAGACATTCAGTTGGTTCTTCTGGTATCTTCTGAGCTTCTCCATGAGGCAGGGGTGTTCGTAGTGCATGGTCAAAAACGTCAAGATGGCAACTCCAATGGTGCAATCAAATCTTGACCTTTTTTTGCCATACCATGCATGTTCTAGCTTAGGCAAAACATGTGAAACATTTTCAGAGAGACATAATGAAAGTCAACCCAACTCACATTATTTCAATGGTTATTTAGGACAGTCATGAAACTTACAGAGTAATGAAAAAAGACCAGGAAGTGGAAGGAAGAAGTAAAGAAAGAGTAGATTTCTTGTAACAGGGAGTTTCATTTTCCATTTTTAAATAGTTGCCAGTTTTTACTGGCTTCCTCATCAGATGCGGTGTAGACTAAATGGCTGGCTTCACACAGCAATAGCATTTATTGGTCTGAGTGCCACGTACTATGTGAAGATAGGATTTGTATTTCATTAACCTGCATTTAGGGATTAGCATGTGGTATAAACCTAGCCACTGAGGCAGGAAAATACGGTAAAAGTCTAATTGTTCTATATGCATTGTTCTTTTTCATGACAGTTTCAACAATTAAATAGTAGATGTGCATACCCAGCATCTTATTTATAGAAATCCTGGTTCCCACAGCCCAGCACAATCAGAAGATTCATCATTGCAGACCAGAGCACATGATAAAGGATGACTTGATGAAGCTACTATCTTTATAGACCTCCCAGCCATCACAAAGGAGACAGGATGGTTATCATTTTCTGTCCCACTTCCCTGCTAATTTTTCTAACAGAAATAGAAAAGAAGAACAGAATGGGAACTTTGAGGAATGTACCACTAGGACATTTCAGTTGCTCCCACCTCCCATCTATTTCTATTCAATTTTCCCCCTCATTTTAGTTTTTTTTTTCTCCTGCACATGAGGGTGGTAAAAATTGAAAGAGCCATAGAAATAGAGTGCCTAGAAAGACTTCATTTCATAGGGCTTCTCAAGGACTTCATCTCTATGTTTCAAGAATTAGCCCATAATCAGCATAAGGGGAGTTCATTGAAGTCTATGCATGAATGGGTCTGTTTAGGATTAAATCCAATCTGCTTGGATTAGTTGACCGAGTTGATGATGTTTGGTTTTATGAGGACACATTAACATCACCAGCATCCACACCTTGGCACCCAGATAATTAAGCATGCTATGGGCACAGAGCCAATAACTCTACCTTATCTAATGGTACAACAGCTTTGGAGAATCTGTAATGGGAGAAGTATCTTTTAACAGCTGAGTGAAGCCAAGAAGGAGGAGAAGCCAAGCAGTTACCTAAAGTTGAGTTAAAAGAGGAGGAGGAAGGAGGAAGGAGTAATAGGTATGTTCCCTGCCTTGAGTTATTTATAAAAATAATAAATGTGGGAGAGAAAATAAATAAATATAAATAAATAAATAAATAAATAAATATAGATCTATAAGATCTGGGCTACAAAAATCTGGATGACCACTAGGGGGCAAGAAATGTAATTCTTTGCTGCCATCTATTGGTCATCTGGATTTTTGCGGCCCAGTTCTGGCAACCCTAGAGAACCTTCATTTTACTTTGCAAAGAAAAGCCTTATATTTGTCTCCAGTGGTGGCATGCCCAGCAAGCAAAGCTTCAACAAGCAAGAGAAAGTGTTTAGTAATCAGCTTCCTTTTTCTTTCAGTGCTTTTTCCTCCAAGAACCTGTATTTAAACAAAAAACATTTCTAAGTTTATCACTTGAAAAATAGCACATGCACATAGAAACACATTCACATTTCCTTCACTTCTTTTCTTTCTAAAGAAAGGGAGTGGTACTGCCTGCCTTGAATAAGGCGGTGGTGCACCCCCTTCTCAAGAGTCCATCCTTAGACCCAGTAGTGTTGGATAACTTTCGTCCAATCTCAAACCTCCAACTTCCAACCTTCACCTTCAAGGGTGGTGGGCGCTCAGCTGCAGAGGGCCCTGGATGAAGTGGATTATCTGTACCCTCAGGCTGGAGTACAGTATTGAGATGGCATTGGTTGGGCTGTGGATGTCCTCTGGAGGGCTTGGGACAGAGGAGGTAGTACTGTCCTGGCCCTCCTGATCTGTCAGTGGCTTTCAATAACATCAACCCTGGTATCCATCTGGACCGGCTCCAGGGATTGGGAGTTGGAGGCACTGTTTTGCAGTGGTTCTCCTCCTTTCTTCATGCTCAGTTCCAGTTGGTGTTGTGGGAGGGAGTTCCAGCTGTGGGCCCCTGCAGTGTGGGGTGCCTCAGGACCCAGGTCTCACCCCACTCCTCTTTAACATCTACATGAAATTATTGGGTGAGCCCATTCAAAGGAGTACCCAGTTATATATCTTCACCCCTGGCTGATCAAGTGATACTGTTGAGGTGCTGACCCAGTGCCTGGAGGCTGTGAGGGTCTGGATGGGGAGGAACTTGTTCCAACTCAACCCGAGCAAGATGGAGCAGCTTTGGGGTTTTGACCCCCCAGGTTGTTTTGATGTGTCATCTTTGATTCTCAATAGGGTTGCATTTCCCAACAGAGTTGGTGGCTAAGATTCATTCTGTGCAGCAATTCTGCCCATTGTGCGGCAGCTTATGCAGTTTTGGATGCCCTTCATTTTGCCCATATTACATCACTATCTCCCAGTTTCTTTCCTGGTGCAATTCAAGCCACTGGTTATCACCTTTCAAGCCCTACACAGCATGGAGCCAGGGTATTTGTGGGAGCGCCTCTTTCCAAGGGTGTCTGCCTGTACTACTAGGTCAAATAGAGTGGGTACACTCCAGGTCCCTTCTTTTAAATGTTGCCATCTAGTGAGACCTAGGAAGCATGCTTTTTCCATAGCAGCCCCTGCCCTGTGAAACACATTTGCCCCCAGGATCCAGCAAGCCCTTTTAAACCTTCCAGAAGGCCATAAATTCATGCACAAACTCCCACCTCACCCTTACATTGGGTAAGGGTGAGGTGGGAGTTTGTGGATGAGTCTGTTGGATGCATTCAAGAAGGATGGCTGAGGGGCCAGGTTTTTGTCTTTGTGTTCTGGTTTTAATTGTTGTTGTGAGCTATCCAGAGTTGTGTTCTTAAGATGGGTGTCCATGTTAATCTTTTCAATAAATCAATAAATCAGTAAATATAAAATACTGAGCAGTTGGTCTGAGGGCAGTTGTTCCCCAGAGAACCTGCTGAAATAACATTCAAAGCACCATTTCCTATAGGGTATGCCAACCCTTTTCCATGTTATTTGTTTGTTTATTTACTTCATATTATTTATGTCCTGTCCCAGTCATAGACTCTGGGAATGTTAAAACCATCAGACAAAATAATAACACTGTAAGACCACATAAAAACAAAAGATAATGCATAGAGCAGCATCATAACCCCCAACTGAGCTCCCTAAGACTGGCAGATAAAGATAGCTTTTGTTCCTTTCTGAGGGGTCATTATCTTCACTTCAGTGGGGAAGACATTGCATAAAGGGGGAGGGCAGCCACAGAAAAGTCTGCTTCCACCCTAATCTCACCGGTAGGGGTGGGAATCAAACGCAGAAGGACACAGGACAGGCAGAGTGGTTGGAAAAAACAGGCCTGCAGATATTGAGGGCTCAACCCATAAAGGGCTATACAGTAGTCCTTGTTTAGTGACCAAAATTGGGAGCGGCAATTGGATTGTTAAGTGAAGTGGTCCCTAAGTGAAACTGTGACTGTGCTTATGATCTTGAGTTTTCCTTTGCTTTACAGACCTGCGAAGGTAATAAATGTGAGGATTGCTCGCAAAGTTACTTTTTCATCACCACTGTAACTGCAAACGGTCACTAAATGAGGCAGTCACTAAATGAAGACTACCTGTATGGATCATGAGCTTTGAACTGTACCTGGAAACCTACTGGTAACCAATGCAGCTCCCACAGTATATGTCAGTCCTTTCAGGTAGGCCAGGTCAGGAACAAGGACTCCTCAAGAACAAGTCCACAAGGACTCCTGAAACTCTACTTTATTGTTGTAGGGTATCACAACAGAATCTTCAAAGCCTGCCAGAGATTCTCTCAACTCCCTCTTACACCAAGAGAATCAAGGTGGGGCAATCTTGAGTTTCTTCCTCACTTTCTCCCTTTCAGAGCTAAGCTGGTGTGTATATGTTCTGCAAAGTGTCCAAGCAGCGATCAGGTGCTCAGACAATTGGTTCTTTTAGATCCAGAGACAATAAGCACACCAGTGGATAAAGAGAGTCTAAGCTTTATTATAAACTTAAGCAAACAAATTTAAACAGAAACACAGTTTAATAGTTTAGGCAGATTAAACAAAAGCATAAAAAGCATAGCATAAAGAAAGGAAATCATAACATACCAGGCAAGTTGAAACCCTCTCCCCTTATGCTGTCAGGAGCCTCTTGACCAAGACAGCGGAGATGCCCCAGGATGGCTTAATTTCCACAGCACCCAGTGCACAGGTCTGTGCAGAAGCTCCCAAACTCAAAAGACAATCCTAAGGGTTTTATCAAAGTCTGGCCCTAAAGCCTCGTGACCCTGTTTCCATGGTACTGAGGCTGCATGGCCCAACCTTGACTGGGATAGTTCCCAGGGTCTGGAGCACCTGTTTCCAAGAGCCGGGGAGGCTACACAGATAAGCTAGTGCTAACAAAAACAATCTGGGTTTTTCTCTTATCTCCCCGCCCCCAATCTAAACAGAGATAAAAAGCAAGCCAGCTAAACATTAGCATAACTCAAAATAAACTCTAATCTTCGTGTGAGGGAGAAAATCAAAATATGTCACTTAAACTCCTCGACGTAACAATGGTCTTCTGCATTGCCACTACAATACATAAGGGCTGTTGAATTATTTCTTCAAGGCCATCTCTGAACTCCTCTATAATATAGGTGCGATTCTATCAAAACCAGTCTGGCTGCTTTTTGGATCATCCAGAGTTTCTGCATCATCTTCAAAGTCAGTCCCATGAAGTGTGTATTATAGTAACCCAACTGCAAGATGGTGAGGACATGAGTAACTCCTTACCAGTAGTCCTCACTTAACGACCACAACTGAAACCGGAATTTCAGTTGCTAAGCCAAGTGGTCATTAAGCAGATCCAACCCAATTTTACAACATTTTTTGTGGTGGTTGTTAAGCGAATCACCATGGGTATTAAGTGAACCATGTGGTCGTTAAATGAATCACACAGTTCCCCATTGATTTTGCTTGCCAGAAGCCAGCCAGGAAGGTCAAAAATGGTGATCACGTGACCACAGGACGCTGCGATGGTCATAAATGCGAATCAGTTGCCAAGTGCCCAAACTGTGATCACATGACCACAGGGATGCTGTGACAGTCATAAGTGTGAGGACTGGTCATAAGTCAATTTTTTCAGCACTGTCGTAAGTCCAAACCTGTTGGCAGATGCTGGGAAAGCCTTTAGCCCAGGAGAGGTAAAAAAAGTCACACACCAAGCATTTCTATAAAAATAATTTATTTACAGAAAACAAAAACAAAAGCAAAACATTTAAAGGACTTAGCTCGCTTTGGAGCAAGCCTTGCTTGCCTACATTGCCGGCAGAGAAAAAAAAGGAAGTGAGAACAAGTCCGGGCAGATTTCCTCCCCCCCCAGGTGATTTGCATGAAGCACATGAGAGGAGACAATCTAATACAACCCCTTCACCTGGCCAAAATGATTTGATACAATAGCAGTCTTAATCTGTTAGTAGGAAAACCTCAACAAAACCATCACTAAACGAATGGTTGTTAAGTTAGGACTACCTGTACTCAAAAACAGTCATATGTTGTTCACTAGCCTAAGCTGGGCAGAAAGATCGCATACCTGCTCCTTTTAAGGAAGTACAATCCCATCAAGAACCAAAGCTGGAATTAATCTGGGTTTAGTATTCTGGGTTGGCTCTCTAATGAGCCTCTATTGTTAATGCCAGAAAAAAACAAGTGTCATTCAATTACCAGATCTGGGGAATGCTTTTTAAAATCTGGTTACTCACATTTTGAAAATTATGTAATTATCCTGCCTTCGTCATATTATTTTCTCCAGTATTAATGGCCTCAAATGTCGAATTCTAGAAGAACTCTGGTTTACAGAGCCTTCGCAAAGCTCAGGAGGAGCCACCTCTGCTCCTCCAGCATCCCTTTTGTGGCACGCAAGCTTTTCCAGACTGAGTGTGACTAAAAGTAGTACAAGTTGTAGAAGCTACAGAAGACATCAATATTTTGGCTATAGCCACAGCCATACATTTCGTGAAATCCATATTTCATCAGATCACACCGGCCTTGCGTTCAGTCACGCGCTTTGTGACCATGAATGACAAGGAACTGCATGTAACCAGATCCTTTCTGGATCCAAACAATTGGTAGTGGATAATGCAAACTGTTTTCATTTACTCCACTGGAACAGATACATTTGCAATCAGCCCAGAAAAGGGAGGAAAACCTCTCATCTAGGACAGCCATCGAGTTGAGCTGAAATCGCAGTTCAGAAATGCTGTCCACAGCAAAAGGAAGTTTAGGTTTTTCAGACAGGGTGGATTAACCTGATTGGATTTGAATTTATCGCACCATCTAGAGAATGAGGCTGGCTGATGATTTCCAAGTCAGTCACGGAGTCATAATCATAAATCTGGTTGGCTCTGCGTTCTTCATTCAGGGCAGGGCTAATAGAATACAGATTTGGTATTGATTGACATATCTGAGCCCAGTTTTCTGATCTCAACTGCTCTTGATAACATAAATCGGTAAACAGTACCCTGGCATTTAAAGCCACCTCTCTCAATATTATAATATTGATTGACTAAATCTCATTGTCGTAGGTGGTAAGGCAGTTTCTCTCTCTAGCAACACTGTTGGGACCCTTGCTGATGAACTTTTTTTGTAGAATCTCAAGAGCCTTCTTATGGCTTGCTTCTAAATCTCTGAGCTTTCCACCCAAAGATTTAAAGTGCAGCTTCCACCAATCATCCCTTCTCGGAGGAAAGAAATAAATAAAATTTGAGTATCTCTTCTATTGTAGCAGAGGCTCGTTTTTCACTGCTTCCTTGTGAGAATTCCATGAAGGTTGTTTATCAAAATATACCCAGAGATTTATTACTTATTCATTGCTTATTACTTGTAGTATAATTAATAATTAATCAATCACAGTATCAATTAATTGTTAATTGATTGCTAATGATGGATCTATTATTAATGCATTGATATTAACTCTTCCACCTTTCTTTCAAGACCTCAAGAGGGTATAGTCTAGGATTTCCCCCTTAATTTTTTTCCAACATCTCTGTGAGATGAGATGAGATGAGCTGAGCTGAGCTGAGCAAGAGGGGCTGGCTTAGAATCACCAGTTAGCTTCCATGCCGTAGACTTGACTTGAGTCTAGGCTTCCCTGCACCTATTCCAGCACCTTACCCACTATCCTGCCACATTTCTCCAACCTGGAAAGTGTTTTAAAGGGCATCCTTATGTCCTAACATCCTATGCACCACTTTTTGTATTTTGCCAAGGGCAACCACTCTGATCACAGGGATAGATTACCAATTTCCCTTTCTTGCAGAAACCACTCACCTAGGTCAGTATCCATGTACATTTGAGGAACAATGGCTACATTATCAGCATCCATCAAGATACAGTAAAACCTTGATTTAAAGGACTAATGGAGGGAAAGAGCGTCCATTAAAACCACATGGCCCTGAAATGGTAAATGGGATTTTACACTTGCGTAACATGGACATAATACGTGTAAAATGACATGAAATATATAAAAACACACATAAAATGTACAGTAATGTATGAAGAATGGATCTAAAATGTATGTCTTTTGGAGTGGGGCAGTGATAACAAATCTAATCAATAATAATGTAATCAGGGATGCAACTAGGGTCTGTGTCACCAGGGGGGCAAACATGGATTCCACGCCCATTTTGGCACCCCCCAGTGCTCATTTTGGCGCCCTCCCCAGCACGGCGCCCGGAGCACATGCCCCACTTGCCACCCCCCACCCCCCACAGTTGCGGCCGTGGATGTAATGCACATAACATGTACGCACACACTTTGTCCATTTTGGGGGCAAAGTTTGTTATTGCCCAAAATATACATTTTATCCTTTACACTGAAAGCCACGGTCCATAAAATCAGGGGTTTACTGTAGCAGAGTAAGGGACAAAACTTCGAATTCCACTGTGCTGATATAGAGTAGAATCTCGGTTAACCGGCACCCATGGGGATTGGTAAATGCTAGATAAATGTAGCTTCTGGTTGCTTGAGGGTTACCATTAAAAATAGGTACGCCAAGTTTGGACTTGCCTTTCTGCTAGAGAGGGATCAGCCGATCCCTTTCTGGCAGAGGGGTGGGTTTGGGCTTGGCACACTGCACCGCACTGGTCCAGTCCCTTTCTGGCGTGGGCGGGTGGGTTTGGGCTTGGTGTCCTGCGCCATGCCAATCCAGTCCCTTTCTAGCGGAGGGGTGGGTTTAGGCTTACCTTTTAATTTGGACTTGCCTTTCTGCTGGAGGGAGATCAGCATGGCACGGCACACTGGGTTTGAACTTGCCTTTCTGCTGGGGGGGGGGGTCAGCGCGGTGTGGCACAGCACGCCAGGTTTGGGCTTGCCTTTTGACTGGAGGGGGATCAGATCGGTGCAGCGCGGCACACCAGGATTAAACTTATCTTTCCACTAAAAATTGATTTGATTTAAATTTTTACTTAACGTATTATTTCTTCATTTTTTGCCGGTTGCTTGAGAATGCCGGTTGCTTGAGTTCAGGTTAACCAAGATTCTACTGTACAAATTTAGGAGAAAAGGGCCAATAGAAGGCCTTGCTTTATGCTTGTGTCAGTGTTTGTTAGAACTCTATGGGGTTGCTTTTATATTCATATAGTGTTGTTAAAAATATAGGGTTAGGATGGGATGCCCTATCGCCTATCCACTAAGTTAAAAATAAAAACAGATGCACAAAACCACCATACAAACTCTTTCAGGGGCCTTTTGTGTATTTGATTAAATGCTTAGAATAAAGCAGTGGTCGAATGTGAGCATCCCTTTATAAAGGCTGACAGATTCTCATGTAAAAATCAGTGTTTTCTTCTTCCCACTATTCCAACATAGGGAAGGTACTGTACATGTTGGATACTACATCTAATAAGCTGATTTTGCTACAGTGTTGGGGTCCCCTCTCTTTGTTTTTTTTTAATGATTTTGAATAGTTAAATTAATTTAACCAGCCTATAAGAATGCTACAATATTATTTACACAGGTAAACAAATTGGCAAGTAAAATAAGCACCATTCTGGATTCTGTATAGATATTTCTGGAGTATTAAATTCTTATCTACGGTCCTCTGTAGTTTTAAAGTCCAAATTAAATCTTGATCATTTGAAGCAGTCACTGGCAATTATAGAGGGAAATAGATAACACCATGTTGATTTTATCAGAGGATCATCAAAAATGTCAGAAAAATGATACCTCTGTAATTCACCTAGTATCTGCATTCTAAAATTGTTTATTTTAGAATTGAATCCAATTAACTCCCCAAATTTATGGTCATCTTTCTCACTGACTGCTGTGACTAACTCATTCCACTTATATCTGTCATAATCAAATTTATTTTGTTTCTAAGGTGTCTTACATTGTTTGCATAGTTGCAGCAGCTCTTGAAGGGAATCCATTAATCTCTCTCTTTTTTTAGTGACATGTTTTCCTATGGAGTTCCTGCTGGCATTCTCTACATTTTTTTCATCAGTCCAGGTGTTATAATTGCATAGTCCTTTCTTGACAGGATAGAGATTATGATTTAGTATAAACCATTATATCGCCATCTTCTGTAATAGCCTTTGGTGTTATGTTTGGAAGAACAGAGCATATGAGGACATCAGCCAATTTTTGGTCCAGCTGTAGTGACAAGTGGACTATCTTTCTCCCTAGAAAGATCCATTTGCCATGAGCCCTTTTTATCCAGCGGGAAGCATGCCTGGAATCATAACCAGAGGTAAGGCAGGCCCCTACTCTCCTGACCTTCCGAAAGGGGCTCAAGACTTGACTGTGCCATCTTGCTTGGGGTGGGAGGGGGGATAGTCTGCCATGGGGGTGGCCAGCACCTTGATGCGGCCCTGGGGAATTTTTATCAAGACTTTGGTCCCACCGTGTGGGTGAACAAAACAGAGATGGCAAGATGCCATCAACAAGGACATGCAAATCGAGAGCCTGCGCCCTGAGGATGCCGACGATCGGGCAAAGTGGCATTTCTGGATCTGAAAAGCAGACCCCACGGGAAAATGCTAGGAAGAAGACGACGACTGTGGCCCACCCTCTTGGATTTTATATCTTAGAGTCTTTTGTATATTTGTATATTTATATTTTATAATGTCTCTCTTGTAATGATATTTAATTCTTTTATTGTTTTAACTGGCTTGTAAACTGCCCAGAGTCGTTTATCGAGATGGGTGGTAAAGAGATGCGATAAATAAATAAATAAACAAACAAACAAACAAACTGATGTAGCATTGTGAGTGGGGAATGATTACTCTGATATGGACCATTCTGGATCTCCTTAGGACCCAGGTAAAAACCGATGGGTTATCGAAGGAGAGAAGGTTCTCCTTCAAGTCTACCATTGAAACATAGCGAGGTGGTAAAGGAGAATCACGTTTCTCAGTCCCCCAGGCTAGCAGGCATCGTTACAGAATGAAGCACGGAAACCTCCTACAGACATCAGTTAAATTATTTACCATATATATGTGCCTAGCTGCTAAATGGCCTTTTGATGGTCATCAGAAATGATCAGTTTGGTCACCTCCTAAGCAGAAATAACAATCATGGAGAACAGCCACCAGTCGTAACTTGAGAACTACTTTACCACATGAAGAAAGCCACTCCATGATTTTCTGGAGTGGATGTCTGGAAGTAAACAAATGGTCTTGGAGAGGATCTGAAGTGGCAGTCACTGACAAGACCAATTCACTATATTAATTACTCTGCCTGGCTTTGTGAACCAAGATTGGCAGATCCTTTTCCTGAACATTTCCTCATCCGGTGGGGAGCAGCATTAGGTCAAGTCTACATATGACATGAATGTAGAGACAATTTGAAAAAAGACCTATAACAGAACATGTCTCACTCCAGGCTTCAGGTATCATTTTTGTGTTCTCTTTGCTAAAGGAAAAGTCACCACAACCTAACATTAATTAATAGTTCCAGTCCCTATTGGTCTTTGCTTTGCTGATTTCCTTAATACAGAAAAGGTTTTGTTTTGTTTTACACAGAAAAGCATTGAAAAATGTGATGTCCTGTCTGCAGTCCAATAGTATACATTTCACTACTACTTCCTTCAGTATGTTTTGTCTAGGAAGGGAAAGAGACGACTTTGAGACATTTGTCCATCACATTAAGCTTACCCTATACAGGTACTCCTCGCTTTATGACTGCCCTGTTTAGTGACCATTCAAAGTTACAATGACACTGAAAAAATAACTTTATCAACAGTCCTTGCACTTACAACTGTCACAGCATCCCCACGGTCATGTGATCGAAATTCAGGCATTTTGAAACTGACAGGCGTTTACAACTGTTGCAGCATCCCATGGTCATGTGATCACTATTCTTGTGCTTCACAGCTGGCTTCTGACAAGTGGAGTCAATGGAGAAGCCAGCAATAAAATCACTAGTCATGGTCACGTGAAGTCTCACTTAATGACTGCAGGTGGTTTGCTTAACAACAGTGGTGGAAGTGAGGTCGTAAGTCATCACAGTCACGTGATGTCTCACTTAATGATCTCATTGCTTAGAAACGGAGTTCCTGGTCCCAACTGTGGTTGTTAAGTGAGGACTACTTGTAGTTACTCATGCTTTGTTGTCCTGTCCTTGGATGACTTAGAGCTGTGCTTCTCAATCTTGGCAGCAATAAGATATGTGGACTTCAACTCTCAGAATTCCCCAGCCAAACTTCCTTCCTAGGGCTGAGAGTGACCACCCAAGGTTACCCAGCTGGCTTTGTGCCCAAGGTGGGACTAGAACTCACAGTCTCCCATTTTCTAGCCTGATGCCTTAATCGCTACATGACAACCAGTTTGGTGTAGTGGTTAAGGCATTGGGCTAGAAACTGGGAGACCGTGAGTTCTAGTCCCACCTTGGGCACAAAGCCAGTCACTCTCCCTCAGCACTAAGAAGGAGGCAAGAGCAAACCACATCTGAGAAATCTTGCCAAGAAAACTGCAGGGACTTGTGCTTGCAGTCACAAGGAGTTAAGACTGACTTGAAGGCACCCAAAAAAAAATCCATCATATCAAAATACTGCCCATGAGGAGTAAGGTGTATCGGACCATAACTCGCAAATATCTTTCCCCCCTTCCAGACTGGTTGAGACTGATGAACCGCAAAGCATCTGGAAAGTTCCAGGTTGTTGGTTCCCAGAGAGGGCAAAATTGGGTTAGGTTCATCTTCCCCAGCTTGGCACCCAGTATATCTCTTCTGCTCCCCCCAGACTGCCAGCAGTTCTGTGATTTTAGGGCAGCAAACTACTTCTTCTTACTATTGAACTGAAGGTGCCATCTTCTTTTCCTAATCAAGAGTCTCTGCCTTTAACAACTGTCTAACAGTCGGAGGCATCATGCCTTAGAAAGCTTTGCCTTAATTTTCCAGATCTTTTGTCAGGAAAGGGGGAAAAATGTAGTTGCCTTAGGCAAAATATATCTTCTTTGCCAGCAGAGAGACAAGAGATTGGACAGAAAATCTTTCTGGAATGTTTATAGGGCTTCTTTATATGGGTTGTCATTATAAACCACTTAGCATTAGACTTCAGAGTCTAATTAGTCTTCCCTCAATGTATGTATTTAAAAGCCAGCTGATGTGAAATGTTTTCCATGCAATTACTTTCACAGTCCCCACCCTATCTGAATAACCCAACGACTGGAAATCTATTTATTACAGATTAGGAGACAATATAAAGTACAGGTCACTTTACACCTGAAAAAAAAAATCTACACTATTTCCCTGGATATCTTAAATTAGAAGAGCACAACTAAGGTAAGAAAAAAACATGAGATCTCTCTGATTCTTGTGGAGACTTGAAGCATTTTCTTTTAAAGAGGAAATGCAACTCAGAATGGGAAGGATTGAGTGTTAACTGTAACAGTCTAGGGCAGTGTTTCTCAACCTTGGCAACTTGAAGATGTGTGGACTTCAACTCCCAGAATTCCCCAGCCAGCAATCTACTCTGACCTGTACAACTTCTTGAAACCTAAAACATAAAGCCATATTGGAGTTCCAGCATTTTTCTTTTGGTTATTAAAAATAATTTTAAAAAAAACATTTTCTATAGAGCGCTGCTGTTGTTATGGTCCACTGAGTCACCCCTGACTCCTCAAACAAGTCCCTGCAGTTTTCTTGGCAAGATTTTTCAGAAGTGGTTTGCTATTGCCTCCTTCTCAGGGCTGAGAGAAAGTGACTGGCCCAAAGTCACATGGCTGACTTTCATGCCTATGGTGGGACCAGAACTCTGTGTATCCTGCCTTCTAATCCAGGACCTTTAACCACTATACCAAACTGGTTTTCTTACAGAGCCCTCTATCTCTGCAAACAATTGTTCTGTGACAAGTGTGCATAGTTACTGCTCTTCAGAAGACATGAACGATTTCCACATGAGCAATTTATAGCATCATCCACCCATGGCAATATAAAGCCCATCCACATTAGTGCTATATCATCACAGGATAGCAGTGATAGGCTATAAATAGTTAATGTGGAAGTGCTTATAGATTGTTGTAGGCTGGTGATTTAAGTGGGAAGTTGGAAAAAGGCAGCATTGGCAGAACCAAATTACTTTCTAGTGAAATCAGAAATCCTAAAGCAGAGGTAGATCATCTTGTGCTTACAATTGTTTGGGTCTCTGATTCTCATCAGACCCAATTAATATGACCAGTGGCAAGAGATTAGGGAAGCTGATGTCCTAGTCCCTTGCCAGAAAAACCCATGGTAGCTGTGTTAAGAAAAAAAATCCAAAAACCACAGAGTCAATACCTTTATTAGGTCAACTGATTTTTCTTTTTTTGTAATAGTTGCAAGGGTTTAAGTTTCATAGAACTCTCCATCAAACAAGACAGTTAAAAACCAGAAAAGGTGGGGCAGGGCAGGGCAAGGGGAGGAAAGAGATGCTGATCTTCAAGCTATCTTTATACCTACAAATCTAGAGTAAACAGCCTTCACACATGCAAATTGCAACTCACCAGATACAGTTTGGGGATCTCCCATTCTTTAAAATATAGATTCCATATAGGGCTCTTCCACAGCACCACTATTGTCACTCCCCAACACCACCAAAGCAGTTTACGGGCAATCTGTGATTATTTTTGTTTTTGCCAACTTCAGATGCTGTAAACAAGAATCTGCAGCATCAAAAGTCCCTTCATCTGACAGGGGCAATCCACAGTTGGAGGTTGAAAAAGTCACAAAGACGGCTGCATTTGCAGTCTGACTGCCATCTTGCCTTTTTGTACATCACACACACACACACACGTGGATGCCCCTGCTTCTTCAGCACCACCCACTGCACACAAGGGGAAAAAAACAGTCATCTGGCTTTGCAGACAAAGCAGTTCCTCTTAAAGAGACAAGGAAAGCTGATAAAACGCTTGACTATTTTACCCCTCTTTGTTTTGTCTGCAGGTATCTGAAAAACTATCAAGCTAACAGGATCAGAAATCCAGAAGCTAGAAGGTGGGATGATGGAAGAGTTCTTGCCAATGGGAAAGCAGAGTCATAGCATCACCCCAAACAAACAAGAACAAATTCTAGCTTCACAGTGCGTTCAACTGCATCATGGCTTAGCTGAAAAGAAATTGGCTCTTAGCTTTCCAGCACTGCTGACTTCATGTGAGCACAGATATCTTGAGCTGCTTTGAAACTGGGACAGAAGCCTCCTGTGGAGGTGCCCACAGATTCCTTGGTTAGTAACCTCTCCAACCAACCTCAGTCAAGGATGGCATTTCTGTATTCTTGGGCACAGCCCAATTTTCTGAACAGTAACCATTTCTACATCTGTTACTTTTATTTGGATCCCAAGTCATTATTGGAAAAAGATAATGAATATTTGAGTTGGGCATAGTGGAAGAATAATTTTAACACTCAGAAAAATGTTCCCATATCCATAACTCCCTATGTAGTTTGAGTTTACATCAGCTACTCTCATTATATATTATGACAGTGAAATTTCTTTGATTTAATAATGCCTTGGTGAAGTAGCCTGCCTGCCTGCCTGCCTGCCTTCTCCCAATCAACTGGGTGTTTACCAAGTTATGGGGGAATATAATTTCTTTCTACCACCTCTGCTGTGTATTATTCAAATTTTTATAAACACATTCTTTTTGTCATTTCCTGTTTAGGAAACAAATCTCCAGTTCAGATTATCATCCTTTTTAAATCCTTCTCACCATAGTCTTCAAAACCTGGGTACAAATCTGAGGACTGTAAGAATAATTTTCAGTAATGCCACCTAAAATAATGTAGGAAGAAGCATCCATTCATCACTCAGGAAATGCCTTTCCCCCTTCGCTGGCAAACATCAATAATATTTTTTAAAAAGAGCCTTCTAGGACAAAAATTACATTTCTGTCATACTGTTGTTTCTATCAGTGTAAGGTCATGACATTTATACTCCATTCCCCATTAACATTTTACACTCAGTGCCAGCCAGATTAACTTCACTTTGTGCAATCACTCTATTCCTGTGACCTTGCCCTGGTCCCTTTGCTTCTTGACCCGACAAAATCCTGCATGATTATTTTAAGTTTAGCTGCTTTCTTACTTTTAATAGATATAGAAAGGAAACAAGCCAAAAACCACACAAAAATGTGACCTTGAAGGAAAAGAAAGGACTGTACCAAATAATAAACACTGTACAGTGAAATATTATACAAAGGTTTGATGAGCTCTTTCAAAATGCTAAGATATTGTTTTTATTGATTTATTTACCCCTGTCATTCTTCAAAGATGGAATTGGGTGTTTGGCTGCAAACGCAGTCAAAACAGAGAACTGGGACAGTGTTTACTGTGTCAAAAAATGGATAACACCAGTTCTTGTTTTCATTTTTAAAAGTAGGCTTTTGCTCCTTGCAATTCAGCAAACATTTTTAAAAGCACAGAGCATGCCTGAGGAAATGATGGTGCCATCAGATAGTCCTTATTCTATCACATAATGAAAAAGGAAACTAATAATCTGCAAATGCTGCCAGATTCCAGCTGGGACCCATCAGGTTCCACAGTAGCTCAACTCACTTGTTTCACCAACAAAACATTAAGAATTTCAGCATTTGCCAACTGTGTGTGAAACCTTAGGGCTCCTCCAGATGAAGGTACAGTTCCATTTTTTTGAGTGGAATTAATCTCCTTGCTGATCAGATGAAATACTTTGAGGCTTGCAGTTGTGTTAAATTACATTGAATCCTGGTTATTTCCCCAATGATTCTTGTTGTTTATTCGTTTAGTCGCTTCCGACTCTTCGTGACTTCATGGACCAGCCCACGCCAGAGCTTCCTGTCGGTCGTCAACACCCCCAGCTCCCCCAGGGACGAGTCCGTCACCTCTAGAATATCATCCATCCATCTTGCCCTTGGTCGGCCCCTCTTCCTTTTGCCTTCCACTCTCCCTAGCATCAGCATCTTCTCCAGGGTGTCCTGTCTTCTCATTATGTGGCCAAAGTATTTCAGTTTTGCCTTTAATATCATTCCCTCAAGTGAGCAGTCTGGCTTGATTTCCTGGAGGATGGACTGGTTGGATCTTCTTGCAGTCCAAGGCACTCTCAGAATTTTCCTCCAACACCACAGTTCAAAAGCATCGATCTTCCTTCGCTCAGCCTTCCTTATGGTCCAGCTCTCGCAGCCATATGTTACTACAGGGAACACCATTGCTTTAACTATGCGGGCCTTTGTTGTCAGTGTGATGTCTCTGCTCTTAACTATTTTATCGAGATTGGTCATTGCTCTTCTTCCAAGGATTAAGCGTCTTCTGATTTCCTGACTGCAGTCAGCATCTGCAGTAATCTTTGCGCCTAGGAATACAAAGTCTTTCACTGCTTCTACATTTTCTCCCTCTATTTGCCAGTTATCAATCAAGCTGGTTGCCATAATCTTGGTTTTTTTGAGGTTTAGCTGCAAACCAGCTTTTGCACTTTCTTCTTTCACCTTCATCATAAGGCTCCTCAGTTCCTCTTCACTTTCAGCCATCAAAGTGGTATCATCTGCATATCTGAGATTGTTAATGTTTCTTCCAGAGATTTTAACTCCAGCCTTGGATTCCTCAAGGCCAGCTTGTCGCATGATGTGTTCTGCATACAAGTTGAATAGGTAGGGTGAGAGTATACAGCCCTGCCGTACTCCTTTCCCAATCTTAAACCAGTCTGTTGTTCCGTGGTCTGTTCTTACTGTTGCTACTTGGTCGTTATACAGATTCTTCAGGAGGCATACAAGATGACTTGGTATCCCCATACCACTAAGGACTTGCCACAATTTGTTATGGTCCACACAGTCAAAGGCTTTAGAATAGTCAATAAAACAGAAATAGATGTTTTTCTGAAACTCCCTGGCTTTTTCCATTATCCAGCGGATATTGGCAATTTGGTCCCTAGTTCCTCTGCCTTTTCTAAACCCAGCTTGTACATCTGGCAATTCTCGCTCCATGAACTGCTGAAGTCTACCTTGCAGGATCTTGAGCATTACCTTACTGGCATGTGAAATGAGTGCCACTGTTCGATAGTTTGAACATTCTTTAGTGTTTCCCTTTTTTGGTATGGGGATATAAGTTGATTTTTTCCAGTCTGATGGCCATTCTTGTGTTTTCCAAATTTGCTGGCATATAGCATGCATTACCTTGACAGCATCATCTTGCAAGATTTTGAACAGTTCAGCTGGGATGCCGTCGTCTCCTGTTGCCTTGTTATTAGCAATGCTTCTTAAGGCCCACTCAACCTCACTCTTCAGGATGTCTGGCTCTAGCTCACCGACCACACTGTCAAAGCTATCCCCGATATTGTTATCCTTCCTATACAGGTCTTCCGTATATTCTTGCCACCTTTTCTTGATCTCTTCTTCTTCTGTTAGGTCCTTGCCATCTTTGTTTTTGATCATACCCATTTTTGCCTGGAATTTACCTCCAATGTTTCTAATTTTCTGGAAGAGGTCTCTTGTCCTTCCTATTCTATTGTCTTCTTCCACTTCTGCGCATTGCTTGTTTAAAAATAATTCCTTATCTCTTCTGGCTAACCTCTGGAATTTTGCATTTAATTGGGCATATCTCCCCCTATCACTGTTGCCTTTTGCTTTCCTTCTTTCTTGGGCTACTTCTAGTGTCTCAGCAGACAGCCATTTTGCCTTCTTGGTTTTCTCTTTCTTTGGGATGTATTTTGTTGCCGCCTCCTGAACAATGCTGCCAACTTCTGTCCAGAGTTCTTCCGGGACCCTATCTACTAAGTCCAGTCCCTTAAATCTATTCTTCACCTCCACTGCATATTCCTTAGGAATATTAGTGAGCTCATATCTAGCTGATCTGTGGGTCTTCCCTAATCTCTTTAGTCTGATCCTAAATTGTGCAAGAAGAAGTTCGTGATCTGAACTACAGTCAGCTCCAGGCCTTGTTTTTACCGACTGTACAGATGTCCGCCACCTTTGGCTGCAAAGGATGTAATCAATCTGATTTCGGTGTTGTCCATCTGGTGAAGTCCATGTATAAAGCCGTCTCTTAGGTTGTTGGAAGAGAGTGTTTGTTATGCAGAGTGAATTGTCTTGGCAAAATTCTATCAGCCTGCGTCCTGCTTCGTTTTGTTCTCCCAGGCCATACTTACCTGTAATTCGAGGTGTCATTTGACTGCCCACCTTAGCATTCCAGTCTCCTGTGATGAAAATAACATCTCTTTTAGGCGTGTTGTCCAGTAGGTGCTGCAGATCCTCATAGAACTGCTCTACTTCAGCTTCTTCAGCATTTGTGGTTGGGGCGTATATTTGGATCACTGTGATGTTAGATGGCTTGCCCTGAATTCGAATTGAGATCATTCTGTCGTTTTTTGGGTTGTATCCGAGCACTGCTTTAGCCACTTTACTATTAATTATGAAGGCTACTCCATTTCTTCTGTGGTCCTCTTGTCCGCAGTAGTAGATCTGGTGGTCATTTGATGTGAAGTGGCCCATTCCAGTCCATTTCAGTTCACTGACGCCCAAAATGTCTATCTTTAATCTTGACATCTCACCAATAACCACATCCAATTTGCCCTGGCTCATAGATCTTACATTCCAGGTTCCGATGGTGTGTTGATCCTTAGAACATCGGATTCGCCGTTCACCACCAGCACCGTCGGCCGCTAGCCGTCCTTTCGGCTTTGAGCTAGCTGCGTCATCACGTCTGGGGCTAGTTGAGCTCATCCTCTGTTCCTCCCCAGTAGCATTTTGACCATCTTCCGACCTGGGGGTCTCATCTTCCGATGGTATACCGACATATCTCTGGTTGTACTGATCCATTTAGTTTTCACGGCAAGAATACTGAGGTGGGTTGCCATTACCTTCCCCAGGGATCGCATTTAGTCTGACCTCTCTGTCATGACCTTCCCGTCTTGGGTGGCCCTTCACGGTTTAGCTCATGGCATCATTGAGGTGCTCAAGCTCCAGCACCACGACAAGGTAACGATCCTTTGCTGAAGCCAATGATTCTGAGAACCTGTAAACCAGAGCAGCTTGTCATTTGCATATTGTCTGGTCCCCTGTTAAACAGCCGACCAAACTCTGGTCAATTTCATTCCCACTCCCTTTGTGTGGACCATTCTGAAAGAAGAACTGCAAAACTCTGCAAACAAGTCAAAATAGTTTGCCCAGAATCAGTTTGATTGAGGCAGAATATAAATACAGCGGAAGGAAGGAAGGAAGGAAGGAAGGAAGGAAGGAAGGAAGGAAGGAAGGAAGGAAGGAAGGAAGGAAACAGCCTGTCTTAATCTCTTTTATGTTTTGAAGGAGAATGATGGAATCACAGAGTTGGAAGTTCAGATGTCCTTTTGTCCAACCTGTGCTTGCCCCCTGCTCACCACAGGATCCACTAAAGCAAAAGTGAAAACAATCAAAGATTGCCTTGAAACAGCTTCTTTGGCTTGCAGGAGTGAAAATAATAATGGTGTTGAAGTGTTTTGTGTATCTCACATTAGATGGAGCCATTTTTATTGTTTAAAAATGGGATTTATATTTTAATGGGTGATCTCCTAGTCCAACTACTTCTTGTACCCAAAAAGTCTCAATCTGTATGTACAGAATCTCTTTCTTGTTCCATCTAAGAATGGACACAATTCTTGAAGATTAGTTCATTAGTTAATGAACTAGTTAATGAAGGCATACAATGTAGATTTCCCCATTATGGATCCTAATTAATTGGTTATTTTTCTAATCTACCCCATAAGTAAAGTTATCTAGACAGGTTAAAAAATTACTTCCAAATCAGAAGACTTAGGAGATGGAAAGGTTGCCTGAAAGCTCTTTTAGAAGTGAAGAGGCCCACAATCAGCATGCAGCATCCATGGACAACTGCCAATATCCCACTGTCTTGTGGGCCAACAGAGGGACTCCATGGAAGTAGGTGACACCTTTTGAATGGTGACACCAAATGCCTCTGAGTTACCGTTACTGGAACAGAAACTAAAATGTTGTCTCTACTGTACAGGGTTTCTAGCTTAGTAAAAATTCAGATCATTTTATTTCCTGCATTCATAGGACAGTATCCCACTCCTGTGTTTGTCCATTTTACAAAGCTGCATCTTTAAACACACACACACACACTCACACTTGCAGCATCTGCTAACATGTGGAGGTTTGATATGTATTGGTGCCTGATTTCCATAACTCTTGATCTAAATTGCCCAAGGATCTTTTTCCCTGATAGACTGATCTATAAGCTTTGCTGATGTAAACTCTTTAAAAAATAACAATAATAATAACAACAGCAACAACTAGGTGTATGCAATACTTAAAAATATACATTCTTTTCATATGCATGTTTTTGGATGGACAAAGAAAGATTAATCTTAGCAGGCTTCAGTTGTTGCTAGTGTTTGTGTTACTATAAAGTGCTGAGGGATTGGAATATGTACCCAGATTTGCTCCCTTTAGAAATTCTTCTACATTTCTACTTATTGTATGAAGTTGTACAACACATTTAACCAAGTCAGCCAATGTCCTGGCAGCTACAGGAGATCATCCTAAACTTGTATATTAGCTTGGGGTGGGGGAGGGGGGAGGGGGGGTTAACTTGTTGTTGTTGTTGTTTATTGTAGTTTAACACTTTGTGGGAACCCAGCCTGTTAAATTAATCTGTGATTCGATATATTGTGCAAACCTAGAAAATGGTTCACTGACCCAGTTTAGCAAGGTGTACAAGCATAGCCAATATTAAACTAACTGAGCTACTAGGAAGTTGGGCCAGCCTTCTAATTTGTATGTATGACCAAGATTAAGAAGCACCTTTTAAAAGTGTGTTTCAATAGGGGGATCAATCAAGCCAGGGCAGTAGAGGAGAGGCAATCACAATATGGGCCCCAAGAGGGCATTTCGTTCCTTTTAAATTCTCCTCCAGCACTTATCTACATATCCTCAGAGTATGTCTTTTGAAAACAACATCAGGACTGGCAACCAGGTCCTTTTCCTCTCTTTCACTCTAAATGTAGGAATATAGAAGTGATTATAAAACTTGGAATAGTGGTTGTATAGTAGAGAAAAGAAGTTGTGACAGCTAAATATGCCATCTTAATTTCAGATTCTTACATCTGGGATTAGGAAATCATCCAGTTGGAACCCTGATAGTAAGCGACTGTAGCAAGGGCCTTCTTGAATCTGCCTTAAAGAAGATAAAAATGTCTTGTCTAACATTTGCCTTCCTCCCATCCTTTCCATGGTTTATTTTGAAAACTGTAAAGAGAAATGAGGAAAGGGCTGTTTGCCTGCCATCTGCTAATCGATGGCATCCACAGGAGAAAATCAAAATGGTAGTTGTGATCATGCGATCAAAGCCCTACCCTTTGGATGTGTGTACGACAACAACACATGTACAAAAAGGGGTGGAGGTTTTGATTGCATGGTCATGACCACCATCTTGATCTTTGGGGCCCTTCTTGTGGACACCACTATCGTACTCAGCACAACACGGGCAAGTAGAACAACTCAGATGTATACAGATCCAACTCTGGAGAATTACCTCCACAGAGCAGGGCCTCCTCAGAGAATAGCTGCCATACAATGTCAGGGTCCTAATCGTAATGCAATATGCAAGCCACACAGTAGGCCCCTTCTTTCCATTATGTAGCTCCATCTCCTGCTCTGTATAGAAGCAAGAGACACTGTTCCTCTCATTGCACATGGCCTTCTGGAGGGAAAAAAGGGGGGAGGGGCTTTCAGCCTAGATAAAACCCTTCCAAATTACTCCAGGGTCCATCTCTTGGAGAAAGGTAGTGGCAGGAAGCCATACTATATTAAAACAGTAGATTAAAACAAACAAACAGCCTTTTGGATCAGATTACACATTACTTTCCTAACGTCCGACAAAAACTGAAATCAAAGGCAGTAAAAGACAATCGTAGGACGTAATGGTCTAATAACTCTGTGCTAAAAGTACTTGTGGGAGTAGACTGCTCTCAGCTCAGCGTGGGTTCCAGGATGCACCACAAGCTTTAAAATCCACAGCCCTGAGCACTCAGGAGCATTACTGCATAAGTGCTCGTTTAAGACTTCCTCCGAAATGCAACACACTCACTTAAGAAACGTAATTAGGCCTCAATTGCGGGTGAGGTTCACACATTGTGGATCATCCTTAAAAATGACAGCATGTGGGGAAGGGGGGGAATAAATTACCTAGAGAGTTCTGAAAGGGGCATAATGCTACTTGCTCTGTTACACTGCCTGTGGAGAAATCTCCACTTTATGACTAAAGCATGGATCATCCCAGCAAACATGGGAAAGGCCGTTGGCTTCTTCCCACATCATCTATATAGGGATGCATGTTTATCCCGCAGGAACATTTAAGAAGTCCTTTCCCTTTTTTCCTCTCACATCAGCGCACCATAGATTTCTTCCTGGAAACAACAGGAGATGGAGTAGCCTTTGTGTTGTGTGACACAGATAAAAAAATTGGCAGAGCTTCATTCGTACCATTGTGGTGGCCATCTTGACTTTTTTTACCACACCCTGCAGTCACTCCTCCTCCAGAAGCATAAGGAAATATACCTTCCTCTCATCTTTTTCCACAACAATCCTGTGAGGTAGGTTGGGCTGAGAGATGGTAACTGGCCCAAAGTCACCCACTGAGCTTCAATGACTTGAATTAGCTCCTCCATAGACCTAGTCCTACAATGTACCCATCACCTCACAATAAACACCTCAGAACCCACCAGGTAGGTTGTATACCATATCTGCATTCTCCTATAAATTATACAGTTCAAGGAATTCTAGAATTCAGGTAAATAATGGAGATGCGGATATAGTTTAAGCAAAACACAGAATTTGAAATTGCTTTGCACAAATCTTAAGCTTTTGCTTGGCAGGAGGGGTTAGTAGAACCTGGCCTTCACCATCACAATACAAAGACCGTAACAGTGAATTGCCCTGATTCTTTTAATTTCCTCTGGTAGTGGCTGGTGGCACAGAAAATATGGCTGTGTAAATAACAGGTTGGGAACAGGACAAGAGCAGAATCATGAAGTCAGGAAGTAAAAATCATGATTATCAAGCTGTTGCAGTGATGCTGTAAAGCACTAAGAGCTAAGAACTAAAAGAACAAAGAAAATATCTTCATGGCTAATATATTGTTAAATTACATTAGATAAATATATTTTTGCTTTTACTTTTGTGAGTAATTTTTAAACCTGCCCAGAGAACTTTATTTATAGGGTGGACCAGAAAATGGATTGAAAATGATTAGAATTTGTTGTGGGAAACCCTACATTTTCTGCCTTTGTTAATTAGTTCATTGCATTGATAACATTTTCTCCTTTGCTTCTATAAAGATTTCAAGGTACAGTAGACGGATATTGCTGGGCTTGGAAACGGTCTTTTATGAAGTTATCTTTCCATACCAGAAGGAGAAGAAGGCATGGCTGGCTGACAACCTGTATGCTCTTTGTTAGAAACAGCACCGTTGGAGCTTTAAGGAGTCGATGGATGATCATTCTCATCCATCCATCACTGATGATCGTGATGCCATTAAGTGGAGAAGATTTTCCTCAATTTCCTATCCTGTATTGACAGGCCTTAATGCTGGGTCAAATGTATCAGTTTCTGCTGGTTGCTGGTTTGGAAGCATTATGTGTTGAACAGCTTAGAAGAGGAAGTTCCTGGAAGGTTACTCTGAGAAGTAACCTTGCCTTATATGGGAAACACCCCTGCAGAAGCTTCTAGCGCACTTCCCATCAGGAGGTGTTTTTATACATACATACCCCCAGTCATCATGGACCCAGGGGCATCAGAGGAGAAGAAACCAACATTCTCCTCCGTTTCCCACAGAGGTTCTGTCATCCCAGTAGGTACTCGCTGACAAGCTAACCTGGGAGATAAGTTTGAGGCTAATAGAAAATGGGGAGGTGAAGTGGACATGGACAACCCCAGGTAGGTGATCACCTTCTCCACACACCCAAGACATCAAGAATTCAGTTCCCCTCACCCATGCAGCCTTTTCAGTATCCTTCCTTCCTGCCTGATATGCCTCTAGGACCACTTGTGCAGAGCAGGAATCTACTCTTCTGTTGAACATTCCATTTCATGTGTTTTCACTTACTAGCAATATAGTCCAGCTTGATGCAGTTTGTGGATACTGGGCTTTGTGGTTTGGAAAGAAGGAAAGTGGGAGTTAGGAATGAGATGAAGGAGATGGAGTATGATGTGGTAAAGGGAAATTTATTATGTGTTTATTATGTTTCTATACTGCCTAATCAGGAGCAACTCTAGCAGTTCCAATATAAATAAATCATAAAGATAAGTAAGTCTAAGCACAACTAACCCTGAAGATGATAAATGCCTCTCTGAGGGAGGAAATGGTGCCTGCCACCTTGAAGAAGATGATGATACTCTCCTTCCTAAAAACACCATCTTTCTATCCCTCTTCAATGTTGGACAACTTCTACTCAATCTCTTTTTAGAGAAAGTTTTGGAAAAGGTGGTTGGGCTGCAGGATCCTGGAGGAAACATTATCAGGATCCCCAGCAGACAGGGTTCAGCCCCAAAGGCGGAACTGAAATTTTATTGGTAGCTCTTGGGGATGACCTCTGCTAGGACCTGAATGGAGAGATTATGGCTCTACAGGTCCTTCAAGATGTCTCAGTGATGTTTGATAGCACTGACCATGGTATCTTTCTGGATTGTCTATCAGGGTTAGGAATCTGGAGCACAATATTGCAGTGATTTTCCTCCTACCTGAGTGGGCAGTTCAGTGCAGACTACTGAGAAAGAAGTGTTCAGGGCTGTGGACTCTCCAGTGAGGGGTGCCACAAGACTCCGTGGTCTTCTCCATGTTATTCAACATCTACATGGCACATGCAGACACAGAACCAACAAAAAACTGTATGATAAAATGGATGCAAAACTTCAAAGAAACAGTCACAATGGGAAGAATTATGGACTAAATCTATACATTTACACCACATAGTAACTTAAAGGAAAATTGGTGAAAAATGTTTTACAGATGGTACACAACTCCATCAATAAAGATAGACAAATCGAACAGCAACAAATGTTGTAAATGTCATGAAACAGAAGGAATGTTTTATCACTTGCGGTGGACATGTAAAAATGCCTAAAAGGACTGGAAAAACATACATAGTATAATGCCGAAAAACTTGGAATTTAAATTTGAAGTGAAACCACAACTTTAGCTCTAGGTATAATCTCAGAAAAAATTAACAAGAAACATCATAATTTAATGAGATATATGCATACAGTAGCGAGAACAGATTTTGCTCAACACTGGAAGAAAGACACAATTCCGACAATATCTGATTGGGAACTTAAACTTGGAGAACATGCAACAATGGCAAAACTAACAGCCTACAGTATATATACACGTAATAGAAGTTTAACTAAATTTAAGCAAGAATGGTTCCTTGCCATGCTAGGAATTGAAACCTCTAGTACATAACAGCTTAAGATGGAAACCTCTAGTATATAACAATTACTTTTATGTGTGTTGTAGCTGTTCTTGTTCAACGTTATACTCCACTTTGGATGAAAAAGCCAAATAATTCTATGCTTGTAATATTGACACCCTAAACTGCAATTAACATTAATAGAATATTTTTCCTTCTCTTTTCTGTTCTTAATATTCTAAGCTGAATAATAATAATAATAATAATAATAATAATAATAATAATAATAGAATGTTAATAATTTTCAAACATATTATACAAACATCAGTGTATTGAAATAATGTAATGTATTAAGATGTATAACAACACAATAAAAAGGCGGTGGGGGAGACATCTACACGGCTCTGTTGGGGAAGTTCATTCATCAGTTTGAGATGCGGTATTCATCAACATGCAGTTGATACCCAATTGTGCATCACCACCTCAGGTCAAACAGAAGATGAGTTAGAGGTTCTATTGAGGTATCTAAGGGCTATCAAGATCTGGATGAGATGAAACAAACTGGAGGCGAATCCCCGCAAGACTGAGTTGCTGCTCTGTCAGAATGCTTCAGGATCAGTGGCAGCCTCTTCTCTTGCTCTTCAGGGAGCAGGGTGATGACTTGGAAATGCTCCTGGATTCACAGCTATTGTTAGAACAGCAGATGGAATCTGTAGCCAGGATTAGTAGCCAGGATTACTGCAATGCACTGTACATGGGCCGTCCCTTGAAGACTTCTCAGAAACTTCAGCAGCTGCAGAATGTGACCACCTTCATTCTAGCATGTGAGAGATGCTATATATTGGGTGTTGCATTGGCTACTGGTATGTTTCTGGGGGCAATTCAAGGGGACAGTCACTACTCATAAAACTTCAAATGGCTTAGGGCCACAGTATCAAGGGACCAACTTCTCCAGGGAAACCGTATCTTTCTTGATCAGGCTAGGTGGAGATACACTAGGTTACTCTAAGGGAGCTACACCAAGAAGCAAACTTCAACTGTTGCAGCTCCAGTTGTATGGATTATTGTACCCCTGAAACACATACTACTGGCATTTTGGAAAGCCACAATGACCTGGATTTTTACCATAGTGTTTGGAGTATAAAGCTGTGGCATGAGTTAGTTTTTCCTTGAAGATAGTTAATGATTCAGTGTTGTTTTATTATTTATCTTATGCTTTCTCATTTATGTAAGCAACTCAGAGCCTTGGGAACAAAGTAGGCTATGTCTTTTAGTAAATAAAGAAATCAAGTACAGGTAGTCCTAGACTTATGACCATTCATTTAGCAACCATTTGAATTTACAACAGCACTGGAAAAAGTGACTTGCGACCGGTCCTCACACTTACGACTCACAGCGTCCCTGCAGTCATGTGATCAAAATTCAAGCACTTGGCAACTGACGGGTATTTACCATGGTTGCACTGTCATGGGGTCACGTGATCACCATCTGCAATCTTCCCAGCCAGCTTCTGGCAAGCAAAATCAACGGGGGAAGCTGGATTTACTTAAGATCGCAGCAAAAAAGGTTGTAAAATCAGGCACGACTCACTTAACAACCACCTCATTTAGCAACAGAAATTCTGGTCCGATTTGTGGTCGTAAGTTGAGGACTACCTGTAATACCAGTGAGTTTGTTAGGAAGAAAAAAGGCAAAAAGTTGAATTAGTTGAATAGCATGAGCTGATTAACCCTAATCCTATTTCACAAATTCACCAACTTGTAACTGCTGGCCTATATTTAAGCCTGAATGTTCAGGGGTTCCCCAAGGCCTGAAAAATATTTCAAGGGTTCCTCCAAGGGCAAAACGTTGAGAAAGGCTGTTCTAAGCTATCTAAATAATAGAATGCTAATAATTTTCAAATATATTATACAAACATCAATGTATTGAAATAACTGCTGCAGATGCCACCTAACACAGAGGAGGCAGAAAAAATTCAACCCCACTATCGACCAATGGAGGAAGGTACTGATCCACAGTAGGGAAACAGGAACATAAGAAATAGAAAAGATTTCCCCCTATCTGTGACATATTGGAGAATGCTCTCTCGTGTGTGTGTGCATGTGTGTGTAATGAATGCCTATTCTAAAACACTCTCAGACTCATGAGCAGGAATGCAAATATATCTGATTTATTAAAGAATAGTATGCAGGATCACAAAGAAAGCTGAGAATGAAAAAAGCATGCCAAATGCAAACTAAAAACTCTCGGTACAAATGAGATCCCTCCCCCCATAGAATCTTCCCAAGCTCACAATCCCAGGTGCTCCTAACAGCTTCTGATGGTCTGTGGGAAAAGTCCTTGAACAGAGCACATAACCCAAACACATTCCATTGAAATGAACATAGATACATAACTTGGTACAAGCTTTCACAGCAATTCCCTCCCAAACAGAAACGTGCATCAGTGCCATGGCATGTGAAATGTTACAATGTACAGTGCACATTGCAACAGTGAACATGACATACTGCCCCCCCAAAAGAAAGAAAACACTAAGCAGCAGGCTTTAAAGGGTACGCCAAGTGGAAATGGCGAATTAAATCAGGGGCATTAACGTGGTGAGCACACACCCATTCAGGATGAGGAAAGTGTTTCCAGCGGACCAGATACTGGAGGGTGCCACGAAGCTTGTGAGAATCAACGACCTCCTTGACCTCAAAGTGCTGTTGGCCATCAATCATGATCGGAGCAGGAGGAGGAGGTTGGGGATGCCAGTGGGAAGAGTGGTGGACAGGCTTGAGCAAGCTGCAATGGAAAACAGGGTGCAAGCGTTTCAAATTGTGAGGCAGATCCAACTTAACAGCAACTGGATTGATAAGACCAACAATAGGGAAAGGACCAATGAACTTGGGAGCAAGTTTTTTAGAGGGTTGTGGGGACTTGATGAATTTGGTAGATAGATACACTTGATCCCCAATCTTGAAATCGTATTGCAAAGAACGATGCTTATCGGCTTGAAACTTGTAAGCAGCCTGGGCATCAGCCAAAGCCTGTTGAATCACTGGCCAGGAATCAGCAAGCTTAACAGCCCAGTCAGAGGCAGAACATGTTTGGGGAAGGGGTTGTGGCAGTTCAGGGATGGGAACAAAGTCGTGACCAGAAACCACATGAAAAGGGGTTTGCCCGGTACTCTGATGGACAGCATTGTTGTAAGCCACTTCAGCAAAAGGCAGCAAGTCCACCCAATTGTCCTGATGGTAGTTAATGTATGCTCTAAGAAATTGTTCAAGGGCGGAGTTCAAAATCTCTGTAGATCCGTCAGTCTCAGGATGGGATGAGGTGGACAGCGCCTGTTTGGTGCCAATCAATTTTTAAAATGATTTCCAAAACTGGGAAGTAAACTGTGTCCCGCAGTCGCTGACCAAATGGGAGGGGTGACCGTGGAGACAGTAGGTGTGGATGAGAAATAGGCGCACCAATTGCGGGGCTGACGGGATGGACGCACATGGAATGAAATGGGCTTGTTTGGAAAAAAAAATCTTTTACAACCCAAATGACAGTTTTCTTCTGACTGGGAGGAAGATCCACAATAAAATCCATAGAAATCTCATCCCAGGGACAGGACGGGCTGGCCACAGGCTGCAGAAGCCCCTGCGGTTTCCCCCCTTTTTGCTTTGACATTGCACAAACAGGACAGGAAGCCACATAGTCTTTTACATCACGTCTCAAGGTGGGCCACCAGAATTGACGACGAACCAAATGCAATGTTTTAACAAAACCAAAATGCCCAGCAAGTTTATCATCATGGGAACACTGTAAAATGTCAGGTCATAAAGTTTCAGGTACATAAAGGCGGTGTTGCACCCATGCCAGACCGTTCTCAAAAGAAACAGTGTCTTTATTAGCTAGCAACCAAGTGTCAGATTTCAGCGCCTGGATAAAGTCTTTCTGTAATTGGCAAGGAACTTGCACTTTCCGCTTCCCAGACTGGGCTGGGGGTGGGGATGCCTGCGCACAGGTCTGGCTCCAGGTGACAGCAACTAAGCCCAGTTGTGGTTCAGTGAGAACAGTCCCAACCACATCTGCCATGTGGTCAAGGTCCTGAGGTAAACGTGACAAAGCATCGGCCAGAAAGTTTTTCTTTCCCGGAATAAATTTTAACTGGAAGTTAAAGCGACTGAAAAATTGAGCCCAGCAAATTTGTTTAGGACTGAGATGCCGGGGAGTGTGGAGGGCTTCCAAATTCCTGTGATCGGTCCAAACTTCGAAAGGGCATTTAGCGCCTTCCAGGAGGTGACGCCAGGCTTCCAAAGCGGCTTTTACAGCAAAAGCCTCCTTTTCCCAAACATGCCACAGCGTTCGGTTTCAGAAAATTTTCTGGACAAATAAGCGCAGGGTTTTAAGTGATTTTCAGAATCTCTCTGTAACAATATAGCCCCAACTGAGGAGTCAGAAGCATCAACCTGGACCACAAAGGGGCGTTCAGGATCGGGGTGCTGTAGAATAGGCTCAGCAGTGAAGAGGGTTTTTAACTTCTCAAATGCTGCCTGGGATTCAGGCGTCCAATTCAGCACTGCCCCAGGGTTTTTTACTTTGCGTGTCTCCCCCAAGCCCTTGGTATGGAGCAAATCAGTGAGGGGCAAAGCAATCTCAGCGAACCCCTGGATAAATTGGTGATAGTATTTACTGAACCCGAGGAAACTTTGCAATTGCCTCCAGGTGCGGGAACGTTCCCAACTTAAAATCACCTGAATTTTTGCAGGGTCCATTTCAATGCCCTTGTCAGACACCCTATAGCCCAGACAGTCAAGTTGGGTCTTGTGAAACTCACATTTGGAAAGCTTGCCATAAAGTTTGGCATCTCTAAGCTTGCTTAACACCTGTTTGAGGCATTCGTGTTCCTCCTCAGTTTCAGTGTAAATGAGAACATCGTCTAAATAAACCAGGACCCCTTTCAACAAATGATCATGTAATACTTCATTAGTCAATTGCATGAAGACTCCGGGCACCCCTGCCAACCCAAAAGGGAGGACTTTGTACTGAAATGAACCCAGTGGACAATTAAAAGCGGTTTTCCACTCATCTCCAGCTTGTATGCGGATGCGGAAATAGGCTTCACGAAGATCGAGCTTGGAGAAAATCTTGCCCTTAGACAAGTGAGCTAACATGTCCTTCATGAGCGGAAGAGGGTACTTGTTACAAATTGAAATGGAATTTAACCCCCGATAGTCCGTACAGAGTCGAAGCGTGCCATCTTTCTTTTCACGGAATAGCACAGGGGCCCCAACTGGGGAATTTGCAGGTTCAATAAACCCCCTTGACAGATTTTTGTCAATAAAGTCCTGTAATGCCTCAAGCTCCTTCTGAGTCATTGGATAAATTTTTGGCTTGGGTAATTGAGCATTGGGAACCAACTCTATTGCACAGTCAGTTTTCCGATGGGGGGGGGGGGGTAGCTGATCTGCTTCCATTTCCCCAAAGATGTCTGCAAAGTCTTGGTATCGATTGGGTAAGCCTTCTAAATGTGCCAAACTAGGGCGCGGCGTAGCAATTGCAGCCCTTCCAACCCCCGCACGTGAAGCTCTCTCCGCTGTAGGAGCTTGGTAAAACCCATCCTTAAAAGTCAGAGTTCTGTGTTCCCAGTTTATATATGGGCTTCGTTAGGTCAACCAGGGGATCCCCAGAATTACCAAGGGATTGCCAACAGGTGCCACTACAAATTTTAAAGTCTCACGGTGGCTGCCCATTTGCATTGTGACAGTTCCAGTGAAATGGGTTGCCGCCGCCCCCCCCCCTGCTGTTGAACCATCCAACTGTGTAAAGATCAAAGGCTGCTGGAGGGGGAAGCTAGGCAAGTCCAAAGCAGCAACCAGATCAGGGTGAATTGGACACCTGGAACACCCAGAGTCAACTAAAGCCCAGACCTCTGTAGTCTTTGTGCGGGAGCCCAATTTCACTTTTACTGCTAAAGTGGGACAGTCAGCACTCACCATAGCATCCTCGCGCCCATCCTCCTCCACCTGCCCACAGGTGCTCTTCATGGCAGGTGGCTGGCGTTTCCCGCTGGCTCCTTAGAGTCATCTTCAGCCTCTCCTGAGAAGTAGAATACTTCCTCAGCATCAGCTGCCCCCTTGGCTGCTGTCATCCACCGCGAGGGGGGTGGCGATTTGGCCGGCAGCTTGCCCACTCTATCTCCAGCTTTGGCTTTTGGGCAATCAGCTGCTCAATGCCCTTCCTTTCCGCATTGGAGACATTGACCCCTTGCATAGCACCAATCTCTCTCCTCTTCCCAGGCTCTATAGCCTGGCCAGGCAGCAGTTGTGGCACTTCGGGGTCCCCTCATGGTGGCTGGTGGTTTTTCAGGTTGTCTGGTTTGCATGAAGGTATGCTGGGCATGCTCAGCCTTGCCGACCAGACAGATCCATTCATACAATGACTCTGGGTTGTCTCTACACAACCCCCATCATAGGACGTCCCGGTTGAGTCCCTCTTTAAACTGTTCTATTAAGGTTGACTGAGACCAGTCGGGGATTTTCCCAGCTAAAGCCTTAAACTCCAGGGCGTAATCAGCTACAGACAGCTGGCCCTGGGTAAGATCCTTCAGCGCCTTCTTAGCTCTTGCCTTGGCAAGAGGATCCTCAAAATGCAGCTTTAACGCCCCCATAAAGTCCTTGAAATACTCAAGTTCAGAGGAGCCAGCCTCACTTAATTGAACATACCAGTCAGCCGCTCGACCCTTCAACTTGGTGGCAATGGCAGTTATCTTAGCCTCTTCGGAAGGGAAGTATGCTCCAAACTGCCTCATGTAACTTTTAGCATTGGTTAGAAAGAAAGATGACTTGGTTGGATCCCCATCAAACTTGACAGAAAAGTCTTTCACCCCCACTCCTGTTGGAGTGGAACCGGCGGCTGCTTGAATGTTTGGGCCCCAGGTTACGGTAGTTGTTGCTCTGCTGGGTGGAGATTCATCCCGGAGCTGTCTCCGGCCCCGCTCTGCTGGTGGTCTGGGTGGGAGGATGGGGGATGGTTGCGTGAAGCTGGGACCTCCGTTGTGCCTCCCCTGCCCCCCCAATGATAGAGACAGGTTTCTTAACATGTACTCCATTGCTTCTATTTTGGCCTCCACCACTCTTAGCCTTTCAGGGGTTTGAGATTCCTCCCTCCCTCACATGTTAGGCTATCTCTCCGTTGATACCGTGGTAGATTCTACGTCTGGGGTCAGTGGGAACCGATGCTTCCAGGGCACCTGGGACGTCCCTGGCTGGGGTTCTCCCACTTCATCCCAGGTGATCAACTCTGTGAGCAATTCGCTGGGTGCCAGTTGCTCTGGTTCTCCCCCATCATCAGATTCCTCCACCTCAGGACTGAAACTCAAATGCTGCCGGAAATCTGAAGGTTCTGGGGTGAGGCTCAGTTCTCTGCTCTTGACTGTCAACTCGGGCATCAAGCTAGCCGGCTCCTCAAGTCCCCCAGTCGTGAGCTTGGACTCGGCCATCGTTAACTATTTTCCCTCACAAGAAATTGATCTTGGTAGGAGCTAACGGTACAACTTTGGTCATTCTCAGCTTTATGTAATGGTTGCCTATTCTAAAACACCATCAGACTCATAAACAGGATCATAAAGATATCTGATTTATTAAAGAATAGTATGCAGGATCACAGAGAAAGCTGAGAATGATGAAAGCGCGCCAAATTCAAACTAAAAACCCTCGGTGCAAATGAAATCCCTCCCCCCGTAGAATCTTCTCGAGTTCACAATCCCAGGTGCTCCTAACGGTTTCTGATGGTCTGCAGGAAAAGGCCTTGAACAGATAACATAACCCAAACACATTCCATTGTACTGATTTCACATACAGAGCTTGGTACAAGGTTTCACAGCAGCTCCCTCCCAAACAGAAACGCACATCAGCACCATGGCATGTGAAACATTACAATGTACAGTGCACATTGAAACAGTGAACATGACAGTGTGTGTCTTTCAAAGCCCTTTTTGCACAAGCAGTTGGTGCTTTATCATGACCATCAGGGTATATGGCTGGAGGAGAGATTGCTATTTATAACGGCTCTTTTCAGACCCGGCTGCGTTCTTGTGATTCTTACGATCTCAGCTTCACTTGAGGATTTCACTTTTCTGCTGCTGTATAAGGTTTTCTAGAACCTCTGGGGAGTGCAAATGTGCCTTCACATGCATTTCTGGAAAGATCTGTGAAGCTTGACATAAATCAACAGAAGTTAATTTTTTGAAATTGGGGGAGGAGATGGGGGGTGGTAGCAGGAAAACGAGAGGCTTCCCGTGTATTCCACAGACAGCTGCTTGCCCAATTCTGACCACCCACAGCTTCCATAAAAGTCTTCCAGGCCATCGGGATCCACAGCTTACCTTCCCAGCTTTCTTCTCCATTAAACCTTTTTTCTGAAGAGCCTGAGTTCAGGGGGTTTTTTGTTCGTTGTTTTGTTTTTGACCGTTATTTGTTTGGCTGGGTGTAAAGAAGTCAGGCAGTCACAAAGCAACAAATAAGACCTGCCACTATTATTCCAAGCAGGCTAAGGTTGGGCCTGTGGCCAATCTGCTTGAGGATTTATTTCATTATTTTTAAAGGCGGCTCTCATCTAAGATAGCACTTCTTTAAAAGCTTGAGGAGCGAATGGTATTTTACTCCCCCTCCTGCACCTTCCTTTTGCTTCTCTTCCCTCCCCCCCACCCCCTTTTCTTCCTCCTCCTGCTTTTGTCCTTCATTTCACCCATTATCAGTAAAACAAATCACTCCTTAGAAGAGCAGTGAGAACCTCTATCTTCTGGACCCAGTGACTCTCACAAGATATTTGATCAGAGAGGAAGTGTATGGATGGAGTGGGTGGGCAGGAGAATGGGAAGAAAGGAGAAATGTGGCTTCACTCATTAAGGAATATTTCAGTTACCTAGCAAAACTGAGAGGACAGAAGGAACAGCCAAGAGGGAAGAAACTGGAAACATTTCCTCCTAGAATATACAGCATGCATTGTACTATTAAGTATAGTAGAGTATGATCTTCCACAAGCTGATGCCCTTGAGATGTGTTGGACTTCACCTCGCCTCATTCCCACCCACCTGATTCTGACTGGGAAAAATAGGAATTGAAGTCCATCATATCTTGAGGGCACCAGGTGGGAAAGGGCTGGTGCAGTGGGTAGATGACCCAGTGGAATCAAGAAATGTCTGCATAGAACTCCAGCTGTCTAGGATGACCATGTGTCTTATTTTACAGAAGACAGTCCTTGAATGGAAAGGCTTTTCAGTCAGTCTGGCACAGAGTACTGTAAGAAGGATGGAGACCGAGAGATCTGCCCATCAGCTGTTGGCCCTTGGACCACTGACTTAAACAAAGAGACATTTGACCACGACCTTCTCATTATGGTGAATGAGCATTTCTGTGTAATTATACCAATTCCTTTTCAAATTGTATCCCTAAGTTAGTCTGTGCAAAAGTTATGCATTTACTTATTTATTTATTGGGCTCCATTTCATCCTTGTTGGCAATATATTAGGGACCTCCTCTATCCCTGACAGGAAAGAGGTTGGATACTTCCTTTCTCTCAACTCACCTTTTCCAACTGGTTGGTGATAATATGCTTTATCTTACTGTGTAATTATGGGTATCAGCCTGCCCCTGGATATCTCCCTTAGCAAAAGAAAGCACCAACCTCCAGCATCATCTTCATTTCCAAGCATGTTTCTGGGCCTCTAGCAAGTTTTAGGAAACAAAAATAGTGCACAGCTGTGGCAAAGTCCCGTCAAACCCACCGTTTTCTTTGAGAGTGTTTATTTCCCCAAATAAGAGAAACAATTAGGGAGCATTCTAAGGAGATTAGCGTTTTTTGTGACTGGCCATGTTCATTATGGTCATCCTTTTGTTTGAATGTCCAGTACAGGTAGTCCTCACTTAACAACCATTCATTTAGTGACAGTTCAGATTTATGACTGTGCTGGAAAAAAACGACTTATGACCAGTCCTCACAGTTACAGCCGTCACAGGTCCCCGCAGTCACATGATCACAATTTGGGCGCTTGGCAACCAGTTCACACTTATGACTGTTGCTCTGTCCCATGGTCATGTGATCACCTTTTTTGACCTTCCTGGCAGCTTCTGGCAAGCAAAATCAGTGGGGGACCGCGTGATTTGCTTAACAACCATGTGGTTCGCTTAACACCTGTGGTGATTTGCTTAATAACCATTGCAAAAAAGGTCATAAAATTGAGTCAGATTTGCTTAATGACCACTTTGCTTAGCAACCAAAATTCTGATCCCAATTGTGCTTGTTAAGCGAGGACTACCTGTATTCAGAAAAGATGCTCCTGGAATTGAATACTAAGATGGTGTGTGAAGAATATTCATATAGCTTTGCCTTGTATGACATACTGCTTTGACCTCTGGAAGGAAAAGAGAGATACAAATCCAACAATAAATAATAACAATTAATGAAGTAGGTGGGTGGGTGAGGGAAGGAGGGAAGAAGATATATCGGGATCATGTTATGAGCAGACCTAACCCTTTCTCCAGTCACAATCTCCCTTGCATCTGCAAGAAATTGAATATTTCCTTCCTGACTCATTAAACACAAGAAAATAGTTTCGAAGTCCTTCTAAGAGGCATGCCATTGTACAGCACCCACCAGACTCAGTAACTTTGCAACTTATTTGGACTTCAGATATGTTGATATATAAACATACATCTTGGGCATATTTTCTATGGAGGATCATGAAGAAAAAAATGTGCAAATCCTACTTTAAGTGTTCAAAATACGATAAATAATATTTTCTTCTCTCTGTTTTATCTGCACTCCTTTAAGATTTAAAACATCAGCTCACATAGGACAACGACTGCTCTTTAGCCTTGACATGATTGTGCCTCTCTGGGCCATTCTGACGAAACCCAGGATTGCTCCTCACAATGGTACCTTCTCCATTCTTTATTGGTGAGAGTCACACCAGCATCCTGATGTTTTCTAATCAGCCACGAAGCTGCAAAGAACGTTTTGGAAAATAATGAACATCTTGTCACAGCCTTGCTCAAAATGGTGAGCTTTCAAAAATACATATGACGGGCAGGACAGAGCCCAAGGTCTGCAGCCAGCACTTAATTGCCATGCTCCAGTGGGTGCCATCCTCCCCCCTCCACACCGCGGTACATTATCCTGTTATTCCACCTAGAGCAGATCATGTGATGCAGCCTTAAACTCTTCTCCTTGGAGAACAATGGGAATTACACCCTCGACGGCTTTGCCTTCTTCATTGGCCCCACGACCTCTTGGCCTCTGCAGTTCATAGGTCATCTCAGGCAGCAGGCAGGCAGTTTTTGATGTAACCTCTGAACTCCAGAGGAGAAAAGACTGTGAAGCCCTGAGAGATGATCCGTCTCTACACGGCCACAATAAAGAATGCCATTCAATCAGAGCGCAGCGCACAAATTAAATGACACTGCTCTCCTCGCTGCTCACTCCTGCATTTAAATTCGCCTTGTGTATTGGGGACTGAGAAAGGGGATTTGGGGGAAGAAGGAGATGCAAGGGAGGGCTGCCCATGTGTTCCAGAAACAACTCTGGGGATGCAAAAGAGTCCCGTGTACAACAATAGAAGGAAGGGTTTCAAACCCGAGACTGGCCAAGACAAGGACTTCACAATCAGTGTCAGATTGAGGAGAGAAACCGCACATTTGCTAGAGCTTGTTAACGTGGCACTGCTGTTGTTCAAGTCACAAGAGACTATCCGCCATTCCCGATAGCTGCTGCGTCATTTCTGGAGCCCCAAATATCCCCTGTTAATGTTTGAAAATAGAGAAATGCCCCCATTCAGGTGCAAGGCTGACTCTGCCCTTTGAGAAGGTGAGGAAGTCAATCTGAGGCAGGGAACTGTCAAATATTGAGCTGAATTTGGAATGGTATCAAGTAGAGTTGGTCATTCATGCATCAAAACATGCCAGGATTTATTTAGCTGGAAGGCTTGTAGGGTCTCTTAGCTACTAAGTAACCCCTCACAATCTGTCTGGGGCATTATACAATCTAAACAAGAGGAATGACTTTCTGATGAGGCTTGGCCGGTGCAATGCAGAGAGATTCCCAATTCATGCTTTCATCCCAGGAAAGGCTAAAGCTTTGTGGCATCTTGATTTCATTGAAAGGGGGACGTGTGTCCCAAATTGGCATGACTGAAGGGCAGTGAATGCTGTGACAAAGTGTGGTCTTGTGGATCATCTGCCAGCCTCTTCTGCATATGGCTGATGGCCTTTGTGTACAGGGAGAAAAACGCCAACAATAATTCACCCTTGTTGCTTACTTGGAATCAAGTCCACCCAGTGAGACTCATTCCCAGGTAAGTACGCCTAAGATTGCAACCTACATCTTTTATACTACGTTGCAATAAATGCCATGACAGCAGGACAAGGGGGGGAAATGATTTATCACAAAATTCATTCACAGAGGAACATTGTTATTGTGCCGCCTATTCTCACATAAAACAGATCCAAATCAATTTTCTGTAATATCTGCTGTTGTCTTTTTTTTTTAATTTTAACTTAAAGTGCTTTGACATTTTAGGTACTTACCTGTAATTTTCTATTTTAATTAAAAAAAAAAACTTGTTTCAAAACTGACAGACAAAATCTTCTATCCATAATGTCTTTTACCAGTGCAAGTAGCCCAATAATTTATATCCCAGGCCAACCCATTGTGAATAAAATCCTGCTTTGCCTGCTACATATTCAGTGTGCATGCAGAGAGAAACAACTTAAAATCCTAACTATTTCTCGATCCTATTTTACCCAGTGGAATGAAACTTTCATTGTTACTCCCTTACAATGAAATTTGCCTTTCTGTTTTTAAGGAAATTCTATTCTATCAAATAAATTGAAAGATGTCACCATTTTTGAAAACAGAACAAGTAACCATGCTAACAATCTGATTAAAAGAAAACAAGCTATGCATTGAAAGCATTTTTTCAGGGGGATGTCAAGAACAGTGAGTGTAAATTGATCAGATATCTGAATGCTCAAATAATTTGTGCATCCATGGGATGTACGTTTTTATCTGAATGCACATCCTATCCAAAGGCACTTCTAGACGTCCTGGTCATTAACATTAATTCCCTATTTGCATTTGGCTGCAGATCCCAGTTATGTGAGTTGCTCCTGATGATACACATGAGTAAGTGTACTTCATGCATTAAACATCTTCTCTGAGTCAGGACATAATATGCCACCTCCAGTGCTATTTGGTACTTTATCAGACTACCATTTCATTTTTCTTAGACTAAAAATTCAGTGGATTAATCAAATGTGCACTGAAACTCTTTGATACAAAAACAGTTTGCAAGAATAGAAAGAATTACCATCTCTTTATATACTACCATTCTTCTTCATTTCTAAAATAATGTTCATCCATGTTTCCCATGGGGCTCATGTTAATTTGCTTGAAAAAGCTGTACTCCATAATTTATCAAACCATTTTCTTACTTTTGGCATTTGAGAATTCTTCATACTTTTTATAGATATCAGTCAACCTCCCTTTATCTTTTGCTGCTGGCTCTTGGAATATTGTTACCAGCAATATTCTGGAGTTAAGACTAAGGCTACTGGATTGAGGTTGCAAGGAAATGCATGACCACTAGATGGCATCAAAGAGATGCCAAAAACTCTAAATGTTTACTGCCACCCACTGGTCACTACGATTTCTGCAGTTCATATCTGGCAGTTATAGCTGAGACTTTTTCTAAATCATATGAATAACTTTCAGTCATTGTATTCAAACAGCTCAAGCAGATTGACATATCTAGAAATAATTAATAGAAATCCTACTTTTTCCCCTCTCATTTCCAGGAAAGCTATGATAATTTTGAATTTTCACAGAGATTTGCATACAGGGAAATTCTGAGCAATTGTTAAGGCACAGCCTGAGTTTGGCTATTACATCAAATATATTATTAATTACAATTTTATTTTATGCCCTGCCTTTCTTCTCTGGTGAGCACTCAACCAACAAAATGAAAAATCAAAACAGAATACTAACAGAGTTTTTAAAACTATATTAAAAATAGCAATAAAATAAATCCAAATAATTGCTTGCTCTAGGAAATCTAATAAATTAGGAAACTTACTCATAAGGTTAAAAAGTGCAATGGGAGTGAAATATTGTTTTCAAATTTTTTTATCTGATCCCAAGAAAGGAATTTCAGCCTGGATTCTGAGTAAGATTGGATTCAAAGGCAGTATAATTATTTTAAAAATGTTTTTACTTTAAAGGAAACATGAATACATGGCATATGTTCATCCCTGTTACTGTACTGTAACTCCTGAAGCTACTTACCACAGAATTAGTGTCACCCTTACCAGGTAGACCAGACAGAAAACACAACCCAATAAGATAATTCTACTTTATTGTAAAGCTACAGTAACAGAATCTTGCAAGTCTGAACTACAATTCTCCCGCCATCTCCTTTACAGTCCGAGAAACTAGGGAGGGTCCCTTCTGAGCCTCTTGCTCTGCCCACTATGCAGCTGTGGGCTGTGTTCCCTCTTATCTGACTGTTCCCTAGGCAGCATCTGTCTCCCAAGGTCATTCCCACATACCATTACAATTAGGGAAGCTTTGGGTAGATGGGGGTGACACATAAATGACAGTATGAAGGCTGCAGGGATGCAAAACAGCAGCGTATCACAGATTTAGATATGGCCAAAACTTTCTACTGATGTCATCTTTTCGGGAGGGTCATTTTTTTACATTGTTTTAAACCTACTTTAGAAATACACTATAGGTTCTCATGTTCCTGTTTCAAAATGCTGAGAAACTCCATGCTGCTTCTTTATGAGACCATATCTAGGGGCTGCAAAAGGAAAGAAGACCCCCAATTCTGGTTGTCCAACTGTAGTTTACAGCCACGGAACAACTAATGTACTCAAGTACTCCTGAAGCCCAAGTAGTCCTGAGCAATAATCTGAGGTTGCTAGAGCGGCCATGTGTCCTCCAAAGACTTCCAGACACAGACTTCTAATACTCTCTGTTCTAAACCAACAAAAATAAAAATAGAAGAAGAGCTGGGACCATGCCCATTACAAGAAATGCAGTTCCAGGAGCATCAACTCTACAGCTTCTAGCCTACTAATAACCACTAGAGGCATAAGGAGTAGAGATAGCAAGTAGGACATTCCTTCTTGGTTCTGCTTCTTGTTATCCTTGCTCTACCATTTTGTAATTGGAAGAGGGATACTCTTAGCTCCTACCCTCTGGTCTGCTTTCTACAGGACAGACTGCATACTTCTTCCTTCTCTTTCTTTTCCCCACCAGGAGGAGAGAACATTCAGAAATGCAGGCTTTCTACTGAAGCATGGTACTTCCTTATTGTTTTGGACTTAAAGCAACTCTCTTTAATGGGCTTGGATCTATTTTCACATGTATATTCTGTTAAATACTATTCTATTTAACAGAAGGGAGGGAGGGAGGGAGGAAGGAAGGAAGGAAGGAAGGAAGGAAGGAAGGAAGGAAGGAAGGTCCCAATCAGGACTGTCTCAATATTTACCCTGTATCCCTGAAAAGTTTGTATCTCATTATTTATTTAAACAAACAGGATCAATTTGAGTTAGGAGGCAGGTCACCACTTAGTCAAAGTTTTCTCCTTGGGCCAAGATATACTGTACTTAGAACACACTTATGTACTGATTGATACCTGACACCTCTAAATCAGAAAGTATGATTGTGCATAAGGAATCCATTTACATTTCTCTGACAATGTATGAACATGGATTGAAATTAGGGTGGGTGGGCAAAGTTAGTTCTCCACATGCTCTCCAAAGGGTGCCACAGAGGCTTTTGGAATGAAGAAAATAACAGAAAACCCACTAGCCATTGTGTTGGCAGGAGACTTGAAAATCCCATTGAAAAGACCACCAGATCATGATTCAAGAGAGTAGGCAGAGACTGACCCAGGGCAGTCACAGACACTGTTGATGCAACCGAGCACCTTCTATCTGCTTGAGAAACAACAGGCTCTGCCTTATCCCACCCCTATCAGCTTGGAGGAATAAGCAGGAGCAGACTTGTTCTTGTACCTTGGACAGCAACCAGCTCCCAAAATTAGCGGGTGAAGCTTTCAACAGGCTGAGACTCTGCATGGTCTATCTGTTGAATCTTGGTCTGGATTTCAGCCTCAGAACATTATTCAAGGGGATTATGATGCACAGCCCCTTCTTGACACAGGCCTGTGGTGGGATTTTTTTTTCTCCCTTCTCTCATCTGCTGTCATCAAGATATGTTGGTCTGTAAACCCCTAAACCACAGTCATGACCCAAAATTATGGGAGTTGTGCTTCAGCATATTTGGAGAACATCAAGCAGAAGAAGGCTGTTCCCTGTTAATGAAAGGGGGCATGTGGAAGTACGATATTCAGGAGATGTATAAGGGACCATGCCCAAGTGATACACTGTGCTGAGACTCCACTGTGTAGGGATGTGGTAGCTCCACACATTTTATTAGACTAACCAATTCGGCTGTGCCAGAATTAAAGACGCTATACAAGCAGACAACGTTACATGCGTTCTTGGTTAAACATAAAAGGCCGTCCCTGGCTTAGTGAATTTGAATTCACCCCCAGAATGCCTTTGCTTCAAAAACACGCAGAGCAGAGATCAGTAATGAGAGTTCGCTAATGGATTGGCTTAAGTATAGGACAACATCCCATCACTGTTCTAGAAAATAATCAATCAAGCACTTAATTTTAAACGTAAAAACTAAGCTGCCTAGAGACTGTTAATAGATAACCAAATAAATTAACAGTTGTGGGTGGGTTTTCATTGGAGACAAGGTCAAATTGCTTCCTCTCCCACTACTTCCTCCTCTGCTGGCCATCTTTTAAAAAGCTTTTTGTGAACAGCGTCCTTGGGGTGAAGCTGACTTTTGATAAGAGGCTGGGGGAACCGGGCAAAGCTTCCTTTTCCAGACAGGTCCTCCTGACAGATCCACAAAAGCCAGAAACATGAAATTTAGGAATACAGGACCAACTTCCCATAAAAAGAGCTCCCTTGCCCCTCTCTTATCCCTTTTCCCATGCTGGCTTCAGCTTCAAGGGGGTGGCCAAAAGTTTGGCAAGGTGGTCGGACACAAGCGGGGACAGGCCTTCTGCAGCGTCATCAGCTGTACGAGAGAAGAGATTTCAGCAGGGGCCGTCTGCCAAAATCCTCTCTTCTCTATAGCTGCTGCTGCTGTGTTGAAACACCCACATTTTAAGGGAGAGGTCTCAAACTCAGATCCTCTTGAGGGCCTCATGAGGACTAGTTCCTTAGCCTAAGGCAGTGTTTCTCAATCTTGGCAACTTGAAGATGGGGGGCCTTCAACTCCCAGAATTCCCCAGCCAACACACTGGCTAGAGGATTTTGGGAGTTGAAGTCCCCCCATCTTCAAGTTGCCAAGGTTGAGAAACACTGGCCTAAGGGCTGCCACCCTTCAGCCTTTTCATCCATTGATAACAAATTTCAGTGAGATAAAAAGGCAGGAAATGAAGAATATCAGGAAACCTGCCTTTATTAAATTTTTAAAAATACTTCAAAACAGAGTGGCTTGGAAATCAGCTGTGGAACAGAACCATATCACTGTAGCACTTTGCTAGCAGCATTTTTCATTAACCATTAGGCCAATATCTAGTTTTATTGCTGAGCTGATACGCAATCTTATTGCAAGAGCATATATCAGGTGAAGTAATCTAGCATACCCATCCCACAAAGAGCTGCCCAAATCCTGCTTTTCTTTTTCTTCTCACCTTCATGTGCAAAGAGACCTTTTTCTTTTTTCTTTTCTTTTGATCTTTTATTGCTCTGCCTTTCCTTCTCATCTCTCCTCCTCTTTCCCTTTGCCTAGCAATAAGGGTGTCCGTGGGTGTATCCGTGTGTGTCAAAAAAGTCAAGATGGCAGCCAAAACGATGTGATTGGAACTCTGCATCTTTTTTATGTGCATCACGATGCAGTTAAAGAAGGGTGGGACTTTGATGGCATCATTGTGGCCACCCTCTTGATTTTCTGACCTCCTTCCTGCAGACACCCTTGCCTAGCAGAGAGATCTTGCTGGCTGGCTCGCTGTCTCTCCCACTCTTTGCCCAGTAAAGAGTCCCTTGTGGCAGAGCAACTGGACCAGAATCTCCTCTTCAGCTGCCTTCCTTGGGGAACCCCAGCCTCCAAGCCCTTGGTCCAAGCCAAGTGTCACCTCTCTGCTCACTCTGACTGGTGCTGTCTCAGAAGCAGCACCCATCATGCAGTGTGTGGGGCGGTTGATCCCAGAGGGTGGCAGTGCAAGCACTGGTGGAGAGGGTGATGGGAGAGCAATGGGTCAAGATGGCAACAGCCATGGTGTGATCAAAGATGCCTCTTTTTTATGTGTATAGATGGGCAGGGGTTTGATCACACCTTTACAGCCACCATCTTGACTTTTTTGACCATGCCGTACTAACACCTGTGCTCATCAGGGTTGCAAGTGTACAGCCAGGCAGCACTCACTGCCACTGCCACTGCCTTGCCACCCCTGTCCTGGAGGGCTTCCTTGGTTCGGCCAGAGCATCTGCACAGAACTTGGCACCATGGCCATGTTGGGCAAGTCCTTCAGCTCCTACAAAGTATTGTTGCAGAAGATGATTGGGAGGGTCGTGACTTTGAGACCCATCCCTAAAAGCATATTTTCAGTAAGGCTGGGCAAGGCCAAATAGGCCTGATCAGTACTTTTGGTGACTGCATCATACAGCCACAGTTTGCTTAACTATAGTTTGTTGAATAAGCCACCATCATCTGGGTTCACCGTTCATGCTAAATCATAAGTCACAGCTTATAAATCACAGTGGCATGACAGGCTAAGCTGAAACAAGCAAACCGCCCATCATGCTTTATGGAACAAAATGCAGTCTGTTTTACTCACCCAACAAATTGAGCACACAAAGCCTCTTTTAATGTTTGAATCCCTACCTGGAGATTTATTCACACACACATCCAATGTGTGAATCCATCCTGGGGAAACTGTACAACTTAAAATATGCTCCAGATTCCAACTCCACTGCATGTTCAGAATCTTCCAGAGGTCAGAGCAGGAATGTTTTAAATCAGTGTTTCTCAACCTCAGTCACTTTAAGCTGTGTGGACTTCAACTCCCAGAATTCCCCAGTTGCTGAGGATGAGAAACACTGTTCTAAATAAATCAAATAATGGCATTGCCCCACCAAAAATCAAAGACTTCAGCAATGGTTAGATTATTGTTGTTTACATTCTTCCCCCAAGGACCTGAGTATTTAGTGGGCTGAGAAAGGATAAGCCGTCCAGCATCTTCCTTTTTTATATGTAAGAATTTTATTAAGTTTCAAGCAAAGATAAAAGCTACAGAAAAACAAAAAACTACAAAGAAAAAAAACTAACAAAGTGGAGAACCACAAGAGAAAATTTTGAAAATTACAAAAAGAGGTGACTTCCAGCATCTTCTAAGATACATGTCTGTTTAGGTAACTGGGAAGATGCCTGGGCCCAGCCTGCAAACAGACTCTTCCCTGCAAGTGAGAACATTTAAAAGAGGAAAATATTTGAAGAGGCAATTAACACTGTGCTCACTCTTGGCTTTCCTATCTTTTTTCAAATACAAATGGAGCAAAGTTATTATATTGAGGCTGCTGCAAAGATGCCAGCCACAGCCCTGTGGCAAGAGAAATGTGTGCGCACTAATTACATGCTCTCTTCTAATCAAAAAGCCACCAGCAATCTTCTCTCTATCATTGTCTTGTCTGCTAGAAGCTGGAAAATTGCTACCCACTGTCTGGGCTAATAGCAAAAAAGTAAACCAAGGAGACTGGGATTAGATCACTGGTGGTTAATCATACATAAAAATGGGAACTTAAAAATCACTGTACCATCAGATAAACCAGGATTGTTCATATATAATGAATCATAGTTCATAAATAATAAAATAATGACATTCAGTTCCCTGCCTGCCTTTCCTAAGGCCTTGAAGGCCTGGTTCCCCACCTCCCCATCCCCCAGACGGGCATTGGGTCAAGAGCATTTGTGAACCCATCTGGACTGACAGTTTCAATTGCTGAATTGCTTTGGGCATAATTTTACATTTTATGATATTTTATGATGACTTTTTTCTAGCTTTTTCATTGTTTTAATTACATGTCACCCCAAGTCGTTTGTCAGGAGGGCAGCTATATAAATTGACTAAATAAACAAGTATGACAAAACTACTGCCAGTTAATTCTTTCTCCCCTTTTTGTTGCCCATATAAAAACCCAATATGTTTTTACAGTCGTTGAGACATTGCCACAAAGCATAGCCTTCAATTTCAAACCTGTGTTGTTTCTAAGCTGATTTGCCATGAAGCTGGTACAAGTCACCTTGTTGATTCTCCTTTAATGAGACCACTATCTAATAATGGGAATGGAGGAGGAGGAGGAGGAGGAGGAAGAAAGGACCTCTTTTTTTCCATTTTTTGGCACTCTTTAATTTTTTTTAATAAGATGGATCAATTTATACAAGTCCAACTACTTTCACATATTTATACAGTATAAAATAAAAATCCCTACCTATCGGTCTTTAGGGGTTTAAATATGTTCTGCAAATGCATTGCAACTGGTAATTAAAATTCCATAGCCAAAAAGGAGCACATGGCGTACAAAATGAGTATGTAAATATAACCTCTGGATAGTATGTCTAAAAACATCCCTTTTACTGGATTAAATAAAAACGGAAGGAATGACAACATCAAACTCTTACTACAGAGTTTACTGAAAAAATTATATATAGGAACTTTTTTATTACTTTGCCTTCTGAACGTACAAGCTAAATCTTGTGTCTCTTCTAAATGTGCTGCAGTGGGTTCCCCACAACTTTCTGAAGAAAATCTGGGAGTGCACAGGGAGTGAAGGAAACTCCAGCTCTTTAACTCGGCTTAGTTCCTTAGGAACTCTTCACTTGCTCAATTGCTGCTGTTCAAAGCCACTGTTAAAGTTGCAAGATCAGAATTAGGAGAGAAACCACAAACTTGTATAGACCTGGAAAATTACATTTATGGCAGAGTCCTCAGCTCATTAAAAGAACCTGTTTTTCACCGAGAGAAAAAGGCATGATGGGAGAATCTTGCTTTTTCTTTTTTTAACTAAAAAAAATCTAATGTAATTTACTTGGCACTAGAGAGACAACACCTGGAGTATGGTGTATGATTCTGGGCAACTTATTCCCAGCAGAATATTGAAGGTTGGAGAAGGTTCAGAAGAAGGCAACGAACATATACAGGTAATCATGTCATCAGGTAAGATAGCCAAGAACTGTTTTCCATGACCACAAAAAGTAAAACCAGAAATAAAGGGCATGAGTTGTAACTCCCTAGATTTCATTTAAATATAAGGAAAAAGTTCCCGATGGAAAGATCTCTACATCAGTGGAGCAGGTTACCAATGGAAGTTGTGGTTCCCTATCTCAGGAGGTTTTAAGATGCTGGACAGACACTTCTCATGGATGGTTCAAATGGTTTTTCTGCCTTTTTTAGAGAGTTGGACTAGATCAGAGTTTTCCAAACTTGGCAACTTTAAGAACTGTGGACTTCAACTCCCAGAATTCCCCAAAAACGCTGGACAAGAGGATCACAATTCTACGATATCCTACACAAGCTTTGCTTAAGTTAGGAGTATGTAACCCGCAGCCCAGCCCATTTCCAGCTTCCTGATTATAATGCTGAAATTCAGAAGCACCATTTTCCTGTTCTTTTTCAAACCAAATAAGTAAAACAGTGCATTAAAGCTTCACTAGGTTAACACAGGATGACACAATGGTATTTACTGATTAAACATTCATCTTCTGTACCAAAATTAATAACATTAAAATATTTTGGAGCTTTCGCTGGATAGAATGGAAATTAGCCCAAGTCTCAAGTAGCACCTTTGCAGGCAAGTAAGTGGTGCGAATTCATTTTTCTATGCAGACTTTCAACTATCGAACAGTGGCACTCATTTCACATGCCAGTAAGGTAATGCTTAAGATCCTGCAAGGTAGACTTCAGCAATTCATGGAGCGAGAATTGCCAGATGTACAAGCTGGGTTTAGAAAAGGCAGAGGAACTAGGGACCAAATTGCCAATATCCACTGGATAATGGAAAAAGCCAGGGAGTTTCAGAACATCTATTTCTGTTTTATTGACTATTCTAAAGCCTTTGACTGTGTGGACCATAACAAATTGTGGCAAGTTCTTAGTGGTATGGGGATACCAAGTCATCTTGTCTGCCTCCTGAGGAATCTGTATAACGACCAAGTAGCAACAGTAAGAACAGACCACGGAACAACGGACTGGTTTAAGATTGGGAAAGGAGTACGGCAGGGCTGTATACTCTCACCCTACCTATTCAACTTGTATGCAGAACACATCATGCGACAAGCTGGGCTTGAGGAATCCAAGGCTGGAGTTAAAATCTCTGGAAGAAACATTAACAATCTCAGATATGCAGATGATACCACTTGGATGGCTGAAAGCGAAGAGGAACTGAGGAGCCTTATGATGAAGGTGAAAGAAGAAAGTGCAAAAGTTGGCTTGGAGCTAAACCTCAAAAAAACCAAGATTATGGCAACCAGCTTGATTGATAACTGGGAAATAGAGGGAGAAAATGTAGAAGCAGCGAAAGACTTTGTATTTCTAGGTGCGAAGATTACTGCAGATGCTGACTGCAGTCAGGAAATCAGAAGACGCTTAATCCTTGGGAGAAGAGCAATGACCAATCTCGATAAAATAGTTAAAAGCAGAGACATCACACTGACAACAAAGGTCCGCATAGTTAAAGCAATGGTGTTCCCTGTAGTAACATATGACTGCGAGAGCTGGACCATAAGGAAGGCTGAGAGAAGGAAGATCGATGCTTTGGAACTGTGGTGTTGGAGGAAAATTCTGAGAGTGCCTTGGACTGCAAAAAGATCAAACCAGTCCATCCTCCAGGAAATAAAGCCAGACTGCTCACTTGAGGGAATGATATTAAAGGCAAAACTGAAATACTTTGGCCACATAATGAGAAGACAGGACACCCTGGAGAGGATGCTGATGCTAGGGAGAGTGGAGGGCAAAAGGAAGAGGGGCCGACCAAGGGCAAGGTGGATGGATGATATTCTAGAGGTGACGGACTCGTCCCTGGGGGAGCTGGGGGTGTTGACGACCGACAGGAAGCTCTGGCGTGGGCTGGTCCATGAAGTCACGAAGAGTCGGAAACGACTAAATGAATAAACAACAAAATGCAGACTTTCAAGCAGGACCCAGAGAAAATAACCTGGGGTAAGAATCTTTACAGATACATCTAAGATCATTAAACTGAATTTACATTTTTTCTGTTTAAATAGCAATATATTTAGGCCTTGCTTACATTGAGGAATTGGGGTAAAATAATACTTTAAAAATAAACATCTTGCCATAAATGATTTATACTACACTTGGCATTTCTCTATGGCAGTGTCTCTCAACCTTGGCAACCTTCAGATGTGTGGACTTCAACTCCCAGAATTCCCCAGCCAGCATGTGAATTAATTGAAGTAGAGGTACGATTAGTTTTTCACTCTGGTATGTTGCATATTGGGTGGTTGTTTATAAAATAAATAAAGCAAGTTCAAAACTTACTCACTGTTATTCCCTTTATACATCATTAGGGCTCACATGAAGCTCTTTTATGGGCAAAGGTAGGAAAACATTCAGAAAATCCAGAAAGGTGTGAATAGTTTTCCACAGAACTGTAGGTATGGACCTGCAGCTGTAAGTGTTTCAGTATCCTCTCTAGCACTAGAAAATACTGTGGTCTTATTATTTATAATAAATAATAAACCTGGGTAAATTATTCTTAATGGTGGCTAGAATATACTAAATTCTGTTTTCAAGAGTATAGGAGAACATGGAGTAAGAATTACTGGAACATCCAGTCATCAGTGCGAGACTATTTCCTTGGAGATGATGTGCTGAAGATGCAGCATAGCTTCATATAATATGGTTATGTTACAGGAGCTTCCTTTGCCACAAAATTTATTTCACATGTTCACTTTGTTCTAGGAAACTCATTTTTTTTGCAAATGCCTCTGTGCTTTTGAACTATGTATCAACGGTTTGGAACTAACAGGAGGATGGAAATCAGTGATTCCACTCTTTTATGATTGCAATGAGGAATAGATACGAGGCTGCAAGGAGAGCCATTCTCTGCCAATTATACAATGCTTGAAGAGTCCCTTCTCTATATTTGAACAAAACATTGGGGCATTTCTGCATTAGACACCTGGACTGCATATTCTAGTTTCTATGCTTAATTTCCGTTCTTCTAATTGCTAATAAGCTGACATGTTAATTATTTTATTAGATACGTTCACATGTATAGGGAAGATTACTCTTGTAACACTGTTTTTATTATATGAGATAACTGCTTTGTGGCTTTTTTCCCATCTCTTCCCCTATCTCCTTTTTCCAGATGATGATGATGACGATATTATTACACCTTTCTAGATTTAGCTGTTTTCTACATTTAATAAAAATAACCCCACCCTTCCAAAAGGCAAATAAGAGTTCCATTCTGTCTCTTGAGACAAAACAGTTCCTCCACCACCAACCTCCTGCAGCCTTTGGCTTAAAGAAAAGGCCAACGTCAACAAGGCCACTGCAGCCAGCGCCAGGGCCATCAACACCTGCCACCTTCTGAGATTCCAGAATGGATGGGCATCAAGCCTTATCTTGGCCCCTTGCTCATTCAGTTCTCCACAGGGCCCCGACATCAAGGACACCATGGGCAATTAAAGTGGCAGCTCTCGCTCAGCACAGATGCCAGCCTGCTGTCGACAAAGGGGGATTACCAGAAACCCCTTTTCCCAATGGCCCTCAGACCTAGAGCCAGACTTAGCTACAGACTTAGCTTAGTGCAGTGTGTCTCAATCTTGGCAACTTGAAAATGCATGGACTTCAACAATAGGACAACAACAAAACGATAAGGAGTCTGGTAGCCCCTTTTCAGACTAACAAATTGATTAAAAGGCGCAAGCTTTCGTGAGCCACAGCACATTTCCTCAAATGCAAACCTTTTTTAAAAGCATGAGGTTTCATGAGATATAACTCACCACTCCATGCATCTGATGAAGTGCCTTGTGGCTCATGAAAGCTGATGGCTTTTCATCAAATTTGTCAGTCTGAGGAGGGTCTACCAGACTCCTCCTGATTTTGGGCTGCCATAAGCTCACACGGCTCTCCTCCTGCAAGGTCTACGATGGCAGCATGTCACAAAACACCAAAGGATTGTCATCACACTTGATTCAGTCAGAAGCCCAATTCTTCCATAAGAAAAAAAAAATCAAGGCGTGCTGTATTTCAGAACACTCTGTTTTTATTAATTCAACAGGCAACAAGATGAAGTTGTTTTGCCAAACAGGATGGTGAATAGTTCTCTTTCCTAGGTAAAACATCTCTCCAAAGCAGCAGGCTACTGCGTCCTCTTCTGTCTCCCCCACATCCAAAGGTTACTTAAAACATGGGATGGAGGAATAGCACATCTAAATTTGGAAGTTGGTGGGAGCTCAGCCCTGATCAATGTTTTTGAATTCTTTGCTAAAGGAGTCCATCAGCTAAATTAGCCATACAATTGTCACCAGGGATAAGGAAGCTCCTGAAACAATCAGAGAGCAACAGTCAGCTCAGCATTGCAAAACTCCCCAACCTGGGCTTTCATAAGGCATTAAAAACCTGGTTTTGCCATCTAGCCGGAACTAGTTGCTGATCAAGCAAAGGCAGAATCAGGCTCCATCTTCCATCCCACTTCATGCAACCTTCTTGCCTTCTCCTCCTCTCCCATCAAACTTAATTTAAATGCACGTAGTTATATTTAGCTTTGTTGTTGTTCAGTCATTAAGTCGTGTCCGACTCTTCGTGACCCTATGGAGCATAGCACGCCAGGCCTTCCTGTCCTCCAGTCTCCCGGAGTTTACTCGAATTCATGTTCATTGCATCGGTGATGCTATCTAACCATCTCATCCTCTGCCGTCCCCGTCTCCTTTTCCCTTCAGTCTTTCCCAGCATCAGGGTATTTTCCAGTGAGTCCTCTCTTCACATTAGGTGGCCACAGTATTTGACCTTCAGCTTCAGTATCTGTCCTTCCAATGAGCAGTCAGGGTTGATTTCCTGTAGGATTGACTGTCTGGACCTCCTTGCAGTCCAAGGGACTCGCAAGAGTCTTCTCCAGCACCACAATTCGAAAGCATCAATTCTTCGGTGCTCAGCCCTCCTTATGTACCAACTCTTACAGCCATACATTACAACTGGGAAAACAATAGCTTTGATTATATGGACCTTTGTCAGCAAGGTGATGTCTCTGCTTTTTAATATGCTGTCTAGGTTTGCCATAGCTTTCCTCCCAAGAAGCAGGCGCCTTTTAATTTCATGGCTGCAGTCACCGTCTGCAGTGATCTTGGAGCCCAAGAAAATAAAACCTGTCACTATTTCCATTTCTTCCCCTTCTATTTGCCAGGAAGTGATGAGTCTAGATGCCATGATCTTAGTTTTTTTAATGTTGAGTTTCAAGCCAGCTTTTGCACTCTCCTCCTTCACCCTCATCAAGAGGGTCTTTAGTTCCTTATTATTATTATTATTATTATTATTATTATTATTATTATTATTTAGCTACATTACAGGAAATTTATAATCCTCTGCTTGCCAGGTAGAACCTTCCAGGCAACTGCAGTCCTGTGCATTGGGGTTGGTATAAATTAAATCCCAGTCAATCTGCATCAATAGAAACCCCACTAAATCAGTGTTTCTCAACCTTGGCAACTTGAAAATGTGTGGACTTCAACTCCAAGAATTACCCAGCAAGCAAGCTGGCTGGGGAATTCTGGGAGTTGAAGTCCACAAATCTTCAAGTTGCCAAGGTTGAGAAACACTGCACTAAACCCATGGTGGCTTGCCAGCTTGAAAATAGTAAGTAGATCTATGAAGGAGCTCTGAAGAATAACCTCTTATTCTCATTTAAGGAAGCTTCTATGGTTTCTAGGAGGAAGAGAAAGCTGGCTTTGTAGAATAACCTTTATATTATAAAAACTTCAGTTTGTATCTGTGATTTTCCTCCATTTGGCTCTTTCCAAAGTCCTAAGTGCGGTATTTAACTTGGCAAAATCATCCCAGAGAAATAAACTCCAACAATATGCTAAATCAGGCTAACAACATGATTTACAAAGCACATGTTGGAAGTAACAACAGTCAATTCCAACCACAACTGACATTGGTAGGGTAGTTTGAGGACCAGTTTCACTGTGGATCTTACAGTGAAGTATCCAGGGTTTGATGAGTATCTGTACACATGCTGGCAATCTGAGAGAGATCCTGAAAACACTGACATTTACCAGCAAATATCTAAGTCTCTAAAGAGCATTGTTATTTTCATTATTTAAGCAGAAAGCTACAAGGGATATGTTATGTTAAAAAAAAAATAGGCAAGCTTGGAATATCAGCTTGGAACATTTTGGTGACTGGCGTACTTTGAACAAAGGATGATGCTTTCATCCAGATTCCCCTTTCTGGATGAAAAAGTATGAAATCGTATCACTGTTCCTTCATTATACGCTGTTGATACCCTGTGGGACCACTTCTTTGTCACTGAGAGTCTAAAAGGGGATCTGAAGGCTCTTGCCGCCATGCAAAATGTCAGAAACAAGTGCTTGTCTTGCCTTAGCTACTGGGTCCCCTTAAACTTTAAGACCTACCAGCAAAAAGCTAACATTTACCAGTCCCAGGATCTTGTTTGTAAATGAACCTCCAAACTGGTCTGATCCAGAACAAAGGCCCACTCAGGCATTTGGCCTGAGGTCCTGGAGAGTTTCACATAAAGTACAGGACATCCATTCCAATGATGCGCATACTCAGACACATTGTGTTTAGATTGCCTTTCGCCATCTAGGCAGCCTCCAGATGTGCCAATTTCAACTCAGAATTCCCCAGTCACTATGAGAATTCTCGGAGTTGACGTCTACAAATCTGGAAGGCAACCAGATTGGGGAAGGCCGTCTAATACATAAGTGCATGTGGAGGAACATCAGTAGCCACGCATGCCATGAGAGGCATGGAAAAGGTGTACAGATTGTCTATCATCCATACAATACTTCACAGCTTTGAAATAATACTGGAGAAGCTGTAAACGTTGACAGTGTTATTTGGGTTACATGAACAGAGTCCATATTATTTCCAGGAAACAAAGAACATTTACATGAAGGCAACTGGGCAATGTAAAAGAAAAAAAAAACTTGTTTGATTTTGTCTGGTATGGGAATAATCAAGAAATACAAACCAATCAGTTTGCACATATTCTCCATATTTGCAGGGACACAATGGCTGATGTGTATGTCACTAAGTATTCTCTACACACTGCTATGAATTGAAATGTTCCATACAAACTAATCAGGCACAAATACGTTGGGTGGCCACAGCATTTCCATAAGCCGCATCGGAAACTGAAGGCACTGCATGTTGAACTCAGAAATATCTATATCTATATCTGTATCTGTATCTGTATCTGTATCTATTATCTGTATCTATTTATATCTATCCATAGATCTCTGCCTCTAAATAAGAACGCACTGTAGTTTCATTTCATATTGTACTTTCCAAGGGATAAGGAAAAAATCCTTCATATAAACACTGGAAGCACGTAAGTTTAAAAATTTTCAGAAAAATAACTTTAATCTCATGACATCTTAAAGACTAACAAACGTATCACATAAGCTTTCTTGAATTACAGTCCACTTCTAATGAAGTAAACAGTTATCCTTGAACACTTTTGGCCATAATGGCTGTATTCACATGATACCATTAACCAGGTCACGAGCAGGATTACCGTGCTCTGCATCCAGAGAGCTGTGTGGTTAGAAAGGGGAGACTGAACCCCAAAGAGACCTGGTTTGGTTTGGATTTAAATGTATTTCCACCCCATGAGCTTTCCTGGGTTACAGAACACCATAACCCAGTCAAAGATAGGGCAGTTATCCAGTTCAGCCTATTCAGTCCTCCAAGCAAAAGCGTTAGTGTTCTAGAGCAGCTAGATCATCTAAGACTTCCATAACCAAACTCAGTGCCAAAGGCTTGACAGCCACCAACCTTGCAAGGGAGGGAATCTGAAGGAGAACAACAGCAGGGACAATCAGCCACAGTGAGTTGTAGAGCTTGGAGCACAGAAGCCATTTTTCCTTCTTTTCCCATCCATACCCACTACTACCGGAAGCCTTGCCAGTTCTTTCCTGGTACAAGGCTGATGGGTTATTAGGCACTTCTTGGAGGATGTGGGATGGGACTCTGCATTTGAAAAAAGGCCACTTTGTGATATACGGTGGTGCTTAAAAGCTTGTGAACCCTTCTTGTGTATATGTAGCTTTGGACCATTTTCCTCTATGAATAAACGAACAAGTATAACGTTTTTGACTCAATTGTTTAATTGGGTTCTCTCTATCTAGGTTCAGGACTTGTGTGGAGAACAGATCACGTTTTAGGTCATATTTATGCAGAAATATTGAGTATTCAAAAGGATTCACAAAGTTTTAAGTGACACTAAGTAGTGTGATTGTGTACTGCCACAACCACTGGCAGTTAGACATACTATACAAATGGAGTTTGTTAGTCTTTAAGCTAATGCAGCATTTCTCAACCTTAGCCACTCTAAGGTGGGCGGACTTCAATTCCCAGAATTCCCCAGCCAGCTTGGGAGTTGAAGTCCAGCCATCTTAGAGTTGCTAAGGCTGAGATGCGCTGAGCTAATGCAAGACTTTCTGCTGTTTTTGTAACAAAAGACTAATATAGTAATGCCTTAGGAAAGACAACTATGCAAACACAGCTGAGATTGTGCTTTTGAGAAAAGGAACAAGTTCTGCATGGTGGAAATAGGCGATGGAGAATGCGTACCAAAAGAAATACCAAATTAAAAAATATATACCTACTGCTCTTTTTTTTAAATTATGTATCTGTATATTAGATCTCAGTTGAAATCACTGGAAAACTAAAGCAGTTTCAACATCAGACTGTTATTAGTTATAAAGCTCCAATGCCAGGTCTGTGTTGTTTGTTTAAAAAACCACCCATCAAAACGGTAGAATTTTACCAGGAAGGTTTAACTTGAATATTTTTATGACAAGGTCATGTGAAAAACTTTCTGCAAAGACACTCAAATTGCATCCTTGGATCAAAACCTTGGAAGCAGTCCTTTTAGAATCAAGCTTCACCATTTTGAAGGAGGACCAATTCCTGCAAACTGAATAGCTTTTTTTCAGCATCACTTTCGCTGAGCAAAGTTAGAGGACCTGTTCTAAGGAATCAAGAGTCTGCTCATCTGTCAGAGGCCAGTCTCTCAACAAGTGCTAAGAACCTCATGCATCCCTGTTTAATTTAATTTAATGAGGGTTTTCAGCAACTCAGAGGATGGAGCCCTTAAAATGTGGTGTCCCCCCAATGCAACATTCCTCAAGAGAAAACAAAATCAGCGGAAAAAGGTCTCAACTGTATCTCTGTCACCCCTGTGCAAACCCCACTTGGGATTCACTTCACTCAGGGGAGCAAGACGCAGACCTGAGAGGAGCAAATGAAGGCAGAATAAATGGGCACATTTCACAGAATCTGTATTGTCTACTCCAGCCAATGACCCAATGCCATTTGCCAGTGTACATTTTCACAGCGTCTGACCAGTGAAGAAAGATTTGGTCTTTCGGCAGGTGGGATTCACACAAAGCGGGCAACTGAGTGTTAACTGCTTGGAGCATATTTCGTTCGACTGGAGGTGGGAGCAAACCAAATCTGCCAGGGCCTGAAAATATGAAAAGCACAGAGTCATATTTAAGTAAAATGGCCACATTAAATTTCCAACCTGCTGGCAAGCTATTCTATGAGCAAGCAATGCTCCAAACCAGGGTTTCTCAACCGGGGTTCCACAAGAGGTCACTAGGGGTTCCCTTGGAGATCACAATTTATTTCAAATATTATTTCAAATTTGGGCAACTTCACATTAAAGAGATAAGTTCCATTCTTCATTGTTAATTTAAGAACATAGTTAATGCATATATACAGGCCTACACATGAAACAAATATAATAATTTTGTAATAATTTTTGAAAAAATGGGGCAGCTTTGGGAATCTAAGATATCCCTGGACCCCATATCTGTGGCCATCAGAGCCCCCCTGATCTGAGAACTGATATATTTCAGTGGTTTTCATGTGTCTCCAACACAAGAAAACCACTGAAAACCCTATAATAGGCACATCACACTTTAGAAGAATCTCCCATCCAAAAGAAATACCTAGGCCTGCCTCCATGGATAAAGTGGTCCCATCCACTTGGTGGCCTTCAAAAAAGTTACATGTGGCCACCAAAACAGATCCATTCCTGCCAGAGAGACAGGAGTCTATCCATAGTGGTTTCTATGGAGAATCCCACATTTCTCAGGGGAGTTGGGGACCAGTACCTTGGCAAACAATGGATTTCCATTCAAGGATTCTGCTCTTCTGATGTTTTCAACTCCACACTGGAGAAAAAGAGAAGGAAAACAGTTGAGACATAGCATCCTATTTGTCTTTGGCTAGGGCAATAGGAATGGAATTAGAGCTAAGTTCAGCTCATTTTCAGAGGGGCAAAAGAGCAGCTTTCCCATGTTTCATTCTCAAGCAATTCCAGAGGGCCTTCAAAGTCCCTCTTCACAGTTCAACTGCCTCACTCCATTTGACTGGGCCAAAGGCTAACATCAATTCATTATCTTATCCAACTCATACATACACACGTCATACACACCCCAAAAAAACACATGAATACACAATATATTTGACAATATGATTAAATGCTTCAAGTTTTTAGTATTTACAAGGATTGAGGAGATCTGGGTTCAAGTCCAGCCTTAGCCATGAAAGGTCACTGGGTGACTTGGGTTCAGTGATTCTTTTAGCCCAACCAACTTCTGGAAAAAAAACTAAAGAATGTGTGCTATGTATGTGACTTCGGACTCCTAAGGAAAGGTGGAAGGTGCTGGCTGGGGAATTCTGGGAGTTGAAGTCCACACATCTTAAAGTTGCCAAGGTTGAGAAACACTGCTCTAGAGGGCTAGAAAGGAAAGTGAATAGCAGCCTCACTTTCTTGCCTTTTGAGAAATAGATGTTTCCTGACTGTCTATTGTCATTCTGGCAGCCATCTGTGACTGCACTAGCAACAACATATTCTCAAAATCCCATCTGCCCAAATGGACTATCCTTATCCTTCCAACAGTAGATGCACACTGCCCATGCTGGCTTGGAATCCTGGGAGTGGTAGTTCCAACACATTTGGAAAGCCCCAGGCTGAAAACAACCTAATCAGAAATGGGGCAGTGTCCTCAATTCCTTGAGCCTATGTCAAACACGCACCTTTTACCTTCCAACATACAGCCCCTTTGTTGAAAGGCTGGGGGAAAACCCAATCTGCAATAATCCTAAATCCTTTTATTTGAAGTTGGGGAACACTTGCTTCCTGTTAAAGAGGTACAGACAAACAATGGATGCCACTGGTGAGAAAAATAATGGCTTTACCTCATTGGCTAAGACCTGTGCATATTCAATATCAAGCTCATAGAGTGTTTCAACATGGTCACTGGTAAATGCAATTGGAACTAACAAAATGTTCTTCTTCCCCCTTTGGCAAAGTCCTTTAATAGTCTCATCTGTCTGAGGACCCAGCCAGGCCATCGGGCCCACCTAAGACAAAGAAGGAGAGAAGGAGTTCTTAGAAAGGACAATATTAGACTTTCTTTTAATCAATGTATATGCTCCAGTAGAAGAGAATATCTGTAGCTCAGGGTTGAACTGTGGAGTCCTTGGTGCTCTCTGAGCTTGGTTGTTGGTTTGCAGGCATTTCATTACTCGACTAGGTAACATCATCAGTGCTAGTGAGGGTGGGGTCAGAGAGCACCAAGGACTCCACAAATCTATATGCCTTCGCTACCTCCCTCCCAAAACATTGGTTTCACTTCTTTCCAAATGTGGTAAGGGGCAGGAGGGGAACTCCTACTCATTCTTCTAGGTTAGCCATGGACTTTTGTCCCTAAATCTGGTTCTGACTAAATCACAAGATCTACATTATTTCATGATAGAGATGACAGTTGTCTAAAAACCTCTATGGATTAGGTGAAAGCCAGCACAGCAAGGAAAATAGTTTTGCTCCAGCCTTTATTGGTAATGCGAAACTATATCTTGTAATGCAAAAGTTTGATTGACACAGGAGAACATGCAGGTATAGAAGAAAGAGGGAACCCAAACAATGGAAAAGCAAAGATTTTTATAGAAGTTGAGGGCTACAAGGCAGGAAATCTCAGGGATGTGATTTGCTGGCAAGTTTGGAGGAAGCTCGGCAGGCCCTTGTCAGGGTACCTGGAGTTATTTCTACTGTTAGGTGAAAACGGGCCTTTCAGTTGGAGAAGTCCATTATTAAAGGAGGTGGAATGTTGAGGACATCAAGTGATGGAGGATGGAAGTTTGGGGTTTCTCTAGGTTGCAATTTCCTTTATTAGGGCTGCCCTTGGGCTGTACCCTGAGATGGCAGGAAGCCTTCTATTCTTTGGTCTGGGGGGCTTTGTCTGGGGGCAGGGAGGGTCCATTTGGGTCTGTTAGGATTAGGCAAAGAGACAAACTGGGTTTGACCCTGATCATGTCCAAAAGACCGGGGTGGGGAGGGAGGGTACAGCCTCCATTTTGTTTGTTAGATTTATTTTCTCTGCTACAGAGGAAACTTCTTCAAGTCAAGCTCAATTCTTGACAACTCCATGGACAAGTGCATACAATTTTATTAGCAACAGAAGTGGTTTTTCCCACTGCTTTTTTCTAGGAAGCTTTTCTCACTTGGAATTCTCTGGTGAGAGTCTCCCATCCAATTATTTAACCTTGCCTGACCATGTTTAGCTTTTAAGCCCAGACAAGGGTGGCTAGGTGCTGGATCCACTGAGATAAGAGTCAAACTGGTAACTTTGGGGACATGTTCTTGCAGTTTCCTTGGTAGCAAAAGACAAGTGGTGTGTCATTCCCTTCTTCCGTGATGTTTTTTGACTTCCTAGTCTAGCCTACAACCCTAATATTCCTTGGTAATTTCTTATCCAAGTACTTAACCAGGCATCACCATCCTTAGCTTCTTCTGGCCCAACACTGAAACAGAGGCTAGCTTATTTGACTGATGTACAGCACCAGAACATACTTTGTAACAATTGGCAGATAAAGCCAGGCCAGACTCAGACTGATTGAACACAAAACCCAAAACAAATTAAATGATGGAGAAGCAGCTGACCAGAGTTCCCTGTGATCACATACCTTGGACTGCCACACAAGCCTATATGGATTGCAATAGCGGAGTTTCTCCATCACCTTCTGGACAGTAGCCCCCACTTCTTGTGGATATGGGTCACCACGATTAACTACCTGCAGCACGCAGACAAGAAAGAAGACAAGCAACTTTCTGAAAGAAGGAAAGCACTTATTTGATTAAAGCAAAGACCTTAAATTATTTCCTAACTCTGGGTCCCCAAAGTTCCTTGATCTTTATGATTTTCACATGGAAGTTGCTATGCTGCAGAATCCTAGTCCAGATGATCCAGAAGAACCAGAAGATAACCTTCTACCTCCTAGGTTATACTGCGATGTTTCAAGCTTGATTTTAGAGGCCCATGCTCCACTGATCTTCACCACTTGCATGGCAAAGCTAGGATCACACGAAAGATATTTCAGGGATGCTTAACTATCCACTGAAACATAATCTAGCTGTCCTTACTGCAGATTAGCAGCAAGACATCTGCTAAGATGTACAGGAAGGTGCTACTGTAGTAGATAAAGCAGCCATCTGTGGGCAAAGAGAAGGTTGCCTAACCTGCCTGGTTAGAGAAGGTCTCTCTAACCCAGTGTTTCTCAACCTTAGCAACTTTGAGATGTGTGGACTTCAACTCCCAGAATTCCATGCTGGCTGGGGAATTCTGGGAATTGAAGTCCACATGTCTTAAAGTTGTCAAGGTTAAGAAACACTGGTCTAACCAGACAGCTGACTGTTTTTGTCTTTGTTTTTAATATCTTGCTCATCCTTTTCCAAAGTTCATTAAAAACAGCCACAACTTCTCCTAGCCTTGCAGCCACGTTGATTAGGAAAGAAATGTATTCAGAGATTTTCATTTTTAATATGTAGTTTTGCTTTAACTGAGTTATTCTCCAGAGGCAGCATTATTTGTGGTTCAGTTCTCAAACCTATTTTGGATCTACTGCATTACTGAGTTGTTTCTGCTTGTAATGGTTGCCTATTCTAAAACACTGTCAGACTCATGAACAGGAATTCAGAGATATCTGATTTATTAAAGAATAGTGTGCAGGTTCACAGAGAAAGCTGAGAATGATGAAAGCGCGCCAAATTCAAACTAAAAACCCTCGGTGCAAATGAAATCCCTCCCCCCGTAGAATCTTCTCAAGTCCACAATCCCAGGTGCTCCTAACGGTTTCTGATGGTCTGCGGGAAAAGGCCTTGAACAGAGAACATAACCCAAACACATTCCATTGTACTGATTTCACATACAGAGCTTGGTACAAGGTCTCACAGCAGCTCTCTCCCAAACAGAAATGCACGTCAGCGCCATGGCATGTGAAACATTACCGATGTATGAACTACATTGAAACAGTGAACATGACCCTGCTTTAGCCAAAGACCACTAGATGGCACCAAATTAGCACAAATTGCAAAATCTGGGGCGGGAGAGACCATTTCAAATTTTGACGCCATATTTCTTTGCACAAACAACAAAATCAGCTCTGCATCATCCCTGTTGCCCTCACACAAGCTGTTTCATTAAGCTATTAAAACTGTTTGCAGATTATTTCCAGAAGAACAGCATTAACATCTGGAGTTCACTTTCCCTTCTTTTGTATCTTAAGTTCCAGCAATTACTCCAACAAAGAACTTGGATCCCACCTCAATTCAAAATAAAACTTATTTTTTCTAAGAAGGATATGAACAGCATAACCGAACACCTGCAGATGATACCACTTACTCTAAATTTTAAGCACAGAAAAAACGTTTCCTGCTCTGTTTGCAGATCATCTCCAGAAAAAGTTTATCTGGAGTCTCACTACACCCTTTTTTGTATCTTAAGTCCTGGCAATCACCCTAACAAACATGCGTATTTTATAAATGTGTATGTATAACTTCAATACACATGCAGGGACACTCATCCAGGGCTGCTCCAATCCCAGAATCTCAAACAGCTGCTCCATCCAAGGTTCCAAGAAACCTGCCCTTGAGATGATGGGTTTCCTCTGCCTCAACACACAAAATTGGAGACCAGCAGCTCTGTTCTCCTTATCTGCTGATTCCTGCTCTGTTCTCTCTCTTTCTCCCACAAGCTCCCTCTTTGGGGAAGGAAGTCACATCTCTACCAGGTTACTTCCGTGTATCACTGGTTGAGCAAATGGCCTCCACCCCTTGTTTCCTTCAGGGCTGACACTCTGGCTGAAAGAACCTCTAGGGGAGGCACCTGCTACAAAAGGTTAGGCCAGTGTTTCTCAGCCTTGGGAACTTCAAGATGTGTGGACTCCAACTCCCAGAATTCCCCAGCCAGACTGTTGTTACGGTCTTCGGTTTATTCCTATTTCTGCAGACATCTTTCTGGCCTGCCGTCAAGAACAGGCACCTACAGGCCTCAAAGGTTTCCATGTGCCTTTAGGAAATGTTCTTCGGAACTGTAAAACTTTTTTTTAAATGGCTGAAATCTTGCAAAAATGGACAAAAAAGTCCACACATTCTCACATGAAATCATGAGAAATTTCTGAAGCGTACAGAGGATGATGCAAAAACGTAAGACTCAGATTGCTGAAATCATAAAAGATGCAAGAATCTAAAAGATGACCAAGTCTGACTGTACTCAGTTTCTTTTTCTGCTTTGGTTCAGCATCAATCCTTGCTATTTCACCCTGTTTCAGTGCTCCATCTTAACACAAAAATAAGTGAACAGTAGAGTTGCCATATTCTGTTACCCCAAACAGGCAAACTGATGAATGGATCAAGTACAGGTAGATGTCTACGACAGACAGAAAATACTTTCATTTTTAAAGCAAAGATTTAACAGGGTCAAAAACTGATTGCTGTTACTCACTGACATTGGTAGAGAGTGAGCGGAGAAAAGGATCACAGCGTCTTTTCTCTTATCCGGTGGAAATAAGTCTAGCTCCTTCTTTATGTGGTCTGTAAAACACTGAAAAGCAAAAATAAGAAAATTAAGAATTAAGGGCATTAAATACTACTTTTCACTTTTAAAGATTTTAAAGTCAATTGAAGAGAATATTTGTAGCTCAGGGTTGAACCTTGGTGCTCTCTGAGCCTTGTTGTTTTCTTGCAGACGTTTCATTGTCAGACTAGGCAACATTTTCAGTGTGAAAAACATCTTCAGTTTTTCGCACTGAAGATGTTGCCTAGTCTGGCAATGAAACATCTGCAAGAGAACAACAAGGCTCAGAGAGCACCAAGGACTCCACATTTTAAAGTCAGCTGTAGGTTCAAGACCTTGTGGATCACCGATAAGTCAGAAGACAAGGTCTGCTTCTTCCTCATCCTTTGCTGATATCTCACATCTTCCCAATTTAAGGAATGTTTCTTCTTCCACATTTGCAGACAGAGAGCTAATAGAGCATAGTATTTCCTCTGGGATTCCTTTAGGGGAATGACATTATACTGCAAAGCAGTTTTTTTGAAAGTGGTCAGGCACCCTGCTAAACTGAATTATATGCATCATTCAAGGTTTATTTTTAGCATGCAACTGTCTATACATTTCCAGAAAACTGGAATGTTTTCTTCCTGATCACACCAAGACAGCTGTTCAGAGGATGGTCCAACAGTTTCTTCCGTATGAATATTATGGGCCAGATCGGCATGTTAGGAAAAATGTTCCACTACCGAGTTACCTAGGACAGAATTTTTGTACATCCTGAAAATATAAATAAATACAAATCTAAAGAGCAACTATTACAGTTCGATAACCTATGGGATTTTAGCCACATTTACATTACTTTCACATCTTGCTTTGCCTAAACCAGATAGGAAACTTTTTTAAAGCCAAGGGCAAAAAAACATAGCAATATGCAAAGACACACAATCTAAAAAGGGCTAGGGCTGTGACAAACACTAAATCTGACTTAAATCGAGCTACATTCACTATATTACATTTCATTAAATACCATTATTATGGGATTGTTCCCCATACAAGTAGTCCTCAACTTATGACCACAATAGAGACCAGAAAATTTGTCATTAAGTGGTGTGGTCGTTAAGTAAGGCAGCACATGACCGCACCCAATTTTATGACATTTTTGCAGTGGTCATTAAGTGAATCATGCAGTTCCCTGTTGATTTTGCTTTAGGAAGCTGGCTGGGAAGGTTGCAAATGGTGATTATGTGACTCCGGGATGCTGTGGCTGTCTAAATACATACCGGTTGCCAGGTGCCTGAATTTTGATCATGTGATCACAGGGGCACTGCAACAGTCATAAGTGCAAGGACCGGTCGGAAGTCACTCTTTTCAGTGCTGTTGTAATTTGGAATGGTTGCTAAATGAATGGTTGTAAGTCTAGGACTACCTGTATATTTAATAATTCTCCCCCACACTAATATGAAAAATTACAGATCTACGGCAACTCTCAAAGAACCACACTAATGGTTGAGTTTGGAGCACCATGTTTCATAAAGGAACAGACGAAACGAAGGGCATTCAGAGAAGCCCGACCAGGATGCAGAGGGATCTGGAAACCCATTCTGAGCAATAGCACTTAGAAGAGCTGGGAGGTGAGAAAATTCCAGGAAGACATGACAACATTCTTGAGAAATCTGAAAGTCCTTTGTGTAAAGGATTCCCTATACCTGAATCAGGAGGGGATGTGTTGGCCATCGGTCAATTGTACTCCACTTCATCTTTGGCTTCTCCCCTTTTTGGTAATAGTAGCGATAAATGGCATTCAAGCTGCTTCCTGAAGGAGGCAAAATAATGAACTCAGACAAAGGGCTAACCCAGGAGAAAGTCATCTCCTCCCCTTCCTATAAGTCTTCCTTTTGCACCTCTACAAAATATGGTGGAGCCACTGCCAAACCCAAGCCCCAAAGAACAACTCACTAGCATGGTGTTTGGAGGTGGGGCGGAGACAAAAGCTACAGCATAAGCCCCAAAACAGGTCACATCTTTAAAAGAAAGAAAAGAGTGAAACTGCTCCCAGGCTGTAAGAAAATGGACAATGCTGACTTGTCCCATCAGCACCATTTACCATGTTTCTCAAACTTGGCAACTTTAAGACATGTGGACTTCAACTCCCAGAATTCCCCAGCCCGCCTGCTGGCTGGGGAATTCTGGGAGTTGAAGTCCAGATGTCTTAAAGATGCCAAGTTTGAGAAACACTAAGTTACATCATCATCCTGCCCACTGCAGCACCTGCTTTCCAGCCCCTCCAAATACATAGCTACTGATAAAAGCAGAAGCTCTTCCTTGGAATTAAATCTGGTAAGAGTCAGGGATGTGTCAAGGAAGCAGACAGAGCCCAATGGGACAGACCCCTCTAATTCAGCATCCCATCAGTCACAGCAGCCAAGAGGAGTTCTGCCTCGCTCAAGCTGGCACCACTCATTTAAGGCTCCATGTCCCTTCGTTCTTGGCCACTGCACCTAGAAGTCCAGTTGGTGATCCTGCATCACGTCCCTGACTCAAATTTGGGGGTTGGCTGTTTATGACTGCTTCAATTCTCTATGAAGCAGGTTCACGGAAACAGTAGCATCAGCCATGGGATTCAAGGAGAAATTTGTGCTGATGTTTCTCATGCACAAATGCACTCCTTTGCAAGCTAAATGTCACAGCCTCGGTCCTCAGCATCTCCAGTCTCCAGCATGTCTAAACCCTGAAGTCACTGCCAGCCAGTGTTGGCAATACTGAGCTTATAGGGCTAAAAGTCTAAGTCAGTATAAGCAGCTCCCTGAGTACCCACAAATACACTGCTGATCTCCTGAACTGCAGATGAACAAAAATATACCATCTGAGCAGATCCACTTCTTAATTAACTTTTAATCATCCTGGCTGTTACTGTGTAACTGCACACCCCCTTAATTCCAGTTGCACAGGTCAGGCTGGGATAATTCAACCACAGGAAAAGCTCTCCAGACACGATCAGAAGTAAAGGCCTTGCTACTACTTTGCACATTTGAGGACTGGGCTATTAAAATCTTACCGTGGATTAGATAACAGACAATGGTGATGTTATTTCCTGCTGAATTTTAAAGGCCCCAAAGTAGAACTTGAAACTGAACACACCCAGAAAAAGCCCTAATCTGTCATCCCCAAAATACACAAGCAAGTTGAATCCACATCTGCCCTCCGTCTGATGACATCGTTATGCCACCTCTCTGTCCTGTTTGGCCCACAGCTGAAGATCTTAAGTTGCCCATCCCTGGCTTGGAGCAACCCCTCCATTTGGACCTTAGCAAATGCCCTTATTGTGCAACTGAACTCACCTGTGGTGGAGCAGCTATACTGTGGATACTGGGTGAAAGCAATGGCTCTTTCAACACCATCTTTTTCCATCTCTTCAATTGCTTCTTCCGTCAGAGGGTGGATGTAGCGGAAACCGATGTAGTACTTATGTGGGGCTGAAAGCAGAGGAAAAGGGGTGGCCTTCTGCCAGTCCATGAAACAAAGCTTCTCCTTGGAGGTATATCCACTAAGGCACCTTTTCTCAATCTACACCCACCAGCTGTTTGGGGACTGCTACTCCTTGAGACTATTCCCTGTCCTACAGATCGGATAGGGTAGGCATGCTCCAGGTCCCTTCCCTGTAATCTTATCATCTAGTGGGATCTTGGAAGTGTGTCTTTTCCATGGTTGCCCCTACCTTGTGGAACATCCTCTCCTGCTGATCCGGCAGGCCCCCACCCTTTTAAGTCTTCCAGAAGGCCATCAACATCTGGCTTTTTACCCAGGCACTGGGGTAGAGTGAGGATGATTAGAGTTGGTTGTGGGGCACCCCAAGATGATGACTGAGGCACTAGGTTTTGTTTTATGATTTTTACAGTTCTGGGTTTTATTGCTGTTGTGAGCTGCCTAGAGTTGAGTTTTAAGATGGGTGGCCATACAAATCTTTTAAACAAATAAATACGCCAACACATCTGGAAGAGCCACAACTCAGCTGTACATTCTGGAGTTCACTTGAAATGAGCCTGCTAGGAGAAGAGGATCATAAGAAGCTGCTTTAGGGTCATCCTCTTTCCACAATATCTGGGCCAGCCCTACCATTAGGCACAGCGTGATGGCTGCCTCAGGCAGGAGATCTAGTGAAAACAAAGCATTGGGACACTGCTGTGCATGCAACAAGACCGGTTCTGCACCCCTTAAATTAGTCTGCCCTCTCAAGGACAAGGGAACACACTGTGCTGTCACCCATACTGAAGGAAGATTCCAAGGATGCTATCTGGTCCAGAGATTTTGAACCAGGACTACCTTAGCATCAGCCCTTTCCAAAATAGGTTACTTCCTCCTGTCAAGTGGAGATGGCAGAAAATGGATCCAGCATTAACAACTGAAGGATTTGCTAGAAAGCTCCCCATGTGCTGCTGTCAATATTGAGGTTGATGGACTGGCTGTTTGATCTGGTTTAAGGCACTTTAAAGGCTAAAGGCATCTCTTTCTAAGCTTTCTCTTCTGCAAGAAAACAGTTTTTGTTCCATTCCTTCTGGAGCAGTGTTTCTCAACCTTGACAACTTTAAGGTTTGTGGACTTCAACTCCCAGAATTCTAGGAGTTGAAGTCCACATGTCTTAAGGTTGCCAAGGTTGAGAAACACTGCTCCAGAAGCCAGGAAGTCAGTTACTGGAGGTGGTAAAAACTCTTTGATTCTAGAAGAGAAAGGTGTGCAGCCCATTTTCCACAGAGGGAAGAAATAAGAAACTGACACTGGATATAGTCTAATCAGAATTAAATCCTTCAGTGCTCAGGTCTCCTGTTGCAATCAATGGGATTTAACTGCTAGAAGCTGCTTTGAGTCAGTGTTGACTCCTGGTGACTGCTTGGATAATCCCTGCAGTTTTCTTGGCAAGATTTCAGAAGTGGCTTGCCATTGCCTCCTTCCTAGGGCTGAGAGAGAGCGACTGGCCCAACGTCACCTAGCTGGCTTCATACCCAAGGTGGGACTAGAACTCACAGTCTCCCAGTTTGTAGCCTGATGCCTTAACCACTATACCAAACTCACTCATATATTCATTCATTCATTCATTCATTAATGATAAGTAGAATCTTATCTGGGACTGGATGGGAAATCACCAAGAAATCCCAGGTCATGGGCTAAACTGGGATTTTTTTTTAATCATAGATGAAGGCAATGCAAGCACTTCCAAATGGTTTCCAAGGAAACTACAAGGATGTGTCACCAGCAGTTAAACTCAACTTGAGAGAGTATTTACCTTTCAAAAATCCTTGGCACAACTGCAACCCAGAACTTTAAACCTTCCATTCCCACCTTTTGCTCCAGAAGGAAAAATGGTGGAATTATACATTTCTTTTTGGAAGAGCTACTGTATATAGGCATTTTAAGCAGGTGGAAAATATAATATTGTAAAACCTTCCAGCAATTATAAAATGTTGCTAATAAGATAATACATTTTTTAAAAATTCAGTGCAATGGGCAGCCTCCTAGCTCAACCACGAAAACCACAAGCCATGCCTTGCTTCTCCTTGCAGTCTTGAAAATTTCCCCTGCAAAGACATTAGCATGCCGCCAGGGTAGAATTAAAAAGTATATATTCTGTGACATAATCAGACTCCGTGTTAAGATGCAAAGGATGTTCAAGCAGATAAAGTCAGGGCGGCTTTCGGTTGGGAAACCACACTGTGAAGTAAGAAGGAGGGGTGTTTTTTGTTTTGATCGTAGGGCATAGCATGAAGACGTCTGACAAGAGCAGATAATACTTCCTAAACCATTAACTTACTGCTCTGGAGTCCCCAATCCTTTAACTGCCTAATTTGATGAAGAGGTGACTAGCTTGCCTGTTTAAGAATGCTCAAAAAATGATCCTGCTGTTCTTCCAGTTTACTTCCCTACTTCCCCAAATTAGGATTGCCCACTAGGTCCATCTTTGCAATTCACACTTGCATTCATTGCCCTTTGCTTGATGTTGCTGCAAAGGCACTTGACCTATCAAGAAGCATTGCGTTCAGTGCAGGATCGAAAGTTCTGCCTGCCCAGACACTGAGAGGGCTAGAAGAGGAATATTCATGTACTCCCATACCTATGAGATCAATGAAATTTTTTTCCTCCAATACTCTTTTACTTGATTGGAGTTATTTACGTATTAATTGCTTTGAGTGAAAAGATCCATTCATCCCACCATTTAAGATATTGAACCATGCTTTGGATGTTAACCTGTGAGTGGAGCCTGGGGCAACTAAAAAAGTCGAAACAGAAGGTCGGATAATGAAGTTACTTTATCCAGACAATCTTTCTACAGCTCCTAAGTGCTAAGTTTAGTTTTACAAATTAGCTGGGTAGAAAAAGAGAAATCTGATTCCTGAAGAAGTTATTTAAAAGTCCCCCAATTGACCCTCCATGTTCTTTATGTGGATCTCTTTCATACAATTAAGCCGATGGACAATTCAGGCCAGCAGTGGTTCTCCAAAGCTTCAGACAAAAGCCCACTCTATTATTGTAGGGAGTCAGGGAGATGACCTTGGAGAAGGTATCAAGAAACTCTTAGGAAAACATGAGGTACAGAAGCAACATGAGTTAAGTACAGAGAGGTAGGACAGTATTACAGAGGCTCAGACTAGGCCCTCCCACCCCAACTTCTTCAGTATAAGAGGGAAGGAAGGGAAGAAATGGGCAGACTTGCAAGATTCTGCTAGTATAGCCTACTTCAGTAAAAGATAGTTCTAGTTTTCCTATGGAGTCGTTTTCCTGATTTGGTCTATCTCATAGGGCTGACAATTATGTGCTAACTGAAATGTTAAAAAAAAGCAAACAGCAGATACCAAGAATTGAACCTAAGACTTTTTGCATATCAAATAAATAGTGCTATGTATCTTCCTAAAACAGCACCAAACTACACAGTATAACTACACAGCACAAACTACACACCCCTTGCAGCACCAAACTACACAGTATATCTGCTCTGCTTGATAGCAATTCTTCTTGGCTTTTGGTTCTACCTGCTCCTCAATCCTTTTTGATTTGTTTAAAACCTTTATTGTGAACTCAAGATCTAGCATGCTGGTTGGGGAATTCTGGGAGTTGAAGTCTACATGTCTTAAAATTGCTAAGGTTGAGAAACCCTGATCTAGAAGAAGATCCTTTAGCTAGAACCTTCACTCTGCCAAGTGAAAGTTCTACCACTAACTACAGGACCTCCCAACCAAAATATACCAGGCTGAACTAGTCTTATATGAGAAGAATAATCTGAGAATATAAAATTATACCCATCTCAAGCAATGAATAATAGTTAACAAGGTTTTCACATTTCCAAAACTCAGAAAGAGAAGAATAAGGGGTTGTGTTATAATAGCACCCTAGTTTCCTGAAGGGCTGTCCCACAAAGCATCCCAGAGAGCAGAACTCAAAACAATCTAAAATTACAGGAAGGCAGAATCCAACTGAATGTCATAAAAATCTTCCTAACACTAAGAGCAGTACGATAGTGGAAGCAATGATCCAGAGAACTGGTTCAAGTGGAGAGTGATCTGGGATGTTTCAGTTTGGATTCCTATACCAACTGGGGTTTGTACTTGATACTTAAAGGATCCCTTGGAACTCCAGGATTGTGTGGCAGAAGACTTGTTTAGATTTAAACCTGAAAAAAGGCACTGCCAAATGATCCTCTGTTTGTCTGGCTGCTTGTAGTTGTTCAAACAATGATCTCAGCCAAACAATAACTTACTGACCTATGAAACCTATTTCAGAATGTGGGAGGGTGATGCAATGACTTTGACATTTGGTAGAAGGACTCTCCAGGTTAAACGCTCCCCAAGCATGGGGAGTTAGAGCCAGCCTTCTCTTGGTTCAGGAACCAACAGCATTGACCAGATGGATTACACCACACACAAACTTCATGTCTGAACCAGCTCTAGCTTGTCATCTCCAAAACTGAACTGGCACTTGTATACAGTGGCTTGGCGCTGTTACTTCTTATCATCTGGTCTATATTCAAGGGAGGAACTTATCAGCTGTTGGGTGTAGCCAATGGCACCTTCTTTGCATAACTATACAGGGTGAGGGTGTGTGTGTGTGTGTGTGTGTGTGTGTAAACCACAGCCAAATGGGAACCTTGTTAATCACACAGATGCAGACATAGACATCAACATGCCTAATGAGAACTTCTTCACGTTTTAAGAAGAGACATCTTTAAGAGATGTCTTTAAGAGACGTCCCTTAAAATGTTCTCAGAAAACGTTTTAAGGCAAATACTTCGGATATTTTTCTCAATCACACTTTCCCAGGGAAAGCTGCCTAGGCTAATTTAACTTCAAAGGTAACTAAAAGCTAATTTAACTTTAAAAGCAACTCTGCATTATTGCACTTCACTGAAACCTTTTAGGAAGGGGTATCCAACTGCTATTCAGATTTCTGAACATTTTTTCCCATGGCAGTCGCTTCAACAAGAAAAATAAAAATCTGAAATACCGGATTGGGGAGACATTTCATTCAGCAACTTCACCATGCCTTCCCCCTGGGTCTCAGTCCATTTCTTGATCGGTGATCCGCCCCCAATCCGCCTGTACTGTTCTTGGATTTTCGGAGTGCGCCGCTTTGCAATAAAAGGTCCTAATTTACTGAAATACATAAAGGTGGATATTGTTAATAACCATACATTTTACTTTCTTTCCCCTTGACAGGTTAAAAATGAAACTTATTGCTAAACACACAAACATACTTAGGGTGCAAATATAGTGCCTCTGTGATAACAGCACAGTGCTGTCCATGCAGTCTCTGAAGAATCACTTTAAACATGAATCCAGTTGCTAATAATAATAATAATAATAATAATGTGGCAAGTTCTTACTATTTTGCATCCTGGTACTTGCCTAGAAGCTGTAGCTCTTTCATGTTGCAAGGACTGTCATAACCTGGAGAATGATGAATGGCTTCTAATGCATTCATTCATTCATTCCATTCAATTGTGTGATTCTCAGAAACTGCTTGGACAAATCCTTGCAGTTTTCTTGGCAAGGTTTTTCAGAAGTGGTTTGCCATTGCCTCCTTCCTAGGGCTGAGGGAGAGTGACTGGCCCAAGATCACCCAGCTAGCTTTGTGACTAAGGCAGGACTAGAACTCACAGTCTCCTGATTTCTAGCCAGGTGCCTTAACCACTACGCCAAACTGGCTCTCAATACATTTATATTAATGTGTAATAAATGTACAAGAAACTGAAAATAGGTAAACACAAATAGGTGCAACCAGATAAGAAAAAAATGTACACACCAGCATTCACCCATTTATTTAGACATAAATGCATTCTCCCTTTTCAATCTTGGTGATCTCAAGATAATTTGCAGAATCCCCAAATTCCAGGTAATGGCTAAGAATTCTGCAAGCCTCAGGTTGGAAAAGGATGGTCTACTAAATAATCCTGCTAGCACAGATCCTGAAGTAACTAAAATGCACAAGAGTGCTTAGAAGAACCCATGAGGCTGCAGAAATGCAAAGAAAACTCTTTTAGAAAAACAGTTGAATTGTACTCATTTTGTTAAATTAAGCAAGTTCTTAACTCTCCCTCAAGCAACTCAGCAGGATGTCCAGTAGCCAAAGGATTTTCTTACTTTTGCACTGGAAGTGTCATTAGATCTCTATCAAGAAAAAGTCTAAGCAGGAACTCATGGACATCCTCCAGGGTCTCTGGACCCCCCATATTTAACATTAAGATCCCTGTTTTAGGTTTCCTGTGGAGAAAAGAGAAAAGAGAATAAAATGCTTTCCATATACCATTTATAAATTAAAGTCAGACTCTACTTTTGATAACTGTAGAGCAGTGCTTCTCAACCTCAGCGACTTTAAGATGTGTGGACTTCAACTCCCAGAATTCTCCAGCTGGACACATCTTAAAGTCGCTGAAGTTGAGAAACACTGCTGTGGAGTCATATTCCTGTAGCTCTCTGGGCTGCAATTTGGAAGTGGGTTTCTCATTACCTCCTTCCAGGACTTTTTTCCTAAAAGTCTTTTCTCCAAGTCGAAGCTAAGTTGGTCCAACACTTTTCAGGATCAGCCAAAGTCAGCTAGATGATGGCACCTAGCTGGTTATCATTATTTGGTAATTCATGGACTACCAAATAAAGATTTTGACTTTGCTTTTTTCCTAGGTACCCCAAAGTAATTTTGACTCACTGCTAGGGGAAAAGTGCTATGGCAGAGTGGAGGGAGAGACTTTTGATAGCTTTTTATTCTGTGTTAGAAGTGTTGTAGCTGCTTCCTTTAAGAAGAATGGAGGAATGAAGATGCGTTCACCTTCAATGACTCTTCTCCCATGCCTTTTGCCCTCAAAAAAGTGCATTTTCCAGACTTTCTAGAGCAGGGTTTCTCAACCAGGGTTCTGTGGAACCCTAGGGTTCTGCGAGAGGCCACTAAGGGTTCCCTGGGTGATCACAATTTATTTTTAAAATTATTTCAAATTCGGGCAAGTTCACATTAAAGAGGCAAGTTTCATTCTTTATTTTTTAGTTTAAGAACACTGCTATGCATATCTACAGGCCTATCCACGAAATGAGTATCATAACTTTGTAATTTCTGGCCTCTATTTGAGTGTGACTGTGCAGGGGTTCCTCAAGGCCTGAAAAATATTTCAAGAGTTCCTCCAGGGTCAAAAAGTTGAGAAAGGCTGCTCTAGAGGCTTCTGAATATTTTCTAGTATAGCCTCCAGGTGGAGAATCTGCTTAAAATATTCCATCAGAAACACCAGGCTTGCTAATGGCTGCTGCAGAGATTAGTCATTAGAACTAGATGGCATTCTCCTGCACAAAGGCCATGCCACTGCTTCATTTCCAATATTCAGAAAGTAGCCTTGCTTATTCCTCCAAGAAGTATTACCTATGTACAAGAGGGAAGAAGCAGAAGGCGTGTGAAAATCCCAAGGCTGGAAAAACTAAAAGAAAAAATCAGTAAAGAAAAAATAATAAAAATGGGAGGGGAACCATTGGGGAACCCCAATGAAGACTGAATATGTTCAATGGGTGCAGAAAGCCAGTAGGCTATTAGGAGGAACAGGGTGACTGCGGCAACTGGAAATCGAAACCGGAGGCCCTTCAGTGCCACAAGTCTGGCTTGATTGTGTGAAAACCAGAAAATCCAACAGGCGAGGAAGGCTAACAGATCTGGGTGGCTTGCAGTCTGGTTCATGCAATCAACCCAGAATTCAAGCTTCTGTCTACACACCTCCTTTGGAATTGAGACTGTCCAAACAGGGATTGCTCATTAGGCACACCTAGTTTCCAAGCGGATAAAAAGAACGGAGAGCAACGGCAGTTTAAGGAAATCCACGGCCACAATCAGTTGGTCAGAGTTCAAAAGGATAAAATCTGGCACCTCTTATTTCTGCCCCTTCTAACCTGCCTTCCCCAAGTAGCTGGCGTCTATAGCATGGGCTCTTCTTAGCTGGGGAAAAGCTCAGGTGTACATTTACGTATATATGAAGGGCTCTATCCAATCAAAGCTCAGGATGGATAGTAACCACTACACTTGACAATGTCTACAACTTTTAAGAAAGTTTAGAAGTTCAATTTTCTCGTCACCCACTTGTCTCTGCCTTTCATTAAATGACTAGTCAGAAACCTTTTAACATAAAATGTTAGGAAACTAATAATATTCTAACCTCATTTATGGCACAAAGAAGACAAAACAATTAAGAATGTGCACCAATTAGCTCACTTAAAGAGCTGGGGCCTGCCTTTCCTTGAGATTTTCTCTCTGAAACCACTACATTTTAAGAAGCAGAGAACCCAGTTTTCTTTCAAGTCCTGGGAAAATATCAACCCGTTGAACACTAATCTTACAGCATTTGTGTCTCACAGAGGAACAACTATAATGAAAAGCTGATTCCAGGGAATAATTCTAAAAATAATAAAAAGTGAATTCCTTTAAATAACCTCTGTTAGATAAGCTTCTTCCAACTGCACTATTCTCTTTTAGCCAGACAGGCACACCTCCAAAATCTTTCTTCCCAAGCAAAAAGGAATTGGCTAAAGCTTTCTCCTGTGCTAGCTTCAAATCCCCAAGATGAAAGAATACTGAGATATTCTTCAGTAGTCAAGTCTCAAAGCAAGTAACAGGGCAATCCTACACTCAGAAGTAAGTTCTACTAAATTCACTGGGACTTATTCTCAAATATACTCCTAGCAAGAGATTAGAATAAAAAGCACGTGGAGTTCTTGGTCTCTCTAAGCTTGGTTGTTTGCTTGCAGATATTTCATTACTCAACTAGGTAACATCATGAGTGCAAGTGAGTGTAGGAACTACATCCCCATTAAAACTGGCAGGGCAAGCTACTGCATAAAACAGGGAGCAAATACCACCCTCACTCGCACTGATGATGTTACCTAGTCGGGCAATGAAACGTCTGCAAGCCAACAACCAAGCTCAGAGAGCACCAAGGACTCCACAGTTCAACCCTGAGCCACAGATACTCTCTTCTATTGGAATAAAAAGCATGTTCTTTTCTTGAAGTTTTGCAGCAAGTGTTCTCTGCATGGAACACTCCAGCTATGGGAACTGCAGTTTTGGGACAAACCAAGGAGAAAAACCAAGAAAGTGTTTTAATGAACAGGTTACTGAAGATGAGAAAAAACTGGGGAGCATTTTTCTTCCTTGTCTACCAGTTTGCTCATTCCCAGTCAACTGTGGCTGCTTCAGAAGCCATTAAACGCAGGACGAAATTATGCCTTTATATTTATTTATATTTCGAATTTCGTCACCACCCATCTCACTCAAAGATATGCAATTCCATTGATGCTTCTTACCTCTTTTCAGGCTGAATCTCTGGCCTTGCTTTTTGTACAGCTGCTGTTGACTGCCATCTCCAATGCAACTGGACCCTGGTTTGATTCCAGCTGTTCCTTTTTGCAACTAAAGGGAACACAAGAGACAAAACAAGGCAATCTACTTCCTAGAATTTTACTTGATACTTTGAGAATATTTTGGTCATACAAAGCACACCCCAGAACCTGTTCTACATAAGTCAGATCAGTGTACTATTGAGTGTGGTATGTACAATTTTTTGAGGGGCACTCCAGGACCCACATTCCAAGATGCAGATGGAGCCTGGACAAAGAGGTGGGTAGAAAACTACACCTGAGTTTGATTTCATTGAATTGACAGTGGAACAAATGCAGCTAATCATAGTTAATATGCTTCTTCCTAAAATCTAATAATTTGCCCCCTCTGTCACCTTAAAATTTACAATTTGATGAGAATTGTGAACCGCCCTGGGTCCCCCCTTGTGGGGGAGATGGGCGGTGATAAAAATATAATAATTAAATAAATACATTTCTAGAGATGTCGTGGGACCAAGTGATGAAGCTCTGATCCACTTGGGCAGGCCAAAAAGGATGCTGCTAACTTCCGCACACAAAACAATGAGCTACATCACAAGTGAACATTTCATTACTTGAGAGGACCACTTTCGATGATTATGCCTTATTATGGGCTTTAACATTAGGAAATAAACACCATTAGGTTATCTAAGGAACAACTTATTTTGGCTGGCTCTGACTACATTAAAAGAATTATATGAAAGGCTGGAGAATGTGGAACTACAAGCTGAAGTCAGTTCCCTAACCTCAAGGTCTAGAATGTTCATCAGTAGGAATACCTGGAATCTTACAAAATGTCTGAGTCCCCTACTCTCCTCCATCTTAAGGAAATGATTATTTAGAGCTGGCACAATGTTTTACCCTCTTCCCTCCTAAGTGGCAGGTATTACAAAATCCCCATAGACCAGTGTTTCTCAACCTTGGCAACTTTAAGACGTGTGGACTTCAACTCCCAGAATTCCCCAGCTGGCAAGGTTGAGAAACACTGCTATAGAGGAGCATTTATGTCCATGTGACTCTGGAGAGACAAAGCCAGTTCAGCATGTTCAGAGACTCCGGAAAATGCCATTTAGCACCCATCTTCCCACCATTCCTAGACAAAATAGGTAAGTCTTCCCCCAAACTGCCACTATCAGAGACTAATCAAGATACAACAAGGGGTGTTGCCATCTACCATTGGGCTGCAGAGAAGACTTGATAACATCTAATTTCTCCAACTCATTTTATAATTCATACTTTAAACTTTCCTCTGAGCAAGTTCTCTCTCATTAACCGAAATCTATCATATCTGTATATTAACTGAGTTTTGAATACGCTCTGACCTTTGGTTGTAGTAAAGATTTGATTTGATGACCCCTCCCAGACCAGGAACTTGTAATGATCAAGCGCTCCATGCCTCTATTCTAAGTATGTGTGTCCATGCAGGTGCAGATGCAGATGCATAAAAAGCCAGTTTGGTGTAGGGGTGAAGGTACCAGGCTAGAAACCAGAAGACTGTTGAGTTCTAGTCCTGCCTTAGGCACAAAGCCAGCTGGGTGACCTTGGGTCAGTCACTTTCGCTCAGCCCTAGGAAGGAAGCAATGGCAAACCACTTCTGAAAAACCTTGCCAAGAAAACTGCAGGGACTTGTCCAGGCAGTCACCAGGTGTCAAGATTGACTTGAAGGGATCCAACGATGATTGACTGATAGATAGATGATAGATAGGTAGATATAGGTATGTAGGTAGAGATAGGTGGAAATTATCTATCATCTATCTATCTATCTATCTATCTATCTATCTATCTATCTATCATCCATCTATCTATCCATCTATCATCCATCTATCTATCTATCTATCTATCATCCATCTATCCATCCATCCATCCATCCATCCATCTATCTTATACAATATAACCCTGGGCAGCTCACAAGCAACAATAAAACAATAAAACCCAACCTCGAAACCTTTTGTTCTGCAGGAACCAACGGTGCCCACAAGAAGAAGCATCAGCCTATGCATGCAATAAAGACCGGAACCACAGCAAAAACACTCACTCTGAAAATACATACAACCATTAAAGGTTGTATCCAGCCAGCTTTTTCAGCAATAAGCAGAAAAAAACATTTGGCACCTGCCAGCTCCCTTTTTAGACCACTGAGCATATTCAGTTCTCTCGCCTGCCAAGCTTATGCACCCTGTTTCTCAGGGGGAGGGGGCCTTTTGACTATGGCAGCGCTGTGGGCCCTCAGCATTAGACTCGCATTAGCATTTGGGGGACGGGAGGAAAGGAAGGGAAGACACGAGCACTCAAGGAAATTCATATGTATGTTAAGGTTAGCAGTGCAGACCGGCTAGGAGGCAGCTCTGCGGGGGCGGGGGGGGGGAGTGGTGGTGTGATATCCGTGATGGCAAACCTTTTGGGCTCGGCGTGTCAAAAATTTGGAAAATGCCTAACGTGACTCTGCTGGCGTGTCTGCCCCCCCACCAAACAAAAGGGAAACAATTCTTTACATATTCATTTATTTAAAAAAAAAATACAATCCAATTTTTGACAGCCAAAAAGGCAGAGATGAGGGGGGGATAGGTGGGTGGGGGGAGTGGCCGTGCCTTTTATTCATTCAGTTTCTTTGGTAACTCAAACAGGGAGAATAGTTGTTCTCGGGTGTTAGTGAACGCTGGCTGGCGTGTCATGGTGTGTCAAAACATCATGGTGTGTCACCTTTGACACACGTGTCATAGGTTCACCATCACTGTCCTGTGTTGTAATGGTCCGTGGGAATGTCCTTGAGAAACAGGAGGAGGAAGAAGAGGAACAGCCAGCTTGGTCTAGCAGTTAAGGTGCTGGGCTAGACACCAGGAGACTGGGAATTCTAGTCCCGCCCTAGGCCTGAAAGCCGGCTGGGTGACCTTGGGCCAGTCCCTCTCTCTCAGCCCAACTCACCTCTCAGGGTTGCTGTTCTGGGGAAAATAGGAGGAGAAAGGAGCATTAGGTATGGTTGCCACCTTGAGTTATTAATAATAATAATAATAATAATAATAATGGGATAAAAGATAAATAAATAAAAAACAGCAGACTAGGCAACGGCCAGATAAGAGACATCTCAGCCTGCAGAAACAACAGGGGTGTGGCAAGCGTCTCAGAAGGGGCCCTCCCTAGTTTCTTGGACTGTAAAGGTGACGGGCGAGAGAGGCGCTTTCACACGTGCAAGGCTCTGTTAGTGTAACCTTACAATAAAGCTAAAGGGGAGCTTCTTGTCTGGGCTACCTCGAAGGGCTGACATATACGGCTCCTTGCAGCGTCCAAGCTCTGCAGGAGAACTTCTCTGCTCTTGAGGTTATTGCACGGTCCCCAGATGTGCACCGAGCAGCTGTCGGGGCTGCGCTTTCCTTCGTGCAAACTCCCACCTGCGGGTGGCCACTTCCGGTGGCCACCGGGACCTGGCTACGTCTCCTCCCCATTGCGAGGGCACCTCCTTGCCCCTGCGTGGCGAGGCTGCGTGGCTTTCAGAGCAGTTTTCTTCGCTTGCAGAACCCCAGCCGGATGCGTGACTTCTGGCTCGAGGCAACGTCGGGCAAATCAAAAGAACCCGCCAGAAACGTCAGGCGCGTTTTGAGGCCGGAAAAAGCGAGCGGCGTCGCTTTCAGCCATGCCTTCGGCCCGAGGTTAGGTAACAGCGGCCCGGGTGCGTGCAAACACCACAGACACACACCCACACACACACACACACACACAGCCGCATCAGCCTTCCCCTGCAGAAAATCGACCCCAAAGCACTGGTCAGGTCTCTCATTCTCCCCGTCCCGGAGGAAGGAAGGCAAGGCAAGTGCTCCAGCCTCCTGCATTCAACGAGGTAGCAAGGAAGCAAAATGCACCCTGCACTCCGCCTTCCCAATCTTCAGCTGCGTGGCCAGAGGATCCTGCAACAAACCTTTTTTTTTCTTTTATAGCGAAAACAAGGCAATCGATACACTTACGTGGGTGCAAGACTCGACCCGCAGCTCTGAAGGCAGCAGCCATGTTTGTGTAAACTCAATACAATCCCTTCTCCTGTACGGCAGCCCCAGGACAGAGCTCCTTTCCAAAGGGAACCGGATTGCTCTGTTGCATCCCTTCTCTGAAGTCTCTTAGGCTCTCCCGGGCATGTTTCCCCAGCGGAGGGGGCGGAGCCTTCAGAAAGAGAAGGCAGCCTCGCTTGGTTGTTGCCAGAAGACAAAAGAGGGCGGAGTCACGTGGTAAAGCGGTGAGTCAGCGAGCGGCCCCAGTGGGTCTTCCCTAATCTCTTTAGTCTGATCCTAAATTCTGCAAGAAGTAGTTCGTGATCTGAGCTCCAGGTCTTGTTTTTACCGACTGTATAGTTGTTCGCCACCTTTGGCTGCAAAGGATGTAGTCAATCTGGTTTCGGTGTTGTCCATCTGGGGAAGTCCATGTATAAAGCCTTCTCTTAGGTAGTTGGAAGAGAGTGTTTGTTATGCAGAGTGAGTTGTCTTGGCAAAATTCTATCAGCCTGTGTCCTGCTTCGTTTTGTTCTCCCAGGCCATGCTTACCTGTAATTCCAGGTGTCATTTGACTGCCCACCTTAGCATTCCAGTCTCCCGTGATGAAAATAACATCTCTTTTAGGCATGTTGTCCAGTAGGTGCTGCAGATCCCCATAGAACAGCTCTACTTCAGCTTCTTCAGCATCTGTGGTTGGGGCGTATATTTGGATCACTGTGATGTTAGATGGCTTGCCCTGAATTCGAATTGAGATCATTCTATCATTTTTTGGATTGTATCCAAGCACTGCTTTAGCCACTTTACTATTAATTACGAAGGCTACTCCATTTCTTCTGTGGTCCTCTTGTCCACAGTAGTAGATCTGGTGGTCATTTGATGTGAAGTGGCCCATTCCAGTCCATTTCAGTTCACTCACGCCCAAAATGTCTATCTTTAATCTTGACATCTCACCAATAACCACATCCAATTTGCCCTGGCTCATAGATCTTACATTCCAGGTTCCAATGGTGTGTTGATCCTTAGAACATCGGATTCGCCGTTCACCACCAGCACCGTCGGCCACTAGCCGTCCTTTCGGCTTTGAGCTAGCTGCGTCATCACGTCTGGGGCTAGTTGAACTCATCCTCTGTTCCTCCCCAGTAGCATTTTGACCATCTTCCGACCTGGGGGTCTCATCTTCCGATGGTATACCGGCATATCTCTGGTTGTACTGATCCATTTAGTTTTCACGGCAAGAATACTGGGGTTGGTTGCCATTACCTTCCCCAGGGATCGCATTTAGTCTGACCTCTCTGTCATGACCTTCCCGTCTTGGGTGGCCCTTCACGGTTTAGCTCATGGCATCATTGAGGTGCTCAAACTCCAGCACAACAAGGTAACGATCCTTTGCTGAAGCAGATGGCCCTTAGAGGGTGGCAAAGAGATGCAGAAATCTCAAAAATCCTGCCATCTAGTGGTGGTGCAGATTTTTTCCAGCTTGACAGCTCTAATCTTGACGGCTGAAGTGTCACTGTAGTCCAGTGTTTCTCAGCCTTGGCAACTTTAAGATGTGTGGACTTCTTGGCTGGCTGGCTGGGGAATTCTGGGAATTGAAGTCCACACATCTTAAAGTTGCCAAGGTTAAGAAATCCTGCTGTAGTCACTAGGAGTGGAGCCTGGCTTGATGCAGAAGGTGCAGAAGCTGGATTGGTATCTATTGATAGATGCAGTAGATTTGCTAGGTATTTAGACTCCCAGTTGGCCAGCAATGGTTGTGCTTCTCCAGCATCAAAGCACAAACCTGGGGTGGGCAACCTGTGGCCCTGAAGTCAGAAACAACCCCAGAACTGTCTTTTCGTAGCCCATGATTATTGAAAACTGTAGCATTACCCTCCAAATAGGGGTATCATAGTTAAAAACAAAGCAGAAACATCAGCAGAACATGCTGATCTTCTCCTGAACTCTTCATCCAGTTGGATGAATTATCTATTTTTTTGAAGGTGAAGATAGGAGCAAGACACTTCGGGCTGTGAGAAGACTTATGATGTCCCCAGCCCTATCAGTAGCTGCCTTGAAAGTTCTGTCGCAACAGAAATATGAGATAAAAATGCAGTAAGCACGCAAGTCTTTGTTGCAAAAGGCTTCTCCAAAGGTTATATGACATATAGTGAGTTTATTAGCCTCATCTATACAGTCGCTAAGCGTTGACACCAACCTGATGGCATATAATTCATCCATTTTGGGCTGTAGATCATGGCTTATGGGCCTCTATTATGGTGCAGGTTCCCAATTAATTTAAAATGTTCAAAAGGTAAATGGAAAACTGGCATGTTGCCAAGTGCAAGCCTGCATCACAGGTCAAAATGCCCAAGTCTTACTTGGGAAATGTGGTGACCTGCTCAGAAGGGGTGGGCTAGGAGGATAACAGGAAGCAATTTCACCAATGCACCTTCCCATCATGTCTTATTTTGTGATCGATGGGGATGGGCCTCGTTTGTATTCCTACCCTCCAACCTCACCTATAGTTTCACGAATGCCTCTGGGCCCCAGGTAAACTTTTATGCTTAGAAACCAAAAAGGGTGGATGGTTTGCAGCTCAGTGCTTTATTTGCAAACATGCCCTGAAAGAAAGCAAAGCTTAATTGGGGTACAGCATTCTGCGGGGCTAGATGAATGAATCAATTGAAGAAAATCGATGTTAACCGTTTTAATTAAAAAAATATTATAGCTATATAATAATTGCCCTTAAAAAAGAAAACGTTGGTTCTGTCTTACCACTTGCTTGAAAGGCAATGACTTCAAACCAATTGGGTTATTGTTCTATCATTATTTTCCCTTGTTCATCACTTTCCTTGTGTCTTATGCCTCCTGGAACATGAATCTTACACAATTAGTTTCATGACTTATGTCCGTGAGGTACTCTGGGAACCTTTTTGGCTAGCGAGTAGGAAGATGGCACTTTCAAATACATGAAAAAACGTGGCCAAACTTGGGCAGGCATGGAGACTGAGATTTTATCGTACATCGCCCAGCTACAATTCCTCTGCCCACCTTGTGGCCAGACCAACATGGCTGACTGCGAAGGAGACAAGGGACACTGAGTCTCAGAGAGAAGAAACATGTCCACAGGCCTTTCTCCATCTCCTCTTTCAGAAGTCCCATTAGTTGCAGAAATGTTAAGAAATGGCAAAAGGAAGACACATGGGGCCATAATGTGGAACACTTTTTCCCCCTCCAATGCTCTGAATTTATTGATTGCTGGTTTTGGAATGGAAACATTCACAACAGTTAACAGAAACATGTAAAGTTGAGGTAAAATATACATCAAAGAATGCTGCCAGACTAACTCCCTATTCAGGAATCTAGAATCCCCAAGGTTCCTTCCACATTTTTTCCCTGATCAATTGTTTTGGTGGCTCAAAGGTAGTTTCCCTTTCAACTGTCCTATGTCAGTAAAGACATTTATAGAAAAGCTAAACAAAAGTCAGTTCAATTACTTGCAGGCAAGGAAGTATCAAGGAAGTATCAGTACATTTCAGCCGTCTTCAATGCCAGTTCTCAGCATCTTTGGGGGAATAACGATGTCAAGTATTTTTCTGAACCGTCTAGGATAACCCACATACACAGAACTTGAAAAGCAAGCTAATTAGCTGTGAAATACAGAAGGTTTCTCATGAGAAATGATGGACACTTAATTAGTAGTCATCCTTATGAAAGTAATACCATTAAGATAGCTCAGCCCCTCTAAAGAAATTTTCTGGGCAGAATTCAGTAGACTGTTTCTAAGATCCCAAGGTAATGGTCAAAACTGGGCCAAAATTGTCCTTTTTCCACTTGATTTTTCTTTAATTCCTTTTTAAACACTATCTTATTTGACTGCAACTCACATTTGCTACCCATTTTGGCATCTGCAAAAAGTCTACCTCCCAATATTGAGTAGTTTATTTTCCCCAAATCAGAAATCAAATCCTGAATCCAGCTCCTACTAAAAATTATCAGATGCCTTGTATTTTTTATGGTTTTCTAAGAGCCCAGGGTTAAAAGTGCTGTTAAAGAATGTGTGACCTCAAAATACAGCCCACAACTTGTTGCCACTAGCAATCAATAATTTCAAATATGCTAAAAGAATCCATGAGGGTGGAAGCAGGTTGGGCCGAAGAAAGGGGAAGGAATTTCAGGAATCAGTAGACTGGAATTTAAATTCCAATTCAATGCGATTGTAATTTCATTTGAAAAAAGAATATCTGCAGGTTGTCCTATTTGTAGGATGAAGACATGAAACTATGAGGAGAAAACTGTTTACGGTTGGACAGACTTCGTCCATCAGGAAACTTTTGATTAGGGTTTGCATCGCTGGACAAAGCGTGGGTACAGGCATACATCTCGAATATGGTATCTATTCAGAATCCAGGTGAGGAATCGCTCCAGGCCTAGTCCATAGCCACCATGAGGACAGGTGCCGTATTTACGCTGCAAAGCCAAAAAAGACAAGAGGGTCAACAAATGCCTAACAAACAAGCCACCTTGAAACCCTAAACCCAGAACTGTGATTTGGTAGTGTGGATTTACATGTCATGTTAAGTCAATGTGATTTGCCTGGTTTTTGCTTATGAAGTCATCCCCCTTCCATTTTTAAGCCATGATTCCTGGCTTAGTGTTGTGCAAATCTGACATTTGGGATTACAGGTAGTCCTTGCTTAACAACCGTTCATTTAGTGACTTTTCGGACTTACAACAGTGCTAAAAAAAACTTTCAACCAGTGCTCACACTTACAACTGTCACAGCATCCCCTCAGTCACGTGATCACGATTTGGGCATTTGGCAACTGGTTACCATTTATGGCCATCACAGTGTCCCATGGTCACACGACTGTCACTTTCAGCCTTCCCAGCTGGCTTCTGGCAAGCAAAATCAATGGGGAACCATGTGATTTGCTTAACAACCACATGGTTTGCTTAATGGCTGCCAAAAAAAAAAAAAGGTCATAAAATTGGGTTGGATTTGCTTAACAAGTGCTTCACTTAGCAACCAAAAATCTGGTCACAATTGTGGTCATTAAGTGAGGACTACCTGTATTTAAAGTGAGTGTTAAGAAAACCTGATAGCTGTCTGCTCGTACAGACTCACTGCATGTGTTCCAAAGGGCTTGCCCCTTAGGTAACATCTGATCATTTCAACCAAGGGTCTCCCGCAAGCAGTGGCTTCTGTGTGTCATGCAAATCATTTTAGAGATTTCAGAATCCTTGGACCAAAGTCCAAACAAGACATTACATCATTCATAGAGCTATTGCTTGAATATGTTTTTAAACTAAATCACCAGCGGGGGCAGGGGTCTCCCTGATTTGCAGGGAGAAAACAGAGGCATGAAAACTCATCACTGCAGAAATAAAGATAGACTTTTCCCCATAATCCCCTCCTGCCAAGATGTCCTATTTTCCTCCCCTTTGGAATAAGAAACAGCCATCCAACAACCAGGCTGCACCACATTCACTTCAGCTTTCTGGGGCCTGTGTTCAGTATTTTCTATGCTAATTGGCCCACCAAAGCCTGATTTGTTTTGATCTTTGACTTGCCTTTGAAGAATATTGCGTTCCTGCCACAGCCGGTAAATGAATGACTGACAGGCCACCAACACATAACACTACGCACCTGATCTGTATACCAATAATAAGGGGTGGGATCAATTCCTTCTCTCTCATAACCTTCTAGTAGCTCCTCACTGTCCCAAATACGCATGGAGCCTCCCACAATTTCGCCAACGTTAGGCATCAACACATCAACCTAGAAGACAAGACAAAAAACCCATTGAGACAGAAGATGAGTATGAATTAACTTGGTTTCAAGCAGGTCTTCCAAAACTGCAGCTCCAGGCCCACTACAATTGAAAGGACCTTATTTTAAGCCACCTAGCAGAAACGGGATGCCAAACAGGAGGTGCTGACTGTAACATGCATGGGCCAAGGATTAAAGATGCTCTGCCCTCAGCAGTCCTTTTTGGACGTTTTAAGGGTACTCTAATGCACCTTTGGTTATGTCCATGTGGTGATGGCTCAATAGAAACCCTAAGCCAGATGTTGTTATACTATTCCCTTTATAAGGACTCCAGACAGACCCTTATATGCATGATATTGAAGGAATTTCCAGGCAGGGAGTGTAATTTCTATTTAATGCTACTTCTTTCGGACAAGGACTCAAAATATCCTCCCAAGTTTCCCAGTTTTGTGCTACCATCTGCACAAATATGCCGCGCCATGACTTAGGTTTAGAATTTCTTAAAATAGTATTTTATTTTGATTTATTTTAGTATTTTTATTCTTAATTAATTTTAGATCCTATCATACTTATTATTTTTCTGTTATAGTGTGTGTGTGTATATATATGTGATGTCATGAGTACTGATGGCGAGCAGGAGGGGGCCTCTATCCAGGGGGGAAAATGCATGCGTAGTACTGAGGAATTAAGCAGCCATTCAAAGAGACACAGAACAGACCCGCCTTAACTTTTGGGGTTTATCTGTCTGGGTTTTCCCATGCTTCTTCAGTTTGTTAGGATTTTCTGTCTAATGTAGCAGTAATAAACACTAGAGACCTATTCCTTGCCTCAGCGTGGCTCCTGGCTGTTAGGACATGTAAGATTGTTACTATTAGATATTTTGATTGTATCTGGCCTTAGGCCTTGATTTGATTTGAAGATGAGCAACACACGGGTTCGGTGAGGTTTCTCCTCTCCTCCTCCCCCTGCCAAATAATCAGATGGGACTGCAGGCTTACTGCTCATAAGAACATCTAGTCAAATATTAGATCTTCTGAAAGCTGTGAGCCTGAAGGACATCTTGTGGTCAATGCCCTGTAAAGCAGCCTTCTAGGAAGAATATCCAAAACTTTTAACCATAGGGCTGGTACCCACAAATTTTTCAGTCCAAAGGGGACCTGGAAAGTAAAATTTAATAACTTAGAATGGTTCTTTCCAAGTTAGGAATGGTCCGTTACAATGCTGGAATGTTCTTTTTACTCCCTTTGCTACGATCTATGGTTACAAATGGTGCATAGGGCATCCTCCCTCAACCACAATTTCACTTTCGGTCTGGGCTTGCACACCACACTAGAGCAATCACGTTGTGGCCTAACCAACCAGTCACGGACTTGGAATCCATCTAGCACCTTACGTGGGACTATCTAGTAAGATTCCTTCTACAGCAGTGTTTCTCAACCTTGGTCACCGGGAGATGTGTGGACTTCAACTCCCAGAATTCCCCAGCCAGCTATGGGGTATAATGTTCTATACCATTTGGGGTGTCATATGAGAGATCAGTTTTGAATATGTCCCACGTATATAGACTCTCTCTTTTCCCAACATACCAATTCTTTACAGTATAGGAAAACAAACACACACCAACAATCTGAAGTAACACAGCCCAGGAGAATTCTGCAGGCCCGTGGATGAGATCTCATCTACCAAGAGCTGCCAGAAGTCAAGAGACATGTGCAGGGGGGGAAGAAGGTGCAAAATGACAGCACAGCATTGCACCCTAAGCCCTGCTCATGACAACAGTCTCCCATTCTTTTGATGAAAGCAGCAAGATCCTGCAAATACTTGAGAATCCAGCCTTGCTTTTTTTAAAAAAAATCCTGTTTTTGAATAGGTTTCAAGGCCTTGCTAACCAGTTGGGGAGTTTAAACTCCACGTTAGGAAGTCCAGCAACTCTTCCCACCCAGACCCCGCAATATCTTGCATGCAATACATGAAGGGGAACAGCAACTGACAGATTCAGTAAGACGGGAGTCCTCAGGGCAACGCTGCATGTAGAAGGATTTTATCTCAGCAGGAAATCGACACAACAAGATTGGTTCGTTAATTGCATCGGTCATCTGTCTCTCTGGAGCTTCTGGAATATCCTGTGGTTCAAACAGCAATAATTAATTTCTCCTTCTGCCTCAAACAGCTCTGTTCCACCTCCACTGCTTACTTTCTATCTAAGGAGTCACATCTTTAGCAAAGCGTTCTTTTTAACTAGCCTAAAGCCTTATTTAACTTACTGGTGCCTTAATAGCCAGAATTGGGAGTCATTTAGTGGTCAGGTCAAATATTAGGCTGTCAAAACAGCAGTCAGAGTGGAAGTGTTGCTTGTCCATGTAGACCACCTGAGCAAATTCTTCAAGCAGTTAGACCAAGCCCTCCAGAAGGAATGGCTGTTTCAACCTTTGGAGGGACACTTTAATCATGCCCAAATGCTTCCATTCAAATACTTTACTCAACCCTATCAAACATTATCAAACTCCTTGTGAAATCAATTCAACTGCGTATAAATGGCAGATCCTTTTTCCACTGATCGGTTTAGTGTCCAGGACAGTGTTTCTCAACCGTGGCAACTTCAAGATGTGTGGACTTCAACTCCCAGAATTCCCTAGCTGGAATGGAATTCTGGGAGTTGGAAGTCCACACATTTTGAGTTGCCACGGTTGAGAAACACTGGTGCAGGGGAAAAGAAAAAAAAAATAGTCCTAGATGCCCTATTTCCTTATCTGGTTCCTCTTTAGGAAAAAAAATACCTTTACCCCATACAGTACTGTCAGTTCAATTCAACCATACAGTACTGATGGTTCAATTCATTTGAAAGATACTGCATTGAGAAGAATGGCACACCCAACGGTGAATGCATTGTCGAAGTGTAGATCCTTGGGTAACAAGCAGAGGCTTTTGTAACTTAAATATGAGATGACATCACAATATGCATTTTTTGTTGGATGCTCTGTTTGCTTTTTTTGCTTATTTGTTTTATATTGTAGATGTGCTGCCAAGGACATTTTATATTCTATTTTCGTGTGCCATCAAGAGTCTTACGATTGCAGTGATACAGAAATCAAATACATACATAGTGCCAGAGATGCACAAAAATAAGCAATTTGAAAGTCTGGATGCAGCCACTGAAAATAACCTTTTCCCATGCCTTCCAAATGTAGGTTAGATGTTGACAGAATGAAGACGTCTTTGGAAGATTTGAACATCAGATAAGCTTTTGCGGTATTTAAATCAACCTGGCCCAGTGTAATTTATGGCTTTACAGATCATAAATAACCAACTGAATTCTCCTCAGGATTCACATGCCCTTACGATTTGATTCACACATTAGATTAAGATAGGCTTTCCTTGACTTTCGTTTACTGAATAAACTACCACTGGCTGGGTTGACATGACCTGCCAAGCCATAAATTGTGGTCTGTAAGTCGCAATCTGTTTACATGACACATGAAGCCAAAACCAAATCATGATATGGCTTTGGACAATGGGCAACCAGGTCCATAGCCAACCCTCATCCAAAGCATTCTGCAGTTTCCCATCAGACCTCTAAGGTAGCCTCACACACAATCTATGACAGGAAGCTATTCCCTTTTTTTTTTCATTGCCTTTTTTCCCTCTGATAGCTTTCTTTTCTTTCTTCTTTCATTCTCTTTTTCTTTCTCACATCCTTCCCCCCACAAGGCAGGCTGTCCAGAAAGGGAAAGAGACCTGAATGTACTTGACTGCAGTGGGCTTTTTAAATTAGGACAATAGCCGCAATTTGCTGGCCGGCTCGATGTCTGATACATTGATAACTTTATGGGCGTGGAATTTCCTGATTGCTTTCAAATGGGATGTTTTTGACTTCTCGGTCTAAGCTGGGATCACCTGGTGGTCTCCCATCTAAGCTAACCAAACCATCCAAGATCAGCTAAATGATCTTGGCCAGCTGGGCCAGATTTTGAACTGCTTCTTTTTAAAGTACAAGAGCAGGCATGGAAACTTAGATGTAGAGCTTACATCTCCAAACTCATAGTAGGTGTCGTCTTCCTTTTTCACCTCATGTTCCTTGAGCCATACAAGGGCATCTGTGTAGTTCATCCGTTTGAAAGGGCGCTTGGGAGGCTCAAAGTTCTGCAATGAGAGGTGAAAAGTGCACTGGTAAAGACTGCAAGACTTCCAAAAATACACCAGTTGGATGGTTTAATCTTATTATCATCTTTTGGTCATGTTCTATCTTGAAACTGCCATACATTCTGACCACTAGTGAATCAAAACATACAAGCAGGTCTTTAAAAAGATTTCATGTATTTATGGCTGCCTCCATCTTCCCCCCTCTTTCTACTGCCTCTCTTGTGCCATCTTCTGGACCAGGGTTTCTCATCCAGGGTTCTGTGGAACCCCAGGGTTCTGCGAGAGGTCACTAGGGGTTCCCTGAGAGAACACGATCTACTTAAAAATTATTTCAAATTCAGGCAACTTCACATTAAAGAGGTAAGTTTCATTATTTATTTTTAGTTTAAGAACACTGTGAATGCATACATACAGGCCCACACATGAAACAAATACTATTTTGTAACTTCTGGCCTGAATGTGCAGGGGTTCCCCTTGGCCTGAAAAATACTCCAAGGGTTCCTCCGGGGTCAAAAAGGTTGAGAAAGGCTGAGCTGGACTGTTCAGGGAGAGATTCACAACTGTGCTTCCAAGTCCGCATGAGATTCCCCCAAACCTTCCAGAAGTAGTTTTTAATTAAATAGAGATGGGAAAGTATTAAATATTTGGTGAGAGAGCAATCATTCTAAATGTATTTAATAATAATTAAATTTCAATGGAGTGGAAATCTTATTTAGTTTTTCTTTGGTTCACCCACTCTTTTTCAAATCACAGCCTTTGGCTCACCAAAATCCAGGCAAAGATTTTGCTGCAGAAAAGGTTGTGCAAGCTACTTAAAGTCTAGACCAGTGTTTCTCAACCTTGGCAACTTTAAGATGTGTGGACTTCAACTCCCAGAATTCCCTAGCCAGCACTGAAGTCCACACATCTTAAAGTTGCCAAGGTTGAAAAACACTGGTCTAGACCATAAGCTCCTTAGAGCAGAGATGAGCCCTTTTCATTACTGGGGGAAGAGGGGGGATAAAGCATCAAATATGGTATCCTAAAACCCTGCCCAGAATCCTACAGTGCCAGTGTTCATTGGCAAAGGTGACAAGTGGTTCATTGGCAAATATACTCAAGCCAGAAAGATGTTGTGGTAGGTTCAAAAGAGAAGATAAGGTGAAACAGGAAAACTTGCATTTTTGCCCCAGTCACTTACCGGATTGAGGGCGTATAGTATATCAGACACTGGGGATTTTAGGACCCTATCCACCACATCACAAACCAGATCCTCCAAACGGTACAACAGGTCTTCATAGGTCATAAAAGGGCATTCAGCTTCAATGTGGGTGTATCTGGAAGAAGAAATCAGTGTCTTCACAAGAAAGAAGCTGGGCCTAACTTTCTTTCTACCTGGAGAAAGATGAAGTTTTAATCTTGGTTTGACAATCAAGATTGCGTAAGAATATAGAAATCATGTGCTTTATAATAAAATAGAGTAAGAGGTTAATGTATTTTTATGCTTGTATCTGCACGGAAGATAGTCAGAAGTCACTCTTTTTTCTCTCTCTCTTTTTGTTCCTGCACTTTTAAATTTGTTCTCTTTGTGTTCTTTCTTCCTTTCTCTTGTTCTTTCATTCTTTCGTTCTTTCTCTTTTTTCTATTCTTTTATGTTTTACTTATATTCTGAAATTTAATGAAGTTTCTTATAAAAACAAAGAAAGAAAGGCTGGGAATTATCATGCAACTCCTCACCCACTCCAGGCATGAACAGAACACTTTTTCATTGAATGCCCCTTTGCAAGTATACCTGGAGAAACCATTACTCCACCCAGTTTTGGGCTGGACTATGTGTCCACACACGTTAACAGTTTTCTGTAGAATGGCAGGCTGAAAAGGGGTGGGGGGAGAAAGAGATCTATCTAAGCCTCTAAGCCCAGTAATGCTAAAGTCCTCTTCTGATATGATCTTGTGACTGTCAATCTAATCTAATCTAATCTAATCTAATCTAATCTAATCTGACCTGACCTGACCTGACCTAACCTAATCTTTCATTTCCAACTCTTGTTGCTTTATCTGCATCCCCTGCATCATTTCAAATACTTTCTGCAAGCAAACAATCCAGATGTTTACCATGCAACCCCTCCTTTAGTCTGTTGCATAGAAAAAAGGAAGGAAAGACACACACAAAAAGAAAGCAAGGGAGGAAAAGGATGTTGGAAAGTAAGAGAGGACAGGCAGCCTCCCCTGGCTTGGACTCTGGCCCCACCCTCTTCAGCCCATCCACCCCTGACCCGCAGGTCCTACAGGTTAATCTCAATGGAAAATGGTCCTCTGCAGGGAGCAGGTTGTCCTCTTTGTCTACACATTTAAATGAGGGCCATTTCTGAAGAGGTGCCTATGATAAAAATCCCTGCATTTGGGCAACAGCTTGGCATCTTCTAACTCAGCCATTGCCAACCCAGTGCCTTCAGATAATTTGGACTATAAATCCCAATTATAGCCAGTTTGGTGTAGTGGTTAAGACACCAGGCTAGAAAACAGGAGACTGTGAGTTCCAGTCCTGCCTTAAGCACAAAGCCAGCTGGGTGACCTTGGGCCAGCCACTCTCTCTCAGCACTAGGAAGCAGGCAGTGGCAAACCACTTCTGAAAAACCTTGCCAAGAAAACTGCAGGGACCTGTCCAGGCAGTTGCCAGAGTCAGTGCTGACTCAAAGGCACCAAACAAACAAACTTTTTAAAAAATCTCAATTTTCCCAGCAATTATGCACAATAACCATGCAAAATCGGAATGACTGTAGTTGCACTCCAGTGTAACTGGAGGGCATCCATTTCTAGCAGGCTGTTAGAAGTAGGAAGGAGATATTTGCAGTCCAGCTTATTGGGGAGTGGGGGAGTGCTTCAAAGCAGGTGGCAGCACCTAGTGGACCACAGAAAAATTAAGCAGGGCTGGATTTAGTTAGTATTTGAGTAGACCACCAAGAAAACTCAGGCTGTAGACTACACTGTAACTACAAAAAAGTCCAAGCAGAGAGTAATGACAAGCCGCCCCATAGTGGACTGTAACGGTGGAGAAACAGGCCAAGGAGACGGAAGTCAAACAACAAGAACTCAAAGGTAAGATAGCTAAAGAACAATTCATTGGGAGAATAACATTTAAGGAAAAGGGAGAGTAAAGCCAGTAAAGAGGAGGAAAATAAGGAGGTAAAATTAGTCCTTTCATAAACCAAGAAAGCCATCTTGGCTTGAACTGAGTACAGGTAGTCCTCGACTTACGAGCATTCGTTTAATGACTGTTCAAAGTTACAATGGAGCTGAAAAAAGTGATGACCAGTCTTTGCACTTGCAACTGTCACAGCATTCCCCACAGTCACATGATTAAAATTTGGGTGCTTGGCAACTGGCACGTATTTACGACGGTTGCAGCATCCCTGGGTCACATGATCACCATTTGCGACCTTCCCAGCTGGCTTCCAACAAGCAAAATCAATGGGGAACCATGTGATTCACTTAACGGCTGCTGCAAAAAGGTCGTAAAATCGGGTGTGACTCACTTATCAACCACATCACTTAGCGACAGAAGTTCTGGTCCCAATTGTGGTCGCAAGTCAAGGACTACCTGTAGCCAGGTTTCTGACTGCAGGCTTGCTTGCCATCATGCCATCATCTTCAGAAAATGGGAAAGTCTGGTTTATGCCCTTGAGCAAATAGGCACTTACTCAGAGAGGTGCCTGCGTGTCCTTGACTGTTCGGCTCGGTAGGACTGGGCGATGCAGAAGGTGTCTCCCAAGGCTGGGATGCAGGTCTCCAGATACAGCTGGGATGACTGGGTCAGATAAGCTTCTTCACCAAAATAATCCATTTTGAAGAGAGTTGATCCTCCTTCTACCTGCGTTTGAACCAGTGTTGGTGGGGTAATCTGAAAGATAAAAGATAACATTGTACAGAACATTTACATGATTGCATTTTGGGCACTTGGCAACCAGTTCACATTTATTACCTGTTGCAGCATCCTGCAGTCACACACGATCACATTTTGCGACGTTTTCTGCCGTTTTCTGGCAAAAAATGACCATTGGGGAAGCTGGATTCGCTTAATGACCACCTTAAAAATGGTTGTAAAATTGGGCCTGGTCCCTTGGTGACTTGACTTATGACTGCAACAACTTACAATGGAAATTCCCATCCCAATTGTAGTCATAAGTTGAGGACTACCTGTGATTTATTCCTAGGAATTCCATTTGTACAGAGTTCAAGCAGGGAAAGCTGCACCTGACTTTACTAACAGAAAACCAAGTCTATTTTAGCAAAAAGCCAGAAATCCTCTTAAAAGGTGAGGGCAGGAGGGAAGAGAGAAAAAATTCTCTGTTGCCAGAAAAACTAACAAAAATATTGTGGCATAAAGTTTTGTGAAGAGAGATCCTCCTCTTTAACGGCATAAAATATAGTATAAAGTTACAGATTACATGATATGTGCAACCAAGATTCTCCAGATGGTTTACAGGGATTAAACAAATAAGGCAGAGTTCATATTTAATCTATGTGGAGTACGATCTAAAATTAAAAAGCATTAAAACTGAGGACAGGATAGAAAAGCTCTGTAGCAGCAGATCAATGAAAAACAAACAATGCAGTCTCCTAAGCTGGAAAATATGTATGAATGGTATGGGGGGAGGGGGTCAGAACCCTAAAATGCAAGAAACTTACCATTTCTTTCTATGCTAAAGAAGAACAAGGGAATGGGCTGGAATGAGACTGATGAAACCAGCAACTACCTGTGATCAATGAACAAAGGCCAGAGAAACACCTCCCCCTCTTCTGTTTTGCCAAACTGGAGCACTAATTTTGGGTTTCATGATTTGTACATGCAGGGCGTGCATATTTATTATAAACAACTAGCAAGTATACTTTGGATGCTATTTCTTGTTTATAGATCTACTGTTCATTCTTCTGCACAACCTGGAGGTTAGGATGAAAGATATCAACTCCTCCCCATGCCCTGATTCTGGACAGGGAAGATTCACACCTCTCCCTCCAGGATACTTCGGCATGATGCTCATACGGGCTTGCAAACTTCTCCTTTTACTACAACGGAGCAGTATGAGAAACCAAGAGGGTGCAGGACGTTAGCCTGGGCTTAAGGCCAGCAAAGCAACAGGCATACTTACTTCGTAATATCCACGGTCAAAGAAGTGGTCACGGAAGCACTGGATGACAGTGGAGCGCACCTTTAAGATTCTGCTCAAGGTTTCCCCCCGGATCATCATGTGCCGGTTGTTGAGCTGCACATCTACATCGGACTCTTCATTGACCAGGTTATCACATCCTCCAGCCGGAGCCAGACCAATGAGTTCCCAGTAGTCACAACTTAGCTCGTGGCCTCCTGGAGCCTATGGAAGTTTCAGTTTTTTAAAGGCAAAAGATACCACAGCCATGGCATTCAGTTAGCACTAAGGTAGTCCTCGACTTATGACTGTTTGTTTAATGACCGTTAAAGTTACAATGGTACTGGAAAAAGTGACTTACGACTGGTCCTCGCACTTAAGACCATTGCAGCGACCCTGCGGTCACATATCAAAATTCAGGCACTTGGCAAGTAGCATGTATTTACAATGATTGCAGTGTCCTGGGGTCACATGATAGCCATTTGTGACCTTCCCAGCTGGCTTCTGACAAGCAAAGTCAAAGGGGGAAGCTGGATTCGCTTAATGACCATGTGATTCACTTAATGGCAGTGGTGATTCACTTAACGACCACAGCAAAAAGGTCGTAAAATCAGGCATGACTCACTCAATGACCACCTCGCTTAGCGATGGAAGTTCTGGTCCCAATTGTGGTCATAAGTCGAGGACTACCTGTTCCTGAAACTCACTGCTGCCAGCAAGTCATATTACCAATTATTTCATTGAACCAATGGAGATGATCACTGATCTCTCCGCCCTGGAACGATCAGCAAATTTGACAGAACATTAAAGGTTATAAATGTACCATCAATATAACTTTTAGAGAGAAAACCTGTAAACAGAAAATCAAACCAGCCCAACGAAAACTGAATATGTTCATTGACAAGGGGAGGAAAATAGAGCCGTTCACAAGAGTCAGATCATTAATAATAAGTTAAATTTGACTTCTACTCAAGGCTACAACAGCCCTTCCCACCAGTACAGGTTTGAGTTCACATATCAGGCTAAGCTGTAACACGGCTTGATTTATTTGGACTTCGTATGTTGCCTGGACCCAAGGATATTACTTCATAAATCATGGTTTACAACTTACTGCACTGGACAAACCTGACAAATTGTGGCTTATTCAAAAACCACCATTAAGCAAACCATGGCTTAGCACAATTTGCAAATTCAGCCATGCTTTGAAACTGAGATAACCTAGATATATTGCTGGGAATATTAGCAAGAGTCTGATCCCCACATTATTAAGAGAACAGAGCCATTCTGTCAGCAAGAGCATTTTCCAGTGCATTTAAGCTCTAAGTGGGTAAAATCCCAAGAGTGAATATTTTCCGTGCATTAAAAAAATCCACTAAAAAGCCAGTGTGCCAGAAAGTCTAAAATCCTCATCTTCTGATCTGACACACTGGTTTGCACGTTCCTATTGTTCAGTGATTGGATCAGTGTTTCTCAACCTTGGCAGGTTTAAGCTGTGTGGACTTCAAGCATTGCTGGCTGGGGAATTCTGGGAGTTGAAGTCCACACTTCTTAAACCTGCCAAGATTGAGAAACACTGGATTGGATATAGAATAAAGAAGTAAAGAAACAAATATCCTGCCTTATTGGGGGACAACATCCAAGCAAATACAACAAGGTCCTTTAAAAAGTTAAAGTAAAATGCACTTACCTGCTTGCCTTCAGGAACAAGGTTGAGGGTGCCATATATAGCAATGCTGCTCTCGGTTGAAAGGACCACACCATTGTAACATTGACACTGCAGGGAGAAATGAAGGAAAATTCAGCCCGCGTCACCCGAGGTTTAAAAAATAAGAGCTTTGTGCCTTCAAGTCAGCAATTGCCTAGACAAGCCCCTGCAGTTTTCTTGGCAAGGGTTTTCGGAAGAGGTTTGCTATTGCCTCCTTCCTAGGGCTGAGAGAGCGTGACTGGCCCAAGGTCGCCCAGCTGGCTTTGTGCCTAAGGTGGGACTAGAACTCAGGGTCTCCCAGTTTCTGGCCTGGTGCCTTAACCACTATACCAAACTGGCTCTTAAAAAATAGTAATCAAGGGGAAACCTCTTTTCTTATTCATTTTTAATGGATTCAGTCACACCACATCACAACCATATTTGTCAGCAACTCTGGTCACCACCCCAGAGTAAGTTGACTGTGGTCACCAATTAGGAAGGAAATAGCAAGCAGAACTTCGTACAGGAGTACAGTTGTACACAATATGGATGGACATTTTTAGCCTGAAGACTAAAGAACATGGAACCCAAATAAAAATGAAAATTGACTTAATTTAATCATGTTAATTATTTTTAACATGATTGCTCCCTATGTGTTTAGGATCTTTTCTGTTCTTTCACACTGAAAACTACAATTCTGCGACAAATTTGGAAGGGGGCTGGGTCTATACTCAAAGCCTCTGAGGAAGGGATGAAATGTTGTCCAGGAAATTGGAATGCAAGGTGATCTGATGTAGGAGAAAAGAAACACTGAATAAAGCTGCAGGCATTAGGAGCAAACTGGGACACCATGGAATCTATCTTCTGGGAGAAAACAGAAGCTGTGAGAAGATCAGAAGTTGGAAGGGTGGGACAAATTTCAGCAATGAAAGACAGCAAGGTTACATGAGGCCAGCAAAGCTATGCAAGGGGATCGATCTGAGACGTCTGACCCACAATCCTTATCCCACAAAGGCCAACCAGATGTTGCCTCCTCAACCATGCCATTTAGTGGCATCCTGCCTATAACCATGGAGGTTCACCACAGCTCTGTTAGTGCAGAACTAAGAGTTCAAGCGAACTGAAGGATGCCGGGCGTTCAGAATGCCTTTCCACCTGTCCTTCACGGTGTCTTCTCCTGACTTTCAACTGATTTCAGGACTGCAGGAATAAAATTAACGAGCGCATGAAACGTTGACGTGCTTCAGAAGGGATTGAAAAGGGAGCTTACCACTTCATCTGACAAGACACACTGAAGGTAGCCAGTGCCGTCTCTTAATACAATGAACATCAAGTTTTTTCCTGGTAAAACGAGAGAGAGAAAATGGATGGTGTAATTGTTTCATTTCTGTGTTAGTGAAAAGCTGTGGCCCTTCCCGCCCATCTTTTCAAAACTCATTCTACTAAAAGCCTCCAGAAGTAGATAAATACTTTCAACAGAAGCTAGAAGGAAGTCTGCTGGCATCCTAAGAAACAGTCTAGGGGTTACAAGCTTTTACGGCTGGCAGACACACTGAGATTTTTGACAGAAAGTTGGAGAGGTAGCTTAGGCTTAGAGACCAGGACACATTGCAGTGCCGCTCAGATTGCTTTATTGACAGTACTGGAGACAAAGATGGTCCTAAGGAGGGGAGGGGTTACAGTCCCTCTTTATAAATTTATGCAGATTAAGAGTATACCTGCGATTGCATATAGCAGCAAGGTGTATCCAGTCACACTGGATATAAACAGCAAGTATCGATTGGATATAACACATCATGTGCCTAGAGCAGTGTTTCTCAACCTCGGCAACTTTAAGATGTGTGGACTTCAACTCCCAGAATCCCCATGCTGACTGGGGAATTCTGGGAGTTGAAGTCCACACATCTTAAAGTTGCTGAGGTTGAGAAACACTGTTATACAGGTAGTCATCACTTACCAACCGGAATTGGGACCAGCAATTCCATTGCTAAGTGGTGCTATCGTTAAGTGAAACATCATATGATTGCGCCGACTTACATTAGTTCTGGCTGCAGTTGTTAAGCAAATCACCGCGGGTCATTAATTGTCACGTGACTGCAACTTCCTGCCGGCTTCCCCCTTGGCTTTGCTTGTCGGAAGCCGGCTATGAAAGTCACAAATGGCAATCATGTGAGCATGGGATGCTGCTTCTGTCATAAACGCACACTAGTTGGCAAGTGCCTGAATCATGATCATGTAACCATGGGGACACTGTGACAACCGCAACTTTGAGGACCGGTCACAAGTCTCCTTTTTCAGTGCCACTGTAACTCCAAATGGTTGCTGAACAAGTGGTCGGTAAATGAGGACTATCTGTAAATGCTTACGACTGAGCTGACAGGTTTAGTTTCCCTGGGAAAGTGTATTTGTTTCCTAATTTGGCACCATATGGCCGAGCACAGAAATTTACCTTCATCAATTCATCTCTAATTTATATTCCATCAAACATGCAGACCACAAGAGAGCTGATGCAGATGGGGTGAACAAACTTCACTTTCCTAGTTGGGAGTCAGTGACCCTTGCGAGCACCAAAACACTCAAAACTTCTGGAAGAACCCTTTCACTGCCCTAGATGGTACTCACCCTGCCTACGCAATCTATGGACCCAACCAAACACCTTTACCCTCTCCCCTCTGTGGGCCTCCAGGGCACGAATCTTCACCTGCAAAAAGAAAGGTAGTTTAATATATAAAGAGACAGGCTGCCAATTAAGAATTCTGAAGAAATGCCTCTAGTGCTACTGATGTCCTCCTAGCCAGAGTTTATTCAACATCTTGTTCAAAGCTTACGATGCTGATGCTTCACATGCTACTTCCCTAAACAGGAATCAGAGGATTTCTCTCATTAATTACATAGGCTAACTATACAGGCAGACATAATAACAGCCATATGATCAGAAGTCTTCTTTATCATAACCAGAGATGTGGACTTTCCTATGCAAATCTATCTAATTTGCATCAGGGAATTTCTATAGTACAATAGGAACATCTTCTGATACAAATACACATCCCTCTCACAGGGTTACAGAGAATCACTGGGAAACAAAAATCAATCAACTTGGATACTATATGCCAGGGTTTCTCAGTCAGGGTTCCATGGCACCCTAGGGTTCCCTGAGAGGTCACTAGGGGTTCCCTGAGAGATCACAATTTATTTAAAAAATAAATTATTTCAAATTTGGGTAACTTCACATTAAAGAGGTACGTTTCATTCTTTATTTTCAGTTTAAGAACACTGTTAAGGCATATATCCAGGCCCACACATGAAACGAATATAATAATTTGGTAACTTCTGGCCTATATTTGAGCCTGAATGGGCAGGGGTTTCTCTTGGCCTGAAAAATATTTCAAGGGTTCCTCCAGGGTCAGAAGGTTGAGAAAGGCTGCTGTATGCTGTTCTATGGATAAAATGAAGGGAAACAGCCATGCAAGCCACCTTGAACTTGAGCAAGGTGGAATATAAAACTAACCAATAATTAAGCTTAGCATATTTTAAAGGCACACACACAGCCACGTCTGAATCTCAAGGAAATTCTGCTTCTGCTCCACTTTCACCCTTCCTGCTGCAGCCCTTGTGTTCCTCAAAAAAGGTTGCCCCCCCCCCCCCGGCTTTATGCCTTTGCTCCAGCTACAGAGAAAAAATGGCTAAGCTAGCAAATGGATTTTCTAAATCTCTGCAAGATCGGTTTGGCAGCTCCTGTGAAGGCACACCGCCAAGGTGATGCAGCAAAGACGCCTCAGCAGGAATTCAACAGAGCCCCCCAATTACAGTTTTCTGAGTAAATCTGCCCAAGACCGCTCCTGGGTCATCCAGTCATGCCATCAGGGTAAGGTCCAGTTATCTCCAGGGCATAAACCCAACACCGATTTTAATCTGCATTGAGTAACTGCCAGCATGAGCTCAGAATCTGTAAACAGGGGCATCCACAAGGGGAAGACTAAAAAAATAGAGGCAAGATGGTGGCTGCATTTGAAGGGGATGACACTCCAAAACAGGTGGCTTTTCAAATGTCCTCCCTGTGAGCACTTCAGTCTGAAAGCACTTCTTTCCTCTTGAGGCTACTTTCAATATAGCTGGGTTTTTACCTTTAGAAAGGGCTACAGAGCTAGAGATATACCAGAAGAGCCTTCCCCAATCTGACGCAAACCTCAACACTTCCAACCATCCCTTGGAGAGTGCCAAGAGAGCAGAGGCTGTTTCATATTCACAGTTTCTTGCAAACCCCTCCCAACATCCCACTACCTGGCTGGGAATTCTGGAAGTTGCAGTCCCAAGACATCTGTTGGAATCAGCTGGGGAAAGTTGACTGTGGTTCTCTAAAGTCAACACAGAACTGCATAGCAATTCAGTCTTTCCCTCCCACTGGAAAAACTGGGAGAAGGCAACTGTCTGGGGCCAGGGTATATCTGGAATTTTGGGTGCATAGTGTAAACACACATTCATAAAATGGGTGCCACAGGAGATGCACCAGTATACCAAAGGGCTGCCATTGGGACACACCAAGCACAAAACTCCCATTTAAAAGACAGATCTAGTCCCCCAAATGCTCTTTCCCACCATAATGTGACCCAGAAGAAATTCTGAAAACATGAATGATGCCAGAGTGTCCCCACTTCCTAGTCAATTATGTTAATTAAAAGTATTTAAGAGAGTCTGGTGGGATAGGGAGAAACATGGAGGCAAACTGGGGCCTGAAGAAACCATGTTGCCCAGTGAGCAGTCAAGCTTATCCCCCTGCCCCCCATTTTCCCACAGCAAATTCATAATATTGCTTTGTTTTCCTGAGGATTTTACTCACACATTTGGGCTCTGGGAGGCTGGGATCTTTCTTAATGATAATCTTCTTCGCTTCCTCTAAGTTCTTTTCACGGCGCAACAAATCTTCTGCCTATAGATTGGGTTTGGGAATTTGATTAAAAAAGTGTACTCGGCCCTGCACTCTACTTGGGAATAAAAACAAGTGGGCTGCAGTCTGGAATCGCTGAATTCATGGGGTGCCCTGACATTTAAATTACAGTGGAATACGGACCATTACACGGAAGAGGTATAGAGATTTGGGAGTTGAATTAGAACTCGGGAGACCCAGGTCCAATTTCCCATTCAGCCAATGATCTCACAGTGCTGTCTGTGTCTTGTTAGGTTTTGTCCTATAAATAATAGTTTATGGCTTATTGTAATGGTATGTGGGAATGACCTTGTGGGTGGAGGGAGGCTGCATAGGGAATGATCAGATAAGAGGGGGTGTAGCCCACAGCTGCATAACGGGCAGAGAAAGACACTCGGAAAAGAACCTCCCTAAGGCAGGAGATTTGTGCTTTCAGACTTGCAAGACTGATGTCAGCCTTCCCAGGTAGACCAGAGGGGAAACATGACCAGATGAGCTAATTCTACTTTACTGTAAGGCTACATTAACAAAACCTTGCAAGTCTGAAAGTATGAATCTCCCGCCATCTCTTTTTACAGCCTGGCAAGTTAGTGAGTTTCTTTCTCTTTCCACTATGCAGCTGCGGGTTATGGCCCCTCTTATCTGATTGTTCCCTAGGCAGCATCTCCCCTCTACCCATCTCCCAAGGTCATTCCCACATACCATTACACTTATCAACTATGACACATGGCTTATCTTGATGTGAGAACGAGGCCACTGTAACTTTACTAAAACAAAGCATCCCTTATTGGCAGCTTCCCTTCCTGGGTGCCATTCAGATGTGTGGACTTCAGCTCCCAGGATTCTCTCATGGTCCTGCTCGCTAGAAAATTCTGGGAGTTGGTCCAACACCCAGATGGTGCCAAGTGGGGGAAGGCTAGCCTAGCATGAAGTGTTACTCCAGCCAGAGCAAGCTGGTTCTCACATTATTACAAGGCATAATGGATGGCTTTGCACCTCACTGTAAGCCAGAAGGAAACAAATCACATTACCGTTTCATTTTATGTCTGAACCACCTGTGATGACTTGCCAAATGTTTCCCTACAAGTTTAATGAATACATGAAGATCTGAACCTGACACCAAATAGCCAGTGTATTTGTTACACCATGATGGTTCTTGACAACTCTTTCCTTTCTAATCGCTACACTCAGAGCCCTGCTGTCATTGCCAAGAGCTCTGAACACAAATGCAAAGGTCTGTGATGGCTCTCCAGGAGGACTATATTTAAAGCAGCCTCCACTTGGATTAGAAGTAGCACTGGTTTGGAATGCTGGTTTATGCAAGCATCAGCAGATCGCTGGGTCCACAGTTTATATTAAGCCATGGTTTGCTTATCTGTGGTTTGATAAGGTTCACACAACACATTAAATGAAAACAAATGCCATGATGGCTTAGGACAATGCTTCAGCCCAGCTGATGCTTTGCAAGAATCCCTGCGGTGTATGGTGACATGGAAATCTGTGGATTTGGGGACTGACCCAGGGTGGTTCACTCCCATATCACTTGATGCCACAGAAGGTTCAGATTCATTTCTCTCTCTCATTTGCTGCAATAAATAAATTAGAACAACATCTAGAACACGTCATCCTTGAGCATGTCAGAAGACAGACATAGATATCCTAGTTGCCAACTTACCTCTTTCTTTTCTCTGGCTTCACTTTTCTGTAGCTCTCTTTGCCATAGTTTTTTCACATTTTTGAGTTGGCTCTTGGAGATAGTTTCCCATCTCTAGGGAGATTGAAAGAGAAACGAGAGTCACACGGCTGATTTTTGAGGCGGACAAGAAAAACCTTAAGCCACTATCCCATTTCTAACTTAGACAAGGAGTCCCTTTTAGCTGCTGCTTCACAGAAGCAGGTATTCAGTTGGAACTGGAATAGGAACATTGATTCAACCACCATTCCCATTTTCCCAATGCCAAGGCAGTAAGTGCCATTCCTTATGTAGCCACTGCAGAACAGAGAAGTGTCAGCAGCAGAGAATCATCATCATCACCATTCCAAATTACTGTCTCCTAAGGGCAAACTACTTAAATAAACGTTTATTAGCAGTGAAGGCCAGACTTGTCCTCCTTGTCCATCTCAATTTTGTTTCAGCTGAAACTTGGAACAGGCCAACCATTCCAGGTGGTTCTGGTTTCGCTGAACAGGGGCTGAGCCAAAATGGATCAGCAGATCTTCTGGAATGCATTCCTAATTTGCATGTTATTGTAAGACCCTGTGCAAGTTCTGGGGTCTAACTTTTGGTTATTGGTGACCCCCAATGATTTGCGACTATACCAAGCATCTCAACCCACCCACCCCCATTTAATACGAAATACGAATGAGTTGCATGCTCAGCAGAACAGAGGGAAACTTTGGGAAGAGATCAGAAGGTGAAGAGGGCAAGAGAGGGAACAAAATATATTCCCTCTGCCTATCTTGAGAAAATAATAGCCACATTCCACACTTCAACATGTTGTAGCAAGTCTTAGTTTTAATAATTAAAATTGTTTTTCCATGAGTTTATTTAAGACTCCAATTTTAAAACCATCCAAGCTGAGACCACAGTTGCATCTTGTGAATTTCGGAAATTAGTGATGGGTTCATGCTTGTTAGTTTCTGAACTGCTCACCAATATTTTTGGTGCTTTTGGAAAAGATGGTAATTATTTGCTTCACCAACCTGGTTTTCTTTTTGTGAGTCTACATAGATAGTAGGAAATGGTTCCTTTCCAGTAGATATCAAAGCCTTTGAAATAATAAAAAAAAGGACAATTAGTTATTGGGTTATTTTTTTAAAGACACCTATTCCTAAAGTGTTAAGGATTTTCCTTGTTAATAGATAAAATGTACTTAATTTTAGTAACTTTTAAAAGTCCTAAGTGCTGGATTCTCACAAGATGAATTGTTTGTACCTATCAAACCACCTAGATTTTCTCACATACACGGCTAGAATTTATCAGTGGACCAACTTTTTCCTGAAAGTTCACATTACTGGTTACCCATTGCAGGTTACCCATTGCACAACCCTGGTTACACACTGTGGGTTTGCACTGGGGCATTTACTCCAAAGAAAGGTCAGGACCATTCAACCTGTCAAAATGCAGTTCATTTGAAAAACTCTCAAAGCCCAAATCTGGTTCTTTCTCTCTTAGGCAATTAGTGTTTTTTTTTCCCTTAATCATGTCAAAGTATTCTTGCCTCTTGCATTTTTCGTTCCTGGGGCCCGGTTAATACTGGGATAGAAACTAACCCAGAAACTCCAAGATAGTCCATTAGACTGGGAAAGAGAAAAAATATCCATGATGTAGGCAACAATAAACTATTACTGTTTTGTTATCAATAAAACTACATGTATATGTCCGTGAAGTCCTGGGAATCACAATCAACTCAACCATACCTGCCTCATGTTTCATTCACACACAGCAGAGAAAGGCAGACTCAAGTTTCATTTTGATTTTAACACTTTTTTTCTTAGTCTTCTTGTGTAAATTGTGCTGTTATATGTGTTTATGTGCTTATTACCAAAAAACTTTAGTTATTCGGCAGCCTAAAAATGTGGCTGGTAAGTGATTTTTTTAGAATAGCAGTCCCCTGATTTTTAATGTCCAGAGTTGGGGATAAATATCAGATACAGCAGGTGGACCTGGACCTGGACCATATCTGATAATATGTGCAATAGTAGTTCTTCCCCCCAAATTGTCTTTTTGGACAATTTAATTTAGGAGGAACAAGCTGGCCCGAACAAATCTATCAGCACATTCCTTCCTGTACTACTTTTTGTGATGCCTGATCAACGAGCTTATCGTGAGCACTGCACTAAATATTTTGTACGTAGAAAGTAACTTTGGGAAACGTTGGCCTGAAAACCGGGAATAAAATGGGGCAAGTAAATTAACTGACTGGGTAAAAACATTAGTTTCCTGGAAAATGAGATGCTTACCTTGACATGAAACCCATCCAGAAAAATAAGATCAATCAAAGGTACCTGCAAAGCTGTTTTGAAAGGCTTCTCCTGTGTCCCGTCACCTGTGCCGTCACATCCTTCTCGATCAGACACATAAACCTCTCCTGCAAAGAAACAAATAGAATTGTTATTTGCTAAACACAAAGTACACACACACACACACACACACACCCCTAGACAGCATGTGTCGCTGGGTCGCTTTAAGGAAAAGGATGACTTGCACTCAACAGACTCCATTTGATCTTCCAGATTTCAGGTGTGCCAAAGTAACAAGCAGTCTCCTAAACTTTTCCTGGCCAAGGAATTCAGCTCAGTCACCTATGGTATCAGCAGGCCTTTTCGGCAGGGTAACTGTAAGACCCAACAGCATTTGGGGAGTGTCTCTGGATTAATTAGCCTGCCCATCTTTGATCCCACTGGATTCAAAGCTTTGGCAGGTTCAGAGAACCTTGGAACTGAAAGGATCCACTGAGGCCCTCAGGTCCAACAATCTCCTCAGTGCAGGAATCCAGTTTAAGACATCCCCATGGAAAGCTGTCCAGCCACTGTTCAAAAACTTCCCACAAAGGGGAGCCCACCACCTCTCTGGGCAGCTGGTTCCAGTGTCAAACTGCTCATTCTCTTTTTTCTAACTTCAACCAGAATCTAATTTCCTGCCATTTAAGGCCATTTTCTTTGCTCTTTGAGGAGACTTACTAAAAACTGATCTTGGATCTTCTTCTGCGTACACCCCTTTTACGGACTTGAAAAATACTATCCTATTCCCCTCTTAAAGCTAAACATCAATGTCCTCAAATCTCTGATTGCAAAACTTAGTTTCTAGTCTGTGAACATCCTTGGTGGAACAGGAGCCGCAGGAGAATGTCCTGGGCATCTTCTTTACGTATTCTCCACACAGGGGAGACAAATAAGGCCCAACAGTCTGCAGGAGTTCCACAGTGCTTAATATTCCTTCCTTCACAGAATCCGTGCAGTAGATAATTGATTCCAAGGCAGGCAGGCGCAAACCCATCCATTCGAAATAAATTCCCTGGATCAGTGAAGTTTGCTGTTAAAATGTGGCTGTTGTAGTTCATCTCTCATGCTCTCCCTTAGGGGCTTTATTAAATGTAACTTTAAAAATATAAGAAAGCAAAGGTCTTCATGCTTGTTTGAGATCTCTTTAGGTGGCAACACCAGCCTGACACAGGGCCACAACTAGGGTCTGTGTCACCCGGGGCAAACATGGATTCCACGCCCATTTTGGCGCCCCCCCCCCCCAGTGCGGCGCCTGGGGCACATGCCCCGCTTGCCCCCCCTACTTGCGGCCCTGGCCTGACCTTGTCTTGGTTCAGCTAATCAGAACCAGGCCTGATTAGTACTTGATGGAAAAGCACCATGAAATTTCGGAGCTGTAGGCTAGGCTGAGATTCAAAAAACATTACAGCAGAAGGCAACAGCAAACTACTGTTTATGGTTTGGTTCATTAAGGTACCAGTGGACAAGCTGGCTTTGAAGGAGACTTTTTCTCCATAATGAATCGGAAGGTTGATATTCGGGATCTCTTGAATGCCACCGAAGATGGAATACAAAGCCACGCCACGGGCGAATGAATGAATGAATGACCGGCCCGTCTCGCTCTGCCTTCCGAATTGGCAGCCAGAAAGGCGGAACGGAAAAGACAGGAGACCAGAGGCGCCGGCCCCCACCCCGCATCTCTCCGCTAACCGTCCCTTGCAGTGCCCAGCAGGCGATCTAGCCGGGGATCTTTGCAACGGGTGCGGGGGGAGGCAAGGCACCGGACCGAGGGGGCGGCACGGGAGACCTCCCGCTCTTCCTCTCGCGTTTATCCCCCGCGGGAGAGAAGCGGCCGCGGGGCGCGAGCGTGCCCAGGTACGCCCGCTTCCTACACGCCGCGAGGCTGCGGCAGCGTTTGGAGGCTGCTGCTCGGAGTCCCAGGCTGGCTGGGAACGCTGGGAGTTGTGTTCCCGGAGGGTCCAGGCTGGGGAAGGCTGCACCGATCCGCGCGCCGGGTTTCCCTTTCGTTTCCTGGTTCTCCCGCGCCGCATCTGCTCCGAGGTCGGTCCCGGCTGCCCTGACCAGCGAGGGGGCGGCCAGGCCGCTGCCTCTGCCTCCCCCTCCCTGCACACTCACCCAAGCGCAGCCTGTCGGTTTTCTCCAGGATGACCGCCGACATGGTCGCTTTTGGAACGGGTCGCCCGGGAAGGCTGGGCGCGGCTGGCTCGATAGCGCGTTCCTCGCTCGGCTCCCGGTTCTGATGCCAGCTGCCAAGGCGATTGCATCAGGCTGACGCGGCTGGCCCTGCCGCAACGGAGCCCGCCTCTTCCACCCCGCCGGCGCTCATTCATTGGGGGAGGAAGCGTCGTCAGAAGGGAGGCTGGGAGCGCCCAGCCTTCCCGGGCGACCTTTTCCGTTCCGCCGCCCTGGATGGCGTCCCCGAGATACAGAACCCTTCGGTGGTCGTGTTAATGTGAGCAGCGCAAACCGGGAGCCTCGTCGGAAGAGCCCTGTTGGGTCAGCCAGAGGCTCGGCCTCCGTGTATCATACAGCGGAGGGTTGGATGCGTTTGGGAAGCGCACAAGCTTGTCCCGTTTTGCTTCGCAGCCACCCGTATTTAAGATGTGCAAGCTAGGATCCAGGGCGTAGCAAACAGCCTTCCCTATTAGTAGCCACATCCTCCATGAACCCACCCAGTTTGCCTTTTAAAGTGGCCAAACTGGCAGCACATTTCATAGATTAAATGTGCCCTTGTCATACAGGGTGGGAATGGGGGTACCCCCTTAGCTCCCCTCTCCAACTTTTTGCCACAATTTGTTGGGAGGGTCAGAAGATCTGATAAAGCCAATAAATATATCCAGGGATCAAAGCATTTTTTAAAATTTTTAAATTACATTTATTAAATTTAAATTTTAAGTGATATTTTAACTTTATCATAATATCTGATACAGTTACAAGCATGCTTCTCTCTCATATAAACAATCAAATCCCACCATTCCTCCTAAAATGACGATTTGCTACTTTGCATTCTCAAACAATGGATTTTTTTTCAGAAACTCTCCAGCTGGTCTTGTGTGGTGCCATCATTCCACTGAGATATTTAGACCAGCCTTTCTCAACCTCTTGACCCTGGAGGAACCCTTGAAATATTTTTCAGGCCTCGGGGAACCCCTGCACATTCAGGCTCAAATATAGGCTGGAAGTTACAAAATTATATTCATGGGCGGGCCTGTATATATGCATTAACAGTGTTCCTAAACTAAACATAAAGAATGAAACTCACCTCTTTAATGTGAAGTTGTCCGAATTTGAAATAATTTTTTAAATAAATTGTGATCTCCCAGGGAACCCCTAGTGACCTCTCGCGGACCCCTGCTTGACAAGCCCTGATCTAGATATTCTCATGGTTTATCGCAATACTTAATTTGGCTGCTAAAAGTAGAAATGCTAAGTTTTCTTTTATTTTGCAATATTTTGTTCTGACCAACAAATAAATGCAGTAAACCTAACTGGAGAAAACCCCAGTCTTCAGCTTCATAATGTATCTCATTACCACCTCTCTGTGTTTTCCTGAAGCTTTCATCTTCAGCCATGCTCCTTTGAGAGGACAGGTGTTCCAAAAGGCTTTCTGAACGTGGCTAGCATTAACGCCGCATCCTGCTTGCCATGGAGAGCTGTGTGTCTCTCTTGCAAAATCAGGCTTTCCCCACTGAGGAGAATGGGGAAAGAACCTGAGTAGGAATGTGCTACATTTTCCAAAATCCTTTTCTGTTTGGGATCAGAAGCAAAAACAATTCCTTATTTCTCGCATGCACTTCCCTCTTGTTCTTCTTTCTCTGCTTAGCAACTCTGGATCGTTGTTAGATCATGCCACTCTGCAAACTGAAGTCAGAACTCTGCCATCACTTAAGGTCTTCTTCAAGCACAGAGATTTCTTCCTGCACTTTGAAAAATGAGAACTCAGTTCTTATTCTACTATGTCTCCTCTTACCCACTATTCCAAACAAAAGAGGACGTTTTCATAGCTTGCATGCGAGGCCCAGGAAGGTCTCATAAATGCACTGTTGCCCCTGTCCTTTGGCTAAATGTAGCCCAGCCTTTCCATCTGATGTGTCCACAAAATCTCCAACCAGAACATTTAAGAAGTGGTTTAGCATGTCAACTGAAAAATGTATTTGGTTTCAGCTTAGCACATTGTATGATCCCAGCTAATGTGATGTACTCAGCGAACCATTGGTTAGGGCAGTGTTTCTCAGCCTTGGCAGCTTGAAGATGTGTGGACTTCAACTCCCAGAATTCCCCAACCAGTTCCCGGAATTGAAGTCTACACTTCTTTGAGCTGCCAAGGTTGAGAAACGCTGGATTAGGGTGTGATGAGAATTAGGCCACAGGGTGTATATAATATATAAATTTACTCAATGAATTCTATTTATGCTTAAGGCTAATTAAAGTCTTTGTAATATGAAATTTATAGCAGTTAAAATTTGCTTTATGCATGCACAGTAAGCCAAAATTAAACAGACCTTGTTATTGTTTAGTGTCGTATGAGAGCTAGTCCATGAATCACAAACACTCTATAAAACAACTTTTGCTACTGCTACTAATAAGACTCATCTGTTTTCTTGTTTTTGTTTTAAATAAAGTTTATAAGATATGACGTAATGGGAGAGATTATTTTCTTCTACTCTGTAGACAGGTAAGCGTTCCTAAGATTAAATTCTTTTGCAATGTGGAATTTATAATATCAAGTTTTGTTAAAATCCAAGCTACAGGTAGTCCTTGGTTAACAATGGCAATTGGGACCAGAATTGCCATCGTTAAGCAGCATGGGTGTAAAGCATGTCACGTGACCATGCCACTTAGTGACAATTCCAGCATTCCTGGAATCCAGCTGAGTGCCTGGATTGCAATCATGTGACCGCAGGGACACTGTGACATCCAGAACTCCGAGGACCAGTTGTAAGTACCACTTGTTCAGTGCCATTGCAAGTTTAAACAGTTGTTGAAGGAGCAGTCGTTAACTGAGGACCAGCCTAGCTTACTTATTTCATTTGGCTCTTCTAGACCTCGCTCAGGGTGAGATTTACAAGTTTTTGATTCAGGCATTTAGATGAGAAATAAATGATTGATATCGGAAGTAAGTTGTGTTCCATTTTGTTATTTTTATGAGTATCTAAATCAATTTGTATTTAAGACTAAGAGTAGGGTTTTGGATAACTGTAAATATCCTGATAACTTTTGAAATAAATATTTTAGGTTGACTCCAACCTGACATTAGAATTTCCTTCCTCTTCCACTTTATTTATTTAATAAATTTATATAGCCGCTGGACTCACACACGGTGACTCCGGGTGGTGACTCTGGATGGCTTACAATTAAACCAAGAGAATGGGGGATATGGGTGACTCCTTTTTTACCAACCCCAGTGTTATAAAAATCAGCAATTGTTACATGGACATGTATGCACACTTACAATACCAAGGACACTTTAATAAAAACATTCAGAGCAATTAAAATACTTTTTTTTTTCATACCAGATAAAAACATTAAAAGTAAATCTTTTAAGAAATAAAATATTTACACTTTATAATTGAGATACAAGTGTACAATCAGTGTACTAAAGATGCAAATATTGCACTTAGATTAGAAGTCTAAAACATAAGGCTAACCTCTTCCTCTGAAGAGGTTCTAATCTCTGAATAGAGAAATCAATCTTTGAATCAAAATACAATCTGCTGTCATTTACCGAAAAGCTGTAAACTTCCACATTCAGTAGTAATAATGAAGGAATGTATCAAGACACGTTCCTAGCAGATGAGCTCAATTCACCCACCTACCCAAACGTGAGGAACAGTTGTGAATATTGAACTGGATCAATTGGTGCATGCTGAGAGTTTTGAAATGTAAACCATTTTTAAGTCCCAACACAATGAAATGTGTAGATGAATACAGTTTTAAAAAGAACACCATACTTACTTTTACTATTAAAAACCATGCAATAGATTCATCATAAACGTGAATTATTCCCTTGATCCAGGCAGTGCTTCAAACCATTCTCCCCACTCCCGCAGACAAGATGTTTGCCCTTTCATAGATTTCATTACGTGTATAACACGGGAGCAGTTTTCGAAGTATGGTAAATCTTCACACATCTATTTTGCCACATAAACGTGGTGAAAATAACAATGTCATCTTCAAGCATGATGGTGCCCAGACATGGTTCCTACCACAGAAATAATTCCAATATAAAAGACAGTGCTATATAAGAATCACCCCATACTGTTTAACTGCTAGATGGCTTTGATAAAGAACAGATCAAGTATGAAACCAACCAACACATCTAAGAGGAAGGTCTTCACTGATTGAATCTTTCTTATTTCTCAAACAGATACAAATCACACAGTAAGATTTATAGTAAAGGTGAGAAGACTGGGTATAAAATACACTGCCAGAAAGGCACATTAACTCTTGCTGCTACAGAGCTGCTACATATTTGGAGAGGGGAGTTCCCCAAAATGCCCAAACTGAATATATATAAGAAGCCATTGTCTCCTTGGCAGGAAGTTCTGGAGAAAGCATATCTGATTAAGAACCAGAACTCTTTGAGCTTTCTCTGCCCAAATGTCTGAATGTTATTAAAAGCATGCAGCCCCGATGGACTGGCACAACCTTTGCTGCATAGTGCATTATGCTCTAAATGCTTGCAACGTAAAAATGCACAGCTAGTTGGAAAAAAATTCTTAGGTTGCTGAAGAAGAAGAAGAATGGCCATTACAGCGGAATAAATTAATGGAATGAAATGGCACTCAGATAATGTTGCTGCTTAGTGGTTCATCTTTGGTGCTGAGGCACAAAACCTCTGTCAGAATTGGGTTTTTTAAAAAAAAAACAACTAAGTACCATTTAAAAAACCCTTAAAATCGTTAGGCTTTAGGTCCAAGGAATAACGATATCCTTCAGTTTCAAGTGGAAGCAATGTTTATGCAAGGATGAAGAATTAAAAATACTCCGCAATCGGGTCCATCCAATTATAGTCCCAAACAAAGTAACTCCGTGGGGGGGGAAAATAGACTCTCTTCATAATCTTGCACATGCTTAAAAAAAAAAAGAATCTGCCGTCCTTCATAAAAAAATAAACTTTTTGTGCTAGCCTCCCTCCACTTTCTGTGGGATACGGGACGTCATCAACTGGTTTCTTCAGCTTGCCTGACTCCTGCCAACTTGTTGCCCAGAACTGCAGTTAGGGATGCCCGCCTTCTATGCAGGATCCGCCCAGAAGCGATTAGGTCGGCATAGCCTCGCTGATGGGAGAAGGCGTACGCAGAACGACGGCCAGTTACCCCACGACGGAAGACGCTCGGTCTTCGCTTCCACTTCTCCTCCTCAGCCTTGTACTTCTTGCGGTTCTTCTGAATCTTTAAACGAGACAAGTGTAGAATAGATTAAAACTAAGAGGTAGAAAGAGATGCAATAGCAGCTGTTAGAGCAGAGTTAACTTGTGAGCCTCCCATGATTTATGGAGCTCTATCATGGATTTTTTTAAGAATGCACATCTTCCTCTGAAGCTTGTAATGAAGCCTCCAGCTTGAAACTTCCTCCTTTTCAGTTTGTCCTAAGTGACTCTCTGTCAGCCCTTCCAGGTAGTCCAGACAAGAAGCACCAACCACCAACCATTCCTTCTGCAGGCTCAGCTGCCTCTTATGTCACCGTTGCCTAGTTTGGGCTCCTCCCCTCCTCCTCCTGTCTCTCAAGGACATTCTCCCAGACCATTACGCTCTCATTCCTGAAATCCCAATATTGCGACTTTTTAGGCCGATACAGGAAGAAAAGCCTTCATAACGTGGCAGGTGTTGGAATAGATGGGAGGGGGGATTATGATGGTTATAATGTTACAACGAATCCTCATTTCCTTCCTCTCCCCACCATGCAATCTTCTGCTCATCTTTAATGCCAGAGCTGCCTATATGGATATAACTTCCATTTTGGGGGAATGGAGCAAGAACATAGGCATCCTGTTGAAAAGCTGATGGGATTACACATCTATTCAATGCTGATCACCTTGAATGTAACAGAAAGCAGATAATCCTGCAAGGAGCCCTAATCACATCTGCAAGACAATCATAGCCTAGGAAGCTTTTCTGTACTTAACTCATCAACCCTTCCAAATAACCCACTCTGGACAAATAATATTTAAAAACCCCAGCTTCATTCTGAGCATTTGTTCTCATCTCTAGCTGCAGACATTCCAGGGGAACTACATCAGCTGGGTAGCTAGATCTGAACTCCCCTTGCTTACCCTAGATAAATTCTTTAAGCTATCTGAGCCCAAGTCTCCTTAATGAGCTGAGCATGAGTCCAGCTGATGTGGCTAAAACCAGTAAAGGCCTGTTAGGGTCCTCCACTGAGCTGGACTTGCAGTTGCAGCCGCCCAAGGAGGTCACTGGGCATTTCTGGAGCTGAACTTATTCTCTTTAGTGCACAGCCTTGGGAGACCACCAAAGCACCACCTTTGCATGTCCCTGCAGCAATCCTTGCTGGGTTGGGTTTCAAAGCCTGGAAGAACCAGCCAGCTTCATCTGATCTGCTGGATGCAAATTTGACAAGGGAGCAGTATACCTATGTTCACCCTATGTTCACATCTGAGTCCCCAGCTCCAAGAGGAACATGGGTTCAAGAAGTCAAGGAGCACAATGAGCTGACCCAGCCAGAAGACACTGGTGAGCAGCCCTCCCTCCCTTTCTCCTTCTTCCACAGCCCTTCTTCTGGAAGCTCCATCTACCACTATCCTCAAGAAGAACCACCATGTGACCAAAAGGTACACCAGTCTTCTCCCCTCCTCCCACTTTACTGTCTTTGCATACAAACCATCTTCTCAGCCCCCTTTTCTTTCTCCCTCAAAATTCCCAACCTCCAGTTGTCTGGGCCACTTCTCCTTTTCTCTTGCTTCTACAAAACACACTACCTCTCTTTTTCCAGAAGGTTTGGACCTGCTGCCTCCTGAAACTGCATTGTGCATCCTGTTACACTATTAACCACCAGGAATTATTCATTGCTGTTCCCTCCACATGCTATACGCTATGTATATCTCAATGAAGTCTACGTCCCCAACAATAGCTCCTTTTCCAGGCAATGCCATGCCCCATTTACTGTTATTTTTCCCATGAGTATTTCATGAACATTGTTCACATTTTTATCACTATTCCATCGGCACTGTTGTTTTAAAAGCTATTTCCCCACTGAATATTCTTTCCCTAATGAAAGCTCCTTTCTCCTTTGCTGTCATTTCCCATTGACATGTTTTCAACATGTTGTCCCTCTGTAAAATTCAATCCCATTCTCTGAGATCTGAGTGGTCACCATCTCTGGGCTCCATATTCACTCTGGGATGCACAGCTTTTAAATTAAAGGAGTATTAATCTCCTGAAATTAGACTATAATAATCTAATTATAGATCAAATATATTGCAATTGAAAGCAGAACATATCTGTGATCAGGGTGTCTGCTGAAAAAATCCCCCTCCATAACCAACTGTTTGAACCATGGTTCTGCAGGTATAGATAATACAACAAACATTTAATCAAACTTAGAAGTGAAAGCTTCTGAACCCCTCCCTGTGGTCACACTGGTGGAGGACATACAGATAGACAAAGCAAGGGTCCCACAGCCAGGCTTGTTCTGATTATCATAAATCATGAATGCAGCCAGGGATTTATGGCTATAAAAGACCCACCCAGATCTTCTGCAACTTGTTGGTAACTTGGATTAATAAGCAGAATTTCCTACGTACCTTTTCACTTTTTGTAGGCCAGATAGTCATCATCAAGAATCGAAGGGCAACAACAGGTAGCAAACAAAGGGCAACAGACAGAATTATCGTCAACCAGATATATGGCTGTCGGAGGGCATTTGAAGCAGTACCTAGGAAGGAGACATGACAGTTACAGTAGGTGGCTGACAGATGTGGACTTCCCTCAAGCCAACAAAACAAAAAGCAATCTTTAGTATGCAATCACAGAGGCATCCCAGAGGCACTGGCAAATGATGAAAGCCACACATTCCATGAGATCCACTCCCATATAAGCAAGAACGAAGGGAAGAGCTTCCATTGCAGTGGTGCAATTGTCCAATCATTGTTTGGACAAATGCATCAGATCCTGCAGAGACCCCTGCGCAGCGATTATCATAAATGTTACTGGCTTTGGGGGCGTGGTGTGTGTGTGTGTTAACTTTCTGTTTTTAAAGTATATGCTTTAACACTAAGCTTTTGATCCTTCTGCACTTGTTCTCTGTCCACAAGTTTTGTACAGCTGAGCAAGAGGTTGTCTTTCAACATAATGGCTGGTTCACGCATAATCTAAGTACAAATATTTGTTTGCATGTTTTGGGCTTAGCATTCTGATTTGTAAAACCTCGTTGTTTGGCTACATGGAATGTATGAACCAGGCCACTACCGCTTCTACCAGAAATCATACTTAAACCAAACTGTGGCTTAAGCAAAGGGTGAGTCTAGCTATGTGCTTTTAAAAAAAATGTTTTTTATTGAAACCTAACAAGAATTTTTTTTAAAAGTATAAACTCTCAACTCCCAAATAAAAGCAGAGGTTAAGGTGTTGGCATAATGCCAGGGAGACCTAGGTTCAATTCAATCCTCAGCCACAGAAGCTTACTGGTGACTTTGGGCCAGTCACTCTCAGCCCAACCTCCCTTACAGGGTTGTTGTGGGAATGTGAGTAGATTAATTGGTACCGCTTCGGCGGGAAGGTAACGGCGTTCCGTGAGTCATGCTGGCCACATGACCCGGAAGTGTCCTATGGACAACGCCGGCTCCAAGGCTTAGAAACGGAGATGAGCACCGCCCCCTAGAGTCGGACTCGACTGGACTTTACGTCAAGGGAAACCTTTACCTTTACCTACCAAATCAAAACAAAATAGGTATGAGTTCAAATATTAAATCAAATAATAGGCTCATAAAATGGCTAACATATATCATAATCCAGCATTCTAGTGTCCAGAATGCTTGTGATGACTATCAGTTTCATTACATTCTTTAGATTATGTAGGGTCATTTTAGTTCTTTACCTTTTGAAACTTACAACCTTGTTCAATCCAACCCAAGGCACTAATCTCTCTCTTTTTTAAAGCAGATTTACTGGGATATATGATTCTGACATTTTAGGGAGTAACTTGTTTGCAGCTGGAGAGAAAAAAATCAGTACCAACCTGTGAACTGAAATATAAGAGGAAAAAGAACATGGATCCCAGCGCTGTGCAGGTCAAACATAATGCCAAAGTAAAGTGCAATACTCCCAAATATTGAGAAGGCATTAACAAATGTCCAGTAAGATGTATCCATTCCAATCTACAAGCAAACAGGATAACAAGTGAGAGAGAAATATGAGATCCATAAAGAATAAGCTAGGAAGATGCTGGGAAAGAGGAATGGGAGAGAGCAACGTTTCTGAAACTGTGGATCAGTCAGCTCCCTGGGAAGATCATGAGAAATTTGGAAGGGAAAGGAGATGTCATGATTTTTTTAAAAAAAACCTTGTCAGCCAAGTGGGAGAGCTATCAAAGCTAGTTCCAAGTTTTGCTTGTGTAAGTCCTGATGAGCAATGGCAGTTTGAAACCCCCTACAATCTATAACATTAACTTTTAATGTTTAAAAGAGAGTGGTATATTTATTGCTTGCCCTAATCCAATTAAATCATTAATTTTATTTGGGAGGAGGGAATCAGAGAAATTCCTGGAGCCCCTGGAGTAGAAGCAATTCCCCTTGTGGTTAATGTGGAAAACTGATTGGCTTCACTTATTGTCCAACTTCCACTTCAGCTTGAGCAGGAAGAAACACAGATCCGCCAATTTTCCTTCCTGCTGACTTCACGGCCTCTAGTTCATCCCACCCGCATTTTTCCTCTCTTGGCTCAAATCTTTCAGGTTGGTTTCGAAGGGAGGGGAGGACTTGTCTTGGTAAAGACATTAGCAAAATTACACATCCTCTGAATGTGAACTGTGAATGTCAAGCTGGCATTTTAAAGGAGTTACTGAACAGCGAAGGCTGATTGACTTGCCTGAAAATTAACTGCAATTATGAGAGAAGACGAGGCAGTGACTGCAAATGACTGGTAATCCGAAGGAGCTTCTCCGTCTTGCCCCATGGTTTGTAGGTAAGCACCATACGGTATGAAGAAAATAATCAGGGATGTTATAATACCATGCAGCAGACTTAAGAAGAACTTCTTGTAGTTAAAAAGCAAGTCTTTTTGTCCCGAGATGTACAAGGCAGGAAACTTCATGCTCAGTTTATCACTCACATCCTTAATTGAAAGAATTATGACAAATTACAATCCAGTTGTGTTTGACCAAGCTATGCATCCCTGTAACAGATGTGCAATATCAGATACAATAGAAAAATAGCCACATTTCAGCTAAGGCATCAGTGGGCAAAAATGAGCTGCCAACGTAAAGTGTCTACAGAAATTTAGAAAAAGAAGCTAGATTCACCTTTCTGCTTTTTGAGAGGTAACACTTTAACTTCCTGATAAGAGCTCTGCCTTCGCTCGAAGCCTTGCACATACCCACCTTATAGAAAAAGTAGAGAACCTAAGACCCACCTCACAATGTTCATGCACAGGCCTTCTCCCTGTGGATGTCCAAATCAACATAAAGGTGTTCAGAGGGGACCAGTGACATGCCCAAAGCTAGGGATGTGGCCAGTCACACTCCCAGTCATCACAAAAGCCCATAACACTTGAAGGGATCTCCAACCTCATTTAAAGAATTAAGTAAGTCTCTTAAAGGGAATCTTGTGACAGTTAGTTAATAATCAGGGATTACAGCTGAAAAAAGCCACAAATATAGGTAGTCCTTGTTTAGCGACCATAATTGGGACCAGCAACTCAGTCGTTAAGCAAAGCGGTTCCTAAGTGAAACACCAACTGTGCTCATGATCCTACTTCAGCTTTTTCTTTGCTTCACAGACCTGTGAAGGTCGTCAATGTGATGACTGGTCATAAAGTTACCTTTTCATGACCGTCGTAACTGCAGTCGCTAAATGTGGCAGTCCCTAAACAAGGACTACCCGAACTCCCAAACTGAACCAATACAAGAAAAATAACTGTTAATTTCCACACCATATTGTAAAGATTGCCTATTCTAAAACACCATCAGACTCATGAGCAGGATCACAAAGATATCTGATTTATTAAAGAATAGTATGCAGGATCACAAAGAAAGCTGAAAATGAAAAAAGCGCACCAAATACAAACTAAAAACCCTGAATGAGATCCCTCCCCCCGGGGAATCTTCCCAAGCTCACAATCCCAGGTGCTCCTAACGGTTTCTGATGGTCCGCGGGAAAAGTCCTTGAGCAGAGCACATAACCCAAACACATTCCATTGAAATGAGCATAGATACAGAGCTTGGCACAAGGTTTCACAGCAGCTCCCTCCCAAACAGAAACATGCATCAGCGCCATGGTATGTGAAACATTACGATGTACAGTGCACATTGAAACAGTGAACATGACACATATTTGGTAAGTGATGAGCTCATGTTTTATGCTGTTCTTTCACTGAGTTAGCATTCAGGTCTTAGCAACATTGCAGAGGCATGAACAGATTTCCTACAAAGGGTACTAATGATATGACTGTTGCATTACATGGGTACTTCAAAGTTTGGTCCAGTGGTTAAGGCCCCAGGCTAGAAACCAGGAGACTGTGAGTTCTAGTTCCGCCTGAGGCATGAAGGCCGGCTGGGTGACCTTGGGCCAGTCCCTCTCTCTCAGCCCAAGAGCCAATCAGGCGTGGTATGGGAGTTCTAGTCCCGCCTTAGGCCTTAAAGCCGGCTGGGTGACCTTGGGCCAGTCACTCTCTCAGCCCAAGAGCCAATCAGGCGTGGTATGGGAGTTCTGGTCCTGCCTTAGGCCTGAAAGCCGGCTGGGTGACCTTGGGCCAGTCCCTCTCTCTCAGCCCAACTCACCTCACAGGTTTGCTGTTGTGGGGAAAATAGGAGGAAGAAGGAGTGTTAGGTATGTTCGCCGCCTTGAGTTATTTATAAAAGTAATAAAGGCAGGATAAAAAAATCTTTTTAAAAAAAAGGCAAATGGCAGCTCCAAAGGTGTGGCATTAATACAGAAAGCAGCCACATGATGGCACTATTTCTCCAATATTAATGTAATATAGTGCCAACCATTGGGAAATGGTTTTGCAACAGAATGGATAACACTGACATAGTGGCTGAGTTCACATTCTGTGCTGAGCAATGTTTAACTGGTTTGTGGAATAAACCACGAAGGCTGGGTTCAAACAATTTATCAAACCATAAACAATTGGTTACAAATCACACCATGCGCTAAGCCAAAACCAAACAAACCACATCATGACTTGTACTGGGCGATACCAATCGAAGATTACCATGTGAATTTAACCAATAGAAAATTCAGAGGCAATGTTTTCATGGCACCCAGAAACAGCTATCAATTTTTAAGGATAAACTTTTAGCTTATTATTCAGATATACCTGGTCAAGTAATCCAACAAGAAGAACTGGGAGGCTGGAATATAATACATTGTACAGCGTGATAAACCAGTCCTCGTAAGCTGTCTGTAATTGCAAAGAAAACATATTACACCTTTTAAATCCAAAAGGGATGAGAGTGTTAAATTATCAAGTCAAAACCAAGCAAAACTACGTATTTCTGGCTCTTAATGGCATTAGGAATAGTCGTGGTGACGCTAGAGGTAAATTGGTTGGGGACGTGAATAAATGTGTGTTTTGCTATCAAGAAAATGCCATACTGTTGGCTATCTAAATAGTCAGCAGTGAAAGTTAGATAGTGCGATGGACTAAGGCATACAGATCTGAACATTCATGTGGCAAAGAACACAGTAGCTGATAAGAAAAATGGAACAAGCAACTGCAAATCATACATAAATTATGAAAAACTACAGCAAATAGTATTGCCAGGGACGTGGTGGTGCTGCGGGTTAAACCGCTGAGCTGCCGATCGGAAGGTCGGCGGTTCGAAACCGCGCAGCGGGGTGAGCTCCCGCTGTTAATCCCAGCTCCTGCTCACCTAGCAGTTCGAAAACATGCAAATGTGAGTAGATCAATAGGTACCGCTTTGGCGGGAAGGTAATGGCGTTCCGTGTCGTCATGCTGGCCACATGACCCGGAAGTGTCTATGACAACGCCGGCTCCAAGGCTTAGAAACGGAGATGAGTACCGCCCCCTAGAGTCGGACTCGACTGGACTTTACGTCAAGGGAAACCTTTACCTTTACCTTACAGCAAATAGATGAATTTGTATTCCTTGGTAGAATGCTTACTGAAGATGGGGAAATGGATGAGAATAATTTAAGATGTGCAAATAATGAAGAAATGTAGTGGGTAGTATCTACTCTGTTGCAAGGAATGAAGGTCAGTTGAAATAAACACAGATCACAATACTTTGTGTATTGTTGAATATACATACATGTGTACATTCTATGACTAAGCTGGAGGTAAGTGTGGAGCAAAATATACTTAAAGCAGTTCTAGCTACTAACTTAATCAGAACTGATTCACAAGCTAGGTTGGCGCAGCCAGAATAAGCAAAATAAATTCTATAATACCAGAGCCAGAGAGCAACTAGGGTGCTAACACTTGACACTTATTGTCATTTCTGTTGTAGTTTCTAGAGAGAATTCAAAGGAAACCACACAATGGCTGTATTCACACAACATGTTTAACCAGGTTACTGAATTAACCCCTTCCCTGGCCCACATAACACCTTGAGTCCTAAACAAATCAAATGGGTTGCGTTTGCAAAACAAATTAAGGCACACAAAAAATCTAACCAAATCAATACGAGCACTAAATAAGTTTAGCTTATTGTGCAAATGCAGCTGCTAGACCATTATCTGATTTGACTGAATACACGTTGTGAATATAGCCTGAGTTCTTTGCAATAATCTGGTGCAGGTATTACAAGATTATGGATAGCTATAACCTGGTTATATTTTTCTCCAGGAGCGATTATTGCCTGGTGAATCAGCTGACGTGCATTTAAACACTTAATGACAGTAACTGGGACCGGAATTTCCATTGCCAAGCAACACGGTCATAAAGCATGATGTCACATGACTGCACCACTTAGTGACAGAAATTCCAGCACTTCCAGTTGCTGTCTTGAAGTGAATCACCATGGGTTGTTAAGCAAGGACGTCACATGGCCACCACTTGTGACCTCCTGCTGCCTTCCCCATTGACTTTGCTTGTTGAAAGCTGACAAAGAAGGTTGCAAATGGCAGTCATGTGACTGCGGGATGCTACAATGCCAGAACTTCGAGGACCGGTTGTAAGTACCCCTTGTTCAGCGCCATCTTAAGTTTGAACAGTTGCTGAACGAGTGGTTGTTAAGCAAGGACCACCTGTACTTGAACATTTATGCACAAAGCTGATATAATAGCATTCCAGTCTCTTTTTATGACACAAATCAACAGAAATATATAATTTCATAAATATTTGTAAATACTGATTGCTGTGGAGTTTCACAAGCCTTTTTGATCCTTTACCTGAGCAGAATAGCCATTGAAGAAGGAGTACCAAAAATGGACTAAAGTAAAAGCAAAGTTTTTGTAGAAGAAATACCGAAGGAACTTGCACATTCTAATGTAAGACCATCGACCATGAACTAGCAACAGCCTTTGGAGATATCTGAACTGGCCAAAAGAGTAGTCACTGGACATGACGGCTTGCATCCCTTCTTGTCCACTTATCCCAACGCCAATATGTGCAGCTAGAATAAGAGTGAAAAATACACACCATTGAGTTAGCTAATTTATTATACAGCACCTCCAGAGCTTCAGCTATTGGGCAGTTATTTTTTTTAAATAAATAAAATAATTAATAAATACGTTTCAAGAAACATTATGGAACAAGACAAGTTTAATTCCTGTTTTTATGTATGTTACATGTCATGTAGCCTCATTATCATTTTTATGTCAATCATCTCTGCATTTTCCCAAAAGTATACGGTGATTTGTTTTTTAATGTACAGTGCACTTCAGGAATGCAGACAGCACTCGCTATTTTTAAAAACCTTTCCAAAATTAACATTTTAACAAAACTTCATTGTGTAATGTAATGTGAAATTCAGAAACAGCAGACCCCTCCCCCCAAAAAGGTAAACCCAGAATACAAGGAATGTGTAGGTTAAGGAACTGAATAAAACACAACATAATATTTTTCCTAAAGCCATTGCTACCATGACAATAAAGTTTGAGATATGCATACATACATATTCATGGCATTGTTCCTTTTCTTCGTAACGAACTTTATGCAACATTCAGAAAGGGAGTAAGAAATAGTAAAGCAAATAAATTAAAGGCATGATGTAAGAAAAGAAAGCATAATTAAAACTAGTTTCATCAGATGACTCAGAGATACTGATCTCCAGCGGCCATCCTGGCTTTCTTTGGTCAATCAAGGATTTCAGTTTTTAGTAAGACAGAGAAGATATGGACTAAGTATCAGTCAGTCAAAGACATAATTGCTCCCAAACTCTTAGGTTTTTAAACGTAACACTGTCTGGAATAAAAGCTAAGGTGTTCTCCTTCAGTTCTGATTCAGATTTGATATTCAAACTCCAAAGTCCAAATTCAGCTTAAGTTCCCAAAGAAAATGTTGCCTGCTTTTAAAATGTATTTTCTGCTTTCATAAAGAAGTTGACAAAATTGGCTCTTAATTTTTGTTCTGGCTAATCAGAGGGTTGGGGGATTTGAGGAAAGAATTTGGAATTTGGAAAGAATTTGGTGAAGGGGGAACTAGAGCAATGGAAATGCTAAGGCATAGAAACTACGGGACAATAGCAAGGAAAAACTCAGCCTCCAAACTTATCTCAACCTTTCTCTTTATAAACTTCCACCCAAAAGCTGCCAATGGATTTTTTTTTCCAGAAGTGACAAAGTATTGAAGAAACTTTTTTTTTTTTTTTTAAATTTCCACTACACAAAGGGTGGGGTGGAATTTAAAGATGTTACTTCCAAGTCTGACTTGACTTTACTGCCAGGTCTGAGAGGAACAGAGGGCTGGGGTTGATTCTCACGAACCCAGGAGAATAACAGAGATACCACCTGTTTCACAAGATATATGCAACGAACTTTCACTTTAACAGGCTAATATTAGAGCCAAGCCAAATGTCCATTAAATGGGGAATGGGGTTTTTCAAGCCCCAAAACATATTTGTGCATGAGAAAACCTACTTTATGATGACAGTGAGTGTCTATTTTGAGGGACGCTATGAACATTGCCTGGAGTGGTTCATCAAACAATGGGGCAGGTCCATTATTGCCTCACATTCAGACAAACCCTGGATCCAGCAGACTTTTTTCATTAAACCCCATTCTGTTAAATTGAGATCCATTAAATTTAGGGTTTACTGTATTTAGAATATGGAAAGTACTTCAACAGAACTGACACACCAATAGCGTATTTATTTATTGCATCCACCTGTTTCTCAAGGATAAGGAGTGCCAAGCTACCTTGCTAGAAACAGGGAGAAGCTGTCCAGACATTCAACCCAGCATGGCGACATAAGAATTTTTATTGCATACTAGGCTGAAGCCATTTTAAGCGTGCCCTCTGTCAGTACAAAGTTGAGAATGTTCTTATACCTACAGTACTTTAATTTTGGTGTTTTTCCAACAATTCAACAGATGGTGTTGCATTTGTCAGCCTCTGAACTAAGGAACTGTTAGCTGCTGAATTTCTGCCCTGAGAAACTCAAGCTCCCAGTATAATTCCCACAGGGAGTCATGAGTCAGGTTTGACTTGCAAGTCGTCCTCACCTGACACACTAAGGCCTTTTCCTTAAGGGCAATCTGTCTCTGTCTTTCATGTCTCTCTCACCCCAGAGAAAGGGACTAGACCTTGAAAATCAGGGCAGAGGCCCCATCTACCAGTGTTCTGTCTTTCAAGGTGTATTCTGGGGCAGACAAAGTAGCTAATGGGCCAGATAATGACCCCCTCTCTCTGCTGTGATAACTCAAAAAGTTTGTCTGAAGTTTGTTGTACAATCCTGCGCAAGAGCAGCAGCATAGGAGCATAATTTGGATAAGACAGGATCTATTAGCTGTGCCCAGCAGTGTTTACTGCCCAGCCTTGGACCCACATTGAAACAGACAATGATGCACTAGGAGGGCCAATGGTTTGATTCAGTGTGAAGATATGAAGAGAGCCTTCATATCTTCCTCAGAAAACAGAACCCAGCTGTATGCAGGAAACCCACAAGAAGAGATAATGTTAGGCCTAACTTACTTTTAATCATATTCACATCATTAGCACCATCTCCAATAGCCAAGGTTATGGCTTTCTTGTATCTCTTTACCAGATCAACCACCATGGCTTTCTGTTTGGGGGTTACTCGGCAGCAAATCACTGCACTGCATTCGCAAGCTAAATCAACAAAGTTTCGTTGCTGCTGCTCCTTGTTCAAGTCTGCTCTTCGCTTGCTCTCCATATGCTTTTGTTTCTCTTCCACTGTTTTGGGAAATTTAAGTTTCAGGAGGTTCTTTTTCTTCTTTTTCTTCTCCAAGAGAATTTCATTCTGTAAAAAAGTTTCACCTCGATAATCTTTCAGATAGCAACATATTATGCAAAGACATGAAAACATTAACCATACCAAAAGGACAGATGTCTATTATCAGTAGAAACTGACTGTAAAAGTAAGCAATATTGACTTCAAGAGAACATGGGATTGGAACCAAAACAGTATGTGACCTAATAGTTGCATTGATTCTTTCTTGTAAGACTTTTCTAGTCAAGGAAGTGTCCTATAAATCTATTTATGGTCCAGTTTTGATCATTATGAGTGATGATAATCCAACGACAACTAAGGCTTCTACAAATTCATTCACCAAATACATTATTTATGAATGAGCCACCTGATTCTTCAATACATCTCTATAAATAATATCTGCTTCAAATACATGGATACTGATCCAAACCAACCATTTATTTGATCCTGTAAGGCAGTTAGGAAACTTTGGCAAATGGCCACTACTGTGAAAATATACTGTACATATGAAACTGTCAGCCTTTCAAGGTAGACCAGGCCAAAAAACAGACACTGCAGGGATTCCAGGAATGCTACTTTATAACTGTAGGGTTTAACAACCAAATCCTGAAGGCCTGTTTCTTCCTGTCCCATCTTATGCCAAACAGAATCAAGGCAGGGTTATTTTGTGTTTCTGTTTGATGCTTGCTTCCATTTCTTGACTGTGTAATCTCCAAGTCCCTCATTAAGAGCTTTCATATGTTTCCCAAGATTGTCTCTAAATTCTTTTACAGAAGCCAGAGAAAGAGGGGGGAAAGCAACTGAAATTCCATGATTTCCCAGAAGGAGCCATGAAAGGAACAAGATCTTGATTCATTGAAAAAAAAGATAGCAGCTTAATTACACCACAACTTCTTTCATGCATTTTGTTAAGCAGGGAGTGGAACTATGCTGGTTCTGTAAAAGTAACATGTGCTTTGAGAGATCACTAGATCTCAAGCTTTTGTTCAACTTTTTTCATCCCGATGCTTCTCCAGATGCAGTAGAATTACAGTTCTTAGAATTACCACCACCACGCCCCAGGATGGTCAACACTCAACACATCTTGATAGTACCAAGTTGCAGAACTCTCTTTTTCCATTATTAATGGTTACAGACAGTTCTCTCACACCAAAGTCGCAGGTGTGAGTACCTTGTACTTACCAGCCATGATCCAGTGATAATTAATGCATGGTTTCCACCCTGCTGAAAAAAGGGTTCATTGGTGGTACTGGATTTATTCGCATTTGCCCCACTTCTGTTCCTCTGGTTCTCCAACCTTGTTTGCAAAAGGGCACTAAAGGAGGTGAGGCAAGGGGAGAAATCTTTTTAGAAATCCAACATGTAAAACATAAGAAATCATGGTGACTGAAAACAGAATTAAGTATGTCTTAAAAAACACAACCACTAGAATTTAGCAGATGGCTTCTTGCAATTTAAGGTGTACAACGTATTAATGGACTTACATATCTGCTGTTTTCCTAGAACCCCAATGGTGAGTAAATAACTTAATTTAATTGTGTAATCTCTGGATTTCATCATAAAAAAATTATCTACCCAAACAAGAACTTCCAGAAGCAACACACCATCTTTTTTTCAACTCAACAGGCAACTGTTGAGTTGACGCAGAGAAACAGCAGGAGGGAGGTGATACTTAATCCTACCTCCCCACGTTTTTCTCATCCCACAATGTATGCAGGGCCACAACTGGGGGGGAGGGCAAGCAGGGCACATGCCCTGGGCACCATGCTGGGGGGTTACCAAAATGAGTGCTGGGGGGGGCACCAAAATGAGCACTGGGAGGGGTGCCAAAATGGGTGCGGAATCCATGTTTGCCCCGGGTGACACAGACCCTAGTTGCGGGCCTGAATGTATGAGCAACTTTTTCTGTAAATAAGATTCTGAAAAGTGTATTTGTCATGGGACATAGGAAAAGAAACACTAAAGATGCAAAATTCCACACCCCAAGTCCATTTGTGTACTATAGTATGCATCAGAATAGCACAACCTCATATATTACTCTGGAGCTGCACTATTACTTGCCAAAGAAGATGTGTTACTATTCTTTGATTGTCAATTAAAGTGGCTTCGGTACACAGGAATGCCTTGGAATCTTTTTAGTACCAGCACAGTCAACCTAAAATATGACTAAGATACGATGTTCACAGTATTTCATCTTAACAATAATCCTGGGAGGAACCTAGATGAAGAGTGCACAACTGTCACAATATCACCTAGTCAGAAATGTGACTAGGCCTGGATTCCAACCTGAGACTCTTCGTCCAAGTTAAATGTTCCAGCCCAGCATTCCCCAGACTGATTCCCTCAACTCACAAAATGTTCAACCACCAATTTGTCTGATCTACCCAGCCCCTGGCCATTCTTGCTTGTAATTCTCTAAGCTGCAGTCCCAACATATTTGGAGATATGAAGATATAGCACCCATCTGCCCTTCTCAAAGCTGCTGCTTATTTTCTTAGAGTCAAATGCGGAGAGGTGCTGTCATTGTGTCCTGGGGAGTCCAAAGCACATTTTAGAATCAAATCCAAAACATTCAGATCACTTTTAATGTAATCTCTTAATTAGAATTGTTTTACCTGATATCTTCTCCATAGCAGATAGTAGTTTCATCTGTTAAAAGTTCACAGGAAAAACCAATATTTTCAGCAGTTTCTGTAAGAGGAGAATGCCATGTCACAGTTTGTTTTCTCATTTCTTCCATGCATGCAAGCATGTGAACATGTTTAGTCAACAATTCAATAAGAGAAACTTTAGAATTATTTACTGCACATATGTAGAGATTACCTTGGGGAAAATAAGTGGCAACTGACTATGCAAATTACCTTTTTTGTCACCTGTCAAAACCCAGATCTTAATATCTGCTTTTGCCAATTTGGAGATGGTTTCTGGCACCCCGTCTTGTAACTTGTCTTCTATTGCTGTGGCACCTAAAAGCTGCAGATTAGGAAAGGATGAGGCTTATTTAATATGAACACAGTAGCTACATTTAAGCCATTAATGGTTTATCATTCATACAGACTACCAAAATATTAAAGGTGGCTATCCCATGAGAAAAGCTACACACTGAAGATGACCATGGATATTACTGTACTGAGGTAATATTTACTTATTATTGCATTTATTTCCCACCCTATCTTTTGATGCTCAAATTGTCTTACATGAGGGTCTCTCTAATTTTATCTCCAGAACCGCCTATGAAATAGGCTGGATTGAGAGAAGGCCCAAAGTCACTTAATCATCAAGTTCAGCTCTGTAGCTGAATGGGAACTTCAATCTGGGTCTCCCTAATCCAGGACCTAAATTACATCACTCTAGCTTTGTGCTATATTCTTCTTATAAACCAAACAAGCACTTTCTGATCCCCATCCTGATTAGAGTCCCGAGTTAGGTTACCCTGAGAAAGAGAGTGGCTATCTCAGAATCATCAAATGAACTTCATGACTATATGTGGATTTGAATCCAGGTTTCTCCAATTCCTACTTTGACATTCTAAATATGACAGTACCTCTAGCCTTCAGTACCAAAAGGTGGAGGAGGTAAACAATAATCAACATCTCACTTGTCTTTTTTTCTTTCTGTGCTGCAGCCCCTGTAGAGGCCATAGTTGGCAATCTTAGGGCTCATTTTATAGGTTACATTTTTTTCTAGGTCAGCTGCCCCCTCCCCCAATGTATTAGAGTTCATCTCCCAGAATACCTAGTCTTCAGCTACGCAAGCTAAGAACTCTGGGAATTGAAGTCTAACACTTACTGGATAAATCATGTTGGGGAAGGGTGCTTTAGCTAGAAGGATGAAAACATGTAAATTTATTGGAAACTATTTTGGGGGCATAATGTTACAAATGGATTTGTTCCACATCCAACTTTTGAGTTTATCATCAAAGGATTATATCTTAATTTGATCTATAATTTCCAGTATTGGTTTGATGTACTGCTTATTGTTTGTAGTTTTGTCAGTGATTTAAACAAGTATGCTTAGCTTTAAGCCCAAAAGGGATATTCAAGTTTTGTTTAGAGAAAGAATACGAAATATTCTACAGTATTGTAAGTCCTTAATGATATACTGGAATATATTAGTTTTTATGATGCCTTGGATCCATTGTTTCTCCACCCATGCTTTATCATTCATACCTTATTTCCTGTTTTCAGGCATGTTCTATATTTCTCTTACTTATATTATCTTTACTCGTATGCTTTCAAAAATAATAAATGAATGAATAATAAACAAAACCATACAGGAGAAAATATGTACCTTTAGCAGCATTGCAGACAGATCGGAAAATCAAGGTGGAAAACGTAACATGGGACGCACCCCATAGGAAACATTTGCAAGGTCAAATGCAGTGTCAAAGAATAAAAGCTTCCCACCTCAGCTCTCCATCAGACTTACAATTAAATTTTGCTCGATTTCTTCATACACTTTGTCTAGAGCTTCGTCGCGGTTTCTTATGGCCACGCTAGCTGCCATGAACTTTTTATTCCATGCTTCATATTTGTCATTGCTAATGTCCTTGTAGCAAAGGCACAGAGTTCTAAGGGTTTCATTTGCAAAGGCCTGTCAAAGAGAGGGAAACAATGGTTGCAAGAACCTATTTGCTTCTGATCTGAAAAAGTTCCCCTTGAGAATAAGAATAATAACCTTAATCATCCTAATTACCATTATTATTATTTATTAAACTTGTATGCTGCTGAACTCCCAACAACTCTGGGCAGCTCACAACAATCAAAACACAGAACCGTATATATTCACATATAAGCCCATCAGCAGATAAACCGACCCTCAAAATTTTCGTATGTTTTAACAGTCACAACTGGCTTATCTGCGGATGGCACATTTTTCATGGTTTTTTCCTTTAAAATTTGAGGGTTGGCTTATGCGCAGATGGACTTATCTGCGAGTATCTAAGGGATATATGGGTACTTTAAAAAGTATTACCGTATATACTCGTGGATAAGCCCATCCATGCATAAACTGAACCCATTTTGGGGGGTGTATTTTGGCACCTAAAATTCTTGGTTTATCTGCAATTCGGAAAACCAACTTTTAAAAAAAGATAAAATATGGCAGGAATGACAGACCAGATGGAATGAAGCAAGGGGTCTCACTTTCCCTTGCCAAAGGTCTGTCAGGCCCAGCCCAAGAATGACAAAGAATCAATCCAGCCAAATGTCAGTTCTTTATTTGCTCACACCATATAGACAGAATCTTGCCAGACTAAAGCTACTCTACTTGATCTAAGGGGAAATAACCTGGGAAGGCTCTCGGGTGAGGCTATTCTGAACCTCTTAGTCTTCCCATGTTCCCTCTCTGGACTGTGTTTTCTCTTATCTCACTCCCCTCCTTGGAATATGCCCTCCTTCCTGAGAACCAGCGGCGTTACTAAAGTCCATCACATCACCTCCCCGTTCAGAGACACATTCCACCACAAGGTCTGAGTGAAGAGCCAGGTCTTCATAGCTCTTCTAAACAACAGCAGAGCAGGGCCAACTGGATCTCGTGGGGAACCTTGTTCCAGAGGGCAGGTGCTGCTACAGAGAAGGCACACTTCTGGGGTGCCAATAGATGACATTGTTTAACCAAAGGAACCCAGAGCACGCCAACTCTGCCAGATCAGAACAGCCAGGCAGATACTAAAGGAGACGGGCAGTTTCTCAAGTAACCAGGCCCTATGCCATGTAGGGCTTCATAGGCAATGACTAGGACCTTGAACTGTACCCAGAAGCAAACTGACAATCAGTGCAGCTTGCGAAGCAGAGGTGTTACACGGGCATGCCAAGGAATACCCATTACGGCCTGTGCTTCTGCATTCTGGACCAGCTGAAGCTTCCAGGTGGTCTTCAAGGGTACCTCCATGTAGAGCACATAGCCGTAGTCATGCCACAAGGTGACTACGGAAGTCAGACTTTTTCATTTGTATTAATACTGGATGTCTTGTAGAGGGGGGGAAAAATGGAGGGATATTCAGGAAATTCAACTATGAAGGGGAAAAATTAAAATATATATTAATTGATGCTTAGTCTGGACCTATGGTACAAAGTCACCACCAACAACAACAACTTTTCAAAACAGTGCAATTTTATGCTGATACAAGGAAAATCCATTGTCTTCAGGGAATTGAAGTATTGCAGCCTTAGTAAACCCAACTATTTATTAAGTTTTTCTCCTTCAGTCTCAGAAAAATGTTATACTGAAACTATTTATCAGTTCTTAGCTCACATCAGGTAATTGTGCAGGAAGATTGAAGTGGTAAGTTAACCTGATAAGATCTGTTCAAATAAATCCCAACTTACATCCAGTGAATCTTCGGTACGCTGTTTTATAGGATTTCTTGGCTGCAGCCGTTCAAAAATCACTGTATCAGCTCCTTTGCAATAAAGTTTGATGGCCCCATTGGGGTCTCTTGCTACAAAAAGCAAACAGAAAGAGTTAAAAGATAAACCATATCTATACTGAAGCTATGTTATCAAAACAGATATATTTTACAGAAAATACATGCAGTCTTCCACTTGAGCATTGCCCCAGGAATCTTTGCAGCACTCTGGAATCATTTCCAGAACTTTGTCGTCATCAGTAAGTGAGCCAATTATTTTCTAACTCAGCTGCAAAAAGAATGACCTTTCAGTTTGTCAACAATGAAGCCCTGCAGAATTTGGGAGGCTGTTTTCCCATAGGCAGGAATTTTGCCTTCACTCAGCTCCAGAACATTAGATGTTCTGTTTACAGGTCCTTTAAGGACAATAGCAGACTGACAGCTTTGCAGCCGGCACCACCACTACTTCACAATGACCAGAAAGACAGATATTTGCATAGATTAGACAAATGTACACCACCTTACTGATTCCACATTAAAATGCAACCAGGATTGATCTGAGCTGTTTTGACTCTTTCAGATCATGACAATTGTTCTCTCACAGTAGCCTAAATGAAGGCAGTTGGGATAAAATTGATCAGAGGCTTGATTCTCCCTTCTTTTTAGTAGAGGACTGATGCAGAACAGATGAGGTGAAGAGATTTTGTTGTTGTTGCTCCAGGACCATCTTTCTCTACCCTCTGCTCCCAACCACAGCAACTGTCAATATCCTGTTCATAGTGCCTGTTTCTAGCCATTCTTTAGAATAGATCTTCCCCACTCTGCAGTCTAGTCACTGAAGCCACATGCAATGAAGTTTATACTGTAGCTCCTAACAAGAGTTCCTGGGTAAAAAACTACTAAAGCACCATCCTTTCTAAGTTAGCAACAAACTTTTAAATACACAGAGCAATGGTGCTTGGCAGCTTTGCAGTTACTCCTTTATAGCAATTTATAACAATAACAGTTATCTTTTTATAGTTATCCCCTATAAGGCCATATGCACACAGTAAATGGGGATGTGATAGGTGGCAGTAATTTATTTTCTTTTTGCATAGAATGCAGGTGCAGGTGAGGTGATGGTTGTTTTAGGGTGGAGAGCTGATTGGATGATGCATTTTGCACTCTCCCATTGGTCACCTGGTTAGAGGGCATTGATTGGCTCATGTTGTTCTCTTCTTTCTGAAGTTTGCAGCTGTGAAGATAATTCAAAATCATAGGAGAGACTGGGAATCAATCAGCAAAAAATATACTTTGCAAAGTGCCCAACTGCAAAGGGGCACCAACAATTTGTGGGCAGAGAATGTTGATTACATTCATCTCCTGTAATTTGTCCGGAGGTATACAGAAGACTTAAAGAGGAGTAGTTTAATGGTATGTGGGAATGACCTTGGGAGACAAGAAGAAGAGCCACAGCGAAGGGAATGGTCAGATAAGAGGCAGCTTAGCCTTCAGCAGGAATGTGGGAGGTTTAGACAACATGGAAGATGACTGCATGGGAGGACTAAGGCTTACAGCTAATAAGACAGTTTTGTATGATGTTACACCGGAAGAGCATCTCTTTAAGACAGACAAAAGAAACTGAGACATCTTCCTCCTTAAATAGAAAGACGTGGTATTAACTGTGTCTAGAACTGGAAAAAAACAGTTTACTTACTGATAACAGACATCCTTTTTCTGTCACTGTTGAAGTCCAAAATGGCAAGCACCTCGTATGTTCTTACAGTTCCCATTTCACTTATAGTAATAGTATTTTGCGTCCGTGAAAGGAAGGCATAACCGAGGTTTCTGGCAGCAGTTACCAATGCCCCTTCATCTGGAGAAGCAGCATGGTAGTTGAGCGCACCTTGATGATAAGAGCAAATGAGAAATCCTCACAGACACAAGAACCACATTCTTTGTAAACTGATGCTGCGGTTGACAAAGTTGGACAGAGGAGAAGCTGACATTAAGTGTTAATGGAGCTGAAGTTCCTGATCCCTAGTATTTATTTATTATTCATTCATTTATTTATTGCATCATAATCAGCCTTTTTTCTGGAAGCTCCAAGTGACAAACAATGGGGTTGCCTTTTGTTTTATCTTCTCCAACAACAACTCTATAAGCTAGAGCAGTGTTTCTCAACCTTGCTGCCTGCTGCCTAGGGAATTCTGGGAATTGAAGTCCCCACATCTTAAAGTTGCCAAGGTTGAGAAACACTGAGCTAGACTGAGCTAAGTAAGAGCAACGGCCCAGCCTCAAGTTAGGACTTCTGCATGATTCTCCCTAGTCCAAAACAGTATCTTAACTGGTACATTACACCAGCTTTACATGGACTGGCACATTGTGCTTATGTGTCCATTCCATAGTGCTAAAATTATATTGTATATTTATATTTTATGTTTTTAATCACTATGAACTGTTGTTGTTTTAATGTATTGTAAGCTGCCCAGAGTTGTGTTAAATTGAGATGGGTGGTGGAAAAATGTGCTAAATAAATATATAATGTATAAGACCATCTAGAGTGACTCCTGTGCCCCAGATTTTAGGAGATCCTCAGGCAAAATGCTCTATCATGAGAATATGGTTTGGACAAGTAAGAAGGCCAAAAGATATCTTCACTGCCATTAAACCAATCCTGAAGCTGATGCAAGAATCTGACTTATTCCATATCTAGTTAATTATTGTTTCTCAATTCAGATATACTACAAAATCATAGCTAACTAAAGATCTCACACAGGACTGAGAAGCAAGTAAGGAAGTTTTATGCATGCAGGCATGTTTCTGATTCAGTTAATTAAGCCAAGATAAATTTGTTTAATATGTGCTAGAGTTTGTGGGGTGGAGAATTATGAGATAATGGGGAGTAGAATGCTTTGAGCACAAATTTCAGCAAAACGGATTCTTGGCAATGCCAACATTGGCTAACAAATTGTCATGTGGTAGTCATATCTGAGATACTAGGTCAGATGTTCCTATCAATAATGTATACTTTGGAAAAATAAAGGAATAAGCGCCTTCTAAAAAGAGTCACAAATGTGAGATGAGAGGCTATTCAAGTTGTATAAACAAACAAACAAGATCCTTTGGCACCATACAGTGTACATTAAGTAGGAGTACATTAGATCATACCAGGCAGCACTTACCATCACTAGCATCCACCATCACTGTGTGACAAATTGCTAGAAGGAGGAAGAATTGCTGAATTTCAGTTTCCTTCCCAGATTTAATTTTTTCAATCAGGGAGTGATCGTAAAAATTGAGTTTCCCATCTGCATGCGTATTCCAGCTGAAATCAACTTGCTATAAAATATAAGAAGACAACATGGTAATTATAGGCATTCTTCTAAATAATGACGAATCCCTTGGTCCGATTCCCTAATATAGCACCCATGGCACCAATCTGCCCATCTGCATGCTGCAACACAAAACGATAACCTGAACTATCATCTTTATTTCTCAGATCTCTTCTGGGCTTCACATATACTCCAATGGCACTTTCAGAAAATAAAAATGTTAAGGGGCTGATATCCAGTGCTGCCTTGAAGTATGCCCATCTTCCTGAAACAAAATACAGGGAAAAAAAACCCTGAGATAATAGCATCCTAAGAGGCTAGGAGAGTACTTTGGTAAAAAAAAAAAAAAAACCTTGATAGCCACTTGGTTCACAAGGCCAAAACTTCTTAAAATTCCTCATGGGGCTGCCAGCCCCAAAAGATTGAGGACTCCTAGCCTCATTAACTTAGCCTAATTAATTTACATCTAAGGTAAAACATAAGCAGTTCCTGTGTATACTGTGATTTATTGAACTGGGAGGCATCAATAGAAAAATATGCACTGGCTCAACTTTGCCATATGATAACACATTTTAAAATTTGCCATACTCAACCCCAGAAACTACATATTACATGTAGCAACATCATCATCATCATCTTGTATGGCTTCCTTGAATCCAAGTAAATAACCTTCTTTAGGGTTAATTAGATGGTCCACCAAATTTGTATCACTTTATCCAGCTTCCAATTTTATTTTCATTAATTTTAAGTTTCCCTGACCTCAATCAGGACCAGGAGAGAAACTAATCCTTTCCATTTCTCACATGTGGCCCTGCCTTTTTATAACCATCCCTTACTCTCCTTTAGATACTTCCACTGGCTCCAGCAGGGAGTAGAATTTGAGAAGAAAAGGGAAAAAGAGAAATACCAGGTTTCCTTCATGATGAATTAAATCCAGATTGATTCACTGAGTGCTTAAATTTAATGCAAGTAAATAAGGAAATGGAGCAAGGTGATACATATTCCAAGTATTATCTAGTTTGTCTCTGAGATAATAAATATTGACTCACAGACACTGGCTCACCATCTACAGCCCAAGGTTCAAAAAAACACCTGCTTCCCATGCTTTTCAGAGTCTCAGTCCATAATCTACCCCAGTGTTTCTCAACCTGGGCAACTTTAAGACGTGTGGACTTCAACTCCCATAATTCCCCAGCCAGGCATCATAATCAGCCTTTTTTCTGGAAGCTCCAAGTGGCAAACAATGGGGTTGCCCTTTGTTTTATCTTCTCCAACAACAACTCTATAAGCTAGAGCAGTGTTTCTCAACCTTGGCAACTTTAAGATGTGGGGACTTCAACTCCCAGAATTCTCCAGCCAGCCTGCTGCCTGGGGAATTCTGGGAGTTGAATTCCACACATCTTAAAAGTTGCCAAGGTTGAGAAACACTGGTCTATGCACTTAGAAACAGCATGAACCTGCCCCCTTCCTCTCTCCTTGAAGTAGTAAGAGATGTATGCAGGAGACAGACACTCTTTCCTGGAATTCTGCCAATTTAAGATAAATTGTTTCCTACTGAAAATTACTTACCTCTGGATGATTATGCTCTTGGCCTGTTTTATCCCTACAGTCTCCTGAAAAACAAAACAAAATAAAATATCCACTATGGTGCAAACACTATCTTGTTTTATCAAAAGAACCTATCTACTTCAACCATCTGCTTCTACTAGTAGACTGTCAAAGATGCACAGAAACAGACCATGAAGGGAATCTTGCACAGCTCAGGCAAGATTATCAGCAATTTCATCTTCCAGCCATTAGACATAGCTAATAATATCTGGTAGATCAACCTGAACTTCTTCTAAGGGTTTCCAGGAGAATGGGAAATACTTGTTTGCACAGTTACCATCTGGTTTTGCCATATTGTGAATCATTAGATTCATTTGCCTAATGTTTTATTACAGTCACTCAAGGCTACCTTATCTTTGTAGCAGGCAATCCTGTAAGTTAATTATACTAACTGGTGAAGGAATAGTTCATGGAATCATAGAGGTAGGGAGGGCAATTTAGGTCTTTGCATTTACCTTTCTGCTCAGTGCAGGAATCCAAATAGAAGCATCTCACACTGATGGCTACCTAGCTTTCACCTGAATACTCAACAATCCAATGAAGAGGAGCCCACTGTCTTTTCCCTAACACTCAGTGAGAATCTGCCTTCCATTATTATTCCATACCCTGCATTTTGGAGCAAGAGAGAACAGGTTTTGACCTTCTTCTATGTGGCACCCTTTCAGGTTTTGAACAGTCCTATTATATACCATAGTCTTTTATCACAGCTAACCATAAACAACTCCTTCAATTTCTCTTCTAGGTCTTACTTTCTAATCCCTGAACAATTCTGAACCTGTTCTAATTTGATGGATCCTGCTTGAGATGTAGTGCCCCAATCTGTACCCAGCACTCGAGCTGGGGTTTGACTGAAGCCAAGCAGAGGGAAATGTATAATTTGGAAAGTACAATTTTGTTGATGTTGTTGTTCTAAAACTGCACTTGCCCTCTTTTAATCACATCACACTTCTGGCTCATATTTAACTTGAAATCAACTATTCCAACCATTTTTTTCACAAGTACTATTACTTAACTAGATAGTCCACATCGTATACCTGCAGATTTGACTTTCTTTCCTAAGTGAAGAACTTTGCATTTGTCCAGCTTCGTACTGTTACTTCCAGCCTATTTCTCCAACCTGTCAATACCCTAGTTTTGAAATTTATTTCTACCTTTCAGGGAATTAGCTATTCTCCCCAATTTTTTATCATGTACAAATCTGATAAGCATTGCCTCCACCTCATCATCCAAGTCATTAATGAAAATACTGAAGAGTGGGGGATTCTGGACATATCCTTGTGGCACTCCACTTGGTCCTCAAACCTCCTTAATCTGATGAGGAACTTCTGATGAGCATTCTTTCAGTATGACTTTCATGTCAACGAATTGTTCAGTTCTTTCATGATGCCATGAATGTCTTGGTAATCAATTTCATTTGTTGTGAAACTGAGGCTTACCATAAGTTTGTCCATTTATGCTACATTTTTTGAAGGTCATGATATTCTGTGTCAGTGTGCCTGTCTTGTCTGAGAAGATGTAGTGGATCTGTCCCAGCTGTTCATTCAAAGTGGTAGTTCTGGCTTTCGCAGCTGTATCCTTCTCTGGATAATACATCTGCAAGTCCCAGTTGATAAAGTAACTTTGGCCCAGACGGATCACTTCAACACTAGTGAGTAAGAAACAACAAAGTTTACCCAGTTTTCAGAACTTCAGTGCACAAAAGTCATTTAACAAGACTTGCAGATTCTATAGAAGGACTGTGGAATGACCAATGAATCAAGCAGCTCCTGAATCTGAAGGGGCCATTGAAAACTATAGAATTATGTGAAGTCTTAATAGATGCATTTTCATATATAAATCAACTTGGATTTTTAAAACTGGGCCAATTCCTAAGAGAGGTGATGAGTTCCCCTTTACCAAATATGTATAAGTAGAGGCTGGACAGACATCTGTCAAGGATGCTTTGGATCTGGAGTCCTGCACAGAATAAATACAGATGTGTCTCAACAATCCACCTTCCAACTCTTAAGATTCTATAAATGCTAAGAAAAACTGTCTGGCATTCTAAATTCAAAACAATCTTTTATCAGAATACATATTTCTTACATTAGCATTTACAAAGCTGCCAACTCACATCCCTAATCAGAGAAGGGAGAAATTTTTCTGCTTCTCTTTAACCACTGTGAATATGTAAAGAAAGAAGAAAATAAAGACAGCAGCTGGTGGCTGTGTTCATACAATATGCTAAATTTGGATAGTTTTAGCCTTGGTTTACAAAATTAACCCAAGTGTGTCTGTGAATATTTGGCCCATATGTCTTTTGTTTCCTTTTTTAGCATTTTTCTCCTTTCTTTATAATTCTGTGTATTCCTTTTGTTTTTTGTATTCAGTTAATAAAAGAAAAAAGATTTCTTGAAAAGAAATTAACCAAGTTAAATCTTCCCTAGCTTAGCATCTTGTACAATCCCAGCCAGGATGTTGTCCATTCCTTAGTCCTGCTTAGAGGATAAGATCTGTCCCTACTGATTACGGTATCAATGTGGAGACAGCCCAGTCTAGCCAATTACTCTATAATACTAAGATTCAGGACCAACTGCACTGACCTCAGACAATGTACTCCCTCTGCCCTCTCCTCTCTTTCAAGGGAAAAAGGAATGGAGAAGAGAGTGAAAGGAGATCTTTGTGTTAATAATTGCTTTTAATCTCTACTGTTCCTCTTGGGCCATCTTAAATTCAAAGCTGCCTTCCTTTTAGGTAAATGTCATACTGTGGAAAACAGCTTTGATTCTTGTCTACATGTACCAGTTTCCTGTCCTCTAAGTTTTGTAGGAGAAACAAGATACAAAGAATTCTTGTGGGATTAAGGCTACAATCACCATGGCTCACTTTTTAAAAAAAAAAAATCCTTTTAAACAAATATATAAATACTCTCAAACATAGTTATTATTTCCATGAACACTTTTGGGCCCCACATATGCCCAGAGGCATTTTTATACAAGTTGAAGTCTAGTCACTTGTTTAGAGAAAAGGATAGAAGTCAGCTGAGTTGGTGAGAGATCATCCTCAAAGACTAGAAATGGTGGTGGGGAGCAATCTCACCAGTTTGCTTTCTAATATATATGGGTATTTTATGACTGCCCATGCCATCCTCACAGCCATGTCCCAGCATACTCTCCAAACATAAATCTGTTTCTTGGCTCCCAAAAGATTGGGACCTATTAGAACAACTTCATTGCTTATACTCCAATCATAATGAAGGTTCATGTCTTTCTTACCTCACATAGAGGGATATGGGAACCATGGTGTTAAGCACAATGATATAGCCCCAAAAGTTAAGGAAACCACGGTATGGAGGGGATGTATCTTCACCGTCATAGAGATACCAAGAAGAATTGCCAATCTGTTGTTCCCAGTAAGTGTGTCCAATAGCCAGACCGGCGGATACCAAGATGAGTAATACGAAAATCTGAAATGTAAACACAACAAAACAATGCTATTATTGCAATAATATTCTATCCCCCAGATATCAGTAGTGATGTATGGCTGTAAGAGTTGGACCATAAGGAAGGCTGAGTGCCAAAGAATTGATGCTTTCAACTGTGGTGCTGGAGAAGACTCTTGAGAGTCCCTTGGACTGCAAGGAGGTCAAATCAGTCAATCCTACAGGAAATCAACCCTGACTGCTTATTGGAAGGACAGATACTAAAGCTGAAGGTCAAATACTTTGGCCATCTAATGCAAAGAGAGGATTCACTGGAAAAGACCCTGATGCTGGGAAAGACTGAAGGCAAAAGGAGAAGGGGATGGCAGAGGATGAGACGGTTAGATAGCATCACCGATGCAATGACCATGAATCTGAGTAAACTCCGGGAGACTGGAGGACAGGAAGGCCTGGCGTGCTATGCTCCATAGGGTCACGAAGAGTCGGACATGACTTAACAACTGAACAACAACAGATATCATGAATAATCTCAGATTAACACACTGGTGCTTGAAGTGGGGAAAAAATACAGACTTGGTCACTACTGGTGCTAATGAGTCCTAAGAAGTGACTTAGTATGGGCAACTCAGCAATACAGAGACTGAATCAGTATCAAAACTACATCTGTTACCACCTTGTATCTGCACTATTGATATGAATCCAAAACAATTAGGTCAAAAATTGCATAGTATAATGCACAAGAGAAATAACAATAATTAGATGCATTCCTTTTTATTTCCAGAATCTTCACAGTGGCTTGAACTCACTGTTCAAACCCTACAAGAAACGGCTGAAAGAATTGGCCACTTTTAGCTTGCAAAGGTAAGTCTAAAGGTAACTCTCATAACAATCTGATAATCTTTAAATAACTGAGGAAGGTTGTCATAAAGGACAAAGGGCAGAGCAACTGTCTGTTGCTGCAGGTGGCAAGATAAGGATCAGTGGGTTGAACAGATGTTAGGAAGAACTTCATAATAGCGAGAGCTGTTGGTCTTCTTTAGGGAGCAGCAGGCTCTCTCCTTCACTGTTTGCATTTAAGAAGAGGCATTATGAAATGCAGAAGATTAGGGTTTCTTTTTTCTTTTCTTGCTAAATAGGCTGCTGCTAAAGAGACATATAAAGAGACATATAAAGAGAGCTGGTTTGGTCTAGTGGTTAAGGTGTTGGGTTAGAAACCAGGGGGCCATGAGTTCTACTCCTGCCTTGGGCATGAAAGCCAGCTGGGTGACCTTGGGCCAGTCACTCCCTCTCAGCCCAAGAGCCAATCAGGCATGGTATGAGAGTTCTAGTCCCACCTTAGGCCTGAAAGCCGGCTGGGTGACCTTGGGCCAGTCACTCCCTCTCAGCCCAAGAGCCAATCAGGCGTGGTATGAGAGTTCTAGTCCTGCCTTAGGCATGAAAGCCAGCTGGGTGACCTTGGGCCAGTCACTCCCTCTCAGCCCAAGAGCCAATCAGGCGTGGTATGAGAGTTCTAGTCCCGCCTTAGGCCTGAAAGCCGGCTGGGTGACCTTGGGCCAGTCCCCGTCTCTCAGCCCAACCCACCTCACAGGGTTGTTGTTGTGGGAAAAATAGGAGGGGGAAGGAGAATTAGGTATGTTAGGCGGGGGCCCTGCATTATTTATAAAAACAATGAAGGCAGGATAGAAAATAAATAAATAAATAAAATAAAATATTGATGCATTGAAGATGCTTCCTCATAAATATGGATCCTGGGTTTTCTTTGTCAGTACTGGTTGCAAGGAAACATATAGCTTACTTCCCTGATACCATAATAAATGTTTGACTTACACAGATTAACAAACAAAACAGCTTTTGTTAACTCTAAATGCCAAAGAGGAAAAGTAAACTGAAATATCTTACCGTGTACACCACATAATTCATTAGATAGTCGATTTTAGTCCTTTTAAACCACGTTTTCCCACTGTTCTTCATTATTTTTGTGTCTGCCCCTAAAAGCACATAAAAACTACGGTGTAAATGTCATTTCTTTCAGACTCTCAGACACATATTAATAATATATATTTATTTTCTTAGATGCATACGAAGAATCTTTTGGCAATTTTTAAGTATGTTGTACTATTTATCATAGTCTTAACATGTCAAAAACTCTACTGAATGTAAATTTGTGAAAAAAAAATGTTTTTTTTTTACATCAAAAAGGCAACAGTGATATTCCAGTTACTACATAGATACCTGCAAATATGACAAGTCCATGACACACATCCGTGTTTCGGATTTTACAGCCACGTAACAAAATGTTATCAGCATCCAAAGCATAACTTTTTCCTTTCCATATCAAGGTGCCTGTAAATTTATCTAGACGATTGTTAGGCTCTTCACACTCTATCAAACCTAGAAGGTTGTTAAAAAGAGCAGCAAGAGGAAAGAAAAAATTCTGGATCACAACATTGTATTTAAATGTTTTCATGGCAAGCTGCTCTGTTTAAAAGTGAACAGTAGATGACATGCAATACAGGTAGTCCTTGTTTAGCTACCAAAATTGGGACCAGCAACTCAGTTGTTAAGCGAAGTGGTCACTAAGTGAAACCATGACTGTACTTATGATCTTACAGGTAGTCCTCACTTAACGACCACAATTGAGACCAGAATTTCAGTTGCTAGGCAAAGTGGTCATTAAGCGAATCCAACCCGATTTTACAACCTATTTGGTGGCAGTCGTTAAGTGATCCACATGTTCGTTAAGCAAATTATGCGGTTTCCCATTGAATTTGCTTGCCAGAAGCTGGCCAGGAAGGTTGAAAATGGCAATCATGTGACCATGGGACACCGCGATGGTCATAAAGCCAGTTTGGTCTAGTAGTTAAGGCAACAGTCTAGAAACCAGGAGTCTGTGAGTTCCAGTCCTGCCTTAGGCATGAAAGCCGGCGGGGTGACCTTGCGCCAGTCCCTCTCTCTCAGCCCAAGAGCCAATCAGGCGTGGTATGGAAGTTCTAGTCCTGCCCTAGGCATGAGAGCCGGCTGGGTGACCTTGAGCCAGTCACTCTCTCTCAGCCCAACTCTCCTCACAGGGTTGTTGTTGTGGGGAAAATAGGAGGAGGAAGGAGTATTAGGTATGTTCACCACCTTGAGTTATTTATAAAAATAATAAAGGTGGGATAATAAATAAGTAAATAAATAAATAAATAAATAAATGTGAACCAGTCCCCAAGCGCCCAAATTGTGATCATGTGACCACAGGAACGCTGTGATGGTTGTGCGCGAGAACCAGTTGTAAGTCAGTTTTTTCACCACCGTTGTAAATCTGAACCATCACTAAACAAATGGTTGTTAAGTGAGGACTACCTGTACTTCAGCTTTCCTTTGCTTTACAGACCTGTGAAGGTTGTAAATGTGAGGACTGGTCATAAAGTTACTTTTTCATCATCATCGAAACTGCAAACAGTCACTAAACAAGGCAGTCGCTAAACAAGGTCTACCTATACTTCACAAGTAGGAATGGATTCCAGGTGCTACTCCTTTTCTTGACCCATTTTAGAGCCTCTTGAAAATGCTGCCTAGAACATTGGAAGGCCTCTGAAAAATGGCGGGTCATGCATGAAAAATCTGAAGAACCCTAGTGGGAATCCTCCTGATCATTCACCAGGGGCATGTATTTAGCACAGCCTACTTGTATGAACCAAAACAAGCTCCTGAATACCATTTTAGAGACAGAGGCTTATAGTCAAAGTAACAAGTAAAATTTATTACTGAAATTACCTCCTGCTACAGAAGGCTTGCACCTCTGAGCTTTCTAATCTCGTGGTAGGGAAAAAGGAGAAAAAAGAAAGAAGTAAAGCATTCTTCTTATCGGAGCCAAGCTGGAAGGGTGCACCTAAGAGTATCTGTCTTTCCAGAAAAAGCAGAACAAAAGGAACCAGCAGGGAATCTTTGCTGACATTAGGGGAATTAGAATCTTTATTCTAATTCCCCTAATGTCAGTAAGATAAAAGGTGCAAAATATCACTGCTTCTGGAACTGCGTCTGCAAACAACAGTAGCACAGGGATTAAGGGGCAGGGACATCCCTCTTCCCCAGAATAAATGGAGACACCTTATGCTGAATGGGAGTTCTTTTCAAAGATAGTGATTCCAGCCAGTCTTTAGGGACTGCCCATTCCCCCTCATTCTGTGTTCATGTCTATCCTATTTAGAGGGGCTCCCAAATGCTCTCTTCCACGTGGGAGACCAGGAAGGTTATTGGGATAAGAATACAGAGAATTGGTCCCATGGGATTCCCATGAGGTTAGATGCAACCCACTGAATTCTGCAGAAACTGAATACTTTCCACTCTATGATGTGTGATGGGAACACACTCCGTTTTTTTCGTTCAATGTAAGCATCGCTTGCAGAATTTCACCTAATAAAGCAGTTTATGGAGAAACTCACAAATGACTGAGACTTTTGTGAGTTATTTCTTTGTTACTTTATTTCTTAGTAGAAGCCATTAAGTTCTAATTATATTTCCATTAAATAAAGGCACTTGTTGATTCTTTTCTGTTTAACTACTTAGCTTCTGCATCCTGATTAAGAAATAAATGGGAACAGCAATGCCTAATGTTAAGGGGGCTTTCTTACTTATTGAGTTTGCTAACCGCCCAGAGTCCCCCTTTTTGGGGGGAGATGGGTGGTGATAGAAATTTGAATAAGAAATAAAATAAATAAAATAAATGTATTTCTATGTACATGTGAAAAATCCTTGTCTTAAAGACTGGACAAATTGGATTTGATGGAAGATAAATCTCTAAAGATAATTAATATATTAAAAAAAAGGAAAGTATGCTTGAACAAACCATCAAATGCTGCAAGCGCACTTTCTTCTTGAAGGCATCTGTCTGTTATCTCCAGTGACATTTTGAACTTTAAGTTGGTTTCACTAGCAGAGAGGGGAAAAAATAACATCAGTCGCAGTGGCAGAACTTTAACAAGATAAATGGAGTGTTTCAGTTCTTTTTTAAGTTTGCTGCATATATTTACTTGTGCTTCCATTATGTCTTTCTTATTCTCTGGTTATTTTATTTAAAATGTGATAAATCAATATATGAAGAATAAAGCAACAGTGGCAAAATCTATAGGTCCAAAAGAGGCTTTCCCTGCTTGATATCTGAAAATGAGTTGGATTCCAACTTCTAGACAGGCACAACAGCCAGGTAATTAAACAGTAGATTAAAAGCTGTTCTACAGTTTTCCTCCATTAAGTCTAATTTACAGAATGCATTTTGTTAACGAAGTGCAAAAATAAGTTGCATAGGATGACAGAAATATGATATGTTGGTACATGTCATTTTGGGGAATTATATCATTTTGCTAAGGAAAACAAAAACAGGTTTTCTTAACAAATTTGCAGAATATAGTTTTGATGAAATTAGGATTGGGATGGGAATGGGAATTATTTAAAGCCAGCTCTCACATCCACATGGCTAATTGTCTTCTTTTTCCCTCCATTGTATCACAATGGGAAATGGCTGCTTGTGGCTGTTTGTGTCAACTTGTTCATGCTATTCATGCTGTGATTATATGGACCAGATAAGAGAGCAACAACTAACCAAACCAACTGAACCACAGGAGTGATGAATTCCTCTTTAAAAGAGGAAGTTATAAGCAGTAGCCTTGCCATAATGTACAGAAAAAACACAATTTATATGTTTAACAGATTGGTCATGCTGCATTTGTCTCGTTCATATTTTACATCCTCCGGACAGAATTACTTGTGCGGTTCTTAAAAGCAAGATCTACAGTATGTATGTTCATAATAATGAACTGTAATGTACAGCCAAAATACTGTTTTCAACAACAATTCTTCAGCTTTACTTCCTTCTTGTCCTATGCAGGCAAGTGGAATCAAAAATAATGGACAAAACAAGCTTAAATATATCCCCTAAAATTCCCTCCGTAAAAATATAGATTTGTTGTTAAGACAACACACAAGCACTGTTTTTGGCATATTTGAGGAGTGAAAGTGAGAATAAACAGACTTACCCGTCTAATTCAGCTGTTTCTACGTAACAAAGGCTATTGGGCTCTGAACTGGACAACAATAAAATATCAGCCTGGTTAAATAAATGAAATGAATTAAATGTACATAATCGTGACATTAAATTTTCCATGCAAATTTAAACACGTGCAAAGCCTTTCTACTTACAGGAACAAATGCATTTTTCCTCAAACGGATAACATCACCAACTACAATGTCTTTCCATTTTGTGTTCTGAAACCTAAGTAAAAAGATATTTACATAAACACATGAAATTTAAAGTGAAGCCTCTGGCATTTTGCTCAAAAAACATATAGAACAATAATGCAAACTTCCCTATAAAAACTTTAAAATGTATAACATGCACACTAAACACTGTATTATTCAGGAAACAACAACCTTTTTGGGCAGCGGACAATTCTGCATAACACAAAAAGTGTGAAAAGAAATAATTACAATTTATTATTTTTTAAATCTCATGTTCTCTTTCTTATTTGAATATCGACCTTCTTATCAGAGAAGGTTAAAACATTTGTGCTTACGTATCCATAAACCTGCAGGATTACAGAGACTGGTTTAAAATGTATAAATCTGATTTTTCCTCCTTATTTTATTTCTCCAAAACTTGAAGTTAAAATCATAACTTATGATTAAGCTTGTAATAAAGGGGACCTGTTTATTTAGTTATTTGTTATGCACATGGCTGAAGATTATCTATCAACTGATGCAAACTCACCACTTAGTAAACATTAGTAAAGGTAAAGGTTTCCCTTGACATTAAGTCCAGTCATGACCGACTCTAGGGGGCAGTGCTCATCTCCATTTCAAAGCCGAAGAGCTGGCGTTTGTCCGTAGACACTTCCTCCGTGGTCATGTGGCCGGCATGACTAAACAGAACGCCGTTACCTGCCCGCCGAAGTGGTACCTATTAATCTACTCACATTTGCATGTTTTCAAACTGCTAGGTTGTAAACATTAGATTTGTACAAATTGGATGTGAGTCAGATCACCAGTTCAATTCAGATTAAGGTGATCTGATCCAAGACTTTGATTTGAAAATCTTATCCAGTCTGGACTTCCAAATCAATTCAAATTAAATCAAACCAGTTTGAAAGCTAAAAGTAATTGTGTGTTTGCACAAAAAGCCGTGCAGTAGGTTAAACTGAGCCAATTTGAAGCTGTCACCTGACTTACTTCAGAAACCTGGTTCAATTCAGAAATTTGCTTGAATCTGAGAATCAAATATTTGCATAGCCATTGTAGACAGAAATAAAATCTTTAACAACTTCAAGTATCATGAATATTAAATTCTACACTTGGATTGTGAATAACATGCACAATCCCTGATAGCTGATTCCACAGCAGAATGAAACAATCTGCTTCAGGTGGCACCATGAGAAAGGGACAATAAAGAAAGAACCACCAGATACTGCTACACAGTTTGGCTTAATAGATTTTTATACATACTGTGCAAACCAAAATTACTATCTGGAATCATTGATAAAAAAGATTGGTATAATGCAATGTTTCTCAACCTTAGCCATTTAAGGTGGGTGGACTTCAACGCCCAGAATACCACAGCCAGCATTAGCTAAGGTTGAGAAACATTGATATAATGCATTTAATTCTCCACCAGATCAGAATATGGGCTGTCCTTGGCAAAAATAGATTGAGAACCATAATCTTCGTATTATCAAAGTGTATTCCTTTGTCCTGATGATTGTATAATCTGATCGCCACCCCCAGTACACACTTTATTTTCATAAATCTTGACAGAAGAAGAGCTGTGAATAAATTAAAAGTTGTTTTACCCTTTTTGGCTGGGAACCCTGACTTTTTTTCCCCCATAGAACCAGATGATGATGATTTTGTAATGGTCCTGATTCCTGGGGTGGGGTGTCACTTTATCTCCCTTCCAAGAAACAATATATCTTGAAGTAGCAACGTGTATTCTTGATTACAACAAAGTTTACTCTGAATTTGCAGCATGTTTCAGACATGCAAACTATAGTCTGTAGCTCTTGAAGGCTTTCCATGGGGGTGCCATGAGTGTCCTCACTTTTCCTGCCCCCCAGTTAATAACCATTGCACCTGCAGAAAGCAATATAGATTAGATGAAATATCTCACTGCAGTACCTCTTGCCCCCGATCACATCACATGTTCGATTGTTAATTTCATTGTCCATCCGATGGCGTGCCTTAAAGGAGGAGTGAATGAAAAGAAATTAAAAAGACTGAAGAAATAATAACAACTATTGTAACACTATAAGTCTCTCTCCTCCCACAAGATCCCTCTCATTACAGGTTCTACTTTTGGTGGATGGGGATGATGTATCTAATACTTCAGAGGCCCACAGGCAGAAAATAGTATTACAGGCAATTAAATAATTTGTTAACAGCAAGGTTGAGAGCCAGTGTGGTGTAGTGGTTAAGGCATCGGGCTAGAAACAAGGAGACTGTGAGTTCCAGTCCTGCCATAGGCACAAAGCCAGATGACCTTGGGCCAGTCACTCTTTCTCAGCCCTAGGAGGAAGGCAATGGCAAACCACTTCTGAAAAACCTTGCCAAGAAAACTGCAGGGACCTGTCCAGGCAGTCTCCAAGAATTGGACATGATTGAATGGATTAAAAAAAATGAGCATAATAATTGCAAAAGATTTATATATACTGTTTTGGGAAGCACAATCATGCCTTTCCTTTCTTTATTTTAGGAAACCCAGCAGTCTGCTCTGTTTTTTGTTTGCTTGCTGCCCTCTTGAAAATCTTTTAACAGTCTTAATAGGAGGTTTGAAAAAAGGTGAAACACAACAGAGAAAAATCCTTACAATATCATCCACTAGATCTTTAATTGCAGTGATACCCAAGACCAGGAGTAAAGGAAACATCGTAGTATACCAAGACAGCGTTGTTATCTGAGGAATTGTCTGCAATCAAAAGAACAAAACCCACCAGTTACTTATTTTTGTAAGACACTGCATAGATATCCAAGGTTGCTTACTATTTGACAGATTCCTAGGGACAGATCTGATAGCTGCAATGTGTATCTATATGGTACGGACAGTAACTCAATGCTGGTCAAAGTTAAAAAACAATGTAGAATTTGATAATTGCAGCAATGAATCAGAGTCCTAAATCAGGTTGAGAATGCCACCCTCAAACCAAACACTTTACTCATGGTTCTTGTATTTAGTAATTTTAAAAGTATTGCTATAAAGTAATCATTACCCCAGATAGATCCAATTTATGTACTGCAGTTACACAGAAACACTTTCATTCAAATATAGTGCATCCAAATGGTGTGAGTGAAAAATACCTCCTAATTCCTTTTTGTATAATACTGTTCTAGTCTGTAGATCTGAAAAGCTCATTCAGCAAAAGTATGTAGTATAATACTATTTGTAAGTATCTTAAATGATTACATTAGGTATGAATACCTTTTAACAGAGCATATTAGGGGATTTGTAATAGCTTGGAATTTAGCTATTACAACAGTCTAATTCATGTGAGCTGTGATAAATACTAGATAGAGCTAGTAAGAAGTTGTAGCAACTCAACAGAGAGTTGCTCTACTAAAAGGAGGATGTTAAAGGTTAACAGCCATGAAGCAGGAAAACCCTGTTCCCATATCAGGAAGTACTGATTTTCTGTATCAACACAAAAATCCTCCATTATTGCACACATCCTCCAGGGCTAAGATGTCTGTCTGTAGGTCCACACTACAGTAAGCTAAACAAGGAAATTTAGATCAGCTCACGTTCAAAGGTCGCTACACCAATACAATACCATAAATTGAATTGTGTAATGTGCCACGCACCCAGATGCAAATTGCTCATATACGTAATTTTTATTTCTGAAAATTTAGCATTTCCCAGATGAACATAGAAAATGCCTTTTTAGTCAAGTACTTTCCTCATGTGATTAAAACCACAAAGTATGTGTGTAAAATCAAGAACCTACAATCCAGTCTCCTAGATTGTCAACCAGCTTCCATCAGTGGTAAACGTGTATCAAGTCAATCTGGAGCTCTAAAAATTGACTACGGATGGAGCTTACTCCATAATAAAGTACAAAGATATGTTATACCTGTAAAATAAGTAGAACAAGGAAATAGAAATTGGCGATTCTTTTAAACTGTTCAAACAAATTCAATGGCAAAAAGGTAAGTGGATTATACTTGTAGGTTTTGATTGCATTGCCCTGTTGAAGACAAAAAAAAATAATGATTTTAGGCAAAGCATTAATATAGAAATCATATAAATTCATTTTGCATTTCATATAAAACATTATCCATCAAAGTGATTTGGCATGCAAGTGCATTATACAAACCAGACTATTTTGAGCAAGTCACATGAAACAGACTTTGGGATTTTAATGTTTTGAAAAAAGTCTTATCCTACTGCATACTATTCTGTTCACTGTTTGATCAAATACAGGAAGTCCTCACTTCAACCATTCATTTAGTGATGGTTGACTTACAACAGTGCTGAAAAAACCGACTTACGATTGGTCCTCGCACTTACGACCATCGCAGCATCCCTGCGGTCAGGTCATATGATCATGATTTGGATGCTTGGCAATCGGTTCACATTTATGACCGTCACAGCATCCTGTGGTCACATGATCACCATTTTTGACCTTTCCAGCCAGCTTCTGACAAGCAAAAGCACTGAGGAACCGTGTGATTAACAACCATGTGGATTGCCTAACACCCACAGTGATTCGCTTAACAGCCACCACAAAAAAGGTCATAAAATCAGGTTGGATTCGCTTAATGACCACTTCACTTAGCAACCGAAATTCTGGTCCCAATTGTGGTCATTAAGCAAGGACTACCTGCATTGAAAAGCTGCCTTGGGAAGCCTAAACTACCTCCTGTTCTAACTTGTCTCATGTTTTGTGAATATTCCCTGCAATCTATACTTTTGGAAGTGATGAGTTTTATTTTGCCATCCAAAGAAAATCTGCTGCTCAATTTGTTCTCTGACAGTTCCTACCAACAAACTAGTCTCAAAATTGGGAATCGGTTGCTCTGTTTCAAAGGTCAGAATACAGAGTTTGATGCTGTAAGGACCAGACTCAAGATCTGTTTTAGAAGACACCATGATGCAAAACCTGCACTGTATGTAACTACAATCACTTAAGGCTAAGGCATAGCTCCATAATTAACCCAAGAGGGTTATAAATTTCACGACTTAAACATATGCATGTTTTTTTAAAGAAATTCTGTTCAAAAGGATTTACTTCTAGCTGAAGTGTGCATATTACTGTTATCTTAATTTATCCATTGGTTAGAATAAAAAATTAATCTACCAAATGTAATGTCCCCAAATCATTCAAGCAAAAGATTGTTAATATATTTTTAAGTGCCTGGATGCTAAGATCAAGCTATCTAAGAGTTCGGGGCCTACAGACTTTTCTCCATGCAGTATCCTATTAAAAGCAGGGGCGCATTTGAAAGATGCCTGAAACAACCTTCTCATTAACAATTCCCAATCTCTGTAATACACTTTACAGAGAGGACTGAGAATTACAGTATGTTCTGTCTGAGTAATAAAGACTCAGTGTTGAGAAAACCCAAATTTTGGATGTAATAGAAGCCCATACAGAGAGTTACAATCCAACATTATTTTTCCAAGTGGAGTTAAACATTGTGTCAGGTTTTTGGAATATGAGGTTATTTCAAACATCCAGGCATAATTCCCAGAGCTTAATTAGCCATTCTTCTGCTAATGCATCTGATCATACAGTCTGCAGCTTGCTCGGTTTCATTATTTCACAATTTATAAATAAGGCCCAGAAAATTGTGCTCCAAATTGTGTTTTAGGGAGTTTTTGCATTCAGGCAAGTGTTTCCATGTTCCCCCCCCTTTTTTGCATTTCTTTTAAAGGTATATTGCTTATCGGAAGGTATCAAATCCAGTTATCTTTGTCTTTTTAATCAAGAAATCCTGGAATGCATATGACTTGTTGTACTTTCCTTCTCATGGAAAATAAATATTCAGTAATGAGGCAAGAGGTGATAAGCCTGGACTGATTCTTTTTTCTGTATTTACCTCAAACGTCTAGTATGCTACTTATTACTGTGTAATCTTTTATAAATGTTTAAGTATCAGCTCAAAGATATTTGTGCAGACCACATGGGGGTCCTACTTCCTCAGTGGAGGCAGTTCAACCTTCAGGTGTCACAATCCAATCTATAATCCAAGTTAAGCAGCTAGTTTAATAATATAGCATATACTGTAGTTAGGGGCTGCCAGACTGCCTTAATTTTTCAATGGATGTCTTTGTATGTCTTGAATTTAATCCTTGGTCTTTTATTAAACAACATAAAATTAGTTGCCTCTGCCATTCATTTAATACCATGTTTTCAATTTTTATTGAAAGCATTTGGAACAGAAAATTAAACCTTGGTAGAATTTTTCTTAATCAAGGCAGTTTTAACTTTCTCCATCTTAAAAAAATCTGTATATTTTTCCAGATCTTTAAGTAGTTATTTTTAAATAGAAGTTTATTGTTTTTTCTCAAATAAATTCCCAGCTATTGAATCTTTTTACCATGATGTTAAATCTCATTATTTGGTAGAAGTATTGATTTTCTTCCTCAGTTAAATTCCATGTCAACATATGAATTTTATCCTTATTGATCTGATATCTTGACACTCTTCTGGTTATTTCATTAATTTTAATCAATTAAGCTTGCTTTCTTTAGATGAGAGGCCTAAGAAATACTGGAAACTATTGCATACAGAGATGCTTACTTACCGCATATTTACTTTTCTGAATACAAAGGAATGTGGTTTTCTTAAATTGGGGTTGCTCATAGAAAGCTTTGTCATTTGCTTTAACTTGCCAACTGCAATCTGAAAACACAGCAAAACGTTTAATATATAAGTACATGGAAGTAGAGAACTGGTTCCTTTCTATACATGTATTACGTGGGCGTGTGTAGGACCTATTGTGAGGCGCGCCTTAAACTAAATAAAAGACTCAGACTCTAAAGCAAAGTTAGGTTCTGACTTTTATTCAGAGTAGAATGCACACCAGTAGAAAGCTGAAAGTGAGGGAAGCGCGCCAATAGTTGAGTTAAATAGCCTCGCACCAAACAGCGCTCCACCCCCACACTCCCCGGGTGTGCCCCATGAGTTCCACGGGGTGACCTGTCATCCATGCTTGCTAGGTGAGGGGTCGTCCAGCCCCAATCGCCTCGGGCATTGCTCCGTCTTCCATTCCGCTGCGTAATGGTTCGTTACCGGGCGATTAGGCTTCAGAATTCTTCGAAAGTGTCCGGACGTGCCCTTCCGATTCTCACCCTGATTCTCTCCTTGATAAAGGTGTTAATGGCCAATTACCAGGCAATGAGAGCTTGTAGATCTCCCAGACCCATTACTGTCTTTGTTCTGTCTTATCGCCCATCCCTCTCCAGTCATTAGCAAGCTTCCTTGCTTTGTCATGCGAGCCGTTGTGATGTCGCCAACATCGCACCGGTGATCATGACATACCGCCCCCCTAAAGAAAATCAAGCCGATGGCTTGGAGGGATATGCTACATGGAAGTTGCGGATTAGTTCGGGGGCCTGAATGTCGCGGGCAGCGACCCATTCAGGGTGGGGAAAGTGTTTCCAGCGCACTAAGTATTGGAGGGAGCTACGAAGCTTGTGGGAGTCGAGAACCTCCTTGACTTCGAAGTGCTGCTGTCTGTCGATCATGACGGGTGGGGGGGGGGAGCGCGTGGATGCCACCGGGAGGGGTCACTGGCCAGCTTGTGTAAGCTGCAGTGGAACACCGGGTGCAGCCGCTTCAAATTATGAGGTAGATCCAAACGCACTGTGACTGGGTTCACAATTTGTGTAACCTGAAAGGGGCCAATGAATTTGGGAGCCAGTTTCCTGGAAGGTTGGGGTGACTTAATAAATTTGGTGGAGAGGTAAACCATGTCTCCTACTCGAAAGAGCAGCTGTTGGCGTCTGTGCCTGTCAGCCTGAAGTTTGTATGCGGTCTGTGCCTCCTTGAGGGCGTCCTTTATGACGGGCCAGGAGCCTGCGAGTTTAGAACCCCAATCACAGGCCACCACTACTGGAGATGGGGGCTGTGGAAGCTCAGGAATGGGGACGAAATCCCGACCCGACACCACCCCGAAGGGGGTTTGTCCCGTGCTTTGATGTACCGCGTTGTTGTATGCAACCTCTGCGAAGGGGAGCAAATCCACCCAGTCCTCCTGTTGGTAGTTTATGTACGAGCGTAGGAATTGTTCCAGGGTGGCATTGAGGATCTCAGTAGATCCGTCCGTCTGAGGATGCCAGGAGGTTGACAATGCCTGCTCGGTGCCAATTAATTTTTAAAAAGCTCGCCAAAACCATGAAGTAAATTGTGTGCCCCTATCGGTCACCAAGCGAGAGGGGCAGCCGTGAAGGCGGTACACGTGCACCAAAAAGAGCTTCGCCAGCTGTTGCACCGACGGGATAGAGGCACAGGGGATAATATGAGCCTGCTTGGAAAAGTAGTCTTTGACTACCCAAATGACTGTTTTCTTCTGACTGGGTGGTAAATCTACGATGAAATCCATGGAGATTTCATCCCAAGGGCATGAAGGGTTAGCTACGGGCTGCAGCAGCCCCTGGGGTTTACCGGCCGGTCACTTAGACATTGCGCAAACAGGGCAGGATGCCACATAAGCTTTGACATCCTTCCTTAGCGAGGGCCACCAAAATTGGCGTCGGGTCAGGTGGAGGGATTTGAGGAACCTGAAATGACCAGCCTGCTTGCTGTCATGAGATCGGCTGAGGACAGCCGACCATTGCGAGTCAGGGACGTATAAACGACCCTCCACCCAGGCGAGGTCTTGTGCCATGGAGACCTTGTCAGGGTTGGCAAGGAGCCAGGGATCAGTTTTTAACGCTAGCGCAAAATCGGTATGCAACCCACCCAGCATCTGTGGTTGCCGGCGGCCCGGGACGGGCTGCGCCGGAGTCGTTTGCGAGGGGGGGGAAGTCTGTTCCCGAGCGCGGCTCCGGGTGACAGCGGCCAAACCTAATTGAGACTCAGAGAGCACAGTCCCTACGACATCGGAGACAGGCTCCACGTCCTGGGGCAGTCAGGAAAGTGCATCTGCTAAAAAGTTCTTTTTCCCTGGGACGAACTTCAGCTGAAAGTTAAAATGGCTGAAGAATTGCGCCCAGCGAATCTGCTTAGGGCTGAGGCGCCTGGGTGTGCGGAGCGCCTCGAGGTTGCGGTGGTCTGTCTAGGCCTCAAAAGGGCAAGTCACCCCTTCTAACAGGTGACACCAAGCTTCCAGTGCCACTTTTACTGCAAATGCCTCTTTCTCCCAGACATGCCAGCGCCTTTCAGTCTCGGAAAATTTCTGGGAGAGGTATGCACAGGGTTTCAAGAGTCTGGCAGGGTCCTTTTGCAGTAGGATAGCCCCAATTGAAAAATCCGAGGCATCAGCCTGCACGATAAAAGGCCGTTCGGGGTTGGGATGGGCTAGAGTTGGCTCCGCTGTAAAGAGAGCTTTCAGCCGGTCGAAAGCAGTCTGACAGGTGGGAGTCCAACTGAGCACAGCCCCTGGGTTTTTCACCTTGCACGTTTCCCCGATGCCTTTGGTCCGCAACAAATCGGTCAATGGCAGGGCAATTTCTGCGAACCCTTTTGCAAAGGCTCTGTAGAAATTTGCGAATCCCAGGAAACTTTGGAGTTGGCGCCGGGTGTGTGGGAGCTCCCAGCTCAAGACAGCCTGGACCTTAGCAGGGTCCATTTCTATGCCCTTATCTGAAATCCTGTAGCCTAAGTAATCCAGGTGCGACTTGTGGAACCCGCACTTGGAAAGCTTAGTGTACAGTTTAGCATGCTGGAGTTTGGTGAGAACCTGTCTGACCATTCTTTTGTGTTCTTTCTTGGTTTTGGAATATATCAGGACGTCGTCCAGGTAAACCAGTACCCCTTTAAACAGATGGTCATGCAGTACCTCATTAATTAGTTGCATGAAAACCCCCGGGGCCCCTGCGAGACCAAACGGCAGTACCTTATACTGGAAGGAGCCCAAGGGACAGTTAAAAGCTGTTTTCCATTCGTCCCCCTCCCTGATGCGGATGCGGTAATATGCCTCGCGGAGGTCAAGTTTGGAAAATACCTTTCCAGTTGACAAGTGTGCCAACATGTCTTTCACGAGGGGGAGGGGGTACTTTTTTGACAAGGAAGCTGAATTTAACCCGCGACAGTCTGTACACAATCTTAGGGTACCGTCCTTCTTTTCGCGGAACAGCATGGGTGCTCCCACCGGCGAGTTTGCCGGTTCGATGAAGCCCCGTGCGAGGTTTTTGTCGAGGAAGGCCCGCAATGCCGCCAACTCCTTTTGGGTCATCGGGTAGATCTTTGGCTTCGGCAATGGGACATGAGGGAGCAGTTCGATGGCACAGTCTGTCTTGCGATGGGGGGGTAACTGGTCCGCCTCCTCCTCCCCGAAGACATCCGCGAACTCCGCGTATTGTGCTGGCAACCCCTCCATGGGGGAAGCCTGAACTTGAGTGTCGACAATCTCCGCCCTCCCTACCGTCAAAGTGGGGGATTTCTCCTTGGCCGGTGCTTGGTAGAACCCATCCGCGAATGTTATCGTACGGGTCCTCCAGTTAATGTAGGGATTGTGGTGAGTTAGCCAGGGGATTCCCAGAACCACTACAGGCTTGCCCACCAGGGTAACCACAAATTCTAGGGTTTCCCTGTGTGTGCCCATTTTTAGAGTAACGTTCTCTGTACCCTGAGTGGCCGGTCCCCCCCCTGCCGTGGAACCATCAAGCTGCTGCAAGAGCAGCGGCTTCGGGAGCGGGAAACAGGGTAACTGTAGCGCATTGACTAGGTTGGGGTGTATCAGGCATCTGGAACACCCAGAGTCCACCCAAGCCTCGACCTCGATGGTCTTGGAGCAGTAGCTCAGTTCAATTGTCACGGTCAGGTTGGGACAGTCCTCACTCACCCTGATGTTAATGCGCCCATTCTCTGCCACCTGTCCAGCGGCGCTGTTTAGGACAGGTGGAAGGCGTTTTCCGCCGGCTGCTTCAGGGCGGCCACTTCGTCCTCCATGAGGTAGACGTCCTCTTCTTCATCCTGGGTCGCTAGTGCTGCTGTCAGCCGTCGGGGGGGGGGGTTGGGCGGTTTCTGTGGAGCCTTCTGCGTCAGTCTAGATGGGCAATCCGCCATCCTAGCCTTGTGGCATTCCGCCACCCGGTGACCAGCCTTCTCGCATTTGATGCACTGCCTACAGGCAAATCGACATTGTCTTTCAGCATCCCATGTTGGACCCGGCTGTGGCACTGGCCCTTTCCCGCTGGGAGGAAGCTTGTCCCTCTTAGCTGCCAGCATGAAGGTGCACTGGGCATGTTCAGCCTTCCCGGCAAGACAGATCCAGTCATGTAGTGAGTCTGGATCGTCTCGGTACAGTGCCCATTGCAACACCTCTCGATTGAGTCCATCTTTAAACATGTCAATCAGGGTGGCCTCCGACCATTCAGGGATCTTCCCTGCTAAGACTTTAAATTCTAGGGCGTAATCTGCGACCGATTTCTGCCCCTGATTAAGTTCTTTCAGTGCACCTTTAGCCCTCTCCTTCGCCAAGGGGTCTTCAAAGTACCGCTTCAAGGCGGTCAGGAAGATGTGGAAGGTAGCTAGGGCTGGGGCTCCGGACTCTGACATTTGGACATACCAGTCCGCGGCTCTGCCTTTAAGTTTTGTGGCAATAGCCGAGATTTTGGCCCCTTCCAACGCAAAACAATGTCCATATATCTGTATGTAGTTTGTTGCGTTCGTTAAAAAGAATGACAGGTTCGTGGGATCTCCATCAAATTTTACTGGGAAGTCTTTTGCGATCCCACCAATTGAAGCAACCCCAGCCTGTGAGTTAGTAGGGGTGACCCCTACCGGAGTAAAGCCATGGAGTCCTGGGAAGAAGTCCTGCGCCTGACCCCTTCCTTTCGGGGCCGGCGATAGGGTGGGTGGGATGCCGAGACCCCTCCCTGCACCCTGCGTAGCAGCACTCTTCGTGAGCTCACTCACCACAGTTGAGATGGACCGCAGCATGTGCTCCAGTGATTGCACTTTGTCCTCCAGAGCCCTGATCCTGTCCGCTGTGCCGGGATCGTCCATCCTCGTTGCTGTCGGCTGCTGCCTGATCGGCAGTCCTGCAGATTCCCTCTCGGGCGTCTGGGGGTACTGGAGTCTCCAGGTGGTGTGGGGTGTCCCCGGCCGGGGGTCCGCAACGACGTCCCACCTGAAGTGTTGGTGGCTCACGACTCCTTCCATCGAGGCCCTCCACTCTGTGCTGGGGCTCCAGGCTCCAAACTGGGGTGCGGTGTGGGTAGGGAAGGGGCTCGTGTCCCATCTCGGGAGCGCCGCTTCCAGGAGCTGTCTGGTTTCTCCCCCCCCCCTCGTTGAGTCCTTCGCGTCTCCGCTCTGAAGCACTGACTCCAAGTTCGACCCCGGTTCGGTCATCGCCAGCTGCTTCTCTCACAAGAAAAAAAATTTCTGGTAGAGGCCGGCGAGGTTCGTTCCTGAAAGACTCTCTCAGCTTTATGTGAGGTGCGCCTTAAACTAAATAAAAGACTCAGACTCTAAAGCAAAGTTAGGTTCTGACTTTTATTCAGAGTAGAATGCACACCAGTAGAAAGCTGAAAGTGAGGGAAGCGCGCCAATAGTTGAGTTAAATAGCCTCGCACCAAACAGTGCTCCACCCCCACACTCCCCGGGTGTGCCCCATGAGTTCCACGGGGTGACCCGTCATCCATGCTTGCTAGGTGAGGGGTCGTCCAGCCCCAATCGCCTCGGGCATTGCTCCATCTTCTGTTCCGCTGCGTAATGGTTCGTTACCGGGCGATTAGGCTTCAGAATTCTTCGAAAGTGTCCGGACATGCCCTTCCAATTCTCGCCCTGATTCTCTCCTTGATAAAGGTGTTAATGGCCAATTACCGGGTGATGAGAGCTTGTAGATCTCCCAGACCCATTACTGTCTTTGTCCTGTCTTATCACCCATCCCTCTCCAGTCATTAGCAAGCTTTCTTGCTTTGTCATGCGAGCCGTTGCGATGTCGCCAATCATGACACCTACCTTGTTTTGAATTCTCAAAGCTGCTGCACCATTTGCACAGCTCACAAGGCTGCTTTGGAAACTTCCTGGCTGGGTCCCTGGGCATATAGATAACATGCAGAGACACCAGGAGCAATTTCTGAAGCAGCCTCACAAGTCTTGCAAACGACACAGCTGTTTTACTGAAATGCTTTGTGTGTGCTTCTTCGCAATGCAAAGCACCTACAGCTGTAATCGAAATTATTCAACCCCCATTGCAAATCAAGTTGATTGTCAAAATGTACAGGCTTTCAGCTGTTTGCAATGAACAAAACAAACAAAAGCAATTGAAATAGCTCAACACAACAAATGCTTCAAGTGGTGTCCCCAAATTCAACTGAAAATGCAACTTATAATGACTTCTCCAGTCTCAAAATTATTCAACCCCTTCATGGCAAGCACCTTCAGTACTTAGTAGAGTATCCTTTTGCTGTTATGACCGGCTGCAAACGAGATGCATAGCCAGACACCAGCTTCTGGCAGCATTCCTGAGGAATCTTAGCCCATTCCTCATGAGCAATGGCCTCCAGTTCAGTAATATTCTTGGGTTTGCGTGCTGCAACCGCCTTCTTCAAATCCCACCAGAGATTTTCTATGGGGTTCAAGTCAGGTGACTGTGATGGCCACTGTAGAACCTTCCAGGACTACTACTGCATCCAAGCCTTAGTGGAATTTGAGGTATGCTTGGGATCATTGTCCTGTTGGAAGGTCCAATGACGCCCAAGCTTCAGCTTCCTTACAGACGGCATGACGTTGTCTCTTAGGATTTCCTAATATTTCAGTGAATCCATCTTGCCATCCACACGCTGCAGGTTTCCAGTGCCAGAGGATGCAAAGCAGCCCCAGAGCATCACCGAGCCACCACCATGCTTAACTGTAGGCAGAGTGTTCTTTTCAGCATATGCTTCATTCTTCTTCCTCCAGACATACCGCTGATCCATTGGGCCAAAAAGTTCCAGTTTTGTTTCATCATTCCACAGAACAGAATCCCAAAACTTCTGTGGCTTATTTATATGATTTTGAGTATATTGGAGCCAACTTTTCTTGTGCTTTTGGGTCAGTAGTGGTGTACGTCTTGGCATTCTGGCATGGAAACCTTCTGTGTTTAGTGTGCGCCTTACTGTGCTCACTGAAACCTCAGTGCCTGTTGCCACCAAGTCTTGCTGTGTCTTGCTGCAGGTCTTTTGCAGTCACTCGAGGGTTTCTCTCCACCTGCCTTCTCAGAAATCTGGTTGCAGCCATTGACAGCTTCCTTCTTCTGCCCCATCCAGGCAGTGTCGCCACTGTTCCTTGAACTTTGAACTTGCAAACTATGCTTCCAACAGTGTCTCTAGCTACATTCAGTGCCTTTGCTATCTTTTCGTATCCTGTTCCTTGTTTGTGAAGGGCAATTATCTATTCTCTTACCTTTTTGGACCATTCTTTTGACTTAGCCATACTGTATTTCTAACATGCTGTCAAACGTGACACTCAACAAACCCCTGGCCAGCTCAGGTATTTCATGTCTTCCAGCTGAAGCACACCTGGTGCAACTAATGAATCCCTTGATTAGTTGCATCAGGTGCGCTTGAGACAACACCTGTTTTGCACACTGTACGTGTGCTGTTGTGACCGGTTCTATTCAGGGGGTTGAATAATTTTGAGACTAGAGAAGTCATTATAAGTTGCACTTTCAGTTGAATTTGGGGACACCACTTGAAGCATGTGTTGTGTTGACCTATTTCAACTGCTTTTGTTTGATTTGTTCATTGCAAACAGCTGAAAGCCTGTACATTTTGACAATCAACCAGATTTGCAATGGCAGTTGAATAATCTCTATTACAATTGTATTTTGAAGTCTTGGTATAGATCTACCATATATTATTACTTAGATTGCGTAGTACAGGTAGTCCTTGCTTAGCAACCAAAATTTTGACTGGCAACTCCACTGCTAAGTACCATGGTTGCTAAGCAGAAAATTGCATGACTGCGATGGGCTTACAACCTCACTTCCCCTTTGGTCATTAAGCAAAGCACCACAGTCGTTAATTGAGACATCACGTGACCACAACTTAAAATTTTACTTGTGCCTTCTCTGTTAAGTACAAATTTACTTACACCTTATCGCAAGCCAGTTATGAAGCACACAAATGGCAATCACATGACAGCGGGATACTGTGACACTGTGATGGTCATAAATACACGCTGGTTGCAAAGCACCCAAATGGCGATCATGTGAGCGCAGGACACTGCGACAGTCATAAATGTGAGGATTTGTCGCAAAGTTTTTTTTTTATACCACTGTAACTTTAAATAGTCACTAAATGGGGCACTCAGTAAACAAGGACTACCTGTATTGCTTTGGCACTTCTAGTATACCCATACAAATGTGAATGATCAAAAGGAAAGGAAACGAAAATGCAACAAGAACTGTGCATTTAGAACTTGGCTAAATATAATTGTGAAGAAGATGGAGTATGTTCCCATTATCTCCAAAATGTCATGAGAAAATTATCAAAAGAGCATGCCAAAAAATTCTGCATTATATCCTTGATTATGCATACATTCAGAAATATCTAGATGGTATCCAATTTTGCTTCCATAAATGCAAACTAGCAGTACTAATGAACTAACAAAACACTATTGACAGAGAAATGCTAAAAGTGGGAGAACAAGATAGCTGCTGAATGGTAAAACTAATTGTACCTGGAGAAAAAAAGAACACCTTACTAAAAAAAACACTGTTATGTCATCCATTTGTTTTTCTTACTTAAATAGAGACTGAAAAGCTTGCTAAAACGTTATTGTAGTGACACATCTACCGGCTATGCAGTTACTAAATCCAATTGAGAAGTTGACATAATCTAATAACTTTTTCTGTGCCTTAATCCTTATTCATGTAAGTATCTGTTGCTACTTGTTCATGAATAATGTCCCCAAAATATACCTCAATTAATGTACTGAATTTTGGTGGGGAAAAATCTCCTTGATAATCTTTTCCTTATTGCAGAATTGTTCTGAAGTAATTATTGTTCCTCATTGTTCTGAATTAATTAGTTATTTATTGATGATGATGGAAGTTTCCCTCTGTTAATCAAAAAGGGGAAGGAAGATTTAAAGATCCCAGACATCTAACAAGACCTAAATTAGATTAGCTGTCAGTTTGTTACTGAGCAACTAATTGATCAACGTAAATAATTATCTTGTTTTTCCAAAAATATTGAAAATGCATTCTACTTTTGGTGTTATTTTTTCTGTAATGTGGAAACATGGAAGAAAGGAAGATGGAACAAATATGCTGGTAACAGTGACTGCTTCAGAAACAATTCCGATAAACACACACACACGTGTGTGTGTGTACACCTATGTTTGGTGGATATGGCCAATAAAGAAAAATTATCTTGGACTACTCTACCCAACTTGCCCAACCATGCTTAATACTTCAATCAGTTCCCAAACTATCTTGATTACACTTTCTGTTGGATCAATCCAGTGATAACTTTGCGATCCTTTGCAAACAAGTCAGTAAAAAAAAAATCCTTCAAAATAATCACTTCCCTTTGGTAATAATTTCTTTCATTCTCACCTTTTCGAAGGGTATCTCGAGTTACTTCCACCTCTCTGTTAATACGGTTTTGCTCTGGCTCAATCTCAGGTTGAATATCCAAGTCATCTTCAGTCTCATCATCACTATATGGAACCTCTTCATCATTGGGCTGAGAGTCTTCATCAAAGGTAGTTTCAGAATCTCTTTCTGAATTCATCCTGCTAACAGTTCCTGAAAAGGCAAAAATAAAGGTAGATCAATATCAACCTGTCATGGGATTCCTTTCTGCCATGCTTCATCATGCCAAACTTTACCAGCTAGAACAAATTTATTCAATCTATGCTTTAAAAAGAACCTAGTCATGAAATCCTTTTGTGGTATCCAGGGTGTAAGTGCACTGTAAAGGCTCTGCAGCTAATTAAGGGCTCTGGCCTTGAGTACCAGCCAGTCATGCTTGGCTACATTTAGATGCCACTTCTCTTTAAAAACTCTCCAAATCAACTTAAATGGCAAATAATCCTATTGATCAATTAAGATTTTCATGATGGTAGGAGAAACAAAACCAGCAGAAATTCGATAAAAGCAAGCAACCCAAAACTGCTATCCAGAATGAACTCCCATTACTTGATTATAAGAGCTGATTAATTGAATAACGTTAACTATTGGACACCAATGATCATGCCTCATGGTATTTTCAGGAAGGCTATTCCATTAATGACATCAACCATTGAAAAGTTCACTTACTATCTGATAATGGGGATACTCAGGACTCTTCAAAGTACAATTAAAAGATAGGCAGAATTCATACAGGTAGTCTTCGTTTAACCACCATTCGTTTAGTGATGGTTCAGACTGACGATGGTGCTGGGAAAACTGACTTGCAACCAGTCCTCACACTTATGACCATTGCCACATCCCAGCAGTCAAGTGATCACAATTTGGGTGCTTGGCAACTGGTTTGCTTTTATGACTGTTGCAGCATCCCATGGTCACGTGATTGCCATTTTCAACCTTCCCAGCTGGTTTCTGGCAAGCAAAATTAATGGGGAACCACATGATTCACTTAATGACCACATGGTTTGCCTAACAACCACTGCAACAAAGGTCGTAAAATCAGGTCAGACTTATTTAATGACCGCTTTGCTTAGCAACTGAAATTCCAGTCTCAATTGTGGTTGTTAGGTGAAGACTATCTATATTGAAGAAAGCAGACTTTTGTGTGCCTTAGACTTAACTGTTTAGATCAGGGGTCTTTAATATTTTTGGGCCAGTGGTCCACAGGTATAGTTTGCAGCTTTCCTATTCCTGCAATAAACATCATCACTAGTTCAAGCAAGATAAATGCCTGGTGAATTGTGCTTTTCTGTTCATTGACCAATTTCCATAAACAAATTTGCTGAACATGCACCTTACAACTAACTTCCAAAGTTGTTAATACTTTTGTTCTCTTATCATAATATTGGTTTTGTTTTGCTGGTCTCAGCTGAATTGTTCTGATCACTTTGAGAGTGTAACAAACTGTGGACAGACTTAGAATGTGAAACATCTAGGACTGTTTCCAGTTTGGGGAGCCTTTAGTAAATGATCCTCTAATGGCCTCTCTTTGGTCAATAGATCCTTTCCTGTACAGGTGAGGAAACAAGTGATTAGCACTGGATTATGAATTACTCTTACAGTTTTCTGGAGTGCCCCTAACAGCCTCACTAATTAAAACCTTGGGAAATTACAAACATCAACTTCCAGATCCAGCCAATTAGAGAGGTGAAAATAAAACGGGGTCAGGATGTGAAATTATGGAAGGCTATAGCAAGATGCTGAAGATGCTGGTTATTTCCCAAAGAGATCATGCACTGCCCTTGCCAGAATGCAAGTGTTCTTTGGGAAAAGTTAAGTAATTACGGATTCCTGTGACGTCAAACCTTTCTCCATAACTCATTCAACCTCTGTTGGGAAAAGGCAAAGTCTGTCCAACTCTGGGTCTTGTGTGAGTACATAATTAATACAGAAATGCAATTACCCACTTCTGAGCCTACTTTTCTGCATGAATTTAGAGATATTTTCTGGGAAATATAAATATATAAAGTGTGCTTTTTATTCTTAATTAGCACCTTTGTAGAATACTGTAGCTCACTAGTGGGACTCAAAGTCCCATATTTTGAAGCTTTCCAGACTGCTAGCCCACCTGACTTCCAAGCCTTTACAACAAGCATTTAAAAGAATTAAAAATACTTCCAACTTGTCTTTACGTTTTTCAATTCAATGCAGATATTTGTAGTACAGTAATCTTGGCCTTGTCTATATGTGTCTGTCTAAAGTTTGCCCAAAACACCAACCTATCAATGCTCACAGTATCCTGTTGTGAATGGATACAAATCCCATTATCCCATGCCACTAAAATAACATAACTCAAAAGCTTATTCCTCTCTCACCACAATTCATGCACTTTTCCAGGTTTCCTCTTTTTTTTAGTTTTAATTTAATATTTTGGAGAAGGTGGCTAAACAAAAAGAAATAAAAGAGATGTAAAAAGAATAAAATACTAATAGTAAAATATAAATAATTAGACAACTAGTCAACACAGAAGATGGCCTTAAAGGACAGAGGAAAGATCCGCTACCAGGGCAATAATCAGGTAAACAAGGTTTGAGCCCAGGCCAAGGAAATGTTTTATGAAAATACCTCAGACAGCCCCCTTTCCCCCTTCATTCACATGAAGATAAAAGATGAAGGAAGGGAAACACATTCAGATTTGCAATGTTCTGTTACTATAGATGTTCTAATAAAAGTAGCTTTACATCTGCATGGGCTCTGCTTCTTAGTCTGGTCTACCTTATAGGGCAGACAACAAGGGATCTAGAATATCATGGAGATGGTTTGCAAATAATTATAATAATTCTATTTGAGAGCTAGTGACAAAGGAAGATGGATTATAAGAAATATAAACAAATGTCCCTGGAGGTGGAAGGTTCATGGTGATACAATAGGTAAACCAGCCTTTCTGAGTGACTCTGCATTTCTCAGCTATATCCATCACGGCATGGCATTAAACCTCCATGAAATTTCAGAGTTGGAGTGGGATAGTGAAGTAAATTCAGTTGTAAAAATGTCTTATAAAGAAATGAAGTCTTAAGGCTTTGAAGTTCTGGTGTGTCACAGGAAAACAAACAAAAATCATAATTTAAAAACTTCAGATAAGTACTATAGAACTGCAATTACAGAGGTTTTTACAACCGCTCTCAGAACAAGCCATTTTATTAACCTCTAGCCTCATTCTAGCTGAGCAATGGAGTGGGTGGTTGCTGGCAAATAGCTCTGGGAGAGAGGTAGAGAAAGATAGAGTTCTGACATGCTGAATGTTCCCTTCTTAGAAAGAGATCTCAAGTGATCCCCGTGAAGGGAGAAAGAGGAGAGGCCAATGGGTCAGCTTCCATCAAATGGTTCAAATGTGTCACAGTCAGAGAGAGCGAAGTTCCAACACTCAGGCATGATGGGACAAAACCAATATGCATTTCAATAATTAACAGGATAATTTTAGAAATCTTTATATTTTAGGTACAAAAAGTGTGGATACTAAACCCCTCTTTCAATTGACAGATTGAAATTTTAATTATGCATGGCCACTTTATAAAACATGTTCAATTGTAATGATAAAAGTAGGGAACAACAAAAGAGGTTACAGAACCCAAGATAAATAATTTAAGGGTCTTAAAAATTCAATTAATGTGGCTGTGCTGTACCATTTCCTCTCTACTCCCTCTCTACTAATGTTATATACAATGTCATGAATAGATGCATGAATTCAAATTTCCAGTCTAATAGGACATGGAATATGCTATTAGCAAGAAGTATGGATGAATGGAGTCCAGTACCAAAATCTGGTTATTTTTCCATCACTACATTATACACCTTCAATACAAATCAAGGATGCTCAATTTTAGAGAGATCTGGCTTCTGAAAACCACCTCCCAGAAACCTTCAAAATGTTCACTATGGCAGAATGTGGAAATATTAAATACAGGGTGAACCATCATATTAAATGTAGGTACTGTAATTAACTTAATTAAAGTTAAATGAGGTTAAATCAAACTTTTGTCCTGGCCCCTTGGCATGCTACCCAAAGACCAAGTTAGTCCTGGCCAGGCCCAAATATTTGATTTGGAATAACAAAAACTGGTAAAAACTTTATTTAATTAAATAAATCTTATTCTGTAATGAAGCCTTCTTCAGACTTGGGCCTTACAATTATTTTGGGCTACAATTCCCATCAATCTGACTGATTAAGCTGGCTGGAACTGATAGCAGTTGTAATTCAAAACATCATGTTGACAAAGATGGCTATAACATATTGATCAACGTTCAGGAGAGACAGGCACACAAGTTTCTTTCTGTGTAAATACTTTACACAATATTTTAACCACTACACCAAACTTAAGGAGCCAATATTAAACAGTATGGTGTAGTGGCTGAAGGACTGGACTAGGACTGGGGAGACTCGGGTTCAAATCTACCCTCATCCATGGAAACTCTGGTTCAGGCACTGGCTAACTCACAGGGCGGTTCTTGAGGAGAATATTTGGAAAGAGAACTACATACTGGATGCCACCATGAGTTCGCGAACGAAAGAGGAGTCTTCAATCATCAAACAAACAAAAATCAAAATGCAAGCTGAACCTCTTTAGAAACTTCCAAATCAATACTAAAATGAACAAAAAAGTAAATAAACAGTGTGTGTGTTAGATACAGATATACTTGTAGATGATGTCAATGTCGATGTAGATGATGTAGATATATGCTCTAGAAAAGAAGTCTCAGACTGGGAGAAAAGCAAACAGGTTAAGAAAAGGCCAGAGGCTCTTGTTTCAGTAGGGTGGTACAGTAATTAAATCTATCATTAAGATTAATATTGGTATTGGTATTTGTACTCTCCTCCCCTCCAGGAACTCAAAGGGTCTACAAAGAATTCCATCCCGATGTGATTCTCACATCATGATAAGTTGGATGAGAAAGTGCGACTGCCCCCAGTTACCCAATGAGCTTTATGCACGCCCAGGTACTTGAATCTGGGTCTCCCCAGCCATAGTCCAATGCTCTTCCCACTACATTGTCCACTTTGGCTGAAGATTTTTAACATTTCTCTAACCTTTCTCAGAAGTTCAAAGGACCATGTAAAACCAGGAGCATATTCATCTGCCCTGCAGAATATATATTTCCGTATCATCAGGAAAGAGTGCAAAGCTGAAATCTTGAGCTCAGCTCCTAGCAACTTCATGGGCACATTCATGCAGTCTTTTTGGCAACAATATGGAAGTGGTTTTGCCAATTTCAGTCTAATCTAGAGTCAGGGATTCCTTGGAGACCTCCATCCAAGAAGTAACCAGGCCTGTCCCTGCTCTGATTTTGTTTAGACCAGCTGCGTTTGTTAATTCATATATAGAGAGATGGACTTTTTAAAGTATCTACAATAGTTTAAAATAGAACTATAGCTCACCTCTGTGGGCCAGCTGAAATGATTTATTTGCACATGTAGATTGCCATTTGATACAGTTGGTATCATCTATCAGTTAGCCCTAAACTACACTTGAGTGACTTGGAAACAAACTCGCTTTTTGCAAATGCCAGGGATGCATTTCACTACATAAAGCATATGGTGGTGGTGGTAGGGAGTAGCCTCTGTACAAAGTTAACCATAGAAGTTGTATACGCAAGAGGAATATAGCATTCCAGAAAGGCACTCTGCCCTATTGGCTGACCAACTCAGTGATCTATAAAAAATTTGTTCGCACAATTTACATATTTTTCACAAAATGATATATTTTGTGTGAGTGCATGTGTATCTTCTTCTTCCTAGTGTTATTCCCACGCTATGGCAGGGTCCACTTGTCGGCATATCTGTCTCCATTTGACTCTATCCAAGGCATCTTCAGGGGTGACGTTCACGCCTGTGTGTGTGTGTGTGTGTATGTGTATGTATGTATGTATGTGTATGTATGTGTGTGTGTGTGTATGTATGTGTGTGTGTGTATGTGTGTGTATGTATGTATGTATGTATATGTATATATATATGACACTTGAATTATATATATATATATGGCACTTGAATGATTTATAGGCTGCCTGACTCCCAATGATTCTGGTGGCTTACAATTTATATATATATATATATATATATATATATATATATATATATATATATATAAATTGTAAGCCACCAGAATCATTGGGAGTCAGGCAGCCTATAAATCATTCAAGTGTCCTATAGATACTACATTTATTATTATATTATTATAACTTACATATACCTACTGCATAGAACCCCCAAACTCCCAGGCCTCTGGTAGAGGACCCGAGGTTGAGGAAGACACATACCACCCATAGGGGTGAGAACTTTTTTTTGTAATTATATAATTATTACAGCAGCTATGACATTTTTAAAAAGTTCATATTATATTCCATAAACAAGAGCTTTGGGACTACCTACTCCAACCAGTAGCCACCTACCCAATTAGAGCAAACTGAAATGGTTCTGTTCACACATTTTTGGGAGGTCCGGGGGAGCTGAAGCAAGAAGGCACACATCTTTTCCATGGGAGCATCAACACTATGGAACAGCCTCCGGGTATTGTCAGGAAATAGGGCGACGAACTACGCTATGTCAGGAATGGTACTCTAGTATTTATTGCTCTACCCTAATAGACAGAATCCTGCTAAACTGAAACAGAACTAGCAAACTCTAAATGAAAAACCTCAGAACACTAAGGCGGTTGTTTTCTGATCTTCTTGGCTGGCAGCCCAAGGGTTTCCACACTGCGCATGCGCTTTTCCCCCTGGAGAGGTCCCCCTTTCTTTGCCAGCGATCCCCATAACAGGTATTGATAAGGCTAGTTAGTTCATTTATTTAAATAATGCATGTGGCCGCCCATCTCACAAAAGTGACTCTGGACAGTGTACAAAGATTAAGAAAAACCACAGCATAAAATCCATGATGCCCAGTAAACAGTAGACACATCAACAACAGCAGAGCTCACCTAATCTCCAGTCCCAAATGACAGGTCTTCAGAGCCCTGCAAAAGGCTAACAGGGTTCATCCTATTTCCTTAATTGTGGTTTATTACATCTCATTTGAACAGGTTCATAGAAGATGCTAATTGATTGTTTGATTGACAAGTCATTTTTGACTCCTAGCGACCACCTAGATTTTCTCCATGACGATCTATCCCTAGCCTGTTCTTTCAAGTCTCCCACTCATTGCCACTTTAACTATTTCACAAACTCAAGTGGTTCTTGTCGATTAACGCTGGCTTTCACCTATCTGTCTGGTAGTTTTCAATGATAAATTGCATATCTTTAAGCTGTTCTATGTACTAAAGCTGTACAATTTAAACCAGATTTGCCCAATCTAGTATTCTCCATGTGATGGGACTACATATACCAAAGTTCCTGACTAAATATCCTAACTGTAAACTCTACAAGATAGAGCTCCAATATATCTAGAAAGCACTAGGTTCAGAAAGGCTAGCTGAATTTCTGGATAATTTGGCACCTTCAATTATATCTGAAATGTTGGCAAAGTATTTATTTTAATTCTAGGTATCACAAAAGAAGAAAAGACACCAGATGTGTTGAAAAGAGACCTTGCATTAAGCTCCACACCCTTGGTCCACAGTCCTACTCTGCAAAGAGACATGTGTATCATAATTCAGGCCTTCCTTCTCTATTCTTCTGCTCTACAGGACTTTAATCAAGTTTTCATGCCAGTATTTTATCTCTACCCTAGGCAGCTGCTTCCCTTCTGTTTGAACTCAAATAATCCACATAGATGCACTTCTGCACCTACTTTTCTACAAACACTGGTTGATTTATATTGTAGGGAGTGGCACAGTTAATGCCTAACAGGGTGATTTTAAAAAAAACCAGCCAACTGTTTTGCAATTCTTTGTGTGGCATATTAGATGTTCTCAAAGAAAAGGAAGTATGACCTTGACTGTTTCCCCAAAGATACTGAAAGAAGAGAGTTAATTCAGCTCTGCAAACTGTCTACACACCCACCCACAGCCAGATCCTCCTTTTCTATTAAACACTGACACTACTACAAAAGAGCAAGCAGCTGGCATGCAAGAGGGCAATCCTTCTTAATTTTTATATTAAATTGCAAACTTTTGGAATGAGAAGAGTTGTTTTTTTCCTCCCACAAATGTTTCACATAACAGATTAAGACACCATGAAAAACACTGTCTCCAGAAAAGTTTGTGTTAACTTCTCTCTCTCTTTCCTCAGCAGGGGAATGCTTGTGGTGGATACAGTGACCCTGGATTCGAATCCCTGATACCTCTCAGCAGGTTTAGCACAGAGCCCTACCCAAAACCCAGGGGAGCTGCTGCAGGATATGCAGTATCAAACTAGACCAGTGTTTCTCAACACGGGAGTCCACAAATCTTAAAGTTGCCGTGGTTGAGAAACACTGAACTAGGCAGAGCAATGATATTACCTAACACAAGGCAGGTTCCCATAATCTGGGTAGTAATAATCCAGAATCCAATTTCCTCATCTTCATAATTATTCAGTTTAATGTGAAAGGCTACTCTATAGTATATGGAAAAAGCTGTCTGTAATTGGCATTCTAGGAACTTCTTCTAGGAAAGGAGTTTTGCTTTCTTGGGGGGTAAGTTAAGCAGCTTTTTTTTTAAAAAAGAACTGCTGTGATTTATTTTGTTTTTTAAAGGGGTGTAGCAAAAATGAAAATCTGTTATGGGTCTGAAAAACAAATCTGGTATACGGAGAAGTATAGAATTCTAAATGTGAATTCAGTAATCATTCACAATGATGTTTCTCTAGGTCCACAACCTAACAAGATTAGACTGTAAATACCCATAAAAAAGAGGAGCAATATATTATGCTGTTTAATGTAACAGACATGAATCCCACTGTCTGACCAGAACAAGCACCTTCTTCCCTCCTGAAGCTTTGCAACAAAAAACCCCATGGCTGTCTCATTGGTTTGTTGTGACAATATTACAGCACAAAGTAAATAACTCATAGCAATTATACTTTCAGAACACACAATTAATTATATTGCTATGCCTTTAAAAATGCAATAGGGGGAGAGGTGGATATATTTTTCTACATTTATTAGATTACTGTATTTCTACGCTTGAACAAGGATAATAACATTTGCCCTCAGGTGCAAGTATTGCTTTATATTCAACCATTCCTTTTGGAAGTGGAAACTAAACATTTCTTTTCACTGAATGCATGAAGCTTGCTACAATGACGACAATCCAGAAGCAATACCAAGGGATTTCACTGAGAAACAGCAAATTGAGTGTACAGCTACAGACTTGTCTAGTCTCCTTTTAAAATCCTTTAAGATGATGCCCTTCATCTCAGCTGTCAGTAGCCCACTCACTCCTCAGCTGAACTATGCAAAATTATTCTTTTAAGAAAAACTTCCCTTAATCAGCCATGAACTTCCCTGCATTTAGTTCCAACAGTGGACCCCAAATTCTAACACTGTGACGGAGGAAGAAAAAGCATTTGTCTACTCTTTCCCTACAGGTGTTCCTTCCTCTGAGCCATCCTTTCAGGATTAATTAGCTGGGAGGGAATATTTCATTTCCTGCCCCCACCATCCTCCGCAGGTCACCCCCTGAGTTTGCACAGAGATAGGACAGATTAACTAAGGACAGATTAAACAGTTTAGAGCTCTGAACCGCAAACATCAGAGGAGTAGGTGAGAAGGTAGGCAGTGAAAGTGATTCCACAGTTTAACAGAAGACTGTTTGCTGAAGGTAGAGCACCATTGCACAACCACTCCTCCCAGGATTTCCATCATAAATGGCAGTTACACATTCTTTTAACACCTGTGGGTGTAGCAGCAACTATGGCTTACGACATCCAAGCAAAGCACATTTTTACTGTTTTTCAGTCATTCAGATACTTCCAACTTTTTGTGATCTGATGCACTCAGTTTTCTAGGATTGTCTGTAAGCTACTGCTTGAGTTCTTACAAACTTATGTTTGAGTCAGCAGTGACAGTATTTAGCCAACTTAGTGGTAGGCAAGTGTTGCACTCCACTTCCCAGTTTTCTAAGTGTAGGTCATCATTGTGTCTAATATTTTTACCCATACACATTTTGAATGCATATTTCAATTGAAGAATTGCACAACAAAATTAGGAAAAACACCAACACCAGTGTATGGCGGATATATGTCACCAACACTACACGTTTTTCCTGAAGGAAGCCCTAACAGATGCACAAACCTGTTGCATTAAGCTTGCTCATGCTTCAACTATCCAGGAAAAGAAAGATCTCTGAGTTCCTATGCAGAGAAAGGTCTCACTGATACTTATTTCACATTTTGCAAATAATGAGACTAGAAATAATGGTACATATTTATTGCAATTGAGAAAATCTGAATACAGAATGGAGACTAAAGACTGAGACACACAATGCTACTAAGGAGATTCCAGAAAAGTACATTTCAGTTTTCAGACTTTGCACTCCATAAGTTTACTGGCCTCCTGGCACAAAGTTGACATAGTTTTGTTTCTTATCGAGCATTTCATATCATTACTTCAAAGGGGAACAGGAAAAAAGAAGAAATCTATAAAGCTAAACTTTATGTTAATATGAAAAAAATAGAAAAATTGGAAGTTGTTCTTAATTCTCAGGCAACTACACGTCAGACTGATTTATTGATTACGTGCCATCAAATTGGTGTCAACCCTTAGTGACAAAATAGATTTTCCTCCATGAAGATCTGGCATGTCATATTAAGACAGTACAAAGAGAATCAGTTATTTGTAAGATACCCATTCCATAATGTCTAGTAGTATTATTATCTTGTGCTCTGTACTGAATTGGATTGACCTATTGTATTTATCTCTTATGTTTATATTCCATCTTTTCTCCAGAACCTCAGTTAATTTTATCCCATCGACAATCCTATGAGACAGGTTGAGCTGAGGGAGTGCATGTCCACAAATCACCAGTTACTTTCATGGCTGAGTGAAGCTTTGAACCTGGTTTTCCCTGATCCTAGTCTAATACCTGAGCATTATACCACACTGGCTTTCACTGTGCACTTGGGATTGTGTAAATAAGATCAATAATTTAAATCCATAGTTGGCTTACTGAGTCTAATGCTGGCTTAAAGTGCAGGGGGAATTGTTTGCTTGGGACACAGAAAATGAAAGAAATGGTGGGAGAAAAAGGAATTGGTCAGAAAAATACAAACTGTTCAGCCTTGCTCATCTGCAGGCTTTACTCTGGCTTATCAAACAAACAAAGGAAGTACACCAAGAAATTGTTATTGGAGGTACAGAGAACAGTTCCGTTTTTGTTTTATCATAAAAAGCATAACCCACATTCTGACATCACTGGAATGAAAGGACTGACTTTTTTGTCCTTTTTTTAAGCTTTGAGCCTATAGCTTAGCATATTTTTAAAAAGCAGAAAATTGCACTGCCAAGTACATAATGTTGCTGTTAAATTTCAGTACTAAAATACTAGAAGTGGAGACTACCAGAGTTGCAAAAATCAGGGTAACTTAATATCGATGGGTATACATATAATAATTTTGCAAATCTGGCCAGTAAAATGCTCTACCAAAAACCAAAACAGAGAAATATTCAGTATAACAATGCCAGGGCACAACAAAAGTCTATCAAATGTTAAGAGGAAGGAAGGGATGGTATTTGTACAGTATCTGTGGTCAACCTTTGGAGGAGGAATGAAACCCTTACTCATTAAGAGTTGGACCCAAAAGCTACAAGGCAATTCCATCTAGTTTTCCCACTGGCCAGATAATCAGTATGATCTGCAATACTGCTGGTTTCCCGCTACTGTTAATGACAAGAAACAAAACAAACGAATCTCCAACAGTGAGTGGTTTGGTGAAGACTGGATGACTGGATTCCTGTTGCTAATAGTGTATCTGTGTGTGTGTGTGAAAATATATAAATCGGCCTGCACTCAGCAGTCAGTACAGCTTTCAGTACCGTCTATGTGCTACACAACAGCTTTTTTTCAAAAATTACTTTTGTTCTTCTTGTGCCACGGAAGAACAGAATCCTTTCTGGCTTGTTCCTTGATGCCTAACAAGATCCCTGCTCTACCTGTTTCTTTAGATTCTTTTAAGTGAAAATAAATATATGGAAAAGTAACAAAGCAAAGCATAGCCTCAAGCTTAACTTTTATTTCCAACAATGCTCTGTGAGCCCAGAAATACCCTTAGAAAACACAATGGTAGTGTTTGTTTTCTTATATATGGTTGTTTTGTGATTGAGTACAAGCAATCATTTGTGAGATTGTGAAACCAGTAAGATGCACACCACCCCAAAAAGATTGGGGATCCCTGATTAATTCAGCTGCAGTGAATTACATTTGCAAAGCCGTATCAGTAGTAATACACAATCACAACAGTAGTTCCTGATTTAGCTCTGGTTGCATGCTAAGTCCCAGGACACCAGATCTCTAATTATTTTACATAAAGAAACTTCTTGTCCCAGCTACAAGTTCATGGTTGAGTGGCAGCACTTTCCTTAGGGAGGAAGATGATATAGTCAAGATGAGATGAATAGAGCAATATAGGAATTATTAGAATGCCTTAATATTTTGTTAGTGTGAGTTTTTAAAGTTGCAATGGTTTTTTCAAATTATATTTAGTATTGGTATCTATGGAACCCTAAGCAGGTCTCCCAAGTTCCATTCCAACACTCTTAACCATTACACCACACATAGATGAATGCTGAAATGTGATTAAGCAAGTAACATATTTCTGCCAGCCAGTTTGGTGTGTAGCGGTTAAGGCACCAGGTTAAAAACCAGGAGACTCTGAGTTCTAGTCCTGCCTTAGGCACAAAGCCAGCTGGGTGACCTCAGTCACTTTCTCCCAGCCCTAAGAAGAAGGCAGTGGGAAACCACTTCCAAAAATTTTGCCAAGAAAACTGCAGGGACTTCTCCAGGCAGTCACCAAGAGTTAAGAATGACTCAAAGCACAAAAAACAAACAAACCGAAAAAAAACCCTACAGTTCTTCTTATCCTTCTACAGTTCTAATCCTTTTAACCTTTGACAAAGGAATCTGCCAGATCTGGAGTATATTGAAGATAAGCAATTGATCAGTCACTTCTAGCCATACCAACCAAGAAGCCACATGCAATACTATCCTTCATTAAAGTTGTATTAGATGTTTCAATTGTTTAAAGATGTCCTATTTATTCCTTTAACAAGAGATTCTGCCAGAAAGAGTCTAAATAACAACTAGATATGCTTCCAAAATATTAACAAGAATTCAGTGCAGGTAAATACAACATTCATTGGGTCAAGGCAAAAACACGTATTCACAATTCTTCTATTTATTACTTGAATCAAAGCAAGGAGATCTGATATGCAGAGCAGCAAGATTGCTGCATATTGGTCTAGGCTTGTAATACTGTGTAAGGTATTGTATTAGATCAGCCTTCTTCAACCTCATGTGGAACCAACATAGCCATATTGATTGGGGATAACATGAATTATTGTTCAGTACATTATGAAGAGTCGGACATGACTTAAAGACTGAACAACAACAACAACAACATCATAAGGAAATCAGATTAGGAAAGGCTAAATTTTGGGATTAAATTTACCGTTGCCTCTTTGAAATCCCCAAGCCATTTTATACATAAAGCAACCAAACACAAAATGGAGAGAAGAAAAAAAAGTGAAACTTAAACATATAGAACTGTTATTCCTGGGCCAAAAGCCTGTAATATTTCCACCCTGTCATCTAAAGTTGAAACAAATTGAGTCATTCAGATCCCTTGTGATGGTTAAAATTAATCTTAACTCTTTGAATGTATCCAGAAATTATGGCAAATCTCCACTTGGTTAACTTAGTTTCTGAATAAGTCAATGTTCACACAATAGACCAAACAGCAAAATAATCAAACAGGCTGGGATAGCCCAATACACAAGGTCATTAAACACAACCATACACCCACACACAGAGAAATACACAAGGTTAAAATCAGTCAAGCTTAGCAATAGCTGCTAGGCTTTTAACTGATCTGGTTAAGCATGTGCAAACTTGGCCATTGTGCCCTAGTTTTAAAAGGCCTGCACTGTCCAGATCAAGAAAGACTACTTACTCCAAGTCAATATGCAAGACTAAAAAAAAACAAAAAAAAACATGAAGAAGCAGAACTGTGAGGTCACCGCCAAAGCACTTAGTGCCTGGACTGCGGGTCAAGCAGACCCAGGTCAAATTAGTCAGTCTTCCACAGTATGATGGGAGAGATTTCTATTTAACATATATAACCTACATAACTAAATGAAGATTTATGCCAACTGTATGCAGATTGGGGCTGTGCATGCTTCAGAAACGATTGGGAAGACATGACTCAGAATGTTTGGGAAAGTGAACACAGCCCCTCTTTAAAGCAGCCCAGTTTTAGGAGTTCAATTGGCTGCTTTAAGGAGATGGCCACCCTCAATCCTGGCCTCAGACTCTGACGCAAGGATCCAACCACCCAGTTCATGAAAGCAGTGCCGCTTCTGAATGGGCACCAGAAACCAGATAATTGCCAGACTGAAGTAATGGTCTACTGAGAAATGTGGTCTACTTGCTCTCCCGTATCTCAGATACTGAAATAAATACTGATCTACTTGCTCTCCCATAACTCAAATACTGAACTTTAATCTAAGATGCACCACTTGTGATTGAATGAAGGCCATGAAACTTTAAGATAAAATTCTTGGCCTGGGTCCATTCAAGCACTGAAACAATGTCTACGACAATGAGGTTCTTTAAAGCCAAGCCCTGCTATGACTCCCTGGATAAATTGACCTCTATCAGAATTTTGACAACAGATCTTGCTAACCCCTCAGTGTCGCTACACAGACTGGAGCCTTTCGCCTTGAACCTTGGAGAAGGTCTTGATCATGTTCTTGCCTATCGATTTCTCTATTTCCTGCTGTTTTTAAACCAAGAATGGTCTCACTAGACTTCTTACCCTGTTGTGAGACATACTGGATAGGACAGTTGCTATAACTGATTATTATGACAAAATGGAAAGGACTCTAATTAGGCCCTAGCATCCACTACCGGCTGTGGCTGTGTTCAGGTCAGCTGCTAAAATGACATAATATTGCCCTGAGCTGGGCTGCTCATTTCAGAAACTGGGAATGTTGTGGGTTCTTTCCATGTTTCTACGTTCTATTCTTCCATGCTCTGTACAAGAGGATGCTGTTGCGCCTGGCAAACCCAAAGCTGCATTTCAGCTCCTTTGCAAGTTGGCATGCCACACAATGATGGGAAAACAGAGAAGCAGAAAACAGGGTTTGCTGATTTGCCTTAATTGCCAGAAATACAGCTCAAGTGGGGTGGGGGTGGGGGGAATAACTTCTGCTATCATTATCTGTGGCTTTTCTCCAAACCACAAAAACAGTGGGAATACATAACACACCACCTAGACATCAATGGATCAAAGAGAGATTCATTGTAATCCTTTGTCAGACTGGGATCATCATCTAGCAATACCCTAAGATACCACAGCTGTATCTTAGAAAGGGGGTGTGGTGGCTCAGTGGTTAAGATGCCAGGCTTGTCGACCGGAAGGTTGCAAGTTCGGTGGTCCGAGACCCGAGCACCGCGCAGCAGAGTGAGCTCCTGCACTCGCCCCAGCTCTTGCCAACCTAGCAATTCAAAAGCATGCAAATGCAAGTAGATAAATAGGTACCGCTTCAGCGGAAAGGTAACAGCATTCCATGACTGTCATGCTGGCCACATGACCACGGAAGTGTCTTTGGACAGCGCTGGCTCTTCGGCCATGAAACGGAGATGAGCACCGCCCCCTAGTGTCAGACACGGCTAAACGGGAACCTTTACCTTTTACCTTTTATTTACCACAGCTGTACTTTCTGGATGCTACTAGGTTTATCTTCTCTCTTTATTCATGCTGTTACCCCAGAATCTGCCACAGAAACTTCCCAGAAGTATGAGTTAACTCAGCTAGTGTACAACAGCTTGCATGGACAGTCCTCAAAAATGAAGGAAAAATAGTGTTTTGCTAACACGAAGAAGGCTAAACTCATTCTAGATTCTTCTGTCGGAGCATCACATTCTGTTCCTTGAAAGAGAGACATCACATGCCCAGGATTGCAGAAAGAAGCTTGAAAATCTAGTCTGTGACTATTTAAAAGACATGTAAACACTTTTTCAGCTTAGTTTAGTGGTGATGACTGCTTGTAAAACTATTTGGCTAGAGAAGCAAGGAGATGAAGCTGCAAGGTGTGCTGAACGATGGGATGGAATTAAAGAAACATACTATTCTCTACTGTAAGTAGATCAAATATACTGAACTTTATGAGAGTATGCTATGTAACGTTTATTTTTATGTCAGGTGCATTCATAGCAGCATCTCAAAAATATATAAAAATGACCACCTCTTCAACGAGGCAACTTGAATAGCAAAGCAATATGAGATTCTGCTAAGTGCATGCATGCCAATATACACTCAGGATATAGATACAGACTTCCACATACTAATCTATATGTTCTCCCACACCAATCTAATGCTCCTACCACTCTTTTTAGACTTGTTTTTATATATACTGTCTTATGTCTTTTAGCTTTCCATTTATTTTAGCTTTTCATGATTATGCATTATGTATTTTCCATGCTTTTTAATTGACTGTACCCCACTCTCCTTATGCTGGTCCATGACTATAATAAAGATTTGATTTGATTCGCTCAGTATAGACCAGTCTTTCTCAACCTTTTGACCCTGGAGGAACCCTGGAAATATTTTTCAGGCCTTGGGGAACCCCTGCACATTCAGGCTCAAATCTAGGCCTGAAGTTACAAAATTATTATATTCGTTTCAAGTTTAGGCCTGTACATATGCACTAACAGTGTTCTTAAACTAAAAAAAAAGAATGAAAGTGACCTCTTTAATATGAAGTTGCCCGAATTTGAAATCATTTTTTAAAATAAGTTGTGATATCTCTCAGGGAACCCCTAGAGACCTCTCGTGGAACCCTAGGGTGCCATGGAACCCTGGTTGAGAAATCCTGGGATAGAATCCAGGCACACCTCATTTAGCTCTGGAAAGCATACATCCTGTTAGTTAAATTTATAACTATTTATTTAGGCTTTTGTATAGGAGCTTGGTACCTTCTGACCACATTTGGCAGCAAGGAATGTTGATTTTAGACTGAATCTATTCAGCCAGAACATAAAACTTGACAAAGGCAGAGACTGAGGAGGCAAGGTGACCAGTTCATCCTCTTATTTTTCTTTATTACACTAAATGTTCGTCCCTCATAAGTTGATTACTAATTTAGCATTTACTTATCTAAAATAAGTTAGAGCCTGTCCTTCTACGATAAAATGTTTGGGCAAAATTGAAATGTAACAGCTTAAGACAAAGCATTATAGAACAATAGCCCATAGAAGGAAAACAACATCAAATCCCATACCTGTACCATTAGCTGAAAGTCATGTTGTCGCTGAAGGAACAATCCAGGAAAATAAAATTGCCGTCACTGGATGCCCAAATAATAAAAGTTGAGCTACTAAGCATACCTCTGTGAAGAAAGTTTGGTCAGGCAGCTGGTCAGGCAGCTGCCCAGCCACAGACTAAGACAATGCTGCCAACTACCACACATTACTTGTCTTTTTCAGATCTCCACCACGTGCCAAGGTAGTCAGAAGAACAAGCCTTCAGACTCATGTGTCAAAGACACATAAATCTTGTGTTATTATTGTCCTAGAACTGCTGGTCATTTTCCTAGTATGAGTATGGGAAGCTAAGTGACAATAACTCATTCTTTTCAGTGTTCTATAAATCACAGGCAGGAATGTCTCCGTGATTTTAAAACAACTCCTGACATAATGATTTTTAAAACATGGACTATGTCACCAGTATTTCAGCTCACTGTGGGCTGAGAACCAAGATTTTTCTCCACAGGGGCACCAAAATATTCATAGACTACCTTGCAAGAGGTGGAAGGTTAAGCCAATTTTACTCCAACCAGATTGCTAGACTTCTAGCAGCAAGCATACACCATTTCATTTCAGATGATGTCTGAATTATTATGGATGGGACTCATTCTGCTCAGTTCTTTTATATAAATAAGCAATAAATAAATGCAACTTTATACACAATAAACACACACAGACATATAAATGCCATCACTGCGTTTCTGGTGACTACATAGAGATGTGCATATTGATCTGCTTCTGGTGTTAACTTGTAGCTCTTTTAATGATATTCTAGTAATCTCTTTGATCCCATCCATCCATTTTATTCATTGTCTTCCCCTGCTTCCCTCAATCTTGCCAAGTATAATCGTTTTTTTTAGTTCTTTAGCTGCTTGCATCACATGCACAACATATTGAGTTTCTTCTTCCTACTTACCATGTCTATACAGCAATCTGGATTCAAAGATAAAAGATGATTTAGAGGGTACACAAGCTTGCACTTAGCATCTCTTATTATCTTGTTAAATCAAAGGTATCTTTTCTAGGGATTATGCATGAACAGAAGGAAAAAAAACATAGTTTCTTTAAACAGTTGTCAATAGGTGCTATATTCTTTAAACAACTTCTTTGAATCTGGATCACTATACAGACTTACTAAGAACATAAAAACTGCCCTGCTGGATTGGACTACTAGCCCATTTAGTCCAGTAGTTGTTCTGACAGTGGACAATCAACTGCACAAGGAAGCCCACTCATCTCCCAGCAGATAATCTCTCTTGATCATCACCCCAAGAGAACAGTTAAGTCTTTATTTTGTCCAGTATTGTTTCATTGGTTCTTTTTGATTCCATGGAACTTTCAGTAACCATCTCCAAATGGTAAAGGCACCTATCTTATTTTTTCTGATACTTTTTTAGTATTCAACTGCCACAGCTGGATATTACCACTGGCAAGATAATTTCTGGAAAGACTAATGGCTTTAACAACGGGAAAAACCAGTGGTTCTGTATTGCCTTAGAAATATCCATTTTCTTCATGACTGGCCATTCTCTTCCTCCATAGGATTAATCTCTTCCTTACTTCTCGGCATGCTGTTCATCTTCTGTTCTTCAGCCCAAGGAAACAAAACTACGGTATCTACACCTTTCACTTCTTTACCATCAATTCTAAGTTCTGACCAATATATAAGAAAAATAATTTTTAAATACAGCGCAAAGAACCTCAACATAGAATAAAACCAAAGAACAACAATGGCAGCTTCAAAAATTTCAAGTTGCTGTGCAATTTCTAGCAGACCACACCATTTAAACATTGCATCTAGTACTGCTTCCAGCAATAACTCTCCAACATTTGCAGTAGAGAAACTTTTTTCTGTTATCTGTTTTCTCCTTTCGTTTTTCTTACAACTGGAGATGAAGTTTCCATATAGACGTCCTGCATGCATCACTATTACAACTCTGCCATCACTTCTGGCAGCATAGATATCCAGCAGGAGGGGACAGGGTTGGTGCGTTAGGGACCCATAATTTAACAGAACCAGCAAAGAACCTTGTGACATCATAAAGGTGAATACATTTAGTACAGCATTAAAATTCATGAAGGTTTATGAGATACTAAACTGATATAGGATTTAAATTGGGATGAGGCAAAGGTGGGGAAGGGAGGAGAAAATTTGAGGCGCCTTCACATGCTGTTCATCTAACGTGACATATGCCATCATCTGCCAGCAAAGCCCCTCTGGATTCTATGCAGGATAAATGGGACAAAGTTTGTGCTAAAGAATTAATGGACACAGATTTTACACAGGCCTCAAAACAAGGACAAAGTAGTATCATAGCATTTCAACTTCCCTGGACACTCTAGAGAAGATTTCAGATTGACCACTTTGGAAAAATGAAACGTTAACAGCATGATTGAAAGATTTCTGAACTCATATACATCAAAAGGTCTCAACGAACAGAATGGGTTTTTAACACATTACAATTGTTAATTATAATGATGTGTTTTTAACACATTACATTAGTTAACTGATAAAGTACTTGTAATTTGACTCACATCTGCATATCTAACCTGCCTTCCCTTTCCTCCACCTTATCTCAGTTTAAATCCTACATCAGTTTATCCAGTCTATGCAACTGCTGGAGTGAGCCGTAGCTCATGAAAGCTTACGCCTTTTAATAAAATTCCTTAAACAGAAAAGGTGCTACCAGACCCCTCCTGAATTTAAGTTGCTAAAGTATTCTGAAAGATAGTGTGTGGTGGGGGGGAGATTTGGCTGGAGAAGCCAAGGAAAGGAAGATAAAGTCCCCATTCAGTTAATGGGAAATACGTGACAATTAGTGCAAGTATACATGTCATTACAGATGCATTACCTAAGGGATATGTTGAATTTGAACATTTTATGACAAGCAATAAAAGCCTCCAGTCTAACAGAATGACTTTAAAACAGCAAGACAAATCTCTTGTACAAAATTCCTCCTTTCTGTGTAACACTTAGCTACATGCACACATATGCAAATGAACACATTCCACTTATGTCACTATAATTATACACATCTCCCAAAACACAGAAAATACATCTCCTATTATATAATGCACAACCATCATATTTTGCTTCAAAGGGCTTGCTGTACACATTCATTGGGGAGGAGGCTAAATAAAGGCAGAGTATATCTTATTATCTGAAATGTGTCATGCAAAGTGTGTCTATAAAATGTGAATGCTGTTCACTAAACAGCAAGGCATCCAGCTAGAGAATGAACATTTGCTTCTAAAAAAGAATCTGAGCAATTGGAACTGTCATAAGTATCACATGGAAACAGATGTGCTTGCTTTTGTGTAAAAGCCAGGTACCTTCTCCAAGATGAATACATGCAAATAAGGGCAGGGCTCTTGACTTGTGACTGCTGAAAGAAAGAACACTCCCTGATAAATCTTTTTTCAGACTGTTTGAATAAGTTACACCTACCAAATACTTCCCTTCTTCACAAGAGTCAGAAGCACAAAAATCCTTGCTTTCCTTTTATAGTTGTGCTCACACTATGCAAGACATTACGCCAGGGGTTCTCAACCAAGGCTCCATGGGACCCTGGGGTTCCACGAGAGGTCACTAGGGGTTCCCTGGGAGATCATAATTTATTTAAATGTCTGCTTGTGCACCGTTGCTTGCTCATATTTTAGATTCAGCTCAAGAATTTCAAGTAAAAGCCTTGGATGGTTTAGATGCAATATATGGTCTGTTCCAGGGTTCAAAGTTACCTTGGGGAAACTGCCAAAAGCTGCATTTTGTTAGAACTGAACAGGCTCATCATAAACATCATAAACAATATCTGGTTCATCGTGGACTCTCACCCCTTGGGTTTCCTTCCCTCCTACAATCTCCATCCAGAGCTAGAAGAAGGTGAGACGACAAAATCTTCTAGCAGGTCTATGGGAATGAAGCCTTTTCAAGCCCAGGGCATTATACTCATCAACAGAAAGAAGAAGAATGTGGAATTACGATTAAGCAATGTCATTGTTCTTGGGAGGTGTTATTATCATGAACCATGTCACATAGATAGTACAGTAAATGACTCTCTGGGAAAACCACCGGATATGAACTTGCTCAGCCTGACTAGCTTAACTTCTGTACATTGCGATAAGGCATACTGTACCATGGTTTGTTCACTCCTGACCTTCTGAGCGTGTAAGGCAGGTACAATTCACTTCACTCTAAAGCAGGGTTTCTCAACCAGGATTCCATGGAATCCTATGTTTCTGTGAGAGGTCACTAGGGGTTCCCTGGGAGATCTCCATTTATTTAAAAAATGATTTCAAATTCGGGCAACTTCACATTAAAGAGATGAGTTTCGTTCTTTATTTTTAGTTTAGGAATACTGTTAACGCCTATATACAGGCCTACACATGAAATGAATATAATAATTTTGTAACTTGTGGCCCATATTTGCACCTGAATGTGCAGGGGTTCCCCGAGGCCTGAAAAATATTTCCAGGGCTCCACCAGGGTCAAAAGGTTGAGAAAGGCTATAACTAAGCCAAAAACAAAACAACAGCATTATCATGCATCAGGCTTATTTATTCATTTTGTTACTGCAACTAAAATGTCACTCAGTTCCAATAAGGTTCTGACCAGCTTATTATAATACAAAAGTAAAAGAGAAAAAATTAAAATAACATTTAAAGTCCCCTAAACCCTAATGATAATAGGTTTCCTAGTAGGCTGATCATATGTCCCGTTTTGAACGGGACAGTCCTGTTTTTTTAACATTTCCAGACTGCCCCATCATTTTAATATAAATGTCCATTTTGTCCCGTTTTCTTAAAAACCTTACTTAAAAATTTGAAAGTTCCCGCGAACCTGTCAGAATGCAGTCTGACTTTGAGCGGAAGGAGGGGGAGCTCAGCAGAAATGGAGGGGAAAAAAGCTGCAGAGCTCAACCCAGGATCAGCTGATAGGCAGTGATCAAAGGGCGAGCTGATTGGCTCCTGCCTTGAAACGGCGGGAAGAAAAGAATGTAAAAGCACAGCCAGAGGAGGAACAGCTTGTCAGGGACAACTGTTCACTAGACTCTCCAGCCCAGCCTTGCCTCTCACAAACGAAGGAATCCAAAGATTCCCAGCCTGAGAAAACCAGAGAAGTTCCTGCCTGCCAATCCAGCCCGACGCCCAGCCCTGCCCCGTTTTGCCATCCCAATGTCACATTTTTGTCTCAAGGAAATATGGTCAGCCTAATTCCTAGCCACTGAAACACCAAGGGAAACAGTCCTAATAGCACCTCTCATACACTGCAGGTATCAATCAATCAATATACCATCAATCCCCAAAGGCTTTCTGGAACATTCAAGTGCAACAGGGTTGTGTGAATCTTCTCTCAGCTTTGCTTCTCAAGTCAGCACAGCTCGGTTAAGGAAGACCGCCTGCCCTTCCTGCTTTTGCTCTCCCTCCCAAAAAAGGCCATATAAATTTTTTTATGGTGCAGTTAATAGAACAATCCCCTTTAGGCCTGCAAAGCAATCGAGCTGTGGATCCAGATCCGACAACCTCTTAAATTCTTAAAGAATAAAAGTGGGGGATTTTATAATCTACTCATTATTAAGGAGCATCTAAAATTACAAAGATACTAAACAGATATAGTGTCAATTTCAATCTGATAGATGGGATACAAAAAGGGAAGGAAAGGCAGGGTAGAGATAAGCTTTTGAAAACTGTAGGACAGAGGGATGCATCTTCATATAAGAAATTTAAAATACAATTTGAGAAGCACAAGAGGTGGAACAAGGTTTGGGAAAGGGTGTTGGTTTTTTTTAGCAAATCTGAAAGGGATACCTGTGTGTGCGTGCGTGTGTGTACTTCCCTAATACACTGAATGGTTAAAAAAAAAATCTGTCAAACAGAACGGGAAGTGTATTTTTAAATTATCATCATCATAGTGTCATTTCTATGAAATCACATTTGTTTCATTTCATTCTTTGTGATGGACTAAGGATAAAAACAAAGCTAGAACCACACAGATGATAATGCAGGGGGGAAAAACCCCAATTTTTTAAACTAGTTCTTGCAGTCCACTCCTTGTCTAGGTTAGGTTCAGATGACATGCTAGGTAAGCCAAGGCAAGCCATGTGTACAAATTATGATTTAAGTGTTTCATCTTAGCTACTATCTGGCCCTAGTCCAAATTTTGGCAACATGCTAAAAGAAACCACAATATCACTTTGTATACAGTGTGAATGTGCCCATGCTTTAGATTTCTTTTTTTAAAAAATATTTTTATTAAAAGTTTTAACTACGATAGTAAAAAATGATACAAACTAAAAAGGAAAAAAAATAAAAAGGAACAAAAGGTGCAGAAAAGAAAAAAAGAGAAAGAGAAAGAGGGAAAAAAAAAAAACCTAGGAAAGTGACTTCCCACCCACATCACAAGCACAAACAATTTCATAATCTCTTCACCTCCTCTTAATTAACAGATATAAAATTGTTCATCCCATAACTCAGCTCTTAACTATAGGTGAATCCAATAAGTAACGTCTTCTCCAATCCAGGTATCAGCAAAAGCCCAAACAGAGCCCTAAAATATAACATGAATTAACAAATGTAAAAGTCATCATTCCATACCTCAACTCTTAACTGTAAGCAAATCCACAGTTAGAAGGCATAAAACAGTCTCACTACCCTAGTATGAACAAAAGACTGACATTTAACATGACAGAGAGGAACAATTTCTCCTTTAAAAAAAACCTCACAAAGATCCCTTACTTTGAGTGAAAGGACAATCAGATACAAAGCCAATTTAGACGCTTCAGGTTAAGATACGTAAAGTGCTCTAGATTCCTCGTGATGGTGAAAGGTCCCCTGTGCAAGCACCGAGTCATGTCTGACCCTTTGGGGGGACGCCGCTTTCGCGACGTTTTCTCGGCAGACTATAGAGCGGGGTGGTTTGCCGTTGCCTTCCCCAGTCGTCACCTTCCCCAGCAAGCTGGGCACTCATTTTACCAACCTCGCAAGGATGGAGGGCTGAGTCGACCTGAGCCGGCTACCTGAGAATCCAGCTTCCGCTGGGATCGAACTCGGGTCGTGGGGAGAGTTTCGGCTGCAATACCGCCGCCTACCACTCTGCGCCACACGTAATTAATTATGGCTTTTTGCCTAACTCAACTGCATGTTCCTAAAAGTACTTTACGGTAAACAGAATTTTTTCCCTAAAACAAAATGAAATCAGTGTAATTAACAAAGTATCCTCCAGTACAGCTCAGCATGCTTTCATAGGTACAAACTTTCCATGAGTAAACCAGCGTTTGCCAGACTGATGTCTAAGGTTCTTTACTTGTATACACCACTGAAGGCAAATAAATGAACACACGTCTTTAATCCCATATACTGAAAGCCCACTCAAGCCTATTATAATCAAGCAGAAAATACCCTTAAACCTAATGTCGCTTCGAGGGCAGGGTTTGAGATGAATAAAAATACACTGTGCTATAAATTATTCAGGACTGAACCAGCACAAACTAATCTTGCTCACAAGCACGTGTCAGGAAAAGTCACTGAGTTGTCACACTTTACTAAACCTACACAAGCTGTGTTTCTACCTATGGTTGAAGATAGCTTATAGAATTAACATGACTGCCTGGATTCACACAACGCAGTTGCCAACATTGCATTCTCTCAATGCTCGGCTGAAATATAATTGATTTGTGATTCAGTCTGACGTGCATACACAGTCAATCTATAGTGTTTGTTTTTCATTTAGCATTTTTATGGCTTAGCATGGTACATGAACCCATATATTATGGCTTGGCTAAACAATGGTTAAACCGTTGTTAAATGTGTTACTATTATATGTGAATGCACATATTTATGTATTCTTTATAATACCTTTTCATAGTCTATGATTTTTTTAGATTTAATTGGTTTAATTTGGCCTTTCTAGGCAATATCCCTTAAACTTTACCATCATGTTAGAGGAATTCTTTCTTTTAGAAATATGTACATGTGTGAACAAAGACTAACTTGTGATAGTTCCACCCTGGATTAAAGGTGGAAGTCTTTTTCTAAGCTCCATGGTGGAAATAAATAAACTCCTGGGCAATGTGTATTCAAAATAATTCAAACATATTCTCATAAACCAGATCCAAGCTGAACTCACATCCCATTGAAATGGTAAGAGAACAGAAAACTGTTAAAGACTGAAAGCCAATAAATCATTTACAAGCAAGGTTTGCCTAACATCATTTCTCTGATGGTACTAACAGGACTGAGCTGATAAGAATATAACTTATCTCATTTTTATGTGAAATCAGATACATTCTAAAAATGCTATAATGTAGGAAGATGGACGAAGAAAACAGGATTGTAAGCATGCACAAACTAACATTTCAAAGCTTTTCAGTATAAATGTAGTGAAACACTTAGCATTTTGAACTTCACATGTCTTCACAGAAAGCCATCCATTTTGGAGAACACGTGTGCAGGACTGAACACAGCATTGTTATAGAATGATTTCTTGCATGACATAATACAGCAAGAATATGTTTTATGCACAGAAATAAAATAAACAAAAAAAAAACGTTAAACAATGTTGCTTACAATATTACTCAGGCGTAGTGCATACAATATGCAAGTAGAAATTTCAGTTAAAATTGTGTCTGGATGTGATGGGAGAATAATGTGCTAAGTTCATCATCACATCATAATGCAATTTTACTTGAATTTGGCTTAGCCAACCAAAAGTTTTGATTCAGCAGATCGCAGTTCAGCAAACTATGGCTAAACCACAAGAGTTGGTAGAACACTATCAAGGCACCAAAGTGCTAACAACACCCCTAGATTACATTCCCAGAATGCCCAAATTAAATCAAAGTAATAAAGCTTAAATCTTGAGAGGTCTCAAATCCGAATTTTCAGTATTTACACATGGGTTCTTGTGACGTCACATTCTCTCTCTCTCTCCTAATTTTTAGCACGCAAAAATATGAGATTATACCATGACATGCAGAAACGTGGCTTAATGTAATATATGTGAATTAAGAAGCAATGTCATGCTGTAAGAACTGGTTGATGGCATAATGCTTACCAAGGACTTCCACTGAAACAGAAGTTTAGGAGCAAAGCTTAATTAATGTATCTCAACTTTCATAGATTTCAGGGTTTGGTTTTTTTTAAAGGATAATCTCTACACAAGTGCTGAACTACAGAACAAAGCAGTGGGAGTACATTATTCCCTTTCATTCCCAGAATTATTTTGTTGCTTTTTAAAACCTACAATAAAAAGAGTTAACTTAGAAGTCATCCCAAAAGATAAACTGAGGATGACTGGAGAGGGTTTTTAAGTTAAATACACAGGCAGCCCTAATAATACAGCTTTCAAACCCATGTTTATTGCTGCCTCACAAATAGCTCAGGCGGCACCAGAAATCCCAGATTAAACAAGGTAGGGAGAGTATGCAGAGCACAGCTTCTGGAATTCTTTCCAACCCCTTAATAGCAGGTCCACTTTGGATCACATGACCAGGAGAAGAAGGAAGGGGGAAACCTAGCATGGAAGAGCTGTCAACATCCTGAGCTTTTGCCACTGGCCTCTCCATTGGGATTTATTGGGGAAAAATTTCTGGATTCTACTTCTCTGAAGCCCCTAGCCAAATTCAGCCCATTTTAAGCTTGATCTTTTTTTCTCCCACCGTATCAGGTTTTTTTTTCCCCTCCCCTAGGTTTAGCCTGCTGATGGACAGGCAGAGTCCTGAGTCTCTTTATATCGTTGAGCTGGAAAGAGCAAGAGGCCAAGCTCATCTAAGTCTCCACTGCACAATACAAGCTTTGGGACCAGAATACTGCCCAGGGGACAATAGCGAAGAAAACAATTTAAGAAATGAATGAAGTTTGGCAGCAACTGGAAAAGAAATGTGCAAATAAGCCACTAAATCTTCTAAAAGTTACTGGATCTCTGTGAAGGCATTGTAGGAGGAGAGTCATGTTAGTTTATGGTAGCCAAAAATCCAAAGGGGTTTAATAGCACCTTTTATGACTAACACATTTTATCAAAAGGTATGAGCTTTCGTGAGCCACAGCTCACTTCACACACGTCGCTCACTGCACCTAAGTGAGCTCACAAAAGCTGATGTCATTTAACAAAATTTGTTAGTTGGAAAAGGTGCTACCAGATTCTTTTGGATTTTTGGATCTCTGTGATCAGTTCTACTTGCTTGTCACTGCTATAACCCAAAGAATAACAAACAACTTAACCTTTACAATCTGCACAATAATGAAGAGCTACAGTAAGTAAAGAATATTATTTAAGAATGGCTGATGTGAGTCTGTCAAGAACCTTCTAAACTCATTTAAATGTCATCCATAATCTTCCATTTGCAAGGATGATAATATTGGTCTGCATTAATGACTGTTGTAAGGTTTTCTTTCGGTGCATATGAAGTTCTTTGAACATCCAGAAAACATTATATTAGCTTCAAGTAATACATCTTTGGGTAAAGATAACACACCTCTGCACAGAGAATTGAAAAGTCTGCCGACACTGAATTAGAGATTATATATTTTCTGCCATTAAAAGTGCCACAAGGTTCTTATTCTTTGTTTCAAAGATGGACACAGCTCCCTTCTGGAGAAAGATCAAACAATGCACACCAGTTAATATAACTAACCTTCTTTACTAGGATAGCCCACAAACATATGCAACTCCTACATTTTCAGAAGAAGATGAAATATAAAGCCTTGGAAGCAATCATTTTCAAATCAAAAGAATCTCACAATCAGTCTTAGAAGTCAGCTTGATCCAGTAAAAATGGTCAAGCGGGTTTTGATTCCCTATCAGATTCATTGGATAGATTCTACTTGGCTGAAATTCTATTTTGCGTATGGCTCTTATAATAAAGGTGGCCGATTGTACAAATTCGCTCTACTGGATTTTCTTCCTATTATCACCTTGCTCTTAAGGCATCAGAGTAAAACAAATCATGAATCAGCCATTCCTCACTTACCTCGCTTCTATATTTTTATGTCATATGTTTCGGCACATGAGAAATGTCATTTTCCCCCAGTGACTGATGTTACGGGTCCATGAATGTGCCCTCATTCATTGTTTAAGAATTGCATAAACTATGACTAATTAGTCATTACTGCTCTCAAGTGGAAAATTTGCCACTCCAAATCCAGGCTGTTTTTTTACAAAGTATCCTGAATAGAGTTTAACTATACTGTCACATTTGTCTCCTCCCCTTTCAACTAACTGCCATAATTTCACCTTCCACTATTGGCACTTCTTCTGAAATCTGCTACAAGATTCTAACGATGGCCATCAGGTTAATTTGGCCTAAACATAGTCCAATCTAGGCATAGCTTAAGTAAGAACAAGGCTCGCATGCATTAGACTGTGGTGATGTGTGAATATGACTGCTCTACAACATGCCATATCACAGTGAGTGACCTTGGCTGATCTTCAAAAAGCTGCTCAGACTTGGGGCTTGTTTCTCCTTGAAGCTAATCAGACCTGGGGCTTGTTTCTACTTGGATGGGAGACCACTATGCAATCCCAACACTGGGAAGTAAAAAAAGAAACCAGTCCTTTAGGGTTTGGAAGTTTCACTAAACTGTGGTTGGCTGAAATCTGAAGCAAGGACTTCATCATGACTGTGTTGGACAAGAAAGGGAGGCATATGAACCTAAGTCTCATTGTGACTTATTCTCACCTGTCTAAACTACAGTTTGAACATCACCCTAAATGTGACCATAAATGTATTAAGTCCCTGAATATTAGACTCTGAGTTTACTACACTAAAGCTAAGTGGTTTGCTTGTTTGTGGCTCAGGGTTGGGTGAACATATTAATGGTGATTTGTCCAATAAACCTTGGTGAGCAAACCATTATCTTAGAATGTTAAATCAGCTACCTTAATTCACATATAATGCAAAGTTAGTTTATTTGTTTTTGGCTTAATTTGGCTAGCCAATTAGTACAATGTTTGAACCAGTCACTGAGGATAAAAAAATGAAAAACAAAGAGCAAACCATCATTTTCATTCCATTCTTAAATTTTCAGAGACATCTGTTTAGTTATTCTGGGACTGCAGCCACAGGCAACGCGGTAAGAAATGGTAGAAGTTGACTTTTGCAACAGTTGTAGAGCCACTGGCTTCCCACCTTTGCAATGGGGCAAATCTTACTTCTATTTCGCACAGGCAAGCAGCAAAATATAGTGGAAAAGTTAACACCTTTTTAAAGCAAGGGATTATTGCTCTTTTTTTTTTTTTAATCCGTTCAATCGTGTCCAATTCTCAGAGACTGCCTGGACAAGTCCCTGCAGTTTTCTGGGCAAGGTTTTTCAGAAGTGGTTTGCCATTGCCTCCTTCCTAGGGCTGAGAGGGAACGACTGGCCCAAGGTCACCCAGCTGGCTTTGTGCCTAAGTCGTGATTAGAACTCACGGTCTCCCAGTTTCTAGCCTGATGCCTTAACCACTACACCAAACTCTTAAATACTCTTAAACAAAACATACTCTTCAGAATAAAGCCATTTATAGCCCTGGTCTTATGATAAGAATCCACACTACAGCAAAATAAACCATTTTCCTGGGTCGTGATTCCTCCTAATCCATCTCATTCAAGAGTTTTGCAAATGTTAATTTCCTTCCATGTGGAAACTGTTCAATTCAGAGCCCCAAATGATGTAATTTAAACTATCTATACTTCCAAAGATGAACTTTCAAAGAACTACTTGTCCATCACATTCTGTGTTAATTTACATACTTAAAAAAGTTGTTTGTGAAAGAAAACTTGTGCAATGGGCATTATTTCCTGGTCTACTAATGTAGCAGTTATATATACACATGCTTACCCCACAACAGCTATACAGTATATAAAACCCATCAAAGTCTAGATACCTATTACTCATGTTACGTACAAGTTAATTAGATCAATCACAAAGCAATGATGTTTTTCCAAATTACAGTTTTGATTTAACCTATTTGTAACACTTTATAAGCTGAAATTGGTCTAATTAAAGAGTATCATTTATTTCAGAGCTAGTGAACAGATTATTCCTCCCACATATAATGTATTGTCCTTTTGTTTGCAAGTTTATTTTGCAAAAACAAAACTCTCTCTTTCTGTCTTATTATGTTGAATCAATGAAAAGAATTGCAGATCTGACTTCCATCGTTGGCAAAACTTCTCAGATTTCTGCTCAAACACAATTCTACATTCAAGGTAAACTGAATGTAGTGGGACACAGTAACCATGTATTGTAGTTTGCTTAAGATGTCAGATTTGCCATCTAATCATCTGCATGTTTACCAGAATACATACATGTGTATTCCTGTGTAATTCAAAATATGTAAAGGTGTACAGATTTCTGATTTCAGTTGCTTTCACTGGCTGAATATACATAAAGTGCTTGAGTGTGGGGTAAGCATCCATAACATACTTCCACTACTGTACTTTCTTCTATTTTGTTCCTGTTGCAACAAAAGAAATAATTGCACGATAAACGGATGTTCTTTAAGCCAAGACAATGTACCAAGGAACAAACTCATATCAATGTCCTTTAGTTACACAGGCAGAACCTACTACTGTTCCACTGTTCCTACTACAACTCCACTGTTCTGAGCCAGTGAACACAAGAAAGCTAATGCAGAAAAGATTGGAAAAAACAATACTGACTATTCAGAACCAGTAAATTGTTCATACTCTTTGATGTTCTTCTGATCTCTGCAAACCTTCTAGCAAAGATACTGCCCAAAGGTTACAGCAAGTGGGGTAGAACTTAAGCAACCCTGATTAATCTTGAAAAACGCTAAGCAGCATCAAAGCTAGTTAGTATTGGGACAGGAGACCACTAGGAAATCCCAAGATAGGAAAAGAAAAAAAAAAAGAAAAAAAATCCTTAAAGGTAGTGGCAAACCACTTCTATATTGTTCCCAAGGCATGTCATGATTTTAGAAAATCTTCAATTCAGTGCAACTGTAATATGCTAAAAATTGACATGATATAGTTAAACTCTGATCTAATTTGTTCTCCAATATAGTCTTTAATTAAAGTCAATTAGCTTGGTAAGTACAGGAATGCATTTGGATGCTTTAAAAAAAAATTGCTACAAACTATACTTCCTTATAAAAACAAAACATGAACTATGCCAGTCCCAGCATGTTTGCTGAATAAGTAAGTGTTCCTAAAGAAAAAAAAAACTTAAAGAAGTTTCTACAATTGCCTTGTTTTAACAGCAAGGGGCCAATAGCCACACAGTCAGGGACATGGGGAAGAGTCACAATTCCACCTACCCAAACCTCTATGCTATTGTTTAATGGAAAATAACCTCTTTTTACTTCTAAAATTTTTTTTAATTTATCTGCCATGTGTAACATGGAAAATCTGAATCTCTGAGTAAACAGTGCACATATTTGAAGGTCATACTGAATTCTGGACTAAACAGTGGTTTCTCTAGACCAAGCTCACTTTTCGAGTCTAGTTGCAACTTGCTTAAATACCTGCTCTGCTGAATCACCAACAGATATCTCTTGAGCTAAGCAACATCACACCAGGAAAGGATTTCTACACTAATCTTCCTGAACAGCTAATTTAGTTCTATAATAAAAGCTTAAATTCTCATTATTCAGCCATGGATCAATCACTGTTTCTGAATAAGAGATCTTCAACTGTGTTCGTACAATACAAAGCCACACAAAACAGCCGGATGTATGCAAACGGAACAAATCATATTATGGCTCAGTCTGAAGGAAACCGTTCTGTTTAATTGTGCTTTAGTTGTGCCAGTTTGGTGTAGTGGTTAAAGCACTGAGCTAGAAACCGGGAGACTGTGAGTTCTAGTCCCTCCTTAGGCACAAAGCCAGCTGGGTGACCTCAGGCCAGTCACTCTCTCTCAGCCCTAGGAAGGAGGCAATGGCAAACCACTTCTGAAAAAACCTTGCCAAGAAAACCGCAGGGACTTGTCCAGGCCGCCTCCAAGAATCAGACACAATTGAATGGATTTTTTTTTTTTTAAATCCCAAATAACTGTACAACGTGGGTGAATGCCAAACCTTGAATACATATACCCACACACAAGAACAGCCCTGCAGCAAAAATTTGCAGTGTAGAGCACTCCTGTTCAAGGTTTCAGCAACTCCACCCATCTCTCCTCACCTTCTTTTTCCTTGCAAAAGTTAGTCAGCCAGCATTGTGTAGGCCCTTAATTTTTGTTTTCTCCATGAAGTTGTTACCATTTGGGGGGTACTTCTGAAAACCTGAGGGTCCACTCAAGTCTCCTGATTGTGCAAATTTTGTATATAACTACTGCTATTTTTCTGTAAAAGTGATAGTGGCAAAAGAATTGAATTTGAATAAAATTTAATATTATAGCGATGGTCTTGAATTTGGAATTCACTTTTTAGAGTACAGCAATAAGGTAAAAATAATTTTTAAAAATAGGCTTCTTAGAAATTTCGAATGCCACTTTTCCATTACTTGTACTCACAAATGTTTTTATAACATTAATAAACTGAATGTAATAAAAATAGAAAAAGCTAAGCTAATAAAAGCAGCCACAACAAAAACCTCAGTGCATGCATGAAGTCATTAAACAAAGTATGGGGGTGGAGGCAGATACAATACTTTTCATTGGGTGCCTAATAACAGCAGGATTTATGCATAGTGAACATTGTAGGGAAGAATGTTTGAGAGTGTGGAATGACCAGCAAAAGTCCCCCCTCCCTTTAAACAGCATCCCTTAAGCTCTCTGAGCCAGGGTTTCTCAACCAGGGTTCCACAAGAGGTCACTAGGGGTTCCCTGGGAGATCACAATTTATTTAAAGCATTATTTCAAATTCAGGCAACTTCACATTAAAGAGGTTTCATTCTTTATTTTTCGTTTAAGAACACTATTAATGCATATTAATAGTTAATTAATATTAATATTAATAGTGGTTAAGGCAACGGGCTAGAAACCAGGAGTCTGTGAGTTCTAGTCCCGCCTTAGGCCTGAAAGCCGGCTGGGTGACCTTGGGCCAGTCCCTCTCTCTCAGCCCAACTCGCCTCACAGGGTTGTTGTTGTGGGGAAAATAGGAGGAGGAAGGAGTATTAGGTATGTTCGCTGCCTTGAGTTATTTATAGAAATAATAAAGGCGGAAAAATAAATAAATAAATACATACATACATACATACAGCCTTACCCATGAAAAGAATACAGTAATTTGGTAACTTCTGGCCTCTATTTGAGCCTGAATGTGCAGGGGTTCCCTGAGGCCTGAAAAATATTTCAAGGATTCCTCCAGGGTCAAAAGGTTGAGAAGGCCTGCTCTAAGCACACTGTATTTAAAGTAGGGCATATGTTGTAATACATTGTATATATCTATATGGAATAGCTATAAACCCAGGCTGTAAAACACCTGTATGGATCTCAGCACAAGCAGCATTTTGCAGAAGAAAAACAACAGGCAAAGACAAATGGTTGATGTACCAGGAAATATTGGAAAATCACCAAGGGCAATATAAAATTAAATCAAGAGAGCAACTAACAGCAGAAGAATATAGTTATGAATGGTTTTCCCATTTACAGTTATCAGAAAGATTTAAAACAGATAAAAAGACTTATGGTATGGAGCAAAGTAAGGCAGAATTTGAAGTGCAATTGTGTGCCGATGATGAACATGTAATTTCTAAAATGTATAAAGTTTTGTTGAAATTTGAAATGGAAGAAGAACAGGTTAAAGAATGTATGATAAAATGGGCTAAGAATTTTGGTTATAATATGCAGATGGATCAGTGGGGAAATATGTGGTCAAAGGGGATGAAGTTTACATTACGTTATGATCTTAAAGAGAATTTTTATAAAATGATGAATCATTGGTACATGACTTCAGATAAATTATCTACAATATATAAAGGCATTCCAAATGTATGTTAGAAATGTGAACTACATGAAGGGACATTCTAGCATGCTTGGTGGACATGTAAAAAAGCTAAAAAAAATTGGATTCAAATACATATATTGATACAGAGGATTTTAAAGATGAATATTCAGTTGAAGCCAGAACTTTTCCCTTTAGGACTGATGGATACACAGTCAGAAAAGAGTCATAGAAGATTATTTCAATATATGATTACCGCAGCGAGATCATTATAGGCACAAAGATGGACCCAGCATGGATCCACCATGGAGGAATGGTTGGTGAAATTGGCAGAACTTGCTGAGATGGTCAAACTGACTTCTTTGATTAGGGAAAGGTCATTATTGACATTCATCAATGACTGGAAACCCCTTATGGACTTCCTGTGTAAAAAAGAAAATGATTTTGTGACTTATGGTTTTGATGATTAGAAAGAATAAGTTATAGAAAGAAGGGAATTCTGATGTAACCTTATCTTACAGAGGTTTAATTAAAATTGTATGTATAACTGCCGAGAGGAAGATCAGAAGCCACTTCTTTATATATTTTTCATGTTTTCTGTTCTTTTATTTTTTCTTTTTCCTATCTCCTTTTTTGTCTTCTCTTTTCCTTTTCCATTTTTTCTTTTCCACATTTACTATATTCACTAGGTTCACATAGTATACTAAACAAACCTCAAGCTAAGCAACCATACTGTGTCATGTGAACTCAGCCTAAATGTTGTGAAAAATTCAAAAGCAATAGACAAAAATGTATTTGTGCTGTTAATTCATCTGAATAATAATAAATCCCCTTGGAACATAATTCCCCCAGAGACTGGACTGTCCCCAACCCTGTCGGCCTTTCGCAGGGCCTTAAACTAAGACTTAGTTTTGTCACTGGGCCTGGGGACCCAGATGAATGGCAAAGCCCGTGCAATGGTTACGTTGATTTGTTGGTGTTGGTCCTGTTTTTTATCTTGGCTGTGGACTGTACATGTGTTGTAGTTTTTATGGTCTTATGGGTTTTTTTATGCTATTTTTAATTGCATTAGCTGCCCAGAGTCATGAATTTGAGACGGGTGGCCATATAAATTGAAATAATAAAATAAGACTTTTGCTCACAAAGAAACAAGTGAAGGATATGAAAATTATCATAGTATTAGATGACCTCCTCAGGATACTCAGATCCTTGTTGAACTGCTGGATTAGAAAGAAGGGATAATATTGTTGCTCATTCCCCATTTCTTTGAGCAGTGGAGAAGCACAGGATATTTGAGTGTGTAAATTGCTTTACTGACACACATCCCAGCAAAGATCAAGTGGTGTGACAAAGTCAAGATTCTTCCAAGATCATCTATCCCAAAGTTCTTTACACCCTCAGTGCTTTGCCAACTTTTTCTCTTTCTGCCTTTTTTTTTAAAGGGCAAAGGACAGTTTCCTAACTGCAGTAACAGTTTCTGCCCATCTGAGGAGGGCATCCTGTCTCCTTAGGCAAATACCAACCAGGTGTCTTGTTCAGAAGCACAGAGATTCTCAGCCACCAGGAGCCCATTTGCCCCAGGTGCTAATGGACTATGTCAGCCTATTAGCTACCAATCCACCTAATGAAAGGAATACTGTAAGCAGCCCTAAACATCCTCAAGCCAGAAAAGGGAAAAGATCCATTTGAGAAATTATAGAGGGAAGGAAAAAAAAAATTGCAATCGTCAGTCACAGAAAACAGATTAAAAACAGATAACTAGATTAAAGGGGAAAGGAGTAAATCAGAGCCAGCATGAAGTTTGGTTTATTACACACACACACACACACACACACACACACGTACAGTTACTTGGACTCAGCACAAAGTTACTAGTTCAAGGCCAAGCTACAAGTTGTCTATTACATGTTCAGCTGGCCAGCAGGAAATACTGTGGACTCAAGGGACACAATTTTGCCTGCACAAATCCAGGGCAACAAGTACAAATGACAAAAACATCATCCATACCAAAGCCGAGAGCAATGGGATCTGGGGAAAAGGGGCGCGGGGGGGCCGGGAGAAGGGGGGCGACACCCAGCTTCCAGCAACGCAGCTCAAGTCAGCCTCTGATATGCCACTTGTTGCCGAGGACCCTCGCCAACCTGGTGCCCACCAGATGTTGAAATTAGAACTTCCATCACACCCACGGCCCAGCCCGGCGGGGAAGGCGGGACTCGTAGCCCGCTCGGGCGACCGGTCTGTCTGGAGAAACGGAGCGCGGCGGCTGTCGAGCAGCGGCGCGTTCAGCGGACTGTCAGGTGAGAACAAAGCCCGGTGAAGCCCCGCCGGGACTTCGCTCCCGAAGGTCCCCACCCTTTCGCCACCCGGTCCGCGGCACCCGTCCTCCCCGCAAGCCCTCGCCGTCCCTTCGCTCACCCGCCGCGCCTCCAGGCGGAGCGCCCTCTCCTCTGCCGCCGTCGCTCAGTCGGCTCTCATGCTCCCGCGCGCGCTCCCTCGCCCGCTCTCCCCCCGGCCACAAGCGGCTGCACAGCCCGGGGAGTTGACGAACAAGTTTCCCAAGTTTCGTCTCCTCCTCCTCCTCCTCCTCTTCCTCCTTTCTCCCCTTCTCTCCGCACGCAAGGTGTTTTCCTCCTCCGCGAGGAGACCCAGGAGGCGGGGCGAGGCGAGGTCCAGTTTGGACACTCGGGAAGAAAACGAGGAAGACGCGTGCACACGCGCGCACACACACCCGGCGACGTCCCTCCCCGGCACCTCTGACAAGCGAAAGCCCATCCCCGTGCCGGGAAGCGCCCACGTGACGCTCAGGTAGCGCCGCGGCCGGAGTGCGCCGCCCCCGGCCTCGCCTCGCCCCGAGAGAGCGGCTCCAGCTCCGAGGAGAGCGGCCGCAGGAGGCGCGCGCGCCGGCGGTGCGAGAACAGGTGCGAAGAACCACCCCAAGGCGCCCGGCCGCACCTGGCCAGCCGTGGGCCCGCAGGAGCGCGCTTGCGCGTTGGGGCGGCGGGGGGACTGACTCGTTTGGGGCTGCTGAGGAGGATCCGGGGTGTATAATATTCCTGCTCCCGCGCCGGTTTAACCGGATCCTAAAGGAGTGGGGGGAGGACTAAAACGGAGGTGTTTTGCAAAATATGGGGAAGAAGTTCGAAGCCTCCACTGGGAGATATTGGTATAAGATTCGGACGCCTAGAAGGTATGAAATGTTAGGGTGGGGGGTTTTTTCCCCTCTGTTCCTTTTCTGATTCTGGCTCCGTTGGTTTTATAACCGCTTTACCCATTGCGGTTTCTTGTATCTTCTCTCTCCACTCTGCCCTGAATGTACCTGCTTCTCAGCCTTAGAATAAACCCTGTGCTTTCTCTCCCTGTTTTAACCTACTGTATTTTATCTTATCTATTATATTTTAGCTAATCTTACTGTATTTTAGCTGTTTTATGGTATCACATTTTATATTTTATATCTTATAGTGGCTGATGCCCAACTTTCTGATGTGGTCATTTGACTAATCAATAAAGTTACGCACTACTCACTATTCTCCCTGTTCTGCATTTTTATAGTTTTTCTTGTTCCTTTAGCTTTGTATTCCATCTGTCCTATATTCTATATTTTGTATTTTAATTATACTCTAAAAATTAATAAAGTTCTTTAAAAAAAAAAAAAAGAATAAACCCTGTGCTAATCTAAATTGCTGCTGTTGCTGTTATCTGCTGTCCTGATCTTTTTGGTTCAAATACTGCACAAGTGTGTGGGTTGTTTAACATGGTTGGATGAATAAACCACAGCTACACGTGCTAAGCCTAAACTATGATTTCCTAGCCACAGTGAATTGACATGACCTGCTAAGCCACTGGGGCTTTAAATAACTTCAAAAGGTTGCTTCCTTTTGATGCTTGGAGGGAAGCATCACTTAAGAGCTGCTTTCAGAAGCAATGCAGCCCCTCTGCTTTTAAAGAACATTTTACAGATTAAGTTGCCTTGTGCTAAAGTCAACAAATCCAACAGCCCGTGTAGAAATCTCTTCTGGTTAATGGAAGCTTCAGAGCAGCCTTAACTTTTTGACCCTGGAGGAACCCTGGAAATATTTTTCAGGCCTCGGGGAACCCCTGCACATTCAGGTGCAAATATGGGCCACAAGTTACAAAATTATTATATTCATTTCATGTGTAGGCCTGTATATAGGCGTTAACAGTATTCCTAAACTAAAAATAAAGAACGAAACTCATCTCTTTAATGTGAAGTTGCCCGAATTTGAAATCATTTTTTAAATAAATGGAGATCTCCCAGGGAATCCCTAGTGACCTCTCACAGAAACATAGGATTCCATGGAATCCTGGTTGAGAAACCCTGCTTTAGAGTGAAGTGAATTGTACCCGCCTTACACGCTCAAAAGGTCAGAAGTGAACAAACCATGGTACAGTATGCCTTATCACAATGTACAGAAGTTAAGCTAGTCAGGCTGAGCAAGTTCATATCCGGTGGTTTTCCCAGAGAGTCATTTACTGTACTATCTATGTGACATGGTTCATGATAATAACACCTCCCAAGAACAATGACATTGCTTAATCGTAATTCCACATTCTTCTTCTTTCTGTTGATGAGTATAATGCCCTGGGCTTGAAAAGGCTTCATTCCCACAGACCTGCTAGAAGATTTTGTCGTCTCACCTTCTTCTAGCTCTGGATGGAGATCGTAGGAGGGAAGGAAACCCAAGGGGTGAGAGTCCACGATGAACCAGATATTGTTTATGATGTTTATGATGAGCCTGTTCAGTTCTAACAAAATGCAGCTTTTGGCAGTTTCCCCAAGGTAACTTTGAACCCTGGAACAGACCATATATTGCATCTAAACCATTCAAGGCTTTTACTTGAAATTCTTGAGCTGAATCTAAAATACGAGCAAGCAACGGTGCGCAAGCAGACATAGAAAAACAAAAGAGCAATATAAATCAAATTCAGAAGCATAGCTGAAAATACTTCCTGAAGTGTGAAGAATTACAGCATTTCACCTCCTAGAAGTTTTTATACATCTGTTTTAAGGGCAAAAGGTGGGACCTTGTACTCATTCTGACATTATTGTGGAAATAGCCTAGTCAGATGTGAGGGCACAAACCTTTTCATCAAAGGCATCTAGTAAGCAGAAAGTCATGACCGCTGTAGTTTTCTTTTTACAGGGAATATAAGGTGAAGGGACATGGGTGGCTGCCTTGCACAATTCGGGGTGTGCTGCAAGAATTTGCAATGCGTCTCCATATATATAATACTGTTCTCCATTGTGTGCTTATAGTGAATATTTTCACTCTGTAGAAAAAGGGTAGTTATTTTGATTAAAAAGGAGATAGGAAGCCAACTTTTGTGGGCAAAGAATGACCCCCACTTTCCTAAAATTTCTCAGATTAAGTAATATTAATGTAAAAAATGCACAACATGGCTAGAATCTTGAAAGGCTGCCAAATCTCCTGGGAATTGGAATTACGAATGTAGACAAAACAGTAATACCATAACTAGACTTGGTACACTGACCACCTAGTAACAGTTTTATTTGTTTGAATGCTGAAATCCATACATGAAAGTTATTGTCTGTATGGATTTTTAGAGAACCTGTTTGAAATATTTCAGCCATCCATCATCCTAAAACAATACCTTTCATATTCCAGTTATAATTATGGGAGGTACATTGTATTCAAGATTGCAAAAGTGTTTCCAGAATTACATCCAGCTGTACACATACTTGTTTTCGAAGACTGAGCCCTCCATTATCCCTCATGGTCCTCCATAACCAAGGACACTAGGACTGCAAAAAATTAGAATCTTCTATATTTCTTTGCCTTCAGCAAAGGATCGTTACCTTGTCGTGGTGCTGGAGCTTGAGCACCTCAATGATGCCGTGAGCTAAACCGTGAAGGGCCACCCAAGATGGGAAGGTCATGACAGAGAGGTCAGACTAAATGCGATCCCTGGGGAAGGTAATGGCAACCCACCCCAGTATTCTTGCCATGAAAACTAAATGGATCAGTACAACCAGAGGTATGTCGGTATACCATCGGAAGATGAGACTCCCAGGTCGGAAGACGGTCAAAATGCTACTGGGGAGGAACAGGGGATGAGTTCAACTAGTCCCAGACGTGATGACGCAGCTAGCTCAAAGCCGAAAGGACAGCTAGCAGCGGACGGTGCTGGTGGTGAACGGCGAATCTGATGTTCTAAGGATCAACACACCATTGGAACCTGGAATGTAAGATCTATGAGCCAGTGTCATGAGTACTGATGGCGAGCTGGAAGGGGCCTCTATCCAGGGGGGAAAACGCATGTGTAGTACTGAGGAATTAAGCAGCCATTCAAAGAGACACAGATCAGACCCACCTTAACTTTTGGGGTTTATCTGTCTGGGTTTTTCCCACGTTTCTTCAGTTTGTTAGGATTCTGTTTTATGTAGCAGTAATAAACACTAGAGACCTACTCCTTGTCTCAGCGTGATTTCTGACTGTTAGGACATCAATCCTAACAAACTCCTACTCCCATTGAAAGAGGGAGGAACAAAGAAAAATAAAGGAGAGACATTTGGAAAATGTCTTTGGAAAACCAGGAAATTCAGCAAGCCATCCAACAATTGGCAGCAGCCCTGCAACAACATCAACAACAAGTAGATCTCCAGATCAACACATTACAAGCTGCCATGCTACAGCAGTTACAACAACCAGCTCCGATTAACCCACAACCCATTGTTGAACTGGACTACGGGAGCAATCTCCTTCCCAGCTAAGGAATGCCAGCACCACAAGATTCAAGCCGCTCTCCTCTCTCCAGCAACCAACGCAGTCACGGAAGCAGGGGGGGGGGGTCCAGTTGCCAGCCAAGTATGCAGATTTCGCAGACATTTTCAGTGAACAAGAGGCCACAGCACTACCCCCCCATAGGGACTGTGATTGCACCATTGAGTTGATACCAGGAGCCAAGATTCCAGCAAGGAAACAATATCCCATGTCCCCCAAAGAACTAGCCACCTTAAAGGATTACTTGGATTCTAATCTCCAAAAGGGATTCATCTGACCATCTACTTCCCCAGGGTCTGCTCCTACCTTCTTCGTACCAAAGAAGCCTGACCCGTTGGCACCGGCAAACCAGGAGGCACCCATGAGAGTGGTCCATGATTTCAGTTTTTTAAATAAACTCACAATAAAAGAAAATTATCCCATGCCATTAATATCTGATCTGCTGGATCACTTACAGAAAGCACACATTTTTACTAGGTTGGACCTCAGGGATGCGTACAATCTGATCCGGATGAAAGAGGGGCATGAATATCTGACTGCCTTCGACACCAGGTTTGGTAAATTTGAGTACCTTGTTTTGCCCTTTGGCTTGTCTAATGCAGGAGCCATATTTTCCCAATTTATGAATCAAATTTTCTCTGATTTACTAGATAAGTATCTGGTCATTTATCTAGATGACATATTAATTTTCTCTGAGGATGCTACAACTCATGTGACCCATATACGTAATGTCTTACAAAGACTGAGAGAGAACAAGCTGTTTGCCAAGCTAGAGAAATGTGCCTTCGATTTAACAATTACATTTCCTGGGCTATAAAATATCAACAGAAGGCATATCCATGGATCCTTCTAAGGTCCAGGCAATTCTCTCTTGGCAACCCCCCCGAAATGTGAAAGATGTACAAAGAATTCTAGGGTTCTGCAATTTTTACAGGCAGTTCATAAAAAACTTTAGTGACAGGGCTAGACCCCTCACACAGCTTTTGAAGAAAGGATCAAAATTCATTTGGGGGGAGAGGGAGCAAGCAGCATTCCAAGAATTCATGCAACTCTTTGCATCCCAGCCGCTGTTAAAACACCCTGATCCCACGAAGCAATTCATAATGCATTCAGATGCTTCCGATATTGCCATTGGGGCAGTGTTATTGCAATATACAAACAAAACCGAGAATACATTACTTCCTTGTGCCTTTTTTTCACACCTGCTCTCACCAGCAGAGAGAAACTATGATGTTTTTAACAAGGAGTTGCTAGCAATTAAAGCAGCATTCCAAGAGCGGAGGCACTGGCTAGAAGGTGCAGCCTTTCCTGTGAAAGTTTGCACCGATCACAAGAATTTACAGCTTCTACAAAACACCAGATCCCTCACCCCACGCCAAATCAGATGGAGCCAGTTTTTCTCCCGTTTCAATTTTGTTATTTCTTATGTTCCCGGGGTGCAGAACCGTTTGGCAGATGCCCTGTCTCAATCCATTCAGGCAACCCCCGCTACTCACCAGGAGGTCCAGGCTACTATATTACAACCTCACAACTTTGAGCAGTCTATGAGGGGGAACCAGACAGAGATTTTAGCAGCAGGCAGACAAGCAGAGGACCTATTTACAAGAGTCAGAGCTCAGCAGCAACAGGACCCGTATGCCAGGGCCAGGATGGATGACCTCCAGAGGGGCCCGCAAGACACTGCCTCACCATTCAATGTGGAGGCAGGAATCCTCTGGCATAGCGGGCAATTATACATTCCCCCCTGATCGAGGGAAGAAGTACTGAGACTTTGCCATGACCATCAAACGACAGGCCACGGAGGTGTTTTCAAAACTCTCCATAGAGCTCTGAGAGACTACTGATGGCCTAAGATGACTGCAGACATAAAGGGCTATGTGGCTTCTTGTCATACCTGTAGATGAGCCAAGCCTCTCCCAGGGAAGCCCACAGGACTCTTGCAACCCCTACCCACCCCCAGTCAGCCTTGGGATACAATCTCCATGGATTTCATCACTGATTTACCCCCGGTCCAGGGGCTGACTTCCATACTGGTGGTGGTGGACCTTTTCACAAAGATGGCGCATTTTATTCCTTGCAAGGGCCTCCCATCTGCACCAGCCACAGCGCAGTTGTTCATGGACCACGTTTTTAGGTATAGAGGCATGGTGAATCACTTGGTGAGTGACAGAGGCCCACAGTTCACTTCCAGGTTCTGGAGGGCCCTTTTCCAGTCATTAGGGGTCCAGATCCACCTGTCATCAGCGCATTATCCTGCCAGTAATGGGCAAGCCGAGAAAATTAACCAATGGTTACAGCAGTATCTCAGGTGTTACACCACTTATCAGCAAGACAATTGGCCAGCCCTACTCCCCATGGCAGAATTTACATATAATAATTCTGTACAGTCCTCTACCAAGATGTCTCCTTTCCAAGCACTCTACGGGGTTAACCCTCGGGTGTTGCCCACCTCTTCACAGCAGGGAGCTGTTCCAGCCGTGGCTGATTTTCTTAAAGAGCAACAAGCCGCACAGGAATTGTTAAAGGAGCTGCTGAACAGGGCAAAGAGTGCTTACAAGAGAGCTGCAGATGCTCACAGACAAGAGGGGCCAGCGATTGCGATAGGAGACAAAGTGTGGCTCTCTACCAAGTTTTTGACCTCTACCAGGCCCTCCAAGAAGTTGGACTCTAAGTCTGTGGGCCCTTTCACTGTGGTACAGCAGATAAATCCAGTGGCTTTTTGCTTAAAGCTGCCAGCATCCATGAAAATCCATCCAGTCCTTCACAGAGCCTTGCTAGCCAAGGACCCTCCCCCAAGTGCCTTACGATCGCAACTGCCCCCCCCCCGCACCTCCAGTAATTGTGGAGGGGGAGGAGGAATACGAAGTAGAGGAAATTCTGGACTCTAGGAGGAGGGGAAGGGGCATCCAATATTTCATACACTGGAAAGGGTACCCTGAGGAAGAGCGCACGTGGGAGAATGCCAGAGATGTGCATGCACCAACACTGGTTCATCGATTCCATCAGCTTTTCCCTCACAAACCCAAGCCTCGTACTCTACCAGAGATTCCTCACTTGGCTGAGCAAGCAGAGGAACCCCAAGCACAGGAGTTCGTAAGTTTGCAGTTTCCACCCCCACCTGAAGCCTTGACACCAGTAACAGAGGAGGTGGGGGAACCGCAGCCCTCCACCTCAGGCTTGCATTTCCCAGGGGGGAGGGGGGACGACTCTTCTAATTATCTAGCTATTTTCCAGCAGCAGCCACCTGAGCCAAAAGAGTTATCAGACCTAAAGAGCAGCACTGATTCGTCCTTGGAGGAGTTTTCCTTTGAAGACTTTCCATCGTTGCCCAGTTCCCATGGGAGCTTAGAAGGAGACATAGACTCTTATCAAGCCTCTGGAAGGGAGGGGGCTGAAATGGAATGTGAATCTGGAGGGGAGGGTGATGTCATGAGTACTGAAGGTGAGCAGGAGGGAGCCTCTATCCAGGGGGGAAAACGCATGCGTAGTACTGAGGAATTAAGCAGCCATTCGAAGAGACACAGATCAGACCCGCCTTAACTTTTGGGGTTTATCTGTCTGGGTTTTTCCCACGCTTCTTCAGTTTGTTAGGATTCTGTTTTATGTAGCGGTAATAAACACTAGAGACCTACTCCTCGTCTCAGCGTGATTTCTGACTGTTAGGACAGCCAGGGCAAATTGGATGTGGTTATTGGTGAGATGTCAAGATTAAAGATAGACATTTTGGGCGTGAGTGAACTGAAATGGACTGGAATGGGCCACTTCATACCAAATGACCACCAGATCTACTACTGTGGACATGAGGACCACAGAAGAAATGGAGTAGCCTTCATAATTAATAGTAAAGTGGCTAAAGCAGTGCTTGGATACAATCCCAAAAACAATAGAATGATCTCAATTCGAATTCAGGGCAAGCCAACTAACATCACAGTGATCCAAATATACGCCCCAACCACAGATGCTGAAGAAGCTGAAGTAGAGCAGTTCTATGAGGATCTGCAGCACATACTGGACAACACGCCTAAAAGAGATGTTATTTTCATCACGGGAGACTGGAATGCTAAGGTAGGCAGTCAAATGACACCTGGAATTACAGGTAAGCATGGCCTGGGAGAACAAAACGAAGCAGGACATAGGCTGATAGAATTTTGCCAAGACAACTCACTCTGCATAACAAACACTCTCTTCCAACAACCTAAGAGACGGCTTTATACATGGACTTCACCAGATGGACAACACCGAAATCAGATTGATTACATCCTTTGCAGCCAAAGGTGGCGGACATCTGTACAGTCGGTAAAAACAAGGCCTGGAGCTGACTGTAGTTCAGATCACGAACTTCTTCTTGCACAATTTAGGATCAGACTAAAGAGATTAGGGAAGACCCACAGATCAGCTAGATATGAGCTCACGAATATTCCTAAGGAATATGCAGTGGAGGTGAAGAATAGATTTAAGGGACTGGACTTAGTAGATAGGGTCCCGGAAGAACTCTGGACAGAAGTTGGCAGCATTGTTCAGGAGGCGGCAACAAAATACATCCCAAAGAAAGAGAAAACCAAGAAGGCAAAATGGCTGTCTGCTGAGACACTAGAAGTAGCCCAAGAAAGAAGGAAAGCAAAAGGCAACAGTGATAGGGGGAGATATGCCCAATTAAATGCAAAATTCCAGAGGTTAGCCAGAAGAGATAAGGAATTATTTTTAAACAAGCAATGCGTGGAAGTGGAAGAAGACAATAGAATAGGAAGGACAAGAGACCTCTTCCAGAAAATTAGAAACATCGGAGGTAAATTCCAGGCCAAAATGGGTATGATCAAAAACAAAGATGGCAAGGACCTAACAGAAGAAGAAGAGATCAAGAAAAGGTGGCAAGAATATAGAGAAGACCTGTATAGGAAGGATAACAATATTGGGGATAGCTTTGATGGTGTGGTCAGTGAGCTAGAGCCAGACATCCTGAAGAGTGAGGTTGAATGGGCCTTAAGAAGCATTGCTAATAACAAGGCAGCAGGAGACGACGGCATCCCAGCTGAACTGTTCAAAATCTTGCGAGATGATGCTGTCAAGGTAATGCATGCTATATGCCAGCAAATTTGGAAAACGCAAGAATGGCCATCAGACTGGAAAAAATCAACTTATATCCCCATACCAAAAAAGGGAAACACTAAAGAATGTTCAAACTATCCAACAGTGGCACTCATTTCACATGCCAGTCAGGTAATGCTCAAGATCCTGCAAGGTAGACTTCAGCAATTCATGGAGCGAGAATTGCCAGATGTACAAGCTGGGTTTAGAAAAGGCAGAGGAACTAGGGACCAAATTGCCAATATCCGCTGGATAATGGAAAAAGCGAGGGAGTTTCAGAAAAACATCTATTTCTGTTTTATTGACTATTCTAAAGCCTTTGATTGTGTGGACCATAACAAATTGTGGCAAGTTCTTAGTGGTATGGGGATACCAAGTCATCTTGTCTGCCTCCTGAAGAATCTGTATAACGACCAAGTAGCAACAGTAAGAACAGACCACAGAACAACGGACTGGTTTAAGATTGGGAAAGGAGTACGGCAGGGCTGTATACTCTCACCCTACCTATTCAACTTGTATGCAGAACACATCATGTGTCATGCGCTGCCTACCACTGAGTGAAACACAGACACTGATTCAGGGAAGAGCAGGTTCAGGTTTATTTCAGCGTAGTGCTAGACGAGAAAAAAGCTGAGAGTGAAGGGAGCGCGCCGGTGCGGGGTTTAAATAGCCCGCGCCGGTCAGCGCCCCCCCACTTTGGGTTGCGTCATCCCCCCTTTGTCCTGCATGCTTCCGTGCCGGTAGGTGAAGGGTTGCAGGGCCCCTGCTGGTGCCCCGGGCTTCGCCCATAATCGGTTTCTTTCTCCGGCCAGTGATTGCTGTCAGCTGGGCGATCTCCGTTGCGCTTTGCTGACAGCTTCAGGTGTGCCTCGTGATCCGCCCTGTCTTTGTCTTTCCTTCTTCCTCTTTTGTGTCCTGATGGCTGGGTCATCCGGCCGGGGTCATTCCCTTCTCCTCGGGGTCTGAGTCTGTTGTTGTGCATGCTTTGCTTATCTTAAATCCCTTCCTCTGCTTCCTAGGTATTGTCATGTGTGCCGTTGTGCTGATGCCTTCAGCTCAAAGGTACTCATGACATCATGCGACATGCTGGGCTTGAGGAATCCAAGGCTGGAGTTAAAATCACTGGAAGAAACATTAACAATCTCAGATATGCAGATGATACCACTTTGATGGCTGAAAGCGAAGAGGAACTGAGGAGCCTTATGGTGAAGGTGAAAGAAGAAAGTGCAAAAGCTGGCTTGCAAGCTAAACCTGAAAAAAACCAAGATTATGGCAACCAGCTTGATTGATAACTGGCAAATAGAGGGAGAAAATGTAGAAGCAGTGAAAGACTTTGTATTTCTAGGTGCGAAGATTACTGCAGATGCTGACTGCAGTCAGGAAATCAGAAGATGCTTAATCCTTGGGAGAAGAGCAATGACAAATCTCGATCAAATAGTTAAGAGCAGAGACATCACACTGACAACAAAGGCCCGCATAGTTAAAGCAATGGTGTTCCCCGTAGTAACATATGGCTGCGAGAGCTGGACCATAAGGAAGGCTGAGAGAAGGAAGATCGATGCTTTGGAACTGTGGTGTTGGAGGAAAATTCTGAGAGTGTCTTGGACTGCAAGAAGATCAAACTGGTCCATCCTCCAGGAAATAAAGCCAGACTGCTCACTTGAGGGAATGATATTAAAGGCAAAACTGAAATACTTTGGCCACATAATGAGAAGTCAGGACACCCTGGAGAAGATGCTGATGCTAGGGAGAGTGGAAGGTAAAAGGAAGAGGGGCCGACCAAGGGCAAGATGGATGATATTCTCGAGGTGATGGACTCATCCCTGGGGGAGCTGGGGGTGTTGACGACTGACAGAAAGTTCTGGCGTGGGCTGGTCCATGAAGTCATGAAGAGTTGGAAGCGACTAAACGAATAAACAACAACAAAATATTTCTTTGCTGCCTTCTAGTGGTTCTTTGGATTTTTGCACCATAAGGATTCATTCAAAGTTGTGCTAACTTGAAAGTTGTGTGCAACAATCTGTGTAGATGTAGAATGTGTAGCAAAACTAATCCTGACTGCCAGGCTCTTGTCTAGAGAATGACATGACGTCTGACGTTACAGAAGCGCACCTTCCTTGCCTAAGGCTTATTGGATAACTATATAATTACTTAATTAGGCAATTCCTCAGAATATATGTTTCCACATGGGAAGTTTTTGGCCTTTGAATGAATCAAGATTACTAGTATTAAAGATGCCACTCTGGAATCTATGTGGTTCTTGCTTTGGAGTTCGCCAGTTATATGGGACTTGGCAACAATCTTGAAAATTGTGGAAGTAAATTCCCAGCCAGACTCCTAGCAAGCCAATTAAGGCAAGGTCTCTGAAATGTTTCCCATGTCCCTCACCTGTGGGCTGGGTCACTTCTTCTTACATCCAGTGATCTCCTTCTCTGCCTGCTTCTCACAGTCTCTCACAGCATGATCTGGACACCCAAAAATAAGGACACCCCCATTCCATTCTGGTGATAAGCCAGAACAGAGGCTATAAGGACAGGATAGGGTCTGGCAAGTTCCATACCACTGTGTTCCTCTTGAGCAAAGTTTCTTCACCTAGAATCTGTTTTGGCTGGTCAAATGCTATGAGGTTGTCATTCAGGTCACCAACTGACCGTAAGGCACACAAGATGATCTAATCCTGTCTCAGCAATTATTTTTCCTAGAAGTCTTGTGATGAAAGCAAGTTGGGAGGTTTAAAGGGATTTGCTAGTGAGCCCAGACTTTACTAGTCCATCATTAGAGAGTTAGCCAGCATCTCTCAAAAGCTGAATTTACCCTGGAGATCTTTTATTACTGATTCCTACTGTATACTTATACTAGATAGCTGACAGAGTAGTGCTTCAGCTGAATTTCCTCACATTTGCAATCACTTTAGTCTTCCAATTTGAAACTGTTTGCAATTTTTACTCTCTGTTTTCTCATGACAATCTTGTAAAAGCTTCCAGGAGAACATCACTTCCTGGTGTAGCTTTGCCTTCTCACCGAGAGTTCCTCATGAGTTCTGCTGCTGTTGCTCAATCATATGTGAGAAGCCAAACTTGTCCCTAACTCAGATCTACCATGTGTCAATTTTTCAACCTCCTGCCTGGGGTTTTAGCTGTGATATCTTCCCTCCTTTGCCCTACACAATATTGCTGATGCCATGGCAATAGTGACATCACTTCCTAGCACTTCCTTGGGCGGGCAAATTGATGCTGGCTTTGAGATTCCATTAAAACATGGCCAAAGAGTGGCTGTGACGAAGTTTCAGAGCTTTACAGCCACCAATTCCTGGTGTATGTTGCACATTTTTAGGAACGTACCTTCTGAGAAAATAGAAAAAAAAAATAATTTGACTGGGCAGGAAGGAATGAAGTGAAAACCCCAATTCTGCAGAAGAGCTGGTTCCAGAACCAAATTGCATTCTCATCTTTTAAACTGTTTGCAACTAGCTTTATAATTAGGAGCAAAGTTATAAATGCCTTTTTAAAAAAATTAATGCACTGTTCTACCAGAAAGAGCATCTTCAGTTTTATGGGTGTCAGATACTTATATTAGTCAGGATCTCCTAAATTAATACAGAGAAATCTCATTCTCATCTATCAAAAGAACAGGCTGATTTCTCGCTAGAGCCATTAATGGAAATTTTTAGCCTAGTAATACTTGCCTAAATAAGGTTATAAATTCTTCTTGGTATCACATATTTTAGTTTTTAAAATTCTCCCAGTTCTACAAGTTTGTTTCATCTCAGTGAGAGTTTTCTGTGGCATCTACTTAACGCCATGGGATAGTTTGCCTACCTTTATTCTACTGTTAAATCATAAAGCAGAAGCTGATTCTTTTAAAACAGGCTGGGTTCACATACTGTGCCATAATGTGATTTATTTGGTTTTGGTTTCACAAGTTAGAATTTTTTTATTTCCTTACCAGGTTTGCTTCTGAGCTGGGATCGAAGAAACAGGCAGTTGCATGAAATTAAGTTCTTTATTCCTCCCCCAAGAGCAAAAGCAACGACAGCAAGCTGTTAGGTGGGCGATCACTCAGGACCCCCTCCTCACAGCACATTATACACATTCCCTTCAACTCCTCCTTTAGAATACCACCCCTATCTGTTACCCATACTCCACCTTAGCATCATTCCATATTAGGAACTTCCTTCCTTCCCGCCATCTTAACATCGCTCCATATAAGGAACTTCCTTCCATCCTTGCTAGGGCCCCTTGACGGTTGTTAAACAACCCCTTTCCTCTGGAGAAGCTGTCCTTGGAAGGTACACCTTATCTTGTTTCTATGGGCACAGCTATCTACCAAGGCCTGTTAGAAAGGACGAGTAAGGACGCCAACATAACTCTTCAAAGAAATAAAGCATGGTTTCAGAGCCATAATAGAAGTGCAAATGTTTCTAAAATATTAATACCAAATATAAAATATATTTGTATGTAAGTTCAATATATGTAAGATCTTCTATCACACATACTCTGTGAAGCTCACCGGTCATGGTTTACTCCCCAGCTACGGCTAACATTAATACAAGCTGGCCGGAGCCTTGGACAGGATCGCGCCGGTGCGACCTCTCTTGCCCCATTAAACCTGATACTCCCTGTGGTTTACAGAGGAGTTGAGGATTCTGAAGAAGGTTAAGAGACATCTAGAGCACCACTGGAGGAAGGTGAGGACCAAATCCCACCGAACTCAGGTTAGAGACGCTATTAAGGCCTACCTGGTGGCGATAAGAGCTGTGAAGCATCAATACTTCTCCGCTCTTATCGCGTCCACAGAATGCTGCCTGACGGCCCTGTTTAAGATCACTCAATCCCTTTTGGGGAAGGCGGACTCAGTGACCCACCTGCAGGGCCGTGCAGAGGAGTTTGCTGAGCACCTGCAGGATAAAATTGCTTGGATCTGGTCCAAGTTAGACTCTAAGCATGAGGCATGGTCTGGGGAGATACTGGGAGACCATACTTACCCAGTTATCTGGGAACAGTTTGATCCTGTTGGACCTGAGGAAGTGGACAGGATCCTAAGGACAGTAAATGCCACCAGTTGCCATCTAGATCCATACCCCTACTGGCTGGTAAAAGCAGCCCAGGGGGTGACATGTGGTTGGGTCCAGGCAATGGTCAATACATCCTTGAGAGAGGGGGTGTTTCCGGCTGCCTTTAAGGAGGCGTTGGCACACCCCCTCCTCAAGAAGCCATCTCTGGACCCTATTGTTCTGGAAAATTTTCATCCAGTCTCCTGCCTCCCCTTCTTGGGGAAAGTGGTTGAGAAAGTGGTGGCATTACAACTTCAGAGGATTCTGGATGAAATGGATTATCTAGACCCCTTTCAGTCAGGTTTCAGGCCTGGATATGGGACAGAAATGGCATTGGTCGCACTTATGGATGACCTCTGGCAGGAGCGGGATGGGGGCAGTGCATCCATCCTTGCTCTTCTTGACCTGTCAGCAGCTTTTGATACCATCGACCATGGTATCCTTTTGGGTCGGCTCAGGGAGTTGTGGGTGGGTGGCGTAGTTTTGTGCTGGTTCACCTCCTTCCTCCAGGGCCAGTCCCAATTGGTGGTTATAGGGAGCAAGAGATCCGGTCCATGGCCCCTCCTTTGTGAGGTGCTGCAGGGTTCGGTTCTCTCTCCACTCCTCTTCTATATCTGTATGAAACCACTGGTGAGATCATCCATCACCACGGGATGAGGTATCATCAATATGCTGACAATACTCATTTATACATCTCCATCCCGGGTGAGGTAAGTGATGCCGTGACTGCCCTTTCTTGGTGTCTGGGGGCTGTGGGGTTCTGGATGGGGAACAACAGGCTTCAGCTGAACCTTGGTAAGACAGCGTGGCTGTGGGTTAATGGCTCTTCCATATCTGGGACTTTGTCATCTTTGGTTCTGGATGGAGTTGCATTGCCCCAGACAGACCCGGTGTGTAACTTGTGGGTCCTCCTGGACTCATGGTTCCTGCTTGAAGAGGTCAGCCATGGCCAGGAGGGCCTTTGCACAGCTTCATGTTGTGCGCCAGTTACACCCTTTCCTGGATCGGGAAGCCCTTCAAACAGTCACTCATGCCCTTGTTATCTCCCACATAGACTACTGCAATGTGCTTTACATGGGGCTACCCTTGAAGAGTATCCGGAGGCTACAGCTGGTCCAGAATGCAGCCATGTAGGTTATTTTTGGTGCTCCTAGATCAGCACACATAACACCTCTACTACACAAGCTGCACTGGATACCAGTCTGCTTCCAGGTCCAATTCAAGGTGTTGGTTATCACCTTTAAAGCCATTCATGGCATGGGGCCAGGTTACCTGAGGGACCGTCTCTTCCCCATTACATCAACTGGTCCCACCCAATCATGCAGAGAGGGCATGTTGCAGACCCCATCCATGAGAGAGTGTTGATTGGTGGGGTCCAAGAAGTAGGCCTTCTCTGCAGTAGCTCCCACCGTGTGGAACACGCTGCCCCCAGAGGTGAGACTGCCCCATTCCTCCTAGCCTTCCAGAGGAACCTGAAGACCTGGCTCTGTCACCTTGCTAGGGGCAGAGAAGGGAGTAGCTCCACGTGGGGATGGCTGGCACCTTAGAGCGCTCCTCACTCACGTGGACTGAATTAGATCTTGCCACTTGGATTTTACTCTTTTTTTATATCTATTTATTGATGGTATTTATATTTTTATATATTGTGTTTGTATTCTATATTTACTGTTTCAATTGACTACCTTTGTTGTAAACCACCCAGAGTCCCTCTTATGGGAGGAGATGGGCAGTGACAAATTTGATAAATAAATAAATATTAGATCCAGGATAGTGTGCAGCACTCTTCAAGTTATTAATGCAATTTCTTCCTACTTCTAAATGTAACTTGAAACTCTGTTCAGACAACACACTTATCTAGTCCTAGCAGAAACTAACAGATTCAAATTACATGCTACACTTGCTTAGGATTTATTTTAGGATTTGTGTGTATGTGTCTTAGTATGTTGTCAGATCCCAGCCCATCTGCTTATGGTTCAGTGCATTGTGCAAAACAGCAGCATTGGCAGAGAGGGAGATCAGAATTTCTCTTCCAAGGGAGAAACCATCTTGTGTATACAACACTAACCTTGTTGGCATTCAGCCATTGACCTGATAGCTATCATCTAGTCCTCTCTTTCAAGGCCAAGCACAGATTAAAGTTAAGTCTTGCCAAAGGAATCAAAAAGGGCTATAAAATCACCTCTCTTAAAATAATCACTAATATTATTTCCAAAGAACTTCCAGCTTCTTAATGTTGAACCAAAAGTTTTTTAAAGTTAACCATTAGAGGGCAGAAGAGACCACAGAAAGGTTTCTACACAGGCTTAAAAATCAGGGAGAATTTGGCATGTTAATTTAACCAGCTGCAACAATTTCTTTGGAATTGTGGAATTGGATGGGGCCTTTAAGTCCAACCTCTTATTTAGTGCAGGAATCCAAATTAAAGTGTCCCCAAGGTTGTGTTCATCCTCTGCTTGAATGCATTCAGTGAAAAAGAGCCCCCCCCACCCCCTCTGGTCTTACTGTTAGGAGGTTTTTTCAGACAAATCTTCCTTCCCATTACTTAAATCCATTATTTTGTGTCCCAACTCTGAAACAACAGCAGACAGGTACTGATCTTCTACAAGACCACCTTTCAAGTATTTGAAGAGCGCTATCTTGCCCTACTTCCTCCATCATGTTTTCTCAAACCCAAACCCAAAGCTTGTTCAACGTTTCTTCATGGGCTTAGTTTCTTTCCCCAACTCTGCCTGCAGGGATTCCTCCAATGCAAAGAGGAATCTGTGAGTTTGAAGCTGAAACTCCATCCCTAATCCAGAAGAGGGTGAATGCAGGTAGTTATTGAGCAGAAGAATAATTCAGAGGCTATTCTTGCATAAGAGGCTGGTTAATCTATTTACCATTCCCTCATCAAATGCTACAGTAACATAGGCAGGTTAAGTTAATTTGGTATCTCTAGGACAGCCCAGACGGGACGCAGTGGCGCTGCAGGTTAAACCGCTGAGCTGTCGATCGGAAGGTCGGCGGTTCGAAACCGCGCGGCGGGGTGAGCTCCCGTTGCTTGTCCCAGCTCCTGCTCACCTAGCAGTCCAAAAACATGCCAATGTGAGTAGATCAATAGGTACCGCTTCGGCGGGAAGGTAACGGCGTTCCGAGTCGTCATGCTGGCCACATGACCCGGAAGTGTCTATGACAACGCCGGCTCCAAGGCTTAGAAACGGAGATGAGCACCGCCCCCTAGAGTCGGATTCGACTGGACTTTACGTCAAGGGAAACCTTTACCTTTACCTTAGGACAGCCCAAAATAAAGCACCTCATTAAGAATGCCTAACCAAGAGAGCCAGTTTGGTGTAGTGGTTAAGGCACCAGGCTAGAAACTGGGAGATCATGAGTTCTAATCCTACCTTAGGCACAAAGCCAGCTGGGTGACCTTGGGCCAGTTGCTCCCTCTCAATCCTAGGAAGGAGGTAGCGGCAAACCACTTCCGAATAACCTTGCCAAGAAAACTGTGGGGACTTGCAGGAGTCAAGACCGACTTGAAGGAGCAATTGCAAAATCAACCAAAAACAAATATAGGATCTTTGCTACTACAAGATGCATTGAGAGGTGTTAGGCGTAATGGGTTTTTAAAAGTTGTAGGAAAAAAAATCCCATGAGTCTATGATCTATGAACCTGCATAAATCAGTTAATTAATTAATTGTCCCCAGATCCAGTAAGGTGGAGCCCGCAGCCTTTATTGCTAATGGCCAATTCCCTTTCTCTTCTGTAGAACATTTCACCGTGAAGCTTTTAACAGAAATTCTCCTAATACCTTTATCTTCCCCATTGCATGGATGGATGGAATCACTGAGTTGGCAAGGACCAAAGGAGACGGTGTTCATTTCCCTGCTCTTAAAAAGAACCAACTGACATCAGTTTGCTGCCCGCTTACACAGTCCATTTCCTGGTGTCAATTTTTTTTTTATGAACTTCTCTGTATTGTTTCCATTCTGTTTTTTTTTTCCTGATATGGTGACCCACACTGGAAAATTCCCACTTATCCAAAAGCTGAGTTGAGCAATCCCATTACCTTCCATTAAGTTGTCTCGCTTGAACTGCTTCCCTTTAATGCAATCCAGAATGGCAATTCCTGCATGTGTGTGCTTTCCTGTTTCATAACCTCGTGTTGCTTATTCCTATTTCCCTTGTGGGCCCCAGTATGCTGAACTCTAGCCAGCCTCTGCCCCCTTCCTCAGCTACCTCCATCCCATACGATATTAAAGAAAGCTGGCTCTTAGACAGTTGGATCTCATACTTGAGTTTTCCATTGTAGTTTTAAAAGCTGAACGCTGGCTCCTTGAGAGCAAAATTTCCTCCAGAAAGTTGCATAACTTTCAACAACATAAATTTCAATTGCACAAAACCCAGCATAGTCCGTATTGTAAATATGATACAGAATAGAAAATTGTCCTTGTATAATAATCAGTTTGGGTCAACAGCATTATTTTTGGACAGATACAAGGATAGGTTTGTTTTTTAGGTGGGAAGGATTAGATATTATGTCCATATTGGGTTCCTGTACTTATTATGACATAATTCCTTCTGGGCCCAATCCATTTTGCATGAGCGAAAGTAGAGAAAAGATGCTGTAATTCCACAGTTGCTCAGAGAAAATAGACAGCAACAGCTGGAATTAGTTTTGCAAAATAATTCCTGAGACTGAACAGGGCTAAACTTTTTGCCCCTCTTTGGGAGGGTCCATTCATTGGGGCTAAGAGAACATTTTCAGAAAAAAAAAACCTATACAACATAATTTTATTTAGCTTTTTTGCCTTTCCTGATCAGGGGACTAAACTGAAGCACATAGCCGTGTGGTTAAAAAAAGAATCCAGCTGAGTAAATAATAGGAGTAGGCATTTTTCTCTTCTCAATATGCTTGGAAAATATTATGTACTACCAGTTTTCTGAGCTACAATTAACGCAAAATTAATTTGTCTTATGGGACAATTGCTATATACCATCTGGTGAATGATTTGTAAGAAAACGAAGAGATGTTTAATGCACGGTGCCGTGAAATCAGCAACAGAGACAAGAATGAAATATTCCCTTTCTCCAGGGCCGGAAAAGGGAATGTATTGGAAATCTCAGCTGACACCAAACACAGTGGTACTATGCAAGCAAGCGTTATCCTGAATGCTGACGTGGCCTGTAGTCTCTTGTCTGATTTTCTAACCAACACATTCAGCTGCATTTCACCACCTCCATTGTCTTGTTTCTTGAGAGGTGAATGGTGTTCAGCAAGGGCATCCAGAATAGATGTTGGCCCAGCAAGGGGATCCAGAATGAAATATTGCCCAGAGCAGTGTTTCCCAAGCTTGGCCTTTTAAGATGTGTGGACTTCAACTCCCAAAATTCTGGAAATTGAACTCCACACATCTTCAAGCTGCCAAGGTTGAGAAACACTGGTCTGGAACAGGAGGTCACTAGGGGTTCCCTGGGAGATCACAATTTATTTAAAACATTATTTCAAATTCCGGCAACTTCACATTAAAGAAGTAAGTTTCATTCTTTATTTTTAGTTTAAGAACACTGTTAATGCATACATACAGGCCTACCCATGAAACGAATATAATAATTTTGTAACTTGTGGCCTATATTTGAGCCTGAATGTGCAGGGTTTCCCTGAGGCCTGAAAAATATTTCAGAGGTTCCTCCAGGGTCAAAAGGTTGAGAAAGGCTGGTCTAGAATGATGCACTGTCTAGAATACAGGATAGGCAACCTCAGGTTCCAGAGCCAAATGCAACCCGTGAGTTCCCTTTTTGTGATTCTCAGAGCCATCTCTGACAATGACACTGGAATACACAGTCCCAGCTAGGGAAACAGAGGAAAACTTCTGTGTAAGTTCTTGAATACTGTAAGTATAAATGTAAAGATGAGTTGAGCTCAACTCTTGGGAACTACATCATGCCTTTTTCTTGACAGTGGTATGAAAGTGGTCTGCCATTGCTTCTATTGTTTTTCATTTTCCAACAGACCTGGAGATAAATGATTAATCCAAGCACTAACCAAGGCTGATCCTCCTTAGCTTCCAAGGACAGTCAAAGTTGGTGAGGCACTGCCACCTGCAGAGACATCAAACAATAACAATAAAAACAAACACATTCCACCTATGCCCTAGCGCTGTGTATATGTGTGATGTGGTCCATCTATATTGTGGACTTTTTTCTACCCAAAAAGTCAAATATGGCCCTTGCCTACTCTTGGTTAAGAACAATCTGCTTTTTCCACAGTCTAGCAGGACCAAAGGACAGGAGAAAGAATCACTGTTCAACTCCTCATAGAACCCTTAGAAGTTGTCTATCAGTCTGGGCAACCTACGTTGCTCCAGTTGTTGGACTCTGATATCCTTCAGCATCAATCATTTCCAATTATTATTGGTGATGGGAGTTGTAATCTAGTTAAATCCTGAAGATCACAAGTTCCAAAGTTATCATAGAGACCTCTACCATTTATAAATGGAGATGGACCTAGAGCACATTATGCAAGTCATCTAAAAGATTGAAAATGGGATTTAATCAGTGGGAAGCCTTTACCTACTTAGCAGCTGGCCAACTGTGGCTACTTTTTGTATGGCCTGTCCCCTTTGCATTGTCAAAATGAAATTTGTTAAGGCGTGTTTACAGCATAATTCTCTATTTGGCATGTCAATGTTTGCTCAACCTCTGTTCCCCTTTCCAGGACCCAACAGGAAAGGTGAAAAATAGACTGCCATACAGGCCTTGCAACTATATGGCCTTTGGATTGTTAAGATTGTTTTGTTCCTTCTTAATTTTGGATTACTGGAGTGAAGCTGTTAGGCCCCAATGCTTACAAATGGAATGAGGGCCAGCAGGCTTGGTCACTTGCTCACCTTCTACCAAAAGTCTGATTCTTTCACCTAGTCCCTATAAAAGTTGCTTTGTATGTGGTTTTTCCTACACACTAACCCTGCTATGCTTAATGGGGTCAAGTGGGAGAGGGTAAACATATTCAAGCACTGGCGTTTGAGGAGGAGGTTGTAGCACAAAACAGTTCCAGAGTCATTTGGGGCTAAACTAACTGTCCCTGGTCTCGTCTGAATATGGATGAAATGGTCAAAAGGAACAAAAGGGGATCTGAATTGATATTAGGGCTCCCCAGGAGTATGTTAAAGTAGCATGATCTTCTCCTGGTCTCGCATGATCACCTTCCAGAAGTGTCACATAATGCTGAGAAAATGTGTCTTTGGTTTACCATGATCCCGACAGGTGCTACACACAGGCACACCCAAATATGCTCTTAATCACTTTTGCCTTTGAATCTGGATGACTGTAGGTAACCCAGTAAGCAAAAAAGGTAGAGAAGGGAACATTGTAGAAAAGCATAAAGTATAGAAACAGATCCTTTAGTAAAATAGGAAGTAAACTTAGTGAAGATAAATGGTTTAGGGAAAAGCCAGAAGGGTTGATAGGCTGGGCACAAAGTTCCTGGCAGGATTGAATTATGAGTTACATTTATGCCTTTCAATAAATCAGAAATGTTCTATTGTTGCTTTAAAGAAAGTTGGGGAAATCACTTGGTTGCTAGCCTTTTTTAAATGAACAGAACTTTATTTGCAGAATTTTTATCCTCTATGTAGGAAAATTAAATGCTTAGATTAAATAATAATATCTGTGAATAGTACAGAATGTTTGATGTTAGTGAGAGAACTGACTTCACACAACTTTACTCAAGAAAGCAAGACTTGTGGTCAGGATTTTTGTATTACAGATGTAAGGTGTCTGGTATTTTACTAATAAAGAATTTTTAATTACATTGGTAATGTTGGCATAATGGTAACTATATTGTTCCATATGGTAAACAAATTTTATATTTGTAAAAATCTATGATAGTGATGCAAGGTCGATGGCTCAGTTACAGTAGTGATGGGTGTGTCATGGGAAGACCTGAAGGACCAGATTATCATGGAGAAAATCTATCTAGGTGGTCAACACTGACTTGACGGCACATCATCAATCATGATGGTGATTAAAGGCATTCAGTAATATGCACATTGCAGGTTGGTTATAGTTTTCTTTGGTAATGAAATTATCTGAAACCTAGAAAAATAAATGCAGATGCCATCTCCTTCTGCTGTTAGCACAAAGAGGAGCCTTGGCATGACCTCAAAGAAAGTGGGGGTGCTCTAAGAACTTTCTTTCTCAGTTCACACACAGACATAATCCAGGAAGGAGCTGAGTGAACTTCTCAGGATTCTTAATTGTGATCTCTAGCCCTGATATGCCTGGCATGGTGGGAGGGAGGGAGGGATGGAGGGAGGAATTTGAATGTATTGGAGAAAAAATTCATAGATCTTAAACTCACAATCAAACAGTATCAACCGTTTAAAAAAATCTTACAAAAATAAATTTGGATAATATATAAGATATTTGGAATAAGGAATGGGAGTGTCTTATATGACAAAGCTGATAGTCTGGAGTTTTAAAAAATGATAAGTATGTTTCTTATAACTAATTAACTTGGTTAATTCAACAACAACAGCAAACAATTCTTTGTGTATATAGGACTTCCCAACAGATGTTTGAAAGAAGGTTGGAAATATAATAAAATTGAATTGGGTTCTTGGGAGGAAGTTCAGGTTTAAAGATGTTAAGGCACCATTAAATTATATCCCCCAAATCTGTCATCCATTTTCATATGAAGAGCTTTGGATATATTGTGCTGGGGCTGTAGCAAAAATGGTGATGATCAGCAGTGATGATATATTCTTGGAAGGATGTGTGAGTGCCAGAGTCTGAGGTTTGGCTTAATGAAATTTGTCAGTTCTCAGTCTTTCAGTTGGCTCTTGATCAATTGAAAGGATAGTTCAGATAATACAATTCCATGAGGTCAAAGCTCATTTTGTTGCTTAAAAAGTGAAGTCTATTAATTTGCATAAAGATGTCATTGTCTACTTATTTGATAATATAAAAATAAAGCTTTATTATTTTTTGTATTTTTTCCTTTCTCATTCTACTTTCCACATTAGTTTGTCTCCTTTTTCTAGACACACCGATAATCTGTCAGTCAGGTTTGAACTGGTGGAATGGCATTTATACATTTCATATCTTTTGTGTGTGTGTGTGTGTTCTCCTTTGCCATTTGGAGAAAACTGATACGCTTATTTTTTAAAAAGAGAAAACTGCAGAGACATGTAGAAGTTGAGCTCAACTTGAAGATTTACCTTTTTACCATTAGAAATGGTCACCTCCGTTTTTGATGGGGCACCCTTGTACATCTGCTGTTGACTCATGGAGGTAGTGGCCCTCTGGATTAGTTGTGTCATGCAAACCCAAATACTGATCAGTTGAGACAAATCATATTGCTAGACATGTGCCATTTCTCTGTGCTGGCCAAGCTAAAGCACAACCAATGTTAATTTTTAGCCTTAGTTTAAGCTGAAGAGTAAAGATAAAAGACTTCATTGAGTTGAGTTCAATTGCTGGCAGTTACAGGTATGTGCATACACGTTGATTTCTTGGCACCAGCATGGAACCTGTTTCCCATTACCTTTTGCCAGAACGTATTTCCAACTTTCCAATCTAGCCTACATCCCAGGAGTTCCTTGGTGGTCTCCCACCCAAGTAGTAACCAGATCTAGCCCTGTTTAGCTGTTTCAGGATTGGCCAACCTTAGCTAAGTGTTGCCCTCTGCTGTCTTGATGCTGGAAATGTTTTCAATGCAATGAGGTCAAAAAGGTATGATCTTTGAAAATGTGGAAACTGCTGCTCTTTTACAACTAAAGAATTGATCAGTCCTCTAGCATCTAACCTGCCGTGTTCAGGACAGACTGTCAAATCAGAAGGCAGGATTGTTTTAGCAATAAGGCTTGCAATAATGTCTGCATTTGCTCTCAGCACTTGTTCTGGGCTCCAACATGGTTTTACATACTAGAAAGGCCAGCCTGGGGGAGACCAGAGAGTGACTGGGACTTTCATTGCTGAATAGGTATTCAAACCCAGTCCAAGCTCTAGAATCAAATGTCACAATGGCTGGATTTCTACAACATACTTAACTGGGACAAGGGTGGGAGCAGTGTGTTCTGAGAACACATTCATCCACTTGATCCTTGGGCATGACAGGGCATTAGTGGGTGTCTTCTTAAGCATACTGTGTGACCATGCAGGTGACCCTGTTTGCAATTACATTAAAAAAAACAAACATAGGTCCATGATCCAGATTTTTCTGAAATTTCCTTTTTGGGGCTTATAAAGATGGGGTGAAAGCTTCCATTTATACCCATCAAGGCTTTTAAAGAACTAGAGTAAAAAATCCTACCCATACAGGGAAGTTAAAACTTCAAAACCCTCTCTGGGCGAATTTTAGGTTAGAGTATCCCCGACACATTAACTTCTGTCCTAGTTAAACATGCCATCTCCATAGGTCTTTGAGAAGTGAGTACTGGAGAGGAAGATGTAAACCCTGCCCCATACACGCTGGTTCCAGGGCCTATATTTGTTTTAGGAGGTCCATCACAGGCAACATAGGCAACTGTAAGAAGTGCTCAGGAGATGGCAGCAAGTGATCAACCTTACATGGGCTCAGAAGCTAAGCAGGATCAGTCCTGGTTGGTATTTGGATGGGAGACTGCCAGATAATACTATGGTTGTAGGTTTGTCTGGGAAGTCAAAAAACATCTTGCAAAAAGGAATTTGCAAACTACTCCCATCTTGTTTGTTGTTTATTCGTTTAGTCGCTTCCGACTCTTCGTGACTTCATGGACCAGCCCACGCCAGAGCTTCCTGTCGGTCGTCAACACCCCCAGCTCCCACAGGGACGAGTCTGTCGCCTCTAGAATATCATCCATCCATCTTGCCCTTGGTCGGCCCCTCTTCCTTTTGCCCTCCACTCTCCCTAGCATCAGCATCTTCTCCAGGGTGTCCTGTCTTCTCATGATGTGGCCAAAGTATTTCAGTTTTGCCTTTAATATCATTCCCTCAAGTGAGCAGTCTGGCTTTATTTCCTGGAGGATGGACTGGTTTGATCTTCTTGCAGTCCAAGGCGCACTCAGAATTTTCCTCCAACACCACAGTTCCAAAGCATCTATCTTCCTTCTCTCAGCCTTCCTTATGGTCCAGCTCTCGCAGCCATATGTTACTACTCCCATCTTGTTGCTCTGATAATTGCTTAGTTGACTTCCTGCACCATCATAGTAATAGCTGCCTCTTCTGACTTGCTTCTCTCTAGCTGGGTTTTTGCATCACACTAAGCTATGGTTTGTTTCAACAGTGATTTGTTGAACAAACCATGAGCTGTGCTTGACCACACCGATTATGTTTAACAGAACTGCGCTTTACTAAATTTGTCTCAGTTCACACAGCACACTAAATGATAAACTAAACTGGAAAACCACTCACATAAGGGTGAATATGTTTCATTAGGAAGACATTACTGAACTAGTCTTTTGGCCAATAGGATCTACATTTATTTTAAATAAAACTCAGAAGTCCATGCTCATCCCAAGATTTTTTTTTGCATTAAAATATACTACTTTTTCCTCAAACCAGGCAATATCACTTCTAGATCCACCATCTGCAGATCCCTCCCCAAAACACTGTTAAAATCTTGTAAGATTTGGGGCAATATCACCAATATTTCAGGAGTTTTGCTAATCTCTTGAAATTTCATTTTTACAAATTATTTTAATTTCATTTGGAGGGTCTGTGTGCCAGTTTGCAGGGAAAGCAGATAGCTCTGCACTAAGCATTCCCTCACAACAATCAAATTTTGCAGAAAAGCAGATTATCATCAATATTAAGTACTGTGGTTATCATGAGTGTAGAATCCTTGATGAACTCTTGAAAATCTGCCAGAGATTGCTTGTTGCATCTTCACTTTGCTTTTGTTGATGCCTGCATTAAGGGAAGAGCATGGACTTGAATCCATTCAATCAAATACAGAAAATACAGAAGATAACTTCAGCCAGCAGAAGTAATTCTGTCATGGTAAGATTCAAGATCCAAACCTCACTCAGCAGAATTAACCAGAGAGTTTCAGAGTAGCTGGCCTGATTTAGCACCTATTTAGCAACTGAAATAACACATCGCTATCTCAAGCAGAGTCTCACAGCCCCCTGCAATACTATAAGCCAGAATTGTTTTGATTACAGTGGGGAAGAACTATGATGAATAAATAAAATCTTGGGTGTGGCCCCAGAGAATTCCAGATGTTGCTGTTGAACTGTAACTTGTAATGCACAAGAAAGCAAAACATTACTAACTACATTACTAAAAAGTGGAGGGAAAAGTAAATTAACAGTGCTTAATTTTAATTGACTGGAAACAGAAATGTAATCCATCCAGATTGCATGTTTGCATTGGCTGCTTCCTTGACTATCCGTCAAAGGACAATGCAGCTTAATTGGCAGGAATATATTCACAACAGAGAGGCAGGTCCAGAAATCAATCCTCTTTCTCTTTCCTGCAGAAATCTGGCTTGGAGATCCACACATAGGGACAGACTGCTCAGAAGCATTAAAAAGATGGAGAGGTTGAAGGACAAGATGCAGATGTAAATTGGAGAAATGCTCCATGAGAGAATCAGCGTAGTTTTTCTTCCCTCCCTACCATGGCTTCCACAAGTTAAATCGATGCTCAGAAGGAAAGATGGTTACCAGAGCGGAACCGGTCTTCACTTAATCACATGATTTTATACACATTCATAAGAATGACCCATCCTTGGGCTGAAATGACAGCTCTCTTCCAATAATGCCTAAGTGGGTTCCCACCCCAAAGACATTGTCACAAGGTATCTAAAGAGATGGGGAAAAAAATTCAAAGTAGATGCAAAACAGTATGGCAGAAATTGCAGGCATTTCCTCATTTCACTTTGAAATTCAGCTCAAATTTTTACCTTATCTGAAGTTTAGGACACGTACATCAGGTGCAATTTGATCAGCAGTTATAACATGGCCCTGCAGCACGTAAAGGCTTTCTGACGGTGACGTACTTTGCTTCTCACTGATTGCATAATGAACATATTCACCAAAGGGGAGAAGGGGGTAACTTCTTAGATTGGCGTTTCTCAACCTTGGCAACTTTAAGATGTGTGGACTTCAACGCCCAGAATTTCCCAGGTGGCACGTTAGCTGGGGAATTCTGGGAGTTGAAGTCCACACAGCTTAAAGTTGCCAAAGTTCAGAAACACTGTCTTAGATTCTTTAAAATCAAGGTTTCCTTTAATAGAATATTAGGGCTCTCCCTAGTGGACATGCTGTAATCATCCCAGCATCCTCTGCTAAACTCTTTCATGGTAACCTGTTCATGGTTCATTGCAGGGTTACCAGATCTGGTCTGCAAAAATTGGAACAAACAGTGGATGGCAGCAAAGAGGCAGAAAACATTTTTTCTGCCATCTAAAGGTTGGTGTGGTTTTTGCAGCCCAGATCTGGCAGCTCCACTGAAGAGTGTGAGGTTTTAGGACATTATCTAATGTGGTGCCTTCCCACTCCCAAGCAATTCCCATAATTTCTGTGATTCAGTGTGATTTGTGGACCAAGATTAAGTTTGCGTATTCTGTTACATCATAGGAATGTTTTAGGCATGGTGGCTTACTAAATTAACCAGAATTGGCTGGGTTTGCTCAGTACATGACACCATAAACCATGGTTTATCAACCAAATGGCTTTGTTCACACAAAGCATAAGCCAGACAAAAACATGTCAAGCTTAATGTGATGCATACATTCAGCCTTAATTTTCTAATTATTATTACTTAGATTTCAAGGCCCCCCAACTCCAAAAAGAGTCTGGGTAGCTTACAGTATTTTTTTAAAAAATTATAATTTATAATGTATATTTAAAAGGAACATGACTGTCCAGAAAAACCTCATAAACAACATCCAGAAAAAAATTGACAGGAGCTCCACAAACACCCTAACCACAAGGCTGGGAATGGAGCCAGGTCTTAAGAGGCTTCTGGAACAATTAACCACAAATTTGGTTTATAATGTGACTGAAACTTAAAAGGTGCAAATCACCAATTCACATTTCAGATGCTTCACCTTAATTTATCTTCTGCATAATTAGCAAGAAGCTAGCATTGGCATCCAAACGAGGCAGGGCCTTTTTTAAGGCTGTGAAAGACCCATAGCAATGTGCTCATCTGAACATTCCCGCTCCTTCCCCACTTTCTGTTCTTGGCATCCTACATCGACGGAAACTATTTCTAAATTACTTTATCCACTGACCTCAGTAGTTCACAACTGGTAGTATCTGGGGAAAGCTGAAATACTGGTTAATGTTGCTCCCTGCAGTGAAAAAGATTGGTCACTGGATCATTAGAAATACTAAATGATATTTTGGATGGGGGCCCCTTCAGGTGTGAGACCTAAAGCAATTGTGTTCACTGTCTACACTTTTAAAAGCGTTCTGGGAGAAGGAGAAACATACAAAGATCATTAGGATTTGTCCCCATGCACACTTGGAGTATCAGGTGAATGATGAACATCCAGGGCCAGACCCAGCATTATGGATTTTTCCATGCCATTCTTACCCCACTGGGAGGGAAGGACACAAGAGACACCATTGTTCAAAGTGACACAGCCACATGATCCAAAAACCTGACTCAGTAGGTGAGATCACATCCCACAGAAGTGGTTACCCATGTGAATGGAACCTATGACTCAGGTGTGAGATTTATGTATGTACTTATTGCAGCTGCATATCCATCATCCTCAGCCCCCACTTACCATTACAAGAAACTTTGAGGTACCGTAGCTTAGGTTGAAAGAAAGTGATGGGCTAAAAGTCAACTAGAGAGGATTTGAACTTTCTTCTAACTCTCTAAGCACCCCCACAGCACACTTTAGGCCTTGTGTTTTGGAAGTGTGAGAGAAGATGTCTTAGAAACAAGAGATCTGCCTGCATCCAATAAAGTCATTACTAAAGGACATCACTGAAAGGCTGGGGGTGTGTGAGAAAGAAGTAGATTGTGACTCACTAACTACACTGAAGGTCTATTTCACACAGCACTGTTTATCCAGCTTCATTTTAGAAACATATCCTGCTTGAGTTGAAACTCAAAGCAGCTTATAGCAGTATGTCTGTTTATATGCATATATGCAATAAAATCAAATCCATAAATTACACTAATGGTTTAGGACTCCAACAAAAGTGATAATGTCTTCAAAAATCAACAGAAAAAATAGTGACTCAGAAATCCTCAAGAGAACCAAAATAAAGGCCTGAGCAAAAGCAAACAGAGGGAAAATATTTTCAACTAAGGGCTTTCTTAGATAGTCAGCCTGGCTTTGGCCAATATCTAAACCAGAGGTTCTCAACCAGGTTTCCATGGGTCCCCAGGGTTCCACGAGAGGTCACTAGGGGTTCCCTGGGAGATCACAATTTGTTAAAAAAAAAAATCAAGTTAAGCAACTTAACATTAAAGAGGTAAGTTTCATTCTTTATTTTTAGTTTAAGAACACTGTTAATGCATATATACAGGCCTACACATGAAACAAATATAATAATTTTGTGACTTCTGGCCTATCTTTGAGCCTGACTGTGCAGGAATTCCCTGAGGCCTGAAAAATATTTCAGGGGTTCCTCCAGGGTCAGAAGGTTGAGAAAGGCTGATCTAAACCATAACTTAGCCTTCAACAACTTGGTGCTCTCCAGATGTGTTTCCATAAACCATAGCCATCTTCATCTTACTTTTTTTTTTCTGATCTGGAAAGGGAGAGACTGGGGAAAGCTGTTAAATATTAAAAATATACTGTACTCAACAGTTTATACTGTTCACATAAGTTCAACATAATATGACAACAATAAACAACTGTTAAAGCTTCACCCAATGCATTGAGCCATGAGATATTTTAAAAGTGTTTTGTCAACTAAGCCATAGGGCCCATATCAGAGGGCTCAAATGTCTTCCCTACAAGAAAAAGCTAAAATGTTTGGAACTGTATAGCCTGGGAAAAAGGTCATTGGGGGAAAGGAGACATGATCACGATGTATGGCCTGAAGAAAATGGGCAGGGGAAAGTTCTTCTCTCTTTCTCAAAGCCCTAGGACCAAGGGACCATTTGATGAACCTACTGGGAAGGAGATTTAGAGCAAGCAAAAGAAGACACTTCTTCACACAGCACATATTTATTTATTTAAACAATTGATAAGGCTGCCTATCTCCCAAAAGTGACTCTAAGCAATGTATAAGGGGTCAAAACAACAATAACAATTTAACAAAAACCATAAGACAACCCAGCTCATAAAGAATATCATTAACTAGAGAGCCAGTTTGGTCTAGTGGTTAACGTGTTGGGCTAGAAACCAGGAGACTGAGAGTTCTAGTCCCACTTTAGGCATGGAAGCTGGCTGGGTGACCTTGGGCCAGTCCCTCTCTCTTAGTCCAACCCACCTCTCAGGGTTGCTGTTGTGGGGAAAATAGGAGGAGGAAGGAGTATTAGGTATGTTCACCACCTTGAGTTATTAAAATAATAAAGGCGGGATAGTAAATGAACAAACATTAACTAGCAGAGCATGCCTAAACATACCACCCAGCCATCATGACCACAAAGCAGTGATGGCTACTAACTTGGATGGTTTTAAAGGGGATTGGATCAATTCATGGAGGCCAGCCCTATCAAGAGGTGGTCTTGGGTGGGAACAATAAGCCTCCAAATGCCACTTACCGGGAAACAAGGATGTCTGCCTTTTCCTTGTGAGCACACCAGATGCATTTGGTTGGCCATTGTGAAAAACAAAATTCTGGTCTAGGATGGGCCTTAGCCTGATCCAGCAGGACTATTCTTATGGTTAGATTCATGATTATTAAGACATAAATCATGGTTTAGCAACTCCAGTGCTTGGACTTGTACATGACATCTTAGTACAGTGTAGGAAGTCAGTCATTCCTAAGAGTAAGGGCTTATATAGATTACTAGTAGAGATGGTACCTACAGAACTACAAGGAATATTTAGGGAAAGGAACTCTAAGAAAAGGGCAGTGTGTGGGCAGAATTCCAGTTGACTTTTGGGGGACAAAGAATAAAAAACTGCCCTGGTGGTACAATGGAGTATCCTAAAAATCTGAATAGAAGCCCTCCACTGCAGTGTTTTGTTTTACAGTCAGATGTTTGTTCAAACATCCAAGAAAGATCCAAATTATGCATAACATAGCCTGGAATAGTCTCATGACTTAACAGTAAAAGAAATGAATTGTTCTACAGATGGGTTAGTCAGATCAGCTGACACATGATTTCAGCAGGTTCCACTCCAAGTGTAAAAGAGATACCACAGCAGTGAGTCACGTTCTCTTTCTTAAACACACGGCTCTGCCCACACCATGAATGGCCTCTCTAATTGCCTTGATCCATGAAAGAGTTTAGACCAGCCCAGTGACTACTAAACAGCAAAATGTGCATGGTTCACCCGTATGCATGCATTTACTTGTATGTGCCCCGGGATCAAGCTGGAAAGATAAAGCTTGCATTCATTGAGTTGGATATGCCCCTGTTTAGGAAAAAAAGATTGGACGAGCCACAAAACATCCCATTGAATAGATTTCAATTCTTGGTTTAGGGGAGGATGCTTCAAGCCCCATAATCACATGCATCTCTCAGCACTTTAGGGCAAGACCCTCTCTCTCCCCATATCCTGATGCCAAAATCCAGAGACATGATTTTTGCTGTTTGTAAAAAAGTAAGGAGTCTCCAACTGACTTATTACACACTTTCAAAACAGATTTCAAAACCAAAACACAAAGCTGTGATTCCACTCCCTCTGATGATATCACCCTGTCTTGGCTACACCCTTACGTTTTGAAGGCTGGGGGCAAAAATGCTTTAGAAAAAAATTGGGCCCTCCTCCAGCCAGAAAAAGGTGGTCTACTTCTGGTGTGCAATATGACAAATACTAAACAGAGAAAGAAAACAGAATTGTAGAAGCCTAATACTAAACACTACCACCCATTGTGAAAACTTTAAAAACTGTAGTTCCTCAGGACTCTCGTAGGGAGACATCAAGCAGTGGTAAGACTGTGTGTTTAATCATAAATGGCTCCTCCAAAGAAGTACGTTTCTTTTAAGTACCTCCATCCCACTACTAAAACCTGTGTAACTGTTTGCACATTGCTCTAGACCAATGTTTCTCAATCTTGGCAACTTTAAGATTGTGGACTTCAACTCCCAGAATTCCCCAGCCAGCATGGGGAATTCTGGGAGTTGAAGTCCACAGATCTTAATGTTGCCAAGGTTGAAAAACACTGCTCTAGACCTTTATCTGCCAATGAGCTGTAGAAAGCTATTCTTAAATTGTTCTAGTTGTATTTCTGTGCTAAACTGGAAGTTGGACTTGACAGCTCTTTCCACATCTATAATTGTGTGATTTCATAAACAAGGGTTTCCCAACCTTTATATAACAGGGTGAGCATTTTTCTCACCATTTTTTTTCCCAGCCTATTTCTGTTACTTTATGCCTGTACAGAATGGCAGGAGGGCTTCTACAGATGAACACAGTAAATGATTAAGGCTTAAGTCTCCCAGTAGCCTAAGCCAGATGGGAAAGAGAGCAATTAATTGTATATTTTCTAAGGACTGGTATTTTTTACAAGGACCACCACCAGACCACCAACCACACATTGGGAAACACTGCTATAAACAGTTGTGAGTTTGGGAGCTTCCTTTTTCCCTTTAGTGTGTATGCCAGCTTGACTTTTGCTGTCGATTAATATTGTTGTTATGGTATATTTAAGCTCTCCAGATAGTTGGATTACAACTCGCATCATTTCCATACAAGCCTGAATGAGGATTTTGCATGCTGTGACCTATGAAGCTGTTCCTTGTCCAATAATGTTGGATAATAAGGCATTCCCACAGCCTTTGTAAATCATCTTCATCTTTATTGTTGTATCTCCAAACGAATCCATTGACTTTGGCCTTCTATTTCACAGTTTTCTAGGTGGGATTTATCATAATACAGTACTTTAAAATGTTTGCTCTGAGAATCATGAATCTTTAACTTCTCCTTTATAAATTAAAGGCCAAACAAATTCTACTATCATCACCTCCAAATTCCTCAGAACTATTCACTTTTCATTTTAGACACTTCGTTCATACTTCCCTGAAGAACATGATGAACGGTGGATAATGTGCCTTTTAGAGAAATCTTTTGGAGAAGTCAACTCCATTAAAATTGAACGTTTTCACAACCGCTTAAATGATATGCCTAATGTGAAATAATGACCTTTGTTATTTCCCTTATACTACATCACTTAAACTGAACCACAATATCATGTACAATAAAATCTATGCTTTTTAAGCAAAAGTATTTCTCTCTTAAAAGGTTCTCTGAAAACAATGCCAGTTTGGGGGAGTTTATATTTTTTATAAAACTGAAGTTAAAAGAGTGAGAGGAGTGTGACTTTATCTCAGTTCATCAGGAATATGATTATTACTGGATTTCTGTAGACCTGTTCCACTTCTTCCACCATTGCAACTCTGATTAAGTCAAGCTTCCCGTTAGAGCCAGTCAATGGTAGAACCAATTAGCAAGGAAGGTAAGGATTCTCCTTCCCTGGTTGTGTTTGAACAGAGGCTGGACAACCATCCATCATGGAAACTAATTTGGATTCCTACACTAAGCAAAGAACCTAAAAAGTTCTTTCCAGTTCTGTGTGCCTACAGTCTAAATTAGCTGCCTACTCATGTCTGTGTGCAGTTCTGATTTTATGTGAGAAAACCAAAATAGCTTGACTCTTCTGCACCTTCTTCTGCATAGTCCTGCCCATGTACTTCTTTCAAAGAGCCCCTTCCTGGTGTCATCCTCATATTTGTAACATGCCAACCTGGCTTTTCTTTTTCTTCCAAGAGATTTTTACTTTCTGTTTTTGAGCTCTCACATATATTTTGGCTATTAAGAGTTGGTCAAACCTAATTTGTCCCCTGTTCAGTCAGAAGGTTGAATCCAGACAGCAACTTCTCCACCCACTCCAGCTTCCCTCCCTCCCTCCCTCCCTCCCTCCAGAAAGTGCCTCCCAAGAATGATGGGACCTGATTTATGGTGACCTCACCCCAAATCTAGTTCTTCTTCCCTTTCCCCTTCATCCCTACCCACCAAAGTCCATTTGTCAGGATCCTCTGATTCTTGGAAGAAGATAAAATATTTTCTCGCCCCAAAGCAATTAAGCTGGAATACTTAGAGTTACGGTTAATTCACAATACAGTCATTGAGGAGGAACCATTAGGGATCCTTACAGAAAAATTATGAAGCCTACCCAAAATCAACACTGCCCTTTGTTTCTTTCTCATGCCTCACCATCTGACAGAGTCTGCATGCTCTGGGTTTCTATCAATTAAGCATCCTGGCCATGGAATTCTGGAATTTTATTTATTTATTTATTCATTCATTCATTGTATATAGCCGCCTATCTCAGACCAGTGACTCTGGGCAGCTTACAATAATAAAAACAATCAGACAATAAAAACAATACAAAAAATTGAATATAAATACAGCTGAGAGATCGTAAACACCATTGGTGTCAGCACAACCATTAAACCGGTGCAGGCCTGGGCACAAAGCCAGGTCTTCAAGGCCTTTGGAAAAGCCAAAAGTGTCGGGGCCATCCTAATCTCAGGAAGGAGGATGTTCCAGAGGACAGGTGCCATGGCAGAAAAGGCGCGCCTCCTGGTCCTCACCAGCTGACATTCCTTGGCTGACAAGACCTGGAGCATGCCCATCCTGCCGGACCAGATTGGATGGGTAGAAACAGCTGGGAAAAGACGGTCCCTCAGGTAACTCGGTCCGAGGCGATGAAGGGCTTTAAAGGTGACAACCAGCACCTTGAATTGCACCCAGAAACACACGCAGCTCCCGAAGCAGTGGTGTTACATGTGCTGAATAGCCGAGACCGTTTACAACCTGGGCAGCTGCATTCTGTACCAGCTGAAGCTTCCGAATGCTCTTCAAGGGAAGCCCCACATACAGCGCGTTGCAATAGTCCAAATGGGGGGTCACGAGGGCATGAGTGACAGTGAGTAGTCCACCCATCTTAAAGTTCCCAAGGTTGAGAAACACTGAATTAAACAGTGTTTTCTGGTAGGACTCAGGAATCAGGCCTTCTCTGCTATGGGGCCTGCCTCTAGAACACTGTTCTCCCCGAGACTCATAGGTCCCCCATCCTCTCCTATTTAAAGAAACCCTTAAGACAGGCTCTATCCTCAGGCCTCTGTATGGCGATCTGGTTTTTAAATGACTGCGTTTTTTTTTTAAAATGGACTTTTAACGATTTCTGTATTTTATTGTATTTTACTGCTGCATTTCGTAATCTGCCCAGAATTGTAAGGGATTGGGGCAGCCTATAGACTTCATAATCAACAAATAAATACTAGTACAGCCTTCCCAATATGTACCTAGGTGTCTAGGCTACAACTCCCAGAATGCACGTTGGCTTGGAGTTGTGGTCCTACTGCATCTGGTGAGCACCTGACTGAGGAAGACTAAACTTGTGGATCCTTTCTTACAGCGAACCTGCTGGTGGTGCCGTGCAGCCCCAACCTTGATTTGCTGTAACCACGTTATTGAGGATGGATCAGAGACAGTTTTCTCCTTTTTCCAAAGTATGATGCAAATCCTCTTAGGACCCCTTCTCACTTGTCCTTTTGTGAGCTGTCATCCCTTTATTATCATTAGCTCACGCTTAAAATGTCAGCAAACTCGTTATTTTGAACAACTACTCTCATACACGGATGTATCCATGAGATGATTCATCGTCCATTGCCGAATTCACAGCAATGAATATTGATTTTATATAACATGGTTTGGGCTGGAAATCATCCTTACAGAAAGCAAATTATTCTGATATGTTTTTAAAGTATAAGTGGACAGAGTTAGATAGTCATAAACGTCTTATGATTCAGTGGCCACTGGAGGGGGGTACTCCTGTTTTTCTGCCTCTAACCTGGTGTCATTTTTCACATCCACCCACACTGCAGCTTTCCTCTCCTACTTACGGTTACTCACTGCAGTCTTTTTTCCCTTTCTGTGCCTTCATTTTCTCATTCAGTGTATTATTTGGACTTGCAACAAAACATTCAGGCCTTCAGCCAGCTTCCCATGTCTTCTAGAAGAAGACATACCATCCATGTTTTCCTCCTCCATAGTTTTCCATTTTTATTCTTTCCCACCCCAGTGGGATGTTGGAAATAAATTATGTAAAGAGGCTCAGCACCCTGCTCGCCTGTCTGTCCATCAGCACAATAAGCCTCAGAACATTGAACAAAATTTGGTATGGGGGAAGAAGCCTGGGAAAAAAAGATTGAATTGGAAAATGAGCCAGATCAAGTCAAGGGCTGCTGCACAGGGGGGAAAAAAATCCCCACTCATCCCTGTGGGAAATGCAGTTGGAATGTTGGTGATTCCTCCATTCTAAGCCCCTCCCCTCCTACCTCCTGGTCAGCTACTATTAAGAGTTGGAAAGAACTGCAGAAACTGTTGAAATTATCAGGGGTCAACTCAGCATTGTCTCATAAGCATAAGGGGGTTGCTCTAGTAAACACATCTCTATTGTGCTTGTGGGATGTCACATGGGTCACCCGATTTCCGCTTCCTCTTCCTTCTTGGGCTTGGGGATTAACAATCTCCATTACCCTTCTGGCAGACGTGCAAACAGGAGGTGCTGCTGCATGCAGCTCTCCCCCAACCATCTCGCTTGCATGCAGACTTTCTATTCCACATAGAAAGTGTCTACAAAGAACCAGTGATGATTAAGTGCTTTCTACTGAATAAAAGTAAGCTATTTCTATTTTTCTTCATCTAACTACAGTGTGAAGACTGAATTTATTTCTGAACGTAATTAAGCTTAAAGTGCAAGTTCTCTTTTGGTTCACGCTTCTACTCTGCAAGATTGCTGTTAGCTGCTTGGAGTTCTTTTATTAACCTTGAAAAACTCCATCAGAAACAATGCTTAGTGCACCTGTCCTACCTCATTTCCTCTTCTAACAGTCAGCTGGCACAGGCCTACCATGCATATCTAGCCCTTAGGAGGTTTTTATTTTGCTTTTTATTCCCATTTGGGGTTGGGGCAGGGGCTAGAAAGTGGGGGGTTGACCTTCTTGAAAACTTGGAGATCTTCCAAGCCTGAAGAATGCATCCCCTTGTAAATAGATGGTGCTACCAAATAATTGGCATTCGGAGAATGACTTAACTATTAGTGCAGGGTAGATGGGTAGCACTGATTAAATCAGATCTATTTACTGTTTTGATTCTTTCCTAATTCTCTGCAAAGGCTTTCAAAGTTTCCTTATACAAAGGACACTTACTATGAGAAACTTTTCCATTCTCCAGGCTATTTTACTATGTTATTTATATCCCATATGGGTGTTTATGTATATATCCCGCTAAGTATAAGAATGTGTTAAAAACAATTCCTATACAATCAGTCAAAGAGTCAGTAACAGTAAAGGCCCTCAGCATTGGGGGGCAGGGGTTGCAAAGAGGGGCAGATTGATGAAACAGTGGTACAGAGTTATGTCCTACATAACTGCTCCTTTCTACATGTGATGCGTTGTTGCACTCATGCCCCAGAGACTCGGAGTGTTGCATGATGCCATGACACTCTTTTGCCAGTGAGATCCTGCTGATGCTGCTGATAAAAGCTTCAGCCTTCCAAATGGATCCCAATCCTTGAAATATTAAAATTCAGAAAAGGGAAAGTTTTTTACTTTACTTTCACATACAGTCAGCCTCACCCATCCCACCCACCCATCCTTTCAACAAAAACAAGTCCTAGGGCACTAACTAAATTAGATCTCAACCTTAGATGCTAAGGTTTCTGACCAGAATCTCTAGGCCACTGGCCCATGCTGGCTGGGGAATTCTGGGAGTTGAAGTCCACACATCTTAAAGTTGTCAAGGTTGAGAAACACTGCTCTGGGCTGAATCCTTCTTGTGAACGAGACTTGAGCCTATCATCCAGCACTTGAAGGACCAGAACATGCATTTTGTGCATGCTTTCTCCAGTGCTTTGAATAGCTGACTGGCAGAATCAGAAAAGACTTCTGTGCATGTGCAGAGCATAGCCAGAAGCCCCTCCTGCTGCTGGAACTGCCAGAAAGAGTCTTAGAGTGATTCATTGCCTTGCAAAGCAGGTCAGAAGGGGCACTTCTCCTGAATCTTCATCAAACGGAAGCTCCTTTTTGAAGCTTGGCACAGACCTACTGAGGAGCAGAATTGCTGAATCTGTCAATATCAATTTTTCTAATTTTTGAAGTCTGTCCATTTTTCTCATTTTTTACAATCTGTCAGTTAGGGTTTACTTCCATTTCTATTATTTCAAAATTGTCAATTTGGGTTCCTCTCGAATCCTTATTTTTTTCATGTATAAGTTCAATTTGTAGTTAAAAGACAGTCTTCTAAAAATATGTATTTTTATGCCTGCTTTTTCCAAAACATAAACATTTGCTGAGTTAACCTAATGGGCATGGTTTTTAGAGCAAACCTTCCTTAATAAACATTTCTGCACATTATTTTCATGGAGACACAGATTTTTATGCAGCATTTACATTTTTAAATGTAACGTATCTTTTTTTTTTAATGGAGAACTGCCCTGTAAAATACACTTTGTGAATTGGTTTGCAACTTTGCAATGAGGTAAGTTGGCATTCAAATGCCAAAAAATGATTTTCCCCTCATTTTTGTTGTTGTTTTTGTTGGCACCAATTAAACTTTCCATAATTACAAATAATACAGTCAATTTATGTGATACGGCATTCATCCTCTTACTGCCCACCTCTTGTTATTTCAAAGCGTTCCACCTTTTTCTTGCCTCTTTGTACCAAAGCTGCAAATTGCAATTACACCACCGAGAAGCAGGGATTCTGCAAGACCCTTTGAAAATTGCTTCTCCAGGATGCAAATTGCCCATTCAGGGCTCATCTGCAATCATTAAAGGGACATTAACATTCTTTTATCACTGGCTGGATGGTTCATTTACAGCCTGATTGAACATGTCAGACTCATAAACCATGTGCACAATCATCTCCTCTTCGCCTTTAACTCTTTGTGCCCGAAAGAATGTACAGGGTTAGGAGGAAAGGTTCCAATCTGTGTGATTCAACTTCCTTTGCCAAGTCCAGTCCTCTAGGAGAATGCCAGGAAATGCTTGTTTAGGATGCTGTTGCTTTCAGATAAAGAGAGGCATAAACAGAGAAAGGACGAAGCCTTCTACACCCTTTTTATTGATTTGTGAAGCTCAAATAAAGGTTACCTCTTTAGGAGAGGCCCAGACAGCTTCAACTGAGATTTAGAGGGGTCCATAAATTGTTCCAGGCTGGAATGGGAGGTTATTTTGGTTTTGTCTTATCCTGTTTGGAAACTCCAGTCACGGCAGTTTTTTAAGCATGGTTTTTGGCTTATAGGTTGTGAAAACCAATGGTAGCATATTCAACAAACTAAAGTTAAATAGAACACGGGATAGTGGGATGTGAGAGTCTTGTCTTAAAGTAAATCTTCCAAAGATTCCTGTTCTGGTCATTTTGTATTTTTCATTGATTGGTCCTGGGTATATTCTTCAGGCCACAGATGTCAATAGTCAAATGCATTTGCTTCTACTGGCAGCAAAGAACTATGAGGCACAGCACAAGTTTACTTGCACGAAAAGAAGATAACAAAACTAAACAGAAGGCAGCATCTATTAGGGCTACCATATCTGAGCTGAAAAAACTTGGACGACCAGCTGGTGCTTTAATTTTTTGGATGCCTTTGAGTCATTGTTGACTCCTGGTGACTGCCTGGACTAGGCCCTGCAGCTTTCTTGGCAAGATTTCAGAAGTGGTTCGCCACTGCCCCTTTCCTAGGGCTGAGAGAGAGCGACTGGCCCAAAGGCACCCCGCTGGTTTCATGCCTAAGGCAGTCTTCTGGTTTCTAGTTCAGTGCTTAACCACTACACCAAACTGGCTCTCATGGATAACCAGTAGATGGTAGCAAATGATGTTTATTGTATTTGTTTGCTGCCAGTGAGTGGTGATCTGGATCTTTGAGGCCTATAAATGATAGTCCCAGTTCCTATTAAGGCTATAAAATAAGTAAGGAGAGCAATTCTAAATACACATTCTAAGAGGGCTTAGAATGGGACAGGAAGATGCAAGGAAGTCCCATTGGTGGTGGTGGTACTCAGTAGTGGAAGCCCCAGTTAGACCTATGGAAAGTTCTGCTGGTATAAACTAGACTACCAGCAGCATTTCCAATAGTAGAAGGCTCCAAATGGGCTCTTCCAAGGGCTGGGTGATTCCCTTTTTCCCTAGTATGCCAAAAGTATCTCCTGTCACACTAGCCTAAAACTAAAGTAACCGATTCAGTTCAGAAGGTCATGGTTGGTCATTTTATGCTATCATTATTTTTCTAAATATAGTTCAGAAAGGGAAACTATACCTCAGAGGATTTCCTTGTGTATCTGTCAGTCCACTTTGTTAGTCAATTTTCCATCAGTCCAAAATCCACATTCTTTGTTTCCATTGTGCTACCAGAATCTTTCAATTTGTTTACAGTGCATGGCATTTTTAAGATAAGCCTCCACCCAGAAGAAGATGGATAGATTATTGATCAGATCAGAATGGTGGGCATTAAAAACCAACAGCAGCCTTTATACAGGAGTTACAGCAATGTTTGAATTAGTAATTCTACTCACACCCTTTTAAGATTTTGTGCTAAAAGAATTTAATAACAGCAACTTTCTAGATCCAGTATAAAGAAAGAGGCAGAGTAAAATTCGCTTCTGGTGAATAGCTATGCTCTATGAGGTGGGTGGATTTTTTAAGAGCGATTGTGTGTCTGGAAATAACAGAGAGGAGAAAAAAGGTGGCAGAAGAACAATTAACAATCAGGAGGGGACAATTCTGGAAGAAGCCACTCCAGCTATCAACTCCAACTTCTGCTTGATGTAGGAATCCAGTTTAAAGAATCTACAAGGTTATCCAGCCTTTGTTTGAGCACATCCAGCCAAGGGGAGCCCATCTCCTCTTTCAATCCCATTGTTGAACTGCTCCTACTGTTAGGATGAATTTTCCTGACATCCAACCCACCAGATGATGACCAGTGCCACAAACTAGCATTTACTTTAATTTACCAGAGTACAGTATTTACAGATATACTGACCTTTATGCTCCCCCACACTCATCTAAAGCTCCTGCACCTCCCCCTAGATTTTCTTTCTTTTCCTTTTTGCTTTCTCCTTTTCCTCTAGACTTTTGTGTTTTAGCTTTCTATATTAGATTTTAATGTACCTTCTATGCTTTTAACCAACTGTACCCCACCTTCCTTATGCTGGTCTTTGACCATAATAAAGATTTGTTTGTTTGACATCCAACTAATTTTTGCTTTCCTACAATCCATTATTCCATGGACAGCACTCTAGGAAATTTTTTAAAAAACAGGTAATCTCCCCCTTGGGTGTGTTGCCCCTTCAGATATTGTACTTGGAGAATGCTGTCTCCTTCAGTGGTTTTATTTCAAGGCTAAACATACTTAATTCCTTCACTCTCTCCTCATGGACTTAATTTCTAATCATTCTCATTGCCGCTATCTGCCTTTGTTTCCAGTTAGTTTGAATCCCTCTTAAAGTGTGGTGCTCCAAACCAGATACAGTACTTTTGCTGGGGCCTGACCAACATTGCTGCGGATGCCACCCTAGATATTATTTTTGAGTAGCACTAAACTTTGCCCCTGAAGACAAGTGCTTTCTCTTTGCAACAAACTTTCCATCCTCCATTGTGTCACACTCTGAAGGAGCCGATCCCAACCTTTGGCTGGAGAAAACATTTCAGGAGGAAGTTTGTAAGGTCAGAAGCTGTTGGCATTGGTGGGGAGCAGTAAATTGAATCAGCACTTGGCTGTACTGTATGTTGGCCAGCTGCCATCTTAGATGTTCCCAAATGCAATCCATCTCTTTCAAATAACTGCCCATTTGGAAGTTTCCACATGTGCACCCACAGTTGGAGGCCAGTGAGCTCTTATACCTGGGCCCTTGGCAGGTACTTGACTAAGCCCAACTCTAAGCAAACATATGTTTTACCTCTACATTCATTCATTGCAGTTATATCCTACCTTTTCTATGAGATCCAAGGTGGGATACATGGAGGTCTCCTCTAATTTTATATCACAGCAGCCATCTTATGAAGATGGGTTGGGTTGAGAAAGAGGGAGTGCCCCAAATTTCCCCCTACATTTGGAAACTTGAACCTGAGTTCCTTAGACTAAGTGCAACATGCACTTGCACGTGCACAAAAACAAACCAATCTAAAACAGTTTCCAGTTCTTGGTTTCAGTACTAGGAAAAATTCATTATACAATTGCAGAGAAATGACATCAATACATGAAATATAACAAACTGACAATCTGATGGATGTCATCTGAGCTGATAATTAGTGGCTGTGAAGTCTGCCTGGGAAAAACCTGATTGTTGAAAATATCCCAAAAGTATAGTTAGAACAGATTAGCACCATTTTTTGACTTACCAAACACTGTCACCCTCAGTCTTATCTATAGGTTGGCAGTCCCTCTGCCCGCTCTATTTTTGGCTAGTCCACAAAAGCAGCAGTCTATCAAAAAGTCTATCTTTTCCTTAGTGTATTGCTCTGTCCCCAGCCCAGCAGGAATGGGTCACAGGTACTTTTGGATTCAGAAACAATGACGACACCAGCATGAATATCCAAGGCTTTATTCCAAGGCAGCATGAGAAAATACAATAACATAATACAACAATCAAAGAATATTTAAGAATACTGAAGAACAAAAGAAAGAGGAAAGACCTGATGTCCCTTCTTCCAGTAAGGGAACCCCTAAGAGATGACAACAGGTGGACCTCTTAGCCAGCGAATGTGAAACATCTTCTGCCAGTCACATCTTCATCAAAGTTCCATCTCACAGGTATGTGTGAACAAAACATAATCAGTTGCACCTGTTTCCAATAACATCATCTCACTTCATTTTGCCAAGGCAAAAGAGGATAAGTTGATCTTTTGTGTCCTTGCAATGCTTTACATATTTCTGCAAAAATGAGACCATCCTAAGGTTAAGGAGCACTGAAGTTGAGAAAAATCATCCCACGCTACACAGGTGTTCCATACCATGGATAGGACAAAAGAGCATAACTCTTTAATGACTAAAATTCATGCTTGCTTAATTCTGTATTACATTCTCAACCATTACATGGGAATATAACATTTTATGTACAATACTATGCACCTAAAGGAAAGAGGTACATACCACCATCCTACAACCTTCCTCACCAATCTTCTGGTGAATCTACCATCACTACACTTAGTAGATTATTCTAGGCATGGGCTTTTTTGCCTTGTTGGATTATTATACGGTGAAAATCTGGGTTCTTACAAGAAGTTGAAATCGGAACATCATGGCATTGACAAAATGTACCTTTGTTGTTCTTGTGATGCCTCTGCACATTAATATTTTGTTTACATGTGTCATAGTCTTTCTCCCAATCATCAGACTTCTGTTTATTTCTTGTTCTGGATGGGGGGTTAGACTAGAAGACCTCCAAGAACCCATCCAACCTTATGAATCTATGGTTCTCTATGGGCCACAAGGGACTAGATTATGTCCCCAGAGGAGCAAGGGTAGAATTTTCAGCATCATTTAAAAAATGCTTGGGGATGTGACAGAATGAAACAGATAAACACTATCTGCCATCCTTTCATGTGATCTTCCAGACATACAAGCTGTAGCCTGCAGGTAATCAACTTTGTCTGGGAAAATAACACAAATAGAGAGTCTCTTATGGAGAGGAGGGAGGAAATTGAAATGGCTAGGGAGCTGGGAGAAAAGAGAGGAAGAGAAGATGACTGGTGAGTTAAGTTGAATGTAGGCAGTGTCATACTGCTGAAGAGATGCAGGTTCTTGGGTGGTGGAAGATCATGGAAAGGTATTGATGTAGGAGTCACTCTGCATACAGGAAGAGACAATACTTTGAAGGAGCATGTCTACCTGGTGTAGGAATCCAAAAATGGAGAGGAGGATCTGAAAATCAAGGGGAAAATAACCAAGACAACAAATTGAACCAATGAACCCAGAGTTCCCACTCAAGGCACAAAAGATCAGGCTCAATTATCCTACTTCAGACTCATTATGCAAAGACCCGACTCTCCTGAGAAGTCCAGAATGCTGGTATAGACGGAAGGAAACAGAAGAGGATGATCAGCAGCAAGATGGATGGATTTGATTACAACAGCAATGAATGCACCATTGGAAGATCTGAAGGACCAAGTTGGGGACAGACCCTCCTGGAGAAAATTTATCTGTGTGGTCATTAAGAGTGAACACTGACTTGGTGGCACAAAATCAATCAATCAGTTAGAGAGAAAATGTGATTGGTCCATAGTTTTTCAATAATAGAAGTTTCATGTCCCCAGAGCTTTTTAGCTTATTAGTTCTCAAGTCAAATCTGATGCACTCTTTGGCTCTTATTTTATAATAGCTCTTTGTAAATGCCTAATGTAATTTATCTACTGGTGTGGGGGTGTTTAAAAATTAATTTGCGCCTTTTTTCATGCCATTTGCTTACTGCTGGGAAGTAGTGAAAAGATAGAAAGTGATGTTTCTTGAATATCATACCATAAAACCAACTGACAATAAAACCTCAATGCCCAGAAATTGCCCAGATCTAAATTTCTTGTGCTTGATTACTCACTAACAGCCAGTTAATGTTTCTAATATGAAGCTTAATAGCAATGGGGAAGAAGATGAGGAAAGAATAGAATAATGCAATATAGGCTTCAAGCAAAATGAATAAAGCTGGATGGGAGAAGGACATTTTCACAAAGATTCTTGGGCGCTGCTGCTACATTACAGACTAAGCTGTACTTTTTCTACATGCTCAACATTTTGTGTCTGTGTGTCAAAGTATATGGAATTGTGGAGCTGAAAAGAGATGTTTGGACTAAATCAAAGGAATCCAAACCTTTTCTCAGTGCAGTACATCCCCAGCAAGTATTTATCCAGCATTTTTTTGTAGGTATCTAATGAAGAGGAGCCTCTCTCTCTTTTTCTACATAATTAGATCTACTGCTGAATTGCTCCTAGCATTAGAAAGTTCTTCCTTCGAACTCCTGGGGGAGCAATGATACCACCACCACCTAATATCCCTGGTCCTTCATGGTCTGGTATGATGCCGGCACTCCATATGGGTAGACCTCCAATTATGCCAGTGATGGGACCACCTCCTCCAGGAATGATGCCAGTTGGACCTGCTCCAGGAATGAGACCACCCATGGGAGGACATATACCAATGATGCCAGGGTCACCAATGATGAGACTCCCATCCAGGCCCATGGTGGTATCAACCAGACCAGGAATGGCTCACTCAGACAGATAAGATGGAATTGGACCTACCACTCTATTTTTTTTTTTTTTAGATGTATGCCTTTCTGATAAGCTGTGGAAGTTGCATTACCCAAATCGTCGACGTTTTTTTTAAATTTGCAACCTTAAAATTGGGGGAGAAAGATGGAACCAGGGAAAAAAACATAAATATTGGACAAATGCTTTATGGAGCTTCCCAAATAATTTTTCATGTTCATTGTTAGAATAAAATATTGATTATTGGTTTCTCATAAAAGAGAAAGAGAGAGAGAGAGAGAAAACAAGATCTTCCTAACAATTAACCAGAATTTGTTAATCCAGATCCTGCATTTTGGAATATTAGATAAGAGGTCATTATATCTTCTAGGTCAAGGTTTTTCAAACTGTGTTCTGCAAATTCCTAAGGTTCTGCAAGAACTTAATGGGGTTTCACGAGAGACAAAGGGGAAAAAATCACTCAAAAGCAATCAATCTTTTATCACTAGAGTTTGCCTGTAGATGAGGAATCGTTTTTTAAATTAACAGGTTCTGTGGCCTGAAAAAGTTTGAAACTCCCTATTGTTGGCAATTTTCCTTCAGATGTTCTTTATTATATCCCTCTCCATCTTCTCTTTTTTTAAAATATAGTTTTATTCAATATTTTTAAAAAGATAATACAAGCTAATACAAACTAATATGAAGTAAGAAAAAGAAAAGAAAGAAAGAAATCAAAGGGGAAGCTAGAAGTGCAAGAAAAGAGAAAAAAGAAAAAGAAAAATAGAAAAGAAAAAAGATACAAAGAAGTGGCTTCCGATCTTTACAATTATAAATACAATTATAAGTTTAATTCTTACTCTGTGGTTACAACATACCTCTCTTCTTTCTATAATCTATTCTATCTAATCATCAAAACCATATATCATAAGTTTCATTCATTCATTTTTTTCTGTTTCACGCAAAAAGTGTATAAGGGGTTTCCAATCAGCAATAAATGTAGATATTGTCTTTTTTCTGATCAAGGAAGGCAATTTAGCCATCTTGGCAAGTTCCATCATCTTCACCAACCATTCCTCCGTTGTGGGTAATGCTGAATCTTTCTATCTTTGTGCATACAGTAATCTTGCTGCAGTTATCATGTACAAAAATGAAGTTTCATTACTTCTCCATCTTCTCTTTTCAAGGCCAAAGATAACCAGTTCTCTCCATCTCTCCTTGTAGGATCTTTGTTTCCATTTCTCTGGTGATGTTGCATTGTTCTTCTCTGAATCCACTCCAATCTGTCTGAGGCACTGCCATAAAACAGACAACTGATAAGCTTTAGGGGATGGAAGAAGAACTATCCCACAAGTATGCAGGCAAACTCCCGGAGATAGAATATGGCTTATGGGTTTTATGGCCAGATTGGCTGCTGCTGGGTGGGCGTGACCCAGCAGAAGAAGAGAAAAAATGGGGAGAAGCAGCTCAGGTATGTGCAGCGGTGGTGTCAGGAGGGCAGATGAGCTGTCCTGGGTGCTAGCTCTTGGGGCGGGCGGGCAGATGGAGGCAACTCGCCTCACAGGGCTGTTGTTGTGGGGAAAATAGGAAGAGGAAGGAGTATTGGGTATGTTCACCACCTTGAGTTATTTATAAAAATAATAAAGGCGGGATAAAAATAAAATTAAATAAATAAACCTTCTCATTGGCCAAGCCTAGTATATAGGTGTTGGGGTCTAAAGCCCTGGTGGAAACCTACCTCCTCAGTTGCTGGGGGAGATGCTGCCAGTCTGAACTGGAGAGAGACAGAGAGGGAGAGAGAAGAAAGATGGAGAGACATGTCTCTACATCTGAGCTGCCCAGAGGCATTGGGGCAGTTAGTGCCTTTGTAGAGACTGGGCAGGAACTTGGTGGCTGGACAGAGATGTCACTGTGAGCCTGCTGGGCCATCGGAGTGGGCAGTTGCCTGCTGGGTGAAGACACCGGCTGGAGGCTTCTCGGGGAGAGGAGAAGCGAAGACCCAGACAGAGGGATGTGCTTCACCCCAAACCCAAGGCAGACGGGGACAGAGGGAGGCAGCTGCCTGCAGAGGGATGCCTGGAGACCTTGGGGAAGCCCAGTCTGGGAAGGGTGGAGCAGAAGACCCAGAGGGAGATGCGTCAAACAACCACCCAATCGAAACAGCCAATTCCCTTCTTATTTCTCTTTCTTTGTGCAAAGCTGAAGGGGAGGAAGGAGGAGAAAGGGAAGGAGTTGGTGCCTAAGCAGTGGAGTAGGTGGTTGGTAGCAAATAGCTTTGGGAGAGAGGCAGAGAAAGTTAGAGCCTTTTGAGAGACAAGGAGAAAGAGACTCTCTACTGGGAAGTTTTGACACACTGTTGTAAATAATTCTGTTTTTCCCTAATTCCTGTACATATACTTATACGTGATAAAAGAAAGAAGAAAGCCTGCACAGTCTCAGTCTCTGTGAGGAAATTGTTCTGCTTAGAGTCTCTCTCACACACAGCTATAAAAAGAACCATCAATCATGCAGTGGCAGATTTATTCTGCACATCTTACACAAATCTATGTAGCCTGGGAATCCAGCACAATAAAATCCCCAAATACATGGAGGAGCTTGTGTACCTGGGAATATCACAAAACAAGATACTGTTGCATGTTCTCTGAGCAGTGAGATCTTAATTGCTATTCAGAGCCACTGGTTGATCTTCTGAACAGAATAACTCATTCCTCCACCTAGATTTAATTTCTCATCCCTCTTGCTGAACATGGATGCCCAACTGCTTTTCACCAGTGCTAAATTCTTGCTGGAGAAGATGCTTCCAACCTTGTTAACTCAACTCGTAGCCTGGTCTTTTATCCTACTTTTTCTCTGGAATAGGGGAAGATATAGATTGCATTAGATCAATTTTCTCAATCTTGGCAACTTTAAGATGTGTGGACTTAAGATGTGTGGACTCTCCATGCCGGCTGGGGAATGCTGGGAGTTGAAGTCCACAAGTTGCCAAGGTTGAGAAAACTGCATTAGATGTATATATTTATCACTTTTTAAATGTCCATTTTGCTCAAGGCCAATCCAGAGCCAGAACTGGGTGAGATGTTTTCCATGAAAGAGACCTAATATGGACCTAATACATATAAGAATAAAGCAGAAGAAGTGAAACTTGCCTGACTTCCCAGTGCATATTTTGCATATTTGGGGAGATTTAGTACATCTTGGTTAATGATACAAGTACCAGCTCAAGGCCATAAAGAAATTCCCCCAGAATTACAGATAGGAGTGAGACTGAACAGCATTCCAGACCAGAAGGTCATACTGCACATCTAGCAACATGAAGCCCCCCACCCCCATATCTGAGTCATCTCTAGTTCCAAAAGGGGTTATCATTTCAGCCAGAGAGGCATATAAAAGAGGGATTAGTAAATTGGTCCAAAAGTCAAAAGCCAAACAATTCTGAGATTCAGGGTCCAGATAGTAAAAAAAGGTCTGTTAAGCAGAGTTATCACCAGCAAGAAATCACTTAAACAGAGAGCCTTTGTCAAGTAGACCAGTCTCAGAAACAGACACCGTGTAGACCCAAAGCTACTCTTATTAGAACAGCTATAATGACAGAATCCTGCAAATCTGAATGTGCTTCCCTTCCTCCCTCTTGAATCTTCATGTGAATTAGTGGGCAGTGTGTGTGTGTGAGTGACAAAGGTGTTTTCATAAACCACTTTCTTGGCCCGAGCTCAGGCCTTGTTTATCTGACTGTTGCTTTGGTAGTGGATCTTCCCTCTACGTTTCAGAGCCATGCTCTATACTCACTACAGTCTTATATGGGAAGAGAGAGCTTTCTGCCCTTGTTCATCTGTTGTGTCTTAAGGTTAAACCGACTGGGTTTGTTGCACAACTCTGACATAAAGTACCCTTTATGTCAATATTCTCCCCTATAAATTAGCACTTTGGGGCCTCTCTGTATTCAACTCACCAGAGGCATCATTTCCATGGGTTGCAGAGCCCATGGCAGAGGGTTTCAGGCTAGAGGGGACTGATTCCAGTCTGGACCTGTGCTAGAGCCTGGCCCATTTCACTACTCTGAGGAGACTTCCTCAAATGGGTTCTTCTCAGAGAGAGAAAGTAATGCAGCACCCCTTCCTGCTCACGACCTTCATTTGAAAAATCTGTCTCCATTACAAAACTGGACAATCTGGCTATTTCACCAAACTTGGTTGAGAGGAGTTTCTCTGCTCTGTGGAACAGCTCCATTGCCTCGCCAATCAAAATCCCATCTAAGTCTGGTGGCTCCTGCTTTGGTGGAAAAGGGACATTTTCAACTCCTGCTCTAAGCGTTCTTCAGGCTGCATTTTTCATGGTTTTCTGCAATACCCTGAGCTGGCCATTTTATTGCTTTTTCCCCCCATGGAATCTCATCCCTCCTCCCACACCCCACACACTTATTGTTAGACTACCAATTTCCCAAAGGACTCCAAGTGGCTTGCAACTAAAACCACTGACCATCTAACTAACCAAGGCAACCCAGGATCACCAGCACTCAAATGCTCTGCAGAATAAAAATGTTTTTAATGTCTTCCTAAAAGCCAGAAGACTGGGGACATTCCTCATCTCAGTAGACAAGAGTAGATACAGTCCCTGATAAGGCTCATTGCTGAGTTCCCACCCTTCATGGGGCAGGAACCCTCAGTCTTTTTTCCCTTCAAGATTGCATTGGACAAACCAAATCTGGGCAGGATTTGGCCTTGGTCTGCCCTCACTGCAAAGCTGCAAATGCCTTTTCCCTTTTGGTGCACTGTTCTAGGACCTTTTAAACAAATTTTGGTAGTCACAGTTTCAGCATCTTTCCCTTAATATTGAGATTGCATTGATTGTGTTGGTATTATTGTTCCAACAGCTGGCACAATATTTGCTCACCTCAGACTTGGCCACTGCATTACAGATGACATTGTTTCATCAGAAAAATGTAAGTTGCAGTGTTTTTTTTAAAATTAAAACGCTCTGTATGGACATACCTTGCAATCACCAGGCAGTCCTTTGTAGGAAAGCGTAACAAAATGTTGCAATAAACAACTGCCTACTGAAAGGAGTGTAGTATTCTATTTTCATATGGGCTTTATAAATTGGCAGTGGCCTATGGTATTGTTACAAAAGAGGGGTGACTCACCCCACTTCCCAAGCAGTAAAAAATTCCAGGGACAGGCATTAGCAAGTTACATTGTATTTTTGTCATATTTGAAGCTTTAGAATGGCCCAGTTTGGGAAGCAAGTTGACTTGGATCCTTCTCAATATTGCTACCCCAAACTGAAATGCACTCAACTGTATTTCCAGCCAACTGTTGGGAAATCTCAACTTCCCCACCCTACTCTCAATCAGCTGCTGACATTTATTTTGCTCTTCCCATTAGCTGAAAGCTCTGACATTCCAGAGTGGACAAAATTTTCCAGACATCAAGAGCCATTAATCTTGTACTGTTTGAATAACCTCTGGCAGGTTGTTCAAAACCAGAGTGATCATTCCACTCATAGGAATGTTCAGTTTAGCATCTAAAGAATGGATCACCAAAAAAAGAAGACAAGTCATGGAAAAAAAAATCTGGCATCTAGTTGCTGCAATGCATTCTGTAGCAGAAGCTGGTGCATTTGAAGATGAGCCACCGTCATATTCAGAGAGAATTCAGTGTTTCTGCTGTGCTTTCAGAAAACAATTTTTAAACAAAAACTACATAGGAAGGAATGCAACAATAAATTAAGACAAAATCATGAAGCATATTTCAGTATCACAAGGATCAGAATGATTGAAGCAATCATTTATGGATGTACGGCTATGGAAGATGGACTCTGAGATGGTGTGAGAGAAAGAAGAAAAATTCCTTTGAATTCTGGATTTGGAGATGGTTACCAAGATGGCAACTTCAAGGAGTATAAGAAAAACCAATGTTCTGGTCTACATAAAGATTGACCATTCTCTTGAGGTGATAATCAACATGGAAGCAGAAATTCACATATTTTTGGCATGTAGATGTGAACAGGCAATAGACTGAAAACCATAATGTTTGGCAAAGTTGAGGGAAGAAGAGGAAGATGGATCAAGTGGACGAATGGGATCAAAGAGATTATAGGAATGTCCTTGGAAGTAAGATAATATTATAAAACGTCAAGAAGGGCAGTCTACGTCCATGCAGTCACCAGGAATTCAGCTCACTGGCACAACTATCACGAGCTGAGGCCCTAAAGATCTGCAAAACTTGAAAATAATCTGTGATTCTGAATGTGACCTAAAGGAAAAAAAAAAAGATTAAATAAATGACTAGAGGTTAATTATATTTATTTACTTCAGTTGAACTCAGGCACCAGTATAATGGTATCAGTTTGAGTCTTTGTCCTTGTACCACCCATTATTTTTCAGGGTGCAGCTTATTTGCCCCTCCAATTGAATATCCCTGCTTTCAATTTTCTATTATACATCAAACTCTTGATTTTCTACAGCACTTCCTCAACCTGATGCCTTCCAGATGTGTTGGACTAGTTTACTTATTTACTTATTCATTGGTCTTTGTTACTTATTAATTATCCCTTAATTATCTAACATTTATTTCCCCAGGCATATGTTAATGATTTTCTTTCATTAATTTTTCTTTTTTTTGGACATACTATTTAATTCCAGGGGTTGAAAACCTGCTAAAAACTCTACTCCTTCCTGCTCATTCTCAGCCAAGACAAGGCACATGCAAAAACTTGTTTTTGTCTTCTTCCCCTTGAGTGAAGAGCCATCAGCTGTATATGCATGATGGATTGAACCACAAACCAGATCAACTAGTTTATTGTGCAAACCTACCCAATATTGTTTGTGGTTAATTTATGGTTCTCCATATCACAGTAACCCAGAAAATTGAGTTAAGTAAAGAAACCATGAAGAACTTAACTATGAGTATACATGTGTAATGGAATCTGAGAATGACCTTGGAAAATGGGGGAAGAGATGCTGCCTAGGGAATGATCAGATAAAAGGGGGAGGAGCCTGCAACTGTGTAATGGGCAGAGGAAGAAACATAGAAAGGATCCACCTGTACTTGGCAGGTGGTAAAAAGGGACGGTGGGAGATTTGTACTTTCAGTCTTGCAAGATTCTGTTAATGTAGCCTAACAGTAAAGTAGTAGTAGTTCATCTGGTTGTGTTTCCTGTTTGGTTTACCAGGGAGGGCTGACAACATGTTATGTAAGCACTGCCTTTGAACTTGACTCTTAGCCACTGCCTACCTCTGGCTCTCATGAAACTGTTGAGAACTTCTTGCTAGTTGAGATGAAATGCTTAAAAGCAGAAGCAACTTGTTCTTCCAACTAGGGAACATGGTTGATGTGGCAAGTGGGATTTTCTACTGATCAGGAACTAGATGAAAATACTCCTAACAGGCAAACCAGATTACCTCCTTCTAGACCAAGGTTTCCCAAACAGTGAGATGTACCTCCCTCGGGGAGGTACAGATGGAGTTAAGGGCAGGTGTGAAGAACCTTTTAGTTCTGCATTGTTACAATAAATCCACCTTTCCCAAAGTTTCATTGTATTGCTTTCATTGTTCATTTGTGTTCATTTTGGTGTTTGGATTTTTAGGGGAGCGTGTACAGTAAGATTACACTAAAGGGAGGTGTGATGGCAAAAAGTTTAGGACCCCCTGCTGTAGGCCATTTTTTTTTCAATGCTCAGGCATTCTGTGGACTACTATTGTTGGCTGGGAAGGATGGGAATTATAGTCTATCAGATCTGCCAGATGGGAAGTCTCTTCTGCAATCTGACCCTTTTCTCTGAAGATCCCCAATGACATCAGCAATCCCCAAGAGAACATTATTTCTGGCGCAACTGCAGTATACGTGAAACCATGATAAGATTATTCTTTTCTTCCAAGTTGGAGTTCTGTGGAGCATATGATAATCAATTTGGACATGTTTAAAGTATGTTGAGGCCACTCTCCCGTGAGTGAGAGATGTCCACAGGGCATTAAAGGTTCTCCTGAACTGAGGTAAATAACAGAGGTGGCGGTGATGGCTGTAAACTCTTGCAAAGATATCAGGAATAAAGCAAGCCAACATCTCTGTCATGTTCCCCGTTGCAAGGCATATGTGCATCACAACGGGGAACATGCACATTAGGTAAGAGAAAGGGATAAGCATAATCCCTAAATCACTCAAGCACCCATATCCAGAAGGGAACCCCCAACACAATAGATAAGCCCTTCACACCAAACTTAGCACCCATAAAGAGGTAAGGGGAATGCCTTCCCATTCCCCCCCGGGGATGCATTCACACCTCCCTCAGGCATGCATGTCCACAGAGGGATATCCAACATAATGGGAGCACCCATCAGACAGGAGTTAACGCCTATCAGAAGATCAGGGAAACACCTTCAGGGGACGCACCCGGTCCAGATGAAGACAGGGAGACAAAGGAGATCGCCGGGATCGCCCATCAGCTGACGCATCGCGGTCTCAAGCACCCATCCGGTCCTGGCCCAAGGGTAGAGAAGCACAACGTCTGCCAGCAAAGTATAAACAGGGCACCCTGTCACCACATAAGGATTCCCGTCTTTCTCTTTGCACGCACACCGTTCTAATAAAACCAGAAATCCTTAGACCTTCTAAGTGAGTCTGAGTCTTATTCAGAGCGTGGCTGCCCTGACATAAAGACGGGAATCCCCCCCAAATTTTTTCGCTAGCACCTTTCCAGACTTGTCTGTGAGGGAACAACGCAGCGATGAAGCCGCGCCCGGGAACCGGCGACAGCACCTGCAACCTCGCGGTAAGGACCAGCGGATGCCCAGCGGGGGAGGAACTGAGCCGCAACGTGACCGGAGTGACCACCGGTGAGTCGCAGGCGGAATGGGTCACCCTCGACGCAACGGGGGAATCCCTACCCGTGATGGTCGAAGCAGCGGGGGAGCAATGGAACGCACCCACAGTGAGAGGCAGAGATCGCCAGCGGAGCGGGCAAGCCGTGGGAGGCGCCATGGAGAACGCGTGCTGCGGAGCCACGGAAGCACGCCTGGCATGGATCAAGCGGCTACTCGCAGAACTAGCGCTGGAGCGCGGAGGCAGCGACCGGGGTGAATGTAAACGGAGCACCAGAAGCTCGTCCCCACCCCCGCTTGACCCCGAAGCATGGCGGCTGCAGCGGCAGGGCGCAGCACGGGAGGAGGGAGCCGACCACGCCGGAGCATACCGTACTGGGTTGCCTGGGAGAGGGTTCCCCCCCCCTCTTCCGCAGGGCATCAGCTGGGAAGAGGCTGGAGGCGAGTGGATGCTGAGCCGACACCACCTGGAGCCTGGTTGAGGGAATCCCCACATTGGGACGACAGCTTCCTACCGGAGGGGGGAAGGACCACATGTCCGGAGGTGCCCTGGAGCCCACCCACAATGGGAGTGAGAGACCTCGCGGCAAGATTCAACGGTGACCCAGCCATGTTGTCGTTCTTCCTGATCAACACGAGGAACTACATGGCTCAATATGGACCCTGCTTCCGGACAGAACAGGGAAAGATCAACGCCATTGCCAACAGACTCAGGGGGAGGGCGGCTGACTGGTGCGTCCATCTATGCCAGGCAGACGCCCCAGAGTTCAAGCATGTGGACGCGTTCCTGGTTGCTCCGGACTCCCATTTCAGAGGCCCCCTCGAGACCGAAACGGCGAAGAGACCATTACGGCAAATCAGGCAAGGACAGCGCTCCGTGGCTGCTTACGCAAGCGAGTTCCAAGCGCTTGCGGGCAAAGTGCGGGACTGGTCACAATCCACCCTCACGGAAAAATTCAAGGAGGGGCTTAATTTAAACGTTTTAAGATGGGCGCTAAACCAGGATGACCCCACCACCCTCCGCGAATGGATTTGGCTGGCGGGAAAGGCGGAGAACGCTCAAGAAACCTTTCGGCACATCCAGAGGTCCCTACAACCCGCAGCAACAGCAAGAGGACCCCGATCCGGCGGTGCTCCAGCGACACCGGTGCCCCGACCCTGGGGGGAGGAACGAGAGCGCAGGTTTGCCCAGGGGCAGTGCTTCAAGTGTGGAGAGGTGAACCACAAGGTGGCGGCTTGCCCGAAAGCAAGACAAGAGACAGCCCGGGAAAGGTTCCCAACAAACCAACCCCAACGCCAAAGAAAAGGCCAGCCGCGAAGGGGGAAACCTCGGCAAGGGAATTCCCTGATGTCACCGATGACAAGGAAAGCGGAAGTGACGACCCGGCGGGAAACGCCAGCCACCTGCCTTGAAGAGCACCAAAAGACAGGTGGATGATAACAAAGGGCGCAACGGCTTTGGGGTGAGTGACAACTGTCCTACCCTATATGTGGGAGTCACCCTGGCCCCTGGGGGGAAAACAGAGAAGGTTTGGGCACTGATCGACTCGGGTTGTTCAAAATGCCTCATGCACCCAGACCTGGTGGCCACGCTTAACCTCCGCTGCTATCCACTTCAGCACCAATTGGTGTTCACGCAGTTGGATGGATCAGCAGCGGGAGGGGGCCCGGTCACCCAATACACAGAGAGAGTTGCGATGAGGCTCGGCAACCACGAGGAAAGCCTCCCCTTCATCGTGGCACCGGTGGGCCAACCTCTACTCATACTAGGGATCCCGTGGCTGGGACATCACAACCCTCAATTAAATTGGGCAACAAGAGAGATCACCTTTTCGGACGGGCGTTACAAAGCACCCACAGGAGATCGGGTTCCCCGCGTCGCAATGGGGAGGGTGACAACGACCTCAATGCACCTGGAGGCAGAAACCCCAGAGGGCCTGCCTGCCAGATACAAAGACTTTGCCGACATTTTTGGGGAAAAGGAGGCTGACAAACTCCCCGCCCCCCATAGAAAAACAGACTGCACAATTGAACTGATCCCGGGGGCAACCTTACCAAAGCCGAAAATTTATGCTATGACTCAAAGGGAGTTGGCGGCATTAAGGGACTTTATTGACAAGAATTTGGCGCGGGGGTTTATTGAACCGGCTAACTCGCCAGTCGGAGCCCCGGTCCTTTTTAGGGAAAAGAAGGACAGGTCCCTCAGGCTCTGCACAGATTACCGCGGGCTCAATGCCGCATCCGTTTCAAATAAATATCCCCTGCCCATAATAAAGGACATTCTAGCCCACCTCGCAAAGGGCAAAATATTCACAAAATTAGACCTCAGGGAAGCCTACTTCCGGATTCGAATAAAGGAGGGGGACGAATGGAAAACGGCTTTCAATTGCCCGCTGGGGTCGTTCCAATACCGGGTTCTGCCGTTTGGGTTAGCTGGGGCACCGGGCGTGTTCATGCAGCTAATCAATGAGGTCTTGCACGACCACTTGTTTAAGGGGGTGCTTGTTTACCTTGACAATGTTTTAATTTATTCTGAGAACGAAGCCGAGCACGAACGCCTTCTAAGTGAGTCTGAGTCTTATTCTGAGCATGGCTGCCCTGACAATCTCTTAACTTCCAAAGACTGCAAGTTCTGAAGCCAACTGTGGTGCAATAAGAGCTCTGGCAGACTTAATTAAAAGAAAAGGTTAAAGAAGTATGCTCCCACTGAAATATGAGTTGCATTTTGGCCCTGCAGCAATAGCTATGTAATTATCATTGTCACTATGAATAGTTTCCTCTACCCATTAGTGTTGTTTTTAGTAAAGAATTTTGTCTTAATCAGTCCTCAGCATGAGGGTTTTTTTTTGTTTTGGCTTCTAACTGTGAATACAGGGTATGTGCGTTGAGGAAAGAAGCTTCATCATGCACAGGTGATACACACATTTACCTTTCCTCCTGCTCCCACCTGCAAGAGTCAAATGGGGGAGACAAAAGGTGGACTGGTATAAGGAAAGTTTGCCCTTTTATCTCCAGAGGCTTGGAAATGTGTGTGCATATTTCTGGCAGGCCTGAAACCTTGTGCTTTTCTCTTTAGGAGCTTCAGCTGCATGTGGGAACCAACCTATCTGAGAAATTGCTATGTGGTTGGGGTAGAGAAAAAGCCAAAATTAATTCTGCTTGTGTCACCCACTCTTTGACAATCTGCCTTTCTTCTTATTTCTTTAATGCAGGGCCTTTTCCCATATGATTCTGGGGAAAGCATTTGCTCTTGACACCAGCAGCAAGAGCAGGGTGGAAAGTTTAGGTCAGTGTTTCTCAACCTGGGCCACTTTAAGATGTGTGGACTTCAACTCCCCAGCAAGGCTGGCTGGGAAGTCCATGCATCTTAAAGTGGCCAACGTTGAGACACACTGGTTTAGGTCACCAGGAACAAAAGCAATCATCTCTCTTTCTAAGGTATGGTTCTTTCGATCAAAATTTGTCTGTAGGATATTTAAAGCTAAGTCTACTGGCTTTCCTAAGAAGCATAAGAATAGCCCATTCAGCCTCACATTCTGGGTCACATAGTAGCTGGCCAGATGCATGTGGAAAGCTTTCAATCATGAACAGGAAAAGAATTGCCTGAGGATTCAAGTATGCTCTCAATGGTTCAGCAGCTAGCAGTTACTGATGGTCCTGATGTTCTATCCCAGTGTTTTTCAACCTTGGCATCTTTGGGGAATTCTGGGAGTTGAAATCCACACTACTTAAAGTTGTTGAGGTTGAGAAACGCTGCCTTAGACAGAGACCTTTTATATCCAAGGAAGTATTGTTCTACATATGAAAATACATCTCTAAAAATAAAACCTTGGTATACAAGCCTCTTACAGTGATCCAGTCCTTGAGTCTCTTAACAGCCCTTGATGCCGCACATTTTTCTCTTTTGATTATGAGAGAGAGAGTTCAAACTAAAAACTTGATTGCTTGAGCTCAAACCTGCAATTTCAAGACAATCTTCTAGACTGATGCTTCGCCAGAGTTCTTGACCTTTGATTAGACATCTCTGGGAGTGATGTCTTTCAACAACAGTTGAAAAATAGTTTCCCCTATATTTTCCCTAAGCTCTGTACTTCCTCCTTAGATCAGCATCTAAATTAGGCAACAAGCTATCCTGGGGCATTTCTGGGTAATTAGTATCACATACCTTACAGCATCTCTGCTGTCACTCCACCTTTCCTTTTTTCAGAAAGCTGAAGATACTGAAGTTCCTTATTATGTAAGCAATTGGTGGTGGTCCAGAAAGCCCACATTTTAAGCTCATAGGCCACTCTTGCTTGGCCAAGCTCTCTTTTATATGATCTACCAAGGTGAAGTTCAGACTTCTGGATTTTTTTTAACACGAATTATCTTCTTCTGGTTTGAGAAGACGACAATTGGAATGGGCTGATATTTACAAATAATGCTGCTTTAATTTGTTAATACACTTAATAGGTCCCATAGCTAAAGGAGCAGTAATTTTTCATTCACAGGAAATCATAAAGTCATATAATCATAGGGTTGGAAGGAACATTGAAGGTAATTTATTCTAACCCCTGCCCAGTGCAGGAATTCTCATATCATCCTGGACATACAGAGGTCCAATCTTTTCTTGACAACCTCCAGTGATGGAGCACCCACAACCTCAGGGGGCTGGCTGTTCCGCTGCTTAATAGCTCTCATAATTAAGAAATTCCTTCGTATTTCAAGTTTGGATCTCCCTCTGCTAAGCTTTCACCCACTGGTTCTTGTCTTACCCTTGGGTGCTATGGAGAATTAATCCACACCTTCTGTCCTGTGACATCCCTTCATGTATTGGAAAACTGAGATCACATCTCCCCTTAGCCTTCCCTTATTTAGGCTAAACATACCAAGTTCCTTTAACTGCTTTTTGTAGGATTTAGCCTCCAAGCCCCTTATCATCCTTTGGAATGATTGTGTTTCACTGGGGTCCATGTTGAAATAGACTATCCACTCTACTTTCCAATGTAAAGTTGTTAATACATAATGTGAGTGCAAGATTTTTTTTAGCAAACTAAGAAGTAAATACCGATGTATCTGATGAAAACTGAACCGCATAATAATACTTTTCCCATAATAATACTTTTAGGATTCCTATCATAGGCGTCTGGTAGACGCTATAACAACATCATTTGCATTTTGACTTCACACAAATTACATAATTATCATTATTTCTATGATGAAATCATGAAAACTGCTTTGTCTGGGACTGATGACAACTGTAGTGCAAACCTCTGGGGACAACAGCTGGCTTGTCTTACCTTGAACAAGGAAATCTTATGCATCTTTGCTCAGAACTTAGACCCATCAATCTAAACACATTTTGTTCCTGGATAAATAGAACTGTAGCCTAAAGCCAGCACAAAGTTCTGAAATCCATTAAGCACATTTGGAATTGTGAAAGCATGCTGTGGTGCCATAGGAGAGCTTTATATCCACAGAATGGTATGAAAAAATGTGTCTCTAGCTTTCCAGGATACTTTCTACTGCATTTATTTTTTATGGGCAGGTAGCCATCCTTCCAAATGCTGTGTATTACAATAGAGGCGTTCATCACATTCCTTTCTGCTGGCAATGGAGCAGAAGAGGAGCACAGAGGAATTCTTGGAAATAAAGACCATGTTGAAACATGTCACCTTCCTTTGCAGTATTATTATGATTATTATTAAAATGTATTTTTATAAGTCAGGTAGGAAAGAGAACTTGGTGGGTGCTAATGAAGGTTGCCATGGCCAGTTTATCTCCATCTAAGTTGCCCTAATGGATTTTATGATAGTAACTATGGTATTAGGAAGGTCTTTGGCTGTTATTGAGTTAGATGCTTTTAGGACGCAAAGGAGCAGAGAAAGCAGAGGAGTCTGGAGAAGAAAAGACAGAAAAGGCTAAGATCAAGGCCTAAGAAAATAGAAGGGAGGGTAGAAAAGAAAAGAGGGCTAGATTGGCTCAGAGGAAGAAAGGAGGATCAGAAGGATGTGCATGAGAGAAAACAAGCTGAACAGGTTGTCCTCACTTAACAACCATTTGTTTAGTGATGGTTCGGACTTACGATGGTGCTGGAAAAAACCAACTTATGACCATTTTCACACTTACAACTGTTGCAGTGTCCCCATGGTAATGTGATCACAATTTGGGCCCTTGGCAACAGTTCACATTTATGGCTGTCACAGTGTCCCATGGTCACATGATCTCCATTTTCGACCTTCCTGGCTGGCTTCTGGCAAGCAAAATCAGTGGGGAACTGTGTGATTCACTTAATGCCCACAGTGATTTGCTTAACAACCACTGCAGAAAAGGTTGTAAAATCGGGTCAGATTTGTTTAATGACCACTTTGCTTAGCAACTGAAATTCCGGTCCCAATTATGGGCATTAAGTGAGGACTACCTGTAGAGGTGATGGTCTGGGAGAACTGTAACTGACGGCTTTCTGTTGGCATTGAATAAGATGGGGGAAGGGGGCTCCACAACGCTTCCCTTTGAAAAGCAAAGGTATTTTGGCGTGCACAGGGCTGCCAGCATAGGCCTATCTTCAACCAGCAGCTTCCCAAGATTGTATAGCTATCCTCTGCAGCTGCAATCCAATCCCAGGGAAAGACATGTTTCTTTCAGCCCTTTGTAATCTTGGAATTGAAGATTTCTGTGGGGAGAACTACCCTACCAATGTGACAAGCAAGCTCTTATAAAGGGTAAAATGTGGTAAAACATTCCACAGGAGCTTGAAGGGCCTTAGAAGAAGCAGGCACATTTTTAAGCCTTGGGCCTAATTGGATTTTGAGACCATGTTTTGGATGCACAAAAAAATAAATGTTTCCCAGAAGGCACACTCCTGAAGTGGTTTCCCACTAATTCCTTTAGCTTCCCTGGATGCTTTTGGCTAAGTCAGGTTATTTTTTTTTTCTTTTTTGAGGACAGGTTGACACATTTTGAGAGTATTCAGATGCAGCTATCATTTTATTTTCTAAGAATGCCTCTGTAGTCTATGTGGGACCTAGAGGAATTGTTGATAGTACAGATTATGCTTGAGGCATCTGATGGTTTTCTTTGCAATGCTAGCTTCCCATTAATTTTTAAGAATAAAAAAATATCAAGTGAGAGAAGTTTGGCAGATTCAAAGAGACATGCCAGTGGGCCTGTTGAAGCCCATGGGTGCCATGTTGGACACACAGGATATAGGCGAGATGCAAGAAGGTCTAATATTTTTCCCCCTTATTAGAAGAGAGTTGGGTGAATTCTGTTTGTGCAGCAGGGAGACCATATATGCCAGAACTGAAAAACAGAGAGAGAGCTGACTTCACCATCGACAGGAATTCCAATGGTAGAGATAGGCAATTTGAGGCCTTCCAGATATTTGGATTTCATCTCAGCCTGAGCCACCTCTACCAAAATAGGAAATTGTGGGAGTTGTAGTCTAACCTTCTGGCCAGCTCTAGGTTGTCCTTTTATACTATGCTTTCTTGCTAGCAGTGTGATGGGGAGTTAATACTGCAAACTCTTATCTTATCCTCAGCTTGTGTATTTGGGATAATCTGTAGAGTTTAGAAGACACATTGTAAGCTTCCAGTGACCTCTTTCTAGCCAAACCGTTGGGTAAATGATGGCTCCCTGATGGGTCTCATTGCTCATAAGAGAGGTTTGTGCGTTTAAAAATATATTGACCTGAAGCAGGTGATCACATTTTTGACTGCAGACCAGTCCTGCTCAGGTGCTTGGTAAGAATACTGTCCATTTCAGCAATCCCATCTGGAAGGCTATTATGCCGTTCTTTCACAACACTGCAAATAGTCAGATGATTTATTGTAGTTCTATCCCTGCCTCAGGTTGTTGCTATTGTTTTGGTTAATCACTGCTATTTATGGCTCTCACCTTGTTTGTCTAATTTATTCACTGCTCTTTTACTAATCCATATAATCACAGATGCCTCTGTTGTCTGCTCCATGCATCTTATGAACCTGGCTGTTATTATTGAAAGTTAATGCTTTCAAGGGCCAGGGAGATGCAAACATTCTCTGCCATTTTAAAGAGGGGGCTCAAGAAACAGCTCATAGGCTAACAGCAGACATTCACCCATCATGTTAAGCCATTATTTATTTAACCATGCCTGTTGAATAAATTATCACTGGCTGAGTTCACAAGACATGCTAACCCATAAACCAGTTTTAAAACTGAAATGGCTTGGTTCATAGATGTTAAACCACAAAAAATATAGTTTAGTGAGTTGTATGAAGCCAGTTTATAGTTTGTTCAGCAAACCATGATTGAAACAGATTATGCCTTAGACCTATGTTTCTCAGCATCAGCAATTCTGGGATTGAAGTCCACACATCTTAACAGTTGCTGAGGCTGAGAAACACTGCCTTAGACAATGTGAATCCATTTTCTCTCTTAATCTCTCTCTCACACACAAACACAAAAATCCTATGCATGCACATTTTTCTTCCCCTGGATTGTTTGTTCTATTCATATACACAATCCTGGCATGTAGATAGATGCATGTATGCAAATGCAATAGAGCTGAATCTTGTCCCTGGCACTGTGTTCAACGAGATCCTTATTTTATACTGTTTCCTTCAGGCATTTATGAAAAATCACGTACCAGCTCCAAAGACACACAAGTATCTATTTTACCATACATATGCTGTGTTTAAGAGATATAGAGCCTATCAAAACCCAGGTAGTCCTAGAAGAATAAAGATATGTCAATGTCCCCATTAAACATGGAGCAAAAGCAGAATTTCCACATTGAATTGTATAGTCTGTTCCTTTAAGATGATGGGAACTCTCTCCCAGGTTAACACATAACATCTTCTTATACCTGAGCCTCTATGGCTGCCTTCATTTCTTCAATTAAGCACTTGATGAAGAGCATTGTGGGAAAAATTATTGTTGCTTCTATCTCACAATGTCCAAAATGAAATAGAAGAAAGCCAGCTTGTAGATTTGCTTGCAGCTTTCCCCAGATTAGCTCAGTGACTGCACCTAAAGAGATGCTTAGGCAAGCATGTTGGAGCAAGCCAGAGTATAGTCCAGATCTGGACTGGGAACACAAGCTCCCATACCACGTCATGCAAACCTCACCAGGAGATTGCTCTCCCCACTGCAAACCATGCATGTGGGGACCATTTTTAAAGTGGGAATTAAGCGATTGCTCCTTTGTAATCTCCATCTTTTTCATCCTCTAGAAAGTCGAAAGGAAAATCTCAGTACTGGGAATTTATTGACTTTTTTTTTAACAGATGGAGCCTCTGTGAAAAGGATGGGCAGGCACTTTGAGGAACAGTGATCTTATAAGCATTTTTTGATCTATAATTAAACCAGCTACTAATGAACTCAAGGACAGCCAAGCTAATCTGCTCCAGTTTTTTAAAATCCTATTAAGCCAACCATCGTGGGAAATGACAAGAGCTGTACAGTTCAAAAAATATCTAAATGGCATCAGCTTGCTTATCACTGAATGAAATGCTTATGGGGCTGAGCTAGCCAGATTGATTAATCATTTCTAATTATTAGACCGTCTTGACTACTTTAGGGCAGCTGTATTTCCTAACTGCTTACCGTTGTAGGAGGAGAGCCGTATTAGCCTATGTAGCCAGGAGGAGTCAAGTCACACCTTTTCTGACTAAGAAATTGTAGGAAAAGCCATCAGCTTTCACAAACTGCAGCTCTCTTCATCAGATGCATATTGTGGCTAGCTCAGTGTTTCTCAACCTTGGCAACTCTAAGATATGGGGACTTCAACTCCCAGTGCTGGCTGGGGAGTTCTGGGAGTTGAAGTCCACACATCTTAAAGTTGCCATGGTTGAGAAACAATGGGCTAGAACAGCCTTTCTCAACTTTTTGACCCTAGAGGAACCCTTGAAATATTTTCAGGGAACCCTGCACATTCAGGCCCAAATGTAGGCCAGAAGTTACCACATTGTTATATTTGTTTCATGGGTAGGCCCTATATATATGCATTAGCAGTGTTCTTAAATGAAAAATAAATGAAACTTAACTCTTTAATGTGAAGTTGCCTGAATTTGAAACATTTTTAAATGAATTGTGATCTCCCAGGGAACCCCTAGTGACCTCTCACAGAACCCGAGGGTGCCACGGAACCCTGGCTGAGCAACCCTGGGCTAGACTGATGTAGGATTTCAATTGGGATGAGGCAGTTGGGGGCACAGGGTGGTTATGCAGGTTGCCAGCACTTTATCAATTAACATTTGTAACATATTCAATACCCATTGTGTTTGTTGACACCTTCTAAGGGAAACTGAAAATGTTGATGTAAGTTCAGCAACCTCTCACTGTGCAGTGCTGGTGTAGTTTTGCTCCAAAACAGCTACCTTGAGATCTGTAATGGAGTATCCTGGAAGGTGAAAATGCTCTAATATTACTCTGACCTTGCTTCAAGTCCTGATGCCAAACCTGGACCTTTTAATTCTTTTATCTGTTTGTCCAACGTTGAATCCAGAGGGGCATTACTGGTGAATGATGACATATATTGTATTAGAGGAAGAACCTATAAAGGTACCTCTAATCTTTGAAGTTGTTGGGGCCTGTCGTGGTGTTGGCATAAATATGGGGGCAAAGTAGACCGCTGAGTTTGTAGCAGAATCTAGCCCCCCCCCCCGTTAGCATCATTGTCCTGTTGTTTCTTGTTGCTTCAGAGAATCTCCTTCAGGGTGGATGGTTATTAATCAAGCTAGTGAAGCTGTTAAAGTGAGCTGTGGCTCATGCCTTTTAATAAAATTTGTTAGTGTAAAAATGTGCTACCATTGACCTGCGTTTAATTACTTAATAAAGGATTAAACACCTCCCCATTTAATAACTTCTTCAACAAAGCAAAAAAATATTTTTATTTTACTTTTTATCCCACCTTCATTATTTTTATAAATAACTCAAGGCGGGGAACATACCTAATACTCCTTCCTCCTCTTTTCCCCACAACAACATCCCTGTGAGGTGGGTTGGGCTGAGAGAGAGGGACTGGCCCAAGGTCACCCAGCTGGCTCTCAACCTAAGTCTCCTGGTTTCTAGCCCGTTGCCTTAACCACTAAAGCAAACTGGCTCACCCTCAACATGTTCATAATTTTAGATATAGAGTTGGTTTGCCCGTTGTGTTTAGCCTGTAGTTTGTTTGATTTGGACTAGCAGGTGAAATGAATCTAGCTACTGTGGCTTGTAAATCACAGCTTATGGTTTAGCCAAGCTGGGAAACTAATGTGAACCAGATCACTCAAGGAAAAGTCTGGGTCTTGCCATTCTAGACCACATGACATCATGAATATTTTAAATTAGGATTTCACATTCTGCCAAGTCATCATGTTTTGCTTGGTTTTGGTGTTGTAAACACAGCCAGGTGTGATTTATTTAACCATGGTTAAAGCAAGCCAAAGCTCCATGAGGAGAATGAATCTGGCTCATTGATGCTTGTCAGCAGCTCCACCAATGAATCAGAGGCAAAATTTTCACCTGTGATCACCATTGCCTTAACCACTAAAGCAAACTGGCTCACCCGTTACCCTTAGCAAAGTAATTGTGCCAAATCCATCTCACAATTACTGTACAGCTTGGTGTATTGCTATTGTTTCAAGGTGAAGCATAGCTTTCAATCATTTATTGGGTTTTTTTTGGATTTTGTAAGCCTCCCACAGTCTATTGGAGTAGGCAGCTGTAATAAATTTAAATAACTAAAAAATAATGTTATTCCCTACCTTCTTCCTACAGTCCTGTGGATGCAACCCCTGCTGAAATATTTAATATCTATGCATTGAGGTAGGTAGTGTGCTGGGAGCTGTGAATTTTCCACAGACAGAAGTGGTCTTAATACAGCAGCATGGAAGGAACACCACCGCTTGAAGATATTACATAGGAAATGGTTTTGTTGGGACAAAGAAAAGAGTGGATTAGGCATCTGAGTGAATGGAATAACAGCTGTAGGTTTTTCATTATGTAGATGGTGCTTCAGGTCATAACTGAGCCACAGCTGTGGCTGAGAAGGAATACCTTTTTACCCCCTTGCCACAATATTAAACCCTCAGATACATAAATCACCACGGCTTCTTCTCCAGGCATATGGGAATGCCATAATTCACAAAGAAAACACCACTGTCCTCTTGGGATTGAAGAATCTCTGGCTATGCAGATGTTCATGGTCTACGGCTTCTGTTTTCTCTCCCCCTCTACCCCATTATGCATAATCTTGTATTTGCTTATGCTTGTCCTGGGCATGAATAAGTTGCCAATGGACTAAGTCTCCATTTAACTGCCAGTGCCTGAAACAATATTGCTCTGAGACATTATGAGATATTTAAGTGAAGGACCTTGGATGAGGGGTAGGGGGAGTGGAGAAGAGAGGGAATGTTTAGTTGTCCATGATGCTCCAAGCAGTAACTTATAGGTGGCTCTTTCTGTGGCACAGAGGGGGATTTGAAGTGGTGTGTGCCCACGTGAAATCAGAGTCCACCACCAGTGACCAGTGATGGATTGTCACTGCCAACAGGTTAGCTTGGCCTAAGAGAGGGTGGGGGCAGGGACTGGGATCCTTTCAAGTCTGGACTGAAGGCAGAATTCCTATGAGTAAATTGTATTTATGATGCCCCCCTGGCAAGGGTCAACCACAATAAAAAATTCACAAAACCCAATAGCAATCAAAATTTCACAAAAGCAACAAAATCAGTATACACGATGATATATTTACAGTCTCAGTAACACACAATTTGGAACCTATCTACCATCTAACTTTATTAATAAGAATTACAGCAAAATAGCCCTACCTCCAGCATCTGCTCACAACTACTTCAACCAATCTGATTTATTAAATATTTACAAATCACTCTTAAATGCATCTGGAGGTGGAGGGAAGAGAGTAATCTTTGATCCATCCTGCATAGACAATGCTAGATTTTGACCATTTCTAGCCAAATTCCATGCTTGTACCCTTGTGTGTCTGACATCCTCTGTAAGAACTGGTGTGTCTGGTGTGCTTGTCTGATCACTGTGAAGTCTCCTCTGAAGTTTATATTCTATCTAATTTCTTACTGGGAGAAATGTGAATAATTAATGGACTTTTTTTTGTATTGGAGGGGATCTAATTCACCTTCCAAGAAGTTGGAGACTTTTCATAAATCACTGGAGTGGTTATTAGCAGGATCGTGTAGGTGAACTCCAGGCTGATATTTACTCTAAAGCCACCCATTATCCTGTATATAATATCTAAAGAGGAATTATGCATGTAATCTTTGCAAGAAAATAAACCAGTAATCTCAGTGATAAATGAGATTTATCACTGCTAAAGCAGCAAACAGCCAATCATCCTGGTACCATCATATGTGAGAGAGTGCTAATTTTTCTGCATTTGGGTTACAGAGTCATTTATCAGCCAGCAGTATTTCATTTTTCTGCAGGAAATCCCATCTGATCCTCTTCTAGAAGGCCATGTGAAATGGAATGGGGGTGGACTGTACAGAATTTGGGATTCTGTATGAGATTTTCTTTGAACACTAGAAGCAGCAACATTCAAAAACCAAAGGGCAGGTGGTCATTTCAAATCCCTCGGACACTCCACCACTGATTTGAAGGTGGCCTTCTTTGAGAAAAAGAATTGCAAAGATATTGTAAAAGAGCTGAACAAGAATTCATCCATTTCTCATAGACTGAACAGAGAACAATGTTTATTATTCTACATGTGTCAGCCATTCACTGCAAGAAGGTCTGCTGTTGCACCTGCTAATATTAATGGTCACTCAAGGCAATTTGGACTCTCTTTTCATCATTCCCTTTCTTTTCACTCACCAACAGTCCTGCATGTATAATTCTCTGCCCTCAGATCCAGACAGATGCCATGAATTTGATGGAGTGAAATGCCATCCACAGAAACTTGCAATAATAAATGTGTTTCTTTTTAAGGGGCCACCAGACCATTTCTTAGACTGAGTTTCAATTTTTCAAATTAAGAATCAGGCATATTCATGACAAGAGGTTGGTCAGTGACTCTAAGCTATACTAGAGAAATTATGTTCACAGTTTAAAATTTAGATACTTCATTTTTTTTCTCAGGTCCGGACTTGCAACATTGGTGGAGTAAATTCCAGGGCATCCACTGTCTCTCAAATGGCACTGAGGCACCAAGTAGTTTAAACAAATGTTCTTCTTTTAACCACCAAAATTTTACATGATGTCAGTGGTCTCAATGGAAGTCTTGTGAAGGTTGTGTAGGGAGAGAGTGGTGTTAGTGTATGATCATCCAACACCAGGAGGAATTTGGTAGGAACTTTTTGGACTAACACATTTTATTAAAAGGAATAAGCTTTCATGATCTGTTGCTCACTTCATCCGATGCATGAAAAGTGGTTAAACTGAAGTAAGATTCAAATTGGGAAGACAGGGTGGCTGCAGATGCAGGTTACATGTAAGAGAGGCTGCACGCATCTCATTAGTTAGCAACTGTAATACGTTGAAAACCCATTGTGTTTGTTGAGGCCTTCTGAGGCAGTCTGAAACCTTTTGACCAGTTTTTCAAACTTGGCAACTTTAAGATGTGTGGACTGTTGGAATTATCAGGGATCAACTCAATAAGCATAAGGGGGTTGCTCTAGCAAACACATCTCTATTGTGCTTGTGGGATGTCACATGGGTCACCTGATTTCCACTTCCTCCTCGGGCTTGGGGATTAACAATCTCCATTAACCTTCTGGCACACATGGAAGCAGGAGGTGCTGCAGGAATGCAGCCCTCCCCCAGCCATCCTCTGCTACCAAGAACCAGTGATGATTAAGTGCTTTCTACTATGAACCTACCTATATCCAGATCTACTGAATAAAAGTAAGCTATTTTCTTCATCTAACTACAGTGTGAAGACTGAATTTATTTCTGAATATAATTAAGCTTAATGTGCAAGTTATCTTTTGGTTCACACTTCTACTCTGCAAGTTTGCTGTTAGCTGCTTGGAGTTCTTTTATTAACCTTTAAAAACTCCATCATGGACTTCAATTCCCAGAATTCCCCATGCTGGCTGGGGAATTCTGGGAGCTGAAGTCCACACATCTTAAAGTTGCCAAGGTTGAGAAACACTGTTCGAGTAGAAGGCAAACTAGATCTCTGAATATGGTCCTTCTCTCCTGTAGCACAAATGCACTCTCTCCCAGGTTGTGATCAATAAACTAGAGCATAAGGTGAATATATAGCTGATTAATAAAGTCACTTCTTACTAGCAATTTAGATTCTTGAAGGAAGAAAAACTCCAGGTGTGTTACATCTCCCTGCTATGAAGTACAAAGAAGAAATAAATACAGCACATTTGTATTGGGAAATATGAGACTCTGTGAATAGACTGGATTTATAGAAACTAGGGTATGTTGAAAAGTACATTATCACCACATTAAACAAGAAATATAGTAAGGCCAGCTTCCTTTTTTTTACAATATTTGTAAGTAAGCCATCTTATTATTACACTGCCTGTGTGTGTGTGATGTGGATGTTCTGGTTTTAAAGCTCTGTTACTGTTTAACAGATCAAAACAGGGTATTTAGCCATATGTGAGAATAATAATTAAAACTGGTCAAAATATGAAATGGAAGATTTCTTTAGAGAAATACTGTTAAAAAAAGAGAAGTGAATCTGGATTCATACTTCAAGTAATTCTCTGCACTACTTTTAAAGAAAGCTTTTAAATGATTATTTGTAGGTGGCATTTGACACTTTTCAGATCTGTTCTGAAGCAAATGATATGCAAAAATGGGTATCTTTTCTGGTCTTGCTTAAAAACCATGTATTACTAAGACACAATCTCAAATAAAATTAAAAATATGAAAGCGTACAATTTAGCCCTAGATCCATTGATAGTACTTTATTATTTCAAGATTATAGTCCATTTTGAAATGATTATTTCTATTTCTATATTGCTTCTCTTCCAAAGTAGTCTCATGATTGTTCATACATTAACAGTTCCTTGATTATCAGTCTCAGGTCATTGGTAAAAAATTAACACTCTGTTATTATATGACCTAGATCAGCAGAATGTGGGAGATTATATGAAATCAAGCTGATTAATCTGATCAGAGTCAGCTCTTATTTTCTAGTAATGGTGTATTTTTATATTGTATTGAAATAATGAGTCATGATGTTGAGATAGGTGGCCATATACATTGAAATAAGTAAATGAATGAATGAACAAATGATAATATACAGTATGAGAGCCAGTTTGGTGAGTGGTTAAGGCACCGGACTAGAAACTGGGAGACTGCGAGTTTTAACTCTGCCTTGGGCACAAAGCCAGATGGGTGACCTTGGGCCGGTCACTCTGTCTCAGCCCTAGGAAGGAGGCAATGGCAAACCACTTCCAAAAATGTCAAGGAAACTGCAGGGACTTTTCCAGGCAGTCGCCAGGAGTCAAGACTGACTCAAAGCTCACACACAATATAGTCTATACATTTTACTAGGCACAATTTAAAATAATTATATTCTGCAAGATTACTATTAGAATTACCATCTGTACACAGGAAATGCATGCCAGGAAGCTAAGAGAGTACCCCTAGCTAGGCATGAACAGAAAGAAAATCTTTAGAAAAACTAATAAAAATTAGTTTTCCAGCTGCCTCCTGAAAAGAACTCAAGGCATGCTCAGTAGCCGTGAAACATGGACTTTCTATAAGAAGGCGTGGCATATGGAATGGAGTATGCTGAAGGAAGTCAATAGAATAGAATAGAATAGAATAGAATAGAATAGAATAAACTTTTATTGTCATTTCACTATACACCAAAGTATACATTAAAATGAAATTTCATTGCAATTGGCTCGAGCAATAATACCATAATTACTATATGTAATATATATTCTTTACCCATTCCACTCCTCTAATCTTGATCCCTAATAAATATCAGTCCTATACACAGCACGTCTACCCATGGAGTGAGAAGGGATTTTTGAGTTCAGAAGTCTTAGCCCAGGGGACAAAACTATTACCCTATTTTAATGTAAACTATTACAATACTCTGTTCCATAATTCTGCATCAAGGTCCAGGTGTAAAAACAAATTTTATATGGATGAATCCTATCAAACAACTAAACCATCGTACTTGATGCAGAGGTGTCTGCAGCAATCATGGTAAAAAAACATCAAGATGTGTTACTATGGCAGAGATGTTGTGATATTTGACAATATTTTGTATTGATTATAGGAGTATATTTATTAGTAAACCAGTGATTGTTACTAAGTATAATATAAAAGGTAGTGTTCCCCCCTTTTTTAGTTTGGGGTTGGGTTTTTTTTTCTATTTCTTCTTCTTTTTTGTTGTTTATTCGTTCAGTCGCTTCCGACTCTTCGTGACTTCATGGACCAGCCCACGCCAGAGCTTCCTGTTGGTCGTCAACACCCCCAGCTCCCCCAGGGACGAATCCATCACCACCTTCTTTTTGCATTTCTATTGATTTCTTTTTCTTTTAAGTTTAAAGATTGTTTTCACTGTGTATGTTAAGAATGTAAAATAAAAATGAAAAAAAGATGATGGCCGTGGTGATGTCATGCACATAAAAACAGGTGGAGTCTGAATGCCATGGTGATGGTCGCCATCTTGATTTTTATTACCACACCCTGCAGACGCTGCTGTTTAGGTGCCAAAAGTACAGCAGTTTCAAAAAGGTGTTTCCTGGGCTGAATCTGCGCCCCAAAGGATTTCTATGCAGGTTATGGCAGTCTACCGTACGTCCAACATTTACCTTAATCAAGAAAACTGCTTTTACATTATAATGAATATACATATTATGAATAAACAGTAATCTCTGGTGATTTTGTACATGTACTAGCGAGCACATAACTTCCAACTCTGAAGCTATGGAGCCTTATCTCTGAAAAGCAGCCAAATATACTTTTGACCTTTGTCTGGAGAAAACGGCGGCTGGACTCAAACAGCCATATCATGGTCTGAAAAACATGGCTTATGGCTTAGGATATGGTGTGAATCCAGCACACTGTTATTTATTCAATAAACCATGAGTGACAAATCCTGGCTTAGTATAGTGGGTGAATGTATCCAGCTGAAAATTTTGAAAGCGGAGGTGGTCGGCCAATATATAATGATATCCTAAAGCAGTGCTTCTCAATCTAGGATTTAGCCTAGCCTTTCATTTAACAACCGGCCTTTGTGGACAGAGATGACCAAGGATATGGAACAGGTGAAGAAGCAATTAGTGGATGGAGGATGAACTGAGTGTTCTCTCTACCATCATCCTGATGCTTCTGAATAGGAAGGCATTTCAACTAAGGTGTTAGTTTGATAAAAGTGCTCTCTCGTTTCAGGCACCCCAGGGCTACCAGGCCTACCCGGACCTCTTTGCGGATGTTTAGCAATTGCCTAGATTTTTACAACCCACATCTGGGTGGCCCTAAAAGTTTCCACACTGGCTGTACAAGAGGGATTGTCTTCTTCCTCCACATAACCAGGGTGGAAACGGAGGCTGCTAACATCTTAGCTAGGCAGCTAATAAAGTACTCCTCAGTGATTTCAGGGGAACTGATTGAATGGATGGATCTGTTCAAACACGAAAAATAAAGCAAGGTTCAGTGGAAAATCAGATCACGATTTGACTGTGGAAAATCAGTCGTGAATTCCCTCTTGTACAGCCAGTATGGAAACTCTTTGGGCTGAATATCAAACAATAGTTCATGGTTACGGGTAGAAAACTCAAGGTGGCATTCTTTCCTCTCTGCAGTGGTGCCAGAATAATAGATGGCAAACATCCATGCCATTCCATCTAAATGGGGGGAAGGCCAATTAGTTTGAATTCTAGCTCAAGCCAGATTAAGAATGGTCTATTCTGTGTCACTCGGTGAGCCACCAGATTCGTTCTGGAAGCTCCAAGAGAAAGCTCTGCATTTTCAGGTCATTCTTCCTCTGATTCAGAAGATAGCTAATGGTCAGTGAGACTCATAGCCTGTGAGAGTCTGGTTCTCCCTAAATTTGTCCAGCACAGTCTCTCTCAACCATGGCAACTTTAAGATGTGTGGACTTCGACTCCCAGAATTCCCCAGCCAACACTGTCCTAAAGGTTTAAAAATACTGTACTGTTAGCAGAGTTGAATCATTGATTTTGGGGGTGGGTGGGTGTGTTTATCCAGATTCCCCCAATACTCCTCTCCTTCAAGTAGATGTAATATCTCAGTGCCATCAAATTAGGCGAGGAATGAAAATATGAAAATAAATGGCTTAACCATTAATAACTAGTAAGTTTACACTACACTGAAGGAGTATGTCCAAAATAAAGGTTTGTTGGCTCAATGAACAGCATGAAGAAAATTGTTTTAATGAACTGAAACATAAACACTTGAGAAAGGCACTTGTTTGGGTCTAAACATCTTTCCTTTTGGTTTCTAACAGAAACACTGCAGCCCTGGAAAGAACGGAGTTATTTTAAAGAACAGATTTATTTTATTTTATGTCTGTCTGTCTGTCTATCTAAGATTTACCAAGATGATAAAAGAGACTATGCAACCCAGCCTTCCTTCACTGGGCCGCAGCGCTCTCAGAGGGTTTCACGAGCATTTTGGAAGCCGAAATCAGCACCTCCGGAATGCATCAATTGCCCAAGGCAATTCAACACGATCCCTAGAGATCCAATCCCTGGCGAAAGATTTCTCCGTTTTCTTATTCAGACATACTCGCACACTCTACGTATTGCAGCATTTTTCTTCACTTTTTCTAAGGGCTGGCTGGCAAATTAGTTCCTCTTTTTCCAGAACAACAGCGGTAATTCCCAAACTTGTCCGCCGAGAGGCGCCTTTTCCTTTGGAGATCGCCTCGGGAACCCAGAGGCGCGCGGGCTGCAAGTTCCGCGGGAGAACGGTACACGCGTGAATAAAGCGGGATAAAACAATCAAGGCTGTGAATGCAACTAATGCGAGGCTAGGCACCCCCCCCCGCGCACGCGCGCGCACACGCCCGCACGTCTCCATAGATTCAGATGTATTCGAGCATTTTGAAAAGGGAGTTCGTACCATACAGCAGCTAATGCTACCCGACGGATACTCGGGACTAGCAATGTTGCCATCCTACAAGCTACAAACAGTGGGAACGTAACCAGGAATTCTGATCCGCAACCTCTGCCTGCCTGCCTTCCCTCCTTCCTCAAGCTCTCGCCGCTCCCGCTTTCCACCCGCGCCCCCCATTGGGCGGTAGATGGGTAGAGAAGGCGAGCCCGGCGCTCAACCTAACCCAGAAGTCTCCCCGAGCCTCGCCCGCTATTATTGGGCCCGTTTGCGATTGGGCGCCGCGCAGTCTTCTCCCCGCCCCGGCCAGCGGCTCCGCTCCCCCCCACGCCGCCTTCGCCAGCCTTGGGGAAGCCGAGCCCTCGCTGGCGGTTGCGTGCAGCGGGCAAGGCTGCGTGCAGCGGCCGCCTCAAACTCAGCAGCCCGGGCGCCCCGTGCAAGCAGGAAGGAGCAGCGGCGGAAGCCTCCGGCTGCAGCCCCCGAGGCGGCGGCGGGCGGCGGGGTCTTCCTCCGGCAGCCTCGGCCAGAAGGGTAAGCGGCGCTGCCGGCGCTCCCCGCGGTTCTGGAGCGGGGAGGAAGGCGGGTCCCCGCTTCCTCCACTGGAATTTGCCGACTGCTCCACGGCTCGCTTCCTCTCGGGGAGCTCCCGACTCCCTCTCGGCGGCGCGCCGCGGCTGCCCGGGGATCCGCCGCTCCTCCGGGGCTTTGTGGGCAGCCTCTCGCCTCGCTCCCGGGGGGACGCCCCGCTGCAGCCTCCGCACCCATGGCGGCCGGTGTGGTCGAGCCGGTATACGGACTTTCGGAAGAAGAAGTAAGTCCGGCGTCGCGAAAGGGGGGGGGGCGGCCGCTGCGCTGGGCGCGATGGAGACCTCGGCTCCCCCGTCTCCCTCCCTCCCTCCTTCCTTCCTCCGGCTCGCTGAACGGGGAAGTCCCCGCCGCGCGGGGAGGGGGTGCTGGTCCGTGCGGGGGGGCGAGCGGGATTGCCGGCGGCGGGAGGGATGGAGGATGGAGGGATGGGTGTCCGCCGCGCGACTGGGGGTCCCACCCCCTTTCTCCCCAAAGCCCCCGGCGCGCAGGGCGTGGGCTTTCCGAGCTTCCCAGAGCGCTCGGGCGGTCTCTGTTAAAGCAGACTGCCCGAACTGCGGGAGACCAAGTCGGTGGGAAGGGAAAGCTTTCTTTCTTTCTTTCTTTCTTTCTTTCTTTCTTTCTTTCTTTCTTTCTTTCTTTCTTTCTTTCTTTCTTTCTTTCTTTCTTTCTTTCTTTCTTTCTTCTTCCTTCCTTCCTTCCTTCCTTTTCTTCCTTCCTTCCTTCCTTCCTTCCTTCCTTCCTTCCTTCCTTCCTTCCTTCCTTCCTTCCTTCCTTCCTTCCTTCCTTCCTTCTCTCTCGCGCTCTCTCTCTCTCTCTCTCTCTCTCTCTCTCTCTCGGGAGCGGGGAAGGGCTGTGCAGAGCGGGTTCCCCTCCAGGGAAGGTATGCCCGTGAGCAGTCCTCCTGGCGCACGCATCTGCTTCTCCAAGGCAAAATAAAAATAAAATAAAGATTAAACGTTAAGACGCGGCCAGGATGAAGAGGTGGAAATTAAAGACCTTCGAATATAACAGGTTCGGCTTCCTTTCCGAGCCAAGGGGCTTAAGAATGGAAAGTATGAAGGGAGAAAAGAACAGATGCTGTCTCTTGAAGGGGCAGGTGAATGGGAAAAAGGAATGGGTGGGGAATTGCATCTCTTCCAATACACGCCCCCCCAATTAAAGATAGCCATCCAGTGGACAACGCCTGCATTTTGGATGGAATTGGGGAAAACCATTTGCATATTTGACATTCCCCCCCACCCTGGGAATTTATATCCGTGGCAAGGTTAGTGCACTAGTGAATAGCAAAGAAATAATGAGCATATTTCCCTCTGTGTGCCTGGGTGTGTATTTGCAGGAAAGGATTAAAACCATTGCAGAACAGACTTCCTAGAATACTGAGTCTTTTGCTGGAAGTAATTTTTTTATATTTGCTGTTAGAAAGTGTCAGTGGACAGGTCAGTGCTGTGGCTCAAATAGAACCTCTTCAGAGGAGAGCCACCAGCTCCACCCTCTTCTCCAAGGGGCAGATTCACATGGAAATTGAGATAGGAACCACAAACAATAAAGAAGTCCCAGTTTTTTGAGAGTTGATTGGGAGCCAGAGCCTGGGAGATGAGAGGATGGCAGAGCCTAAAGTCTTGGGCATCGCCTCCCCATTATTCTGTTGAAGTGATTGCTTTCTCAAAGCCAAGGCTTGCTGGGTAGACCTCTGAAGGCAGCTTTGTTGAATTGCACAGGGACCCTCACCCCCCCGCTCGGAAAGTGGCATGTGGGAGGGAGGAAGGCTGGCACAGGGAGGCAGTAGTCAAGAAACATAAGCTGAGCTGAGAGGAGGACCCATCCATCTTTATGTGCCTACAGAAAGATCATGAGGTGCTTTCCCAGGTTCTGCCCTTTACTGATCGATAGGATTTGTGGGGTGTTTCTGGGAGAATCCGTTCTTTACTTTCCATTGCTTGCTTTTTTGGCACTCTTTCCAAGGAGAGGCGATAGACATGAACCCATCAACATCTGCCAATGTTCAGTGTTCTGCTTAATATATGCACTTTTTTTCAGTGTGTAAGTATTGTTGCATGTGAAGAGGCTATTAAGGGTGGTTTTGAAAGCACACACATACTGGATTAAAAATACCATATCTTTCTGTTTTGGATTGTTTAGAAACACATCAGTAACTGATAAGTAGCATGCACTGGTTAAAATCTAAAGCATAGTGTATTGAACTAAATCAATTTGTTTAACCATGGTTTATATTGATGACAATAGTCTGGACTTACCCAAACTAAACAAACTACATTTTGACTTGGTAATAAGTGAACCCAGTGTACAGTAGGTCAACAAAAAACAGGATTTGGGTAGGAGTCCATAGTTAGGCTATCTGGGAAGCTGACAGATTAGATCTTATGGCAGCGTTGTTATTAATTCATTCTTGCTGTTTAGTTCCTTGTCTAACTCGTAAAATCTGATAGTGATTTTAAAAACCTGAAATGATCAGCCAACATAATATTTTCACAGTTCTGGAGACAAACATGAAATTGATATGAAACAAGGAGAGCATGTGTAAAGGTATCACCCAATCTCAATTCATAAAAAGGTTTTGCTGTGTAAAATCAGCTTTTTCTGTGTAGCAAAGGCCAAAGATTGCTTCTTGTCCTATCTAATGTTGTAAGAACATTTGGTTGCTGCTGTAGCCAGATTTTTTTGGCTGTTTGTTATTCACTATAAAATTCACAGGAGATAAAACTGCAAGCTGTTAAATTGTACAAGAGCCTTTTGTGCCTGAACAGGGTCAAATATAAATTGGTACTTTTTGAAGATGAGTTTGTCACAGTTTGTACTTCTGGTACCCAAATATATTTATTTTGTTATGGGTAGTGTGGCATTAGAGCACACTCTCTCTTTGTTTCTGGGATAGTGACCTCGCTATGAGAGTGAAAAAGTTGGAGGTTCCTAAGACTGCTTCCCAGCTCCCTCCTCCTTGTCAGCATAGAAGAAGAAAATAACTCTGGAGCAATGGAATGTATCAATCTCTGGTTTAAGCCAGGGTTTCTCAACCAGGGTTCCGTGGAGCCCTAGGGTTCTGTGAGAGGTCACTAGGGCTTCCCTGGGAGATCACGATTTATTTAAAAAATTATTTCAAATTTGGGCAATTTCACATTAAAGAAGTAAGTTTTATTCTTTATCTTTAGTTTAAGAACACTGTTCATGCATATATACAGGCCTACACATGAAACAAAGTGAAACGAAATGTGAGCCAGTTTGGTCTAGTGGTTAAGGTGCTGGACTAGAAACGAGGAGACTATGAGTTCTAGTCCTGCCTTAGGCCTGAAAGCCGGGTGGGTGACCTTGGGTCAGTCACTCTTTCTCAGCCCAACTCACCTCTCAGGGTTGTTGTTGTGGAGAAAATAGGAGGAGGAAGGAGTATTAGGTATGTTCACCAACTTGAGTTATTTGTAAAAATAATAAAGGCGGGATAAAAAATAAATAAATAATTTTGTGACTTTTGGCCTATATGTGAGCCTGAATGTTCAGGGGTTCCCTGAGGCCTGAAAAATATTTTAAGGGTTCCTCCAGGGTCAAAAAGTTGAGAAAGGCTGATTTAAGGTGTCTGTTGTCATGAGCACTGATGGTGAGCAGGAGGGGGCCCCTATCCATGTGTAGTAGTGAGGAGTTGAGCAGCCATTCAAAGAGACACAGAACAGACCTGCCTTGACTTTTGGGGTTTATCTGCATGGGTTTTCTCACGCTTCTTCAGTTTGGTAGGATTTTCTGTCTACCGTAGCAGTAATAAAACACTAGAGACTTACTCCTCGTCTCAGCGTGGTTCCTGCTTGTCAGGACATCTGTTGCTGGCTGCTAGTGGAGGATCATAATGGTTTATATACCTATAACAACAGTCCTTGTTGAGTCTTGGTCCTGCATTTTAATGGAATCATTAGAAGATACGTTTGGATGAGAATGTGGAAATCCTGGGGAAAAAGTCAGTGGTACTTGACTTGAAACCAGTGTAATGTGGTGTAATAGTGTGATGTCCAAAGAGTAAGGATGACTTATTTTGATTTGGCAAAAGTGTACATACAAGGAGGAATGTTCCTCGTCAAAGACCTGCTCTTATGCAGATGGACTAAGCAAACAGGTAGATTCCATTGGGTTTGTACTGTGATCGCCAGCATAACCAATTATTTTATTTATGCTTCCATTCAGACACTTCTGGGCAGCTTACAATTCTAAGTTATCAAGGCAGCGTTTCTCAACCTTGGCAACTTTAAGGTAGGTGGACTTCAGCTCCCAGAATTCTCCATGCTGGCTGTGTTGGCTGGGGAATTCTGGGTGTTGAAGTCCACCTACTTTAAAGTTGCCAAGGTTGAGAAGCACTGTATCAAGGTGTGTGAGAACTGTAGACCGGCACATCTGGGGACCTCTTTGCCAAGGCAAGCTCTGGAGGAGGATTGGACAGTCTTGTTTGTTGAAGTGACTGTCTTTTTGCTTCATCTCTGAGTGGAAGCCGAGTGAAACGTCTAGTTCTGAAAAGCAGGTTTTCGAAGCAAGGAGCTGTTTCTTTCACCTCCACACTGTTTTGCATCCACACCTCCATTCCATTCTTCCTAATTATTACTAAAGCATGGGAAGTAGGGAAACCTTGAGCAGAAGTATGTTTTGGCTTTGCATGTGACTAGATCTGAATCACAAAGAATGTGAAGGCCACGTTCTTTATTCAGGCTTACTTGTTGGTATTTCCCATGGATATCAGTGGGATTGTTGTTAACAAGTGAAAGCTCATTCCGTTCTTCCCCAAGTCATTTATCCTCAGTTTAATGATCAGCCATTTGCAGCTGAACTTGTTTGTTGCACCCACTCTTCAGGGATGCTTGTAAGAGGTTTAAGTGAGTTGCATAGTTTGGTGCCCCATAGTTGGTTATGTGAACCACTATCTTCAAGCTTTTTTTTTTTTTGATCAGGGAGCCCATTTTCACATTTCTTAGTTTGTTGTGATCAGCGATATTATTTTTAGCTTTCTTGGACCTTGTTCTTCCTTCTGCAGATGATGAACACAGCCTAAAATAAGTCCTCTTCTGTTGCATAAGCAGGAGCCAGTAGACAGCTACACTTTTTTTTCAACAGCCTTTCTAAGATCAGTCTTCTGGTCTAGGAATGGCAGCTTTGATTCTTGGGAACTTTAAGAGAACTCAGTTTAGAATCTATTGGCATCAAGAGGCGCTCGGTGAATCCTCCTGTCTGCCAGCATTTTAAAGCAAGGAGGTGAGGTCCTCCAAGCTGACAAGGCAGTTGGTGGCACCAGAGATGATTTATGGCCTCTGTAAAGGAGTGCAGTTTCCTTCTGTGTTATGAATGGGATATGTTTATATGGAGGGATGTTTGCCAGAGGTGAAATGAGTACATGATGTGAAAGAAAACCTGCCTTATCAGCCTTTGCTTGAGATAATTCTGTACAATAGGTGTAGATCGTCCTTCATAAGAGCAGCCAAGTCTTGGGCACCCTTACGGGCAAAAAAAGGAGGGGCCACAAGACTTAGAAAGTTGGAAACTACAACAATAAAGGCATTAAAAACAGTAATCTGCTGGTTGAGTGTATGTTACTGCATAGGCCAACATTCTTACATAAGGTATGTTCCAGATACAATGGGATTCAATTCTAGAATTCCATATATCACAGCCAGAAAACAAGATATTGGGAAAGATTGACCATAGCAAAATAGCCTACTGCTGTTCTTTTGCTTATTTCCCCATGTAACTTGCTTTTTTTTAAGATAGCAGTGGTAAAAATTGGTAGGAAAATATATGACATAGTCTTTCTGCTTGAAGTCTAAATCAGCAACTTTTTAATTATCTTGGCAGGTCCTGGAATCCCTATGAGAATTGGGTGATTTCAGGACAAATCATTGTGGATAATTTGTCAAATATATTTTTTGTACTGGCTTCTTCTTTCTTCTTTCTTGTCTGAGCCTCACATGCTTTTGGAAGTGTCTGTCCTCCAGGGCAAGTATCTGACATGACCTCTGCCCCATGGGGTTAAAGCCATACCCCTTATAGCTCCTTTGGAAGGCTGTGATGGAGATAAGCCAGGAGATGGTGCCTCTCTGAGGAATGAGGGGTGGGGAATGCCAGTCTCCTTGAAAGAAACAGTGGTGTCCCCCTCAAGAGTCCTTCTGGACCCTGTTTTGGATGAGTATTGCCCTGTCTCCAGCCTTCCATCTTTGAGGAAGTTTGTCGAGAAGGTGGTAGGAGGTCAACTGTAGAGTGAAGAAGTGGATTATCTAGACCCCTTTCAGTCTGCAGTCAGGCACAGGCATGGGGTTGGTCGCTCTGTTGTTCCCTGGATATGGGGGGCAGATGCACCCTTTTTGTTCCTGTAGTCTTCTCAGCAGCATTCACTACTACCAGCCACAGTATCCTCCTTGAATCTTCGAACTCGCTGTGTTCCACTCCTACCTGAGCAGGCTGCAGTCAGTGGAAGGGGAAAGGTCAGCCCAGTAAGTACCCCAGGGTTCAATACTCTTCCCCCTGCTTTTTAATATCTACATTAAACTACTGGAGGAGGTACTTTTTCATTGTGTATGCTGATGATACACAGCTTTATATCACAAATACAGCCCAACAGTCTGCCTTCAAAGAACATTTGGAAGCTGCAGTTGGCTCAGAAGGAAGCAGTTCATGTTTTGGCAAAAGAACATCACTGTAATAATGTGACATCTTGGTTGTGGGCCTGCACTGGCTAACAATAGATTCCAAGTGAAATTCAGAGTGCGGGTTTTAACCTATAAAGCCCCATATAGAAGGCAGAGGGACCACCTTCTTCATGTGCAGTTGACCTGTTTGGTACTTGCTCCCTACAAAACCTGTTAGTGGTCCCCGAGTTTGAGAGGTTAAGACAATGTTTTTTGGTTGTAGCCCAAATTTTATGGAATAGGTTCCTGCCTGTGGCCAGGTTAACTCCTACCTAATGGCATTTTGGGAGTTGATGAAAACAACCCTTCTGTAGAACATCTGGAAGAGGGGGAATCGACCTGCTTGGGTTCATAGTGTTACGCTGTATTGATTTTACATTTTACTGTGTATATAAAATGTATAATTTTATTGTTTTACTGGTATTAGCTGCTGTGCGAGTGAATGAATGAGTGATTTTGGCCCATACAAAATTGTATGCTCCTGCCCCCAAAGTTTGAAAGAAATATTGAAAGTCATTCTTGGGAGCTTGGATGTTTCCTAGAGTTGACCTAAACAGACCTGAAGAACTTGTGGTCGTCTTGGGGTTGCCGACCAGCACCAGCTGGCAGATTCAGCCAGCATAGCCAGAGAGCTGCTGTTCAGCAACATTGGGAAAACTCTGCATTCCCAACCCATCCTGTAAAATATGGTAATAGCAAGAGCTACGTGCAAGTAATCTTTGTTATGCACAGACCAGACATAAATCTAATAGACTGAACCCAAGAGAAAGCATGTGAAAGTGACAAGCAGAGCTTAGAAATTCCCCCAGAAATTCATAACATCTTGAGCCTGTTATTTTTGGCTGCTGTTGCTTCATTGTTATGTGAGGCTGAAATAAGGAAACGTCTCAAACATGTGGCCCAGAGATCCTTAAGAGGAAGAAGGTGTACAAGTATGGCTGACAGTTAATTGAATTTGCTTGTACTAATACACAGATCTTTGTGGTATCTTCTCAGCATCCCAGAATTAAGTTTGATAGGCATACACATAACATTCAAAGGGTATTTTTCCTGAATGGAGGAATCTTTGTTGCAGTTTAGCAGCTGTGCCATTTTGTTCCAACCAGATTGAAAGACTGTGTGTGTGCCTGCATCTATATGTGGGTGAGACTTGCTTCGTTCAGTAATGTGGTTTATGATACAAAATGTTTTCCTGTGCATAAATCAGGAGAAGAGAGAAAGCCTTACAGAATCGGGATGAAGATGGAATGAAATCAGCTGCGCAGGTTCTCATCCCCTGTATGCACCAGCTAATTCCAAATGAAAATTAATTTTGTAGGCCAAATGAAAAATAGCAAGCGGATCAGCACTGTCTCAAGGAAACAACATCTTCTGGAATCTCTGCTTCTTCCATAACATCTATTGTCACTTACCCTAAAGCCTGCTTTCTTTTTGTGACAGCTGGTAGTGGTTAAGATGTTTGGACAAGGATGGAAAAAAACAGATTTGTGTCCACTCTCAGCCATGGAAAGTCACTGGGTGAGTTTAGGCTGGTTGTGTCTCAATCTCTACCTCACAAGGTTGCTCTGTGGGAGTAAAATGGAGATCCCTATGGAAGTTGCCTTGTTCTCTTGGAGGAAAGGCAGGGTTTAAATTTAACAAAGAATAATTCTGGTAGTCACACAGATTATTAGTGTCAGAGCATTCTACTGCTTGGTCTACTACATTTGCCATAGTTGGTTGCTTTTTTTAGGTAGAAGTCTGGTATTTCTTGCCACTGTTAGTTCCTTCCCAAAATGCTTGAAATGAAATCCTATAGGTGTTTGGTAACCTGATGATCAGCCAAAATGTCTCGTGGATCTTGACACTGAATTAGCTGAACACTTTGTTCCTTCAGCAGTCAAGCTTACATTGGATATACTGTAAAACATCTACACACCCCTGTTAAAATGCCAGGTTTTTGAGATGTAAAAAAATCAGACCAAGATAAATCACTTCAGATTTTTTTTCACCTTTAATATAACATATAAGCTGTACAATTCAATTGAAAAACAAACTGAAATCTTTTAGGGGGGAAAAATAAAACAACTAGAATAATGTGGTTGCATAAATGTACACACCCTCTTATAAGTAGCGATGTGGCTGTGTTCAGAATTAACCAGTCACATTCAGACTGATGTTAAATAGTAGTCAGTGCACACCTGCCATCAAAGTGACTCTGATCAAGCCCATATAAAGTTGAGCTGTTCCAGTAGGATTTTTCTGACATTTACTCAGTTGCCTCTTACAGCAAAAGCCATGGTCTGCAAAGAGCTTACAAAGCATCAAAGGGATCTCATTGTTGGAAGTTATCAGTCAGGAGTAGGGTACAAAAAAATTTCCAAGGCATTGGATGTACCATGGAACACAGTGAAGACAGTCATCAACAAGTGGAGAAAATATGGCACAACAGTGACATCACCAAGAACTGGACGTCCCTCCAAAATTGATGAAAAAACAAGAAGAAAACTGGTCCGAGAGGCTGCCAGGTGGCCTACAGCAACACTGAAGGAGCTGCAGGAATTTCTGGCAAGTACTGGTTGTGTACTACATGTGACAACAACCTCCCATATTCTTCATAGGTCTGGGCTGTGGGGTAGGGTGGCAAGATGGAAGCCTTTTCTTACCAAAAAAAGCCTGGCTACATTTTGCAAAAACCCACATCAAGTCTGACAGAAACATGTGGGAAAATGTGTTGTGGTCTGATGAGACCAAGGCTAAACTTTTTGGCCATAATTCCAAAAAGTATGTTTGGTGCAAAAACAAGACTGCGCATCACCAAAAGTACACCACGCCCTCAGTGAAGCAAGGTGGTGGCAGCATTATGCTTTGGGGCTGTTTTTCTTCAGCTGGAACTGGGGCTTTACTCAAGGTGGAGGGAATTATGCACCGTTCCACATATCAGTCAATTTTGGCACAAAACCTTCAGGCCTCTGCTAAAATGCTGAAGATGAAAAGGAAGTTCACCTCCCAGCATGACAATGACCCATAGCATACCTCCAAATCAGCAAAAGAATGGCTTCACCAGAAGAAGTCCGAAGTTTTGGAATGGCCCAGCCAGGGCCCGGACCTGAATCCAATTGAAAATCTGTGGGGTGACCTGAAGAGGGCTGTGCCCAGGAGATGCCCTCGCAATCTGACAGATTTGGAGTGCTCCTGCAAGGAAGAGTGGGCAACGACTCCCAAGGCAAGATGTGCCATGCTGATAGACTCCTACCCCAAAAGACTGAACGCTGTCATAAAATCAAAAGGTGCTTCAACAAAGTATTAGTTTAAGGGTGTGCACATTCTAGTTTTTTATTTTTATTTTTTTGCCCTAAAAGGTTCTTTTGTTTTTCAGTTGAATTGTACAGCTTGTATGTTATACTAAAGGTGGAAAACATTCTGAAGTGATTTATCTTGGTCTGACTTTTTTTACATCTTGAAAACCTGGCATTTTAACAGGGGTGTGTAGACTTTCTATATCCACTGTAACTGATTCTGTAACCCTTGAATTATGAAAGGTTCAATAAAGCTGTTCTCCATTTGAATTTCCTGAGTTTGTTCTTCTATGGCCTATTCTTAGGTGAGGATGTAATGGTCTAGCTGTGGGCTTCTCCAGCCTGTTGCAACTTGTGCACTAGAATTGGCACCAGATTGGAGGGAAGCTGTTCTGTCTTTGCAGAAGCATCCTATAATATCAGAACACAGTACCAAAAGCATCTTCGTAAGTGCTACCAATTCATGGGCTCAGACAGATGAGAAATATTGAGAATTGTAGTAAAGCAATATCTACACAGCACATATTAGCCATCTCTGTGTTAAGGAGTTTGGCACTGGAGTGTTGATAAAGATGGATGTTCCCCAGAACAGTGTGGGGATACCCCATATAGGTCCCTTCCACCAAATCAGTGTTGAATTTTACTTTGGACAAGGTACAGAGAAGCCCTGCCAAATCAAAATGTTGGTTTATCTAATCTAGCCTGTTCTGGACTGCTGTCCTTCAGGCTGAGAGTTTGGCCATTCATAGTCTGGAGAGCACCAGGTTGATCTATATCCATAGTCTTGTTTCCTCCAATTATCAATCCACTGAGTAACTCTGAAGCAGGGCAGGCAATCACTTCTGTGCAGTGGAAATCCTAAACTTAGAGTAAATTTTGCAAGCACAAAAGATTTGCAGTGTGACTTTCCAGTTCTTTGAAAAAGCCCCTGTGAACAGGGAGGATTAGCCTTTATGTTGTGCTACAGGTTTACCTTGAAGTAGCCTCTGAGTGACATGATGCCTATAATCATTGTACTACATGGTCATCTCTGGCCTTGCATGAACGTTTCCATTGTACAAGGAGAAGGAACCATATTATGAATGATTCAGTAGTAACACAAAGCACACATTAATTTTCCTAAGAGTAAGAGTGGCTCAGTGGCAAAACTAGTTCTCCAAAGAGTGGCAAGATCTGCTTCACTGAATGTGTTCAGACACAGACTGGATAGAAACCTGTCAAGGATCCTATAATTTGGATTCTTGCATGGAGTTGGTGGGTAGATTAGATCTTCTTAATGACCCCCTTCCAACTCTAGGATTCTGTGGAATGACACCAGTGCAGTAATGCCAACTCCATGCCCCATGCTCATCATATTCCTTTCTAGGACTTTGACCAATACACACCAACCTTGTTGCCTTCATGTATCCCTGTTGTACTGAAAGATGCACATATTGTGGTCATCAGAGCATAAGGAACTTCCTTATGACTAAGTTAGATCACTGATCCATCAAGCTTTGTGGTTTTTCTTCTGCAGAGCAGCATCCTTCCACAATCTTAATCCCAGCCTATCCTGCAGGTGTCAGCAATTGAATTTTGAACTTCTTTTTCTACAAACCGTGTGCTCTACCATGTGTGTTTATCAGACCTGTACCTGGTCAGTGTCTTTTCCTACATCTTGCTTCAAAACGGGACCAAGAAGCAAAATACGTATAACATGAAAAAGTTGGCCGTTTCCCAAACTATCCCTTAATCACAAAACAATAAATATTGATAGATATGGACAGGAGGACTAGTTGTTTGCTATTGGGAATCCCGTGGAAGTAGGGAGCCTGTAGGATGGCTGTATTGTTTGTGAGCTACTGGCTGGCACTCTCCTGCATTTTATGTTTTGTGGTTGATTATTTTAACTAGTTTTTAATGGTTTTGGTTATTGCTTTTGTTATTTATTTGTATGTGCTTTGTTATTTTTAATTCTGTGAGCCGCCCAGAGTCACGAATGTGAGATGGGTGGCTATATACATTGAATAAATAAATTTTAAAAATGGTTGTTATCATCATCATTTTGGTGAGTTAACGTTAGTAGAATTTTTTGCAGTACTAGGTTGGATAACACTAGAAAGGTAAGATGCTTGCTTCAAAATGAGCAGAAAAATACAGAATATGATTCATCTTCACTTATGTGAGCAGGGCCCTTCAGATTTGGAAGCCTGAAACACGTATGGTGGCATCAACCTTCCAGAAGGTATGCTGCCAATCCATAGCATTTTGACAGAGTGGAAGCCTCTGGGTCTTGGCATGCTTCAGAGATTGAGCTGGCTCATACATTAAGCCATGGGTTGCTGAATAAAACACAATTGACAAGCTTCACACAACATGCAAAGCCATAACCCAGTGTTTCTCAACCTTAGCAACTTTAAGATGGGTGGACTTCAACTCCCAGAGTTGGTTGGGTGGGGAGTTCTGGGAGTTGGAAGTCCACTCATCTTAAAGTTGCTAAGGTTGAGAAATGCTGCCATAAGCCATGCTGTATAAGCCACACCAAGCTCCAAACAGAAAAAGCCTGCTTTGGCTTAGCATAAAATGTGAATCTGGTCATTGTTTTCTTAGCTATAGGAACATGTGCTCTGAATTCAGAAAGAGACTTGGGTAGCTGTTGATGTGGAAGATCTGTATTTAATGTCCTGGGGAGTTACTTCCAACAGACAACTGGATTAGATAGACAGTAGTCTGACCTGGTTAAGGCGGCTCTTAGTGTACTCGTATTGACTTCAACCTGCTGTGGGCACCATCTTTTCAGAGCCTTCCATGTTTTAAATGAGATTGTCAGTGACATGCGGAGAAGTATTTAGAGAGAAGCTAAGGACTGTCTACTACTGATCTGTCCTTTGGCATTTTTCTGGAAGAATTGTGTAAGACTTTCCAATCCATGGAAGCACATTAACAGCTGATACAAGGGTATTATACCTGCATATTTGGTCTTTGAACTTTTCTCATCCCCAAAACATTTTGAGTGGCTGTCTAAAAATTGAAAGAGAAACAAGAGGGTTGGTCATGTTACCCAAAATACGCTGTGCCTACCAGATGTAGCATTTTTACCTTTTTTTTTTCCCCAAGGGAAAGTGAACACTAGCAATTGTGCCATAATGATTTAACCTATTAAATCAATAAATGAATTTAATTGAGAGGGAGAAAAAGAATGTGCATTATAATTCTGAGAGAGAGAGAGAGGGAGAGATTTTCTCTTTCTCCTCTTTTTAAAATCGATCCAGCATTTACATTCTAGGAAAAGGCCAAGTAATTCAGCTTGAGGTGGACTGTAGTACATCATGGCACCCCAAGTCCTAACATTTCTGTATGTGAAGGAATGTTCATAGCTCTCCCTGGACCATAGCCTGGGAAACCCATACTTGGAAGTGCACCATGGGCACTGTTCTGGGAGGCAGCAGGATGTTACTTCTTGGAGGAGGGGTAGACCCCCACTAGCACTCAGTTCATCTGCAGCTGTGCATGCAAATTCTTCACAGTCAGACTGAACTCCATCACATGCTCCTGCAGGCCCAGGAGATCTGTCCAGTTCATCTTCCTTCTTGTTGTTGGTGCTCTGGTGCAAGTATTCCAAGAAGATGCACAACCCCACCCCACCCCAGAGACAATGGCTTTGCCCAGCAGTTCCTCAGCCACGTCCCTGTTCAGCGGCTTGATGGCAGCACCCTGAAACCATGTGATCTACATCTCTGCCCACATCTCAACCCAGTGATAAGGCTGTGCAGGGGGTCCACAGATGTAGAGGCAGAAGAAGGGGCTGGCCTTCACCCTGCCCTAGATGCATGCGGCTAAGGGTTTCAAGCTCCGCCAGATTTATGTATTTAATTCATTTTAGGCCTCAACCAATTCTAAACTGATTCTAGGCCAGATAAAGCAACTTGGCGATGGTGCCGGCCACCCTCTTTGCACACCCAGCTGCCTCTGGACCAACTACTCCTTAACTGGAAACATAACTACATGGTACCTAATTGTTTCTTTTCTGATCTACCTTGGATGCATTTTTGCATGGTGCAAAACTGGTGTGCTCACCCATGTTGTGGTAGTACACCATAAGTATTCATAGCATGCCAGTATAATCCTCCTGTTGACCCATTCCAGGGCACATCTGCCTGTCTCATGGTATGGTCATCTCCTCTGGGTGGCATTTTCAGAATCCCTAAATTACAGACAAATTTTATGCGATGTCATTGTTTTTGCATGAAGTTTCACACAATTTCAGGAGAAAATTTGCGAGATTTTTAGCAGAGAGGTTTCCTGTGTGATTGGTGATCTGGTAAGATCACTTTTTTACTTTTTAAAATTTGTATTTGGGGTTTCCATTTGTCGGCATCTGTAAATGCCATGGTCTGTGAAAAGGCTGCCCACTCTGGTATTACTACCCATCTTTATTCTTTGTATCATAGACTGGAGAATCAGGCTGACAGTTCAGGTAAATTACATTATGGAATTTGTTAATCTCTTGATTTACTTTGTGACTCAGCTGGCATTATAAGCCAGGCCCAGAACCCTGGTATTTATGCCAGTGCCTTCACGCACCCTGTGTGGACATGCATGGAATTGGCTTGTGTATTAATTTGTGAGTGTTAGCTTCTTGTCTGATTCTTAGTGTCAGATAGAAATGAGGAAGGGATCTAAATAACATAGTTTGTCACGGTTCAGTTCTTTTTGAGGCAGGCTCTGTGCCTTGGAGTTGACATGAGGCTTTCAGTTCTTCTCCTTGAATGTAGAGGTGCACAAAGCAAGTGAAGCCAGAGGTCCATCTGTTCTGCCTGCTGTGGTCAACTGTGAACCAGCTCTGTAGGATGTCTGGTGGGTGGGCTAAGTCTCCCTCAGTGCAAGGGTTGTAGAGTGGCAAGTTTGGGAAAGGGGAAATGGGTTTCATAAACTGAGGCTATTGACTACATGGACATGTTTGCAGATCTCAGAGTCTGTATGAACTTGGCATCTCTGTGTGGCATCTGAGGTTGCTTCAGCACCCATGAATCTCTGCCTTGGTGCCAGGGAAGCTGTTGTGTTTTGAGTCTTCCAACACATGCACCACAAAGAGGGTGGTTTTGAATTTGAGAGATACCAGGAACCAAGCCATTGTGGTCTGTAAACCAGTGGATCTTGGATTAGTTTGCTGTGAGAAACAGTCCACTGAAATTTATTTGATGAGCCAGAGTTAGTAAAGGGTAATCAGCCTTGGCAACCTGGAGATTGCAAGATGATTTTCTTTCTTTCTTTTATTGTTTTGGTTTGAGGCTGTAGGGAGGGGTGTTTTTCCATCAGGAGATCAGGACTGAAGTTTTTCCTTCTGTGTTTCTTGCTTTGGGGGATAGCGTGTTGTGTATGGAAATGCATACGGTATATTTCTTATTACAGAAGCTTAATGTATTTGCTGCGATTTTTTTAAAACAGGGGAAACAGAAAACAAACCAACCAAACCAAACCAAACCAAAACACCCCATGCCTATGAGAAATGGCTATTTTATTGCCAGACATTAGGATGCAAAGTATACACTGAAGCTTTGATTATTTGTTTGTTATATAAGTTTATATGGCCACCCATTTCGTACTAAAGATTTTGGCTGGTGAGCACACAGTTAAAAACCCAAACCAAAGACATTGAAGAAAGCAACAAATTAATAATAAAATAATGGCAGCCAGGGATAAACCTAGCTCAAACTGTAGCACGACACAGAATCACGTTGATGGGCTCGCTCATCCTCCAGATCCTAACTCCGAGGGAACATCCAGGTCTTCCAAGTCTTGCAGAAGGATCAGGGCTGAACAAATCTCAGGGAATATAGTATTCCAGAGGGCAGGCATTACAATAGAGAAGGCATCCTCCCTGGGTCCCACAAGATGGCACTGTTAAATAGACGCCTGGGTGTATCCAGCAACTGAGTCTTGAGTGTGGAAACAATGCTGGTCTGCCAAGTGAAATGAAGTAAAGCTGCCATTCTAAGGTTGGTTGGTATTTAGTAACCTAAATGTTTGGTTAAAGGGTTAGCTTTAATGGCTTTGTTCAGGCAACAGCTACTGTAGAAACGACAGCCTCTTTTTTCCTCTCTCAGCCCATCTCTGCCACGTCTTATATTTTGCATCTTTTCAGCCCCAATTTGCAAGAGTAATGTACCCAGTAGCCTAAAGCAGAAGTTCTCAAACTGGGGAGTCATGGCTAACTGGTGGGAGGGTAGATGGATGGATGGATGGATGTGCAGGCAACCAGGAGCACTGTCAGTGGTTTCTTACTTTGCTTGGGTGGACCATTTGCATTTGCTTGCAGTATTGGAAAGTTTGAGAACTCCTATAATAGAAAGTGTAAAATTTAATTATTAAAAGGAAATGCAGTATTGATTTCTTACCCGGCCCTGTCCCCAGTGGAACCTGCCTAGAAGAGCTGTCATGGACAGGAGTGGGGGAAAAAATCCTTCTAACACTGGGTGTCAGAAATAAGAGCCAGGGGTTCTGTGCCCAGAGCTGGCGGTTACAGAAATGCTTAACAGCTGCTCAGCTTTGAGGCTCCAGGTATCCTGCATTTGCTTGTGGGAAGAGTGGAAAGATAAAGCTATGGGTTTGAACCACTGTGGGTACGAGGGGCACTTGTAGACCCATACAGTTAGTGGCAGTCACCTGGTTTCTTTGGCTACCTTCTTGTTTGCAATGAAGGTCTTTATTGTCTGAACTGTGTCTTTGAAACTTTTGCCAAGACCTAGCATGGGAATTTAATTAAGCCATATAAAGACTGGAGCTTTGTGATTTAATTCTGAGTCGTAGTTGGGAGAGCGTACACCTGACACACTTTCTGTGTATATTAAGTTTCATACCTATTCTGGATTCAAGTTAGGAAAAATCGTTTTTTGGAGGCACCATTGAAGATTGTTGAAATCCTTCTTCCATTAGTAAATTGAGGTATCCTTTTGGTTGCATTCACAAAGGTTTTTTTTTTTTTTTTGGTTCCTTTGAGTCAGTGTTGACTCCTGGCGACTGCTGTCCCTGTAGCTTTTTTTGGCAAGATTTTGGAAGTGGTTTGCCATTGCGTCCTTCCTGAGGCTGAGAGGGAGTGACTGGCCCAAGGTCACTCAGCTGGCTTTGTGCCTAAGGCGGGACTAGAACTCCTGGTCTCCCGGTTTCTAGCCTGGTGCCTTCACCACTACACCAAACTGGCTCTCACGCTTGTTTAGGGTTGCTGTTAAACTTGATCAGTGTCAACCTTGGACAATATTTTGTGGCTTAGCATGTTATATAAACCCAGCTTTGTTATTTGGTGTATGATGTAATACACAGCAGAATTGTTGAAGCCAACTGGAAGTAGGGCAAGAAAGATGAGGATTCCAGACAGCCTGACCAAGGGCCCCTCAAAAAGAGGAAGAGAAGAGGTGTGGAATTTGCAGTATGAGAGCAAGCAAGCTGAGGGACCTGCCACCATGTTGTTGTTTATTTGTTCAGTCGCTTCCAACTCTTCGTGACTTCATGGACCAGCCCACGCCAGAGCTTCCTGTCGGTCGTCAACACCTCCAGCTCCCCCAGGGACGAATCCATCACCTCTAGAATATCATCCATCCATCTTGCCCTTGGTTGGCCCCTCTTCCTTTTGCCTTCCACTCTCCCTAGCATCAGCATCTTCTCCAGGGTGTCCTGTCTTCTCATGATGTGGCCAAAGTATTTCAGTTTTGCCTTTAATATCATTCCCTCAAGTAAGCAGTCTGGCTTTATTTCCTGGAGTATGGACTGGTTTGATCTTCTTGCAGTCCAAGGCACACTCAGAATTTTCCTCCAACACCACAGTTCCAAAGCATTGATCTTCCTTCTCTCAGCCTTCCTTATGGTCCAGCTCTCGCAGCCATATGTTACTACAGGGAACACCATTGCTTTAACTATGCGGGCCTTTGTTGTCAGTGTGATGTCTCTGCTCTTAACTATTTTATCAAGATTTGTCATTGCTCTTCTTCCAAGGATTAAATGTCTTCTGATTTCCTGACTGCAGTCAGCATCTGCAGTAATCTTCACACCTAGAAATACAAAGTCTTTCACTGCTTCTACGTTTTCTCCCTCTATTTGCCAGTTATCAATCAAGCTGGTTGCCATAATCTTGGTTTTTTTGAGGTTTAGCTGCAAGCCAGCTTTTGCACTTTCTTCTTTCACCTTCATCATAAGGCTCCTCAGTTCCTCTTCGCTTTCAGCCATCAAAGTGGTATCATCTGCATATCTGAGATTGTTAATGTTTCTTCCAGCGATTTTAACTCCAGCCTTGGGTTCCTCAAGCCCAGCGTGTCACATGATGTGTTCCGCGTACAAGTTGAATAGGTAGGGTGAGAGTTTACAGCCCTGTCATACTCCTTTCCCAATCTTAAACCAGTCCGTTGTTCCGTGGTCTGTTCTTACTGTTGCTACTTGGTCGTTATACAGATTCTTCAGGAGGCAGACAAGATGACTTGGTATCCCCATACCACTAAGAACTTGCCACAATTTGTTCTGGTCCACACAGTCAAAGGCTTTAGAATAGTCAATAAAACAGAAATAGATGTTTTTCTGAAACTCCCTGGCTTTTTCCATTATCCAGCGGATATTGGCAATTTGGTCTCTAGTTCCTCTGCCTTTTCTAAACCCAGCTTGTACATCTGGCAATTCTCGCTCCATGAATTGCTGAAGTCTACCTTGCAGGATCTTGAGCATTACCTTACTGGCATGTGAAATGAGTGCCACTGTTGGATAGTTTGAACATTCTTTAGTGTTCCCCTTTTTTGGTATGGGGATATAAGTTGATGTTTTCCAATCTGATGGCCATTCTTGTGTTTTCCAAATTTGCTGGCATATAGCATGCGTTACCTTGACAGCATCATAGGTCTTTATTTTCTGCTAGTTCTTCCTGTCTACTCAAAGAACCAACCAAACAACTTCAGGAGGAAAATCACCATGTAGTGAGTTTCCAGAAATAGAGAAACTTAGGATCCCTGAAAGAATTATAGGCTTCAGAAGACGTAAGTTAAATCTCCAGTGTCTAAAGAATACACAGAAGAGCTTAGCTGGTTCTGGAGGGCTACAGGCTGCCTTCTTTTAATCAAACACAGTGTTTCTCAACCTTGGCAACTTTAAGATGCCTGGACTTCAATTTCCAGAATTCCCCAGCCAAGAATTCTGGGAGTTGAAGTCCACGCATCTTAAAGTTGCCAAGGTTGAGAAACACTGGTCTAACATAAGAATAGTGTTTGCTACCATGTTCTCATTTTAATGCATTCTAACTCTCATGTGGGCTGGAAAATTTTCTGGGGTCATTTTCCACTTGGCAGTTTCAGCACTGTAGGATGTTTGCTTTCTAGGTGATTATTCTGAAAAACGGAGAAACCAAAAAGACACTGGACGCTGTGTCTTTTTCGGCCCTGGAGATTTAACTTATGTCTTCTGAAGCCTATAATTTTTTCAGGGATCCTAACGTTTCCAACATCTCAGTAAAAATAATTTTTTCCACACATTAAAGTATCTAGTTTCTTTGAATATATCACGAAGTAGGCTAGATATATATTTTTTCTCATCAAATAATGTAGCCCCAATACTTGTGCAAACTATGAGTATTGAGATGAATGTCATAAACTAGAATCATATTCATTTACATAGGAACATTTTCTGATTCAAAAATTTTCAGAAAGCACATACCTCTGCAGCAGATCAGCTTCCCCACCCTTGCTGTGCACTCAGAATGGGTTGGGATTATATCTTTCAGGATTCCCCAGCACATCTAGAGGGTAGCTAGTAGGGAATCATAGCTACGTTGCGGAGAAAAGGAACAAAATCTGCTGGGACTTTCTTACTTTTATATAATATTTCTAATGTGCCATACAGATAAAAAGACTAAAACGGGTGGTCTAAAAGTCTAAAAAAGGTCACTAAGGAAGCTGAGAGACACTAATCCATATTCCAATTGTTCCAGAGGCATTTGCAGGATCCAACTCAGAATGACAAAAACAGTGTCGTCCCAACACAACGTATATGCATGCACATCACGATGCATGGTCAAAGGGGTAGAGCCTATGATGCAACACTGATGTCATTCGCTCCCCTTGACCTCCCTCTGTAGATACCTCTGAATTGGGCACAAGAGTTTTATGATGGACCTACAGAAATGATATTGTTGGCTCTTCCAAGAAATGCAGCAGCAGTGGTGCACCACTGGAAGAGCTGAAGGGCTTGGTTGGAGACAAATCTTCTTGGGGAAAATCTGTTGATGTGGTTGCTAATAGTCAACACTGACTTGATGGTGTAATCAGTCAGATAATTCCAAGAGATGGATGGATAAGTCACTGCAGAGATTAGACTAAAATAGAAGTTGAGAGCTTCTTCCTGTTCCAAAACCCTTCCCTGAGTGATATTGCCCAAGTTATTGTCTTGCTCGTCCCCACAATTTGCCAGCTCAGAGATGTCAGATATAAAGGAAGGTTCACTTCTCACCTGCCTGATGAACTCACTTTGTACTTTATAAATTGTTCGTAGACTAGGTTCTGTGCATATTTGTATGTGTATCTTGTTTTCTCTTCCCTCTGCTTCTAAAGTAGAGTAAACCTTGGCTTGAAGATGATAATCTGGAGCCATTAAGTCTTTGATCAAGATTTCCAGCTTGTGCCAAGGAGCATCTCCTTTAGTTGCACGTGCATAACAAGCAAATGGCAAAATTGTGTCAAGGATGCAAGTGATTGTGTATGAAAGTGCCTATTCTCTTGCTGTGACATAATAACAAAATTACTAGTTTGTGGTTGTCTCTGAAGCATGGTAATTCTGCATTTTTACAAAGGCTTACTTTTAAAAGCTGTTTTAATGACTAATCAGCATTTGTCTATTGCAAGCCACATAGTTGCGGTATACAGTAAAGTGTTCGTTTATGCAGCTGTCTTCTAATCTGAGTTTGATCCAGTATCATTTTCAGCTCCCTATCACCATTATATGGGAGGGTCAATTTGGTGTAGTGAGGTTAAGGCACCAGGCTGGAAACTGGGACACCGTGAGTTCTAGTCCTACCTGAGGCACAAAGCCAGCTGGGTGACCTTGGGCCAGTCAGTCTCTCTCAGCCCTAGGAAGCAGGCAATGGCAAACCACTTTTGAAAAACCTTGCCAAGAAAGCTGCAGGGACTTGTCCAGGCAGTCTCCGAGAATCGGACACGCTTGAACGGATTAAAAAAAACCCAATGTTTGGATGACAGTTCCCAGAACTGTAACAACGCTGAGAAGTATCTAGGAGTACCGGTGAACCACAGCTTTAACACGAGCAAACTGTGTGTTGCAGGAGTTCAAAAGGCCAATACAATCTGGGAATGCATTAACAAAACATTGAATCCAGATCCCAAGAGGCAATTATTCCTTTGTACCTTGTGCTGGTTAGAAAACTCTGAATATTAGGAATACTGTGTCTAGTTCTGGGCACTGCACTTTGAAAGGGTTGTGTAGAAGCTTGGATGGGTTTCAAGGAAAGCTTCCAGGATGGTAAGGAGTCTGGAAACAGAGTCTTGTGAGGAACAGATAGAAGAACTTAATACACTTAGCTTGCAGAGGAAAAGGCTAAGGGGAGATATGACAGCAGTCTAGAAATATTAGAGATACTGTCAAGCAAAAGAGGAGATGGACCTGCTCTCGGTTTAAACTGAGAACAAGATGAAGACCAGCAGCTTGAAATTAAAAGAAAGGAGCTTCAGGCTGAATATTAGAAGCAATTTTCTGATGGTAAGAGCTGTTAAGCAGTGAAGCTCTTGGTTTTCAAACAGGCTTAAATGGCCACTTATTAGAGATGATTTAGTGGATTCCCGCACTGAGCAGAGGGTTGGACTAAATCAGTATTTCTCAACCTTGGCCACTTTAAGCTGTGTGGACTTCAGCTCCCAGAATTCCCCACAGCTTAAAGTGGCCAAGGTTGAGAAACACTGGACTAGATGATTATAAAGTTCATTCCAACTCACATTTTCTATGATTCTTTGAGAACTTCAAGATTCTCAGGAGTCCTCGATTTTTAATACTGGAGACAGGTTTTTTTTTTTTAATTTTCAGCCTATGCATTATGAGTGACTAAAACCTTGTTCTATAAAGCATTGATTCATTCCAAAGGATAACAATAGTTCATTGGAGCTTTGTTTTTTCCATTATGTTCCAGAAAATTTCCATTATTCCAAGGGGAGGAGGGAAGCCTTCAGGAGGGAAAAACAGGGTTGAGGAACTCCCCCCATTTTTCCACCTGTCCCCCCAACACCTCTATTTGTAGTTTCTGGCGGACATCAGTTCAACTTCCCACAGTGCTTTCCTGTGTTTGAGCACTGTAGGAAAATGAAATGGTGGCTTAGCAGTGGCCAAGAGAAACCGGCTTGCCCACTTTCCTTTTCACCAAGCCCTACTTTTTACCTCTAGTTGCCAATGCCAACACAAGTGGGTGAACAGGAAGAAGATTTCACACTCATCGTTCCCCACACGTCCTCTTCAAATGTAACATTTGGCCACGTTTCCTTCTTGACAAAGGGCTAGTATTTCTTTCTTTTCTGAAAACAACTGATCTGTATTGAAAGCTTAGGCCTGGTAAGGATGAACAATAGATCCATACCTCAGCAAGTATAATAGTTTAAATACTTTTAAACCTTGGATGAGGAACTGTGATGAGCATGCATTTTTATTTATAGTGGCTTATGCTCGGCTAACTGCTGCATTTGATTTTGGTGGTGGGGGTGGGGGGGGAAGGTGGTTTCTCTGCGTGTTTCAGGGAGCTTGAGAATGCTGCTAAGCAACCTCAGCCTAATGTTATATATACGTATCTATAATGATAAATGTCAAGGTACAGTTTTGTAAACACACCATTCTATTTTCAGCATTGTTTTTCCCTCTGTGGCTGTGATGTGATGATTTTTTTTCCTTTTCTCCTAAAGAGGAATAAATGGAAAGTTATGGGGCTTGACCCTATTCAGTACATGTGGGGCTTAGGTAAACACTTATTTTCTGGAGGATTTAGCCTAGCCTTTCATTTAACAACCGGCCTTTGTGGACAGAGATGACCAAGGATATGGAACAGGTGAAGAAGCAATTAGTGGATGGAGGATGAACTGAGTGTTCTCTCTACCATCATCCTGATGCTTCTGAATAGGAAGGCATTTCAACTAAGGTGTTAGTTTGATAAAAGTGCTCTCTCGTTTCAGGCACCCCAGGGCTACCAGGCCTACCCGGACCTCTTTGCGGATGTTTAGCAATTGCCTAGATTTTTACAACCCACATCTGGGTGGCCCTAAAAGTTTCCACACTGGCTGTACAAGAGGGATTGTCTTCTTCCTCCACATAACCAAGGTGGAAACGGAGGCTGCTAACATCTTAGGTAGGCAGCTAATAAAGTACTCCTCAGTGATTTCAGGGGAACTGATTGAATGGATGGATCTGTTCAAACACGAAAAATAAAGCAAGGTTCAGTGGAAAATCAGATCACGATTTGACTGTGGAAAATCAGTCGTGAATTCCCTCTTGTACAGCCAGTATGGAAACTCTTTGGGCTGAATATCAAACAATAGTTCATGGTTACGGGTAGAAAACTCAAGGTGGCATTCTTTCCTCTCTGCAGTGGTGCCAGAATAATAGATGGCAAACATCCATGCCATTCCATCTAAATGGGGGGAAGGCCAATTAGTTTGAATTCTAGCTCAAGCCAGATTAAGAATGGTCTATTCTGTGTCACTCGGTGAGCCACCAGATTCGTTCTGGAAGCTCCAAGAGAAAGCTCTGCATTTTCAGGTCATTCTTCCTCTGATTCAGAAGATAGCTAATGGTCAGTGAGACTCATAGCCTGTGAGAGTCTGGTTCTCCCTAAATTTGTCCAGCACAGTGTCTCTCAACCATGGCAACTTTAAGATGTGTGGACTTCGACTCCCAGAATTCCCCAGCCAGCATGGCTGGCTAGGGAATTCTGGGAGTCAAAATCCATACATTTTAAAGTTGCCAAGGTTGCAAAATACTGGTCTAGCATCTAAGACTGAATAAATTGGGAACCATCTCTGCATTTGCAGCAAATTCTGTAGTTTAACTTGCACTGTGTCACCAAGTACTTTCTTCTCTCCTGGCGAGTAATGTTCATGGATAACCCCACGTTCTACCATCTCTGTTCCCATCCAATACATGCTTTTACATTTTTCTTACATGCCTTTGCTTTAAGGTAAAAAGCCCCCAGAAAACTCATAGAAAATCTGCTTTAACCCCCTACAGGTAATCCTCACTTAGCAACCACAACTGAGACCAGAATTTTGGTTGCTAAGCGAAGCAGTCATTAAGCGAATCTGACCCGATTTTACGACCTTTTTGCAGTGGTCATTAAGAGAATCACTGCAGTTGTTAAGGGAACCATGTGGTCCTTAAGTGAATCATGCAGTTCCCCACTGATTTTGCTTGCCAGAAGCCAGCTGGAAAGGTTGCAAATGGTGACCATGTGACCATGGGATGCTGTGACAGTCATAAATAGGAACCAGTTGCCAAGTGCCCAAATTGTGTTCACGTAACTGTGGGGATGCTGTGATGGTCGTAAGTGTGAGCACCAATTGTAAATCAGTTTTTTCAGCACCGTCGTAAATCTGAACCATCACTAAATGAATGGTCATTGAGTGAGGACCACCTGTAATCATTTTGCTCACGTGCACCCTTTCCAGCTCCTGTAACTCCAGCAAATACAGTTTCTGTGAGCCCTATTATTCATCCAAAGTTAGCTCTGCTGAGTTGTGAGAAGGACCAGGAAGGCATCTTTTGTGCCAATTTTGGTTTTTTAGATCTTCTGTTCTTCTGTTGCTCAATAGAGTCAGAAAAGTAGTGCAGAGCGAGAGGCAACCTTTGCAGGGAACACAAAAGGCCTTTATGAAGCTCTTGGAGAAGATTAGGCCTGATTAGTAGAGATGATGAATTGCAGCCAGGGGTGGTTAATTTTTGGGATTTTTAGTTCTATGCTTGTTTTGGTTGGGATCCAAGGGAGAATTGGCAGCCAACATTCCTAACTGCAACCAGTGATCTTTCTGCCCACCTTTATTTTTCTGCCTAGGTTTCCCGTTTCCAGGAATTCCAAATGTCTGGCGTGAAAAGCCCTCATTGCTTTGAGTTGTTTTTAAACTTCTCCTTCCCAAGATATCTGGGGGTGGTGTTCTTTTGGTATTAGTTTTTTATTTTTTAAATATCAGTCATGGCTTCTCTCCAGGGGTGGCCTTCTATTTGAGATGAACATGCACTACTAGTAAAAACTTCTCATTCTCATTCTTGATCAGACCCGCTGTGTGGTTTACACTTCCTCAAGATGTCCCCCAACTCACACTCATTCTCCAAGTCTGCAGAGACAGGACCCTTTAGGGAGAGAAGTGATGGCCACACTATGTATGGAATTTGCCAGATTAACTCCATCAGCACTTGTAGGGATGGAGAGAAACTGCCCAAACCAACACTCCTTAAGTTACTGCTGTGCTGGGGAGCAGCCCACATTACTCGGCTGTCAGTTTCTTCTTATACTTGAGCTAAAGTATGTGTAATCCCAATACTTAGATATAGCTTCTTATTAACTTCATTCCTCTCTTCTTCCTTGTTTTTGTTTTTAAATTCTTTGGATTCAGACCTCTTTTTTCTCATTTTCGTTTCTCCAGTCAAGCCCAACATGATGACTACAAGGATATGGGCATGTGGCTCACTCAGCCGCAGTATGGAGGTGATTTGGCATTTCCCTGCTTAGCTTTCTTTGAGCTCAGCCAAAGGGGCTAGATGCTACTGCCAACTAGAGTGTGTTTATTACCCTATGCTGGTTCCTCCAAATCTACTAGCAAGCTTCCTGTAGAAGCATATCCCCAGCCACCAAATTTATGCAGATGAACAGTGAGAACAGTATTCAAAAAATTTATTTATTTATTCATTAAATTTTTATAGCCGCCCATCTCACATATGCGACTCTGGGCTCACAACGGTTAAAACAACACCAAAAGACAATAAGCAAAATACGAATAAAAGCAACCAAAAGAACATATCAAACCATACGGTAAAACCCTATTAAAAAACATAGAACGTAATCAGCTGTAGAGCTGCCGTCCATAACACTCAATACATTCTACACCACAGCTGGGTCAGCCTTGCCTGCATCCTTGTGAACTGAAGTGTTTTATCTCTGGGAGACAGTCGCAGTGGAGAACATGGGATGGGCAGAATTTATTACACTAAACAGAACAACACCTGTAACTCCAGCAATGTGGTTTTTATTGTTGAACGTAAACACTCACCCTGTCGTGTTCAGCATGTGAGTAAAACAGTAGCTGAATTATAGACTTGTTTTCTGAACCACAGATGTGCCACCTTGGAGGAACAAAACCAGGTCTTCAAGGCTTTACGAAAGGTCAACAGGGATGGGGCCAATCTAATCTCAGGGGATGATGTTCCAAAGGGCAGGTGCCACGGCAGAAAAAGCTCTCCTTCTGGGCCCCATCAGCCAACACTCCCTAGCCAGTGGTACCCAAAGCGTGCCCTTCCTGCCAGATTGGGTAGGACTGGTAGAGACAACTGGGGAGAGACAGTCCTGTAAGTAACCCAGTCCTAAACCATGAAGGGCTTTAAAGGTGACAACCAGCACCTTGAATTATGCAGCTGTCTCCCTTTAGTCTTCCTGACTTCAGCTGAATAGCTGGTGGTCAAGGAGAGTAGTCCATAGGCATTTATAAAACAGCCATAATCAGAGATTAGTTTTGCCTTTTAATGCTAATTTAAACTCCCCCCCACATTCTTGGGTGACCCTGTTTTTCCAGATTAACACTGGAATCCAATAGCAGCTAGTCTCAGTTTCAGTAAGAGGAACATTTTGCAATGAAAAGCCTGTTCGGGAGGCAGATACTCCTATCTTTAACTGGAATGTGTTTTCCTTTCTGTAATATCTTTTTCTGATTTATAGGGGAGTTTCTTTTCTAGGAGACTTTTGGTAATAGTGGCTTGCACTGGAGAGCAAGCATTTCTGTTCCCTGGGGATAAACGTGGCTGTCTCCAAGGGCAGCTAGATATTCAGGGCAGCCTGGGAGATGCGGGGCTGTCTCCATCCGCCTTGCACCAGGCAGTTCTCTCACAGCTGGTTTTGCAAACTTAGTTTGGCAGGCTGCATTGCAGCCATTTGTTTACATGCAGTTGAAAAGCTGAATGGCGCATCAGCTGACAATTGTTTAATTTGGGCAGGTGACGTGCCTTAGGTTTCAAATGATTGTGTGCCCCAAGACCTGCCGCCTGTAGGATTATCCTGCAAGTCTGCAGGATTTATTATCACTTTGCTTCACCCGGTTCCCAGTCTGTTGTACAGGCATGGTACTCAGCTGGGCTGCGTAGCAACCAGGAGGTCCTGGAATGCATGCTGAAATTTCTAATAGAAGAGAATATTTCCTAATAGAAGAGAATGCATTCTGAAATTCTGTTCAGCATGCGGTCTGCAAGTTTCAATTTCTCTATTTGTAGAGTAGAAAGCAACAGTAACAGCAACCCTGGCCCCAAAAGTTTTGATGATCAGTGTCGAAGTGTTTAAAGCCGGGGAGAGGAAAGGTGGGTTTCGTAACAGATATTGAGAAGGATGTAACTTGGAATTTGTGATGATCAGTTGCAAACTCAGAAATATCTCTAGGGTATAACTTTCTCTCTCTGTGTGTATCTATATATCTATACACACATGCACATACAGGGGTTAATGTGTCTTGGGGGGCCCTGTCGTGCTTTGTTTTAATGGTTGTTTTTAGTCTGGGGCACCTTGTTTTGCTTTGCTTTGTTTTGTCATGTCTATGTTTTTAATTGTTTTAATTTAGTATTATATTTTGTAAGCCACCTATAGTCCGCTGGAGTGGGTGGTTATAATAAATGTAATGAATTTATTTATTTTGAGCATGACTCCTAGTGAATACATTGATAAGTTGCTCTCTGAGTGAGATGGCGGTGACTAAATTTGAAATATAGATAAATGAATAAATTTATGTTGATTGATTGATTGATTGGATTTGTAAGGCCTTTTCTTGGTAGCGATACTGGAGTGGTTTCCCACTGCCACCTTTGGGGATGTTTTTTCAACTGCCAGTTTTTGCCTACACCCTTGGGATTTCTGCACCTGGGAGAGGTGTTTGTGAGCAATCCTGCTCTTGCGTTGTGTGGGAAGAGAATTTTCTGCAGCTGCTGAGTTGCCATACTGTGCATTTCAAATCTTTATTTAAATAAAATAGCATCCAGCAAAAGTTCTTTTTATAATTATTATCAAAATCTGTTTTCTAATTCCCTGAAAATTTTCTTTCTTTGTAGAAGATCCTTCCTTCCTTCCTTCCTTCCTTCCTTCCTTCCCCCCCCTCCCTACTTTCAGATTTTGACTTTATTGTTGCAAAAAGATGAGGAAGATGCTAGAATCCCATACCACTTGAATGTTGCCAACTTTTTTCTTCTCTTTTGGTGAAGTGGGAGGAAGATTTTTCTTTTTTTCACCATCCTCTTTGGAGACCAGAACCTTCGGTGAAGCTACTTGTTTGGTCAATTAGCACTAGCTTCTTCTCCAATTTTAAGTCCTCCAGATGTTGTTGGACTGTCGTCACCTCTAATTAATGAAGCCAGCAGAGGTGATAAGATTTATTTATTTATTTATATTTCATATTTCATCACTGCCCGTCTCACTAAGAGCAACTCTGGGTGGTTTACAATAAAATTAAAATAACTACAGATTAAAATACAATAAAAGCAAAATTCTTCATAAAAATGTAAATATAAATATAAAATATAAAATCCAAGATGGCAAATCCAAAGATCTCAATTTAAATACACATAATTCCCTGGGGCCTCTTCAAGGCGCTAACCACCCCCACAATTTATTACTCCCTCTCCTGCCCCAAGCGAGATGATGGAGCCAGGTCTTGACAAGAATGATAGTCCCCAAGATCTATAGGCTTCCAGGCTGCTCCATTAGGATCAACCCATGTTCTACAAAATAAATGTTGTCTTCTCATGGTGTTTCAGATTAGATTCTTCCCCCTCTCCCAAGGAAGAAAATGAGAACCCAATCCCACCCATATATGTCTTCTGGCACCACCTGGTTTGCATCTCTGCTGACCCTTCTGTGATCCTTTGCCCTCCAAACAGTGTTTGCCTAGGTCTTTGTCAGAGCTGCTACATGAAGAAATAAGAAAAGTAGTGACACAGATGAACAAAGCTCTTGAGATGGAGAAGTTTCACATCCTTCCTCCTTGCAGCTGCCTTTTATACTGAATGCTTGGCTCCCCCAGCCTTTGTCCTCAATTTCTGCTCTTTTTTCCCAGTAGAACTTACTCTGTGGGTTCTCTTTATGTCTTCATTGCCTTTGAATGGAAAGTTCGTGTCCACCTTCAGTCTACTAGGGTCAAATAAGAAAACCTGACCGGTCCTCAAAGCAGCAGAGCTGTCTCCTTCTTGTTCCTTTATGGCATGTTATTTGAGGGAAATCCTTTCTCTTCCCAACCCTTCCTTTATGGTATTTCCAGGGTTTAAAAACATGAAGACCAAGGAGTCTCCCTGATGAACTGAAGGCTGCTAACAAGAAGCATTTATATCAAGACTAGCTTTTCATTAACAATTGGAATCAAAGCTTGGTGCATGAAGAGTTGCTGTGGAAACACAATCTTTGCCTTTTTTGAAAAAAAATTAACTCTAATTCATGCATATCAAATCTTTCTATAAAGATGAAAGCCATACAGACTTGATAATGTACTAAAATATATTCTAAAGCAGCTGTCTGTAGTATATGCTAGCGTAGATCCACAGATTTTTCAGATGAAGTGAGCAGAATGTGTGCTTGCCACTATGGCTGACTGCAAAAGTAACATTTATGTTCAGTGCATGCTGTGACTGGTTGTCTTAACCTGGTTAAGAGAGCCAAAAAAACAACAACCCCATACTACAAGAGTGAGTTGATTTCCAATGCTAAGCCGTGTTCCTGTGGAAACCATTTGTTGTTGTGCCAAGAAAGATAGCAGAGGTACGGCACATGCCTTGAACCATGACTTGTATGTAGTTATACCAGTGTTTCTCAACCTTGGCAACATTCAAATGTGTAGACTTCAATTCCCAGAATTCCCCAGCTAGCTTGGTTGGCTAGGGTATTCTGGGAGTTGAAGTCCACACGTCTGAAAGTTGCCAAGTTTGAGAAACACTGAGTTATACGTTCACATCCTTGTTGGAGGTCAGGCGTTAGCAGTGGTTTAAACTATACTCAGTCATGGATGAGACCCAGCCTCCAGTTAAATCTGCATATTAATGCATTCTTATAAAATAGGAAGAAAATCCTTTGCCACAGTGGGAGAATATGCTTTGTCCTGTGGTTACCCACCTTCTTCTGAACTCCGTGTATTATCCTTACCTTGAGAGGAGATTAACTAACTGTTAACCTTCCCTTCTGTCTTCCTGACATTGAGCCAGCTGGTAAGAACAGCCATAGTCAGTTCTGTGAACATATTTCCCCACTCACCCACCCCCAGACATTCCCCAAAGGGGCTTGGGCACAGATTAGCTTTTCCCACTGTCCGCATGGATGCTTTGTTGTTGTTGTTGTCGCTCACTTGTCAAAAATTTAGAAGTGCATACCGCGAAGTTGGCTGGGTTAGAGACCAGGTCTAAGTCTTTTGCATACGTATGTGAATGCTCATGTGAAGATATCTTACCACTGAACATATGATGGACATTGTTGGACCACATCACTTTTTTAGAAGGCGTGTGTCTGAGTGCGGTCCTCTACTCTTAAACAGATGGAGAGCTTACAAATGGGGATGCACACTTAGGTTGGGTCACAACACATACTAGGTTACTAACAAGCAATCCACCTTTTGACTGAGTATGTTGAACCCAACCTTGCAGAAATTGATTTGCTGATACTCCTCCACTTCAAATTTATTTGTGCTTGAATGAGATTTCTGCTCCTCTGTTGCCTGGGGTGTGTAACATTTTGGGCCTGGGGAAGTAGATTGCTGCAGCTGATTCTCCTGTGGCTCTGTATTCTGTATTAGGAATCACTGCAACCTATATTAGGATCCTAAATGTTTGTTTACTAGCACAGGTGGCTTGTCAGAATCAGGCAGATGATCATCACGGAGCTTGCTTTCTTCAGTCACAAGTTCCTTCTTCAATAAATGCATTAACAGGTCCAATTTTAACATGACCAATAGTGTGAGTGTGGTGGAGTGGTAGAGCAGAGAGAGAGAAGTGCCTACTTTGGTGTGCTTGTCATTTTTTTCGGCCCTCTGAGAATACAGCTCCGCTGGCTGTATTCACTCTTTTCTGATGAGGCATTTAATAGTTGAAGGCTTGTCAGTTCTGGCTGAGCAGGATCTCTTGGCTTTGGAGAACTTCTTGTCAGGAACTGTTTCTTATGTACAGAGATAAAGATATGCTTTAATTCAGGCAGCCTTCTAAAAATAGGGGTGCCAGAATATACAGGAAAATCTCTGTCTCGTGTTCCTGGCCATTTAAATCTTGTTCAAAAGAAAAAAAAATATGACATAGCTAGCTTAATTTATATTTTGTGAATAGTCTACCTTTCATGCAGCTGGCTCTCAGGATAACTGTTAATTGTTGTCTTTCTCATTTTAAGGAGTCATAAAATAATGCTAGCCCTACGTATGTGCTAGGATTGTAACTCCCTGAATTCCCAACCAACTTTATGAATAGACACGTTGGCTGGGAATTCTGGGAGTTGTAGTTAAAACACATTTGGAGAGTGCTAAATTAAGGAACACTCAGACCGCATTAGGTGGGGTTCATTGATTATACATGCTTATACGTAGCATCTAAGCTTAAAACTATAATCACCCTCTTTGTATATACGGAACTAAAGATAGTTTGGAAATTTCTTTTTAAGTGCAAAATGCAGTTCCCTACATTCTTGGGGGTGGGGTAGAAGTTGGAATGCATAACATTGATTTTTGCTCTACCTTATGCGCTAAAGCTTTATGAGATCATAGGTAGCATCTCCTTAGTCCTATCACTAATAAAATTTTCTTGACTGTAGGGAATTACCACTATGAAACTGAACCAATCTGTCCATACACATCCAGTGATTGATTGATTGATTGATTATGTGCCATCAAGTTGTTTTCAACTCCTAGCAACCATATAGATAGATTTTTCTCTATGACAATCCACCCCTAACCTGTTCTTTCAGGACTCCCAAAGGTGCATTCATCACCACTGTAACTGAATCCATCTACCTTGCTGCTGGTTGTCCTCATCTTCTCTTTCCTTCCATCTTTCCCGGCATTAGACCTTCTCCAGAGATCTAGGTCTTCACATAATGTGTCTGAAGTAGGATAATTTGAGCCTGGTCATTTGTGCCTCGAGTGAGAACTCTGGGTTGATTTGTTCAATGATCCATTGGTTTGTTTTCTTGGCTGTCCACAGTATTCTCAGGAGTCTCCTCCAACAGCAACATTCAAAGATGACAATAATCTTCCTATTGCTTCTTCAAAGTCCAATAACAATGCTGAGTATAAATTGGGTGTCCTAGGATGAAGTTTGCAGGGGGCATTCTTATCTGCTGAGAATTTTGTATTGTGCTTGTAGTTGCATTGCTTGGTGTCAAAAATTCACTAAAGTCATTCTTCTATGCCTGGATGTGAGATGGTGGTCATCCAAAAATGGTATTTGGAAGATTTTAGCTTCATAGCCAAAGAATCAGCAGCTGCAAAGGATTCCAAAGAAATGAGTAGGTGTTAGGATGCTATACTGGTACCGGTTCAGCTAAGAAAATGATACAGTTGCAGGTACTGATAAGACAGATGATGGGATTGATTGAGTTTTTTAAGTTGACCCCATTGTGGCCAAATATTGTAAAAGCAGGTACGGTCCTATATGAACAGCGAGTTGACTGCCTTGATTTCATTATGATTCCCTTTGTTAGCTGGAGGAGAATCAAGACTGCTCCCTTAACTGTGGAACATTACGGAGACATTACTGGCAAAAGCCCCTGCTCTGGACATCTCTGATTCCATCCTTTGCTGCAGGAACAAGGAACGATCACCTCCATTTAAATCTGCTCCATTTATCATCTGTGAAGAAGTTAAATGTACATATTAAACAATTTTTAAAAAACAAAAACAAAGCAAGGTTAATGTTTTAAATGCAGGGAGGAGCATTGTGGTTGAACTAGCTGGTATAGTGAAGGGCTGGGATTTATACTTGAGCAACATCTGAAGGGCTACGCGTCACCCACCTGTAGTTAAAACATTGGTTCATTCAGTTGACTCAGTCTCCTTCCCTGTCACCCCTCTGAATTGACAACTCAAAGTACTCTGCTAGTATGACTTCTAGTTCCTGGAAAGGAAGTAAGGCAGAGTTTATCAAATCTGAATTCTGGAGCTGATGCGATGATGTGAAGCAAAGTATGATGTAAGTTTTGATAATCAAGCCCAAGCCATACTGGTAGCACCTCGGAGAGCTCCTCACGAAGCATCATGTGTGCACTTTTGAATGTTGTTTCAGTGATAAGCAAACCCTGACAAAGTCTTAAATACAGTCAAATCTCCTCTGGTAAATGTGTAGATAGCCTCTTTTATTGACTTTGACCATGGTTTTGCTGGAGCTAACAAGCTAGAGTTCAAGATTTGACAGTGCAATTTCCTTTGGCTAGACCGGGGTCAGCAAAATGGGGAGGCCTGAGACCAATTCCAGGAACAACTCACTCTACCTCTCCAGTATTTTTCTCAACACCACATCCTGTTCCCAAAGAGAAGGGGAGTTGGACACTGAAATTCTGGCAAATCTGAGAATAATATCTAAGTAAAGATTGTTGTAGGGAGATACACATGAATTTGTACGTACATATACTATATAGAAGATAATGGATTAGTTTCATAAATTGAACTTACATGGTTTGTTTGGATTGGATTAACAAAGGAGCTGAAAATGGCAACTTTTGGATGCTAAAGCATACTCTGTTTTTTGATTAGGAAGGTCAAGGGATACCCCAAGAGTAGAAGTACAAAGTGGGAATAGTTATACCATGCATCTGAGCAGCTGTGGGATTGATTTTCCTGTTTTTTCCCATTGGAGCAGTTTGGGTGCTTCCTTCAAAGGTTTAGTTAAGCCTATTTTAAGGCTTAAATAATAGCTTTATTGTGCTTCATGCCTAAGAATGGTGGGAAGCCATCGCTTTTGGTAACTGAACCACTAAAATAATCACTGATGTAAATAGGAACAAAGGTTATGCAGCCTATGCACAGCATCTTTGCAACCAGCCAGTGAATGATGCCAGTGCTACATAGCCCATGGATTCACACTTTGAGCTAGGCCATTGTCCTAACAAGCAGGAACCACGCTGAGACGAGGAATAAGTCTCTAGTGTTTTATTACTGCTACATTAGACAGAAAATCCTACCATACTGAAGAAGCGTAAGAAAACCCAGACAGATAAACCCCAAAAGTCAAGGCGGGTCTGTTCTGTGTCTCTTAGAATGACTGCTCAAATTCTCGCTACTACGCATGCATTTTCCCCCCTGGATAGGGGCCCCTTCCTGCTCACCATCAGTGCTCATGACAGTCAGGGTGTACTGACTTGGCCACAGAGGCCTGGTTCACTCATAAACTCCAGTGTCAACGAACACATCATGGCTTAGTATAATATCCAAACCTAGCTATCCTGACCCAATGAGAAATCACTTGGTGCTCATCTGTTGCTGTGTGAATTTTCCTAAGTGAATTGGATGCAACGAGTTATGTGATTGTTCTGCTGTTGCTGCCTGAAGTCTAATTGGAACTAAATGCATTCCCTGCTCTAGACAGGAAGATCACTAGTTTTATTTGAAATGGTGCACGTTAAGTCAACTACTATTTTCATATTAACTGTTCTATTTAGGGTGAGCGTATATACACTGCTAGCAAATAATGGGAATCTGCATCAGACAGGGTTGTGTTTTTTTATCCCGTTTGTGATAGATGATGGTCTAGTTAATCTGCCCCATTCCCAGGGACCTTTGGTCAGATACCAGAAATCGTTGCAGACTTTCCCTTGTTTTGAAAGCCTGACAACCATTCCTTAGATTGCAAATTGCAGCGGTAGAGCAACAGGCTGAGATGTGCAAGCCCGCTGCCATGTAATCAGCCCTTATGCCCTCCTACAGAGGAGAGGAAGCTAATGGAATGGGAACGGAGCAGAGCAGTTGGAAGATGGTGTTCAGCTCATGCCAAAAGTTGCAGCATAAATCCTTGCTAAATGGGCTCCTGATGCTGCGGTGGCAACAAGTACCTTTTCCTTCCCTGGAGCTCTGTAAACTGTCATCCAGCTGAATTGTTTCAGGTGGTTAATAGCCTGGTGGATCCAGAATGCTGCCCTCAGGCACAAGAGCCATTTTAGTACCTGCTGTGATTTATAACTCAAGCTTGTTAGATTGGGCTCTGGGATTGCTAGTTTTAAATAAAAGCTAACCAGGTTTGAATGATCCTACCTTGACTTCTTCAGCTTCTTGCCTCACCTGCATGGCTCCTTTCTGTAACAGGCTGCAATCGGAATCTCGGTAATATGTGTTGTCCAAAACAGGTAATAATAAATCAGGTTATTATTCCATGGATTGAAATTCATTCTTGAAGTCCTGGCTTGATATAAAGCTGGTAAAATAGCTTCCTGGCTCAGAAAAACAGGAACCTACAGGCATCTTGATTTGACTGCTTTGCATTGTGAAAGGACAACTAAGGGGCAAAAGACTCATGCAGATCCTGGCTTAACAAGCTTCAGGAGAGTCTTGGAGAATATGCTTGAATTGGTTTTTACCAATGTAGTGCAACCTTCTCCAACCTAGACATCTTCCAGAGGTGTGGGACAACTCAGAATTCTCAGCAACAGCTGGAGGATACTGGGAGTTGAAATATACCCATCTGGAGAACAGCCAGGTTGGGAAAAGTTAATATGAAGGGTATGACTCATCAGTGTCATCCAGCAAAGTTGGATCCATATCTGTCTTATCTTGCTAGCCAGCAAATCCTTGGGTCTTTTGCAGTACAAACTTCTGGTAGATGTTTGGGTGATTTGCGGTAGATTGTTAAGCAGGGATATCCATGGAAGTGAGGGCTGGGGATGATCAACACATGTAAAAATCAGGCAGGGTTTCAATCACATGGTCATGGATGGCATCTTGACTTTTTTTTTTACACAACATCTCCCCAATAGATGCTCCTCTTGGCAAGTGAGTGAATAGCATCCAGAACATGGGCCCCTGTCCAGCATCAAGTTAATCCAAGAACAAATGTCCATGTTGAAGTGTTTTCAGATGCCTCTTGATTTGAAGGAACAGAAATCTAGGTCTTCTGGGTTCACCATTCTTTAATCCTGAATCTTCTGTACCAGCCAGGGCATTTCTAGCATTCTGTTTCAATAAAAAAAACAACAAGCCGCAAATTAGATCCTGAAAGCCTGAAGTCTGCCCACAATGCTTTTGAATTGCATGTTTCTTTATGTATTATTTCCATTAACCCGTAATTCAGGGAGAGCAAGTATTGAGTTGCCAGAAGTCTTGTGGATATTCGACCCACAAATCCCATGTTATTGCTTTGTCTCCAGCTCAGCTAATCTATAGAGGCTGAGTGTACACATTCGGCTGAGGTATAATACTGATGGTTTGGTTTGGGCTTTGTGTTGTGTGAGTCCCATCATGGTGATGTATAAAGGGTGGCTTTTAAACCATGATTGGTGGAGAGATGGACAGTCTGAGGACCCAGGGCCTTGGCCATCAGACCATCTTTAGAAACTTACCACAAAATTGCCCCTCCCCCCTTTATTTTTTAGTGTGATGGAAAAGTTATTAAATATATGGGGAGATTATGTGTCAGTTAAACGTAAAGTCTTCAAATTGAGTTTGACCCCTGGTGACTTCATGGTCAGACCCATGTAATTTTCTTAGCAACAACTTCACTTCTTCTGGGATATTTTTCTGTCTTCCAAGTCTAGCCTATGCTCTTGGCATTTCCTGGTGGTTTCCCACCCAAATACTAACTGCTTAGCTTTTGGGGATCTGCAGGCATTGTCACCTAACTGGGCAAAATAATTATCAAACTTTAACTATTTTAAACTTAATAATTAAAAAAAACAATCCTGTTTAGTTGATCTCACCTAATTTTTGAACTCCTTGCACATGATATAAGCAGTCCTTGATGCCACGCTGCCTCCAAAAATTGTGCATCTCCTGGTTTATGACTTCTGTGATGTGCTGGTCAGCCACAACTGCTTTAACAAATGGTGGTTAAACGAATTACCTAATGTAGGAATCTGCCATTGAATCCAGATTAAGAAAAAGTGATCCTTAAGGAGCACCAGCTGCAACTTGCATTCATTGAAGTGTATGGGAACCAGTGGATGCATCCAAAAGATCCAATTTTAGAGATGATTCAGGACATTTAGCTTGGAGCCTTAAGTGGTTTCATGCTCCGCCCAGCTGGGCAAGATCAAGGAAGCAAGACTTAAGGAAGAAGCCTTCCTACGCAGACTTCAGAAAGGTCTCCATAATGCTCATCAGTACAGAATCTTGGAAACTGCAAGAAGAATTTCCTGGCCCTCATTTATAGTACTGTAATTCATTAAGACAAAGTCTCTTTGAATGATCTGAAATGCTCCTTCCCTGGTTCTTTGCCACCTCTGCTGAGTTGCCATTTATTAGATAATCTCCCAGCAGACTCTCCTTCTGCCTCTTGATTGTTTACGTCTAGTCTCCCTTCCATCATTTTCCCGGCCTCCCCGCAATCTCCCACACATGGCAAGGGTGGCAAATGGCCTGATCTCCTAGATCGCTTGGAAGAACTGTACAATCTAAGCTGATACAGATGGCATCATGTCCCAGGTAAGATTGACCAGAGGGAGGGGCAAGTGAATCTTAGCACAGCCAGGAAGTCCAAGGAAAGCATCTCTCATAAAGCCTTTTTTTTGTTGTTGTTGAGAAAACCAGGGGATCTTGGCAGGAAATGCAATGACAGCATGTGCACAAGAGAGAGAATATCAGAAAAGAGGGTTTCATTGGTGCAGCGTGCATAGGGGCATAAGAAGAGGCTGAGCTGTTACTGGGCTGATTGGTTTCCCCCTTTCTGCTGCCCTGCTGGGGTTGGTGGGGAAGAGAGCACATCTGTGTCACCCAAGGACAAAGCCCTCTTCTTTTCTCATGAATGTTTGAACTCGCTGCCACCCCTCTGCAGCCCGCTGATTCTGAATGTGGTTTTTCTTCAGCTTGGATGAGCTGCATTTTGTGACCAGAATGCCCCTCCATTATACAGTGTTGATGCTTTGTCTTTGGAAACAAGAGCTGGGTTTTCTAATGAGTGCTTCCCAGTCTAGTCAGTGTCAAGTACCATTTTATCAATGAGCGCCTGAATGAAAAAACCCAGCTGAATTGTTTGGGAGGGACTCGAGTTGCAGCCTTCAGATCCCAGTTTTGTTCACTGCAAAAACTCATATTCCAGTCACCCGTTTCTGCAAAATAAGGTCCTGGTTCCCCTTCCTTCTCTGTTTTGCATATCTTCAGGCCAGTTCTGTAAAGAGAGAAAGCATTTCTTTAGCCCAGTGTTTCTCAACCGTAGCAACTTCAATGCCCAGAGAATTCTGGGCATTGAAGTCCACACATTGCCAAGGTTGAGAGACACTGCTTTAGCTTAAACCTTGCTAGCCATGTTGATCGATCCATGTTCGGCTAGACCAGAGAGATCCAGTTCTAGGCGCTCAGGCCATGGAGCTCATTGGTAATTTAGAGTGCTCACTCTTCTTCCCTCAGCCCAAACTACTTGACACGGTTGTTGTTATGGGGATAAAATTAGAAGAGAGAAAACTACCATGGTCCTTAGAAAAATAGCAGGATATAAGCGTGTAGAGCAGTGTTTCTCGACCTTAGCAACTTTAAGTTGTGTGGCTTCAACTCCCAGAATTCCCTAGTCAGCATGCTGGCTGGGGATTTCTGGGAGTTGAAGTTCACACATGTTAAAATTGCCAAGGTTGAGAAACACTGGTCTAGAGAAATGGCCTTTAAGGAAATATTCAGAAGCCATTACAAAAACAAAAGGAGCAGAAGCATGACTTGAGTCCTGGGAAAGGAGATAGTATTAGGAAGAGACTCAGGTTGGCTTTTCCTTGATTCCCTGGGGTATAAGAGGGATCAGACTTGCAAGATTGTTAGTACAGCCTAACTCAATAAAGCTTAGATCTTCTTGTGAAGTCTGTTTCCTGGTCTAGACAGCCTCAAAGGGCTGACATAGGGCAAAGAGTTAAGTTCAGCTCAATAGATTCTCTGTCCATACATCCATTCACACACACAAACAGACACACGTACAATTAACCTAATGGTGACTGCCACAGGGCCCTTGGAGGTGGTGTCCAAGCCCTGAAGTTTCAGGTTGTGTACCCCTTTGCTACACAGATCTCCTCTAAAGACTTCTGGTTGTCCATATTGGGTTCATTAAAATTGTTTTTGACACAGGTGAAGCAGTTAATCCGTGTTGTATGTGAAGCTACCCATGTGTGACTTGTTCTTTGACCTTGTCCCCAAAAGACAGTCTTTACATCCTTACTCTTAAGATGGTTTTTGAGTTTTGGAAATATGTGGGCATAATTCCTGCTCCTTCATCAACCTGGTACCCTTCTAAAGTATTGGGACTGTGACTTTCTAATCACGTATTATGGTCCGAGCTTATCTGGAGAACTCCATGTAGACCAAGCAGTAGAATCTAGGCTAGGGTATATGGACAAAGGCCAAATCATTTGGCTGTTTGGAATTTGGGCCAGCTCCATGACTAAATAGTAGTTCTACTTCAGGTAGTATTTAGGAGCCTGAGAATATGAGAAAGTCATACTGTTCCTGGCGGCGGTAGTTCCAAACTGCTTACTTAAGTATGTTACTCTTTTTAAAGCACATGAACTAGGTCCAAAAAATTGCAGTGAGAGGGAGAGATTTATAGTGTGTTTCCTTTACAAGTACATTTTTCTTGTATCTATAGTTAGAAAATAGGATATACAAAATCTGGAGTGGATTGTTTCAGAAACTTGCCCGATCTTGGCAAAAGCTAAACCGAGATGGATGTCATGAGTACTGATGGCGAGCAGGAGGGGGCCTCTATCCAGGGGGGAAAACACATGTGTAGTACTGAGGAATTAAGCAGCCTATCAAAGAGACACAGATCAGACCCGCCTTAACTTTTGGGGTTTATCTGGCTGGGTTTTTCCCACACTTCTTCAGTTTGTTAGGATTTTCTGTCTTATGTAGCAGTAATAAACACTAGAGACCTATTCCTCATCTCAGCGTGATTCCTGACTGTTAGGACAATGGATTTGGTTGATGGGTGGATGGGAGCCTGTCCAAAAATCTCAGAACTGTAGGCTGAGCTGGAAATTTTTAAAAAATTCTGGAAGAAGGCTATGGCAAACCGCTTCCATACAGTTATCAAGAAAGCCAGAAGGATGTGTCCATGAAGTCATCAGGAGTTGAACCTGACTTGAAGGAAACTTGACCTTTATGCTTTCAAAGTCAGTTCAGTGAAAGGGAAATAACATGCAGTAGAAGGAAAAGAGATGAAAAACATTATGCAAATATTATGGATGAAATCTGATATAAAATGGTCAGTGCACAGCTTTCCAATGAGCTCAAAGGTAATTAGGAAAGATTAATTGAAAGAATTAAGAGGGATTTATATGAAGGGACATGTCTTAATCTGTTATGCACCAGAAGATCATTGCAGTGAGTATGAGGATATTACTCAAGATAATTTTATTTTTTGGCAATTTTAAGTTTCATGCCTAAACATCAGTATGAAAAAATGATTTTGATTTTTTATGGCTGTACAGGGGGAAATAGGGACGCGGTGGCGCTGCGAGTTAAACCGCTGAGCTGCTGAGCTTGCCGATCGGAAGGTCGGCGGTTCAAATCCGCGTGACGGGGTGAGCTCCCGTTGCTAGTCCCAGCTCCTGCCAACCTAGCAGTTCGAAAACATGCAAATGTGAGTAGATTAATAGGTACCGCTTCAGCGGGCAGGTAACGGTGTTCCATGTAGTCATGCCGGCCACATGACCACGGAAGTGTCTACGGACAAACGCCGGCTCTTTGGCTTTGAAACGGAGATGAGAACCGCCCCCTAGAGTCGGACACGACTGGACTTAATGTCAAGGGAAACCTTTACCTTTACCTTTACAGGGGGAAAGTAAAAACTGAAGGAAAAAAATAAACATAAGGAAAAAGGCAGATCTCAGTTGGAACATAGGAAGCGCCTTGAGCACAGCCCAAATTAATACTTTTTGAGAGCTAATGGGACATTGCAAAGCATTACTGACATTAAAAATACTTCAAAGCATTGCAAAAAAGGATTGCGTTACAATGATTTCTTTTTCTCTGTGAATACTGTCCAGCATCACAAGCTCCTTAGGACTGCTTGTGGCCAGACTGACATCCTACATGAATTCATTTTTATTTCAACAAGTGATACCCCCGTATTCTGAAATCATGAGCCAGACATCTCATGTTTTGTTCCTGTCTTGTTCTGCTAGATCAGTGTTTCTCAATCTCAGCAACTTTAAGATGCGTGGACTTCAACTCTCAGAATTCTGGGGTTCCCAGATTCTGGAACTTGAAGTCCACGCACCTTAAAGTTGCTGGGGTTGAGAAGCACTGTGCTACATACACAGAACAGGCAGGAAGAAGACAAAGTTACAGGGTATGGGGGGAGAGTGGTGGCAAACGATGCCTAGAGAGGGTGAAGCATGACAAAGAGGTTGTTAAGGTGGTGGAGCTCAGGAGAGAGGGAGAAGCAAAGCTTTGGTACAGCAAGTGGAAGGATCTTGGAGAGGGTGATGCCTCTCCTAGCAGCCTTAGCACCACCTCATCAGTTTGGATGATCGCTTCATTCTGAATGTAGGGTGTTGAACACTTGCTGGAAACATAAATAATGTGATGATGGGTGTCTGGCCAATACTAGGTCTTCACCTTGGTAGCATCAGCAGGAGTACAGATGGTCCTCAACAAGTTACTAATCCAGTTGTACCCCAATTTCTATTATAGCTTTGTCCAGTTTGCAAAAACACCATTATCCTCACTGTGGATAATCCGAAAGTAATTATTAGCATATGTGGGTAACGAGGCAGATCTGTATTTCCATGTTGAGCTTCTTTCTGATATGGGGAGCAAATCCATCAGCACAGAAGCACCTTGTCCTTGTTATGGGGACAGTGTGTGCAGCGCTTTACAATTGGACAGGTCCCTGCTTGAGGAACCTGTGGCTTGTAACTCATTATGAGGAGTCGCAAGTTGAAGAGGCTGGAGTAAAGAGGAGAGGGTATGCCTTCATTTCAGTGGCATGTTCTTCAGTTGAAAGAGATGGAAAAAGAGGCTTTTGAAATGTAGCTGTTCAACAGTACCACCAGCAAAATCGTCGTCCTCCTGTTCTAAATGATACGAATGAAGAAAATGGAGAAAGGTCTGTTCTCTTGGAGCTCTTCACAGTCAGTCCCACGGGTTTTGGGTTGATGTTAAGCAGGAGTTTTCCCACTGTGGCTTGGCAAATGTAAACTAGGCCATAATGGCTTATTCAACAAATCACGGTTAAAAAAAATGTGCTGCATCAAACTCAGATTTCTAAACCACAGTCCACTCATTCTTATAAAATTTATTTTACAGTATTTATAATCTGCCCCAGTCCAAATGTCTTACAGCAGAAATAAAAGTAAACCCAGAAATAGAAAAAATATAAAAGAACAACAGAAGAACAGTTTAAATGGCATTATCTGTATTGTCCATCCATACTCAGCTAGGGCCAATGGCAGGTTAGAACAATCCTGGCTTTAATTGTTTTCTAAAGCTGAGCACTTCAGCAAAGGATCATTACCTTGTCGTGGTGCTGGAGCTTGAGCACCTCAATGATGCCATGAGCTAAACCGTGAAGGGCCACCCAAGACGGGAAGGTCATGACAGAGAGGTCAGACTAAATGCGATCCCTGGGGAAGGTAATGGCAACCCACCCCAGTATTCTTGCCGTGAAAACTAAATGCATCAGTACAACCAGAGATACGTCGGTATACCATCGGAAGATGAGACCCCCAGGTCGGAAGATGGTCAAAATGCTACTGGGGAGGAACAGAGGATGAGTTCAACTAGCCCCAGACGTGATGACGCAGCTAGCTCAAAGCCGAAAGGACGGCTAGCAGCCGACGGTGCTGGTGGTGAACGGCGAATCCGATGTTCTAAGGATCAACACGCCATTGGAACCTGGAACGTAAGATCTATGAGCCAGGGCAAATTGGATGTGGTTATTGGTGAGATGTCAAGATTAAAGATAGACATTTTGGGCGTCAGTGAACTGAAATGGACTGGAATGGGCCACTTCACATCAAATGACCACCAGATCTACTACTGTGGACAAGAGGACCACAGAAGAAATGGAGTAGCCTTCATAATTAATAGTAAAGTGGCTAAAGCAGTGCTTGGATACAATCCAAAAAACGACAGAATGATCTCAATTCGAATTCAGGGCAAGCCATCTAACATCACAGTGATCCAAATATACGCCCCAACCACAAATGCTGAAGAAGCTGAAGTAGAGCAGTTCTATGAGGATCTGCAGCACCTACTGGACCACATGCCTAAAAGAGATGTTATTTTCATCACAGGAGACTGGAATGCTAAGGTGGGCAGTCAAGTGACACCTGGAATTGCAGGTAAGTATGGCCTGGGAGAACAAAACGAAGCAGGACATAGGCTGATAGAATTTTGCCAAGGCAATTCACTCTGCATAACAAACACTCTCTTCCAACTACCTAAGAGACGGCTTTATACATGGACTTCACCAGATGGACAACACCGAAATCAGATTGACTACATCCTTTGCAGCCAAAGGTGGCGGACATCTGTACAGTCAGTAAAAACAAGACCTGGAGCTGACTGTAGTTCCGATCACGAACTTCTTCTTGCACAATTTAGGATTAGACTAAAGAGATTAGGGAAGACCCACAGATCAGCTAGATATGAGCTCACGAATATTCCTCAGGAATATGCAGTGGAGATGAAGAATCGATTTAAGGGACTGGACTTAGTAGATAGGGTCCCGGAAGAACTATGGACAGAAGTTGGCAGCATTGTTCAGTAGGCGGCAACAAAATACATCCCAAAGAAAGAGAAAACCAAGAAGGCAAAATGGCTGTCTGCTGAGACACTAGAAGTAGCCCAAGAAAGAAGGAAAGCAAAAGGCAACAGTGATAGGGGGAGATATGCCCAATTAAATGCAAAATTCCAGAGGTTAGCCAGAAGAGATAAGGAATTGTTTTTAAACAAGCAATGCGCGGAAGTGGAAGAAGACAATAGAATAGGAAGGACAAGAGACCTCTTCCAGAAAATTAGAAACACTGGAGGTAAATTCCAGGCAAAAATGGGTATGATCAAAAACAAAGATGGCAAGGACCTAACAAGAAGAAGAGATCAGGAAAAGGTGGCAAGAATATACAGAAGACTTGTATAGGAAGGATAACAATATCGGGGATAGCTTTGACGGTGTGGTCAGTGAGCTAGAGCCAGACATCCTGAAGAGTGAGGTTGAGTGGGCCTTAAGAAGCATTGCTAATAACAAGGCAGCAGGAGACAATGGCATCCCAGCTGAACTGTTCAAAATCTTGCAAGATGATGCTGTCAAGGTAATGCATGCTATATGCCAGCAAATTTGGAAAACACAAGAATGGCCATCAGATTGGAAAACATCAACTTATATCCCCATACCAAAAAAAGGGGAACACTAAAGAATGTTCAAACTATCAAACAGTGGCACTCATTTCACATGCCAGTCAGGTAATGCTCAAGATCCTGCAAGGTAGACTTCAGCAATTCATGGAGCGAGAATTGCCAGATGTACAAGCTGGGTTTAGAAAAGGCAGGGGAACTAGGGACCAAATTGCCAATATCCGCTGGATAATGGAAAAAGCCAGGGAGTTTCAGAAAAACATCTATTTCTGTTTTATTGACTATTCTAAAGCCTTTGACTGTGTGGACCAGAACAAATTGTGGCAAGTTCTTAGTGGTATGGGGATACCAAGTCATCTTGTATGCCTCCTGAAGAATCTGTATAACAGATTCTAAGCAGCAACAGGAAGAACAGACCATGGAACAACAGATTGGTTTAAGATTGGGAAAGGAGTACGGCAGGGCTGTATCCTCTCACCCTACCTATTCAACTTGTATGCAGAACACATCATGCGACAAGCTGGGCTTGAGGAATCCAAGGCTGGAGTTAAAATTGCTGGAAGAAACATTAACAATCTCAGATATGCAGATGATACCACTTTGATGGCTGAAAGCGAAGAGGAACTGAGGAGCCTTATGATGAAGGTGAAAGAAGAAAGTGCAAAAGCTGGCTTGCAAGCTAAACCTCAAAAAAACCAAGATTATGGCAACCAGCTTGATTGATAACTGGCAAATAGAGGGAGAAAATGTAGAAGCAGTGAAAGACTTTGTATTTCTAGGTGCGAAGATTACTGCGGATGCTGACTGCAGTCAGGAAATCAGAAGACGCTTAATCCTTGGGAGAAGAGCAATGACAAATCTCGATAAAATAGTTAAGAGCAGAGACATCACACTGACAACAAAGGCCCGCATAGTTAAAGCAATGGTGTTCCCCGTAGTAACATATGGCTGCGAGAGCTGGAGCATAAGGAAGGCTGAGAGAAGGAAGATCGATGCTTTGGAACTGTGGTGCTGGAGGAAAATTCTGAGAGTGCCTTGGACTGCAAGAAGATCAAACCAGTCCATCCTCCAGGAAATAAAGCCAGACTGCTCACTTGAGGGAATGATATTAAAGGCAAAACTGAAATACTTTGGCCACATAATGAGAAGACAGGACAGCCTGGAGAAGATGCTGATGCTGGGGAGAGTGGAGGGCAAAAAGAAGAGGGACCGACCAAGGGCAAGGTGGATGGATGATATTCTAGAGGTGACGGAGTCGTCCCTGGGGGAGCTGGGGGTGTTGACGACCGGCAGGAAGCTCTGGCGTGGGCTGGTCCATGAAGTCACGAAGAGTCGGAAGCGACTAAACGAATAAACAACAAAGCTGAGCAATGTTGAAACTGCTCAAGTCTCTGGGGGAAGGTGGGCGCTACCAACAAGAAGACCTGCAACTGTGAACTGTGGACACTTAACCTACCTTTTCTAGATGGTCTGACTGAATGGGGAGATTCAGTTTTGGCGAAGTATTGCCTGATGTATCCCAGCGTGGCATAAAACCAGAGGGTTGTGCAAAAGATTTTACTAAAAAAAGACAGATGTGGAGTATAGTAGTATCACCCAGAGTTGTTGAGAGTTGGGCAGCACACAAGTTTAATATATTATTATGGTTGGTCACACAGTCAGCCAGGTGTTAAGACTGCATTTGGCATTTTTGTCCACCTATCGAGTCCTTCCGAAGGACCTGGAATAGGTAGATGTTTCATAATATTAAAGGTATTGTCGCAGGATGTAAGCTGTTCCGAGTAAAGCTGCCTTTTGCAATTGACTGATGGTGATTTTGTCCATGCCGATGAGGTTCAAGTGATTCTCCAGATGTTTTGGAATTGCACCTAAGGTGCCTTTTACTGTCTTTGCTTTCTTTTGCCTCAGTCGTTCTACTTCTATTTGCAGGTCTTTATATTTTGTGATTTTCTCCAGTTTTCCTCTTCTCTTCTGCTGTCTACAGGTATTGCGATGTCCACTCTCCAGACTTTTGGCTTTCTTATCAACAATTGTTATGAGAGCCAGTTTGGTGTAGTGGTTAAGGCACTGGGCTAGAAACTGGGAGACTGTGAGTTCTAGTCCCACCTTAGGCACGAAGCCAGCTGGGTGACCTTGGGCCAGTCACACACACTCAGCCCTAGGAAGGAGGCAATGGCAAACCACTTCTGAAAAACCTTGCCCAGAAAACTGCAGGGACCTGTCCAGGCAGTCTTTGAGAATTGGACACAATTGAATGGATGAAAAAAAAAATCAAGTGTTAAGTCTGTGGTGTTATCTGGCAGGTGCTTGTCTGTCTGAATTCTAAAGTCCCAGAGCCCTTTAGCTTCTTCATTTTCCATTACTCTGTCTATTTTATGGTCCCACCAGTTCTTGCTTGCAGGCAAGTGATATTTCTTGCGGATATTTATTTATGTGTTTGTTTATTTAGAATGTTGTTTGGACGCCAAGGCTGGTATAAGGAGCAACAGAGGGGAAAATATGGCATTAGCTGAGGGATGTATTTGGTAGCCAAATCCTTATTTGTGGTCTTGCTCCTGATAGCTTCAGCAGCACATTATCATCTTCCAATGGGTTGAGAACTACTAGACCCAAAATTCCCCCCATAAGGCTGGCTGGGCATTCTGGGAGCAATAGTCCCAACTCAACTGGAAGCATCACCTTGGGGAACCCAAACTTAAGCCTAGCCTGGGCATTGTGAAATCAGATGGGCCTTGAAGTCAATTTTCATTACCTGGGGTGAATTTTTGTTACCTCGTCATTGCATTACCAAAATAATGGAGTGGATTTTTTGTTGCTGTTACTGCATCTTATTTAGGCTGGATATGTTGACACAAGTCAGTTGCCTGATAACATAGCTACAGTATATTTTACCTGTGCGTTAGCTTCTTAAGTGCATCAGGAGAGAAAGTACTGGAATCTATTTAATCTGTACTGAATAATTCAGCAGTAATTCCTTTCTGCTGGAAGGTATAATTACTGACACACATGCACACAATTATATTTAATCAGCAGGGGAATGGAAGAAGACTTAAAATGCTGATACACGGTGGGAAGGCTCTATCAGAAGAAAAACTTCTCTGCTGTGGCACCCACCTTATGGAACTCCCCCCCACACGAAGTGCGGTTATCTCCATACCTGCTGATTTTCCAGAAGTCACTCAAGATCTTGTTATGTCATCAGGCCTGGTGGTTCCAGGGGACCAGTGAGATCTTGAGGTGGCTCCATTATTGCTGTTAATATCTATTTTCTCTTATGACTTGCGGTTTTTAATTTTTTTTAATAATGAATGTTTTTATATGTTTACTGTTTTATAACTGTTGTATGCCACCCAGAGTTGCTTTTTGTGAGATAGGTGCCATATAAATTTTACTAACAAATAAATAAATAAGATGTTACTGCAAGTAGAGAGGACATAAGCCATAAAGGGCTTTATAGGAAAAAAAACAGAACTTGGAATTATATCCAAAAACCTGTTGGCAGCCCGTATTGCTGCTGTAATATTAATACCAATGTTATTAAACACCAGTGTTACAAAACCAGTCACAGTCTGTTAACAAGCGCATAGCTACATTTTGGGCCAATTATAGTCTCCAAGTAGCCTTCAAGGGCAGCCCCAAGTACAGTGTAGTACAGTAATCCAAATATGGAGGGATAAAGGCATGACTGACTGGCAGCAGAACCTTCTGCTTCAAGACTGACCACATCCCAGCCTAAATAGGGAAAATCTCTCCTGGCCACTCTCTTGTCCTACTTCTTGAGCTGTAGCTAGGAGTCCAGGAGAACCTCCAGACTAAGATCAACTTCCATAGGAGTGCACAACCTGGAAATAAAGTTGGAATTATGCTGGAACCAGATGATTTCTAGGTGAACAGTCACTTTGTCCTTCAGGGGGTTTAATCAGAGATTTAACCTGAGTTGTGGAAGTCTTCACTCAGAAGGCTTTGCATTATCCTGAATTGAAAATGAAGGGCCCATCCCATCCCATTATGTCTCCCTGATGGCTTCCCTTAATATTTAACACTTCGTTTATAATGAGGAATGACTTTGACTACCTGAAGAAAAATAGTTAGATATTCTAATCTTTTATGGTTTAGGTACAGTGAATTCAACTGTTTGAATAAGGATGACTTCCTTAACTGATAAGTTAAGATCTCATAATTAAAGAAGAAATGTGTTTGGCTATAAATGAGATAGTATAGCTTTAAAAGTGGAATAAGTTTATTCTGGGTAAGTAAAATACATGAACCTAAGCTGATATCATATGCTGGTCAGGTTTAGGATGGTGCATGACCCCTAAATATCTCTTACGGATTTTATTCTTGTGTTTTGATACTTCAAAAGTGATCAGCTTGCTATTAAAATAATAAAATGAATGTTTGAAGCTGTGAGCATTATATATGCGGTGATAAATTTGATTAATAAAATAAAATAAATAAATAAAATATATGTTTTGCTATTGCGACATCATATCCCAGGCATATATTTTATGGTTTTAAGTTCCTTATAAATTTTCCACTGGGCATTGGCTATTTTGTGATATGTAAATGTAAATACAGTAGCAAAGGTTATGTTTTTAGCAAACTGCATAAGTGGGAATCTAAAAAAAACAATCTGGTTCTTGGATTGTTGAAGTTGAAATATATAAGTATAACTGCCCAGAGTCCCTCTTTTGGGGGAGATGGGCGGTAATTAAATTTGAAGAAGAAGTAGTAGTAGTAGTAGTAGGGTAAAGTCTCCTTTTAAAGTCAAGCTCAAGTCCTGGTGATGCTGCAGTTATGTTGATGCTGTTACCTTGGCTACAGGGCTAAAGTGTTTGCCATTGGTGTCTTCTTAGATTCTGTCTGGTTTCCCAGTCTAGCCTATAACCATGAAATTTTCAGTGGGTCCCCATCCAAGATGCTAACCAGGTTAACTTGGTGGTGGGATGCTGCTACTTAACTTCTTGGTGGTAGGATGCTGCTACTCACTGAGTTGGTATCAGTGTACTCACTGGTTTAAGAAGTAGCTTTCCTCTCTGAATATTCTTTTCCTTGAATCTTATTATGCCTTCATGCTAGGAGGAAATACTTTTCTTGAGTCTGCATATAATGCTTGAGTTCACACTAACAGAAGGTGCCGAACCAGAATTCTCTGACATTTAAAGGAAGTTGTACCCCTGCAATTTTTTTTTTTTGGTAGCAGGCCAAAAAGAAAAAGAAAGTCATCTGGGAAGTTGTGTTTTTAGTACCTGAGAATCTTGTCAACAAATAAAAATCTTGCTGGGAATTTACTCTGACTCCAAGTTTTGTGTTTTCTCAGATAACATGTGCCTGTTGCTTATTCTGGCACGATGAAGCAGGCTGTCTGTATTTAGCACTTGTTGGCATATTCAGCTCAAGGGGAACAAGCACAGGCTTTTTTCAAAATATGGTCAACAGAGACTGTTGTACAAGGGAGAGGTTATAATCTTAGGTTGTGTAGGGGCCTCCTGTGAATATTTGGAAAACACCAAGAGCTGTCTGTCACCTGGAAAGCAGAGAAGCTAATCAGGATGGGTACCGACTCTAGGGGGCGGTGCTCATCTCCGTTTCAAAGCTGAAGACCCAGCGTTTGTCCGTAGACACTTCCGCGGTCATGTGGCCGGTATGACTACATGGAACGCCGTTACCTGCCTGCCCTTTTGATGCAAAACAGTGTTGTGGCAAAATGGTTGGGAAATGGACACTGGGAACAGAACAGTTCAGGTCCCTCTTGCTGTACCCTAAATAAAGAAAATCTGTTCTGAACAGCCCCCTCCCCTTTGGGATCAGCCAAATCCTGTATGCACTCTCAAGCTTTGTTGCCTAAAGACAAAGATGGAACATGAGTAATTAGATGTCTTCTAAGAACAAGACAATCCCTCCCCTCCCTCCCTCCCTCCCTCCCTCCCTCTTTCTTTCTTTCTTTCTTTCTTTCTTTCTTTCTTTCTTTCTTTCTTTCTTTCTCTCTCTCTCTCTCTCTCTTTCTCTCTCTCTCTCTTTCTCTCTCTCTCTCTCTCTCTTTCCTTCCTTCCTTCCTTCCTTCCTTCCTTCCTTCCTTCCTTCCTTCCTTCCTTCCTGGGAATGCTATGCACCTGTTTCTGATTATTATATGATAACTTACTCATATTTATTTCTGGGGGAGACCCCAGTCCTGTTCCATCAAAGTGCAAGCCCAGTCCCTGCAGCAACCCTGAATAAAGGAACTCACTTATGGTGCAAGCAAGAAATTGTTGTGGGAAGTTGATGTCCAGCCTTTGTGCATTTGAGGTGTCCTTTATTTGTGGAACAAAGAGAACAACCTTGGTTAAGCTGAGCAACAGGGCTGTCAAGAGGAGAGTGGCCATTGATACATCTTACAGGCTTGTGGATTTGTCTGAGATATGCTCCTTGAGTCCTTTTCAGATGACCACCATTAAGTATCAATTCTAGGTTCTTTAGTATTTTTTAATTAATAACATAGTTGAAGATATGGAAGGAACACTTATTAAACTTGCAAGTGACACAAAATTAGGTAGGTTAGCTAATACCTTTCTGTATAAGACAAAATTCTAAATGACCTTATTAAGTTAGAGGAATGGGCTGAAAGTGACAGAGGCAAGTGCACAATTTTTCACTTAAGAAACAAAAGTCAAATGCACAGTATGGGATGGGGGATACCTAGCTTGGTCATAGTACTAGTGACAATGTTTCTGGGATGGTACTTGATTTCAAACTGAAAATGAGCCAGCAATGTAATATAGCTGTAAAAATGGTAAATTCAGTTTTAGGCTACATCAACAAAAATAGAATTTCCAAATCGCAAGAAAGAATGATTCTGTTTTATTCTGCTTGGTCAGACCCATCTTGAATATTGTGTCTGGTTCTAGGCCTTAAGCTTTGAAAAAAGTGTAAAGAAATAGAAACTGGTTCAGAGAAGGTCAACAAAAGTAAACAGGGGACAGAAACAAAGTGTTATGAAGAGAGATTGAAGGAGTTGAATAACTTCAGCCTTGAGAAAAGGAAGAATATGAGAGCGCTGTTCAAATATCTGAAAGAATGCCTCATAAAATTAGGTCAAGACATGTTCAATGTTGCAGGATGTGGAATAATGGATTAAAGGCAGATACTGAATGTTAGAAAAAACTTCCTAACAGTAAGAGCAGTTTGACAGTGCAGTCAGTTACCCAGGGATGAGGTGGGCTCCTTCTTCATTGGGTGTGTTCAAGCAGAGCTTAAGTAGCCATCTGTCTGGAATGCTTTAATTTGGGTCCCTCCACTGAACAGAATGCCGGATTCCGTGGTCTCAGTCGCCCCTTCAGACTCTAGGATTGTTTTTGGCACACCACTGTTATGGCTGCACTATCTTTTCAAGTGTGCAACAGCCTTGAGAAGACTTAAGAGAGCCTAGGGACCGAGGGCACAGCAGGGGAGTGCTGCCAAGCATGGTGCACTCCAAGGAGAAGCAGCAGAAGAACAGTTGGCAGACGGGAAGGGATCTGCGTGCAGAGATGGTCAGCCTTCAGCCAAGGAAAGTCTGAGAGGGGGTCTGGCTATCCCCTCTTCCTCTTGCTTCTTAGCCTGCCTGCCTTGTAGAAAGAAGAATGCAAGCGTGACTTGGAATCCTGGTGTGGTGCAAGTAGTCCTCGACTTAGAACTGTTCGTTTAACGATGGTCTGAAGTTATGATGGCCTCGGAGTGGGTGCTTTATTGCCTGTAAAGCACTTCTGAGCATTGCAAAACATCATACCACCCCCTGCGGTCACATGATCACATTTCAGGTGCTTGGCAACTGGCTTGCATTTACAACCGGTTGCAGCGTCCTGTGACCATGTGATCGTGTTTTGTGATGTTTTTTGCCATTTTCTGGCAAAAACGCCCATTGGGGAAGCTGGATTCGTTTAACAACTGCTGTAAAAATGGTTGTAAAATTGGGTCCAGTCACATGTTCACTCTACTTACAACCACAACGACTTACAATGGAAATTCTGGTCCCAATTGTGGTTGTAAGTCAAGGACTACCTGTATTTGAGTTTCAAGGGGATGGTGATGGGGAGTTACCATGACAGGTTATGAATGGGCCATTCCTATTTTTAAATGAAGCTAGCCACAAAGGCTGGAGATTATACTACTAACCCTTTTCTTTAGAGAGTTGGATTCACACAGAGAAATATGCTTGCATTTCAAAGACTCTTCTATGTGCAAGATCATTGGTTCTGCAAAGCTGTTTATACATGTATAAATCATGTGTTCAACTGAAGCCATAAATGACTTTTTCCAGCATGGTGCCTTCCAAATATGTTGTATGGCAGCCTTTCCCTCATCCCTACCAGTTTAACATATGTTCAAGATTGTAGGAATAGTAGTATGGTCCAGATGGATGAATGCAGATCCCAAACTATCTTGGGCTTGGTCATCTGAAGGGTGTTAACGCTGGTCTGCAGTGTTCAGGGATCAAACTCTTTCTCTTTGTGCCATGACCACAAGTGGTCAGGGGAGCAAGGGAGCAAGATGTCACCTCTTCTGTATTGATGCCAAGGCTTTGGAATGTCCTCCCCATAATATCTTTCTCCTCCCTCTTTGATATGGCTCACAAAGGATAAAACCAGTAGTGTCAATTTTTTGGTTAAGTACTATTGCTGATGCTGGAGATTTCTGTTGTATTTATTTAAGTTAATTGGTTTTAATATTATAAACCTTTCCTTCCTCCCTCCCTCCTTCCCTCCTCTTTCTGTCCTTCCTATTGTATGCTAGGATCTATTTGAAGAAGAGGTGGGCATAAATAGCAAAGAAGAACCTGTGCATCTTTTCTTTTTTCTTTTTGGCAAAGGGTGTTCTTTGAATAGCAAACTTGGACTTGCACCCCCGGAGGAATATAGGGCAAATACCTTTCATGCTAGGCAGCACAAACCCACATGACCTTTGAGGAGTGGGGGGGGGGAAGTTTTTTTTCTTTTCTTGTGGTTCCACGCTTCATCCAAAAGAGGTCACTGTTGGCAGGCACCAACCAGAGCAAGCCAATTCTCAGTTGTATTAGATTCAATTAAAATCCATTTGCTTTGAAAGTCTTTGGTGGCTCTCCCCTACCACATGAGCCGGCAGATTGTGGGACAACCACTTGTCAGTCCTTACATGGGATCTGCTGAGATGCCTGGAGCACATGATTGAAGTGTGAACTTTGTGGCCATTAGATGCCCTGATGGCTGCCTATTTATTTATTTATTTGTCATATTTCTTTACCACCCATCTTGTAACGATGACTCTGGGCAGTTTACAAACAATAGTTACATGTCTAAAAGGGGACTGGAGATGTTCATGGAGGATCAGATAATTACTGCCCACTGATCTTATGTCTGTTTGATACCTCTTGATCACAGGTATCTTAATATCTCAATGTCTTCAAGGTGAGGATCTTTGGACATTGCTCTCACCATCCTGTTCATATTGTGAGCTTCCTGCATAGCCACTGTAGCTGGGTTTAAAGAAAATGCTTGCCCATAGTTAACTGAATCATGGTTTACTCAGTTAATCCACTTTTTAAGGTTTGTGATACATACCATACTTTAAAATAACCTCTTGGATGGAGTTTGCATATTACATTAGGCTAAAATGTGATTAGTTTGCGGTTCAGTGTGCTGCCTGAACCCAGCCATGTGACAAGGAACGCTAGAATAGGTTCAGCAAGCTCATATTTATATATTTCCAAAGGATAGAAACGAGAGATGGCCTCCATTGTTTACCATGTTGCCTAAGCTCTATCTTTGAGGAACATTTTGATCTCATTAATGCATTTTACCCCAGAGTTCATCTTATGGATCAATTTTTTAAAAGTCAGCAGTACCCCAAACATTCTCAGCTCTTACACTCCACAAAAAGAATGAGGGAGAAAGAGGGGCTGCTGGAGCTGGCTCAGATCCTGTGGTAAAATGTGCAGGGGGTTGATTGGAATGCTAATTTAATACATTTCATAACAAATATTAGTTACTATGCATGTATTCAGTGTCTTTTATGGACTGATCATTGGCCATTCATTCAGGTAGGAGTTCTTGAATAGGTGCAATTGGGATAGCATAGAGGACAGCTTCACGCGTTCAGATTTCCAATTTTATAAAGACACCAGACCATTTGAAGGAAGATTCCCTAATTTTGTATTCAGTGTAACTGGTTTCAAGAGGCACTACTCAAGTTAGTGCTGTGCTGCTGAGCTATCGTATTAAAGCTAGCCGACTTCGGTGGATTTCTGTGGAGAGTGACAGATTTCTCTTTCCCTTTCAAGGAAGAGAAACAGGAGTAAAATTCCTCAAAGGTACTGTTTATATATAGCTGAGATAAAGCAGGCGTCTTAAGATTGCTAAACTCCAGATGGATTGGAAGTGGGGAAGGGAAGAGGGGTTTGCCCAAAAGAAAATTTAGAAGTCTCTGTGTTTGCTCTCAGACTAGTTTTCATTCTAAAATTGTGTAACAAATCACTATCCAAATTATTTCCACTCTGAAGAATAACTCACTCGGAATAAGAAAGGAAAGTTGATTTTTTCCATGCCTTGAGTAGGCTACAGTAATAGGACAGGATGCTGAAATAAGATTTGTTGTTGTTTATTCGTTTAGTCACTTCCGACTCTTCGTGACTTCATGGACCAGCCCACGCCAGAGCTTCCTGTCGGTCGTCAACACCCCCAGCTCCCCCAGGGACGAGTCCGTCACCTCTAGAATATCATCCATCCATCCATCTTGCCCTTGGTCGGCCCCTCTTCCTTTTGCCTTCCACTCTCCCTAGCATCAGCATCTTCTCCAGGGTGTCCTGTCTTCTCATGATGTGGCCAAAGTATTTCAGTTTTGCCTTTAATATCATTCCCTCAAGTGAGCAGTCTGGCTTTATTTCCTGGAGGATGGACTGGTTTGATCTTCTTGCAGTCCAAGACACTCTCAGAATCTTCCTCCAACACCACAGTTCAAAAGCATCGATCTTCCTTCTCTCAGCCTTCCTTATGGTCCAGCTCTCGCAGCCATATGTTACTACGGAGAACACCATTGCTTTAACTATGCGGGCCTTTGTTGTCAGTGTGATGTCTCTGCTCTTAACTATTTTATCGAGATTTGTCATTGCTCTTCTCCCAAGGATTAAGCGTCTTCTGATTTCCTGACTGCAGTCAGGATCTGCAGTAATCTTTGCACCTAGGAATACAAAGTCTTTCACTGCTTCTACATTTTCTCCTTCTATTTGCCAGTTATCAATCAAGATGGTTGCCATAATCTTGGTTTTTTTGAGGTTTAGCTGCAAGCCAGCTTTTGCACTTTCTTCTTTCACCTTCATCATAAGGCTCCTCAGTTCCTCTTCACTTTCAGCCATCAAAGTGGTATCATCTGCATATCTGAGATTGTTAATGTTTCTTCCAGAGATTTTAACTCCAGCCTTGGATTCCTCAAGCCCAGCTTGTCGCATGATGCGTTCTGCATACAAGTTGAATAGGTAGGGTGAGAGTATACAGCCCTGCCGTACTCCTTTCCCAATCTTAAACCAGTCTGTTGTTCTGTGGTCTGTTCTTACTGTTGCTACTTGGTCGTTATACAGATTCTTCAGGAGGCATACAAGATGACTTGGTATCCCCATACCACTAAGAACTTGCCACAATTTGTTATGGTCCACACAGTCAAAGGCTTTAGAATAGTCAATAAAACAGAAATAGATGTTTTTCTGAAACTCCCTGGCTTTTTCCATTATCCAGCGGATATTGGCAATTTGGTCCCTAGTTCCTCTGCCTTTTCTAAACCCAGCTTGTACATCTGGCAATTCTCGCTCCATGAATTGCTGAAGTCTACCTTGCAGGATCTTGAGCATTACCTTACTGGCATGTGAAATGAGTGCCACTGTTTGATAGTTTGAACATTCTTTAGTGTTTCCCTTTTTTGGTATGGGGATATAAGTTGATTTTTTCCAGTCTGATTGGGCTGAATCCCAAACTTAGATTTGGCTTTTTCAATAAATGTTTGCACAAGATGCATTTCTTTGGGAATTTCATTTGCCATTTCAAAAATGGATTTAAATTCTGTATTAAAAATATTAAGGGAAGTGTATCAGAATTTATTCCACACTGTGGATACAATCATACATTAGCTGGTCATTTTCAGTTACCTTGCCAGGCAGACAGGAAAATCTTACCACTCTTCTGAAATCCTATTTTTGGTTTTGTTCTTTCCATCTGAACAGAGATAGGAGTTATCTTCAAGAAGTTAAGACTCCCTTCTTCACTCAGTAGGACAGTCTGGATCACTAATGTCCACTGTTTCACCAGTAGTTGTAGTCACTCAGCAAATAATAGCTTTGATATGGCCTAGATTTTACAAGCCCTAAATTCGAACTTTATTATTTTTCAATATGACCAAATCATATATGATTAGTTTCCTTGAAGATGCACCTACATGCTAAGCCAGCATTTCTCAACCATGACAACTTGAAGAGGTGTGGACTTCAACTCCCAGACTTCAACTTCTGGGAGTTGAAACCACGCCTCTTCAAGTTGCCAAGGTTTAGAAACACCAGGCTAAGCTATGTAAAAGAAGAATACTAGAACTGACAACAATGAATAACCGAGTGGGTGGGGGGTTGTTAGAGAAAACTTCAGAATATCCCCCAAAATTGGGCTCTTACATTTTCTTTGTTATAAGATAGATCATTGGGTTGCAATTACCTTTGGAAAGCTTTCCCAGTTTGGTGAAAAGCAACACTTCCAAGAAGTGAAAAGCTCCACATCTCCATCAAAGGGAGCATTGAGGAAGATCTTTTGATCCTTTCAATGTTCTATAGCAAAACCTTTCAAGAAAATGTCATGCCATTCACTTTTGATCATAAAAGAAAGAGGAAGAGGTGAAAACCCAGAGTCTTTATAATATGCCCATGTTCTGTATACTACTGATAACTATTGTTAGTATCAGTAACCACCCAGACTTACTTTGTGCGAGATGGGTGGTGATGAAATTTGAAATATAAATAAATAAATAAATGCAGCGTGGTCCCATGTTTAAAAGAATGCTAGGCATATATTAATTTAAGTTCTGATGTTCAGAGGTTAGCAGACATAAGCATTCTTGTTCTGTTGGTAGGCACCTTTAAAATTTAGGGAATATGTTGTGGCAGTAAGCAAGATGGTTTTCATACTGGGTGGGAACAGTTGCAGAGCATTCATTCAGCAGAAGGTGAATTGAGCAGACTGTTCCTGGTCTCTCACTCTGACTCCTCAGTACGTTTGGATCTTGGTGTAGGGAAGACGACCTTGACGGAGATATGCAAGCTCTGTTGCCAAGGCAACAAGGGGTAAAGCGATTTAATTTCTAATCCCCTAACCTTCTTTGAACCTATTCAGATTTCTCTGCATTCTTCTTAAAGTGAGGTAACCAAAACTGGCTTCAAGAACTTCTCTTCAAGAGCCCTTGAAGAGAAGTCTGACCAAACTAGAAAAAGTGGTAAAATACCTATTAGTTTCTTTTTTTTATATATTTATATATATAATTTTATTTTAAAAATTTAGAAAGGAAGATAGACTAATACTAACGACTATAAAGTGAAAAAGAAAAGAGAAAGGAAGAAAGAAATCAAAGAAAAAGCTAAAGAAAGAAAAAAGATGCAAAGAAGTGGCTTCCGATCTTCTTTACAGCAGTTATAAGTATAATTATAAATTTACATCTTACTCTATGGTTATAACATGACTCTCTTCTTTCTATAATCTATCCTGTCTAATCCTCAAAACCATAATACCGAGTCATCTGCAAAAGCCCTTAACTTTTAAGTTTTTTTTTTAAACTTTACTCCCACAATCATCTTGTTTTTATTTCCTCTATTCAGTATTTTAACAACCAAAATAAACAAGAGAGGAGACAGTGGGCATCCCTGTCTTGTTCCTTTTGTATCTCTCAGGGTTTTGTTAGATCTCCATTAACAATTATTTGTGCTTTCTGTGTATTGCTGAATTTAGGGTATATTATGTCTACACAATTCCCACAATCTACCAAGGAAGTTACCTGATTAAACAAAAATTAATACAGCTAATCTGGCAAGACTTGTTCTTGAAAATCCATACTGACATCTGGTAATTACTGCAGTATTTTCAAATTGCTTATAAATTTAACTCTTTATAATCTGTTTTAGAATCTTCCCAAGTATTGAGGTTAGACTACAATCTGAAGTTGTCTTTTTTTTTTCACTTCTGAAAATAGGGATAGTACTTGTTTTCCCTTCCAGTTATCTGACACTTCAGTTCTCCAGGATTTCTCAAAGACCCCAATGTCTTCCTTCAGTATCCTAGGGTGCAATTCATCAAAACCTCAAAGTAAATAAGTATTTCATTACCCCATTTATAATAGCCTTGAGCTTATTTCCTGCCCCTTTATCCTGCTCTTGATAGTTTCTCAGTACAACACATATTTTCTTCTATAGTAAAACCTAAAATCGCTGTTTGAGTGAGATGGGTGGTGACAAAATTCAAAATATAAATAAAATAAAAATAAAATAGGAATTAAAAATGACAAAAGAATAGAGAAAAACCTACTGGCTCAGTGAAAGTACAAACCAATGTTTGGTCTATGGAAAGTAATAAAGACTTGTCTTTCCCTTAGTAACAGCTTTTCTTATTTGTTTATGTTAAAGCTAATCTAGAAGCAGATGGGAACAGCCATTGCAGAGAACAGGTGGGATTGTTAGCTGGGGTAGGTAACTCTTTTGCACGAAGGATACATGTTGAATGTTGGGAGAATGTGGAGGGTGCAGTCATAAAATGGCTAAGATGGTGGGCATGACTTCAACAAAGTGTCCAGAAGGCCAACTATGCACCAATGGTCACTTTGATCCCATTGGAAACTTTGTGCAGCTCAAGGATATTCTTGTAAATGAATATGTTAGAAGCAGATGTTTTCTTTACAGCATGTCAGCTTTTTTTTTTTGGGTATTAAAATAAAAGGTTAAACAGAGAGCCTGGTGAGCAAGAAGATATATGAAGCCACATGCAAGAAGATATATGAAGCCACATGGTTGCCTGGACACTACTTCTGGTCTTAAAGATGAACTTTTTCAAACGGAGTAACCAAGCCACAGTCAGCTGCTCTGTGCAATTGGGTGGATCGATTCCCTGTTAAATTAGTAATTGCTAACACTGTTGCACTACAGATTTGATTCCCCAAGGCTGCTTGAGGATGCACAGGGATATGCATAGAGCACTGGTATGTAACTCTTTGAAGCAGCTGCATCATTTGGGAAAAGACTCAGCTGTTTCAAGGAGTTGCAGGCAGGTTGCTGTACTTGCAACCCCAGGTGCTTCTCTGCAGTCGAATCCAAAATGCTGCGCAACCCTTTGAGCTATTATCTCACCTTTTAGTCATCTGCACTGATGCTGCTGCAGAGCAGTAGTTGCAAGCCAGCCCTTTAAATTCCAACCATCCATCACAGGGGCACACCTGGTTTGGCATCTGAATTGTGGAGCTCCTTCCACAGGTTTCCTATAATTCATTATTCTTTGGAATGAATTGATTGCTCTGTATTAAATAAATAACTGTATCTGTGATAAGGGGTAGCAACCTGTGACAGGATGTGAATACTTGTCTGCTACCCTATTTCACTTGCATAATTCTTGTATTTCCTTAGGTAAGTTACCTCTTAAGATGAATAGCTTTAAGTGCACTCCAGCTGCGATTGGAATGTCAGAAAGACATTTCCTGCGTAAAGACATTCACATCCTGATTCCCCAAGCAAGACTTTGCTCTCAATTAAAAGTTGTGCAACTTCTTCTTTGCTTGATACTTTGCCCTGGCTGTCCTTTGGCTTCTTTGTTTCTGATGTGCCGTAACAGACAAAACATAAGTCTCTTTCCTTCTTTTACCAGGAGTTCCTTCTTTAAAAAGAACTTTGGCACCTTGAAAAAAAAAGTTAGGGTTTGAGAGGCAGTGTGGCACTAGCTCTGTAGTCTTTTGAGCATGGCAGGGTTGACTACTACCATAGAGATTGTTCTGTGTTCCTAAGCGTCTGTGCTGACCTTCTGGAAGCATAGAAAAGTGCTAGATATAGTATTTAAATGAGCTGAATTTGTTATCTTTTATTGCAAAGCTACAGATAGTCCTCACTTAATGACCATTTGTTTAGTGATGGTTCAGACTTATGACGGTGCTGAAAAAACCAACTTACAACCGGTGCTCAAACTTAACAACCATCACAGTGTCCCTGTGGTCACGTGATCATGATTTGGGCGCTTGGCATCCAGTTTGCATTTATGACTGTTGCAGCATCCTGTGGTCATGTGATCGCCATTTTCGACCTTCCCAGCGGGCTTCTGGCAAGCAAAATCAATGGGGAACCACATGATTTGCTTAATAACCAAGGTGATTCACTTAATGACCACTGCAAAAAAGGTGTAAAATCATGTTGGATTTGCTTAATGACCACTTTGCTTAGCAACTGAAATCCTGGTCTCAATTGTGGTTGTTCAGCGAGGACTACCTGTATTTCACTTCCTCACCAGTTAGGAAGCTCTGCTGCTGTGAAATTGGCCTAGCTTATTCCCTGCACTCTTATTAATACCCCATATATTTTTAATTCCCATTAACCCTCCCCCCGAAAAGGCTATCAATATTTGGTAGAAGATTGGAATTCCTACTCATCTTGTCTTCTGTTTTATGGAATAAGGTTCCTAGGCCTTGATGCTGCAAGAACATGTTCAGTGCATTAGGAAATGGGAGTATTTGGAGCACTCGCTCCACCAGTGGTGCAAAATATTATGCCGCTTGGTGTGGGAAGATGTGCCTCCTTCCCTCTTCTTCTGTTCCCTGGTGATAGTGATGGCAGTTTGGGTGGGCCCTTCCTGGGAGAAGGGAATGAGGGCCAGCCCAGTGGTCTGAAGATTCCTGTGGCTCTGGAGATCTTTGTTATAAAGGGTCCTGTAGGATGACAACCCTACACGCGTGCAATGTTGCAACACAAGTACAAAAGGTAGAGCTTTGTTATGATGTTGCGAACCCATTGCACCATTTTGGCGACATCATGGCTAGCTGGGGACGCCAGTGGTGTCTGGCCAAAATATGTAGCTAGTACTAGACAGGGAGCTCCGTAGTGCATTGATTCCTCTCTTGCTCTGCTGCCAGTGGGAAAGGCAGTCTTGTTTTCTCTTATGAGAAGGCCTCCCTGAAGTTGGTTCATATAATGTCAGCGTAATCAAAACTTCTGTGTGTTTCCCTGCTTGTTTCTGACTTGGGGCAGCAAAGTAAGCCATAACATATACACCAGTCTGCTACTAGGTACAGCGGTGGAGAAAGAGTTCATGAACCTGTGAGAGGTTGAAAAGTCAGGGAACATTGGCTCCACGTATTCACCAACACAATACACTGTTCTGAGTGTTGTTTGCTTCTCCAACATTTCTTTACTTGTTCGTAGGATTTAGATGACTCTCCAGTCACATTGTATGCCAGCGTATGCCTGGATTTACAAATAGTTCTGAAGGGTTCACGAACTGTCTGTCACTGCTGTATATCAATCAATATAGGCCCTAGCCTTCTGTCCAGTTCCATACGAATGATCCTACTGAATTCAGTTGGGCTCTGTTTCTGGAATAGGTAGATAGGAGATTGCTCTTTAAAGCAGAGGTACAGTATGTGGCTGGTTAAATGCCAGACCAGCCTTTCTCAACCTTTTGACCCTGGAGGAACCTTGGAAATATTTTTCAGGCCTCAGGGAACCCCTGCACGTTCAGGCCCAAATGTAGGCCAGAAGTTGCAAAATTATTCTGTTCGGTTCATGGGTGGGCCTGTATATATGCATTAACAGTGTTCCTAAATTTAAAATAAAGAATGAAACTTACCTCTTTAATGTGAAGTTCCCTGAATTTGAAATAATTTTTAAGTAGATCATGATCTCCCGGGGAACCCCTAGTGATCTCTCTGGAACCCTAGGGTGCCACGGAACCCTGGTTGAGAAACCCTGTGCTAGACAGTGAAACCTTGCTAGAAAGAGCAAATAGTAAACATTGCCATTTCAGAATAAGATCAACTCAGATTTATAACTTATCTAGAGAATTTACCTCATTTTAGGGCAGAATGATTCTTTTCTCCTCTCCTACTAATGTGTAGAGAATTTAACTCCTGGACTAAATATGCCATTTGGGAATTGTTATCCTAAATCACTCTCCTGTCTTACACTTGGAGCACCAGATCCATTTTGTTCTTATCTGGCACTGAATGATTTTAACTTATTAAAATGTGAATAAAACATGAACCCAGCTCTTCACTGCTTTTCTATGTTTCTCCTCCTTAAACTGGCTTCCTTAAGAAATCCGTTCTTAATCGGGAGCAGTTCTAACCTCAAGATTTCATTGCAGCCACTTTCCTGTTTTTCTCCTGCACTTGTTAGATAACAGCCCAGACTTTAAACATTGCTATCCTGGTGCCCTGCAGAGAGGTTTGCTAGGAGTTTCGATGAATGCTGCCTTTCCTTTGTACAAATGAATTTGAAACTGCAAGCAGAGCGGCTTGAATGCAGTGACCCTACAGGCAGTAGAATGTGTTTCTCGTCTTCAAGGATGGCCCAGAATGTTTGATCTCTTGCAGTGAAATATTTAAACGCAAGGCTGTAGCGTCTTTTCCATCAGAAAATCCTGTTTGCAAGCAAGAAAACGTGCTTGTTTGTTTGTTTTAACCAAAAGCTCATTTAATCTGGCATTCTGTTTCTGGGTGTTTTCCTGGGAAGTCCATGAGTTAGGAAACGAGGCAAAACCAGTTGTTTGGTTCCTGGATTGGTATTTGGTGTAACAGTTGGCTCACACAACAAAACATAAAAAATACTGACGTAGAAGTGAGATTTCTCCTGCTCCCACAATTCAGTTCTACAAACTACAGTATGTTCCATTATGTACTGCCCTGGCTGTCTATTTGAAATATCTTGGAAACAATCAAAACATTTATATTAGTGAAAACAAACTCTCAGTTATAAGAAATAATGCTTCGGGGTTGTTGTTGTTTTACACAGAATAAGGTCATTGATTAAAAAAACACCCCAGATGGATCTTCAGGCACTGTGGAAAACCAGATCTCCTTTTGAAAATCTAATTTACACAGAAGTACTCAAAGAACATACTTTCTAAAAACAAAAGTGAAAAAACCTCCCCCTTTGTCAGGACGTGACCATCTTTTATTTGAAATGTGATGTAACCCAAGTGCCACATTATGATTGATCTTCTAAGCTTTGACCTCAAACTTTCTCTGAACCTTGTTAATATTAGTTGACCATTACTCTGTTTGCACAGCTATTAATGTCACCCAGTTTCCAGGAAGAGGCTTGCATATCTTGCCTCTCAGGTAGTGCCTGGTTTTAATTCCTAGGTGGTCTCATTTAATGTCCAGGATACAGAGGAAAGAAAAGCTATTTTGAACCTTGGTAGTTTAGAACAGGGGTCCCCACCCCGCGGGCCGCGGGCCGGTACCGGTCTGTGACCTGTTCAGAGCCGGGCTGCACAGCAGGAGGTGAGTGGTGGGTGAGCGAGCAAATTTACAGCCTGAGTATTTACAGCCTCTCCCCATCGCTCGCATTACTGCCTGAGCTCCGCCTCTTGTCAGAGGAAGCAAGCCCATTGGCTGCTATCTCCAAACAGCATGAAGAAAAAGGAATAAAAGGTCAGGAAAAAGAGGAAGCGCTTGAATCATCCCAAAACCATTCCCCCCACCCCCCGGTCCGTGGAAAAATGGTCTTCCATGAAACCAGTCCCTGGTGCCAAAAAGGTTGGGAACGGCTGAAGTCTCTATCTGTAACACTAGTTCACATTAGTTATCAACTCTCCCTCCAGATACATGGCGTATTGGTTTCCTATGCATGCTTCTACACTAATACTGTGACTCACATGCACTTTGCAGGCAAATCAAGCACACCTCCTCTATGATAATCCCATCCATCAGCATGCTCAGTCCTCTGAAGAATTTTCCCCTGAAAGTTTTGGTGTACTTATTTCTGCAAGTTTGGGGTAGAGGCAATCCCCAAATTTGCAATATTTCCCTTCTGTGCATCAGTGGTGCCAATTTGATTCGATAAGCAAGGCCCCTCATAGCTTGAACATCAGATACGGAGGAAATGATATGGCTTTTCTACTTGGCGAGAGTCAATTGATTAGTGGCAGAACCAGCAAAACTCTGGCTCAAACTGGGAGAGCCACTGCCAATCAAGGTGGGTGATCCATCTTGAGAAGAAATTTAATTTAGCGGCAGGAATTATCTCCTTTGGGCTGAGGGCCACACTTGGCCTTTAAGGGGGTGGCTGCAGGACAAAAACTAAATTCAACTTAACATAAATGTAATTTAAATTAAAGGTTGCAGCCCCACGCTGGTTGTATGATACGTTGGGTTATTGCTAACTGGATTTGCCATCTTGTTTAATTTCTTATCTATTGTGGATTGTAGGTTTGTCATTGTGCTTTAATGCTGGGAGCCACCCAGAATTAATTTGGAATTAGGTGACGTCTAAATCGAAGTTAATGAATTAAATGCAACTTAATATGTCTACTATGCTCCATGTATTTACTGTTTTCTGTCACAGTACAAATGAGTTTAAACATTTGGGGTCATTGCAAGCAAATCTGTAGTTCATGGCCACGTGCCTTCAGAGGCATCCTCTGGGGGAGGGGTCAAAAAATCAAGATGGCAGCCATGATCATGTGATTGAAGCCCCACCTCTTATGTGTGCAAAAAGGGACCTTGATCACATGGTTGTGACTACCATCTTACTTTTTTTTTTTATTATTGTCCTGCTGGTATTTTGATTTGTGTTGCTGTGGACATGAAGGCAGGTGGTAAGTCATCACTGTCTTTTGTCAGCCTCGGAGTACCTCAAAGCGCTTCATTTCCAATTCTTTGAAAGTACAAAGAGTTCACGAAGCAGATATGCCACTACCTTTCAATTAAAATTTTCAGGCAAGCCATATGAGAGCTTTGGGGGAAAAAACAGTCAGAAAAGTTTCTCTCTTAATTCCAGGGAGCTCTGATTTAGGTGTGTTCATTTTACTTCCATTTTTGTCTTTGTTTCAAAAATGTACACCATGCTAACTTTGACTTGCAACAGTGTAAATATTGAGGTTATTTTTTGAGTAGTCAAGTGGTTGAATTAAAATATTTGGTTTGGAGGAAAGGGTAGAAATAACAAGGTGTGTATTGTGTGGCTGAAAGTATAAGCTTTTCTTGGAATACTTATACCTTCAGTAGCACGCACTTGATTATTACTATATTTAACATACTAGGAAATTCTGTTGTATAATAATACAATTAGCCAATGGTCTGTTTTTTATATTTTTGTACCATCGAGTCAGCGTTGACTCCTGGTGACTGCCTGGACTAGTCCCTGCATTTATCTGGTGCCTTAACTACTACACCAGGCTAGCTCTCATGGTTTAACTTAAAATTAGATTAAATGCGCCCCACCCACCCCACTTCAGGAGCATACATTGCTTTTACATTATTAAGGTTTTAAGCAAATGAAATTTCTGAGTATTGTTATGTTACTAAGTTTAGCATGGCTGAAGAGCTGTAGTAATAATGCAGGCGCTCGTGCTGTGGATAAGTAGATATCTGAAAACTGGGGTTGGGGGGGAGCTATATGGGAAAAAATGTTGAAAACGTTTCATTTTGGAAAATCCACCTTTTAGCATTGCTGCCAGAAATTTTGAGTCAGCATGTCACCCTAGTAAAAATTGGATTTACACGTTATTTCTATATTTTAATTTTTTACATCTGCCTCTTTCCATAATAAACGATTATGTTCCTTTTTCATTGCTATCCCAGTTGAATTTGCAGTAATGTTGCTTGCTAAACATATCCATTCAGCTTCTAGCCCCCTTGGCTAATCATAGAAACTGAGCAGGGTCTGGCCTGGTTAGTATTTGGATGGGAGACCTCCATAGAGTATCCTGATTAGGTATAAAAAAGTCCTAGAAGGTGGCACAAGTGAATCAATTACATATTGTTGTCCAAAGCTCCCTACGAATGCATGTTTGTGAAGGATCCAGAAATTGAGGTTGACTTGAAAGACAACTTTACCTTTATATCCCAAGTAGGCAGGAGCTGTTGGCAGATCTATAGTGTAGTTGTTCTTGATAGCTCTCAAGTATTCCTTAATTCACAGCCTTGAGGCACTGTGATTCTCTATCCCCCAAATCTTATGAGATGGCTACATTTCAGCTAAGTTCACTCAAGACCTCATGTGAGAAACTTTAAAATTTTGGGGTAACTCATGAGAGATTTCTTTGTTCTTGTAAGATTCCATCTAAATCTCGTTTAAACATTTATTATAATACTTTTTTAGAGTACTTAAAATCTTAAGTGAAATAAAAGAATGAGAGCTGGTAGTTTTATAAAACAAGGGTTGACAGGGTTATGTTGTATATATCTCATTTTGGGAAGCCTTTCCTCTTTTTCTGAATTGAGGCAAATCTTACCAGATCATTTCATCCATATTGGCCAACTATGGTATGCATATAATCTGCATGCTGCCTTGTCTGAATTCCCATCTTGGTTCTTCAGAAGATGGAATGGAAAACTAGGGTTTGCAACAAATGAAGAAAAGAAAGAAGAATGTTGAGTGCAGCTCAGTCATGGCAACTCACAGAATGATTTAGAGAATTGCTCTCTCAGCCCAACGTACCTCCATGGGGTTGTTGTTGTGGGGATTAAATGAAGGGAGATCCCCATCTAAGCCATCTTGAGCCCTGGAGAAGAAGCAGGACATAAGTCCAATAAATAAATAAAGCATAAACTTGAAGATCAGGCATAGAATTCTAAACTATCATTTCCAAATGTCTCTTACGAATCCATAGGATTTTTGCAGGTACCCAGTGTTTCTAGTTTTTTTTTAAAGCTGTTCTACCACAAATGTCTCTTCAAGTGCCTCCATGCTGCTGCCATTTCTAAACAAACATGGTTACTGGAGTTTCCATGGCCATGAATAAGATAGCTGGCCAAGAGCTTTGGAGTGTGGTTGTTTCCTCGGTTCTGTCCCACAGAGACTGTGGTGCTCTGTGACTGCTGTACCTGCATTTTTTAGTAGCTACTTAAAGAATTGTATAATCTGGGAGTGATCATTGGAGTTGGCCACTGAGGAAGTTCTTATTCATGCATGAATGAGTAAAGAATGCAGGGTGAAGAATTTCCTCAGGACCTTAGAGCAGGGTTGCCCTAGGTTTAATCTTTGTTATGGCCTTACAGCCAGAAAGCGCAATACAGTATACATCAGATATGCATATCAGACGTATACAGAAACACACACCACAAAAACCTATGAATATAAATAAAAAGTAAGCCTAAAATACAACAAACTAACATTAAACAATAATAAAACTATCACAGAGACAATCACTAAGAATAATACTGTTCTTCCGTTGTAATGAGATGAGTAGAACAAATACAAGCACAACCTGGGAGGATACACCGGAGACTGGGTCAGACAGAAGAAGTGACAAATAAGTTTGTTCTCCCTACCATGGTATTTCTTCAGAAGGGGATAGATGAACGTCACCTGAAATTCCCTGTAAAGAGAGCAACCAAGGAGCGCGTGGCTCAGAGCTCCACAGAGGTGTCCCCACAGAGGGATAATTTTAGATGGCCCCACAGGCCAATGGAGGGCAGAGGGTCCAATCTGGCCAAGGTGGACGCTCGGTGAAATTTCAGAACTCAGATGGAAGAAAGGTAGGACAATGGCACATGCCCATTTGATAAAAATCCATGGACTATGGCATTTATTTATTTATCAAATTTATATGGCTGCCCACTCACTGAACATGACTCTGGGCGGTGTACAACTAACAATTAAAACAGCGTCACAATCATTAAATGGAACGAATGAATGAATGAAAGATTGCATTAGATACCAGGCTTAGACTAGTTTGGAAATCAGAACAGGGTAGCCATGGTTCAATGATTTGCTGAAGGAACCCGAAATGCGGATCTGGGGCCTGATAAAGCCCTCTTCCATGTTGGTTGGTTTCTCTTCAGATTGCCTAAATCTTTCCTGCCACCTCCCATTATTTCCATGGTGTGACCCTGGAATGCCACTCAGAGCCCTTGGCCTAGAAAAAATGGCATTCTCTTGCCACAGGGAAGGGCGTACTTCAGATCCGTTTCCCGGATCTGCGGATCTGTGTTATTTTCATCAAGGTGACAAAAATGCTGGCACAGCCCCAATTCTACCTGTTTCATACATGCAGGAGAGCTTGGGTCACCTCAGCGCAAAGCTGCTTTCTTCATTTGTCCCCCTTGTCCCCCAGTGGACACCCCTGGGATACTTGGCTGGAGTTCCTGCTTTAGGCTCAAAGCTTACTTTCTGCCAGTTGGGGACGTTCAGAAGGGCAAATCTATAAGGCAGCTTCCTGTATCCCTTCTTAAGCTAAATGTTTAGTGAAATGGGGCATGAGAGTGCTGGTGGTGAACTGGCATCATTGCAGTCAAAGGATGAGGGCATGTAATTACTGTTCAGGGCTTAGTGGTGTGATCAAGGTTGGTCTTCAGGCAGAGATCTGCAGACCCATTCAACTAAAGAAGTGGGAAACTGGCAATTTCAGCGCTTATAGTTTATCTCCTGTTTATTTACTTGTTTGCTAGATTTCTTTCCTGACTTTAATTCAGGAGCTGAAGCAGCTATAGGTAGTGCTCCTATTTCCCCTATAACAACAATCCTCTGAAGTAGGGCCGAGAGAGAATGATTGGCTCAAACGCAGCAGTCTGTTCTTACAGCGGCCAACCAACTACACAAGGAAGCCCACTAATCTCCCAACAGGTGACATCACACTGCCATCAAGGCTAGTAGCCATTGATTCCCATGACTTCCATAAATTCACACCACCACTCACTCCATCCGTCTGTCTGTCCATCTCTCTCTCTCTCTCTCTCTCTCTCTCTCTCTCTCTCACACACACACACACACACACACACACACACACACACTTCCTCTGGATGAAGGGCAGAGAGCAAGGGAAATTCCAGGGAAAACTTTTGGTTCCCCTTTGTCGGAAAGAGTCTTCCTCTTTGCCTGCACCCTTTGAAATTTGTGATGAAGGGTTTCATTCTTGAAACTTCTTGTAAATGTTTCTTCAACCAAAGTGTGCGAAAGCTAAGGCTTTTCACCTGCTTCCCTTGGCAGTGGAAATTTACTATTTTGTTCTCTGAAGCTTCCGCATTCCAGGGGCTTAATGCACTTGTAAAGCACCAGAACGTTTGGCATACAGTTCAGGAATCAAGTGGTTAATGTGCCATGTGCTCAAGAAAGGGTGCAGTTTTGCAAGTTTCTGCACTGGTGTGACATTCAGGCAGAATTGTATCTGGTGTCCATGGGCTCAACGGATATAATATGCAAATAATATGGTTGAAGGACCAAATTGTGCCTGCTGGGTCATAAATATTGCAGATTTGCTGGCTAGCTTTATGCTGATTTCTCTTTTTCTTTTAATTCTGTGGCTTCCATAGGAGGTATGTAGGGGTATGTGTGTATGTGTGTGTAGTACAACTGGGTAGTGCTTTGGACTGAAATTCCAAAAGGTGCTTAGGATGTATATATAGCACCTGTCTGCAGTATCTTAATGCAGCTGTGCCTTTGTCCAGAATCACTTGGCAGCTGCAATGGTCTTTTATTAGAACAACTAGAATTAGAATTTTTTTCTTCTTGAGAGCTAGACACTTCACTTCCTTAAAAGTGAATTTCTTGAAAAGAACAAAAGAGTACTTTGATTTAGAGCGCTCCAATCAAAAAGGATTTGGATCAGGCACTAATTTAAGCAAAGGCTTGGCTTCAGGTTGTGGATGGAGTGTCTCGGAGACTATATGATAAAAATAAGACTTTTTAAAAAACTTTTACATGTCAGGAATTAGGAAGAAAAATAAGTGTGAAGACTGGTTCATCCCCTTATCATAAACTTAAGTGTGTAATTGGAATCAACAGAAATGCATCTTACTGAACTTTGTTGATGGGTTTATGAATTCATCAATACAGGTAGTCCTTGACTTACGACCATTCGTTTACTGACCATTCAAAGTTATGACGGCGTTGAAAAAAGTGACTTATGACTGGTTCTCACAACCATCACAGCATCCCTGCAGTCATGTGATCAAAATTCAGGCGCTTGGCAACTGACATGTATTTATGATGGTTGCAGCATCCGAGGGTCATGTGATTGCCATTTGTGACCTTCCCAGCAAAGTCAACAGGGGAAGCTGGATTCGCTTAACAACCATGTGTTTCACTTAACAACCATGTGATTCACTTAATGACCACAGCAAAAAAGGTTGTAAAATCAGGCTTACTTAACAATTGCCACGCTTAGCGATGGAAGTTCCAATCCCAATTGTGGTCGTAAGTCAAGGAGCACCTGTGATCCATTATTTGCCTGCTACTTAATTGTGTATTCTGTTTTTTCCCCCTCAATTTGTTAGCTGAATAATTTTCATGAAATCTTATGCTCTTTGGAGCTTAACAGAAAGTTAATGAAACTATTGTGCCAGGAAGCATCTCTCAAAACTCCCCAGCGAAAGTGTTTCTTGCTCTAATTTGGTTATAGATGAGGGGGGGAAAAAAACCCTTATTGCTCTTATTTTTGTTTACACAGTAGCAGAGGGGATTAAAAAAAAGATTAAGGGTGTTTTAGTGTGCATGAAAAGCTCCTATTGTTTGTATTGAACAAATGAAACGATTGCATGAAATTCAATTTTCCCACAAGTATAGGCTGTAATTTTTGAGAATCGTTTCACAGCTGGATTATCTTTGATTCCCAAAGGGCAAGTTCTATACTTTTAAGATAATTTATAGCACATGATGCTGTAATTAGACATGTTTAGCCTCAAGAGGAGCCAGAGGTGTCCACATGTGTGTGTATACATGTGTGTCAAAAAAATCCAGTTGGTGAATGTGACTGCATGAGCAAAGCCCCACCCTTTTTGTATGTGTGTTGTGTGTGTGATGCCCTACCCTTGTTGTAAAATGTGTTGTGTAAGGTTTTTTTGTAAAATATGTGTTTTGTGTGTGTGATGACTGTAAAAAAAAGAAGCAGGGTTTTAATCACACAGTTGCGGTTGTGGATATGTATTTGTTCACTCCCCTGTGAAGACCCTCGCCCCTTTCAGTGCACCCAGAATCTACCTACATATAGATAGAAGAAGGTCCCCCCCAAGAATTGTTTAATTTGGATAAGTAAAGAATACAACAGTTGGCAATGGAGGTAAAACTCCAAGTCCTTTAAAAACCTCTTGGGATTAAAAAATAAAATGGCAGCTAGTGTTTCTTGATCAGAGTTTCCAGTCCTCTGTGACCAGTATTTCATGTGCTTTACTGTGTTGATATCAAATCACTGAGAAATTGAACTTAGCTACTGGGCTTAGTCTGCTGCCCCTCCTAATCCTCCAATTAGTCAATCCAGCAAATAATACAGGCAGCGTAAAAACTCTCCATACATTAAGTGAGATTCGCCCATTTTGTATTGATTTCTAGATTATACCTCCAGACAGTGTTTCTCAACCTTGGCAAACTTTAAGACCTGTGGACTTCAACTCTTCTGGGAGTTGAAGTCCACAGGTCTTAAAGTTTGCCAAGGTTGAGAAACACTACTGTAGAAGCTCTCTATTCTCCTCCCTTGCCATCACATATTAAAACTAAAGTGAACATGCTCATGGTATGTTCAAATATGAGGCAATGAGGCCAGTCCTGTTCACTGATGCTGTGCAACAGCAGAGTCAGAAATCAAAGTGTTTAGGGGCCAGCTCAGAGAAATTTCCTCGCATCTGTGAATGCTCTGTTTTGGAGGTGGATCTTTTCTGCTCTGGATGGCTCACATGGGGGCAGACTCCCCTCATAGAATAACAGGAGGTACCATCTTTTGCAGCCTATTTTCTTTTTTCTTTTTCTTTAGTTCTGTTAACTATGTGCCAGATAAAAAGGTGGGGTATAAAAAAAACTAATGAATGCACACAATTTTCTTTTATTATTGTATGCGCTGCTTCCTCATCCTCTCGTCCCCTTTGACCTTGAAGTAGTTCACATGCTTCAGGCAGCCCACCCCAGGTATCTCCCAGCCTGGCTGCTGCTTGTGCAAACAATGAGTAAGAGGAGTTGTAGTACCATGTCAGTTGGAGGGCACTGGGTTGGGGAAGGCAGTCCTAAAGCAAGCGACCTTGCTCCTGAAAAGGCTTGATCCTCCTCCTCCTCCTCAGTTTTATATTACTGTTTCTCAGGAGGGCCTAGAGCTGTACCAAAAATAGTAAAATATCTTAAAAGTTGCTTTTATTTTTGATTATTTTTTGTTTATTTTTTATTTTCTATCCTGCCTTTATTATTTTTATAAATAACTCAAGGCAGCAAACATACCTAATACTCCTTCCTCCTCCTATTTTCCCCACAACAACAACCCTGTGAGGTGAGTTGGACTGAGAGAGAGGGACCGGCCCAAGGTCACCCAGCCGGCTTTCATGCTTTACCCGTTATGTACTTGTTATAAATTTGTTCCCAAGAAGCTGGAAAACTGCAACCTGGAGTAACTCTCTGTAGGCCGGGCTAATGTTTCAGGAGTCTAGCGCGCATGGTTTTCATTCCAGATATTGCGTTCTTAGTTGGGCGCCTTCCAACTCAAGCTCTTCAGTGTTGTTTAATTGTTCTATGGGTTGGGCTGATCTAGACCTGAGCAGCTAGTTGCTTGTACCAAACAGAAACAGTAGGATTGTGCTAACGAAGGCTGACTTTGCCTGTTTTAGGACATTTGTTTGCATCTTGCATCCATGGACTTTCTGTCTCTTTCAGAGCAAGTTTGCTTTCTGTGCGGGGTGAAAGAGCTGAGAAAATCTAAAAACTCTGCAGAGTCCCTTCTGCAGGCTTCTGTATCTGGTCGCATAAAGATCTGATTAATAATGGTCTGGAATGAACACACACAGGCCTCTGTCTACTCGGGTGTGAATGTACAGCACTACTGTGCTCAATATTTGGGAATCACCCCTCGGCTCTGATACATGAGTGCACAAGAGTGAAGCAGACAGACAGATAATGGTAATGCTTTGAAAGAGATAGCCTTAGTCTGTTTTAGAAGATAAAAATGAACAGCGAACAAAATCCATAGCTGCAAAGATTAATCTCTCTTTTATGATCACCCAGAATAGGGTGCAAGATTGCAAATCTCTCCAGAAATCTTCATCAGGTTTGGCTAGTGATGAAATTGAACCAGGAGGTTGTGAGTGGAAAAAAAATGCATCGAAAACTAAGCAAGATGGCAGGGTCCCCAGCCCTAGTTGTAAACATTACAATTGTAGAAATCCAGTTACGTAGCAAGGAACACGGTTGATGAGGTTTTCAGGGAGATGTACCTGTAATAAAATACGAGTGGCAGTTTTCTCTCTGAAACAGGAAAACCAAGCCACCATTCATTTTTGCAATTAGCATTCATCAGAACCTACAAGCTAATTATACATCAACAGCAAAGGAAAAAAATAGCATTGAGATGGCAATTGTTTTCACTGGGTTAGCTTCTAAATCTTTTATCAGGGTCAGTCACAGAGAAATGACGTAGGTGAAGTGTTTCCTGGTGGAATATCTTTAATTAATTTCAGTTAATTAATTTTATAGGTGTTTAATGTCAGGCTGAAGTTTCAAAGCGACTTCTCTCCAACTGAAAAACACCTAGCACTGCATAGCCCAATTTATACCCCCATCGAGGTAGCACCGTAGCTCTAGGATCAGGGCCTAATTTTCAATGCCAGGAGAGTTCCAGGATTTTCAAGTGCTGTTGTAAAGGTGGCACACCCAAGCTGATGGAAGGGGTGGTTTCTATTGCTCAGTTCTCGGCTTTTAAGTTGAGGTGGGAGTGGCGTTGGCTAATACAATGAGGACACAGTTCAGTCTTCGGTGTGCAGTTGCCTGATGGTGAATGTGAGTGAGTGCTTGGAAAAGGTAAGTGAAGCTGGTTAAATGATTCTGGAGCTGTAGGAGGAGGTTCACCTGGAATACTTGATCGGGACAGGTAAGAGAAGCTATAGGAGAAAAACTTTAGGCTTAGTAAATATAGATTATTATCAGGGAGAAAGAGAAAATGTAAAGAGCTAACTTGGAATTCCTGGTACATTTAGAATCTTATCTCTTTAAGATGGATTACTTAAACAGACTGGTATTTACCTTAGTTATGCCAAGCTCATCACCACAAGAAGCTGTTTCTGGTGCTTCAGTTTTTAGCCAGATGCCCTTAAGTCTTTTCCAATACAATAATTAATATTTCTGCCCATAGTTTTAAAGTCTGTATATTATTGCCAGCACAGCAGCCCCAGCTTTGGATGAAACCTCCCAGTGTAACAGTTCTGTGGGCTGCCTTGCAGATACCTTAAGAAAAGATGTTGGTATGTAAATAAAATGCCTGAAATGTCCTCAGATCTGAACTACTTACCTTCACTTATATCCAGTATCTTCTGAGAGGGAATTGTTAAGGTTGGTTCCAAAACTGGGCCATTCAAACAGATCTCAAGTGCTTATATAATTGAAATGGTTTCATATTTTTCTTTACTTTCTTCTTAAAATTATGCTGCTTTGCATTCTTTCCCAAAGATTTTGGAATTATTTGGCCTCCAGAGACCCAGGAAATTTGGCCTTGTTTATTATGAGTGTTGGGAGAAGTGGGAATAAGTGCAAAAGCTTTGCAGAGGGTTCGTGTGCCATTTCGTCTGAAAAACCCTACCTGAGTCCTGCCCGCTTTTTGAATATGGTCCTTGGTATGCCAGGTAAGAGAGCCAGTTTGGTGTAGAGGTTAAGGCAGCAGGCTAGAAACCAGGAGACTGTGAGTTCTTGTCCCACCTTGGACACAAAGCCAGCTGGGTGACCTTGGGCCAGTCGCTCCCTCTCAGCCCTGGGAAAGAGGCAATGGCAAACCACTTCTGAAACACCTTGCCAAGAAAGGTGTTTTTTCCAGGTAGTCTCTGAGAATCGGGTACGATTGAACAGATTAAAAACAAAAAGCCATATAAAGCCTGGTAAGGATCTAGAGTTGGCATATGGCAGTCATTCTTTGGAGCACTAAGGCAAATTGGCTTCTGCTGCTATAAATTACAGCTGACCCCATGCTGCCTTGCATTAAGCAACAACAGAGGATGTGTCTGTTCATTCAAGCCTTTATAGGATTCCAGCTGCTCTTAGATCAGGCTGCCTTTCAATCTGCTTTTTTAAAATGATCTGTATTTTTAATTTTTATATTTTTCTGAAGAGTGAGGATTGTTTTTATCTTTTGTATGCAGCTTTGGCCTTCTGTGGGAATGACAACCAATAGTGGAGTCCAAATAAGGCATTTTCAAGAAAAGACATACCTGTGAAGTACATTTGTGAACCCATTATTTATTTATTTTTTAAAGAGTCCTTGTCAAAATACAATATTTGAACTTTCCAGAGGGAACTTAATTTTACTTGTTAAAGGTATAACAAGTAAGTAATGATAACCTCCCAAGGACTAGCAGAAGGTCAGATTTCCCCAATCTGCTTGTCATGTGGCTGGGAATTTGGGACTTGCAGGCTGTAGGTCTGGCTACTATAGGCTACTATTGGTCCAGCTTCCCCTTCAAATGTACAGAAGGACATCAGGCTCGGGAAGTAGACCTATAGTATTACAATTTCATTTGAATTAGAGCAGTGTTTTTTCAAACTTGGCAACTTTAAGATGTGTGGACTTCAAGTCCCAGAACTCCTGAGCCAGCATATTATTTTGGCTGCATTTTTTTGCTTGTCCATTCTCACTGTCTTTGCATTTTCAAAATTTATTTTTAAAAGAGATTAGAATTGTGGTGGAATTCTCATGGATAGGGTGTAGTGTTCTTGGACATACCCAGTTACATAGGGTGTGTGCAAATGTCTTCTTTTTGATTTATACAACTATCTCTACAGCAATTGGCAACTCTTTGGCTCTCCACTCTTTGATGAAGCTTGTTTAAGACTGGGAAGTGTGGGGAGCCAATAAGTGTAGGAATGTTGAAAAGACATGTGACAGAAAACTGTCACAGCATCTCTGTCCCCTCCAACAAGAAATAAACTCAAAAACGCTATAAACAGCTGGAACGCAAAGCAAAACATCTGCAAAAAACTTGATCTCTGCTTTGGTACTCATCTTCCTAAGCTTGGAGAACTTCAGCTAGACAACATCCTTTCAACTAACGCTTTGGGTGGTTAGGGTTGGAAACCAGCAACTTGAGATCATATTTTATTGCTAACCATCAATGTGGCTTGCTTGTTTTTGGTGTAGCATGTTATGTGAACCCAGACATGGTTTATAAAACATGGGTTTTGATTTAGTATTCTGTGTGAACCTAGCCAATGACAGCTTGTTTTCAGCTCAGCCAAATGGTGGCTTAGTGTGAATTCTCTTTTGTATCTCATTTGGTAGCTTCTGGATTTGAAACAGAATGCTAGACTTGCATCGCTTTCTTGAAAGGCACAATATATAAATTTTCAGAAGGACCATGCAGCAGTCTGTTTGCACTGAGAGTCATGAATTAAAACTGAAAATAAAAAAACAAAAAAGATGCAAACACTGGAACAAGGACTTTTATTGGTGAGAGGTTAGCTTCATCAGCTATGGAAAATCGGTGCGCTACATGCCCTCATTGAAGATATATCTTTATATAAATTTAATTAAAGTGGCTGAAAATTAAATTTTGCACAGATTCAGCTAAGCAAGAATGACCGGGAAGGTTTATTCTGAAGACTATAGCCTTTTCATAACAGTGACTCAGATGTACTTGTCTGTTGTTGCTCAGGTTGTTCAGTGCACTTAGCCATGCTTTGTTTAACCCTGGTTCACTGAAGAAACCCTGCTTGATGGGGTTTGCACAACTGCCTCAGTACTGGATAGATTAACATGAGGTGTGAACCAGTTTGTGTAGTAATGATGGTAACTATTTTGGTTTCCTAATTTGGATCCTGCTTTATCTGCCTGAGTATCTAATTTCATGTCTCTGCAATGCCAAGACATACAGTGGTGTTGGCATGGAGAATGCCCATTTCTACATGCTTATTTGCTTGCTGGTTAAGCCTTAGAATTATCAATCACTCCCTTCCTTGTTAATCAAAGCTGGAGTATCTTCTTAAGGAACCTTTCTGCCTTAATGTGCTTCAGATGGTGTTGGACTGTAACTTCCTTTGACCCCAGCGGTGATAATGGGAGTTCTTATCCAATGTATCCGAGGGGCCGAAGATCAAGGAAGATTGTTCTGAGGCAATACACACATACCAGATGCTACTGTTAAATCAGGTCAGGCTGTCAATGCAGCATATAGCAGATGAAAAAATGCCATTGGCAATATGTGCAATAAATAGCTGGTAGTGAAAGCTGAAGCAATAATCACTGGTGTGAGAAGGGGATGAATTGCAAGTACATAATGCTGTTCAGCGAGCAGACATAGCAGAAGTCATGTTTCTTTGATTGAAAAATTGTCCCCTTGGCGAGCATCTCTAATGGTGGTGGTGGGGAGGGGACAAGGAACATGTGAAAACAGCAATGAAGCTTTTTTTCTTGGCCAGTTTTCAGCCCTCTGCTGGGTTTGCAGAGTCCCAGACAATGTTGGACACATGACTGGCTTGTGCACCACCAAGCAACAGCAAAACAAACAACTAAAAGGATGAAGCACCACCCATGCAAATGCATCAGTAGGACAAAGTGGTGACCTCCTATGATCCCTCTAAAAGTGAGGCCTGCTGACTATATTGAGCAGCTCAAGATTGCAGGAATCCCCAACATTTTTGGTCTGGGGGCTGTTTGAGAGCATCTTGTAGGTACTCAAAGAAAATGGCTGCCAATTGGAGGCTTTCACAGATGGGGGAGGTCAGAATTGTTAAGATGGCAGATGCAGCATTGTGTTAATGTGTCTACCATTTTGCCTGTTTTGATTCCCTTATCCTCCCTCCCTCCCTCCCTCCCTCCCTCACACACACACACGCACACACACACACACACACACAGACTGTTGATGCACCTTCAGCTTCCCAATAACTTGAATGAATGAAGACAGCTAGGAATTAAATCTATATTATTAGAACCTAGGAATGGAAGCCATTACAACCAGTTGACAGTGAGTGAGTGAAAGAGGTGCTACAGAATTCATACCCATTCCCAATTTAGAGCCTTCTCATGCTCTTTCTGCTTTTTTCTTTTGTCTTGCTTTCTCACACTTCAGAAACTGGTGGTTGAACCATTAGTTGAAAGTAGTTGTATGTTTACATTCTCTGCATTCCTGCTCTGAAAATGTAAACAGTTGATTTTGGAATCCAGCAGTGTGAGTGTGCAACAACCAAACCAACCTCCATGAGAATTTCCAGTCACTAACAGAACCCTTTCTGTTCACACAAAGACTGCTGTAGTGAGTAAGTGTAGCAAGGCTTCTCTTTTGCTGTACCTGGAACAGCATCCCCCAGAGATTCATACAGCTCCCACCCGACTCACCTTTGAACAACCCTTAAAAAACTGGTTGTTCTGCCAAGTCTTCAGTTAGTGTGTGAACAGGCCCTTTTAAGTCAGGTGAGTGTTTTTTGGATTGTTCCCTCCAGGCAACTGCTTTTCTTTTTATATTATATTGTTTTTACCTGTTTTTCATTGTGAAGCCACTCAGATTCGTTCTGGAGTTGGATGGCCTAGAAATCGGATGGATGGACGGACAGACCAACCAACTAACCAGAAAGGAAACAGATGAAGTTGATCCCAGCCATCCTCTCTCCCCTCCCCTCTGTTTAAGCTTATTATCAATCTCTACCTTTTTGTCTTTTCTTTTTTTTTTTTGGATAGATTGGCATATTTACAAAGTGCTTGGGTATAGCCATTCACCATTTTCATTTTTTAAACTGACAGTCTTGCAAATGAAGGTTTTTCCAATGGCTGTTGTTCTTCTTTGCAATGTTCTAGTTACTGTTTTGTTGCTGCTGATACCACAGTTGGGACTTCAGTTGCTTCAGTCGCTAAGTGATGCAGTCATTAAGGGAGGCATCATGTTGCTCTGCCCAATTTTACGACTTTTTCCGCTATGGTCGTTAAACGAATCATGTGGTCATTAAGCTTCCCCCATTGATCTTGTTTGTCGGAAGCTGGCTGGGAAGGTTGCAACTGGCAATCACATGACCCTGGGACACTGCAACTATGATAAATGCATGCTGGTTGCCAAGCGCCCGATTTTGGTCACATCACCACAGGGACGCTGTGATGGTCATAAGTGTGAGGACTGTTGCAAGTTACTTTTCCCAGCACGGTTGCAACTTCGAATGGTTGCTAAGTGAACAGCCGTAAGTCAGGGACCACATGAATAATGTCCAAGTAGAGTAGGGTGGAGGGCCTGGCAGTGCTGTGAGGCACATACGGTATTGCCTCTGGGCATTGTAGTTGGGATCTGCAGGTTGCTTTGCTCCCATTGATTCAACTTGTGGTAGCTTGCAAGGACTCCATTATAGTTTAGCCTAAACTATATTTTTGGTTCCTAGTATCCCTTAGCGCAGTGTTCCTCAACCTTGGCAACTTTAAGATGTGTGGATTTCAACTCCCAGAATTCCCTAGCCAGCCCCATGCTGGCTGGGGAATTCTGGGAATTGACGTCCACACATCTTAAAGTTGCCAAGGTTGAGAAGCACTGCAGTAAGGGATCCTAGTGGCAAGTTCATAAATATCCAGTCTTGGTGACCTGCCATAAACAGTGGCTGAGAAAGCAAGTAATTAAAATGATTGCATAAGTAACTGGACTGTCATCACCATTTGAGCCAACTATTTATACCAATTTGCCGCCCGAAGCAAATAGGTTGAGAAAAACCAAACACGTTCCTTTTTAACCATGTAGCTGCCAGAGGAAAAATAGATGAAGATGCAGGCAGCTGCAGCTCTTAGCTATCGTTAGCGTGTCGACAGTTTCATTTATGGCTCTTACCGTTATGAGAGAGGATGTGGATTTTTTGCCTCATGGGATTTGCTTGGGGCATTCTGGTGATTGATAGGCAGACGAGGAAGCGTATAGAGCATTTGCTCTCTGCTGGTGGGAGAGCTAGCCTTGCTGTCCCTTAACTGAAACCTTACTATGTTTTGGTTCCGCTGTAAGTTCCCCTAATAAGCCACGCTGTGAGTAAGTGACTGGTGCGCAGATATATGTTCCTAGTTTGCTCCATCTTTTGAACAGTCGCGCTTATTGCATCTGAGCAAGCTGCCCTGGTAAGTCAGCCAGGTTGGTGAAGGACTCCTGGCATTCTCTGGGGATATCATAGCTTGGGATAACACAAAGAACTCTCCCCTTCTTCGTCTGCTTATCGACTCGTGTGTGAACTGGTCTGTTGCTCCTTCCCATCCTAGCTTGTGAAATCAGAATTTTTGGCCTCGAATAGTATGTAAATGTAGCCTGACCTGGTTTGCATAATGCAGTAAGCCACATTTCAGTTTGGCTTAGCTTGTCATTGTGAATATAAACCGTGGTTAAGGAGTACCTTGATTGCTGTTTGTACTCGTGGTTTCTTTTAAATTAACTTAGATGGGGTCCAGTATATCATCTGAACCTGGATAAATGGCGAATTTATAGTTTAAGCAGCTGTTAGTCCTCCAAGGTAAGATGTGGGGAAACAACGTCCATACAATGGAGCAAGTCCTCCTCTTTGGCTTTTTACACCCTTGCTGATGTGTAGGTGATTTTCAAAACAAAGAGATGGGGGATGAAATCCCACCCCCATAATGCAGTGACCCCACCCCTGGGTTTATTAATTCTGGATTAGATTAGCCATGGATGTAGCTCCATAATTCACATTTGCACAATGAAACTGGAAGGCAGGGATTAAAATCTCAGGTTGATGCTGAAGCCTCCTTGGTAACCTGAGGCAAGCTGCTGTTGCCATGATTGGATTTCCTAAAATGAAAATATTACTGCTTTTTCTTAAAATTGCCATCACTCAGTGATTAAGATTTGCAGTTGACACAACATGCTAGATTCAGCTAAAATGGAGTGGGTACTTCGCAGTTCAACATGTTGTGTGAACTCAGCCATTACCGTAGCATGTTGGGTGAACCAGGTTGTTTGTTTGTTTTATTCATTCATTCAATTTATATTGCTGCCCATCTCAAACTAGTGACTCTGGGTGGCTATTTTCTATCCGCCGTTATTATTTTTGTTAATAAATAACTCAAGGCGGCGAACATACCAAATACTCCTTCCTCCTCCTGTTTTCCCCACAACAACAACCCTGTGAGGTGAGTTGGGCTGAGAGAGAGGGACTGGCCCCAGGTCACCCAGCCAGCTTTCAGGCCTAAGGCGGGACTAGAACTCTCATACCATGCCTGATTGGCTCTTGGGCTGAGAGAGAGGGACTGGCCCCAGGTCACCCAGCCAGCTTTTAGGCCTAAGGTGGGACTAGAACTCTCATACCACGCCTGATTGGCTCTTGGGCTGAGAGAGAGGGACTGGCCCAAGGTCACCCAGCCAGCTTTCACAATAAGCCATATTGTAGAATGACAGATGGGCTTTAAAACTGGAGCTGCTCTTGCCTCAGCATCTCTATTGTTCCCACTGTGTTTTTCATTCTCTTGGATATGCAGGAGAGTTGAAAACAGCCTGTGATATAGGAAGAGTTAGCTTTCTCCACCTTGCATGCAATGGGTTTGATCATGATCAAGGGTTTTTTTTTGGTTAATTCCAAGTGGTAGTAATAATAAGAATAATAGGAAATGATAGCCTGAACAAAATGGGGGGGGGGGAGCTAATAAATCATGACCAGTTGTGGTGTGTTGTGTTGTTTCATCTGGGGATGCATCTACTTGTTGAGTGCCATAACCATGGTCGACGGTATACTACGGTTAGTATGTTGCACCAACATAGTAATAGACTTTTGGTGGGGAAGTGTCCAGCATTTGGGTAGGAAAAATGCAGGGCACAAGTAGAGAATGGGGAAGACCTTGGCTTGGCAGTGCTATTGTGAAAAGAATCTAGGTGTCCTAGTAGATCACAGGCTGAACATGATCTAGTAATGTGGTGCAACTGCTAAAAAGGCAAAGGCAATATTGGGGCGCCTTTACAGGAACACAGAGTCCAGATCACAGGAAGTAATTGTTCACTCTGCTTTGCCCTGGTCAGGCCTCACTTGGAAAACCCTGTTCAGCTGCTTAAAAGTGAAGCCATTAGTGGACAGCTAGGACCACTGAATGAAGCAGAGCTTAACAGAGCAGAGAAGCTGCACACAGAAAAAGAATATTATCTAAAATAGCTTTAATGAGCATGTTAGAGAAATATAGGTTATTGATCTTACACACTTAGCCCATCCAAGCATAAAGAATTACACACTTAGACAAAGTAGGTTCAAAAGTAAGTAAAAGGAGTCTTACTGATTTATTTGGTTCAGTTACATCCATCCTCAATAGAAAACGATGTTCCTTGTTTCTTCTGTTCTTTCCCTAAACTTAATGAACTCTCAGCCCTCATTCCTGCCAAGAGCTGCATGGAGAAAAGGGGGAAAATCTTATTCAAGGCCCAAGCATGTGGCCAAGACGGAGGGAGAGCAGCAAAAGCATGCTGCCTCCTCGACGGTAGAAGGAGGAAGAAAGAAGAAGTGGGAGGGACAACAAACAGCTTCCTCAAGAAGCACAGAGAGTTGCATCATGGGACAAACTCATTTACATGCTAATGAGGCATGCCGATTTGCCAGGACCTCCAACAAAAAGGACACCAACAAACTGGAGCAAGTTCAGAGGAGGGCTGTGAAGGTGGTGTGGGAGTAGAAATCAAATTCTACAAGGAATGGTTTAAGAAATTGTTTCATTGGCAGAAAAGACGAACGAAGGAAGATACAATAGCAGCCTTCAGATACCAAAGGGTTGTCATTAGAGGAGGGAATGGACTTGTCCTCTGTTGCTCTAGAGAGCAGGACCAGAACCAGTGGGTTAAAGGTAAGGGAAGTAGATTTAGATTAGATATGAGGGGAATTTCCTGAGGTCAAGAGCTACTTCCTGAGAACTGGTATGTTCTCCTTCAGTGCAGGTCTTCAAACAGAGGCTAGCTAGGCATCTGCCTGAAATGCTTTAGCAGATCCTTCGCTGAGCAAAGGGCTGGACCAGGTGACCAATGAGGAACCTTCCAACGCTGTGATTCTGTGATAAGAGAGCAGCACTTGCCAATCATAAAATCAATGCTGTAGGAGATGTTGTGAATAGGGAGCAACAGATTGCGTTGTTAGCTGCATTGCTGACAGCACCAAGTCCAGCAATAAATGTCACTTCTGTCTCTTATGTCAGCACTTCCCATGTATAGGGGATCCAATTAAGTTAATTGCTGGGTTTATCAGCCTTACCTTGCCAGATAGCTGTATCTAGTGGTACCCTTTTTCAACATGTACATTGAGTCCTGCTGGACAAAGAAATCAGCATGACATTTTAAGTACCCCGTTGACATGTTTTTCTCCTGAGTTTTTAAGATTGAATAAAAGCTGTGAGAGTCTTTCCTGCTTTCTACCTTCCTGAGATTTGTTTGGAAGTAACTCACCTAGCAGGCAGTTTTGGGACACACGGCAGGGTGTGGAAAGCTCACTCCTACTACTTTGCAGCTGTTCATCACAAGGAAAAATGGATGGTTGCAGTTCCTTTGAACTAGCTGTGCAAATACCATCTTGAGGAACATCATGGCTGAGGACATGTTTTGAAGCGGGTGGACATTAAGGCCATGAAAGATCCAGGTTTCACACTGATGAAGAAAATCTGTAAGCCAGTCATGCCATACCTGACACCCTCCAGATGTATGAGGACTACACTACCCCAAATCTCTCCTAAGCTTGTACCCACCATTACAGCTGTGGATGACACAGCAGTTGTTTAAGAATAAGTGAAATGTCCGTTTCAATTCTCCTCAGTTTCTTGTTCTTCTCATTATAACTTTTTTCTACTGGTAATTTCTTTTATAAGATATTCTGCATCCAGCCTGTATGTGTTTTTCCCAATGCGTGTAATTTCATCTTCCTAATGTGTGTGTGATAGTTTTTCTTAATACATGCCCCCATAATATAAACACAGATGTGATACGATTGTATATTAGGATAGTGCCAGAACTTTCTGAAAAAGATGGAATTTGGCATGGAAGTAGAATCTGCTTTGTGTATAAGATTTGGAGGTATTAATCAGATAAGTTTATAAGATAATTGGGACTGACTGAATTCCTCCACAATTCTTATGTGACATGCAAGAGGAATAAGTAATTACAGCGAAAATCTGTTCTCTTGAATTTGTCTGCAGCAATTGAGAAATATGTTCTGGAGTAAAGCTCATAATGTCAAGATCTGATACATTCTAGGGCCGTGTTTCAGAGGATTTGCATGAAAAAGTAGAAATAAGGTCATTTGTTTGTTTTTGGTTTTGGCCAAAGCAGTTAGTTCTGCCGTAATTTATTAGTTAGAGTGACAGCATCATCTAGTAAGGTTTCATGCCTGTAAATAAAGTGCTGAGTTGTTTCTTTGAGGTTATTTGGAGAAGTGGGTAGAGGATGTTTTGCATCCGCTCGTATACTTCTTCAAAGTATATAGGTTTGTGCCTGGGGAATAAAATGTTTATTTTTAGCCTATTTTTAGATTGTGCTAAAGAGGGGAAAAAGAAATCATTTTCTAGCTCAGAAGCAGCAGCTTTGGGATTAAAGAAAATTGCACACTGGTGGTGTTCTGTTCCCACAGGAAGGGACAAAAAAAAGCTTATGGCCAACCAACCAACCATCCACAACAAAAACTCCTCATTTTTTAAAGAGAGGTTGGTTATTCTGTGCAAGTTCACTCTTACAGAAAGGTATTAGGAATAATTTCTCTGAGAGAAACTTTGAAAGTAGCTATTCGAACATTGTGGGCTAATATTTATTTTCGTTGGGATGATAAGCATGTTTTGAGATTGACCTGGGCCAACTGGGGTGTGTGGTCAGCCTATCTGTAACTCTAAAGCAGCGTTTCTCAACCTTGGCAACTTTCAGGTGTGCTGGCTGAGGAATTCTGGGAGTTGAAGTCCACACACCTGAAAGTTGCCAAGGTTGAGAAACACTGCCTTAAAGGTTTCTGCCAAAGTTGGGTGGCCAGTTTTGCAACCTGTGAGTTGTCATGCTGAATATTGCTCCAGGGATGGCCACGTTTTAACATCCAGGCAGTTCCTAACTCAAAATACGCCTTGCAATCAGCCATTTGGGCCACGAGGTGGCCTGTTTCAAAAGGTAAAGCAGCATCTTCACGAGGAGATTCCAGCAAAACCACATAAAACGTTCGCAGGTTTTCCAGATCTCCTGAGGACTCCAGAGGGAACCTTTCCCTGGTGACTGGATACTGTGTATAATGCCCATCTTCAGGCTTAGTTTAAATTGCAGACCTCATGGCTGAAATATCTGAACTGATGATCTGGACTTGCATTTCCTCTGATGCAAGCTTTTATTCCCGAACACACCTGTGAAAGGTAGTTGAGGGAAGCAGGAAAGCTGGCATTTCTTTGCTGTTCTCTGATGCTCAGGCCATGCATTCCCTGTCTATAACTGTCCCTCGTAGCTTGAGGAAGAAAACAGGAAAAAAAAAGGTGTTGGAAAAGAAGGTGAGACTGAGTTTGCACACAGTGCTTAACTGTGTCATAATTTGTTTAATTAGCTTTGGGGGGGGAAGGGGAAGCAGGTAGCATTTTAACTTTTATTGCTTCTTGGTATGTTTGGGGTATAAACCTGCATATATGTGATAATAATAAAAAATAGAAAACAAATTAGGACTGCCCTATGCCCAAAATACCAACCAATGTGTAGTTCAGGACTTTGCTCACTCTTTAAAGTTGTGAACGTTTTAATCAATTCTGATTATTTTGAGAGTTGGCCTCTTTCACTGCAGGGGAAGTGTGCCTTTGTGAAGGTAATTTCTTCTCCTGTTGCCTTTTTCCCAGTATTTCCCTTTGTAATGTATTTGCTTTAAATAACCAAGAGAGATTCTCTGCACCACAAGGTATTTGAAGCATATTTTAGTGCAGTCAAACCTTTTTCCTTTGAAAACATTTCCCCGATGATTAAAGTATTATCCCGATCCGTTTTAAAACACCAGTGTGATAAATCGGCTTAAAAATTGATCTTACAAAGGTGCTCAGTTTTCTCTAAACTTAATCCCATTTTTGGATTTTTTTCCCTTTCCATTCATAAATAAGACAGGCTTTGGGCTGGCTTCTACTTAAACAGACAAACAAACAAACTACTAGAACAACAATTCAAGGCAGGAGCAAAGAAGGCCAACATATGTTTCTAGGTGGCAACTGGTCTTGCATTTATCCAGTTCCTAAAAACTGAAAAAAAAGATGCATACCTCAGATTACCTTCTGTGTCTTCTACATTTTGTAGCCTCATGAAAATTCTGGAGAACTGAGAAAGCTTATATATACCAACTGATGAAAGAGAATGGTTTTCAGATTCCCTTTCAAAGGAGAAAAGAATTTGGGTGATAGTCTAATAAATAGTTTATTAGAAGTGTTGGGCTTAATTAATTGTGAGGCAGCAAAGATGCATAGATGTATGTGTCTGTTCTGTCTTTTACTGCCCAGCGATTCTTTACTGGTTCTGAATGGAGCTTATAGTCCTTCTAAACCAGCGTTTCTCAACCTTGGCAACTTTAAGATGCGTGGACTTCAACTCCCAGAATTCCCCAGCTGGGGAATTCTGGGAGTTGAAGTCCACGCATCTTAAAGTTGCCAAGGTTGAGAAACACTGTTCTAAGGAGAAGTTCTGTCCTATTTAACCTAAATTTTCTTCATTTCAGAAACATAATATAGTTTCCCAGCTTGCTTCCCCAATTGACCTGCAGTTTCTAGAATTCTGCTGTTATAGTTGATAGATTTGGTAATTGTTGGAAAACTATTTTTTTCCCTTTCCAGTTTGAAAGGTCTCTCCAAGGCCTGTCAGGCCACGAGAAGATTAATTAGCTGAAACACATTTTAAAAGACAAACAATACAGGTGATCAATAATAGTAGCATCAGAGATGGAGACTAAAACCTTCAAGTGCTCAGTGGAATGAAATGGCTTTAATCAATTTCTGGGAGGTCAGGAATGAAAAAACCTCCTGAGGCTACCTGTGCCTTGGAGAAAGAAAGAGAATCCAACAAGGTGCCAGTCATGCTTTCTCAGGAGAAAGTAAAATACGGGTGAGGTACAGTTGAACTAGGGATAGCTCCTTTGGGGCCCACTGGATATATTTGCAGTTTGGGCAGCTATTTATGAGAAGATTAAGAACTTCCTTGCCACAGGAGCAAAGAAAAACTATTATTTATGTGCCTGGGAACTATTGGAAGTAAAAGATGATGCACTGAGGCTGTTTTTCTTCTTCTTCTGCAGCATCCCAGCTTCCAGCTTAATCATCTAAACCAGTGTTTCTCAACCTTGGCAACCTTAAGATGTGTGGACTTCAATTCCAAGAATTCCCCAGCCAGCTTCTTAAACTTTCCAAGGTTGAAAACACTGATCTAAAACACTAAACAGATTTTTTCATAATGTGAGGGGAGGAAGACAGCCTGGGACCTTGTCAATGTACCCATAGACACCTCCTTTGCTGCCTACTCCATCTGTGCTTGGGCTGTACCACTTCAGAGTACAATGGTAGGCTTATAATTTGGAGTGCTCTTGAGTGTGAAAGTACTCCATGCTCTGCACACCCTTATAAGTTGAATGAATAAATAATCAGGAACCAGGAAGAAAAGTTAAAATCTAGCTTCTTTCTAGAATGTGTATAGGATACTTTTCCCAAGAAGTTTCAAGCAGGTGAGTTCACACCTGCAGTTGAAAGTAATAATGTCAGGTTTTCCATCTCAGTGAAAACTGAACCTAGAAGGAGATCTACACTTTACTCTTTACATTACCTTGGATCCAAGCTGGTTGGGACAGACTTCTTCAAGACAGAGTACTCATTTTTTGGAGAGCAACTTAAAAGCTTGTGGCCAGTGGTCAGTAATGATGGGAACTACAGGTCCAAATTTCTTAAAGATGTATTTTTAGATGGAAATATATCTTTATTTCTTATAAAGGGAGGATATTGGGTGGTATCTTGGCTGCAAACAGTGTAAACTTAAATGGAATTCCAATTTTATCTGAACCTGCCCAAGCTATTGTGAACAGCAAAAGATGGCCAAATCTCCTGGTTTGCCATTAGAGGTAGTCCTTGTTTTTTGTTGTTGTTGTTTATTCCTTTAGTCGCTTCCGACTCTTCGTGACTTCATGGACCAGCCCATGCCAGAGCTTCCTGTCGGTCGTCAACACCCCCAGCTCCCACAGGGACCTCTAGAATATCATCCATCCATCTTGCCCTTGGTCGGCCCCTCTTCCTTTTGCCTTCCACTCTCCCTAGCATCAGCATCTTCTCCAGGGTGTCCTGTCTTCTCATTATGTGGCCAAAGTATTTCAGTTTTGCCTTTAATATCATTCCCTCAAGTGAGCAGTCTGGCTTTATTTCCTGGAGGATGGACTGGTTTGATCTTCTTGCAGTCCAAGACACTCTCAGAATTTTCCTCCAACACCACAGTTCAAAAGCATCGATCTTCCTTCTCTCAGCCTTCCTTATGGTCCAGCTCTCGCAGCCATATGTTACTACAGGGAACACCATTGCTTTAACTATGCGGGCCTTTGTTGTCAGTGTGATGTCTCTGCTCTTCACTATTTTATCGAGATTTGTCATTGCTCTTCTCCCAAGGATTAAGCGTCTTCTGATTTCCTGACTGCAGTCAGCATCTGCAGTAATCTTTGCACCTAGGAATACAAAGTCTTTCACTGCTTCTACATTTTCTCCCTCTATTTGCCAGTTATCAATCAAGCTGGTTGCCCTAATCTTGGTTTTTTTGAGGTTTAGCTGCAAACCAGCTTTTGCACTTTCTTCTTTCACCTTCATCATAAGGCTCCTCAGTTCCTCTTTACTTTCAGCCATCAAAGTGGTATCATCTGCATATCTGAGATTGTTAATGTTTCCTCCAGAGATTTTAACTCCAGCCTTGGATTCCTCAAGGCCAGCTTGTCGCATGATGTGTTCTGCATACAAGTTGAATAGGTAGGGTGAGAGTATACAGCCCTGCCGTACTCCTTTCCCAATCTTAAACCAGTCCGTTGTTCCGTGGTCTGTTCTTACTGTTGCTACTTGGTTGTTATACAGATTCTTCACTACCTTACTGGCATGTGAAATGAGTGCCACTGTTCGATAGTTTGAACATTCTTTAGTGTTTCCCTTTTTTGGTATGGGGATATAAGTTGATTTTTTCCAATCTGATGGCCATTCTTGTGTTTTCCAAATTTGCTGGCATATAGCATGCATTACCTTGACAGCATCATCTTGCAAGATTTTGAACAGTTCAGCTGGGATGCCGTCGTCTCCTGCTGCCTTGTTATTAGCAATGCTTCTTAAGGCCCACTCAACCTCACTCTTCAGGATGTCTGGCTCTAGCTCACTGACCACACCGTCAAAGCTATCCCCGATATTGTTATCCTTCCTATACAGGTCTTCTGTATATTCTTGCCACCTTTTCTTGATCTCTTCTTCTTCTGTTAGGTCCTTGCCATCTTTGTTTTTGATCATACCCATTTTTGCCTGGAATTTACCTCCAATATTTCTAATTTTCTGGAAGAGGTCTCTTGTCCTTCCTATTCTATTGTCGTCTTCCACTTCCACGCATTGCTTGTCTAAAAATAATTCCTTATCTCTTCTGGCTAACCTTCACCTCCACTGCATATTCCTTAGGAATATTAGTGAGCTCATATCTAGCTGATCTGTGGGTCTTCCCTAATCTCTTTAGTCTGATCCTAAATTGTGCAAGAAGAAGTTCGTGATCTGAACTACAGTCCGCTCCAGGCCTTGTTTTTACCGACTGTACAGATGTCCGCCACCTTTGGCTGCAAAGGATGTAATCAATCTGATTTCAGTGTTGTCCATATGGTGAAGTCCATGTATAAAGCCGTCTCTTAGGTTGTTGGAAGAGAGTGTTTGTTATGCAGAGTGAATTGTCTTGGCAAAATTCTATCAGCCTATGTCCTGCTTCATTTTGTTCTCCCAGGCCATACTTACCTGTAATTCGAGGTGTCATTTGACTGCCCACCTTAGCATTCCAGTCTCCTGTGATGAAAATAACATCTCTTTTAGGCGTGTTGTCCAGTAGGTGCTGCAGATCCTCATAGAACTGCTCTACTTCAGCTTCTTCAGCATCTGTGGTTGGGGCGTATATTTGGATCACTGTGATGTTAGATGGCTTGTCCTGAATTCGAATTGAGATCATTCTGTCGTTTTTTGGGTTGTATCCAAGCACTGCTTTAGCCACCTTACTATTAATTATGAAGGCTACTCCATTTCTTCTGTGGTCCTCTTGTCCACAGTAGTAGATCTGGTGGTCATTTGATGTGAAGTGGCCCATTCCAGTCCATTTCAGTTCACTGACGCCCAAAATGTCTATCTTTAATCTTGACATCTCACCAATAACCACATCCAATTTGCCCTGGCTCATAGATCTTACATTCCAGGTTCCAATGGTGTGTTGATCCTTAGAACATCGGATTCGCCGTTCACCGCCAGCACCGTCGGCCGCTAGCCGTCCTTTCGGCTTTGAGCTAGCTGCGTCATCACGTCTGGGGCTAGTTGAGCTCATCCTCTGTTCCTCCCCAGTAGCATTTTGACCCTCTTCCGACCTGGGGGTCTCATCTTCCGATGGTATACCGACATATCTCTGGTTGTACTGATCCATTGAGTTTTCACGGCAAGAATACTGGGGTGGGTTGCCATTACCTTCCCCAGGGATCGCATTTAGTCTGACCTCTCCGTCATGACCTTCCCATCTTGGGTGGCCCTTCACGGTTTAGCTCATAGCATCATTGAGGTGCTCAAGCATTACCGACAAGGTAACGATCCTTTGCTGAAGAGTCCTTGTTTAGTGATCACAATTGGGACTGGCAACTTGGTCATTAAGTGAAGTGGTTGCTAAGTGAAACTATGTGTGCTATGGTCTTATGTCTGCTTTCCTTTGCTTTACAGACCTGAGAAGATAGTAAATGCAAGGATTGGTCATATCTACTTTTTCATAACCATCATAACTGTGAACGGTCGCTAAACGAGGACTACTTGTATTTTTCACTTAGAACCACAGTGCAAAATAGTGGCCTAAAAAGATGATATGGATTAAGAAATGGGAAATTCTACCTGCTCAACCCAGGAATTTATGATTGGTCCCACGTTCTAAGTCCTTGTGCACAAGAATGCACTCTTCTCCCACTTGGAGAGGCAACCTAAATTTTCTTGGGGAAAAGCTTTTTTTATTGTTATTGTCATTAAACAATAGGAGTCTGGGCAAGGTAAATTCTCCATTGAGCTGTGTTTATGGGCACATCCAAGATGTTTTGTTGGCAAGGCTATGGAAGTAGTTGCAATTCCCTTTTTTTTTGTTTGTTTGTTTTTAACTCCCCATTTTTCCATACAGCCCTGGGATTTTGATCTGACTCCCATCCCAGCCCTGGGATTTTGAGTGCCAACTGGGTCTAACCCTGCTTACCTGATCTGAGATCAGCCCTGGTCAGCTAGGTTCTGCCATCTGTTCTGGCACACATCTCAACAAAGAAGTTGTAAAGTGCCTTGTATCCCACATGCAGTCTAAGAATTTGGGATAGGAAGAAAGTATGCCATGCCAGAATTGGCTGACTGCTTTTTGAAAGCATGAATAAAGTGAAGGCAGCATATGTACAGCTTTGTGTTACTAAAGCAAGAAACAATTGAATGGGGGGGGATGCGGGGGGAATCCAACTGTGAGTCTTAAAGTAAATTTCTTTCTGAGGTTGAGCATAAAGCAAGAGTTTCAGGATTTAGGACTTTTTGCCATCTCTTTCCCTAGCTGAAGATCAAGAACCATTTCAGATGTTCCCTGTGGAATGCCCAAACTCATGCTCCAGTTGTTCTCATGAGGACTTAGGTTACACTTGGCTGGGTGTCTGCCATGAGTAAATAAAGGTGCAATATATGCAATAGCAAAGCCCAGTTTTAAGAGATTTCATCCCTTCCCTAGCCTTTGTGGCAGCCCCTGGAAGCTGGAGGAACACAGGTTGTAGAAGACAGTGCAACTACAAAATTTAGACCAGTGTTTCTCAACCTCAGCAACTTTAAGATGTATGGACGTCAACTCCCAGGGAATTCTGGGAATTGAAGTCCACATATCTTAAAATTGCCAAGGTTGAAAACACTGATCTAAAACTTTAAACAGAATTTTTCATCATGTGGGGGAAGAAGACAGCCTGGGGCCTTATCAGTGTACCCATAGACTCCTCCCTTGCTGCCTGCTCCATCTCTGCTTGGGATGGCCCACTTCAAACTTCAGTGGTAGGTAGCATGCTGGCTAGGGAATTCTGGGAGTTGAGGTCCACACATCTTAAAGTTGCTGAAGTTGAGAAACACTGGTTTAGACCATTACAATTCATTTGTGAAATCTTTAGTTTCTTTTAGGCAGTGAATAAATCTCTTGATAAAGTCACTTTATCAAAGAGCAAAAAGTTAGCATTTATCAGTTTATTCTTCACTTCTAAATATCTCCCCATTAGAGAGAATTTCATTCAGTTTGCATAACTGAAAATACCACATGACCAGAATATGCAAATTGGAACACAATTATCCCTTAGTGTTTTGTGCTCCTTGGACTCTAACAGTGAAAATATTTGGACATTAAAGAATAAAATATACAAGATAATATACAGTTGCGTTAAAGAGAACATCTTGCAGAAATATTTACACTGGGCAAAATTCTGTCAACATACGTAAAACAGGGAAAATGGATGGAATAGACGTAAGGTTGGAAAAATGAATTTTGGCAGGATTGCCCATGTCTAAGTGAATAAACTATATATTTCCTATAGCATGGTTTTTGGCAAAAAAAAGCTATCTCAGCTTCATATGGAAGGAAAATGGAGATAAAACATTTGTTTTCATGAACAGCCCATGGTAATAAGGACTGCTCAGAATGTTGCATCCTTTCTATATTAACAAATCTGGAATAACTACTTCTGTCCTAGCATCATACTGAGAGATTCTGCATTCTGTTTTGTGTCCAACTTGTAAAAATGAAAGAAACCTATAGTATCGGTCCATTTTTAAAAGCAACAGACACATTGAAGGTTGATATCTCTGCCTTTTCTTGTCAACCTTTCTTACTCTGGTGAGAACCCTTCCATAAGCTTTGGACTACAACTCCCTCAGCCTCTTTTGGTATGCTCTGTGGTCAGGCAAGATAGCCCGTAATGTCTGGAGGACATTGTATTTGAGATAGCTTTCTGATATAATTCAAATGCAGCTTGCGTTGTGATAGATAAACACAATGAATGAAAATTAAATTTTCTCTTTTTTCTTTTTTCACACAACAGGAGGAATCTCGTATCCTTCGAGTTAAAGTCGTAGCTGGAATAGATCTTGCCAAAAAGGACATCTTTGGAGCCAGGTGTGTATGCTGTGCTGTTGATGTTGTTGGGTGATAATGGACAATGGCTTCGTTTTGTGTTAGCAGTGCAGTTTTTGTTTCCCAAAAGAATGCAAACTAGAAATACATAAAGAAGAATGCTGTGATTTCTGTTATTCTTGCTCTCTGATGCAGTTTCTTTTGGGTTCATATACCATGTCATAAGGGTGGCTCCCTCTGTTATGGCCTTTGCAGAGTATGTTAATGCTCAGCTGTTCTGGAAGACCTTCAGAGGCTGATTAATTATGACTTATAAGTGCAGATAGGGAGAAGTTTTGATGTTGTTGCGATAATGTTTTACCTGTATTTATGATATTGTATTGGGTTTGTGTTACTGATACTCTTACATATGCCACTTAGAGCCTTTTGCGACTGAAGATCCGAAGCACCTTTGTTGATGTTTAGATAATAGGTAAATTTATTTTACTGTAAAGGGTGAAAATGTAGTTGACTAAAAGCCTTACCTAACCCACCTTAAGCAATTCTTCCTCATGTTTTTTATGGGATAATAATAGTGAACCAACTTTGGGAGTGGTTGTTAGGGCTCCTTGTACACAAAACAGTTTGAACTCTGAAAAAAAATTCTATATATTATTGTTGCGGAATGTCTGGTGTGTTATCTGGTTCCAAGAGGTCTCTTGATGTGATCAGTTGAGAATGCTGGCAAGGGAATCTGCCGTTCTTCCAGCAGGATGGAGGGAGAGAAGAGCTATCACAATGTACTGTATTCTGAAGTTCTAGCTACCGTCAGCATGAGTGTGTGGAAAAGTTCCCCATCCCTATATTATGATGCAATTATTGCAATGGCTTATCATTCTTTAACAGCTCAGTAGTTCTACTTGATGCTTAACAATAGCCATGGAAGGTTCTGACTTAGTGTGCAGGCAGGCGCTGGGGAGACAGGCAGTTTGAGGTGGAATAAGCTTGATGCATGCATGCTTTAGGCCAGGGATGGTCAATCTACAGTCTTAGGGCCAAAGGCAGTTCTTGGACAGGTTGAATATGGCTTTCAGAAGCTCTCTGCAGACAATCAGCTCAGACTTCAGTTATTCCTTTCCCGATGGTGTGCTACGAGAAGAAGATGACAGAAGAAGAAGAGTGTCAGAAAAAAAGTTCACACATCATGCTAAGCCATATTGTGGCATGCTTATGTGGTGTAAGAACCATGAGGAGGGGCTTACTAGGTGATCCAATGTAGTCTAAGATGTTGAAGTAGGATTGGGGAAATCCAAGTTCAACTGAATCCTCAGCCATAGAAGCTAACTGGGAAACATTTGGCCACATATTGTTTCTCAGCTCAGCCTACCTCACAAGGGTATTGTGGGGGGCAAAAATTCCTGTCCCAAGTCACATCAGGGATTGGGAGGGGTAACGCTGTGCTGATACAATTTGAGGTCTAATTCCCAAAAGGTTACTCATCACCAGAGAAGTGGCATAGAAGAGTAGTCAGTAAATTGGTCCAGTTGACAAAAGCCAAACCAATCTAGTCAGAGGCTAAAATAAGGCAGGGAAGGTCAGGTTCCACGCAGGAACTAGTCAGTATGCCCTAGAGCAGTGTTTCTCAACCTCAGCAACTTCAATTCCCCATGCTGGCTGGGGAATTCTGGGAGTTGAAGTCCACACTGTCACGTTCACTGTTTCAATGTGCACTGTACATCGTAACGTTTCACATGCCATGGTGCTGATGCGCGTTTCTGTTGGGAGGCAGCTGCTGTGAAACCTTGTGCCAAGCTCTGTATCTATGTTCATTTCTATGGGATGTGTTTGGGTTATTGCTCTGCTCAAGGTCTTTTCCCGCGGACCATCAGAAACCGTTAGGAGCACCTGGGATTGTGAGCCTGGGAAGATTCTACGGGGGGAGGGATCTCGTTTGTACCGAGGGTTTTTAGTTTGCATTTGGCGCGCTTTTTCCATTCTCAGCTTTCTTTGTGACCCTGCATACTATTCTTTAATAAATCAGATATCTTTATGATCCTGTTTATGAGTCTGATGGTGTTTTAGATTAGGCAATCCTTACACACACCTCTTGATGTTGCTGAGGTTGAGAAATATTGCTTTGGAGGTTCAAATGTCAATTATTGCACAAGTAGTAAATGATTCTTCCAAGGATGAGCTTAAATAGAGAGCTTTATATTGGAAACTTCAGCTACCTTGCCTGGTACCCATTGAACCTAATCTGGTTGCAAGGTAATCCAACTATATTAAGCTAACAACCTTAATTTAGCTGTTGCTTGTTAAGCCATATCTAGACCCAAGGTCATTCAGATATACTGGGCTACTCTTTAATGAGACTTTCATCCCTTAAGTACTCTCTTTGACCTTTCTTAGTCTTTTGCTAATCAGTCCTATGTTGCTGCTATTCATGTGGGTTGGATGCATGTACAGTTGAATCTAAAACAGAGTCCTGGGTTAATGCGAGACTGATTTGGGGCCAGGTCCTGTGCTTAATCTGTCTGATTTGATACTGAGGGCTTTGAGAGATTACCTAAGCAATCTTTGAGGGCAATTTTCTGTGTGACTGGAGGACAAAGTGTTTTATATGCTGCCTAGAAAAAAGGCAGGTTACAAATCCAATTAATAAGGAAATAAAACATGTGGTTAGATGGAGAATGAATGCTGAGCCAAGCCATCACAGACATACGTTATGCCCATTCTGAGAGTCTACAACAAGAAGGTTGCCCACCCCTATTTTAAGTGCCATGTGTTGATGTTCCAAGACAATGTCACAACGTACACACAAGACTGCTTTTACATAGCCACCCAGAGTCATGAATTTGAGATGAGTGGCCATATAAATTGAAATAATAAAGAAATAAATAAATCTTGCTTAACTTAGTTACTGGAGAATAGTTCAGCTGAATGGATTTTTTATAACCACATCCCTTTCTTTTTAATAAATCTTGCCAAATGAACTCTGAAAATTGTGTTTGGAAAGAATCAGGTTCACTTTTATGCTGCTTCTAAAGAGCCTGGCAATGTTCAGGGTTCACTCAATTTGCTCAGCTCCAAACTAACTAGATGGGCTAGTTTTATGTAGCTTGCTAAACCATTAAAAACAAAACCAAACAAAGACTCACCCACCTTCAGTAACAAGCTAGAAGTAATAATTGAACTGTGTGGTGACAAGAGCATTAGTAGCTATACACAATGCCTCCTGAATCCAGAGATTGTGCATCTTTCATTCTGGATGGAGTTGTGCTCCCCTGTTCAAAACTGGTTTGCAATGTGGGGGCTCCTGCTGGAATAGAGGTGGATGTTCTGGACAGGTTAATCTTGCACGTCTGATGTGCCAGTTGCTTTCTTTTCTGGCACTATACACAGTCACTCGTGCCCTTGTCACTTCATGTTTGGACTACTGCCTTGAAGCCTGTCCAGAAGTTAAAACTAGTGCAGCATGTGGCTGCCTAGGTAGCTATGGGTGCACCTACTGTATATTCACCCATGTAATTCCTCCAGGAGTTGCAGTGGCTACCAGTCAGCTTCTGGGTGCAATTCAGGATGCTGGGTATCACCTTTAATACTCATCTGCTAGGTTTTGAAAGCTTCCCTTTTCTTTTCCCAGCTGGGTCTCACATAATGTGTCCAAAGGAGGATAATTTGAGTCTAGTCATGTGTGCCTTGAGTGAGAACTCTGCGTTGATTTGTTTCAGTGATCCATTGGTTTATTTTCTTGACTATTCATGGTATTCTTAGGAGTCTTTTCCAACATCAGAGTTCAAAAATGTCGATACTGTTCCTATCCTGCTTCTTCAAAGTTCAATTTTCACTTCCTTTGAGTGTCACAAGGAATACCATGGCTTGCATGATTCTGATCTTAGTATGTATAGACACATCAGGGCATTTGTGTAATTTTCCAAGGCCTTCAGGGCTGCTCTACCAACTGTTAGTCTGCAGAGTATTTCTTGACTGCTTGCTCCTTTACTGTTGATGGTTGATCCTAAAAGGCAGAAGCTATCCACCACTTCAATATCTTCGTGAGGCCTCACCATATTATAAGGAAACATTTAAGTCATGATAAAGGCATTTGCTTGATTCTCTTCAGATTAATACCAGTCTTGAGGGCCAGTTTGGTGTTTTCAGTTACATCATTTTTAGTTGCCTGGTAGGCCAACTCCTTCGACTTTCAGTGACAAGGCATTTTGTAGCAATTCCTACTTACCCCTCTTAATGGACTTTTCTGTGGTAAGATAGAAGGACAGAAGAAGCTATAGATAAAGACAGGAAGCTATAGATCAGTGATAGCTTCCTATCAACCTTGGCAACTTTAAGATGGCTGGCTAGGGAATTCTGAGAGTTGACGTCCCCACATCTTAAAGTTGTTAACATTGAGAAACACTGCTATAGATAGAGACAAAGAAGTAAGAGACTGTGTCATCAGTAACGCTTGTAAGATTCCATGCTTTGAGGCAAGGCGATTACTCAATAAATGCCTTTCTGGAAGCATTTTTTGTGGTGGATCTAGCTTTTGACAAGCTTTCTGTTTTCTTGCTGTGGCTTTTAATATTCTACAGGGCTCATCATGGCAAGGTTGGAATGTGAAAGTCTGATGTTAGTTTTCATGATTCCGCTTTAGCCACCGAAAAGCTGCAATGTTCTAAAAAAACATGCAAAACTCATTTGGTGGCATATTATGCCTGTTGAAAATGATTAAGAATGCATACTTGAAGTGTAGCTGTTAGAATGTCAGTGCCTTCCCCTTCTTTGTTTCAAGAGTGTACATTCATTGCTGATGAGATGGCACTCTTTTGTTTTGTAAGTTCTTGTAACTTTTAAAAGCTCCCATGGGTTTAAAAGTGGTCTGGACGCATCTTAGACAGAAAGTGGAGCCATACTTGCAAAAAACATTTCTTCCCTGCCTGTTAAAGTAGACTAGGTTCTGAGCATGCTCTGGTTTTGGATTTTCTGTCAAGGCAGGCCTTTGGTGAACCAAGTCTCCTGCTGGTAGGAAAAATCTGACTTGGTTATTTTGTGATCTCATTGGTTGTAATGATTGAAATCTAGGTTTGTTCTGCTTAATCAACTGGTTCAAATGAATTAATTAAAAAAATAAGAAAATAAAAGGAATTCTCAATTCATAATGCAACAGGGTATTTTTTTTATTAAAAAAACCCATAGTTTTAAATAAATAAAACTATGGAAGGCAAATGCTTCATCATAGCATTCCACGTTTTAATGCATTCAGGAATCTTTGTTACTACATGTGCAGAAATTGAATGAAAGACAATAGTATCTAAAAACAAAAGAAGATCCTTCTTGCACTGGAAATACTGTATTGACTATATACAAATGTATGGTGCTTTAATCCCTTAATTGACTGTATTGTATAATTGATATAATAATCTATCATATAATTGAGAGGGTAGCCAGATTGATTATGGTGATGAACTAGAAACCACGTTGTGAGTTTTAGTTCTCCCTTGGGCATGAAACCCAGCTGGGGGACTTTGGGTCAGTCACTCTCTCTCAGCCCAACCCATCCCACAGGACTGTTGTGGGGAAAATACAAGGAAGGAGTTATAAAGACAGAATGTAAATCTAATAACAAATAACTATATGATTGTCCTGTACAAAACTGGCCAGAGCTTGTTATTAGTTGCTTTGGAGGGCAGGACTAGAAGCCGTGAGTGCCAGTATCCTTGTGAGGAGATTTCAGCCAAACATTAGGCTTAACTTCTTTAAGGGTCTAAGACATTTAACACTAAATGTCTTTGGCTGTAGAGGAAATCAGTGTTTTTTGACTAGATGGCCATTTGTCATTTATACTTGTTTTGAGCAGAAAGGCCTCACATTTGCTCATTTTACCCTTCAAGAAAATTGAGATTATTTCTCATTGGAATAAAGAAGGATTGTTGCCTCCAGAAAACTCATCAACTTAAACCAGAAGTCCATAATAATTTTCACTTAGTCTTTTTGTGATGTTCTTGGAAGGAGAACAGCAGGCCTGTACAAAACATAATCTTGTCTTAATGTTGAATTTATATTTAATAATGTAACTCCTCTCATGTTTAATAAGCACGTTATGTCAGATTTATTTATTTTTTTTAGAAAAGAGTTTATTGGAAATAGTTGGAGGGGTTGGACGTTTGTACCCAAGGCTTTGGGAAGGCCTTCTAATGCAAAAGACCTTCTAATTTTGGGATCCTGGTTACTTCCTTCTCATTTTGTTTAGTGTTTTTTGGTACACTGGGGATATTGTGGTGAACATACTCTTCCCAGATCCTTTTTGGAAGCCAAGCAAGCCCTTTTAACATGTGGAAATCCATGTTCTCTCTTCCTTGTTCTCCACATGTTGTCCTTGGTGCCCTTTACATTTTATAAACAGTCAGTTTCAGAGTAGTGAAGTTATGAGCCCAGTTTAGTTAGTGCACACAATAAGGCTATTGAGAGGGAGAACAGAACAGCTGTTTACTGTGTTTTATGGGGCTTGTTAAAACAATTCAAGTCAGGAGTCATTGTTTCAACAATGTGGAATGTATCTCTGCACCAGGGGTGTGGATAGTCTGATAATTACTGAAGTAAGTCAATGGACTTCGTGGGCCAGCTTCAACTGCTACATCTATGAAAGGTTGACCCACTGAAAACCAGTCATTTAATTCAGAGGTAAGCAACCTGATGTTTTTCAGATGTTCTGGAGATCACCTAAATCTGACCCATCACACCAGTGGTAAAGGATTGTGATAGTTGTAAATCAAAGCATCTGGAATGCACTATTCCCCCCCCCCCCCACAGTTAATGTACAGCATTATGTCTCTGGTTCCAAGCTGGATTTTCAGTGCTCTTATTAGAGCCCTTGAGCAAAGTAAATATTTTTATCTGATACAGAAATATTTATTGGATTGCTTTGACTGTGGATGTAAATGTTAAATTAATTTCAGTGTAACTCTTTTTAGCATAGAATTAGGTCTACAAAAATGCAAAAAAAAATATTTTTTAGTACAGATGATAACCATGGTCATTGTCATGACTGAGTCACATAGATAGATTTCATATGTATTTGGGATTCATTGGATATTTGAAATACTTCCCCAGTTGTTAAAAACAAGTTTCTGGTACATTATAATGAAAAACAGGGAAGGTTTCCTATAATATCTCTAGCTTCTTACTTGGTTGGTCCTTCAAAGAAGCAGACTTCGAAATAACTTACTGGAAATAGTACCATTTCTTAAGTAGGATCATGTCCAATATACAAGTGTTCCAGGAGATAATAATCAAGGAAGTTTGCTTTCCAATTCCTACCTTTCAGATCCCCCCATCATCAATCCACACATTTTGTGTGTGTCAGTGTGTTTAATTCATTTTTTAAATACAGTGTCTGCATTCTCTTGTTTGGAAGTTAGTTGAATTAAAACTGATAATACAAAATCCATCAACTTGTTTAGCTGGAACAAGTTGATATATATTTTTAGCTGAAGTTTTTTGAATAGAGAGATCTGATTTCAGCCCTCAAAGACTGAAATCCTAAGTAAATTTCCCTGGGCCTGTTGAAGTCAATGAGATTTTCTTGCAATCAGCTACTTTGCTACAGGGCAGAGTGAAGGCGTATCAGTATTGTAGTTTGTGCTCTGGTGTGATCAGCTAATTCTCACTGGGCCATTCTGCTACTGGGAGGTACAGCTTTCTATAGTCTTTATGTCCCCACCCAGAGCAGAGCACATTGCATGTACAAGTATACATGCAAATAATTCACCCTGAAGTCAACAAAAGGAATGAATCTCTGACTATCCATGATGAAAAGTGGACTGAGTGCTTAATTCAGTGGAAGGATCAGAGTTTACAAGAATATTTCTTTCTTGCATAGCCTAGGAGTAGTAATTTTATAGTTGATAGGTGCAGTATGTTGTTCCTTTCTCTTTGAGTAGCTTTAATAACTTCCTTCTGAGTGTGTTTGGGGTCTGTTCTACACTCTGAAAAAGTTTTCACAGACTAGTAAGTATAATTTTCTAACAACAACTTTAGTTTTTTTTAAGCCACTATATCAGATTATTGAATGTAAAGGAGATGAAGAGTGCTTAATAGTGTGGGGTTATTTTTTTTTTAAAAAAAGGTCATTCGGTGTATTTCATATGGATTTCATATAAACTTTAAAATGAACTTGCATAACCACATGAGCATCCATTTCCTCAAAACCATCCTTAAATGTGCAATTCTCAAAAGCCTTTTCTGACATGTTGAGAAATAAAATGTCTATTTTTACAAGCTCATATGGACAAACTTTGGGGATGTTCCAACTTGAAATCAGCCTAGAACTTCCAAGATCTCTTCTAGCCTTTCAGATTCTGAAATGGTCTCCCTCGGTTCAGTGATCAGCTCAGGATTTCTGGGAACAAATCACTTTGCCTAGTCTTTCATCTCAGGGGCTCTGAATCTTCTGTTGAAAAAAGGGTGGGATGACACCTGGAAATTTAAGGCAACTGTATGCGCTAGTTTCATCTTAAAGAAGAAAGTATTTTGCTCATGCGGTAGGATTTCCTAAACCCACTGAAAGGACAGGAGCAGTTAGAGAGAAATAAGGGGACCACTCTTGATAGGAGAAGAGTTGCTTTGGACTTGATTCCAGCCATAGCTGTTATAAGTGCAGATGCTGACATCTGAAGGATTAAATGCGATATGGTAGCTGTGAATCCTATATGATCTCATCATTGGCTGTACTTTATATGTTAGTAAACATATATGTTAAGCTGTGTTATTTTCCTTGTTGGACTTTGACACATTATATTTAGGACTGAGCTGACTGATAGGATAGTGATGACGTTTATACCTTTCTCAGTTCCAAACCCAGATGAACAGTGTTCTCACATTTCCCCCCTGTTCATGCATCCCAATCTGGGGCTAGTTTCCTGGTGACAAGGTACTGCATATCTGGTTACTTTCTTCCTTATGATGGATTCAGCTTTTGACTCAAGGTTGCTTTAACATTGCTCAGGTCGTTAATGGACTCCGTGGCCCATGTGACTTGAAAACAAATCATGTTGTGTACTTTTTTGGTTGCTGGTGATTCAGGGCACACCTATAAAAATGTGTGAGCAGTGCTTCAAGGGTGGAACTTAGTTAAGTTGGGTAGTATTTTTACTACCTCAATGGAAACATGCAGTGCCAGTCACCTAAAGCGAAACCATAAATTCAAACAATTTATTGTCTTAAAGGCATATCTGCTCCCACCCACTAACACACCTCTTCTCTGTGTTCCATGTAACATTGAAGATACCTGGTGTGATATGGTGCATAATATGATCTCCTCCAGGCCACAGCCCCCATATATCCGTTGGATTACTGAAGTAAGTCGATGGACTTTGTGGGTCAGTGCAAAGTCTATTGGAATAACCTTCTCCAGTGGGGTGCCCTTCATATGCATGGAACATCAACTCCCATAGTTCTTCAGCCAGAATGCTGAATGCAGGATTCAAGTTAAAAGCTTCCCTTGGGGAAGACTGCATTAAAATGTAAATCAGTTGGATTAAGCTGTTGATTAATTGTATCATCCCTGTCAAGGCAGCCACGCTCAGAATTAGACTCAGACTCACTTAGAAGGTCTAAGGATTTCTGGTTTTATTTGAACGGTGTGCGTGCAAAGAGAAAGATGGGAATCCTTATGTGGTGACAGGGTGCCCTGTTTATACTTTGCTGGCGGACGTTGTGCTTCTCTACCCTCGGGCCAGGACCGGATGGGTGCTTGAGACCGCGATGCGTCAGCTGATGGGCGATCCCGGCGATCTCCTTTGTCTCCCTGTCTTCGTCCGGACCGGGTGCGTCCCCTGAAGGTGTTTCCCCTATCTTCTGATAGGCGTTAACTACTGTCTGATGGGTGCCCCCATTATGTTGGGCATTACTCTGTGGACATGCGTGCCTGAGGGAGGTGTGAATGCATCCCCGGGGGGAATGGGAAGGCGTTCCCCTTGCCTCTTGATGGGCGCTAAGTTTGGTCTGAAGGGCTTATCTATTGTGTTGGGGGTTCCCTTCTGGATATGGGTGCTTGAGTGATTTAGGGATTATGCTTATCCCTTCCTCTTACCTAATCTGCATGTTCCCCATTGTGATGCACATATGCCTTGCAACGGGGAACATGACATCCCTCCGTACAGTGAAACTTTTTTATAGACTATTGTCGGGGAAGGAGTGTCTGTTAAAGCTGAATATATGTAATTGATCTACTTGATATCATTCACATAAGTGTGCAAATGATGTAAATGCATGCAGATAGCATCACATATGCCAACTGCCTGTAGAGTTTTAGAAACAACACAATTAGTCTGTTGATAGGAGACTAATGTTTGAAAAATGTTGTCCATTGCATCCAGAGTCTCTTAACCAGGCATTTGTAAAACTAACTACTTTTATTGTAGTTCCATATTGAAAGATATCCAGCTTGTTTCTTAGACTTCTTCCTTAGTTAGGGTATGGTTTCAAATTAATGTGCCAGAATAAGGCATTCTAGAGAAAAATTATCCTCTAGAGATTCATTTGTCATTGGCCATTGTTTGCAATGATTGCACGATGACATTATAGTAATGCTGCCTTCTACTTTTTGGATGGCTCCTTAACCTAACTTAAAGCAAGCCATGGGTTTGTTTTGTGGTTACTGAAATCTGGAAGAAGCCATTGCAAAATTTGTTTATCTTCCAAACAACCATTGATGGGCGGTTTTGCAGCTGGGCCACTTGGATGAAGGAAGCAGCAGACATATTCTAAGCAAAAGACTTCATGGATGGTGCAAGGACTGCAGTCCTGAAGTTTCCAGTGGGATTTAAGTTCTTGTTGGGACACGCTGCTGCATTAAGAGGGATCATTTGAATGGAGAAAGGAACATTCGCTTTGTATTCTTGACAGCTGACACCATGCACCTGCCCTTTAGGTTGGTTAGAACTACAACTCCAAGAATTCCTAGCAACTTGGGTGGTAGGGAAGCATCAGCTGGAGGAAGACTGCTTTACATCATAGCTGTGATGTTAAAACACTCTGATTTCTTTAGATGCATACTGTGTCTCCAGTATTTGCTCCTTTTCATTCTTCCAATTTTGGCGCCTTCTGGGAGTCTCTTAGGCGACTTTTCTGTACCTGAATTGCTCAGTGTCCTGCATCTGTTCATAAAACTGCCCAGGACAACACTTTGATACTTTCTCTGGAGGAAATACATTGGTTCGAGATTTCCTTGTTTCCTCTTTGTACGTAGCATTTGGACTAAATTCCGTGAGAAAGGTATTTGGATGCTTGACCTGTCAAGGCAGAAGGTGAGTTTATAATTCAGGTGTGACTCTTCCCTTCTTCTCCTTCTGCTGTTACTGAAGAAAAGAACAAAAACATCCAATCCACCTTGCTGAAAAATCTATACAAGCATTTAATAAATGACTGGCCCCAAATTCTGATAGTGGATCATTGTGTATGTGGGAGTAATGCTTGCTGGATTATTTGTAGTGCACTCAAATTGATTTTGAATGTGACTAAATAGGCTTAAAGTCGGTATAATTCTTGTGGGGTTTGGTCTGCTCAAATCAATAGTATGTGCTAGAGATTGTAGTGACACATATTTAGATCCCTAGCAGTAAAAGCAGTGCTGCAAGTCCAACTAGGATTATCTGGCAAATTGCTTTGAGCACCATAGTTTTAAAAGCTGAAACTTGATGCAGGCGGCTGCAAGTTTTATTTCGGAAAACCCATGTTCCTCCTTATGACACGGAAAGTCACTCTTTGAAAAAAAAATGGAGACAAAAGCAGTTTATGTGATAAATGCTAAAAATTGGTGTGCGCTTGTGTATGAGTCTGCATCATAGCAGAAAAGGTTTTTTTTTTAAAATGTGAGAGAATATTAAAATAATATCTCTACTGTGCAGCTTGAAGGAATGGCACCTCTTGTCACCTCATTCTTCTCATTGTCTGGGCAAGCCATTGTCAAAATATGCCGAAGGCCCCTGAGGGTCAACCTACACATTACATTTACTGCATAGCAAAACCTTAAGGATGTGTTGGATTGCAATTCCTACAGGTCTCAACCAGCGTGACCACCAGTGTGCATCCTAGCTATAATCTTCTGCCTCTAAGTGCAACTACAAACTTTAGGAAAAATGTTTACCTCAGTGGGAGTATTTTTCCATAAAACTGATGGAGTTTTTAAAGGTTAATAAAAGAACTCCAAGCAGCTAACAGCAATCTTGCAAAGTAGAAGCGTGTACCAAAAGAGAACTTGCACATTAAGCTTAATTACGTTCAGAAATAAATTCAGTCTTCACACTGTAGTTAGATGAAGAAAAAAGAGAGATAGCTTACTTTTATTCAGTAGATCTGGATACAGGTAGGTTCATAGTAGAAAGCACTTAATCATCACTGGATGGTGAAAAAAGGGGAGAGCTGCATTTCTGCAGCAGCTCCTGCTTGCATGTCTGCCCAGAAGGGTAATGGAGACTGTTAATCCCCAAGCCCAAGAAGAAGGAGGAAGAGGAAATCAGGTGACCCATGTGACATCCCACAAACACAATAGAAATATATCTTGCTAGAGAGACCCCCTTATGCTTATGAGACAATTCTGAGTTGACCCCTGATAATTCCAACAAAAACCACATGAGTTTATTGATCTAACCCAGAATGTGAATGGCAAATGAGCCCTTCCCTTGTTATGTTCAAAAACCTGCTCTTCATGTGCCTGTAAATTATGTTATCAAAAAAATCAGACTGTGATTGCACATTCTTTAGTAAGTATAACATGTAGTTTGGTCCTGCAACCCAGAATTAAAAAGAAAAGTGACCGATTTTCATATTGGCACAGAACTGTAATTAAATTTCCATCTCAGTGTTTCAACATCATTTACTGAAGTACTTGATAGGAAACCCTATCATGGATGTGAAAAAATTGTAGAGTATATTTTTGTTGCCATCGGAGAAATAGACAGTAACCCCATGTGGTGAAATCAGCTTCACTTTGGGTCAACTGTTAAATCAACACAGAAATTTGGAAGCCACCTTCTTTTGATGGTTTCATGGAAAAGCTGTTGGAGATTTTAGGATCTCTTCTCATTTAATGTGGCCTCTGAGCTGACTAATTCTCATGTTCCTTCTCCTTTGTTGAATTCCCTTCCCTTTTTTCCTCCTTTTCCCCCATGATATCAGCCATCATCAGATTCCTTGTTAGCTAGCTTCCACTTCTTCAGGGCAACCTAAGACTACTTGCCCTTCAGGTGTGAGGAACATCTACCACTGTCTCTATTATTCTTCCTATAGCCTTTCTCTTTTCTGGTCGGAGCAGCTCGGACCAGCCAGCCTTCAGAAGAGGTCCTCAGAGTGGTTTTTATGAAGTGATAACCATCTACTCCAGTGACACATTGAGTAGCCTTCAAATTGTCACCATATATGGCCCACCCTCTGAAGTAACCATTCCTTTACCTAATAGTAGAGCTGGCTTTGTCTTTTGTGTCCGTGCGTGCGTCTGTGTGTGTGTGTGTGTAAGGGAGGGGAGTTTTGGAGGTAGTCATGGAAAATATTGGAATAGAGAAAAAGGTGGAACAGTTTTATTTAACCAGCAAATGTATATAAGACATGCTGCAAGGAATAAGATGTTCTACTTTTGAAAAATTCATCTTTCTAGATCAGCCTTTCTCAACCTTTTGACCCTGGAGGATCCCTTGAAATATTTTTCAGGCCTTGGGAACCCCTGCACATTCAGGCTCAAATATAGGCCAGAAGTTACAAAATTGTTATATTCGTTTCATATGTAGGCCTGTATATATGCATTAATAGCGTTCTTAAACTAAAAATAATTAATGAACTCTACCTCTTTAATGTGAAGTTGCCCAAATTTGAAACATTGTTAAAAATAAATTGTGATCTCCCAGGGAACCCCTAGTGACCTCTCACAGAACCCGAGGGTGCCATGGAACCCTGCTTGAGAAACCCTGCTCTAAATGATAAAAATGCTTGCCCATTGACCACCGGATTTCTTGTTCTCATTTGCCAAGTAATAGGTAGCCTTTCTACCAATCAAGAGAAGAAACCACCTACTGTAGTTTTTTTATGGTTTTATAGGCTTTTTATATCTTTTGAGATTGTATTTTGCTCCTTTTACAGTTTTTCAATTGTTGTAAGTGACCCAGAATCATGCTGTTGAGATGGGCAGCTATATAAATCTAAATTAACATAATGTAAGGGACGTGGTGGCACTGCGGGTTAAACTGCTGAGCTTGCCGATCGGAAGGTTGGCGGTTCGAATCCGCGTGACAGGGTGAGCTCCCGTTGCTAGGCCAAGCTCCTGCCAACCTAGCAGTTCGAAAACATGCAAATGTGAGTAGATTGATAGGTACCGCTTCGGCAGGCAGGTAACGGTGTTCCGTTTAGTCATGCCGGCCACATGACCACAGAAGTGTCTACGGACAAACGCCGGCTCTTTGGCTTTGAAACGGAGATGAGCACCGCCCCCTAGAGTCGGACACGACTGGACTTAATGTCAAAGGAAACCTTTACCTTTACTTAACATAACGTAACCAGCCCCAGTTCACAATCAGAGAGGAAAAAAAAGTAGAGAATTCTTAATGGCTTGAGAAGCAGATTGTTCTGTGTCAGAAAGAGGCAAAGTTTGGTGTCAGTGCAAATAAGGGCCCGTTTCTAGGACTGGGCTGTGCTTCAGATTCCACGGCTAAAAGGTGCTTTGGCACACACAGATCTGTGCGTGTTGCACTTGTTTGCAACTCCTTAAATTTTTCCTGGGATGGTGCGGCCTCCCTCTGTAGTTGCATTACAATCCTGGGAAAATAAACATTTGGTTTAAAGAATTTCAGACAGCTGCTAGGTAGACACTCACACAAGAGCTAAAGCACCTTGGTATCAAAGTGTTCGACAGATTTATTTGTTTTTCCAAGAGGCCATTGCTTTGGGCTACTGCTGAGGAGAAAGACAAATTTATACCTGTGATGCTATGAGCCCTACTGATCTGATTTTCCCCCCCGCTCATAGGGAACCCTGGCTTTTACTTTCTTAGCTGTTATTACACTTGGTTTGTACAAGGGCCAGCGTGGTATGAATGGGTTCAGTCGATAGCCTATGACTGAGAGATGCAGGAAACTTGGGGGATAAACCTACCTCACAGGGTTGTTGTGAAAATAAAACAAAGAGAGATTCCCCAGGTTTGAGTTTCTGTAGAAAAGAGAGCCAGTTTGGTATAGTGGTTAAGGCACCAGGCTAGAAACTGGGAGACCGTGAGTTCTAGTCCCACCTTAGGCACAAAGCCAGCTGGGTGACCTTGGGCCAGTCGCTCCCTCTCAGCCCTGGGAAGGAGGCAATGGCAACCCACTTCCAAAAAAGACCTTGCCAAGAAAACTGCAGGGACTAGTCCACACAATCGCCAGGAGTCAAAAACAGTCTCAAAGGCAAGGAAGGAAGGAAGAGAAGAGAAGAGAACATACATTTCATCCAATTTACCTTTCTTCTTTTATGGCATATTTCTGCAAAAGGATGCCTTTAGAGTGGGATCTGATTTCTTTTCTGGAAAGTAGGGAGGACAATTTAAGCCCTTGGAAGCTGTGAATATCTTGGGCAATCTGTCAGCTGATCAATAGGCGGTATCTCCTCCTTTCCGCAAAAAGGCTCTGCTTCCAGAGCCATTCACTAGGAATGGGGAATGAAATTCATTTCATTCGTTAGGGTTGCATCCTGATGCAAACGAAATACATTTTGTCCCATTCCTAACGATTTTGCTTTTTTGGATCAGTGCACAGGCTGAAAGTTGCTTGCCGTTTGAAATTCACGGTTCTCTGAATTTTCAGAATGCAGTTCAGTAATAATGATTAGTGACTATATAGTGGTGGTGGTGGGGAAATTAGCAAAATGCATGACTTCATGAGAATCACCATAAAAATGCACGATACTGGCAAAAACGGTTTGCAAAGGCTGTGTATGCCAAGGCAAAATTGGAAACAAATCAGCCCCTGTTTGGCAACATTAGCATCAAATTGCCTGCTGACATGCAAATGATGGTGTGAACTTGGTGAGAGAAAAATGCTGCAGCTCAGCCCCACAAAATTGACATCTTTGGAAGAATGAATGTGAAATGAAGAAAACCTGAAATTGTCCCACCTGTTCATCGCTTCCATTCACAGGAATCGGAGTTTGTCCTCTTTCCTTGGCAGAAAAAGGGAAAGCTTTTTGCTGCCCCCTGATTTGTGCGGTGTGTCTGTGTGTGTACAGAACTGTGAGGAGATGTGCATGGGTGTGCCTGTGCTTCTGTGTGCTGCTCATTCTCATGTGTGCGCCAACAGAAGTTGCCCTTCGGGCCTCCCTTGGCACCTGTTACAAGGCCCAATAGGTTACCCATCCCTGTATTTCTCTGGATTTAAATCTGGCTTGCTGTTTAGGATGAGAAGGCTCAGGGTCAGAATTTTTTAAGTAACTCAGGAATACCTAGAGCTAAACACGAAGCGTGGCTCCTCCTTGGGACGTCAAGGTAAACAGTGCCCCTTTTATATCATCGTAGAGTGGAGGCAGGCTGAAGCGCACCATCTGTTCTTTCGATGCAGCAAGGAGCCTGGAGTTTGCCACAGCCTTTTTCGTCTCATTATGATGTATGTGCATGCCAGAGTTACCATGGGAGCAAGCCAGTGGGGGAAGAAATCTCTACTCTTAATTGTTAAACATCTCTGCCTCTTTCTGCGCGCACTTGCTGACATCTGTGAATTGGATTTCACAGATTTTATGTCAACCCTCCCCTCCCCTCCATTTTTCCTTTGTTTATAATTCAAGTGTTCTTCAAAAGCTTTCTATGCTTTGGTGAGCAAAAGTGCCCAGGCTCTGTAGAACTGCCTGTTCTTAAGAACGAGGCTCTGTGAGTTTTATGACATAGGAATCTCCCAGCATTTTTTTTCTCCCCTGCTGGGAATCCTGGCTTAATCATACGTAAATTGAAGGTGAAAGTGATGACTCCAATAAAATGGGCTATTTTGCACTCAGGTTAGTTCTAGATTGGGAGATTCTGGAGAGTTGAAATGCCAAGTTACTAGCTCTCAGCGAGCAAGGGGTTCCTCTTCTTTTTCCTCCATTCCTTTAGAAATGTCTGGAACATTTTTGTTTTCTTTCTCCCATAAGAGTAAATGAGGGACAATTAAGTTATGAGAGCCAGCTTGGTCTAGTGGTTAAGGCAATGGGCTAGAAACCAGGAGACTGTGAGTTCTAGTCCCGCCTTGGGCATGAAAGCTGGTTGGGTGACCTTGGGCCAGTCCCTCTCCCTCAGCCCAAGAGCCAATCAGGCATGGTATGAGAGTCCTAGTCCCGCCTTAGGCCTGAAAGCCGGCTGGGTAACCTTGGGCCAGTCCCTCTCTCTCAGCCCAAGAGCCAATCAGGCGTGGTATGAGAGTTCTAGTCCCGCCTTAGGCCTGAAAGCCGGCTGGGTGACCTTGGGCCAGTCCCTTTCTCTCAGCCGAAGAGCCAATCAGGCGTGGTATGAGAGTTCTAGTCCCGCCTTAGGCCTGAAAGCCGGCTGGGTGACCTTGGGCCAGTCCCCCTCTCTCAGCCCAACTCACCTCACAGGGTTGTTGTTGTGGGGAAAATAGGAGGAGGAAGGAGTGTTAGGTGCCTTGAGTTATTTATAAAAATAATAAAGGTGGGATAGAAAATAAAATAAAAATGATGGAGATGCATCTGGATCCTACTGGTCCCCAATCTTTCTGGAATTTTGACAGCCTGATATGGACTTTTGTTCTTTCACAAAATAGTTTCCATATGGGACATGAAACACTCATTTTGTACATGGCTGGCTGAGGAATTCTGGGAGTTGAAGTCCACCTGTCTTAAAGTTGCCAAGGTTGAGAAACACTGGTCTTAAGTAACATACAGCCAGTGGCAGGTCACCCTCTACTTACATAAAACTTAGAGAAGTCCAGACTTATGTCCAGACTTATGTGTTCTTTCCAGTACTGGAAAGATTTTTCGGGGAATCCCCTTTAAACATGGCCCATGTTTTGAGGATGGTTATCACTCACTTCTCTGCAAGGGTATCTGGTTACCATGTTATAATCTCCGAGTCACGACCACCTTGCAGTGTAGATCAGCCGTAGAGCACAAGGGTCCCCTAAGATCACTTAGAGAACTTCATCGAGTGGCTGGGGCTTGGGTTGGTTTTCCTGGTCCAGCTTCGTGCTCTAACAGGCTCCAGTGAATGCCTGAACCACTTTCAACACTGGAAAGCTTGCTCCTCCCTCCCGTCCCTTGCCATGTTTTCTTTTCGATGGGGAAGACTCATTTGTTCTAGATTGCTCTGGCCCTGCTGCTGGAAGGTTTTAAGGGAACACTTGAAAAGGGCACCCAGTTGGGGAAGTCTGGCTGTAAATTACTACCTTGTCTGGTGGAGGCAGCATAAGGTGGGGCCTGTTATGGGCTTGCTCAAAGCTTCCTTCACACAGACAGGCATTGCTGTCTTCCCTGTGAGTCATCATCAGTATAGCTTGCAGCTCCTTGAATTTCAGCCCAGCAGTGCGAGGGAGTCTTGGAAGATTTCTAAGAGAGTGGTGGAGGTGTGCCTTTTGTCCTTTGGTATCTAGAAAGGAACGTACATAAGGAAGTTATTTGGAAGGATCTTCTTCCCAGCTGGAAGAAGAGGGCGGCTGCATGGCTCCTGAATCCAGGGTAGCTTTGAGTAGAAGGAGGAAGGTAAGGAGGAAAGAAACCTTGTCATTCCTTCTATCCATATGGAGAATTTGCACTTTATTAATTGATTGCTTCCACCTTGTGCTGCAGGCCTGCTGCTGAGGCTGCTCTATAGAAGCAAATGTGTTGTTGTTTATTCTCTCATTAGCCTTGTGGTATATGTCTTTTTAGACTTGTTCTCTGAGCAGAGGATTGTCTAATTAACATAGGCCACTCAGAGCTTTAGAAAGCAGAAAATGGGCATATGCAACTGCTGGGTTACATCTGGAATTGAAGGTGATTGAAAGGTTTAAAGAGAGTAGTTAAAGGGGTTCCTCTAACTCTGCTCTTTTCTACTTCTGGTATGATTATTCATTCTTCCTGCTAAGAATCTCCAAAGAATCGGTTACACAGTCCCTAGGAAGCCATGGCAAGCCATGCCTCTTGTGGTCTTCAACATCTTCCATCCTGGTAGGGTTGTCCTAAGATTGTCCTTGAATAGGAAGGGTCCAGTTTAGCTCTCAGCAGGCCTCATCTCTCCCCAAAGCCGTCTGATAATCTGTCTAAATTATCAGCCTGGTGTGCGTATCATAGGAATAAAATAAGTGAGTCGATGTAAAAGTTGTATAATGCAGAACTTGTTTCTTTGCTTGGAACTTCCTGCTAGGTGATGTCACGGGAAGACATGGCTGGTTGATGTTCTGAAAAGAGACTAACAATTCTCTTAATTTTCTCTGCTTTTGTTCTTATGTCTCTTCTAGTCCTCTAGCTAGTTCACTCTGTTTTGCTCTCTCCCCCTTCCCCCACTGTAAACATTAGAAAACATTTTTTTAAAGCTTTCTTTAAAACCTTTGGTCATTTTAAAATGACTTTGTGGCCCCTTTGGCTCTATAATCTCTTGCTGAAATGCTGTGCAAAACTAGAAATGGGATTCCAGAGAGAGCTACACCTTTATCTTGTTTACAGTGCTCCGAAAATACTTTATTCTTTGCCCTTTCTAATTGATAATCTTGGATTTACCTTTCTTCTTTGTTTTTGTTCTGCTCCAGCCCACCGGGCATTATGGTGGAGCTTTCTGCCTAGGGCTTTTCATCAGGTATTATATGTAGATTAGATTTGATCCTTGAATCGAGTTAGGTTGTTAGTCCTTTTGCTTACAACTACTGCAAGTTCAGGAAATTGTAATCTGCAGCTGAAGCAAATGCTTAAAGTGAACAAGTTTGTGCCCTAGGTGCTTGGATGAACAACCTCACTATTTTTATGCTGATAGATATCTGCACTCTTGAACATTTCAACCCCCGTGTTTCTATTCTGGGAGAGGCCACACCCGGGAAGTTAAAAGGCCCAGATGTTTTAGTTCTGTCTGTTCAAAATGTTGATTGGCCAACACATCTTCAAGGGAACATGCATGATCATTGAAACACAATATGTGAACTTAGCATCGTTCAAGTTACATAGCATTTCTGGAAATTAGTAATGCAGAATGACCAGTATGAGTGAACGGCTGAAACATATTTAGAAATCAGGATTCAAAATGTGATTTTTCTGTTCATGAATTCACTGTCACTGTTCATTGTAATGTCAGATTTTCCATCTTCTAATTTATTTATTTATTTATTTGCAGGGCTCTATAAGCCCTTCCAGTCAGACCAATCCTGAGAAGCATTCAATTCCCCAAATCCATAATTTAGGTTAAAAATGAACAAAGAAAAATACGTCAGCAGCATGATCAGAAATAGTAACATCTGATCATGCTGTTCATGTGTGTTTATTGTTTTTATTATCAAAATTTATTATGGCCACCTACTCCAAAACCCTCAATAGAACTAAAAAGTTCAAAAGAATTGAACTAAAAACCATAAACCAGAATTCACTACGCATAAACCAGGAATATGAACATTTAAAATCAAAGAATCAAGTCATTAAACAGAAGAAGAGTCATAACAACCCATCCCCCAAGACGTGATGGGACGACCAAGTCTTTTTTCAGACTTTCTGAAAGTTGGGAGGGAGGAAGTCATTTGAACATCTGGAGAGATACTATTCCAGAGGGAGGGGAAATGACTAGAAAGACATGCTTTTGTGGCCCCTGTGAATGACACTCTCTACTTTAGAGAACATGGAGAAAGTCTGCTCTGTTAGGTCTTATCAGGCAGGAGATGCTGCTGGGTCAAGTTGGTCCCAAGATATCCAGGCCATTAATCCTGAAAAGGTGACAACAAGCACCTTGAATTGCCCCCAGAAGGAAGATGGAGGGTCAACCATAGGATGTTCTTTCTCCTCCTCCATCCATTTCCTTGCTCATCAGAATCATAGTTCTCAGGGGCACCAAACTGCAGCTTGAACGGTTCCTCCCTATCAGGATAAAACAGGTGCCAGGTTGTGACAGACTGTGGCTTTGACAAAGAAGGAAATACTCATTCAGGAAGGATGATGGAAGTCAGCCCCTAGGCCTCTAACTCCTGACCATGCAAACTTTGTTTTTGAAGATGGGATGATATTTCCATGCTGTTATGGTTTCTGGGTTTGGGTATCTCAGGAAAGCACTGAAGATGTTGCCTAGTCTGGCAGTGAAACATCTGCAAGAAGACAACAAAGCTCAGAGAGCACCAAGGACTCCTCAGGAAAGGACTGCATAGTAGGGGAATGGGGACATGTTTTTGTAGTTTTACATGCTGAGCAGCTTTAAATTGTTGGGCTGTTGTCAGCTTTGCGAGGCAGTCCAGACAAGAAGCACACCCAGATGTACTATTTCTACTTTATTGTAAGGTTACATTAACAGAATCTTGCAAAGCTGAAAATATTCCTCCCCTCCTCTCTTTTTAGTCTCCGGAAAACTAGGGAGGGTCCCTTCTGAAACGCTTCACATGCTCCCCCCCCCCCCCGCCTTCGGACTGAGCTGCCTCTTACCAGACTGTTGACTGTGCTGTCTGTCTTCCTCCTGTCTCCCAAGGTCATTCCCACTTACCATTACAGCTGTGGATAAGCCAAACTATAGATTGGGATCCCATTATACAGATAGGAAAGTCTGAGGATCAGAAATTAGCCATTGGATCAATTACAGTAGATTGAAGACAAAGGAGGAAGGAGGGGAGGTCACATTGGATGAAGGGAGCAGGAGGCTATCTTCCATTAGAAGCTGAACAATGTAGTTTTTCATTCATCGGTTTTCAGTTTTAAAATGAAACAGCGTGCTACCCTTTTAAAAAACTTGGAGGTTTGTGCCTGTGGAACTCCCAGTCACAGTATTATAACCCTTTAACTGTTTCCACCAACAATAGCTCTCTGTCTTATAAAAACTCAGTAACCTGGCTTCATTATATGAGCATGATGGGGTTAATATTGCATAATGGCAAGCTTATAAAGTACCCAAAGTTGCGTGCTCATTGAGGGAACTGTTTGTGTATTGATTTCCAGATGGTAGAGTTAAATTGCTTAACCTTTAATGAAATGGTCTTTGTTCTGGTCCCTACTATTTCAGAGGTTTTTTTAACACACAGTAAAGTTTCTTTCAAAGCAGATTCCCTTGATCTTCACCCTACCTTAGTGGTTCCTGCAAGGAACAGAGACTGTAATGGTCCTTTGTCTCAGATTTCTTCAGTTATTCTGGCTTCAATAATCACCATCAGTCAATTGCAAAAGGCAGCTTTACTAGGAACAGCTTACATCCTGTGACAAGACCTTTAATATCATCAGACAGCAACATCTGCCTTTCCTAGGTCCTTGGGAAGGACTCAATAGGCGGATTAAAAATGCCATGTCCAGTCTAAACATCTGGCTGATTCTGCAACCAACCGTAATAAATGCCTCTCAACCTCCAGTGACTCTTGATTGATTCACAGGTCCCAGGACTGGCTGAAATTCTCCAGCCTCATGCAGTCAGTGACCAATAAATGATCAGCAGTTCTTGCATGTCACCAGTGGTTATCAGTGGTCATAGACACCTTTCTTGGGTCCTACCTCACTATCTGCCCCACTTGACTTTCTGCATTTTTAAAACAACGATTTTAATTAATACTTGGAAGCCATTTTGCAAAAGTGTCCCAAATGGGCTTTCAGAATTCCAAATGTGCCCACTAGTCCCACTATGCTTACCAATAACTATTATCCAAATGGCACATTGTTACCAGTTTGGAACCCATATAATCAAAAGAAGCTTCTTGTCCTTGTCCTTTTCGGAATGTGCGTTGAAGTTTCCAGTCCATAGCAAGGCTGAGTAAGTCTTCGTACAACCAGAAAGCCAGGCATTATGATTTCACTCATGCACCAAGTCTGACCCCAATAAAATCTGAACAAATTGATGAAAAGGGAACATTTTTTTACAGTGGCTTTAAATAGCCCCCAAATAATTGATCGCATGTACATGAATGGGACTGCATTTGATTGCTTGATCATGGCTGGACTTATTTCAGGTCTCTCCTCCTCCTTCAACCAACTGTAGACAAGATCTAGTCCCTGGGAAAAAGCTTAAATTTAATTTTTGCAAGATGAACTTGTAGGGAACCAAACAAGCAACAGAATTTTGTTTATGTGTTTACCATTATATGTCTCCTTTCTGTAAAGAAGCTTAAGATGGATTGGACTTTAGAATAATGATTTGCGTGCTGATTATATTACATCATTTATTAGGTTTATATCTCTCCTTTTATGCAGAAACTTAAGGTGGCATACAAACTGCTCCTTCCTCCCATTTTCCTGCAACAGCCCTCAGAGCTGAACTGAGAGAGAGTAAGGATAGTCCCAAGTCACGGAGTGAGCTTCCATGGCTGAACTCTGGTCTCTCTGCTGACAGACAATATACCAGTATACCTCAGTGGCTCTGTTCAAAAGGCGAATTAGATACCAACTCTTTCACAACCTGGGTTTACTCATTGTGCTACACTATTGTTTATTTTAAACATGGTCTGTTCAATAAAGCTACAAAGTCTGTTATGGGGTCACTCATAATATTAATCAGTCATGGCTCACAAAACACATTTTGAGCTGGTATAGTTTTAATTATGTGCCATCAAGTCGGTGTTGACTCTTAGCAGTCAGATTTTCTCTGTCATGATCTGTGCTTAACCTGGTCCTTCAAGTTTTCCAGTGGTGCACCCATCACCCTGTAACTGAGTCCAGCTGAGTCCATCTACCTTGCTGCCTCTTCTTCTCTTTCCTTCCACCTTTCCCAGCATTAGAGCCTTCTCCAGAGAGCTGGGTCTTTGCATTATGTGTCCAAGCTAGGATAACTTGAGCCTGGTCATTTGTGCCTTGAGGGAGAACTCTGGGTTGATTTGTTTGATGATCCATTTGTTTGTTTTCTTGGCTGTCCATGGCATTCTCAGGAGTCTTCTCCAATACCAAAGTTCAGAAGCATCAGTACTCTTCCTATCCTTCTCCTTCAAAGTCCGCACATGCATTATAGTATTTCAAATAAACTACAAAGGAGATTTTACCTAAACATACAAGGTACCTTGACCTTATGCAGCCATGCTAGTCTCTTGTGTCCTGAGGTCAGGCATGGAACAGAAAATAAAGAACTTACGAGTTCATCCTGAGAAGACTGGGAAAACTAGGCTGTTGCTCTTTGATAGTCCTGCTTGATTAAATGTTCCCCCATGTTGTACAGGGCTAGTGGCAGCTTTCTTATCTATACTTTGGCATTAAGTAAGATTTGTGATTCTCCTGTGAGCATAACTTGAACAGTTCCATGTCCCAAAATAATTTATTTTGCTACCTTTCAATGGAGATCAGTCCTTTCAATGGAGATAGGTCATGCAGTGACTAAACTTTTTTAGATGGCTTACAGTAAAAGTTAAAGAGATGTAGTGGGTTAAGGCTCAACTAGAGCATAATTGTGTTGGTGGGGAATGTTGGGCGTGGAAGTCCAATCCATCTGGAGGGCTCCATGTTGGGGAAAGTTGGGGTAGAACCATGGAGGTTTAGGTTCAAGTCCTCCATAAAGCATGAACTATCTTCAGAAATGGGAGCCAATCTTCATGTTTATTAATGTAGCTTCATAGAGTTATGAGGACAGAAAGAGAAAAAAAGCATGCATGTTTCTGGGGGCTTTTTCAGATGAAGGTAAATAAAATTCAAAAGCAATTGTCAAAAATGAGATCTGACTCATGAAGCCTTCAATTCAGTCATTTGAACAGAATCAGTTTTTTTTAAAGAACTACTGAAATGTATTTCCAGATTCAAGCCCTTTTATGATTAAAAATCAAAGCCTCCCCCTTTATCTCCTCCAATATGTGCCAATGGAGGATAACAGGTGCATTTTAATTCATTAAGGAATATATGGCAAAGTATTGTCTGTTAATTCCTAAAATCAGTGAAGTCATGCAATATTTCAGTGTTATGGTTACAAAATTATTCTAAAATACTCTTCCTGTTCCTGAATTTTAAAATATAGTGTAGAAACCTTCCAAATACGAAATATAACTGTAGTTTGCATACCAAGAAGCTTCAGTCAGCAGTAAGAATTTAGAATGGGGCAAAAACCTATTTTGAAACTATTAAACATATTCCTTAGTCTGTAAGTACTTAGTCTGGGACAGTGTAGCAACAAATCTGCAAGACCCTGATTGGAATCTCACCTCCAAGTCATTTTAAAGCAAGTCAAACTCTTTCATGGTTCCACCTGGCCCTTGTCAATGCCAAATCAAAATAAACTATATTTAAAAGCAGTGTCTTAAGAGAAGAGCAGGTATGAAATCTGTTGCTGCAAGTTTGTTTTAAGACTGCAGCTTAATGGTAGCTGGAACATCTAGAGAAGAAAAGAAAAATAAGAAAAGCTTGCTGTGAGCAACTTTTCTTGAACCTGATTTTATGAATTTACTCTACGTCTTGGAGACTTGCTAAACCCCAGTTATAAATATACATCGTAGAGACTTGCAATTAAGTTAGCAGTCTTAAATCAAATCCTTCATCCTACATGATACTGTAAACCATCCATATTGATGGATTTTTCTTTACGTTTCCTTGCCTTCTGTACAAGAGGAACTGCAAATCAGTATGGATAAGTCACAGTTACATAACCATTTAAATATACTTGTATATTAGTCATGGCCCAGTGTTTCAAACTTATATAACTTTGAGATAAAGGGATGCTGATTGACAGATTTTCAGCATTAAAAGAAGCCTCTTTAAAACACATTTTATTTATTTTATCAAATTTATATGGTGGCACAATAGGGTGACTCTGGGTGGCGTACAGCAAAACCAACTGTTAAAATCGAATATGAAAAACAATTAAAACAATTAAATAACGTAAGTAAAGCCAAAATTGTGAGAGGCTTAATTAAGATGTCATATATGGTGCAACCAACACGCAGGCTCTCTGCTGTCAGGGGATCCCCGGGCCTGATGAAAAAACCATGTTTTTAGGGCTTTCCAAAAGGCCATAAGGTTTGGGGCTAATCTCACCTCAGGGGGGAGGATGCCTTGCTTGGGATGGGGAAAGGTAACTGCTCCACCTGGGGGTGGTTGGCACCATAGCACCTCCTATTGATTGTGATTCCATCTCCTCTTGGATTTTACATTTATTTATCTTATTTATATTTTTAGGTTGTAATTTAGGTCTACATGTTTTTATTATTACTTTTATTGTAAACCGCCCAGAGTCCCCCATTTGGGGGAGATGGGCAATGATATAAATTTATATAAATGAATGAATGAATGAATGAATGAATGAATGAATGAATGATGTTCCAGAGGGTGGGTGCCACAGCAGAAAAGGATCATCTCTTGGGTTCTGTCAGATGGAATTCCTTAGTGGACGGGACCCGCAACATGCCTCTCCTGCTGGACTTGATGGGATGGGTAGAAGTAATGGGGAGGAGGCGGCCCTCAGGTAATCTGGCCCCATGCCATGTAGGGTTTTAAAGGTCAAAACCAGCACCTTGAATTGCATCTGGAAGCAAACTGGCAACCAATGCAGCTCATGGAGTAGAGGTATAACATGTATCCTAGGAACAACCGTAACTGTATGGTGCATTTTGCACTAGCTGAAGAGTAGGATACTCTTCAAGGACAGCCCCATGTAGAGTTCATTAAGGTAGTCCATTTGGGAAATGACCAAGGCATGAGAAACTGAGTGCTCTTCATAGATAACTTCTGAAGTTGGCTAAAGTATGGAGAATATCATTTTTTGTTAATGTATCCCAGCTCTCGAATAAATTACCAAAGGTCTTCCAGGTGTTGAACAACTATTGCCAGAAACTGTGTCTAATTGTCCTAACAGTCAGGAACCACGCTGAGACGAGGAATAAGTCTCTAGTGTTTTATTACTGCTACGTTAGACAGAAAATCCTAACAAACTGAAGAAGCGTGAGAAAACCCATACAGATAAACCCCAAAAGTCAAGGCGGGTCTGTTCTGTGTCTCTTTGAATGACTGCTCAACTCCTCACTACTACGCATGCGTTTTCCCCCCTGGATAGGGGCCCCCTCCTGCTCACCATCAGTGCTCATGACACTAATATGGAGAAGTATGTAAGTTCCTAAGAGGTGTATTCCAGCAATTTCTGGAGGACCTCATCCTAGCTAGTTTTTTCAATATATATTTCACCATATAATGTGTATCAGGCACTCAAATAAAAAAAATGTTTTGTTTTCATATGATATTGATCTCTACAAGGGCTACCAGATCTGGGCTGCAAAAATGTGGGTGACCACAAGTTGGCAGTAAAGAGATACAGAACATCAGGAATTCTGTGGTCTAGACCACAGTTACTAAACCCTGAAGCCCACCACTGTCAATAGATACTGGCTGTGAAAGCCTACACCAGTAGATACAGAAAACTTAAACTCCTTTGTTGCCATCTAGTGGTTCTCCAGAGAATTGCAGCCCAACTCTAATAGTTCTGGACTCCACTATCTGTATTATTATATTGTAGAATTATATGCCAAAATAGCAAAGCATGTATTCCTTTGCTTCTGCTTTGCCTTATATACTACATTTTTCTCAAAGCACCTGAGAGTTTATTACTTTTATAAAACTTTTGTCTATGTATCTAAGATACATAGAAAAGAATGAAAGAATGGGGAGGGAAGAGAAAAATAAGCAAATTCAGTTGCCAGCTCATCCATAGTTTCTATAATAAAGTTATATAATCAGAGTAGAAGTACACAGAGAGCAAGCCAGGTTGAGCAATTTGCAACTGACTCCTTAGAGAGAAGAGATTACTCTCAATTAGATGTCTGCAATAAAGCCACCTTAAAAAAACAAAAAAACTACATTCTAGAGTCAGCAATGTTGGACTCAGTGCACTCTGCCAAATGCAGAAGCTCTTAAATGAATTATCTAGGTACAGTACATTTCAGTGTGATTTAGGTCCTGGTTTCATGATAGATACGGGTCATATCCATCACCCTGATGGACCCTGATGGACAGCAGCCACTGACAACAAAGTGTGGTTGATTCTACTAGACTGCTCATTGGCTTTTGCTGTTCCCAACCGTAGCATTCTTCTGTGTCATCTGCCAAGGATGGCTCTTCTGAGCATTATTTTCTTAGGTTCCTGTTTAACACCTTAGTTGTCCGCTTATGGCACTTTCCTTCAACAAGCTAACTTCTAAATGTGTTGGAACTTTTCCTCCCCGAGTCCCACCCAGTATGGCTATTGCTGGGAGTACTGGCTACATCAAATGATCATCACTAACAAGTGGTGTAGTGGAAAGAGAGAGAGAGAGAGAGAGAACACAATACGGTGACCATTAAAATAAGAATGCCTTGTGCAACTGGTTTTCTCTACACTCCTATAGAATTGCATTCTTATCCACACTCCAACATTTAATTGGCGGGAGGGGTAGAATTTGAAACATTGGCTTGGAGGGCTCATGCTGTTGAAGTCCAAGGTTCATGTCAATGATGGGATGGGGGGAAGCACAGGAACGTTGAGTCTACTGAATTTTAGCATCAGCTACAACTGTACTGATAATACAGGTCCTGTTTCAGATATTAACTTGGGCCAAAGATCTTGTCCCAAGGTGGAGGAGCAAGTGAGCACAATTTCCTCCATCATGTTCATAACAGTATATGTGAGGAGTTAGCCCACATGGACTCTGTGCTGTGAGAAGCAAGTAGCATCATCCGTTCTTCTTTATGTAGAATCAGGGCAGGCACATCCAACTAACAGATCCATTCACCCACTATCATCATAAGTTATTCAACCTAGATCATAAATTAGTGATCTAATGAATGATATGTTGTGATCATTTATGACTGAATAGGTTCAGATGTCATTTGGATTTGATTTAGCATGTTGTGTAAACCTAGCCAATAATGGTTTATTCAGTAAACTATGGTTAAGGTGCAGCATGATGTATAAACCCAGCTACCATGTTTAATTTTTCATATTTTGTTGACTTAACAGATACCGGGCTATTCTTGCTTAGAAACTACTTCTCTGCTCATTCCAAATATTTCAGACTCAGGACTTCTATAGCAGCAAAACTAGTACATTAAGGTAGAAATAACAAATATGATTCTTGATTTCTGGCTATTGATGCTTACAAAGCTGAGGGGAAGTAAATAATTTGTGTGAGTTAGAACTGTGTTTCTGAGCTGGCATCATTGCATCAATCAATGAATATTAAGTCCCAGGGTTGCCATTTTCCTTCTCCTTCTCTCCAAATGTGTCAGCTCCCCTTTGCATCCCTGCCTGCCGAGCGGGCTCCCTGCTTTGTGAAAGAAGTCAAACCAGAGGTCCTCTGGGTAATATATTAGGATGGCCTTGCAGAGGAACAAAACTCTATTTTAGGAACTTTTCCAGAATGCTGCTTGGTGAAAGAGGTTCAGAGCTGAGGACAGGATTCTGTGGAATGCTGGCATGAATTGAGGTAGATGCCTCTCTATACGCAAAGACAGCTAATTGGATTTGGCAGTTGTGAGAAAGTTAAAGTTTGTTCTCATGCATTATGCAGAACAGCAGGTCGAAGTTGATTAATAAGGCTATGTGCAGATATCAAACCCATAAATGGGGATGGGGATGGTTATAAAAAGGAACAAGCTGCAAATAGTGCGACTTGTAAAATACAAAAAATACAAGAACCAGTAGGTGGAAACCTTATAGGGAGAGACCCAACTTGAACTAAGGAGGAATTTCCTGTGAGAAATTCAGCAATGGAACAGTCTGCCTCCTGAAGTTGTGGGTGCTCCTTCACTGGAGGTTTTCACTGGGCAGGGCGTTGGACCAGAAGACCTCCAAGGTCCATTCTAACTGTATCATTCTATGAAAACTTGTGCATGACAGTATTCAGACCAGTGTTTCTCAACCTTGGCGATTTTAAGATGTGTGGACCAACTCCCAGAATTCCCCAGCCAGCTTGCTGGTGATAATCAGACCATCATTATCATCGTGGAAACATTAGGCCTAAGCCCTCACTCCATGTTGAAGGGAAGAGTTTGGATGTATTTTTTTCTGCTTAGAAGCAAACCATAGTTTATCACAGCAAACCATGGAACATAGAAATGGAAGCTGCTAATCCCCTCTTTTGAAGTTGGGGGAATGGGGGAGGCTGAGGGTTATTGCTGATTGTTCCTGATCTTCCAAAATAGGCCTGAGAGGATCATCTGAATGAGATTAAGATATGAATGTGCCAAAAGCAACAGGCCAATCCAGGATTGCCTGTTCCAGGAGAAAATGAAAATGCCAATCCAGGATTGCGACTGTGGATGTGAAACCATGCTGGATGTGGATGTGGATGTGGATGTGAAACCAACCAATGATACGATTCATGACTAGTTGGTTTCTCCCTGAACACACTATTTAAATGCTTGTAGTAATACAGACAGGGTAGGTAACATTGCCTTATTTTTAAACCTCCTAAAACAACTTGTTTTTAAAAGATGTTAAGTAGAGAGTATGGATAGAGGTAAACATAAGGAAAGGGGGACAGGGAGGTTCTGTTTTTGATGGTGTTATTGTAAGGCATTTATGTAAGACCTTTGACCTTAGTATCTGTTGTAAACGTACAGTTTTGTATAACACACTCTTATTATATGGATATCATCTTAAGCATCTTAGACCTATGCAGGTATTTTCCTAATCGTTAAATAGTTTATAAATTTTTTCGTTTGTGAATATTGCTTATTTCGGCTTGTATCTATCACTTAGCTGGTGCTAAGTTTCTTTGCTATATACCAGACATGATACAGCAATTCCTTTGGCATTGCTTTGAACTTCTAAGATTTAGTCAGAACAACTTTTACTCCCAAATACATTTGGAGGTGGAGAATCTTGTAGTGATTTCACTCCTGAAATGCTTTGGAAAATAGCCCCTTTGGGACAACCTGCTCTAGTGTCATGCGCTGCCTACCTCTGAATAACGTTCAGACACTGGTTTGCAAAGCAGGCTCTGGTTTATTTCAGAGTAGGTACAACGTTGGTAGAAAAAAGCTGAGAGTGACAGGAGCGCGCCGGTGCGAGGTTTAAATACCCCGCGCCGGTCAGCGCCCCCTCGCTCTCGGTCACGTCACCCCCCTTTGTCCCATGCGTTACCCTGCCATTGGTTGAGGGTTTCCAGGATCGGCCATCCTCAGGTTTTCATTCTTCTGCTGATTGCTTTCAGCTGGGCGATCCCCGTTGTATTGCCGCTGATGGCTTGGGTGGCTCCGTGATCCGTTTAGCTATTGTTTGTTAGCCGTTAGTCGTTGTGGGTTGATGGCTACTTAACTTGTACCCCTTCACCTATTTCCTTGTCATTGTCATGAGTGCCATTGCGCTGATGACTTTAGCTCAACGGCACTCATGACATACTGCCCCCTTTCCGAATAGTGTTCTCCCCCGGGTTTCTGGGTTTTCCCCATGGAGCTGTCAAAATGTCACATTTTTTTTTTTTTTTTTTTTTTTTTTCAAAGTTCCCGCCGGAGTAGTTGTCGCCCCTCCCTTTGCTCCTCCCTCTACCACGTGCCTTCCCAGGGTGTGTCCATGGTGCGCATGCTCGGGTTCTGACCTGGCGTGCGCATGCTCCAGCCACACCCTGTTTGTTTGGCTCAGTTCGGCGAGGCGAGAGGCGTGGCTGGTCGGGTGCTTCTCAGCTCCAGGTAGGGCCCTTCTTTTCTTATTTAGAGTGCGTCGCCTTTGTTGTGTCTCTTGGGCGTTGCCCCCAGGTTGCCCTGTTGACTTGCTTGCCACTCCCCCGCGGCCGGGGGGCGGGGGGAGGGTGCTGGCGATCGTTTGTCACCACCCCGTGGGCCCGGGGCGGGGGGAGTGAGTCCCGGGGGGGGGAAGGTCCACCCAAGTCGCGGGCTTGGGGGGGGCCCTTTCCCTTGGGGCACGGGAGGCGGGGGGAGGCCTGCGGGGGGGGGTTTGGTTTTGCTGACCTTGGTTGCGGTTTGTCGGGGTATGCCCGGTGAAATGCTCTGGTCAGGTCAGGCGCGTTAACGTTATGCGCCGCCACCCATTCAGGGTGGGGGAAGTGTTTCCACCTGACCAGGTAGTGTAGGGTTCCTCGTTGTTTGCGGGAGTCGAGGATGTCCCTTATCTCGAAGTGGTGTTGCCCGTCGATCATAAGCGGTGCGGGCTGTGGCGTGCTTGGGTGCCATCGGGAGGTGGTTGCCGGTTTTAGGAGGCTGGTGTGGAACACCGGGTGGAGCCTCCGGAGGTTGTGTGGCAGGTCCAGGCGTATTGCTACCGGGTTCACTATTTGCGTGACTCGGAACGGCCCGATGTACTTAGGCCCCAGTTTTTTCGAGGGTTGGGTTGACTTTAGGAACTTGGTGGAGAGATAGGCCATATCCCCCGCCTGGAACGTCGGTTGTAGGCGCCGGTGCTTGTCGGCCTGCTCTTTGTAAGCAGCCTGTGCCTCCTTTAGCGCCGCCGTGATTACTGGCCATGCTTCCGCGATCTTCCGTCCCCAGTCGCTGGCGTCCACCTGGGGTTCCGGGGGTTGAGGTAGCTCCGGGATGGGGACGAAGTCGCGCCCCGAGACTACTTCGAACGGGGTTTTCCCCGTGCTCGTGTGGACGGCGTTATTGTATGCGACTTCGGCGAACGGGAGCAGTTCAGCCCAGTCGTCTTGGTGGTAGTTCGTATATGATCGTATAAATTGCTCTAAGGTGGCATTAAGAACCTCAGTGGCTCCGTCCGTCTGCGGATGCCAAGCCGTAGACAGGGCCTGTTGGGTCCCCGTCAGCTTCAGGAAGGCCCGCCAGAATTTGGAGGTGAACTGTGTGCCCCTGTCGGTCACCACACGTGCGGGACATCCGTGTAGCCTGTACACGTGGATGAGGAAGAGTTTGGCTAGTTGTTGCGAGGATGGGACCGACGTGCAGGGGATGAAGTGGGCCTGCTTTGAGAAGTAGTCCTTCACCACCCAAATGGCCGTTTTCTTCTGGCTGGGTGGGAGGTCCACTATAAAATCCATAGAGATTTCCTCCCATGGGCGGGAGGGTTCTGCCACCCGTTGCAGTAGCCCCGCGGGTTTGCCTGGTGCCCGTTTGGCCCTAGCGCACGTTGGGCAGGACGCCACGTAGGTTTTTACGTCTCGCCTGAGCGCGGGCCACCAGAATTGGCGCCGCGTTAGGTGTAGGGTCTTGAGGAACCCAAAGTGTCCCGCTTGCTTGGCGTCGTGTGACCTATGCAAGATCGCCTGGCGTTGCGAGTCCGGGACGTAGATTCTGCCTTCCCCCCATGCCAGGTCTTGCGCCATTGTTACCTTGTCGGGGTTTGCCAGGAACCAGGGGTCGGTTTTGAGGGCGGCGGCGAGGTCCGTGCGCATTCCCCCTGGTAGTTGCGGTTGCCTTCTTTCCGTCGCCGGTTGTCCCGCCGTCGGCTGCGCCGTAGCGTCGAGCTGCCTCCGTGCGCCGCTTCGGGTGGTCACGGCCATCCCCAGTTGCGAGGCGGATAGGACCGTCCCAATGGTGTCTGGGGCGGGCTCTTCGTCTTGGGGCAGCCGGGAGAGGGCGTCGGCCAGAAAGTTCTTCTTTCCCGGCATGAACTTCAGCTGGAAATCAAAGCGGCTGAAGAATTGGGCCCATCGGACCTGTTTTGGGCTAAGGCGTCTAGGCGTTCGTAGGGCCTCGAGGTTCCGGTGGTCCGTCCAGACCTCGAATGGTTGGGTGGCTCCCTCGAGTAGGTGACGCCATGTCTCTAGTGCCGATTTCACCGCGAAGGCTTCTTTCTCCCAGACGTGCCATCGCCTCTCTGTCTCGGAGAACTTCCTTGACAGGTAGGCGCATGGTTTCAGGAGCCCCGTGGAGTCTTTTTGTAGCAGGATGGCTCCCAGGGAGAAGTCTGAGGCGTCGGCTTGGACCACGAACGGCCGTTCTGGGTCCGGGTGCGCGAGGATTGGCTCCGTCGTGAACAGCGCTTTCAGCTTGTCGAATGCGGTCTGGCACGCGGGAGTCCAATTCAGCACTGTGCCTGGGTTCTTGGCGCGTCGGGTGTCCCCCACCCCTTTGGTTTTGAGGAGGTCCGTTAAGGGGAGGGCTATCTCAGCGAACCCCCGGGCGAAGGACCTGTAGAAATTCGCGAATCCCAGGAAGCTCTGTAGTTGCCGTCTGTTGCGGGGCCGCTCCCAGTTTAGCACCGCTTCGACTTTTGCGGGGTCCATTTCGATGCCGTCCCCGGAGATTCGATACCCCAAATAGTCTAGGCGCTCTTTGTGAAACTCGCACTTTGTGGGCTTTGCATAGAGCTGCGCCCTTCTGAGCTTGTCGAGGACTTGCCTGACTAAGGTTACGTGTTCCTCGTATGTTTTTGTGTAAATGAGGACGTCGTCGATGTAGACCAGGACCCCTTTAAACAGATGTTCATGCAGTACCTCATTGATGAGCTGCATGAACACCCCAGGGGCCCCCGCGAGTCCGAAGGGCAGTACCTTGTACTGGAACGCGCCTAGGGGGCAGTTAAACGCCGTCTTCCATTCGTCCCCCTCCCTGATTCGGATGCGATAGTACGCCTCGCGCAGGTCCAATTTGGAAAAGACTTTGCCCGTGGACAGGTGGGCGAGCATGTCCTTCACCAGGGGTAAGGGGTATTTGTTGGACAGGGAAGCCGCGTTTAGGCCCCGGTAGTCGGTACAGAGCCGTAGGGTCCCGTCTTTCTTCTCCCGGAATAAGACGGGGGCTCCGACCGGTGAGCATGCTGGCTCTATGAATCCCCTGTCTAGGTTTTTATCGATGAACTCCCGGAGGGTTGCCATCTCCTTCGGGGTCATCGAATAGATCTTTGGTCTAGGTAGGGGGACGTCGGGCAGTAGGTCGATCCGGCAATCCGTCTTGCGGTGGGGGGGTAGTTGGTCTGCCTCTGCCTCTCCGAAGACCTCGGAGAAGTCGGCGTATTGTTCCGGTAGGTCTGCTGTGGTAGCGGCGTTGTCTTGTGTGGTCGCCTCCGCTCGTCCTACCGTGGGGTTGCTTTCGCCAGCTGGTACTGGTGCTCGATACTCGCCGTCGCCGAATGTGAAGGTGCGGGTCGCCCAGTTGATCCGCGGGTTGTTTTTCGCGAGCCATGGCATCCCCAGGACTGCAATGGGCCGTCCGATGGGCGTGACTACGAACGACGTGCGCTCGGTGTGAGTGCCCATTTGCAGGGTGACCGGCTCGGTTTGTAGCGTGGCTGGTTTCCCTCCCGCTGTAGAGCCGTCCAGCTGGTGGAATGCCAGCGGCGTGGGGAGGGGGAAGCAGCGGAGGTCGAGTTTGGCGACTAGGTCGGGGTGGATGAGGTTTTTTGAGCACCCCGAGTCCACTAGTGCCGCGGCCGTGGTGGCTCCGTTGCCGGCAGAGAGTTGAATTGCTGCCAATATTACGGAGCTTTTGTCGTTTCGTTGAGGTGGTCCGCGTTGCTGTCCCACCGCCTGCCTCGCCACGCGTCTCAGAGCAAGCGGGGAGCATTTCCCGCCGGCTGGTCGGGGTCGGTATTGTCCTCTTCCCCCCAGTAAGTGTCCCAGCCCTCTTCCGGTGTCGCTGTGGCCACGGTCATTCGGCGGTGAGGGGGCGGCCCCGGGTTGGGTGGTTTGGGGCTAATTTTCGGGGCGGGCTTGGGCGCGCTGGTCGGCGGTCGGTTGGCGAAGCAATCCGCCGTCTTGTGCCCTAATTTGCCACACCTCCCGCAGGGCTCCCGGTTGAACTTCTTTTTTGGGTATATGGGGCCGGCCATCCCCCCGTGTGGTGCGGGTACCTTTTTCCCGACATAGTTTGTGTCTTCCGTGGTTGTCATCAGGAAGGTGCGGTGCGCGTGTTCGGCTTTTCCCGCGAGGTGGATCCACCCGTGTAACGTTTCTGGGTCGTCGCGGTAGAGGGCCCATTGGAGAACGTCGCGGTTGAGCCCCCTTTTGAAGATTTCCAGCAGGGTGGTCTCAGACCAGTCGCAGACCTTTCCCGCGAGGGCTTTGAACTCTAGGGCGTAGTCAGGGACCGTGCGTGTGCCCTGTTTAAGTCTCTGGAGTGCGCTTTTCGCCCGTACTTTAGCTAGGGGGTCTTCGAAGTAGGTTTTCATCTCTTTGATGAAAGCAGGGAAGGTGGCGAGGGCGGGGGAGCTGGACTCGTACAGTTGGACGTACCAGTCCGCCGCCCTGTCTTGGAGTTTGATCGCCACGGCGGCGATCTTGTCGGCCTCGGAGTCATAGGAGTGTCCGTGCCTCCCCATGAACTCCCTAGCGTTGGTCACGAAAAACGAGAGTTTTGAGGGGGTCCCATCGAAGAAGATGGGGAAGTCCTTTGGGGCCCGGGCGTTTTGTGCGGCCCCGCCTCTCGCTTCCCGGGGTGTGGTGTCGGCCGCCTGTGCCGTCTGCTGGCTCTCCGCTGGCCCGTGTGTGTTCGGTGCTTCGCTCGGGGTGTGGGCTTGTGCGGGGACGTCGTTGGGTGGCGCGGGGGGCATGAGCGCCTGGAGCATGGTCCGGAGTTCCGTCAGCTGAGCCCGCATGGCCGCGAGTTCAGCTCGTGCCTCCTCGTCCACAGCCCGCGCCGCCGCTGGGGCCGGTTCCGTTGGCGCGTCCTCGGGGGTGGGTTGCCGGTGGGGTTCATCGTCCCTCCGCCGCGGGTCCGCTTCCTCCTCCGTCTGATGGGTGTCTCCGTCGTCCTCCTCCGTGTCGAGCATCGTGGGGCTGTCGCTCCACGCCCGTTGCTGGGGTGCGATGTGGGGCGCGGGGTCCTCCGCTGGTTTCGGAAGTCGTGCTGCTCCCTCCCGCGGTCGGGTTGCCTCCGTCGCCATCTCCCCTTGGGGTTGGAGCTGAGGCTCGGGTCGGGTGGGGTGGGCGTCCATGGCTCCGGGAGTCCGCGGTGCCTCTGGCCTCGGTCGGTCCTCCTCTGTCTCTTGCCGCGCGGCTCGCCCTCCTTGCCCGCGTCGTTCCGGCCTCATCTTGCTGGTCTTCTCGCCGTCTACTCCTCCCGCGGCTCGTTGTCGTCCGGTGGGGCTCGGCGAGGCTGAGTTTATGACTCTCAGCTTTATGTCATGCGCTGCCTACCTCTGAATAACGTTCAGACACTGGTTTGCAAAGCAGGCTCTGGTTTATTTCAGAGTAGGTACAACGTTGGTAGAAAAAAGCTGAGAGTGACAGGAGCGCGCCGGGGCGAGGTTTAAATACCCCGCGCCGGTCAGCGCCCCCTCGCTCTCGGTCACGTCACCCCCCTTTGTCCCATGCGTTACCCTGCCATTGGTTGAGGGTTTCCAGGATCGGCCATCCTCAGGTTTTCATTCTTCTGCTGATTGCTTTCAGCTGGGCGATCCCCGTTGTATTGCCGCTGATGGCTTGGGTGGCTCCGTGATCCGTTTAGCTATTGTTTGTTAGCCGTTAGTCGTTGTGGGTTGATGGCTACTTAACTTGTACCCCTTCACCTATTTCCTTGTCATTGTCATGAGTGCCATTGCGCTGATGACTTTAGCTCAACGGCACTCATGACATCTAGGATGGTCACCCACTTTCTTCCTTTCCTCCCTCCTCCAGCCCTGTTAGCCCTTCAAGGTAGACCAGACTAGGCATCCAATGTCATGTAGGTCAACACTACTTTTATTGTAAAGCTATAGTAAGAGAATTTTACAAGTCTGAATGCACTTCCCCCCTCCTTCCCTTTATCTTCGTGAGAACTAGGGAGGGTCTTGTTTGAGTGGCTTACTCGGAGTACAGTTCTGCCCTGGACTCAGGTTTCTTTTATCTGACCGTTGTCTTGGTAGCGGCTCTTCCTCCTGCCTTCAAGGCCATTCCCTCTGCCCTCCACACTCCCTCTTCCTTCCTTCCTTCCTTCCTTCCTTCCTTCCTTCCTTCCTTCCTTCCTTCCATCCATCCATCCATCCATCCATCCATCCATCCATCCATCCATCCATCATCCCTAGAGGGTGGCAAACCTTTTCCTTTGTATCCATTCTTAAGTTTATCCTTTGAGGCCAAGAGACAGTGGTATTGTGGTGGATTCTGGCGCTGCCGATGGTTCCCAGGGAGGAAGCCCATTCTAGACAGATAAGAGGCTTTGCAGCCTGGACACTGTTGCTGGGAAGGTTAAGAGATTCAAGATAGCTCTACCCTAGAGCCCTTCTGGGTTATTTCCCTTAGGTTAGTTGGGTGGCTTTAGTCTGGCAAGATTCTGTCTATATGGTGAGAACAATAACGGACTAGAGTTGGAAATATTGGCTCAGCGTGGTTCTTGGCCTGGTTCCTGAAAGGTATGCCTATTCCAGGAGAAAATGAAAATGCTGTTTTCTGCTGTTGATAATGTGTTTGTTTTGTGCAATGAGTAATGCTGGTTTGTCATATCCAAAGCATTAAAGCTTTTAACAGCACAATCTCCGTATAGTTGCTCAGAAGTAAGACATATTGGGTTTAATGAGCCGTAATATATGACCATTTAGGATTGCCATTTTAAAATAAAGTAGTTACCACTTTAAATAATTATGAAACAGTCAGGAGCTCCTTTTGGGGGGAAAGCAATAGTTTTCTTTAAGTATGATTGTATGTATGTATGTGTATGTGAGTCATGGAAGTTTTATGCTTGTTTTTATTTTCATTATGATGGATGTTTTGTTGTATTTTATTTTGTTGCGAGCCTCAGGGAGTTGGACTGGTTAGCTGGCATACAAATTTCATAAATATATAAATACAATTGCTTGACAACAGGTTGCCTGAGGAAATTAAATTATGCAATGTTAATGGCAATTTTTTCTGTTGCAGTGATCCGTATGTGAAACTTTCATTGTATGTAGCAGATGAAAACCGAGAACTTGCCCTGGTGCAAACAAAAACTATTAAAAAAGTAAGTAGAAATAAGAAGCATGCATTTGCAAACATGTATTTCTCACACTTCTTTCAAAAAGGGCATTCTTTTTTAAGTATGTCCTCTATTTTAATAAAATGAGTTGTTTAAATCTTTGTATCTGAATCACAGGTGTCTGATTCAAGCCAAGTGACATCACATGGGACATAATAAAATTTCCTAAGTGATGTGAATTATGCAATTTGCAGTAGTTGTGGACTGACACAAATTACTAAATTTGTGTGATGATATCATGCCATGTGTGATGTCACCATCCCATGGGCATCCATGATCTGAATGGGGATCTCAGCTGGATTCTGAATTTAATGCAACACATTGGCTATCAAAATTACTAAAATTGCTAAATGTTGGGATTTCTTCCTTATATTTAAATAAGAAAGATTTATACCCAAGAATTCCATAGAGCTGGAGTCACTTTTGAAAAAGTCTATTACAAGCCTATCAGCTGGTTTGCTAGACTTTGATGATGATCTATTGAAGTGATCTCAAAATCTAGGCTGCAGAATTTAGAATTAACAAAAATCTGATGGGGCAGTAGGTGGCAGAAAAGTGTTATAGGGTTTTATGCATCTTTGCTGCCATCTGGTGGTGGTTTGAATTTTTGCAGCAGTCTAAATCTGGCAGCCTTAGCAAAGCCCTTGTAGCCCATGTTCACTAATAATATTCCATTGGCATAGTATGTGAGAAAACTATCACTGAAATTGAAACATTGAATTTCAATCTCAGCCAAAGAACATGTTACATCAATTCTGAAACAGTGTCACTGAATTTTAGGCCAAAACCAAGTTCACCTTTTAGTCACTGTAGGTAGTAATGTAATTATTAATGGTCTAGATTTAAGATCAGGTAAAGATCACCTGATATCTTAACTTATACATATTTATCTGAATATATGAAAAGATGTTTTGCTCCGTTTCTCCTGAACTTCAGAAAGAAACCCAGCAATTTTAAGGATTAGGACTTTGTTAATGTTGGTATCCACTTTCTCAGTTTTTTTTTACCAAACCTAGTTTATCAGGTTGGTTTGTTTGGATAAAGATTGTTATTTCAGAAGGATGATCAGCTGCCCAGCTTCTTTTTATTCTCTTCCTTGTGATGCTCTTGCTGCTTGGGAAAAAATATAAATTGAGATGTTTTTCATGCTTTAAAAAAAACTTAGTTTTTTAGCTTATAAGATAAAGGTTTTTCTTATAAGCTATCTCAGGTACCCCCAGTGTGCTAACTGACTGAACATACATTTGGAAAATATACAAATAAATAAGATTATCAAACCGTATTTTGAAATGTTGTTTTTGGTATTCTTTTTTTCAGGGTGGGGGGTATAAATTATGTTTGTGTAAATAACTTGGCTTTGGGGGATCTAAATCATCTTTCTGCTGGCATATTCTTCATTGTATCTTCCAGTAACTTCCCCAATGACATGCTGAAGAATTTTAATAATAAAGCATTTAACTGTCTTCATTAAGACATCTCTGCCCAGGTCATCAATGATCAACTCCCACTGTGCAGTTCCTAATAATAGTGGCATCTATTTCTGGTTTATCCCACTTCACATGGCTACCCACAAGAAGTTTGCTCAGCAAATGAACTCGAAGCCTTTTGACAACAATGTCTTTATTGCTGATGAAAGCTGTGCCTGTGAATTTTCTTCCTTCTTCCCTCTCTCTGTTCTATTGTAATTCACCATGAATTGTACTGTAGATTTGCAGCATTTTCTAAAGTTTTGTGTTACTAAAATTTCCACCCCTTTTTTTCTTACAGACTCTAAATCCAAAATGGAATGAGGAATTTTATTTTAGAGTAAGTTTTGGTTTTAAGAAATTTTACTCTATGTTGAATGTCATTCAATAATACGTATGTACCAGCAATTTGCAAAAATGTTTTGTAGTCTGTTTATAGAGTCTCAGAAACAGCTCTGGGTGGTGGCCAGAATGCTGCAGCATCCTCATTTTCTTAGTTGGATTTTTTATTTAATTAGAACAAAGGGGTGAAGAAAAGATAAACAGATATAGGTGGCAAAAAGAGCAGACTAGAAAAAAGGCAACCATATTTGGTTAAAAAGAACCAGGTCCTAATGTGCAGGCTGGTATTTAAGTTGATGGACCAGGTTTTAAGAAGTTGAAAACTGCTAGATTAGTGTTCCCTTTTTTTTTTTTTTTTTACAGAGGGGAGAGCTGAAATTGTATCTGTGCATGGGAAAAGACCCAAATCTTCACCAGATCTAAAGTCCCAGATCTTCAACCAGATCTCCCAGATTTATTGCATCTCCCCTTTGAGCCACTTTCTGGTTAATCATAGCTTGATTTCTCAAGAGCTCATGCAAGCAAAGCTAAGGACATTTTTAGAGATTGTTCAGAAGGGATGCATACTCTTGGGTGGTGGAGAGGAACACTTTGAAGTGTTGTTTCTTACAAAGACGCACAAGTTTTGGCAACGCAGCATGCAGCACGTGTCCTGCAATCTTTGATGATAATCATATAGTTATAGAAAGCTCTAGTTGTAATCACTGGGGTATTAAGGTTTGAAGAGGAGTTGCTGGCTTTTATCAGTGGCAGAGAGTGGCTAAAATTACCAGTGGCCAGTGGTGTGCTTGATGATAAACTAGATGTCCCATGAGGGTTGGACTGACTGTGGCAAGGCAATAAGCAATCACACACTTTCAAAGTAGTGGCTAACCAAGATTCCCCTTGCTGATCCCTGTTAGTTTCAAATGAGAATTTCCATTCCCAATCATGCTGATCTAACTGCCACCAATTCTTAGCATCCTTGGGTAGAAGTAAACACACTGAGTAGGAGACAGCTTAGCTTCCATTTCTGCACACTCCTGCCCATCTCTCTGTAGTTGTGATAGTGCATCCTCCCTCCTTAAAAAACAAAGGCATGTCAAAGAAACCAGGATCCAATGTCCTGCAAGACACATATTAAAATGGGAGAACCTTACTTATATGAGGGGATAATAACATAGGAAGCAGCTTCATACCGAGCCATCCCATTCTAGCATTATCTGCACTTTCTCTCCATGGATGATTTTTTTTTTCTGGTTTAGTCCTACCCCCCCCCTCTAAATGGAACTATTTGGGATAAAATCTGAGATATATGTAGTCTGCTATGACTGCCACCAAGCATGCCTCCTCTTTATTAGAATGCCTTTTGCGTTCTCATGTCACTTAAACAAAACCAATGGGAGATAGAAAATGGTGCATTGGTAGCCTATAAAACTTATCCATGCTGGTGCCCTCTAATTTACATTTTGGTCCCTATTGTAACCTGCAGCTTCTGGAGTAGAATGCTTGATTTCCTAATCTACTGAGCTGCAAAACACAGATTAGGGGAAGAAGGCCAGACTATTGGGCTACAACATGGCTCAGAGCATCTAGATAGAAAATGGTGCGTTGGTCATGTCCAAATGTGCCACAAAACATGATTGCTTTTGGTGTACATGATCCAGATTGGCATCCTTAGCGTATGTTGTTGGTGTGGCTGTAATACGATCCCCAGTCATGTTTCCATATTTTCACAGTTCCATGATTGACAATTGCTGTTCTTTGTGTTACTTGTCCCGTATCCCTATAATTACATGCTTACAGACTTCTTTACACACACACACCAACACCAACCACCTCTTGGTCTCTAACAAACATCTTCCTCACTTGCTTGGAGTTGGGTTATGCTACAGAAGGCAGCAAGTATTTGTTAGCTAGAAATTATACCATTTCACACTTAATCAACTGAAGTTCTGTAACACCGAGCAGTGTATTGTTTCACTTCTCCCTTCACACTTTCTTTAAAAAGAGAGAGTGAAAGAAAAAACTCAAGTAGGAAGGGGGCAAGGTAAAATTCCAGCAATTTAAATTTAATCTTTGGGAGCAGCTGTCTGCCAACAGACTGGGGCATTGTAGGCTGTTGAACTGCTACTGTCTTTTTCAGACAGTGTCTGTGCAGTTGGCTTGCTTTTTGCTCAGTGTTCTAGAAACAATATTTTGGCACTGTCTCAACTAGTAGCATTGTAAGTGGTTTTCAATCAGGTTTTCTACAGCATGTTTAAACAGTGGGAATTAAGATTTGATTTCTGCAGGTATATCGTAGTTACACTGAGTTCTCTAATCCAAGGCAATGGCCGGGAGGGGTGAGGGAGAGACAGAGTTGAGGGTGGATCAAATTTGTTTTGATTAGTAATGCACAATCCCTAAGAATTGCCTTGGCACTGAATGTCTAGTCCCAGCTTTTTCCATTCCAGTCATAACAAAGTTTAATACATAGGAATCTTTCTACCAGAACTTGTGTTTGGTCAGTTTGCACTTTATGTTAATAAAGCTTGCAATGCCAAACTCCCGGACTGCGGAGTAAACCCAGTTAATCGCAATGGGGCTTGTTTCCAAGTAAGCATGCATAGGATTCAGTTTTGAGATGGCAATCTTGTACATTTTTATGTGGGAATAAGTCCCATCAGGGCAGAGTGGAACTTGCTTCCAAGTAAACACACATTCACCATTTAATACAGTTGGTTAAGTCCGAGTGTTTGTCGGACTTTAAGTCTTTGATAATATTTTGATAAAATATTTTGATAAAATTCATAAAATGGTAAGGCTACAAAGGAAAAAAAAATAAAGCTGTTCCAGGAACTGTGGGTCAGTGGGTCAAATATCATTAGTTTTGTAGGACTTCTTCACCCCTGCAAAGCAAGACATGAGGAAGAAAAGTAACTGACAACTGTTAGACACAATCACATCTGTTCAGTAAAATAAATTCCAAACTGTTGTAAATTACATTTCACTAACTATAAAATATCCAGAACAGCCCTGAAGCTAATTCAGTTTTAACCTGAATTAAAAAAAAAGATGTGGCAATTTATCCTTAGTATTCAGTAGGGGAAGCTTCTCCTAACCTCAGAGGGATTAGACTATCAGTGAGAGGAATTACAGGTAGTCCTTGTTTAGTGACTGCCTCGTACAGAGACTGTTTTGCAGTTTGAAAAAGTTACTTTATGACCAATCCTCACATTTATGACCTTCGCAGGTCTGTAAAGCAAAAGAAAGCTGAAGTAAGATCATAAGCACAGTCACAGTTTCATTTAGTGATTGCTTCGCTTAATGACCAAGTTACCGGTCCCAATGGTGGTTGCTAAATGAGGACTATCAGTATAGCCAAGAACAGTGCTTCTACTTTGCATATGGAAGGTCCTAGATTCAATCCCTGGCATCTCGAGTTGCAGTGATCAAGGGAAAGAAACTCTGACTGAGACTCTGGAGACTCACTGCTGGTTAGAGTAAACCATCCTGGGCTAGGTGGACATCTGAAAAGTATTTGGTTAAAGAAGTCTTCGGACTGGCTCTTTTCAGGGAGGTGCTGTCATTCCTGTTCCTGTTGAAAGATGCTAGGAACCAACCCTGGAGTCCATTGCTTGCAGCGGTGTTGCTGTTTTGCCCAGCAGCAGAAACTTGGAACATGGAATTGAGGAATGGCGAAATATACCAGATGCCATGAACACATCTGAAATGTGAGAGTTCTTATGGCCTCCTAACACAATGATTACTATCTGTAGGGGCTTGCCTGTTCACCAAATTGAGCATGCCCAATTTACTAAAAGATAATAGTTAGATGTAAAGACTGATATTTGTTATTTGTTGGATGGATAGATGATGATGACGACTGCATTCAGCTGCATCTATCTACTATTTACACTTTTATAAGCGTGTCTGTGGTGGTGCCTAGCTTTGTAATTAAGGCTGAGCACCTGCTGCTGCTCGGAGCTGCTTGGAGCAGAGAAGAAGCGGAGAATGCTAAACTTGGAAGCTTGGGTAGAAACTGGTCATAAAGAAATGACACAGAGAGAAGGAATTAAGTGTGAGATTTGGGGGGAGATTTATCCATATGTTAAGTGAGGTTTCTGAGTATATTTCTGAATGTTTTTCTGGCTTGGGCTAGCTCCTGGACTTCCTGTTCCTTAGCAACCAGGGGGTGAAATCAGAGAGCTCTTGAGATGGTTGAGGGGCTAAAATTCAAACCTAAAAATAAAAAAATAATAATAATTGATCTTCCAGAAATTTAGGAACCAGACTAAACAAGATTAAATTTAAATAAAATAGATATCTTTCAAAATAGATACGAAGGTAGGCAGCCAGCAAGGGTGCGGGACATATGTGGTCATTCTGAGTGTCATTATCTGACTGTTGGACCAAGTATGCCAGCTGGGGAATTCTGGGAGTTGAAGTCCGCACATCTTAAACTTTCTGGGGTTAAGAAACACTGATTTAGAGAGACAGGCCTTGTTCAAGGATACCCAACAGGACTTCAGTAAGGGAAGGTCCTGTCTTACTAATCTGCAAGAGTTTTTTGACGGTGTTAATCAACATAAGGGCAAGCCAGCAGGTATCAGCTACTTAGATTTTCAAAAAGCCTTTGATTAAGTCCCTCATCAAAGCCTTCTCAGTGAGCTTAACAGCCATGAAATAAAAAGGCGGCTCCTCTTGTGGATAAGCAACTGGCTAAAGAATGGAAAATCAAAGGACTGGTGCTTTTTAACATATTTATAAATGGTTATAAATTATAACCATAAGTTATAACCATAACTTATGGTTATCAGAACCAGGTATGACTAGTGGAATAGCCAGGTTTGCTGACTAGGAACAGCTCCAAAGGGATTTCTGGATATTAAGGGAGTGGGCATCAAAACAGTTGATGTCACTGATGTTTATTGGAACCAAAAATCTTGACTACTCATACAAACTAATAGGATCAGAACTAACAGTAGCTGATGAGGAAGGTGATGACACAGTGTGTGTCCACTATAAAAAAAAGGCCAATGGCACATTAGGGATAATAGGAGACAGTATCGAAAGTAGAGATGCCAATATTATAAATATATAATAAATGCATAAATATTATATAATATAAATATTATATAAACCAGTGGTGCAGCCTCATGTGGGATATTGTGTGCACTTCTGGTCACCTCAGAAGGATATACTGGAACTAGAGAAGGTTCAGAAGAGGGCAAGTAAGATGATCAAGGGGATGGATCACCTTCCCTACCAGGAAAGGTTGCATGTCAGCCCTTCCAAGTAAACCAGACAGGAAACACAACTAGATGAACTAATTCTACTTTATGGTGAGGCTACATTAACAGAATCTTGCAAGTCTGAAAGTACAAATCTCCCACCTTCCCTATATATCCCTTGAGTGGTCAAGGCGGATCTTTCCTAAGTTTCTTCTTTAGACCGTCACCCTCTCTCGGACCCCCTTTCCTTTTATCTGATCATTCCCTGGGCAGCATCTCTTCCCTCTGTTCTCCAAGGTCGCCCTCGCATTCCATCACATCGCAACATCTGGTGGGCTTTTTAGTCTAGAAAGGAGGCAAATTCTTGATGAGATGGGGCAGAGGTCTGATCCAGCAGGGCACTGGTTATGTTCTTATATTCCTACATCCCATGTAGTTATTACTGTTGAATAAATCGAATGGGCAGGCAACCTGTCTGGTGCTGGAGAATGGTCCAGCATATTGAAGATCCTGAGAACAGATTATACTCAGCTAGACTTTAGAACTTAAGAGATCAACATTTGATTATTTGGCTTTGGAGTTTTCTCCCTTTTTGTATTTAGATTACTGTTACAGTCTACTCTGGTTATATAACACTTGGCACATTATGGATACTGCTGCTTTATTTTGGTTTTTTTTTAAAGTCAGGTTTCATTCATTCATTTGTTTTCAATGTTTAGGCCTAATTTGTCAACCAGTATTGTCCAAGCATCTCCTTTTTTCCCATCCCCTGACCATGGCTGGGAGAGAGAATTGGTCATTGCTAGTTTCCATGACATTCATCATGCACACACAAGAGAGCATGGAATTCCTCAGTGGCTCCTTTATTCCATCATCTTCGTGTGAGGTTTATTCACTGGAGTAAAATATTATGGACAATAAGTACTTTACTCTGAATTAATGAGGCTGAGAAATTGCTTCTAGAGAAGCAATTTTCAGAATGAAAAGCTGGACAACCTGTACAGCTGCAGAAAGGTTTTTTGAGTAGATATGTGACCTCTGTTTCATACTGTTCCTTTTTTCAGTCCTGCATTTGTCTTGCCAGGTTTCAACCTGGAGATCTCATTGGCCACCTTGTCTGTCCTTCCCTCTGGTTTGCAGGAGAGGAGACCAAGAGGTGCTTGGCTGTTGCTCCCTTTTGAGAAATTTTTCAACTTCTCAATCTGCTTACAGCCTTGGGGTGTCCTGGCTTCTCCCATCCCATCCCATCCTAATCAGATTTGACCCTGTTTATCTTTCTGGGATTGACCAAAGTCATCTAAATGTTGGCACCTGATGGGGGTGGGCCTAGTAAAGAATATGACCTAAGGGGGGAGGTTCTTCCGTATGCACTTTTATAGACCCAGTGTGGAAGTCTTGGAGAAAATAAAACTCCATTTTTAAAAGAAGCATCATGGGTGAAAGAAAAGCAAGAGCCAAATGAGATTAGATTTATAGAATTCTGTTTGTTCTCTTATAGGTAAATCCATCTAATCATAGACTGCTGTTTGAAGTGTTTGATGAAAATAGATTGGTGAGTGTTTTTTTCCTATATTTATTGACTTTACACATGAGAACATTGTGCCATACATTTAAATTTCCCTTCTCTCCCTCTCCCCACTGGGGAAAATATTTCTTAAAAGTGGGATGTGGAGAGATGTAGTATGCATTAGTAGTAAGAGGCTAACAAATATAGTTCCCTTGCAGATTGACAAGAAGAGAGTAAATAGCTATTAAGCCCTTCAGTGGCTTCAGAACCTGGACTTAATGGTGGTAAATCTTTTTTGCTACTGGGAGAGAGATGTCAAATGTAATAGAAATGTAGAAAATAAGCTAATTCAATTTAGGCAGTAAGATTTCTGGGCTTGGATCGGGAAAGGGGATGTTCAAAAGTGTTAGATGAGAGACCAGTTTAACAAAGGGTCAACTAACTTGAGCTGGCTGCCACACACTTGGTTTTTATAATCACTGAAGAACAGTGTGGCGTGGCTTTCAGGCTTCGATACTAATCCGCTCAGGTGAAAAACTCCTTTGTCTCTCCTCCAGTAAGGGGCTGATAAATGTAGAACAGTGTTTCCCAACCTTGGCAATGTGGAGATGTGTGGACTTCAACTCCCAGAATTCCTCAGCCAGCATGCTGCCTGGGGAATTCTGGGAGTTGAAATCCACACATCTTCAAGTTGCTACGGTTGAGAAACACTGATGTAGAGGCTTTGCTATGGTAGCTCCCAAACTTCTTTAGCCCAACTCATTGCCCAACATAGTCTCTGCGTTGCTGACATTTCAACTAAAAATTTGAACCAAGCCCGTCTTTAAAAACTGTATGTAATGCTCTTTTTCTATATGATCGAATGAATGTTGAGTGCCCATTTATTTTTGTTTTTTAATCTATCTACTTCCTTTCCTTTCCTCTCCTCTCCTCAGGGAATTTTGCTCTGATTTTGTTATAATGGACAATGTAGGTGGTTGTAAATTATTGCAGATACCTATACTGGTAGAAAGTGGGGATATAAAATGTGTTAAATTGAATATATAAGTTAAAATGCACATTGTAAGTAATGGAGCCTATAGATACATTTCAAAGAAAATGAAAAGCTTTGGAGTAGAAACAGAAGTAAATGGATATTTAAACTGTACATTGCTAGCCTGTATTCATTACAACTCACTTGTTACTGATGTATATTCTTTCTGGAGTTCCAAACATATATTTGTAAGTGCTTAAAATGATTAGAATAAACTCTAAAGCTGTTGGAAAAAGGTTACAAAGGTAGTTTTAGTGTCATGTTACGCTGATTAATCAAATAAGATGGAAATATGCCCCCAAATTGTGTTAAATACACCAAAGATGTTTCAGTGGCAAGCAACAGTCCGGCAGCAGAAGATGATGATCCTTACTGCTGCTATTCCTGCTTTTATCTTGCCTGTCCAACAAAACAGGGTTATGCTGACCTTTGGCATTTTAATTATTGAAAGCTTTTTTCCCTCTGGGGACTGTTTTCTTTCTCCATGTGAAATAAACCATTAGAAAACCAAGTCTTAAATATCCAACACATCACTCTGGGTTGACATTCCCGGTATTTTTTTTTTCCCTATAGCTTTTGCAAGGAGGTTCTCCTTTACGAAGCAAGTGGTTTTATTTTATCTCTGTAACAAACAGTTTGGTTTCATTGACCAGTTTTTAATTCACGCACATTTTGAGACCGACGGTTGGCTGTATCTGCCCACCCCTTTCTGAACTACCACTCACAGCAGAACCGAATTCGGGCATTGTTTAATTTTGGGTTACAGTCTATCCGTCTGTTCTTCTGATGCTTCTTGGCTCCTAACAAAGCCGAGCTGTATTTCTCGCCGGCAGTTCAACCTTTCAAATACTGCTCACTTTCTCGCTGGAAGGCTGCCACCGTTTAGTATGGGGTTTAAGTCAAAATCTGTACAGCTCTCTTCATGCCCACCCCTGTTCCAGCTATTATTGCCTGCTCTGCCTCCTAAAATCTAGGGAAAGGAAGATGGATGGTTGCTTCTTGAATTGTGCGTGTAAGAGTCTCTTTCCTTTTCTCTCCTGAAAAAGTTTGAATGTGCTTGAAGTAGGTTATTACAGCTTGTTTGCACTGGCAACCTGATATCTGTGTCGGTTGCTACGGCAGAGAGAGGACTGCTTAAGTCACTTTTCAGCAGAAGGGGAGAAAGAGTGAGTTCCTACCCTTTTGCTGATATTTACTTGCAATAGTCAAAAGACATAGGGAGGCTTAAATAAACGAAGTTTTTCTGTGTGCGTCTGTGTGTGTGCAGGCACATGCCTTCCCCCAGCCATTTCGGCAATATCTGGTCAGCCTGAGAATTTTGATAGCATATCAAGGGCAATTTGACCGGGGAGGGGGGAAGTCTCGTGTGTGTGTGTGTGTGTGGTTTCCCCCTACTCCATTCCTCTTCTTTCTTTTTTGGCATAACGCAAAAGCGTTCTGTGAATAAGATGCAGTTTAGATTTATAGCAGAGCTGAGTGTGTTTGCTGCCTTAGTCAGCTGTGAGAGATCTCCCGCTGGGACCGATCCTTTCTGATGGAAAAGGAGCAGCTGGGAAGGTGCTGTTTCAGGCTCTTTAATACCAGAAGAGAGGGGGAAAAAAATAGTCGCTTGTATTGGAGAGGGGAAAACAGGTCATGTGATGCCAGCCCTCCTACCCTATGTCACAGTGTGGAGCAGCACCGATTGGTCTTACCCAACCACGCGTGGAATGTCGCTTGCCACTTGGGCTATTTCTGCTATCTGTCGCTATCAGCGCAGCAGTGCTAACCCTTTGGCAGATGGGACACTTTTTCTTGGAGTTTATGTCTTTAGTTCTTAACTGCTGGCAGTGCCTGGGCTTGTTGCCTTCCCTCTCCTCTGCTTTCGCCCGAGATCATGGCCCATCGGTTGCGGTTTCATTTTGGCTCAGGACGAAGCAACACGGCCCCTGAACTGGAGATCCTAGACCACGAGAGGGAAGATAATGACGACTTTTTCATGGCATTCCACACTTTGCCAAGAAGGAATGGGCCTCACCCTTTCTCCAGGCGCAGAGTTGATTGCGAAGATGGCAGTGGCCGTTTGCAGGAAGGTAACTCCTTGAAAAGAAGCACGTCCATGTTTATCCCACAGCTTCTGAGCAGCATTGATGCGCGTCCCATGAGGAGCTCATCCGTGCAGATCTCCCTTCAGCGCAACGCTGTAGATGGACATGCTGATGGATGTGGGTCTCCTCCAGAGGAGTCATGTAACTTTTCTGATCTAGGAGAGCGCTGTACATCTCTTGATGGAAGCCATTCTTCTCCAAGTAGTTCACAGGTAACTCCAGAGAATTCTCCACCTCGGGAACTGGAGAGCATGGGCCGTGAGGTTAATGGAGGACCTTCTAACCACACAATATTTTGTACAATACCTTCTAACAACTGGAATAACAAGGGTGCAGCCAGTGGTCAAGATGAGGACACAAACAAACCGGCGCTGGATTTAAACATTAGTGGGGTAAGGATTCAGCATCGAGCTTCAAGTGTGGATATGCCTCATGTTACGCTGATGCCATTTGGTCCAGAGACCCAAAATAATGCTCCTTCCTCAGAACCCAGACGCTGGTCTCTGCAACACCTGCCAGATGGGTCAGTCAATTCTGGGAAAAAGTTATTTGTTTTTCAGTTACAGCAGTCTCAGTCAAATAGTGCAGGAGCAGATTATAATTTTGGTTTTACCGGAACAAAAGGTGACAGGCTGGTCCGGTACCCACGGATACGCCTGGAGAGGAGCACCTCATACCCAGTTCAGCCGCAGGCAGAGCGCATTAGCCCCATGGAAGAAGATGGCATGAATTCGGTACATTGTGCAAATGACCAGCATGGCCCCGAAATGTCCAGAAGCAATTCAATTGAGCGGGTTTCCCCAGGGCAAGGATGCACATTTAAAATTTGTCCGGATCAAAACTCAAGGCAGCAACATTTCAGAATTCTTGTAACTCATGGGACTAATGAGAAAAATCAACCTTGTGGGCAAGAAAATTCTAACACAGCTGCTCCAGTGGCAGCCAACTCATCAGTAAGTAGAAACGCCAATATCCTGGCAACTTAAATGTCCACTTTGCTGATTGGGGCAATAGATAAGCAAACAAATAAATCCAGGGTGCATTATGCAATTCTGCAACACAGCTCTGTGCTGCTAGAAAGAACTGTATACATCCAGAATAATCCTAGAGCATCTTTCTTTGCTAAGCTACGACTACATCCAGAGGAGTGTTTTTATATTTGCTACTGACTCAAATGTTAATTTAATGTGACATCATCTAAATACAATTGGATTTTTTTTGTAACAGATCTGTAAACTGCTATATCACTCTTTATAAATAGTGCCCCTTTGTAAGTTTGCAGATAAATTAGGATTTCAAAAATTCAGTGCTCTTTGTAGCCTCAAATAATTGAAATGTGGTTAATATACGACGTGCACATTATATACACTTAGACAGAACTGAACTATCAAGGAACTGAGGGTACAGTTTAAAATTAACAGTTTTACAATATTTTTAGTTGTTTAAATAGTTGCACTGTTGGTTGTTTAAATAGGAACGCTTTTAATTAAGCTGTTCGCTGTGCATTGGGCTGCTTGATACCTAGTTATAAATTTCTAGCACCTTGAAAAAGCTGCATGAAACCTCAAAATGTTTTGATTTGTTCAGTTCAGTTCAGTTTTACAGCCGTTAGATGTAACAATGAACAAGCACTTTGTGGTAATATTCAGCTTTGAAATATAATAGGTATTGGATTTGTGGCATAGTGTACATAGAAGCTTTGCCAGGGTTCTACATTATGCTACTCGCATATTGGCCTATTTGGGCTCCAGGTGAAAACACTGTATTTTTCCAAGCATTTGAAGAACCATTTTGGTATTTTCAAAATTCACTGTTTGGGTTCTGCTTTCATAGAGTGAATACAGAATTCATGCTGTATTCATTGCTACTGTCCCTTCTTTTTGTCTTACCTGTTGCACGGATCGGTTATTTTCTAATACACATTTTTATACAGTCTTTTATGTATTTTTATATTGATTGAGGTTTTTGTTCATGTGTTCTGAGTTACTGTAATACCCCAGAGACCCTTACATTATTGGGTGGCATAAAAACTCAAATCAATCAAGAAAGATTAAGGCCTGAGTGTAACTGTGTAGTTCCAGTATTGCTGCCGTTAATCACTAGTCATTGGAGTTTCCAAGCCAGGTGATGTGGGCTCTGGAATAATAAATATTGTGTGAAAGCATGCCAGGTCTGGGGCCTTCTTGTTGCCATAGCTTGTGTATAACACAATCAGTGCCTGCTGATAGGAGGAGGAAGTAATACATGTTGCTTTAATAGCAGGAGTTACACTAAAAGCTTTATTCCACACTAATTTTAATTCTTGGGGCATGTGTATTTTGAAAAGATTCAGGACACCCTAGCAGTAAAAGCCAAATTTGAGCCTATAGAAACAAAATTTGAGCCTATAGAAAAGTTAGTAACTTTTATTTTCTTTATATAATGCAAGTTGTGCCCATAACAGTCCTTGTTATTTTTCCTTATCTGCTTTGGGAAAAGTGAAGAACCCCAAATTTAACTATTTGGTTCCTCCTGAGATTTTACTGTCCCTGCCACATCCCTCAGGTTTCATTGCGGGCATACTGAAATCACACTAAGATTATCTGAGCTAATTTCTGGGGGTGTCCTTTTTAAAAAAATCATAAGGGTTCTGCACTGATGCTTCTATTTAAAAAAAAAGATTTTTCATCAATTGTTTCAAAAGGAGATGTAAAGTATGTATTTGAGGGAAGCTGAAGGGCAAGGACCTTGGAGGAGTAAGTGCCTAAATTGTGCTGCAGATCATGAACACTTGACAAAGAGGGGCTGGAAGAGTGGCCTTTATTTCACAACACTTGAGTGAGTATCATAGAATATCATAGAATATCACTTCATAGAATATAGAATAGAAAATCTGTGTGGTCATTAGGAGTCAAAAACAATTTGATGGCACATAATCAATCAATGAGTAAATAATAGTAGGTAAAGGCTTTCCGCCACCTTGTGAGGATCTATTTGAAAGAATTTTAGAAATTTTTAACTTCATTGTGTACATTTTCTGCAATGTTATTTGCTAAATGTACATAATTCCCTGTTCCGAAGGGTCACAGAGGTTTTTGAATTAAATAGATGGGCATACCCTTTAAAGGGCTCATGACAGAAGAACAGAGAAATTCAGTTAGGAAAATAGAAGCTGATTTTTTAAAATGCATTTTATACTGTATGATTAAAATGCAGCCCAAAATTTAAACTTGTATTGTTGACAAGATGAGGACTTCACCATATTTATGTATGGTATTTATATATATGTATATGTTTACTAACTACAGATACAGCTAGGATTTTTTTTTAAATCTATGTCTGTCTCATCTTAGATTCTAAGAGGCTTGCTCTAATAACTCTTCAGAACTTAAAAGCAAACTGCATAATGAGAAAGTTAATAGTAGCTGGTATTAAGCCATTGAATCTCATGAATTATATAAAATAATTCAAGAAAGACAGATACTTCCCATCTGTGGTGAATTGCAGCATGTCAACCTGATCATGTGGAGCCGATGGCTACTCAAAATGATCTCTTATATCTTATAATACTGTTTTGAAAAGTATGTGGATTCTGAAGTACAGAAATGGCAACCATTTATATTTAAATAGAGCCCATTTACAGTGGTCAGTTCAAGCTGATATAAAATGAGGGGGTAAAACAAATGGAGTTTTTCCAAAGAAATCAGGGGAAGCCCATTTGAGTTGAACTTTTCTAATGCCAATAAATGTCCATTTTGCTTTGAAATATTTTATTTCCCCAAATTTGGCTTGGGCTTGTAGAATATCATAAGAGCCACGCTGCATGTAAGATTTTTCTGGACCTAAAGTTTGCATTGGTTCTTCCTCCATCTATCAGCCTGTATACTGGGAATCATTGACCCAAGGAAAACCACCCTTACCTTAGGAATAAACGTAGTTCTCAATTCAGAGTGTGCAAGTGGAGTGAGGTGTTCAGCATCCATTTGAACCCATGTGATTGGCTGTAGAGCTGCTGCTCATCTCTTCTGTCTGATGGTGTCGGTTCTATATGTAATAGTTATAATTGATTTGTATTTGGCCGTCTTCTCGGTTCTGCTGAAGGGTCTGTGTATGTAGAATTAGACAAGACTGTATAATTCTGTTTAGTGTAGTTTAGTAAATTTCTGGGGGAAGTTTCCAACTTTAACACCATTTTGCTTGTAAACAATCTTCTTCACCTTTTGTTGTTCACTGCCACGCCACTGTTATTCACCGTTGTAAAGTTGTGGAATCGTGCAAATTATAATCAGATTATACAACGTTGCCTCCTAAATTATAAAGGCCTGTCAGATGCTAGGTGTTTATTGTACGAGATTTCCCACTGAAGTGGCCATGTTATGGTACTATACAGGAACGACTCTAATGTTCTTTTGGTCTGTATTTTATAATGCTTGTTTGTTTTAATTCTTTTCACATTCTGAATAGCATTGAGCGCCTTGTCAGAATTCGAGGGTGGACAGAACTGATTTATGCTTTTCATTGTATGTTAACACTGATGCTTGAGTGGAGGCTGAATAGTGGCTAGAATATTCTTTTAAATAAGCATTTCCCAGATATTCATCTAAATTGCCTGTGGCTTTTTCACTCAGTCTAATGTTAAAGAAAAAATCCTGTGCTTACAAATGAAAACTGATGAGGATGCTTAATTGTCAACATATGCAGCTGGGTTCCTACTTTTCACTAAACCATAAAGTGGTTAGTTTGTTTTGCCCTGATATGCCTTCAGAATCCATTTATTGTGGTTAGTAAGCCATCATTTGTGACATATTGCGCTGTGCAAATGTAGCCACTTAAGGTTCATTCAGTAAACCATAACCGAATGAGCAATGGCTCAATGCAATATCTGAACTCAATTTTATATTATGTTATATATTACGAGAGGAGGGGGAGACAGGTTGGTAACCCAGTCAGATCTGATGCTAAACCAGAATAAACTGTGTTGAACACCTTTTTCCACCTTTTCACTTAAGTCAACAGCAAACTTCCGTTTTTCTTTTTTCGTGAACAACTTTCTGCAAGTTTGAAATTCAGAAAACTGTTTTTTATCCCATCTGTATTTAATCCAAACCATGGCTTTGAATGTGGCTTGTTTACTAATGGCAATAAACTAAGGATGTTAATTTTTATTCTCACCTTACAGGAGGAGGAAAGAGAGGAGTATTAAAGTATAAAGATTGTTCTCATAATACCTAATCTTGTAATTAACCATTACATCTGAACCAGGTTATTGTTTACTTTTTCTAAGGTTTTCTGAGGTGTTGCAGGATATACACCAGTTTTATTATACTAAAGAAGTTGCAGGAATAAGGACTTACTATTATGAAATTTACACAATTAGAAGAAAGACTTTTAAAGGAAGGTTGGAACGATTGTGTTTAGGCTATTCATTATACAATCATCTAGCATGATTGCTCTTTTAGAATCGTAATAGGTTTGAAGTAGAGCTAGTCAAATATCTGAAGGATGGGGAACTCAAGAATTTTTTTTTCTTTTTGAAATGTATGATCTAGATAATTTTGATACCTGCCATGACTTAATTCTGCATATATGCACCTTATCTACTCCATAAATGTCTTTTCCAAAACCAAGTGGCCGGTTTTCACTTGAGCGATCTTCTTTATTAACAATGACATCAGTATTAACCTTTCCAAAGTCATATCTAGATTTATAATAAAATAGGTATCAGCCTTACAATTAGACAGATGGACCATCTATTCAACATCATTTCTTCTCTGCTGGAGATGTGAACTTTTGCTGTTATGTAGGCTTGCCCACAAAATTCCATTTGCAAAAAGGACATTGGGAAATAATCTTTAAATGAACTGTGTAATTGAAATTGTCCTTTCAATGTAACACAATTATTTATACTACAATCTCTTTGGGGGCAAGGACCTTGTTTTTTTTAATTAAACAGTAAAAAAGATAGGAACTGTATTGATAGTTGGAATGACTTTTAAGCACTGCCCCGTTACCCTATTAGAATTGCTCAGTCTTGAATTAATGCTTATAAAGTGAGGCTGTGTTCCTGTTTTATGTAGCATTTGTTCCCACCACATACTACAGCTCCATATCTAATGATAATTGTGGGGATACCTAATGACAAGGACGTTTTTCCATTACCCACTCATGGTCTCCTTTCTACCCATTGCCCGTAGTAGAAGTTTCCAGTAAGTTTCTCCAGTATGGTGTCTGCAAACTAGTAACACTGCACCAGTACAAGGAGGCTGACAAACGGACCTCTCCTATTTCAAGCAGCTATTAGGAGAGGATAGCTACATATGACCTCCATTTTGTTTGGAATAGTCTGTCCCGCCTGTCATCTCCTTTCAACCCAAACAGCAGAGGAGCATAAATTTTACAAAAGCTGTTTGGACAAAATGTGTTTTATCCTGTCCAATTTGGCTAGTTTGAGTGCATTTGATTGATATAAGACCCAGGATTTGGTCTGTAGGCAGCAGCTGCTTCAAGCCTTATTTATCTAGAGTGAAAACATGCATGCGGGCGTCTGTAGTCCTAGTGCCACAGAGTGTTTATGACCTTTCAGATATCTGAAGGAGCCAGGATGTACTATCAGAAAACAAGAAATAAAATAAAACCTGTGGCCCACCACGTAAATGTAAGATCTTTTTGTTAACACCAGGCATCTTGCAGACTTCTTCAGCTGATAATATCACAAGTCTCACCCATATTTTTATCTGGCTATATTAGAGAGTGAGGGGGGGAGCCATATTTTTGCACACTGGGATATGTGAATTTTTGGACCTATGTCTTCAAGCCCTAGCAATCTGTAGAAGCACGTAGGCAACTGATCATGGCGTGAATGATGCTCGCCCAGAACTGGAACTGGAAAATAACGTGACGTGCTAACATTTGGATTCTTAAGGAAGTGTTGAGGGTGACGTGGAGGCTCACAGAGCCCTGGAATGTCATTGTGTTATGCCCGTACAGTGGCCTGCACCTGTCTTCTATTGCATCAGATAATGGTCCCACTGTTACACTAAACAACGCTTTACCCCATGCAAAGGTTTTCTGGATAGGGCAGCATAATGTCAAGACTCGCCTGTGGGGTCAGGCTGCCCTCAGCAGCAGCTCTGCCGGAATCATTTTTGGCTACAGGCTTAGCTTAGCAGGCGGCCTGTCCCAATTTGCCTTTGGACAACAGCAGCACTTGATTGCAGAACAAGATTTCACTTTGCCGCAGGCACATCGCATATTCCAATCCCTTCAAACTGATTTTAAGTTTTTCCCTCTCTCTTTTTCTTTGTCAGGGGATAATATATTGCAGGGCCTTTTTTGAAAGAGAAGTAATTTTTACCCAACCCTTCTCCCTTTGTAAAAATGGGGGAAAGACTGGGAAATTTAGAAATGAGCTATACATTCCTTACAAAGGAGGATAGTTAAGTACAAGGACACTCAATTTGCTTCTCAGTTTTAAGAAAGGGAACTAGGCGCATTACACTTCCACAAAAAAAGCTGTCAATCTGGCTTGAGGAAACTAATCTTTCAAAGCAGCCATTTAAGTCTGGGTACAAGGTACACAAATCCTATTGGCAGGGCTTCCTTCAGAAATTAAGATGCTTGATGCTGTTTCTTTTGAAAATGCATCCCCCCCTCCCAAATGAAGCAAATTATGAATTTTCACTATGAACGTGGATTGAATACTTAGGATATTTGTGAGGGCAGTCTTCAGAAAGAACAGTTTTCACAAAGATACAGTCTTGAAAATTCACCTTCTGGGATTCATGACACTGGAAATTGCTTAGCAATTTTGGAAAGGCACTCTTAGGACATAAACATTCCTGCCAAGGAGCTCTAAGCAAAACAGAAATTTCATAGAGGTTTTAGGTCCTTGAAATTCCTAACTGCACAGGGGACAAAAGAAGGCAATATGCCCATTCTATGTATCATTTTTTAGTTCAGATAGATGGGTTGCTCTTTGCTTGATTTCAGTCCTGTAGTCATGACACCGAGCCAGATATAAAATGCAGTAAGTAATTAAGTTACTTTAACCTGATGTCCTCCATCAGGCACACTCCTGTATTGGGATTGCCATTCCTAAAGGCAGCTGGGAATTATGGGATTTCCAGTCTCTCAGGAGATCAGATAAGGGAAGGCTATTGTAAAATAATGTAAGTTATAAAAACATTCTCCTCCCTGACTGGTCTTAAGGCATTGCTTATTGTACAGAGATTTGTTTTGTGCTTTATTCTGTGGATAGTATAATTAACTTCTGTTAGAAAAATAAAATATTTTGAAACAATAGCAAAGCAAAAGGGATATTCTGATCTGTTCTTTTTTGCTTTCAAAATCCTCAAAAAACTTTATCTCATGATTGGTGTAGGTAGAGTATAGAAAACTCATAATCGACTGGAAGCGTGGTTAAGAAAATAACCTAGGTTTGGCCACAAGAATTCAGAAAAAGGACAAAGCAAGCAAACAGAAATTATAAATGGGCTTCTGGGTCAGTCAAACACCACTGTATCTAAATTGGCCCTGAATTAGTTCATACTGTTTTAAGTCTGACTATTGAATATTCCTGGATCATACTCAGGCCCTATTTCAGCAATCTAGTAGTCTCTCTAGACTAGTATTTCACAAGCTTAGCGACTTTAAGATTTGTGGACTTCAATTCTCAGAATTCCAGCCAGCATAGCTGGCTGGCGAATTCTAGGAGTTGAAGTCCACACATCTTAACATAGCAAAAGTTAAGAAACACTGCTGTAGACACAATTCCTCTTGTTGACTAGGTCCCTATTTCTATACAGGTAGTCTTCGCGTAATGACTACAACGGGGACTGGAATTTTGGTTGCTAAGCAAAGCGGTCATTAAGCAAATTTTATGACCTTTATGGCCATTAAGCAAGCCACGTGGTTGTTAAGCAAATCATGTGGTTTCCCCATTGATTTGGTTGCCAGAAGCCGGCCAGGAAGGTTGAAAATGTTGATCACATGACCACAGGATGCTGCAACAGTCATAAATGTGAACCAGTTTTCAGGCACCCAAATTGTGATCACGTGACCTTGGGGATGCTGTGACGGTTATAAGTGTGAGCACTGGTTGTAAGTCGGTTTTTTCAGCACTGTCATAAGTCTGAACCATTGCTAAATGAATGATCATTAAGTGAGGACTACCTGAATAGCTTTTTATTTACAAGGGGATTTTTTTTTCTAATCCAAATATTTTTCCTTTGGACCTGAACCTTCATCTGGTCTGCTTGCTCTGAGTGTTAGAAGGAGTTGATCTTGATTGTGTGAGAGACATAAACCAGGAATGATGGCACAGATCTTTTGGCTTAAGTTCAAGCAAACTGATTCATCTTTCACTGAGAATTCTGTGCCTGGAAGCTTGATGTCCTGATTTAAAGTTCCATTCTTCAGAATGGCTCCCATAAGCCATTTTCCCAGGACTACTTGAAAAAATATACCATGTTTTCCTAGTAGGCAGAAGCCGAAGTTTCATCATCATTAACATGGAGAGCTTGTTTTCCATTTGCTTCCCAGCCTTTTGTTACACATGAATACAGTAAGGGAAATATTTAGAAGATTGTGTCTTTTCAAGGCTAGGGGAAGGAAATTCAAAGAAGTGTTGGTTGTGCCAAGCAGCAAGGTTTTCATTAGGACTGCCAAGGAGCTGCTGTTCTCTTGACTTTTGTGATCTTGCATACATTTTCTGGTGTGTATTCTGCTTGAATAGCAAGTTGCAATAGTTTCTGGCTAGGTGACATTGATCAGGATGCCTGCCTCTGAGGGCAGCCAAAACAGATGTTGGAACAGGAGGAGGGACAAAGAAGCCAATGTCCTTAATTTGTGCTGCCAGCTTAATTTTCCACGGGACTGGAGTAGCAATAATTGTTTCTCTTCCACTATTATTTTAAGCCTTCATTTTTCCCATGCTGTGAATTCTACAAACCATTAATGGCCTTGATTTAAGATTATACCACAATCAAATGGTGTACATTGATGATTTTATATGATCAGGAAATGTCAACAAACATTTTTCCTCCCTGTTGCATAGATCAATTACATGATTGTAGTTGTATTGAAGTTCCTATTTCACTGGACCCATTCAGGAAGTCCAAGCCTATTCTGCCATGTGACAGTGAATGATGTTTACCATATAAATGATACATTTATGTGTGTAAGAGCAAGATGTGGCTTCTGGCCTTAATTAAATTGAAATTAATAATTTATATTTAGCTATGCAAATTATTTCCAAACTCAGTGGGTAAACTCAAAGATTTCATGAGAGTAACTCTAGAGTAGAGGTCCACAAACTCTTCAACTCGTTGACCCCTTCATGAAGTTTCAAATTGTTCATTGACCCTCAAACATTTATTATATGAAAATAATGTAATAAATACTACTTTAATAGTAGTACAAATAACAACAACCACAACAACAACATCGATCCCTTGGATAGTCCCATTAACCTTTGGGAATCAATATGGACCACTTTGGAGAACCCTGCTCTAGGACAACCTTCCCCAACTTGGTTCCATGCCACAAATTGTACCATAACACATCTGGAGGGCCTCATATGGAGGGAGGTGGCTCTGGACCGTTGCATCTCCTCATTTCTACTACTGGATTCACACACTAAATCAAACTAAACACGTGCACAAATTATAGTGAAACTTACGTTTAACAGACCATTTGGGGAAAGGGTGCTGTTAAACATGAAGTTATATCGTTTGCATTAATTTAAACAAATGAATTAAATAGATACAGATGATGTAAAATTACATGAATTGCCTGGATTATATAAAAGGTAGCAAACATTGCCCATTAATTGAGATGATGCCTAGATGCTAAATTGAGATCCATTAGCAGTTGGGCTCACACAGCACATTGCTAAGCCAATGTCTAAAGAAAACTTCTTTATGACTTAGCCTGAGACGTTGGCGACTGTGCACCTAATGTCCTCCAGATGTAATTAGTTTCAGTTCTATGAATTCTTGGCTAGATCGTTGGCTGTGAATTCTGGGAATTGCAGTCCAACACATCTGGAAGGTGTCAGGCTGGCAAAGTCTAGTTTAGACAAGTGTGGCCTGTACAAAATTCCTCCTTTCCTTGATTGTAGTACGGGGGGTGGGGGGTGGGGGAGACCATAAATCACCAAAGTATTGTTGGGTTTTACCTCTCTCTGCAGTTCCTTCCTGAATGTGTATCCCTCTGAGAGGAAAAAAGTAGATTTCTGCACAAGTTAAAACTGAATTCTGTAACTGCAAAAAAAAAAAAAAAAAAGCAGCACATTAAGAATATACTTGCCTAGATCTGTGTAGGTTGCGAGATTTATTGCCTTTGTATTAGTCATGGGGAAAGGTCAAAAAGGTCAGTGCAGGACATTCGTAACACTACCTCCTGAAACTGAAATCCTGTTCAGACTGCCCGTAGTTTCTGAGATCATTATCAAGAACTAACAGTTTGTTCTGGGGGGAAAAAAAGACTTCCCAGAAGCCAAGATTTTATAGTGTTTGTAATTTGATTGGTTTTCAGAACTGTCTTGTTTGGTTGAAATGGAGAAAATGTGAAAAGGAGGACAGAAGGGTATTTTCTGTGGAATGCAGCTAGTATCAAGACAGCTATTCTATGAGGCCTGATATGCATGTAATATATCAACATATGTCCCATGCGTATTGCATCTGGCAGTCAGCAAAGTGTTGAAAAGCAAATCCTTTCCATCAGCTCTGCAGAGAGACCAGTTTCCATTTTATTTGTTCATAATAAAATGATTGCTGCTCAAATTTGCCTATTTTCTTCTTCTCTCTCTTTTTCTTTTGTTTTGTCTTTTAGATTATAAACCTGTCTCAAGTTGTTGAGGAACAGCTTAAATAAGAGAAATAAAGACATCTTTATGCTTTCTTTCTTACTCACTGATAGACACATATGTCTACATATGACTTTACAAATGTTTGTTGCCATTAAAAGACATTTCATTACTAACACTTACTCTAGACATTCTTATTTACTGCTGTAAGTGATCTCAAAAGTGGAAATTCATGTGTAGGATGCTTGTGAAATAATTGAGGATGCAGGGAGCCTTGAATAATTGATTTTATGTTTATAGCAAATGATAAAGTCTTAGACAGGATTGTACAAGAAATACTGCATTCGCCAGTTGGTGCTTTTTAAAGAGAGATTTGAGATCAAGATTTATCCCCAAGTAACTATGTGTGAAGTTTCAGCTTTTGTTATATAAAATGAAGTGAGTGGCTTTCTTCTAACCTTTTATATTAGTTCATGCAGCAGCACAGTCCCAGTGAAAACTTTATGCAGCAATGTCTCCAAGAGCATAAAATGTGATCAAGTAATTCTAGCTTTGAATCTCAGCTGTATAATGAAATTGCTTAGGAAACCTAGGAAGTCATAACACTGGCCTACTGTGCTGATTTGTTGTAAGGCAGTGGCCAATTTCTTCTTTTATATGGACTTCTGCATCATCATTTAATTTTTTATGGACCACTGTTTAACCAGCCTCCATAGTTTTTAAAAGTGGCTGAAGTCTCAGGTTTTACCATCACAGGCTCATCTCGTACCATGGGATCTCCGTATTCTCATTAAAAACCCCGTGCTATTTGTGGTAAGAACACTAAAACCATGTGTGATTTGAAATTGTTTTGGTACCTACTTTGAATATCACCTCCAATAGCATTGAAGTACAGATTATATTCAAATAAACAAGTATAAAAGTATTCATGTGCATAGTAATGTACATAATTTAGTTCTTGCAATAGATGATAACATGATTGATAATGGGATCTGAAAGACCACCCATTAAACCATATTGATTGGGTTCATACATTGGTCTAAACCTGAGGTCCCCTATGTTTGGGGGCTGGTGGGCACATTTGGAGTTTTGTAAACGTGGTGGATGCACTCACAAAGAGCTGCTATAGCCGTTTATAAAGCATCAGTTTACCAGAATGCCACACTTTGTGTACCTTCTGTCACAGGATATTCTCTACCACATCTGCTTAGCTTTATCCTTTTTCTGGGCAGCAAGACACATTCCCACACAAACTCTGCAGCCTCCCATTGTTTTTATTTTCTGAGAAAGCTTGTAGGGTTCATTTATGGTCCAGAAACAGTATTTATAGTAAAGGGGATGCTGAAGGCTAGTGCTTTGCTTTACTGTATGCCAGCGTCTCACTTTTAGCTACATACAACACACACCTACCCATCTGCTACATACCAGGGAGCCTGTTGTGTGTCAAGGGATGTGTTCATAGAGATATTGGTGCTCTTATATGCCATGCAAAAGTAGCAGGCTTTGATCTTCTGCCTCCCTCGCTCTTGAGGTAGGTTTTACCTTCATCTAAGTTAGAAGGAAGACATGGTCACCTTTTAAGAAGAATCTGGAACTTCTTCAGAGCAAGGCATGCTACTCATAGTTCAGGAGGTCCATATTGCCTTGGATCTAAGAACCTGACATGACCAATTGCTGATGGTCTCCTTTCCCTCCTTTGACAAGGAAATTAAGCCTCTTTAGGTATCCAGAATGGTACTGTAGGTTGTGTCTTGGAAGAAGCATACTCATTAAGTAGCCCTTGTCCTCGACGGTCCTTCTTTTCATTCTCCATCAGTGGAGACTGATAAGCAGATATAGATATAGATATAGATATATGGATACACATTTATCCCTAGGATCTGAAGTGGGCCATGACAGTCACCAACCCTTTTGTGAATACTCTGGAGGCTAACAACAAGCTGAATGAACCGACCTTGAATTATTAGTAAGAGCACAGATAGTCTTGCCTCCTGGTGATCATGTTGGCTGCCGTGTCTCTGGCTGAGGACTGGGCACTATTTAGACTAGAGCCCACCACGAAGGCAGTGCCTGTAGCTTGCTTGTTCATCTTTTGTGCTTTGGAGGAGCTGAGTTAGATATTTAGCCCAAAGGATGGAAACCCTGGCAAACAGTGAAGCAGTGAGGAAGACCCTTGTGGTTTGGACTGTAATCGCACGTGCTCTTGGCTGCAGGATTCCCATTTTCCTATATTCTGGCTATTGGGGAGGGTCTTCTGCCACTTTAATATGGTCCCCAGACCAGTGCTGCTGGGCTGGTTTAACAGATCTAGGGCAGCCTGAAGATTAATATTCTGTTTTAATGGCTTTGTGGAATGAGTCAGGATTCCTAACCACCTGCAATACCTCTACAGGTAGTCCTCACTTAACAACCATTTGTTTAGTGATGGTGTGGATTTACGATGGTGCTAAAAAAAACCTGACTTGCGACTGGTCCTCATGCTTATGACCATCACAGCATCCCCACAGTTCTGTGATCACAATTTGGGTGCTTGGCAACCGGTTCGCATTTATGACCATCGCAGCATCCCATGGTCACGTGATCGCCATTTTCAACCTTCCCAGCCAGCTTCTGACAAGCAAAATCGATGGGGAACAATAATTTGCTTAATGACCACGTGGTTTGCTTAACGCCTGCAGTGATTCACTTTGTATACAGTGATTGTGACATCAGATTAGATTTGCTTAATGACTGCTTCGCTTAGCAATCAAAATTCCAGTCTCAGTTGTGGTCGTTAAGTGAGGACTACCTGTATTGCCTATATCCACAATAGGGGAAAGTTTAATTAAGATAAATCAAAATTAAAGGAACAGAAAATTGTGGGTGGAGAGATCATCTGAATTCTTAAACAAGCTGGATGGTAATGAAAATAAGGTATTTAAAAAAAAATAGGCCATGGACTTGGAGCCCAAACATTTATAGCGTGTTACATTAGATTAGACTTTATTAACTCTAAGAGCTTCTGAGTGAAAGGCTGAATAATGGTTGACTCCCCACTCTTCACACTATTAGAAAAACTACAAAATCAAGCAGTTAACCTTCCTTCCCCTCTGCTTAACATCAAGCCACAATTGTTCCCTTTCCTGTCATTATATTGCTTAAAATTTCAAGCTACGTCTGTGAGTAGTTATTTGCAAAGGGCTGGATGAATCCTCTCTGAATCCTTCCATCCTTCCTTCCTTCAAAAAATCAGCTTCAGCTATTACTTCTTCCAATAATTTTTCCTGATAGGATTTCTATTTTAAAAAATAGGGGAGGAAGGGTTAATTTTTTTCCCTTTTCTGATAAAACAGATTTCATTTTAGACGATTTAATTTATTATTAATTTATATACACAAATGATGTAGATGTGGTCTGTTCATCATGCCAGGAATTTCACAGGCATCAGCATAATTGTTTCTCCAGATACATGGCAAAGTTTGTAAGTGTTTGTGCCACCATAACAATTGCAAACATCGGTAGAGCAAGCCTGGCAAGCAAAGCGTAGTCTCCAGAAGAACCATTTTACAAAGAACTACATAAATGGTTTTACTAGTTAGAACAGTTGTCAACATATTAATTATTAATCATAATACAGCGGACTTGGGTGAGCTCAGATCTCCCATGGCATCAGTCCTGGGGACAATTATCAGTTTGCAAATACTTTTGGTGAGCGTATTTCTTTTGCATGCCTGGAATTGTCTCAATATTTGCCATCAGTTTAAACAGTTTGAAAAGGGGAGTGGACAGTTGAACTAAGGATCAAGCTATCAGTGGTTGCTCACCATGATGGCCATTTACGACCTTCTAAATCCCTGGCAACGTGCCTTAAATACCAGCTGTTAGAGAGCAACAGTGGAAATGAGCTATCTCCTTTCTAGCCATGCTTGTGAGCTTTCTCAGAACACTGAGTTAGCCAGTATGTCCTTCAGAAGGCTGGACTAGATGGGCTGTTAGCCTGATCCATCAGAACTATTCTTTGGTTACTAATAGAAGGAAGAGCTCAATGTGCAGCCTGGCTTTCTGCAGTGGTTCAGTATGGCATGAGTATCTTCCTCAGTGATGTGCCACATCCTTCTCACATAGTTAAGTAGACTATTTTGTGGGTTCTTCTGACCTCAAATAATAGACTAATCCTATGCATGCATATGGAGAAGTAAGTTCTCAATAAGTTCTGGTGAGATGCTCAGCTTTCTGATGCTGAAGACTACACATGGCCTTTGAATTGCATGCCAGTGGTTGAGCAGAACAGAAAAGTAGGTAAGACAGGGCAGGAAAGAAATCTGTTTTAAATTAAATTAAAATAAAAGTATATAAATTAAACTGTGTTTGAGTATGTTTAATATTTTCCCCTTTGGTCCCACTCATAATTACTAACCAGTGGCAATTTTTTGTAGTGCTTGAAGTTCATGATGTAATACAAAGTTTGTTCTTAAAGAAACATACCTAAATGTAAGTTTTGTTGAATGCCGCAGCATTTGCAGTTGAATAAACATGCATAATAGGGTTGCGCTGCTAGTAAAAATGCCATTTCTTTGAATCCCCATCTGATTTCTTCAGTTATTGTTGAAATCTTGTGTTTCTTCTGTCCAGAACTGAATTGCTCCTATAAAAATAGCAAAACACGGTGTGTTACCATGCAACAGTAATAGAGTTAATTTATACTAATACAGCCTAATCCTTAAAAATGCATTGGTTAATTTCTTAAAATGACAAGTGGCTCAGGCTGGGTTTTACTCAGGAATATGGTCTGATTTTAAAGAAATCTTAGTCGATGAACTGCATAAATAAACTGCATAAATGCCACCTTGAGTTATTTATAAAATAATAAAGGTGGGATTAAAATAAATAAATAAATAAATCTGCAGAGATTAACGTATAGTTAAAAGAATAGCTTTAAATCAATCCCACTGTGGCACTGCTATCCACAACACAGTGCAGACATGGTCACAGTACAGATCTTTAAAACGTGTACGATAAAATGTGAATGATTTTGTAAAGAAATGCATGCTATCTACAAGTTTTATAGTAGTTATTTGCAATAGAAATGATAGAAACAGCCTAATTAATCACTCAGGCTTTTAGTCAAAATGTGATTTAAAAAAAAAACACCTTGTACAGTAAGCTATTAAATAGCCCTATGAGTCTTCCTCTCTGCCATTCTCTGTTCTTTGAAACCAACAGTGTTATTTGATGCATCATCTGGAAGTTTGGAAAGATAGGGAACTATTTCAAAGCATTTATTCTGCAGAGCAGCAGATACAGAATTTATTCCTATGATGTGAACTGACCTTCCTTTTTTCAGTTCCATGCGCTTCAACTATAGGGTAGTATGCTCCTGTCTTCAACTCGATAGATCAGCCTTTATCAACCTTTCGAACCTGGAGGAACCCTTGAAATATTTTTCAGGCCTCAGGGAACCCCTGCACATTCAGGATCAAACATAGGCCGGAAGTTACAAAATTATTCTATTTGTTTCATGTGTAGGCCTGTATATATGCATTAACCATGTTCTTAAACTAAAAATAAAGAATGAAACTTACCTCTTTAATGTGAAGTTGCCTGAATATGAAATCATTTTTTAAATAAGTCGTGATCTCCCAGGAAACCCCTAGCGACCTGTCACGGAACCCCAGGGTGCCGTGGAACCCTGGTGGAGAAACCCTGCAATAGATGAATATTGTTGTTGTTTCTGATAAAGATCTTATGCTTCTGGTATCTTGGTATATAAACTTCTCATTCCACAATGGAATTATAGCTTGGGTAAGTGATGGCTAATTTTTTGTTTTCCTGTATGTTTTAAGTCAGCAGTTCTCACAGATTTTGGTCTCAGGATTCCTTTACATTCTTCCAAATGAAGGAGGACCCCAAAGAGCTTTGGTTTATGTGGGTAATATCTATCAATATTTACTGTATTAGAAATTAAAACTGAGATTTATCTGTTTGTTTGTTTGTTTATTCATTTATTTGACTTTGTGGACCCCCTGAGAGGGCCTCAGGGACCCTCAGGGGTCCACAGACCAACTTTGAGAACCACTGTTCTAGGTATGCTATTAAGCTAGTTCATAGGTTCAGTGAAAGTATTTAATGGTGTTTTCAAAACTAGCTCTGATCATTTGACAGTATAGTATTATATGTGATATTAAAGTCAATTGCAAAGCCCTGCAGGGATTACCCATGATTCTCTGTGCCCTGAACAGTTTACAGTGTCAAAAATGCTAGAAAGAATATGAAATAGCAGAAAATCATCTATTTTAACTATTAGGAAAATGGGGTATCCTATTCCTTCAATGGGGAGCAAAAGTATTGTTTCAGGAGTTGGGTAGATTTTTTTTTCATGAGCACTAATATCATATAATCAGAATTTGGTTTGCAAAACTTGAGTAATAGGGAACTGGATATTGTTAAATACAAGGAGCTAAGTATATTTCGTACTAAAGCAGACTGAGAAAGGAATTGAGAATACATCAAGAAGGGCAGGACAAGGAAGAGCCATTCAGACCTATAGCTTATTTGGGGTCTTTTAACCAAGGGAATAACAATAAAAAATAAAAAATTACAGATAAATTGGAGCTAGTTCAGCTTCTCCCCAAACCCAGGAGAACCTGCTATCATAACATGCGTGAGTCGACATTTCCAAAATGAGACCTGAATAGGGGTATTTCAATAGTCCAGCCAAGATGTTACTAAAATATGGCCAGTCCTGACATTCCAGAACAAACAATTGCTTATTTAAAAGAAAATCAAATGTAGCTACTTTTTCAACAGAGCTTTCTTAAGAGGATAATTCTGACATATGGTTCTTTACTTATTTAAAAGCCTGTGAGGGAACTTGCTTTTGCTCCAACAAAAATAAGCTTAAATAGACAAAGTGCTTGCAAGAAAACAGCTGGATCTTTTTTTTTCCTCAAAGAAAAATGACAGCATATAGCATATGAGAAACTGCTTATGGTTTAAATGGATAAACATTGAAAAAACTGAGCAATAAGCTTATCAGCAGAGTTTGTAATGGGAATAGTTAATCTTTTTTGAATAATTTAGAAATAATTTGAACTTGTTAGGGTGTATAAAAAAGCTTAGCGTAAGGCTTATATATTGGATACAGTCCTCAAATAATAAACATCCACAAAACTTCTAGGTTTACTTTGATTTCTGTGAGTTTAATTTAAAGTAACAGCCAATTTGTGGCATCGGTTATGAAGTAAAAAGAAACCCTAAGCTGAATAGAAATAATTCATTCACATAAATGTACACTTTGCTTACTTATTTGCTTTAAGTAGAACTGATTCACACATTGCTAAACCATAATGGCTTGGCTTGGCTTGGCTTGGCTTGGCTTGGCTTGGCTTGGCTTGGCTTGGCTTGGCTTAGCATAGTGTGTGAATCCAGCCATTGTGTTTTGCAAGCCATCGTTTATGGTTTAATGCATGTCAGCCTAAGTAATTGTAGTTTATTCAAGAAATCCTATTTAAGCAAAGCATGGGTTAGTTAGTTAGTTAGTTAGTTATTTCTCAGATTTATACTACCGCCCATCTAACCCCAGAGAGGGACTCTGTGCAGTAGTTTGATGAGTGAATCCAGTCATGGATTTCACAGAGTATGACATGCCATAACTCTGCAACTAGCACAGAATGATCTTATTCTTAACACATGGCAATCTTTCCAGTAGTGAGGACATAGACAATCCTTCTCTTCCAGGGCAGTAAAAATGCAATCATAAATAAATAAATATTTAAGAGATTGCTGTTCTTTCATGACTTCCAAAATCAGCTCCTTTATTCCGAGGTAGCTGCTTTATTCTGCCTACAGCTTGGGCTTTCCCATCCATTCTGAGAACTGAAGTTGGCTCCATAGGGAATCGGTTGATCCAGAGGCACATGCCTCTTGATTACAAGTGTTCATTCCATTTTCAGTATGGCTGAAAATATACATTGGGCTGCCCCATACCTACTTAGATGATGTTCTGAGCACAATTTTTAAAAAAAAAAATACTGTCACATAACGTCAGTGTGCTTATTTTAAAATTTAGCCCTTACAGGTTTTTGAAAAATCTTCATGTATATTAAAAGGATGGAGAACTGTTAATTGCAACAGACTGCATCTGATTCTGGTGTGTACCAAATGGAAGAACCCTTTCTTCCCATGTCTGTCCTCCTGATACTGTACAAAGAGAAATATTAATGCTGCCTAATGGTAGGCCAAAAAGGAATGCGGTGGCGCTGCTGGTTAAACCGCTGAGCTGCTGAGCTTGCCAATCAGAAGGTCGGCGGTTCGAATCCGCATGATGGGGTGAGCTCCCATTGCTAGTCCCAGCTCCTGCCAACCTAGCAGTTCAAAAACATGCAAATGTGAGTAGATTAATAGGTACCGCTTTGGCGGGCAGGTAATGGCGTTCCGTGTAGTCATGCCGGCCACATGACCACGGAAGTGTCTTCGGACAAACGCCGGCTCTTCGGCTTTGAAACGGAGATGAGCACCACCCCCTAGAGTCGGACATGACTGGACTTAATGTCAAGGGAAACCTTTACCTTTACCTTAATGGTAGGCCACTGTGTTGAGAAATGAGAGATTTCCATTCAGTTTGCAGAAGGTGCCTCCACTGTATTTTCAAGGTTACCCCCTTCCCTTTTCCTCATAGCCTCCCCAATTCAGTAGCTTCTTTCAACCCTCCTTGAAGCACTGGCTGGGGATGGGGTTATTATGTCGGTTGCAAACACTGAACCTTGATCCAGACCAATGAAGGATTTCTGAAAAGTGCTCCTCTATTGGCCTATTAACATAGAAGACGATGGCCTTTCTGTGTGACAAAATGAAGCTTATAAGCCTAGCAATATCTTTCTGTCATTTAGATGGCCTACATAGGCTGTCCTAGGTTTAGAGAACAGACAGACACAAACCAGGCTTGGAAGGTGATAGCACTTGCAGCAGAGTTGCTGTTATATCTCTCCATGCATGTTGCAACAGAGCTTTTAAAGTCATTAATCTTATACTCCAGGAGTTTCCAAGGCCTTCCTGAGTTGGAATACATTAGCAAATGTGACACCAAAGAACTCTGACTCAGCAGAATCCAGGAATGGCTAGCTCACTCCAGTAAGTAATTGGTCCTCCTTAGCTGTTCACTTAACTTCTTGACCTTGCTATGGCTATTCATTTCCAGAGACTACCAGTTAAAAGTGAGTCATGTTCATATTAATTGCATCTTACCTTATTGGGTTGGATTCTACTGCCATTTGAACTCTGCAGTTCACCTATTGTTTCCCTGGCTGGGAGTCTCTCATCATATTTTCATGCCTGTCTGTCCTTTGAGCATTTCATGCCTGTTTACAATAATCTGTGACTCATGGAAGTTTGTGCCGTTACGACTGCACAAATCTAGTCACTGTTTTTCTGCAGTAGAGTAATAGAGCCACATCCCTGGAACTTAATTCATTGGGATTTTCCATTAGGTAGGGTTGGCCAAAATTCATGGCATCTTCCAGAGACTGAAGTGCTACACTGGTGATTTTTACTGAATGATGATGAAAAGATGGAGTTAGAAAATGAGTGTACAAATCCCATGAGAGAGTGAGAATTGTAGTTGGCTGAATTAGCCAGTTTTCCTCTGGTGTCATTTTGCTAAGCAGCATATGTAAGATCCCCATCTTGTGCTGGAACAGCTCAAGTGTAAAGATGCAGAAGATTTTCTCAGCTCTGCCTGAAATTTCTAGATTTTTTTTCCTGTGGAAGTATACTATATGTTCCTACTTATTTACGGTCTGATCCAGAGTATGAATAAGAATGCACATTTGGATGTGCATACAAATATACATCCATCCTGCAGTGCAGATAAAAATGCATCTAACTGTAAATGCAACCCAATCCATGCATTTCTCTCCTAAACCAGTACTGTGATAATTCTTTCGGAATTCAGAGCTTCAGATGAAATTGTGGAGTAACGTTCTATACCATTTAATGTTTTTTTCATTTAATGAAATACCTACCACTCAGGGTAGCTAGCAACAACTAAAATTAGTTACAAGGTATGAAAATGTTCTAGGCTTTTGTTTTTAAGAATTAAGAAGAAAGAGATAACTGTAGCAGATAAAATATAGGCTGTTCATGAAAAGTTTTCTCTCTGACACTTAACTAAGCAGAAAAGAGGTTTCTGTGTGACAGAATATCATGAGAAAGCTTAGTTTTCCAAGATACATTTTTTTAAAAGAATACATTGCAGTATAGATGTTGCTGCATACAAGATCCGTTCTCTTGACTCCAACAGTGCCTGGAATATAAAAAAAGGACTTTCCTTCAAAGCTTAGGGCATAGAGAGAAGAATATGGGAAGAGCTTTTCTTGAGGTTACTTTGGATCTGAATTTTTCAGTGTCCAAAGATCATCGCCAACTATTTCCTATTTGGCACATATAAATAAATCGGTGCCCTACACTGATGAAATAGAATAGATACAATATCTCATAAGTGAGTGGCTGTTAGCTATTGTTCATCAGAGATTAATAGAATGGTGGGATTATTCACAAGCCAGGTATTTTTTCAAGTGAAGCAATCTCTCTGCATAATTATATGCTACTGTATGTTTTAGCCTGATTTTTTTAGCATTTCTCTTACCCAGTCCCAGCCTGTTCTGATCTGAAATCCCCATCAGCCAAGAGCTCAGAGGCATGAGTGGGTAAAAGTTGTTGTCAGGATATCTGAAGAGCATCAGGCTGGAGAATATTATTTCACAGTTCTCTCTTGTTAATTGGGATGTGCAGATCAGACAAATCCAGTCTCTATTTTACTGTTGCCTGCACTTTCTAACTATAGGTAGTCCTCATTTAGCGACCACAGTTGGGGCTGGCAACTTGGTCATTAAGTGAAGTGCTCACTAAGTGAAACTGTGACTGTGCTTACAATCTTACTTCAGTTTTCCTTTGCTTTACAGACCTGCAAAGGTCATAAATGAGAGGATTGGTCACAAAATTACTTTTTCATCGTTGTAACTGCAAACGGTCACTAAGTGAGGAAGTTGCTAAACAAGGAGTACCTATTTTCTCTTCCAGTATTATTTCCAGCAAATACTTGGATGGAAAAGAAAATAATGCTTTCTGTTCCACCCAAATGTTTCCTAAAAAAGGAAAATAAAAATTGTATGTGATGGTATTGTGACTTTATGTAATGAACAGTATTTGTACCTGCAAAATGCATGATTTCTCTTGTACACAATTACCCATCAAATGGCCTTTTGCAACTTTTTGAGCCAGAAATGACAGAGGCTTATAATCTAGGCATTCCCGCTCTCTGTCACAACAGAGCATGATTGTGCTCTCAAAGAATTTGGTGACTTTCTTTTGCATCCCGGTCCAAATTTCCATCTACATAGAGCAGAAGTAATAGCCTTTTTGTGAACAATTTTATGGAGTGAAGCTTTCTTGCAGGCTAAAGCATTAGGATGGTGAATTGTTTAATGTCTCTTTCACTGTATTTGATAGACAAGCAGAAAGGATTGCAGGAATTCATATTCTTGATTGTCAAAGTCACTCTGCCACGATAGTTCAAGTGAATGTAGATTGTGCTAGCATTTTCTAAAAACATTTTAAACCTTTGTATACACCTTTACCAACATGTACGTACGTACAGATTTTCTTTCGATATGAAGTGTTCAGGGATCTTTTCTCATTTGAAAATAAGAGGAAGAATTGCTAGATATTTTTTCAAAGCACTGTGTTGTATATGCCAAAGAATGAGATATGTGCCTAATTACATGCAGGAGGGCATTTAAATGCAATCTATAACCATTTGGCATATGATAATGAAGCTAAGTGCCTTGCTATTGGATTCGGTTCCAATTCTACTCAAGGTCCCTGCTTATGAATTTTAACAACATAAGCCATCTTAAATCAAGTCAGAACTGTGATATATCTAGCCTAGTACTACTTCTCTGACAGGCAGTAATTTAAATTTCAGCCAAGGGTCTTTTCCAGCTGTATCTGGAGGTTATTGGGATTGAACCTGGAACCTACTTGCTGCAAACCATGTTTCACAGTATGCAAGTTGCAGGCCTTTTGGAATGCTGAACAGTATGGACTGCTCTAGATATTCTAAGACAGACTTCTCCAGTCTCTGGATGGCCTCTGAATGTAGCAAGCCATCAGTAGGTCTTCAAATCGCCTCTTTCCTCATAGCTGGAGTTGCCAGAGGAAGAGAGTTGAACTTGGGAGCTTTTTGCATGCATATTAAACGTTCTGCTTTGAATCTTCTGCCCTTTCTCATACTTAAGGACAAAAAAACGAGATAGCATGTCAGACTTTGGGTCTATATCCCCATTCCCTTATGCTTTAAAAAGGTGTGTGTGTCTGTCCCTAGGAACGCATCTGCACACACACTTTGAAAGCAGACTTTCTGAAGAACTGCTACGCAAGTATAATGCCAGGAGAAGACAATTAGGCTAATTTTGCATTCCTTATTTAGATCACAACCTGCCATTCTCACTTTTCTTCTAAGCCTCACAAGTTTCAGAATTTATCTCCTTAATTATTGGGAGTACAAATAAGCTTGCCTTCAAGACGTTGACAGATGACTTCTGTAGCCTGGTGGTTTTCAGATATGTCGGAAAAACTCCTGAATGGCCAGACATCTGGAGAGAAGGCATTTTCCAGCAAGGCTGATCTAATTGTTGGTGCTGGCTGGTCTGTCTGTGTTTTGTGCTTATTTTCACTCAGCTGTGACTATTTTAGGGGCCCCTATTCCCTTGGTCACAGAAGCTCCAACCTGCCTTAATCCGTGTGGGTCCAGCGTCTGGATGCTAGGCATTGCAAAAGAATGCCAGAGCATGGCTTTTGATCGGGACATTCATAATATCTTGGGAGTCCATATGGTAGCAGCTCCTAATGAACTGCCCTTAAAGGACAGAAACAATGCCAAAGAATTATTGTAATAAAGACTTCTCACATAAGAGCTCGGGGTTGAATGAGAGCAGACTTGTCCTTGGGGTGTTCTCAGAAATATTCAATCATTCAACAAGAAGGGTGGACTTGCTTCATTTTTCTTAATATGATTTGAAAAGGCTGGCAAGTCTGCTAGACCAAACCAACTCAGGCCAGCTGAAGGTCCTGATTCTTGATTGTTTTCTCTTCCTCCACCTACCCAACCTGTCATCACTTCTTGCAGTTGTTGTTTTATTTGTTTACTTTGGTTTCTGATTATGATTTTTCCTAAAGATCTGTTTCTAGGCTAAATTTACTATCAGAGTGGTAACATATTTTCGAGGTGGTAAAAGCTTGTTGTTGTAATTACAGGTTCTAAGGCTGTAAAACTGACTTGCAACTTAGGGATTGTGGAACCCTCTGGGAAGAACTTTGAATACTATAATGACATGCTCAGAGCTGTCACGTGTAGGTGCCAAAATCTGGAGGACCACTAAGTGATAGCTTTACAGTTTTCTGTATCTCTTTCTTGTCATCTTGTGGTTGTCTGGATTTTTATAGCCCTAGTTTTAATTTAAAAAAAAAAGAAGCCTATATCCAAGAGAAAAGGAAACCAGAATATCCTGTAGGGCAACCTCAGAATTGTAAAATTATGCATCCTGAAGAGCTCTAACCTCCTTAAATTCCTTGCACGATTTTCCTGTTACCGAAACGAGTTTGTTGTTTTTTCAACTGGAGAAAAAATAGATTGGAATTGACCTAGCTGAATTTAGGAAGCAGTAGCTCCAGATGTCACATGTATGTGTCTTTGATTTATGTTGGGTGGCAGATAGCTTTATACAAAATGCATGGAGAGAAAAACACTACAGTTAGGAGTAGTAACTTTTATAAGAAAATATCCTTGAGGCTGGTGCTTGCAGGAGAGAAAAATAAAAACAAGCTTATTTAGGAAGCAGCATGGTGATAGGAAGGTAAATAAACTTGGGTTTCCTTAAGTTTATCTTCAGCTAAGAGCCTGTAGTGTGCTTTCTTTTGTAAAAGGGATAGAGTAAGACAGGTCAAAGACTGCACAGGTCAAAGACAGAAGAGAAAGAACTGAATTTAGAGAGGAAGGAAATGATGGAAGCCCTGAGAATATGAGTCTAACCAATAGGAGTTATGTAACATTTGAGGCATGAAAAGTAAGTCTTTTAGATAAGGAGAGGAGGAAAAAGTGCAAAGTCCCTCTTTCTACATTTGTTGTCTTTAGTGGTCAATAGATGCAGATGCAGAAAGACAGTCTACGCAAAATTTAATTCCAACCATTTATAATCTGTTCTGGCAAGAGTTTGTAGGGCACCATGCAAGATGATGATGATGATGATGATGATGATGATGATGATGATGATGATGATGATGATGATAGCATAGCCCCAAATCCAGGTCCGGAAGATTAAAAATGCTTGGGAAATAAAATCTGAAATAAGATACAAGCTTTCATTACTATTTGTAGGCTTATATATTGTGGTTTTGTGTTATTTTTTGTTAGGTTTTGTTGATTGGGGGAGAGGGGTAAGCTTCCCAGAGTAACCTTGGCTGAGTTGGGTGGCCATATAAATGTTATAAATAAACAAGCATCAGGCATACTTCCTTGTTCACTGTTCAAACTTCTTCACCGTTAGGACATTACCATCAGCTAGGCCTTCAAGAGAAAGTGAAAAATAAATCCTTATTGAAGCATTAGCAGAATTACAACTCAGTTCACACCATACAAGCTTTGCAGCAGAAACTCTTGGGATTTCAGTAGCGTTTCATTTATAAGAGAATCAAGTGGCAGATGATGGGGAGTTCCTGGAATGCTGCAGTCAAGCCAGAGTGTGGAGCGCTGGGCTAGATGAATGGTTAGGTTTGGTCTGGGTCTTAACTGTAGTTGTCAGCAAACCATTCTCAGCATCAGAATTTGAGATTTCAAAAAAGTCAATGTTGTGTACTGTCTTTCTGGGCTATTTTATCTTTTGTTGTCCAATTATAGATTGGCTTACATCTCTATGAAACAGTCTGTCCCAGTAGAGTCACATCAGAAACCGTGGTTCATCTCTGCTTTATGAATTCAGTTGTGACAAAGCACAGTTAAGTCCATTGCCCGGCTGTTGACTGATTCGGGAGAATGGGTGAATGGGGGAGGAGACCCTTATTTTTACCCAGGGTTTCTGGGGGTCTGGGAGTGGAGGCAACCGGGCCTGGAAATCTGGGGGCTATAGAACGGGGTATATCATCAAGGTGGTGACGGGTCAGGGATGCTATGACGGGAACCGGTGGGCGGGCCATCTTTGGGGAAGACAGCCCCGGTGTTTGTTACCGGTGGCGTGTTCCGGCCCGCCGAATTCAGACCCGAGCCCTGGACAGCAGATCCTTGAGGGCCCTGGTCTCCGGCTGCTGCTGCTTAACACCAGGTCAGTTAACAACAGAGGCCCCCTCATATGCGATTTGATCGCAGAGGGGGCAGACCTGGCGTGTATCACTGAAACCTGGCTGGGCTCAGAAAGTGGGGTAGCCTTCTCGGAAATGTGCCCAGCTGGGTTTTGGGTGTGGCACCAGCCGAGATACCAGGGTAGGGGAGGAGGGGTGGCTGTTGTCATCCGAGAGTCTCTTGTGGCCTTCGGGGGCCCTGTGTCCTAACAGTCAGGAATCACGCTGAGACAAGGAGTAGGTCTCTAGTGTTTATTACTGCTACATAAGACCGAAAATCCTAACAAACTGAAGAAGCGTGGGAAAAACCCAGACAGATAAACCCCAAAAGTTAAGGCGGGTCTGATCTGTGTCTCTTTGAATGGCTGCTTAATTCCTCAGTACTACACATGTGTTTTCCCCCCTGGATAGAGGCCCCCTCCTGCTCGCCATCAGTACTCATGACACCCTGCCCCACAAGTTGCCGGGTATGAGACCCTCTTCTTCAAGTTGGGTTCCCGAGAACAACTGGGAGTATTACTACTGTACCAGCCCCCCTGCTACGTAGCAACCTCCCTGCCTGAGCTGCTGGAGGCCGTCTCAGATTTGGCGGTGGAGCCCCCCAAACATATGGTTCTGGGGGACTTCAATCTGCCTTCCCTGGGGTGTGCCTCGGAGGCAGCTCGGGAGTTCATGGCTACCATGGCAGCCATGGGCCTGTCCCAGATCATTCGGGACCCGACTCGAGACAGTGGTCTCACTCCGGACTTGGTCTTCTTGTCGGAGCAGTGGCAACGTGATCTGAGGGAAGAGCTGCATCTATCCCCATTGTCCTGGTCAGATCACGCCCTGGTGGCCCTGAGATTCTCTTATGCCGCTCCACAGGAAGGCAGGACCCATTCAATTGGTCTGCCCCCGGTGACTGATGGACCCAGTGAGGTTTCAGAGGGAGCTGGGGGAGGTGCCCAGGGATCTGCTGTATGGTTCAGCGGAGGCCCTGGCTGCTGCCTGGAACAGGGAAGTGGCCGGGGCCTTGGACAGGATTACGCCTGTGCGGCCTCTCTTGCCTCATCCAACCCAACACTCCCCGTGGTTCACGGAGGAGCTGAGAGTTTTGAAGAGGCTTAAGAGATGCCTAGAGCGCCGCTGGAGGAAGACGAAGACCGAATCCAACCGAACACAAGCTAGGGCCACTATTAAGGCCTACCTTGTGGTGGTAAGAGCGGCAAAACGGCAGTATTTCTCTGCTCTTACTGCATCCGCAGATTGCCGTCCAACGGTCCTGTTTAAGATCACACGTACCCTTTTGGGGAAGGTGGGCCCAGTGACCCACCTACAGGGCCGTGCGGAAGAGTTTTCTGAGCATCTGCAGGATAAAATCACTTGGATCCGGTCTAAGTTGGACTCCATGCGTGAAGCAGGGTCTGTGGAGATACCGAGGGAACGTTTTAGCCTTGTTATCTGGGAGCAGTTTGATCCGGTTGGACCTGAGGAAGTGGACAGGATCCTCCGGATTGTGAATGCCACCACCTGTTATTTAGATCCATGCCCCTCCTGGCTGGTGAAGGCAGCTCGGGAGGTGACGTGTGGTTGGGTCCAAGCGATGGTAAATACATCCTTGAGGGAGGGGGTGTTCCCGGTCACCTTTAAGGAGGCACTGGCAGTCATGGCCAGGAGGGCCTTTGCACAACTTCGGGTTGTGCGCCAGTTACGCCCATTCCTGGATTGTGAAGCCCTCCGAACAGTCACTCACGCCCTGGTTACCTCCCATATAGACTACTGCAATGTGCTCTACATGGGGCTGCCCCTGAAGAGTATCCGGAAGCTTCAGCTGGTCCAAAATGCAGCTGCGCGGGCTATTTTTGGTGCACCTAGGTGGGCACATATAACACCGTTGCTGCGTGAGCTGCACTGGGTGCCAGTTTGCTTCCGGGTCCAATTCAAGGTGTTGGTTATTACCTTTAAAGCCCTACATGGCACGGGGCCAGGTTACCTGAGGGACCATCTCATCCCCATTACATCAGCCCGCCCCACCCAATCATCCAGAGAGGGCATGTTAAGGACCCCGTCCATAAGAGAATTTCATCTGGTGGTGTCCTAACAGTCAGGAATCACACTGAGACGAGGAGTAGGTCTCTAGTATTTATTACTGCTACATAAGACAGAATCCTAACAAACCGAAGAAGCATGGGAAAACCCAGACAGATAAACCCCAAAAGTTAAGGCGGGTCTGATCTGTGTCTCTTTGAATGGCTGTTTAATTCCTCAGTACTACGCATGCGTTTTCCCCCCTGGATAGAGGCCCCCTCCTGTTCGCCATCAGTACTCATGACAGGTGGGGTCCAGGAAGCGGGCCTTCTCTGTGGTGGCCCCCGCTCTCTGGAATATCTTGCCCCCGGAGGTGAGGCAGGCCCCTTCTCTCCTGACCTTCCGGAAGGCCCTGAAGACCTGGTTTTGCCGTCTCGCCTGGGGCGGGAAAGGGAATAACCATTCTTGGGGATGGTTCGCACCCTAGAGTCCCTCCCACCAGCCTGGATTTTACATTTCTCTTGGATTTTATTTATTTATTAGGTTTTATTATAATTGTTTTATGTGATTTTAATGTTTATGTTTTATGGGGAATTTTACTGTAAACCGCCCAGAGTCCCTCTTCTGGGGGAGATGGGCGGTGGCTAAATATGAGTAATAAAATCAATCAATCAATCAGTCAGTCAGTCAATCAATCAATCAATCAATCAATCAATGTGTTTTGCAAACCAGCTTCCAACCAGCTAGAAACCTTGATTTCTAGGTTTTGTCAGCTTCTCATAAACTATTGTTTCAACTGATTTCAGTTTAGACCAAGAATTGAAGGTATTCCCTTGTGGCCTTCAATCTAAATACTAACCAGGTTCCACCCTGCTTATTTTCCAAACCCAAACAAAGTTGGTGAGGTGCTGCCACCTGTTTTATTTGAAATGCTTATCTCCTCCTTGAGGGATAGTGGGATCTATTCTTTTGTTGTGATGTTGATGTTATAATTCAGGGACTGCAGAGAAGCCCTGCATGTTTCTTAATAAAGTGCACTGAGATTAAGCCAGGCTGCTTTTCAAAATCCTGTTCATTTTGATGGGAGAGGACAAATGGTCATTATATAAAACTTACTTGTAACTAAATAAATAACAACAAACTGTACTTTCAGATGAAGTGTATTTGCTGTTTCACATATTCATTGTAGAAAAACATTTTACAGATAATGAGTGTCAAACATTGTTTGTAGATCTAGTACCAACTAGATCTAGTACCAACTAGATCTAGTACCAACTAGATCTAGTACCAACTAGATCTAGTACCAACTCTGTGTTTCCAGGCTAGATAGCTACAGCTGTTTTTTAACAATTTAATCCTGGCCAAAAAAAAAATGCCACTCTAGAATTAAAATTTAAAATCTGTGGGACAGTATAGCTTATTTCTCATTGCCCTTGTAACACTCTGGAACTTTATAAAATATGTTGGTTGCAACCCCAAGCAAACTCACCCTCAGAAGAGACTCTCCATTAGCGCTCCTGGGACTGAACAGTTTTAGCTATTTCGGTTGTGATTGTGTGGTGCTGGTTCTGTAGGACTTCGTTATTTTGTACAGCATTCTCTCGCTAGGACCTAGTGCCAGTGCCTAGCGCACAGAACAAATTTCTTGCATAGAGGAAGATCCGTATCAGCATTGCTCTATTTTGTGAAAGCTTGACTCCCCAAGTGCCGTTGCTTATTGCAATTTTATAACATGTTACCCTACATGTGACACGCAGAAAAATATAGTGTGTGATTAGCCTGCTGACCCTTGAGTATAATGTCACCATCAAAGCCAGATGTGTAAGGCAAATGGTAAAGGACGAATGTTAAAGAATGGCCCATTCATATGCTGCTTTTTTTACAGCTGGCCATTCAAATACTGTGCACGCAGAGCAAACGGTTGCTATTTTGGTCATTTGGCTCCTTCAGGTCTTGTTTTTTCTTTCTGAATCTGCACGTGACTGAAAAATAATCATATCTCATTCTTGTGTAAGTTTATCAGGTTATGAAGTGCTTTAGCAGACAGAATGTCTGAAGAATAGTTTTTCCAGATGTTTTGACCCACACCTCTTGTAATCCTTTGCCATCGACCTTGTTGGACAGTAGGAGATGAAGTTCAAAACATCTGAGGACAGATGATTTATCTGTAAACAAACTTTGACAGGTATTTTAAAATAGTTATTTCCAAATGAGACAATAGTAAGTTATATGGGTTTTTCTTGTCAACATTATTCTGCAATTTGGACCTGTTCTGGTTTTCCAGTACGTATGTATGTATGTATGTGTGTGTGTATGTATGTATAATTTTTCTTGTCATTCACTGGTAAGGGAAAAATTCAAAATTGAATGATTAGTTATTTTCCTCCCCACTTCCCTTCCCCCAACTGATTCATGAATGATGCAGAATATTTATGCATGTAATTATTTCCAGTATTCTCAGGCTTCAGGGTCTTTGTGGAGAACTTAAAACTGAAAAGCAAGCAGTATTGATCTTTGCTCTGAGATTCCCTACAGGTATGTGCAAAATATTTCAAATTTAAACAACTTTTAAATTCAAAATGCACTGTTTTGAGAGTGAAACAATTGATTTATATTCAAAACAGGGTATTTCAATTATAATAGAAATGCTTTAAGCTGAAAATACTTCTAAAAATGATTGAAATGCCCTGTTTCCAATGCAAAATACCTGTTTTGCACACAAAATAACTGTTTCAAACTCAAAACAGGATGTGTTGAATTTAACATAATTTGAATTTAAAATATCTTGCACACTTTTACTCTGTACTCTTGGGGAACAAAACAACCATCATCAACCACCAGAGAATCAAAGTAAGATTGGCAGCAGATTTAAGGATAGGTAAGATATTCTGCATACTTAGTGTTAAATATTGGAGTCTGAAATCTGGGTGCTGGAGATGGTGTCTAGAGCACATTAATTTTGGTTCGTTATGCAGGGTTTGAAGTAATCTTACTGAAACTAAACACCTGACTCAGGATACCTGGAGTTCAATAATGGGAAAATAGGAGCAAAAGTAACATAATTGCTGGATATGTTCTTGCTTTGGTGTTACAGCAGAAATAGGAATCCTAAGATTTTGGGGTAAGATGCAAATGTTGTTTAGAATACGGTAAACAACCAATGCGCAGAGCCTACAAGGATCCATTTTGTAACCCCAGATTGAAATTTGACAAAAAAAGCTGAGGGAGGAAGATACAGACAGACTGATAATTTTTCTTTTCTTTTTTCACTCAAAAAATAAGGGGCAAAATTGGTATTTTAAGACTCCGTGGATTTTAACTCATTTCTCCCTCTGACCTTTCTCTCTCAAAAATTAACAACTTTCCAGTTCATCAAATAATTGGTTTCAATCCATCAACACCCCGCTCCTCCAAAAAGGCCTAAAAATGCCCCCAGCCCCTCAGCTGATTTCTTCATGGTTCTATTCCACCCTCACCCATGGTTTTTAGAGGCCTCTAAAAAAGTTGGCTGTGCATAATTTAGAGAAAGTTGTGTATTATATTTGTGTCTGTTTGATTATCAGACACAAATATAGTGGTTGCCATCAAGTCAGTGTCAACTCTTAGCAACCACATAAATAGATTTTCTCCATGATTACTTGTCCCTATGTATTATGTGTTAGGCTTATAAATTAGCATGTTGCAGTGGGGGAGATGTAAAGAGAAGTTGGGGAAAATATTTCCATGCTGCGTCATGATGGAAGCAGAAATTGTGCGCTAGAGAGTTTAAATATTGCTTCAGAAGTATGTGTTTGTGCTGTGCGTAAAAAGCCCAACATTTTATACCAAGTAACTCAATCTTTTGATTGTAAAAAGCTGAATTCTGCAATGTGTATTATTTGGCCCAGCAACCAAAGCCATCGTTTTATTTCACTTTGCATGGTTTTCTTCTGTTCCTGAAAGCCATGTGTGAAAGCAAGTATCTTCTAATTTATGAAACTCCCCTTACATATTTCCAAGCTAGCAGCGAAGACTTTTTTTATTATTGGAAATGGAAATAGAGACCGAGAAGGTGAACATTCTACATTTAATAGTATAAATATCCTTTATTTGGTCACATCAAATCGCTGCATACCTTCACAGCATTCAGCCGAGAGAAAGAGCAGGGCATACCTTTGCACGTAGAACGACTTCTTGATATCAGGGAGGAAGAATCTCTCCTCTCGGTGCCAGAATATTTTGTTGGAGGTAGCAGGAATTGCATTTGAGAAATTCTGCATGCGAGGCATATGCTCTGCCACTGAGCGGTGGGAGCACCCTGTTAGCCTTGCTGTCGTGCCAGGCAGCTCAAAGCCAACTCAAATATGGCACGTCCTTTTCTAATCTATATTATTTCAGATGGTAGATGGGATTTGCACTTGAGTCCCCTCCTAAGGACACGTCCTGAACAAAACACAACAGAATTAACAACAACAAAAAAGGATTGGTGGGGGTAGGATGGCAGTGCGTGGCTAGTTTATTTAAAGGCTCTAAAATTATAAGCAGTTTAGACTGGCCAGATACAGAGACAAATGTACCATTTGATTCAATTGATAACACAGCTCAGTTTTTGCTGGACGGCACTAAGCAAGTCTTTTATAATGGTCGAAATTACCTTATGGTAGAAATAAATAAATACCACCTTGAGTATCTGAGGACAGAACAGTGAGTAGAACCCAGATAGATAAACACATAAATAAAACTATATTATGAAAAGACTCCAGGAAAGACTTAGAAAGCACATTGTGCTCTGAAACATACAGAGAAAATAATGCCTGAATGTCCCATGATCCAAATATATGTGGGCTGTTTGTGTGCATTGCTACAACTTTTTTGTTTTTCTTTTGATGCTGACTGAAAAGTGCATAAATCCATCATTTTACAGCTTGACAAAAGCATGGGTAAGCTAACCCCATTTTCTTCCCCTGATTTTTTTCCCTGCCTCTTCACATATATGCTTGGTTGCAGCTTTTTGTGACCAAGACTGGTAAGATCACTTTATCGAGAACGCAGGTTCATTGCATATATACTGCACTTGAATTTCCTAAAGTCATGGACAGCCAGTTTGGTGGCATTGCAGAGAACAAGCTTGTTCAGAAAAGGTACCTACTGCCACTGGCCCTGCAGTAACAGTCATACGGCATGGGCATGTTAAAATATAATGCAAATATAATGCAAAATAGGAACATAATGACATTATTTTCAGTTCTTTAGAAGCAAGAGAATATACCCTTACAGTATGAACAAACAACATAACATGCCTTGTGCAGTCTGCAGAACAGTGTTTATCAACCTTGGCAACTTTAAGCCATAGACTTCAAGTCCCAGAATTCCCCAGCCAGCCATGCTGGCTGGGGAATTTTGGGAGTTGAAGTCCACACATGTGTTTGGTAGTGCTAATAGGTGACTTCAACTTGTAGACTCATAGACTTCAACTTGTAGACTTGTAGACCCATAGACTTCAACTCCCAGAATCCCCCAGCCAGACATGCTGGCTGGGGAATTCTGGGAGTTGAAGTCCATACATCTTAAAGTTGCCAGGGTTGAGAAATACTGCTCTAGAACCTATTAGCACTACCAGACACTATGCAGCATCATTAACAGATGTAACTTTATATGCAGCTATTGATAATTGCTACTGAAATGGACCAAGCTGAGCTGTATTTTTAGCTTGCAGTACCTTCAGCCTGTTGGTGGAGTTGAGCCAGATACTCAGAGACTTCAAACTTCAAAACATAGGAAGAACCCTGCTAGGTCAGACCAAATAATCCTCTAATTGTTGTTGAACTCTAGTCATTAGCAGTCCTAGCTGGCAAGATCAGTTGAGTGAGATGGTCGAACTAGTAGTTTGGCAATTTCTGGAGGACCACAGGTTCCTCAGTCTGACCTATCCATCATTCTCTTTTAACCCTGGCCAACCAGAATCTTATGGAAAACCAATTGTGAACCCAATTCAGTCAAGCTCTTGATTCCCAATAACTGACACAGAGAGGCATCCTGGGTCTGATCCTGGAGGGAATACATGGCCATCATAACTAGTAGTCATCCATAATCTCACCCTGCATGAATTGGCTTAATCCCTCCTTAAAGCTGGATGGTTGCTCCTGTATTGTGTGATATTTACTTCCCTTGTTGACCACATGCTTCCTTTTATCAGTTTCAAACTGCCCAATCTTCAGAGTCATGATATGAGCCTCCGCTTTGGGGAAACTTCTTCCATGTTCTTTTTCTTCATTATTTTATATGTCTCTGTCATATCCTCCTTACTTGCCTTTTTTGCAAGGGCCACAATAATTTGGGTTGTGTTTTCTAGTACCTTTTCCAGTTCTACAGCATTCCTTTCGATGTGTAATTTGCGGTTGCTTCAGAGGTCACATATTTCTTCTGGGAGGCGTATTTTCACGTCTGCATTTATGTGCTCTTAAGTGTTACAAAAGATTTCTCCGTTCTGTCTTCTGCCATGAGGGTAGGAATGGGAGAAATACCTGTGGTGACTGTTCAACTTCTTGCCTTTGGATTGTTCCAAGCCTCGCATGGCTGCTAGTACAGTGTTTTGCAACCTTAGCAGCTTAGAATTCTGGGAGCTGAAGTCCTCATATCTGAAAGTCGTTAAGGCTGAGAAACACTGACATAAGCTGTGATCCAAGGACTTAGAACTAATCATAACTCTTAAATATATTTTCCTATGGGGAAGCAGGACCATGTTTGTACAATATGCTGTGCAAAATGTTTCAAATTTGAACCACTTTGGGTTCAGTGTGGACTGCTTTATCTTGTCACTCAAATCCACATGCTAGATTCATTTATCTTTAAGAAGGTTTTGTGGAAGTGACTTCCTAATTTTCACTGGTCTTTCAAATAAAACTAGAGCAGTGTTGCTCAACCTTGGCAACTTGAAGACATGTGGACTGCAACTCCCAGAATTCCCCAGCCAGCCCAGAATTCTGGGAGTTGAAGTCCACACGCCTTCAAGTTGCCAAGGTTGAGCTAGAGACTAGCTGCCACTTGGTTTTATGATAGGGCTGCTTTGGAAAACAGAGAGATTAGTAGAAAGATTAGTTCACTCTCAATCTGTGTGCTGTCTCCCAAACCCGGATCAGATCACGATAGGTGAAAATCAAAAGAAAGTTAGGAAATGCTAGCCAGGATAAAGATTGCTGGGGCTGCAATAAAAAAAAGAAGAGAGAATAGCACATTATAGCCAACTGTGGCTTGCTGGGTCCTCTGTGTTAACCAAGTGAGAGATTTAGCCATGTTTCGGCAAAGCCATGCTTAGCAAGTTAAGTGAACTTGGTTTGTGTTAACCTAGTCTGCACCAGAATCTTTTACTTGTATTACAAAACTAGAAGCGAACAAGAGCTTTTGCAACAAACAGTTGCTTAACATTCTGTAACATTCTCCGTCTGGGATATTCATCCCTTTTCAATCACTGTCCTGTTCACTGCATTATGAAAAGAATAGGCTCATTCTGCTGCAAGATCCACTGTTTACAAAGAAAAGGACAGTGGAGAATAAAATGTTTATTTTAAATATTCAGGCTAAAAATATCTTGGAGTAATTGGATAGCCAGCGCTCATGCAGTGCCCCACTGGAGAAATGTGCAAATGAGTGTAGCAGCATAACTATAGCATTTGATGAGACAAAAAGTTGACAAGATGGCAATGAGTTATTATAATTGAAATTTCTTTCCTTTTAGATTGCACAATAATGTGTGAAGTTTTTTTTGTTTGTTTGCAATGCAGTTGCTAAATCAACTGAACGAACTAAAATCTGAAATTTAACATAGCTAATGCACTGCACTTTTTTTTTTAAGCACAAATGTAGGTGGGCAAATTTTGAGAAACAATGCATAGTTCTCTTTAAAAAAGAAAACTTGGTTGTAATACTGAGAAATAATAAGCCTGGCAGAAAAACAGCAAAGTCCTAAAATTCCTCAAACTCCTTTCCTAGAAATTTAACAGCAGCTTCAATTTCTTTAACTTTTTTTGTTTGTTTGTTTGGCACGGTGACCCTGTTTTTCATAGGGATGCGTCAGTTCTGGGGGAAGATTGTATGCCAGTTTGTTTCCAGAGTAAAAAATGAGTTCCCTGTTTTGCTTGATTTTCATGCATTTTTGATGATGGAATGTTGGAAAAGCAATGAAACAACCACAAGATTTTTGCTTCATTAAAATTATGAATATGTGTAACTCTTAACCAGTAAAAGGAAAAGAAGCAAAAATTGGATTACTTCTTAGCTTTTGTCTAAGACCAAATGTTGAACTTGGGAATGGCCATAATTCATGAATCATATATATCAGTGCAACATAGGCATGGATAGGTACATAGATCCCCCTCACCCCTATCTGTTTCACAAGTGTTCAGTCCTTTCTGTTCGTTTCCTTTTTTTAAAAAACCCTGTTTACAAATGTATATGTAAATACTGCTTTGTAAAGATAGAAATATGTAAAATACAGAAAGGTGCTCCAATTCTACACACTGATAAGAGAGAGGTAAACCAAATTAGTTGTCACCAGAAATGAGCAAGCAGCTAATTTGAAAGCAACATATGAAAATATCCTAGTGCCAACTGAGCTTATCATAAGCCAATTTTAAAGTTTTAGCTCAAATTACAAAGGTTGTATTTATTAAAATGTACTTATTGACTTTTGAATCTCATGAGGGTTAAACAACTTGGAGCGATAATATACAGTACACCAAGGGAGTGTGTATGACAAAATTTCTCCTCTGCCTCTTCCATAAATGCGATATGATTTCAGATTTCTTCATGGTTTGTCAGTCTTATCCATAATTCATACATCTCTCAAAAAGTTTGATAACTGGAACTGGGTATGAATATATCCTAATTACTCCCTGGCACATAAAATGCTGGAACATCAGGGTCTCAGACATCAGAACTTTAGTCATCAATTATGGAAGTTGAATTCCAATGTATCTAGAAGGATCCAGGTTAGAGAAAGCTAAGATACTTTTCCAGGGTACCTGAAAACTAAATCTGCACTTATGAACAAAGTTTCTTGTACTGTGACATGTCTAAACATATTTATTACAGTATCTCATGTCAAAGGTTTTTTTTTTTTTTCATTTCCAGAAGTGTCTGATGTAATATAATAAATTAGTTCTTAAATAATGAGTACTCTGAAAGACTGTATGGTTTGTTGACCTGTGCTTTCTCCAGTTTGGAGAACTTCCTGGATGTTCGGCTGTTAGTCCTAAACAGCTTAGCTGTGTGGCAAAATAATCTTTGGAACCGAGTACAAACTTAAACTGGTAGAATTGTCCAAATTAAGTAGGGATGCTCTAACAAATGGTAGTCAATGCAGCTTATGCTCTTGGCAGAAACCTTGTCCCAAGGATATCCACAGGGTATCTCTAGATTGTCTCAAATGTGGTCCTATTTTCCAGAATTTTTTTTCCAACCCAACAGTATCTTGGAAAGAAATTATGTAAAGGGTTTCAGAACTCTTTCAGCAAGTTAACCATCTGAAATCAGAAGAGGATGAATATTGGTATGGCAACAGAAGCTGGCAAAAGAAAGGTAGTGTTTGACAATGGGTCAGGTCCACCTGGAGGCTGCAGAGAAGAAAACTCTCCCAGTGCATCCATGTAGGAGGACCAGTTGGGCAGAGGTTCAGAATATTGCCAACTGCTCCTTTCTAAGCTTCCTTCCATCCTCCCACCCAGTCACAGGACCCACGGCAGAGCGGATGCAGCCTGCCCTGGATTTCCCAGTGCAGACAAACACATACAACAAACAGACAGACAGACACAGACAGATGGAAGACAAAAGGAGATCAGAAACACCACACACAATCACAACAGATTACCTCATTATACAGAAGAAAATACAGATGCTGGTAAAGGAGCTGGAAAGTGTTATAGAAGCCATGCTATGCATACTTTCTCCATCTTGTTTTATTTTTAGCATATATATCCTAACTTTCTATAAAGTATTCCAGGCAGTATTTCAGGTATTAAAGCAACATTCACATTTTGCCATTCGTTTGGTCTGTTCCCTTCCTGTATCAAACACATTGTAAGTGTGATAGACTCTCATTTTGGTGCAGGCAGATAGTAAACTGTCATGTAACACTAAATGAAATCTGTACTCTAACACTGAGCATGAATGTGCTGGTCCAGGTCAGTAACCTTGAAGTGTTGTTTCCTCACATCAGCAGAGTCCTGTTCTAGGAATTTCAACACTTCCCACTCAATCCTGAAGTCTCACCTCCAACCTCCAAGCCATATGCCATTCTTATCTCCCTTGGTCTGTGATAGTGACACAGAACAGAAACAGATGTCAGAAGAACAATGATGCTAACATTTACACAAGTATTGGCCGTTCCAAAGGGCAGCGCACGTTGGTTGTTGTACTGCCAAGGTTTTTACTAACGGCTGCAACCAGTCCCTTGATGGGCCTTTTCAGCTGAGCGTGTGATCCTTGCCTTGCCATGCAGCTTTCTCACAAAGTTCAAAGCAAGATATAAATCAGAATCCCAGTTGCTGGTGCTAATATTTTCAGTCTTCTAATTCCCTTGGGTGATTTTGTGTGTGTGTGGAAGAGCATATCCTTAGCCTTTTCAAATACAATGTGAACTTTTGTCGGGAAGAGCGTGGGTGGGATTTATGAAGCAATGCTGAGAGAGATTTTTATGAAATGGGATGGGAGGATGTTAGCGGAGTGAGGGGACTTAAGTAAAACAGTTTCCTATTGTGCAGACTTCCAGACAAAATGATAAATGAAAGAAAATGGCAAGAAGAAAGAGAGCAATGGAAAAGCTGAACATGTATCAAGATAGGTAAAGGTAAAGGTTTCCCTTGACATAAAGTCCAGTCGTGTCCGACTCTAGGGGGCGGTGCTCATCTCCGTTTCTAAGCCTTGGAGCCGGCGTTGTCCGTAAGGACCCGTCCGTGGTCATGTGGCCAGCATGACGACACGGAACGCCGTTAACTTCCCGCCGAAGTGGTACCTATTGATCTACTCACATTTGCATGTTTTCGAACTGCTAGGTGAGCAGGAGCTGGGACTAGCAACGAGAGCTCACCCCGCCGCGCGGTTTCGAACTGCCGACCTTCCAATCGGCAGCTCAGCGGTTTAACCCGCAGCGCCACCGCGTCCCTCTTGTATCAAGATAGATTTGTGGAATATCATGTATTCTCAGTCTTGGCTTCTCAGAGTGGCGAGAAGCTTCAAGGGCAGTGCGTACCTGTAGTTGGCTTCCTGTTGAAGAGACAGCTGTTATAGTTGCATTTCAATTTATTTATATATAAACAAGTTTAGCAGGAAATCTATTGGCCCTATCAAATTCTCAGTGGCTCCCAAAGCAAAACCCAGTTCTGTTTTTTTCTCTTTCATTTCTCTCTTCCCAACTGGGATTTTCAGTTCTGTTCCTTTTCATTTCTTAGCATCTACACATTCATGCACAGAAGGACACAGAGACCTTCCTCAGTCTGCCTCGTCTATGGCAGGGGACCCAGGCATACACCTTCTTTGGATATCTGTTTTTATTTTTAAATCCCACATTTGATTAGAAACCACTCCAGTCATTAATTTGGTTCCTGATGAGCTGTTCAACTTTTTCAAATAAGAGGGCTACACTCAACAGTTGGATGGAGTGCAATGGGCCACACTTCAAAAAATAGCGGATGAAGCCAATATTTCAGCGTCAACATAACTGTAAAAACATTTTAATGTAATTAAAATTAAATATCGATAATATTCTTTTTATTTATACATAAACTGTGGTGGTAAAAGATGCCACCTCCCAATACACTTGTGAATCAGATATGGCGCAGTGGCCCAGTAAACCAAATTTATATTCTGCCCACTCTGGACACGCTGGGATTTGGAAAACAATGATGGTGAGCAAATAAACCCCATACACAACAAATCACACACACACACACACCCTCCGCCTTAAAAAGCAGCTGTATGTTAAGCTTCTCCCTGCAAGCTGGACCAGTTCAACAATTTAATTAAACCATTAAAATAGGTGGACAAGAATCAAGGAACTTCTGCTCAGGAGTATTATTGTGAAAAAGCTAGGAAGCCATTAGAAAAGAATTTTAGTGGTTGCTGTGCATCAAATGTGTTATTTATAGCAAAATTGGTGTTCAGATCCTTGTGTCTTAGGTTGTACATCTCATTGTTAAAGAGCTACCAGCTATCTGGCCTCCTAAAAAGCTTATGCTTGCTGTTGTTTTAATATCTCCTTAGTACCTTTCCTCTACTTATTTTTGTCTTGCTTGGGAAGCCAGGATTGTCATTTTAGGAGCAGCTGACTCTCACAAAGAGGTATAAGAACTTCATTCCAAGCACAGTCTTTTAAGCCTTAAATGAGAGAACGTTCCAGAAATAATATTAACTTATACCTTCATTCGTTAAAGTTAGGAACAAGCATCCAGAATCTGCATACAGAACTCTTCTTCTGTACTCACAAGCCCAGTAACTCCCTAGGATTGTTTGGAGGATAAATTCTGGAGAATATTGCATTAGGCTTCCAGGCGCAACTTAGCTCCTCTGCTTCTATATTTAAGATGTACTGTAAGTTAGGCTGATAGTGGAATCACAAATGCCAGCTTGATCACATTTCTTTTCAGGCAAAAGAGTGTTAACCATTTGGTTATTTTGTGCCTTTGTCCTGACAAAATAGGTTTTAAATTTTTCAGCTCTCCAAAACCCTTCATCAGGCAAGAAGGTAAATAAAGGGGAAGAAATGACTAGTGATTGCTGTTCTAAAATGCAACAAGAGAAGGCTGAAAACATTCAAATTAACCACTATAATAGCATCCAGGGCTAGGTGCAACCTGAAAACATCTCAGCTGGTGATAGGGGTCTAATCTGAATGTCCCTCTTTTCATCTTGTGACTGCACTTAAAGGCAGACTTTGTGGCTAGAACACCAGATATGTTTTTGCCTTCTTTCCAGCTACCTGCTTTACCATTTTCCCCAAAGCCTTCTGCAGAACATAAATGTTTGCATGCTAATTGCCTAATAAAAGTTTTCTTAATGTCAAAATTCATTTTATAAAGTTGGTCAGGCACTCTCAATGTATTTCATTTGTTCTTAGAAGCTGAGGGGAAAGATTCAAGGAACTGCTTGTCTGCTAACTGGGGAGAGCTGATTTAGCAGAATTAATAAAATATCTAGAATGTTGTTGCTGCCTTAGCTACCACTTTGCTTCCGCATTCACGGGGTCTCCTCGAGGAGAAATCAAAAAAATTCAAGATGGCCGTGACTGAGTGATGCATTTGTAATGCACACAGTTATGTCTGCCATCTTGACTTTTTTAACACACCCACGTACAACCCTTCACATAAAGTTCTAACTACTGTTATAACTTTGAAAGTCCTACATGGCTTGGGACTAGCCGGACTTGGCCCAGCCCATACGATCTTCAAGGGCATGAATGCTGAGTGTTCCCACACCATGGAAGGTGAAAGGCGTGGGAGGTTAGTGATGCAGCTGCTCTTCACCCTTTGGAACACCTTGCTTGCTGAGATGAAAAATGCCCCTAATCTTCTGGTTTTCAGGAAGAACTTAATTTATTTTTTATTCCACAGACCATTTGAGTGCTGATAGTCTTGGGCTGCTTTATTTAGTTAACTAGACTGTGAGAATTTCATTGTGTGATATTATAGAGTCCACTGGAATGGGGCAGCCAATACTTTTTAAATAAATAAATACATAAACTGCCTTGAGCCCTTTAGGAGATGATCTACTGTATAATAAGTATATAAATACATACATTGATAAAATAATACAGTTGAATTCCTTTAGTTGTCCATTCTGGGACAGGCCCCTTCTTTCTGTAACTTGTGATCTGCTCTCTGCTCTACCTTGTTTGGAGATGTCCAGGAACATAATACATTGTATTTAGATTCATTGCAATTGGAACACTAGTTGAGCCTTAAATATTATTGTAGTATCTATTTCCTGCAGTTACATAGGCCCAGTATGTTAGAAGCAAACAGATTTCTAAAACAGCAGGCAGTCACTAATTCTTCATTACAATCATTACAATCATTATTCCGTAAAATATTATTTAATGTGTGGAACAGAAAGTATTGCTGAAGACATAGTTCTTATCTCAGTAGCATTTCCGGATTCTTTAGGAGTGCAACTGGTGGACTGATCAGCATTGTTTATTTGGACTTTCAGAAGATCTTTGATAAAGCCAATCAAGAATTTTAGCTGTTGGAAGAGAAAGAGTTTTTAATAGACTGATGGCTGGTTAAAGAACAGAAAGGAAAGAATGAATAAATTGACAGTCGGATGTTGAAATGTGATTAATGGAGACCTCCTGGGATCTGAAACTATTGCTTTTTAACTTTCCTAAATCTTCTAAAATTAGACTTGAGAGTGAAGTGCTCAAATTTGCAGATAATTCCAGAGGGTAGTTAAAACACAAAGAAAATAGCTTCAAAGGGAACTCTTCAAATTGAATGGGCCTTAACATGACAAAGGTCGTTCAAAGTAAGCAAATGGAAAATAATGGACATAGGAGGAAAAATGATTACCACATAAAGAATGATAGAGTCTGAACTGATGGTTCACCACAAAAGGTTACCTTAGGGTTATTTTAGATAGCCCTGTGAAAAAAGTCAACCCAGTTTACTTTTGCTGTCAAAAAAGAAAACACAATGGAGTAAAAAATAGCATTATTTATTTATCAAACTTATACGGCTGCCAATCTCACACAAGGTGACTGGGTGGCATACAATAAAAACAACAATTAAAACATATTATAAAAGCCACTTGAAACAATTAAATTAGTTAAACATAAATAAGAATAATAACAATATTGCTGGTATCATAATGCCTTTGTACATAACAGTGGTGCAAAGGCTCTAGGAAGCTCTGATTTTGGAGAACGTTGTAAAGCTTCAAAAGTTCAAAGAAGCCCTCGAAAGACCAACAAACAATAGAGTAATTATAAATACATTTTAGAGGTATATGAAATTATATGTGGTTTTCATTGTAAGACTAGAATCCAGAGAACTGGGATCTAACCCACCTGGGCTGGATTTCATACTACAAATTGAAACGATAATAATCAGTGCTGGTTACCTCTGAGTTGTCAAGAGCAACAAGGGTGTAGTCCTCCTCAGAGATGATAACCTCCTTGAGGGCTATTGATACTGATGGTGGAGTTTAAGGAGGAACTAGGTTTTTGCATTGAAAGGGAGAAAATTATATACAATGCTAGTTCAGTGAATTTTGAAGGAATATATGGATTTGTGAAATTTAATAAGACTATCTCAGGTTGTAATGGAATTAGAACCTTCAAAATCTGTTCCATTCTGCTATCAATTACTATCCAGTATTGTTGGGCTTTACAGCATTGCCACCACATGTGAAAAAGGATCCAATCTGTTTGTTACATTTCCAGCATTTTTTAGAAAAGGGATGATTCATTTCGTCAATCAATACTAGAGTAGTGTACCAATGGTAGAATATCTTATACCAATTCTAAGTATGATGTTCAAAATACATGTAGTACTTTTCTTCCACTGAAATTCCCACTGTTTTATCTCTATGACTATGTTCAAATTCTGCAGAGAAACCATGCATCTTTTGTATACTGTCGGTCTGTTTCATACACTGGGGTGTGAATGTACCTCTTGTGGCTTTATAGACTCTGCCTTCTTCCTTGGCATGGAGTTTCACAGTGCACTAAACCAAAAACACAAACCCCATGATGGATTATGTATGAACCATAAAAGAAAAATGGAAGGATAAGGTGGAAAATAGCAAGTAACAATTTGTATGGAAAGAATAATTGTAAGAAAAAATTGGGAGAGGACTATTTGTGTGTACCTTTCTATCCAAGTTTCAGGTAATACTTTTGCATCTAAAAGCATAGTAGACAATACTTCAGAATCTTCTCCAAAATTGGAATTTACCTTCAGTGAGCAATCCTTCAGAAAAGGTGGTGTGGGGAAAAATATCTTTTGTTTTGATCCTTCTCAACTGATACCAAAAGGCCATGAGTTGCTTAATAAGGTACTTTATATAGGGTAACTGTTACCGAGACTTGTTTGAAAAGGAGAAGAAATGCTTCAGTCAATTAACAATCACTTAACACATAGCTGTGCCAGTTGTTTTAGGTGAACATACAGCTGACTGCTTTTGGTTGGAAGTAAACATAATATTAATAAACTACAGAGAAGCAACATGTTAAAATTGCAGCAATGATTCTGTGAAGATATGTTTGGTCACAAAGTATACTGCACGGTGCATTCTACAAATAGTTGCTTTTTCTTTGTTCAGCACTGTTGAAACTGTCGTGGCATTTAAGAATTACTACATTTTACATTGGACTTGGAGAGGTCTCAGTTTAGTCCCTCCTAATGCTTAAGATATAAATTGACAGCCACATTTATTTTATGACCACTTCCATGTAATGCGCTGCCTTCTCTTTTGTAAGAAAGCTGTAACTAGAAATTTAACATAACATTGTTCTCTCCTTTACTTGCCTGTAACATAAATATAATGTTGTGCATGCACTGCATCTGGCATTGTCTCATATGTAAAGGAGATATATCTATTTGTCAGATTGCTATTCCACCTTTATTTTGTAGAAGTTCCATGCTTCCTCTTCCTATCTTCCCCACAACAACAACCCTGTGAGGTGGGTTGGGCAGGGAGAGAATTACTGGCCCAAAGTCATCCATTTGACTTCCATGCCTAAGAAGGACCAGAGGGCTAGAAGTTATAATCGCTCAGTTCTTTCCTGCCTTTCTTCCTCTGCAAACACATGATTCTTCAGAAGGGAAATTGGAGACAATTTTGACAAGCCAGTTTGGTGTAGTGGTTAAGGCAGTGTTTCCCAACCTTGACTCATGGTCACCCGGTTTCCAGCCTGATGCCTTAACCCAGTGTTTCTCAACCTTGACAAGTTTAAACTGTGTGGACTTCAACTCCCAGAATTCCCCGGCCAGCCATTGAAGTTGAAGTCCGCACAGCTTAAACTTGTCAAGGTTGAGAAACACTGGGTTAAGGCATCAGGCTGGAAGCCGGGTGACCATGAGTTCTAGTCCTGCCTTGGGCACAAAGCCAGCTGGGTGACCTTGGGCCAGTCACTCTCTCTCAGCCCTAGGAAGGAGGCAGTAGCAAACCACTTCTGAAAAACCTTGCCAAGAAAACTGCAGGGACTTGTCGCCAGGAGTCAACACTAACTTGGAGCCCCCCGCAAAAATTCTACCCCAAATAGTGGTGCAATGGATTAATTGATTATAATTCTGTTAATTGATTTTTGTTTTCAGTCTTCTGATATTAATACTGTAAAGCATTCATAGTCTCCAGAAGCAGAGCAGCATATAAATTGTAATAATATATATATGCATACACATACATGGGGCATCCATGGAGGGCATCAAAAAAAGTCAAGATAACAACTATGACCAGATAATTAAAGCCTTGCCCCCTGTTAACGTGCGTCACAACATACCTAAAATAGGGGTGGGCTTTGACTGCATGGTTACGGACCCCATATTAACTTTTTTGGACCCCTGCAGACACCTCTGCACATACACGTAACACATACACAGATGTACTGTATGTGTGAATATGTGTTTGTGTAACGGATACAGTGATGTAGGTGATAACTTTAGGTGGTAGGAGGCATTGGCAGCATTTTAGCACCTTAAAAACAGCTACAAGAACGTCAGTTATCTGAAGTTATGGCGATTTGATTTGTTCGTTGATTTGCGATGTGTGATTTCTGCAGTATACAAAGGTGACAGATATTTCTGACTAATGAGAAGAATCCCCTTAGTGTGATTTAACAAGCAGTTACACTATATTTGGAGTGTAGTCTTAGAGGGAACAGGACAGAGCATTGCTTTAAAAGCTGCAATTTTGTTTTTGCAGAAGATGAGCTAGCTTTTTTCTTGAAAAGCAGCAAGGTTGTCCGTTTTGCTGGATCATAGCTTCATGTTTCAGCACAATCCTGTGAACAGTTAATCAGATGAAAGTCCTAATCTTCTATCTTGAACTCAATGTTAAATGACTATATTGGATTACAGCCTTAATCTTTGCAGTACGTATTGCTGAAGACTCAGTAGCAGTAGCAACAATGGATCCAAAGTCGTAGGCTTGGGAAAGGACTGAATTTAAAACTGAGAAACCTAATTTTTTTACTTCTAACTCATTAAACTTACTGGATCACCATTAGCAAATCATCATATCTTGCCCTGCCCTGTCCTATTTCATCTCGTAAACCAGCCATTAGTTCCTCTTTTAGATATTCATCACTGTATTTCCAATTCACACTTACTTTTGGGTTCCTTAGGAGGCAGTATGTGACTGACTTCATCCTTACGGGGAATCATCAGATGTACGTAACTAGGGGACAATTCTGATAAGGATGAAACAGCTCATGTGCTGCTTCCTGTGGCCAATATAATGAAAACACCACACTATGTAAAAATGGAGAATTTTCCCCCTCCTCAACAAGGGGTAGAAATCAAGTAAAACCTCATAAACAGGAACATAACATACATCTCTCTCTCTCCCCCTCCCTCTCCCTCTCCCCCCCCCTCTCTCTCAGAACGTAAAGAAAACTGGACTGTATGTATTATTCTGACAGATTCTTTTGGGGTTCCTTGTGCTAGATTGTAGTGAATCTGCTCATTTCATTCTTGTGAACCAATTTACTGTCAGAACATATGGGGAGGTAGGAACTAAATCACTGAGAAGGTGCTCTTCAGTAGACCATCAAGGTACAGAAGAAACAAGGGTTGAGTTGCCAAGCAAGTACTCTCCTGTGAATGTGGGGAGGCTACAGTCAACCACCACATGGACCTCAACTGACCATCTGTGATCTGTACCCCACACTTTAATTTAGGTGTTGCTGACCATATTTTTCTCTCCCCCTACTTCAGTTTACTGGAATAAGCAATTGAAATTCAAGTCATTTTGCTTTTTCTTAGCTATAATGGGCAGTTTCTGGTTTGACATAATAATTGAATATGTCAGAAGCCAAGGTCTAATTTTAGTTTTTATTTTGAATGAAGAAGCAGAGTTTAATTTAGGCAGAGAGTGATACATTTAGACCTAAAGAATGTATAGTCATTTCCAAGTCAAGCTTGACTCCTGATGACTTACACAGACACATCCATGCAGTTTCCCTGGTGTGATATAGCAATGAATTGTCATTGCCTTATTCTGGTTTTTTTTTTTTTTTGACTTCCTGGTACTTGACTTCCCAGATTATTTCCTCATCCAGACCTTAACCAGGACTGGCCCTGTTTGGCTTTCTAGATCAGCCAGAGTCTCTATAGTCCCCATGAATGTACCAAGGATAATTCAGAAAAACTTGTAGCAAACAGTAACTAGCCTGGGGCAATACATGAACCAACTTGCACCCAGTCTCATGGCTTCTATTTGCATTTATTATATCAATTTTCTTGACCTTTAAAAGCAACATTTTAAAACAACTTAAGGAAAAAACCTGCAGGAACTTATAGCCTAAATATGAAATAGGTTAGACAACAGAAGAAAAGGAGAAGAGGAAAATTGGAATGTAGGCTGTAGGAGGTCAAAAGAACCAGCTCAAAATATTTTGCCAATTAAGGTGAATTAGATGGTGTTTCTCTTTCTCTCTCTCTCTCTCTCTCTCTCTCTCTCCCCTCCTCCAGTGGTATCAGAATTGAAAGAGATCATTGAGGTTATCAGAGTCAACACTGCTCAGTGCAGGAATCCAGTTTAAAATGTCCCCAACAGATTGAATGCCCAGCTTCTCCCTCAGCACATCCAACAACTTCCTGCCTTGCTTGGTAATTGGTTCCAATGTCAAATTATTCTAATGGTTAGGAAGTTTTTCCTAACATTCAATCAGATTCATCTGTAGAATCCAATCAGACAGGAAATTGTTTAAATTCCTGCATTTACTGTATATCCCTGTGGCGTAGGGTTAAGTGGGACATTCTTGAACCAAAACAGCTAAGGAAGGAAAGTATATTCCTGCCAGTTGATGTTCTGTGTTTCCAATCCGAATTATTTGCTCTTAATTATGCAGGAAGGATAAAAGCGGAAGCACACTACAGGTGGAATGAAACATGAAGTTTGGAGGCAACTCTCTTAGGCTATTTCTGAGACCAGTGTTTCTCAACCTTGGCAACTTTAAGATGTGTGGACTTCAATTCCCAGAATTCTGCTTTCAACAGAATTCTGTTTGATTCTGTTTTCATTAACCGTGCAAATAACACCAGTGGGGTGGTTCCCAGCTAGAGAAGTATGGTGTTTCTTTGTGTATGGTGGTGTACACAAAGAGTTCCTTCCATAATAGGAAATGACACGATAAGGAGACATATACACACACAGATAGAAATGCACAGAACCTTATTTCTTCAGGAGCAAAATAAAAATGGAAAATCTAAAAAAATTGAAATGGGAGATCCTATTCTATATTGTTCCAGAGGCCTTTTTTTTTTTTTCTTCAGATTTTCTGGCTAAAAAAACAAGCTAGCTAATTAATATGTTGTTGTTTTCAGTGTCACATTAGGGTAAAGCTGACATGCATTTTAAGATTGTAAAACCCTGGCTGCACCCATGTGTATCACTAAGCCAGAATTATTTATCTGTGATTTCTTAAGCAAACCATAACATGTTTGTTTGCACGGGATGCTAAGTCCTAATGGGCGAGTTCACACATCACATTAAATCCAAACCAAATGAATTAAGGTTTGATGAAGTGTGGGAATTAGCCATTGCGTTAGCTTACACTTCACGTTTCTAAATGCTTTCTAATAACTCTGTTCTATAGGCAAGTCTGGATTCCGATTACCTAGACAGGTACAATTCAGGTTTCTCTGCTTCAGGGTCTTTCATTTTCTGTAATGTGAAGAAAGGGACCTGTACTTAAAAACATACTCACCAAGTATAACAAAAATGTGAAAATACGAACAAGCAAAACTTCAGCTCTCTAAAGTGTGTGAGAATAAACATTTTTGTGATACGATGCTCTTTTTCGGCTTTGTGGATATTAATTGCATTATGGGCCTCTGTTGGTGAAGTGAAACTCTTCTCGGGTTCTGAATTTGCACTGCTGAGATTGCAAGTTTTCAGGTTTACCAGATGGGAATAGGGAGATTGTTTATAATAGTTACGCAGAGTTCTGTGTAGCGGCATCTTTGTACCTCCCTTCTGTTTTCATCTGCCAAAATACTCTCAGATGTTAGAGATTGTCTGTTCTTCGCTATCTTAAAATAAATACCGTCTACAGGCCTTTCTTTGTGTGGTAGTTAAAATGCTTTCCAGCCATTCTTGAGCAGACAGAAAACTATACCAAAATAGGTTTTTTGTGCTCACCACTGATTCCTATCTTGTCTGCATGGCCACTGTTCTGGTGTGCTGCTGGGTGCTGGTGGTGCTGTTATGAATTTGGGGATGCAGGACAAGTCAAGCGAAATCATTGGTGTAAGCCTGGGCCATTGCTGCCCTCCTGCTTTCTGAATGTTAGCAGCATGAAAAGCCATCTGCTAATCACAAGGCCGTTGTGACTGGGGGATGGATTTAAAAAATGGCTAGACTTGCAGGTTAGCCATTTGCAGAACCTGGTATCTCCCCAAACCTGACAGACAGCTGATCCACAGGGAGAAGAATCTGCTTGGCAAAATGGGAAAGGTTCTCCCATTTTACTTGGCAGCTCCAGCGATCACCTGCCGGATGTTTTGTTTTGATTTTCCCTAAGCTAATCCCACTGTCAGACAAACCTGCTGGACAGCTGATTCACAGATAGAAAGGTAGCATTTTTAATTGACAGAACCAAAGCATGTCCTTCCTACTAGATTTTATAGGGCAAGTAGAAACTACCAGAGAGAAGTGGTCCTTCAAGGCTCCAGGGCCCATGCCGTGAATTGCACCCTGAAGCCTATTGGGAGCCAGTCAGTGCAGCTCACCTAGCAAAGGTGTTACATGGGTGAACAGGAAGCACCAAGAACTGCCTCTACCATTGCATTTTGAACCAACTGCAGCTTCCAGATGTTCTTCAAGGTAGCCCAAATAGACTACATTACAATACTCCATGGGACCAAGGCATGAGTGACCATGTGCAGTACTCTTCAGTCCAGGAAAGGGCACAATTCATGGACAACTAAAGCTGTGCGTAGCCTTCCTGGCCACAGCTGCCACCTCCTTAAACAGGAGCCATGAATCCAGAGGACCCCCAAATTGCACACCAGTTGTGTCTGGGGGAGTGCAATCTCAGCCAGAACTAATGATGGAAAATCCCTGGATCTGGGGAGCCCTAAAAGCCAAAGCTACTCAGTCTTGCTAGAGCCTGTTCTTCCTCATCCAAGCCCTTTCAACCTCCAGATACCAGGATAGAGGAGCAGTATACAACTGGGTATCATCAGCATGCTGATGATACTGTACTCTATACTATGGAATGATCTCACCCAATGGCTTCATGTAGATGTTAAATAGGAGCAAGGAGAGTGTCAAGCCCTTGATCATAACTGGCTGAAACTTACCCTGGAAGAAGAAATAGACCCGGCACAAGACTGTACCCCTAGAACTAACCCCTAAAGCTGGTCCAGAAGCCGGTCCATCATGAGGACAGCAGGAAAAAAAAAGTTGCTAGGGCATGTTTTATCCATATTTAGATGCACGTGGGGAAAGGCTGTAATATATTCCAAGCCCCTTCCAGTCCATATCCAGTAATCATTAGCACTGGACTGGCAGTTGGTTTAATTTCAGTTGTGATTATAGATTAGAGTCCTCCACTGTATCTGAGCAATAGATACAGGGCAGCTATTTCAGTAGAGGTTTGCAAAGGGGTTAGAAGTAGCTAGGAGATTAGTTTTGCCACTCCCGCAATGTCTGATATCTGAGGCAATTGCCTCAAACTGCCTGATGGTAGGGTCAGCCTTATCAGTAGATCAAACAGGAAACACGACCAGATGAGCTAATTGTACTTTGTTGTAAAGCTACATTAACAGAATCTTGCAAGTCTGAAAGTACAACTCTCCCGCTGCCTCCTTTACAGATTGAGAAACTAGGGAGGGTCCCTTCTGAGCCTCTTGCCCCTCCGACTATCCAGCTGCGGGCTGTGCTGTCTCTTACCTGACCAATCCCTAGGCAGCATCTCTTCACCCCATCTCTCAAGGTCATTCCCACATTCCATTACAGGTAGGGCCAGCCCTGGCATTCCCAATCCAGAGTTTACTGTCAAACGGGAAAGGGCTGTAGTTAAATTGCAGAGCACATTTTCCATGCAGAAGTCAAATCTTGGCATCTCTAGAAGATTCTTGTCAGGAGATCCATGCAGTGAAGGTAATATTAAGTTAGTGGAACCCAAAATTTGCCTCAGCTTCCTGTGTTTCAGATATGCACACACAATTTATCTCTGTATAGCCTGTCTGCCTGCCTTCCTGGAGAAATTGCTTGGTGCTTTCCATATGTGAGCTAGATCTGTCTACTGCAGCAAACAGGGAAGATGACATGTACAGGAAAGGAGTGTTCACGTAATTCTTAAATGAGACATTAATCTTTTCAGACAGAATAACTTGCTTTTCCCAGCATGAAAATCCTGATAATCATTGGGAACACCCTGGAGTGCACATTGTACATATATATAACACTGCTGCTGCTGCTGTTGTTATTATTACTATTATTATTATTATTATTATTAAAATTATCATTAAAGAGTAGAGTGCCTGTTTTGAGATCAGTCAAAGAAAATAAAATGATCAGTCACTTCATCTAATTCCAAGATTTAGTGCTGCAGCTCTTTTTGTGGCTTGCTTGAATTTAAGGGGGGAAATAAAAGTATTTCCAAGTTAATATTAGCTTTAGGCTCTCTCTCTCTCTCTCTCTCTCTCTCTCTCTCTCTGTGTGTGTGTGTGTGTGTGTGTGTGTGTGTGCGTACTCAGGCTGCACAAGGACAAAAACAATATAAGAAATACAGGTAGCTGGAATTCTCTGACAAATCCAAGATTTTGGAATGTACAATAATTACACTATAATTCAAGGTGATTACAAAAACTGACTTGAAATTAATGCCAGTGACTACACTGATTTAATAACAAATCATTTTAAGTCTTTTCTGTTTCATTAACAGACCAGAGACGACTTTCTGGGTCAAGTGGATGTGCCACTTAATCATCTTCCGGTAAGATTTTTTACTTCTCTCATCCCTCTGTTTTGTAGAAGGTAATGGAAGAATGATCTAAGTCAAAGGTAGGCAGAGTGTCATGTTCACTGTTTCAGTGTAGTTTATACATCATAACATTTCACATGCCATGGTGCTGACGCGTGTTTTTGTTTGGGAGGGAGCTGCTGTGAAACCTTGTACCAAGCTCTGTATCTGTATTCATTACAATGGAATGTGTTTGGGTTATGTTCTCTGTTCAAGGACTTTTCCCGCAGACCATCAGAAACCGTTAGGAGCACCTGGGATTGTGAACTCGAGAAGATTCTACGGGGAGAGGGATTTCATTCGCACCGAGGGTTTTTAGTTTGTATTTGGCGCGCTTTCATCATTCTCAGCTTTCTTTGTGATCCTGCACACTATTCTTTAATAAATCAGATATCTTTGAATTCCTGCTCATGAGTCTGATAGTGTTTTAGAATAGGCAACCATTACATAAAGCTGAGAATCACCAAAGTTGTACCATTAGCTTCTACCAAGATTAGTTCTTGCGAGGGAAAATAGTTAACGATGGCCAAGTCCAAGCTCATGACCGGGGGACTTGAGGAGACGGCTAGCTTGATGCCCGAGTCAACGGTCAAGAGCGGAGAACTGAGCCTCACCCCAGAACCTTCAGATTTCTGGGATGAATTGAGTTCCAGTCCTGAGGTGGAGGAATCTGACAATGGGGGAGAACCAGAGCAACTGGCACCCAGCGAATTGCTCACAGAGTTGATCACCTGGGATGAAGTGGGAGAACCCCAGCCAGGGACGTCCCAGGCATCCCGGAAGTATTGGTTCCTGCTAACCCCAGACAAAGAATCTACTACGGTGTCCACAGAGAGAAAGCCGAACACGCGATGGAGAGAGGGCTCTCAAACCCCTGAGAGACTAAGAGTGGTGGAAGCCAAAATAGAATCGATAGAGTACATGTTAAGAAACCTGTCTCTATCACTGGAGGAGCAGGGGAGACGCGGAGGAGATCCCAGCTTCCCGCAACCATCCCCCATCCTCCCATCCGGGCTGCCGGCAGAGCGGGGCTGGAGACGGCTCCGGGACGAATCTCCACCCCACAGGGCTTGATCACCAGTGTCCCCACCCCGAAGAGGGAAAGCTAGTGTAACCTGGGGCCCAACCACTCAAGTAGCTGCCGATTCTGCTCCAACCGGACTGGGGGTGAGAGACTTTTCTGTCAAGTTTGATGGGGATCCAACAAAGTTATCTTTCTTTTTAACTAATGCTAAAAGTTACATGAGGCAGTTTGGAGCATACTTCCCTTCTGAAGAGGCTAAGATAACTGCCATTGCCACCAAGTTGAAGGGACGAGCGACTGACTGGTATGTTCAATTAAGTGACACTGACTCCCCTGCACTTGATTATTTTGATGAATTCATGTGGGCTTTAAAGCTGCATTTTGAGGATCCTCTGGCCAAGGCAAGAGCTAAGCAGGCGCTGAAGGATCTTACCCAGGGCCAAATGTCCGTAGCTGATTATGCCCTAGAGTTTAAGGCTCTAGCTGGGAAAATCCCCGACTGGTCTCAGTCAATCTTAATAGAACGGTTTAAAGAGGGACTCAACCAGGACGTCCTACAGTGGGCGTTGTGTAGAGACAACCCAGAATCATTGTATGAATGGATCTGTCTGGCAGGCAAGGCTGAGCATGCTCAGCATAACTTCATGCACGCTAGAAGATCTGAAAGACCACCGGCCACCATGAGGAGACCCCGAAGTGCTGTGACTGCTGCCCGGCCAAGCTATAGAGCCTGGGATGAGGAGAGAGATAGGTGCTACACGAGGGGTCAGTGTCTCCAATGCAGAAAGGAAGGGCATCGAGCAGCTGATTGCCCAAACACCAAGGCTGGGGATCGAGTGGGGAAGCCGCCAGCCAAATCGCCCCCACCCCTCGCGGCGGATGACAGCAGCCAAGGGTGCAGCCGACGCTGAGGAAGTATTCTACTTCTTGGGAGAGGCTGAAGACAACTCTAAGGAGCTGGGGGGAAACGCCAGCCATCTGCCATGAAAAGCGTCTGCGGGCAGGTGGAGGAGGATGGACGTGAAGATGCTATGGTGAGTGCTGACTGTCCCACTTTAGCAGTAAAAGTGAAATTGGGCTCCTGCACGAAAACTGCAGGGGTCTGGGCTTTAGTTGACTCTGGGTGTTCCAGGTGTCTAATTCACCCTGATCTGGTTGCTGCTTTGGACCTGCCTAGCTTTCCCCTCCAGCAGCCTTTGATCTTCACTCAGTTGGATGGTTCAACGGCGGGGGGGGGGGCAGCAACCCATTTCACTGGAATTGTCGCAATGCAAATGGGCAGCCACCATGAGACTTTGAAATTTGTTGTAGCACCTGTTGGCAATCCCTTGGTAATTCTGGGGATCCCCTGGTTGACCTATCGAAGCCCCTATATAAACTGGGAACACAGAACTGTGACTTTTGAAGATGAGTTTTACCAAGCTCCCACAGCGGAGAGAGCTGCACGTGCGGGGGTTGGAAGGGCTGCGATCGCCACGCCGCGCCCTAACTTGGCACATTTAGAAGGCTTGCCTGATCGATACCAAGACTTTGCAGACATATTTGGGGAAATGGAAGCAGATCAGCTACCCCCCCCCACCGGAAAACTGACTGTGCAATAGAGTTGGTTCCCAATGCTCAATTACCCAAGCCAAAAATTTATCCAATGACTCAGAAGAAGCTTGAGGCATTACGGGACTTTATTGACAAAAATCTGTCAAGGGGATTTATTGAACCTGCTAATTCCCCAGTTGGGGCCCCTCTGCTATTCCAGGAAAAGAAAGATGGCATGCTTCGACTTTGTAAGGACTATCGAGAGTTAAATTCTGTCTCAATTCTCAACAAGTACCCTCTTCCGCTCATGAAGAACATGTTAGCTCATTTGTCAAAGGGCAAGATTTTCTCCAAGCTCGATCTTCGCGAAGCCTATTTCCGCATCCGCATATGAGCTGGGGATGAGTGGAAAGCTGCTTTTAATTGCCCACTAGGATCGTTTCAGTACAAAGTCCTTCCTTTTGGGTTAGCAGGGGCACCCGGATGCAGTTGATTAATGAAGTTTTACATGCTCATTTGTTTAAAGGGGTCCTGGTTTACTTAGATGATGTTCTCATTTATACTGAAACCAAGGAGGAACACAAACGCCTCCTCAAACAGGTGTTACGCAAGCTTAGAGATGCCAAACTCTATGCCAAACTTTCCAAGTGTGAATTTCACAAGACCCAACTTGACTATCTGGGCTATTGGGTGTCTGACAAGGGCATTGAAATGGACCCTGCAAAAATTCAGGTGATTCTAAGTTGGGAACGTCCCCGCACCCGGAGGCAATTGCAAAGTTTCCTCAGGTTCAGTAATTACTGTCGCCAATTTATCCAGGGGTTCGCTGAGATTGCTTTGCCCCTCACTGATTTGCTCCATACCAAGGGCTTGGGGGAGACACGCAAAGTAAAAAACCCTGGGGCAGTGCTGAATTGGACACCTGAATCCCAGGCAGCATTTGAAAAACTGAAATCCCTTTTCACTGCTGAGCCTATTCTACAGCACCCCGATCCCGAACGCCCCTCTGTGGTCCAAGTTGATGCCTCTAACTCCTCAGTCGGGGCTATTTTGTTACAGAGGGATTCTGAAAATCATTTAAACCTTGCGCTTATCTGTCCAGGAAATTTTCTGAAACCGAACACCATTGGCATGTTTGGGAAAAGGAGGCGTTTGCTGTAAAAGCCGCTTTAGAAACCTGGCGTCACCTCCTTGAAGGCGCTAAATGCCCTTTCGAGGTTTGGACCGATCACAGGAATTTGGAGGCCCTCCGCAGCCCCTGGCGTCTCAGTCTTAAACAAATTCGCTGGGCTCAGTTTTTCAGTTGTTTCAATTTCCAGTTAAAATTTATCCCGGGAAAGAAAAACTTTCTGGCAGATGCTTTGTCGCGTTTACCTCAGGACTTTGACCAGGGGGGCAGATGTGGTTGGGACTGTTCTCACTGAGCCACAACTGGGCTTGGTTGCTGTCACTCGGAGCCAGATCCATGCACGGGCAACCCCGCCCCCAGCTCAGTCTGAAAAGCAGAAAGTGCAAGTGCCTTCTCAGTTACAGAGGGACTTTATCCAGGCACTGAAATCTGACACTTGGTTGCTAGCTAATAGAGACAATGTTTCTTTTGAAAACAGTCTGGCATGGGTGGACCACCACCTTTATGTGCCTGAAGCTTTAAGAGCTGATGTTTTGCATCGTTCCCATGATGATAAACTTGCTGGACACTTTGGTTTTGTAAAAACCCTACATTTGGTTCGCTGCCAATTTTGGTGGCCAACATTGAGACATGACGTAAAAGATTATGTTGCTTCCTGTCCTGTTTGTGCCATGTCAAAACAGAAAGGGGGGAAACCACAGGGGCTTTTACAGCCAGTGGCCAATCCTACCCATCTGTGGGATGCGATTTCTATGGATTTTATTGTGGATCTTCCTCCCAGTCAGAAAAAAACTTATTTGGGTTGTAAAAGATTTTTTCTCCAAGCAAGCGCATTTCATTCCCTGTGCCTCCCTCCTGTCAGCCCCACAATTGGCACGCCTATTTCTCCTCCATATCTACCGCCTCCACGGTAGCCCCTCCCGTTTGGTCAGTGACTGCGGGACACAGTTTACTTCCCAGTTTTGGAAATCATTTTTAAAATTGATTGGCACCAAACAAACGCTGTCTACTTCTTCCCATCCTGAGACTGACGGTTCTACTGAGATTTTGAACTCCACTCTTGAACAATTTCTTAGAGCATACATTAACTACCATCAGGACGATTGGGTGGAGTTATTACCTTTTGCTGAAGTGGCTTACAACAATGCCGTCCATCAAAGTACCGGACAAACCCCTTTTCGTGTGGTTTCTGGTCACGACTTTGTTCCCATCCCTGAACTGCCACAGCCCCCTTCCCAAACATGTTCTGCATCTGACTGGGCTGTTAAGCTGTCTGATTCCTGGCCGGTGATTCAACAAGCTTTGGCTGATGCCCAAGCTGCTTACAAGTTCCAAGCCGATAAGCATCGTTCCTTACAACATGACTTCAAGGTTGGGGATCAGGTGTATCTATCTACTAAATTTATCAAGTCACCACAACCCTCTAAAAAACTCGCTCCCAAGTTCATTGGTCCTTTCCCTATTGTTGATCTTATCAATCCAGTTACTGTTAAATTGGACCTGCCTCACAATTTGAAACGTTTGCACCCTGTTTTCCATTGCAGCTTGCTTAAGCCTATGCACCGCTCCTCACGCTGGCATCTTCAACTTCCTCCTCCTGCTCCAATCATGATTGATGGCCAAGAACACTTTGAAGTCAAGGATATTGTTGATTCTCGCAAGCTTCGAGGCACCCTTCAGTATCTGGTCCGATGGAAACACTTTCCTCATCCTGAATGGGTGTCTGCCCGTCATGTTAATGCTCCTGATTTAGTTCGCTGTTTCCACCTTGCTTACCCTTTGAAGCCTGCTGCTTAATGTGTTCTTTCTTTTGAGGGGGCAGTATGTCATGTTCACTGTTTCAATGTACAGTATACATCGTAGCGTTTCACATGCCATGGCGCTGACGCACGTTTCTGTTTGGGAGGGAGCTGCTGTGAAACCTTCTACCAAGCTCTGTATCTGTATTCATTACAATGGAATGTGTTTGGGTTATGTTCTCTGTTCAAGGACTTTTCCCGCAGACCATCAGAAACCGTTAGGAGCACCTGGGGTTGTGAACTTGAGAAGATTCTACGGGGGGAGGGATTTCATTTGCACCAAGGGTTTTTAGTTTGTATTTGGCGCGCTTTCATCATTCTCAGCTTTCTCTGTGATCCTGCACACTATTCTTTAATAAATCAGATATCTTTGAATTCCTGCTCGTGAGTCTAATAGTGTTTTAGAATAGGCAACCATTACACAGAGTTTGTTTGCAAGATCTTTGTTGTTTTTCACTGGAAACCCACAAGGTTCACTTTCTAGAGCAGTGTTTCTCAACCATGAAAACTTTAAGATGCGTGGACCTCAACTCCTAGAAGTCTTCTGGGAGTTGAGGTCCACACATCTTCAAGTTTCCAAGGACAGGAAACTCCGTTCTAGAGCCTCAGCCCAGGAATATGTTTCAAGTTCCAGAACTGGAAATTTGCATGTGTTGACTTTGACAGAGAAACATACTCATTTTCCTCCAAGCTTCCTTGATTTTAGATCCTAACTGAAAATATTTTTAAAAAAATGTTTGTTCTTGTCATGGTTAAGCCAATGGGAAATGACTTGCAAATTACTCAGGGATTTACTAATAGATCCCAGTGCTGCTTTAGTCAGCCTTGCCTTAAACAGCATTACCCAACATATTGGTGATGTGCCACTCTATAGGAAAAAGTTGAGTGCTTCATTCATTTCAATTTTAATTGCTTTATTTATTCATACTTATTTATTTAAGCTATTTCTATGTCACCCTTTATTCATACAGCCACCTCAAGCAAGCAAGCAAGCTAGATAATAATAATAATGCTCAATAAAATCTCATAGTGGTATCTGTGTCAAAACCTTCCATTTTCATGACTGAGCAGGACTTTGTGCCTCATCTCCTATACTGAAATTAATCAGTCATCAAGCATCTGCAAAGTTGCCAGTCATTGTTCTAAAATGAAATCATTTAGGGACTTTATTGTAGATATTTCATACTGAGGATTTCGTTCTCTCTCTAGCTTTCTGTTTTTTGCAGGAAAGAATGCCACTGTGCTCCCATAAAAATAGTGATTTCCATTTATTTCAGTCTCACTGATTACCCTTTTAGATACTACATATGCAAACTAACTGGTCCCACTGAAAGGGCTGTCTACCTTTCTTTAAAACTGTATCTGTCTAAAATTCTGACCCTGCTGTCTCACTTATAATAAAAACTCAGAGGAGAGAAGATCACATTTAAGAATTGTGGGAAAAAACAAAGGACAAGATGTCCACATTTATGACCAGTGCTAGATAAAATGAGGCAATAGATAATTTTCCTCCCTTTCTTGAGAATTTTCTCCATTTCCAAATGAGCTATAGCGCCACTTTGCATAGCCATTACTGTTGATGCAAACAGTAGTTAATTTCAAACAATTTATTAGGATAGCACTCAGCATTGACAGTGGCTTCTATAGATGTGCGCATGTCTGAATCAAAGCATACAGGTAGTCCTCACTTAACAACCACAATTGGGACTGGCAACTCTGTCACTAAACGACATGGCTGCTGAGTGAAATATCACATGACCGTGACTTGCAATTTTACTGTTGGCTTCTCCATTGACTCTCCTTGTCGGAATCTGGCTGTGAAGTGTGTAAATGGTGATCGTGTGACTGCAGGACCCTGTGACAGTCGTAAACGCCCGCCAGTTGCCAAGCACCCAAATCTCAATCACATGATTGTGGGGATGCAGTGACAGTTTAAATGCAAAGACCAGTCATAGAGTTACTTTTTTCAGCACTGTTGTAACGTTGAATGGTCGCTAAACAGGGTAGTCGTTAAGCAAGCACTACCTGCAGACATCTAAATGCTTATTGTAACATTGTGACTAGTATTTAAATGAATTTGGATTAAATGCCGCACCATGGTTTATTCTAAAAAGTAGGGGAATTCAAGAATTTGAAAATATGAAGTTAGAGAAAGGAATTTGCAGATGTTCCATATCTACTATCATTATTTAGGCAAATAGGAATATCATCTTCAGCAAAGGATTGTTACCTTGTCGTGGTGCTGGAGCTTGAGCACCTCCATGATGACATGAGCTAAACCGTGAAGGGCCACCCAAGACGGGAGGGTCATGACAGAGAGGTCAGACTAAATGCGATCCCTGGGGAAGGTAATGGCAACCCACCCCAGTATTCTTGCCATGAAAACTAAATGGATCGGTACAACCAGAGATATGTCGGTATGCCATTGGAAGATGAGACCCCCAGGTCGGAAGATGGTCAAAATGCTACTGGGGAGGAACAGAGGATGAGTTCAACTAGCCCCAGACGTGATGACGCAGCTAGCTCAAAGCCGAAAGGACGGCTAGCAGCCGATGGTGCTGGTGGTGAACGGCGAATCCGATGTTCTAAGGATCAACACACCATTGGAACCTGGAATGTAAGATCTATGAGCCAGGGCAAATTGGATGTGGTTATTGGTGAGATGTCAAGATTAAAGATAGACATTTTGGGCGTCAGTGAACTGAAATGGATTGGAATGGGCCACTTCACATCAGATGACCACCAGATCTACTACTGTGGACAAGAGGACCACAGAAGAAATGGAGTAGCCTTCATAATTAATAGTAAAGTGGCTAAAGCAGTGCTCGGATACAATCCAAAAAACGATAGAATGATCTCAATTTGAATTCAGCGCAAGCCATCTAACATCACAGTGATCCAAATATACGCCCCAACCACAGATGCTGAAGAAGCTGAAGTAGAGCAGTTCTATGAGGATCTGCAGCACCTACTGGACAACACGCCTAAAAGAGATGTTATTTTCATCACGGGAGACTGGAATGCTAAGGTGGGCAGTCAAATGACACCTGGAATTACAGGTAAGCATGGCCTGGGAGAACAAAACGAAGCAGGACATAGGCTGATAGAATTTTGCCAAGACAGCTCACTCTGCATAACAAACACTCTCTTCCAACTACCTAAGAGACGGCTTTATACATGGACTTCCCCAGATGGACAACACCGAAATCAGATTGACTACATCCTTTGCAGCCAAAGGTGGCGGACATCTATACAGTCGGTAAAAACAAGACCTGGAGCTGACTGTAGTTCCGATCACGAACTTCTTCTTGCACAATTTAGGATCAGACTAAAGAGATTAGGGAAGACCCACAGATCAGCTAGATATGAGCTCAGTAATATTCCTAAGGAATATGCAGTGGAGATGAAGAATCGATTTAAGGGACTGGACTTAGTAGATAGGGTCCCAGAAGAGCTCTGGACAGAAGTTTGCAACATTGTTCAGGAGGCGGCAACAAAATACATCCCAAAGAAAGAGAAAACCAAGAAGGCAAAATGGCTGTCTGCTGAGACACTAGAAGTAGCCCAAGAAAGAAGGAAAGCAAAAGGCAACAGTGATAGGGGGAGATATGCCCAATTAAATGCAAAATTCCAGAGGTTAGCCAGAAGAGATAAGAAATTATTTTTAAACAAGCAATGCGCGGAAGTGGAAGATGACAATAGAAGAGGAAGGACAAGAGACCTCTTCCAGAAAATTAGAAACATTGGAGGTAAATTCCAGGCCAAAATGGGTATGATCAAAAACAAAGATGGCAAGGACCTAATAGAAGAAGAAGAGATCAAGAAAAGGTGGCAAGAATATACAGAAGACCTGTATAGGAAGGATAACAATATTGGGGATAGCTTTGACGGTGTGGTCAGTGAGCTAGAGCCAGACATCCTGAAGAGTGAGGTTGAATGGGCCTTAAGAAGCATTGCTAATAACAAGGCAGCAGGAGACGACGGCATCCCAGCTGAACTGTTCAAAATCTTGCAAGATGATGCTGTCAAGGTAATGCATGCTATATGCCAGCAAATTTGGAAAACACAAGAATGGCCATCAGATTGGAAAACATCAACTTGTATCCCCATACCAAAAAAGGGAAACACTAAAGAATGTTCAGACTATCAAACAGTGGCACTCATTTCACATGCCAGTCAGGTAATGCTCAAGATCCTGCAAGGTAGACTTCAGCAATTCATGGAGCGACAATTGTCAGATGTACAAGCTGGGTTTAGAAAAGGCAGAGGAACTAGGGACCAAATTGCCAATATCCGCTGGATCATGGAAAAAGCCAGGGAGTTTCAGAAAAACATCTATTTCTGTTTGATTGACTATTCTAAAGCCTTTGACTGTGTGGACCATAACAAATTGTGGCAAGTTCGTAGTGGTATGGGGATACCAAGTCATCTTGTCTGCCTCCTGAAGGATCTGTATAACGACCAAGTAGCAACAGTAAGAACAGACCACGGAACAACAGATGTAGAAGTAGTGAAAGACTTTGTATTTCTAGGTGCAAAGATTACTGCAGATGCTGACTGCAGTCAGGAAATCAGAAGACGCTTAATCCTTGGGAGAAAAGCAATGACAAATCTCGATAAAATAGTTAAGAAACCAGCATATTTTTAGGCCTTTTTTTCCCCAGTGTCATACAGTTACAGTGCATTTGGATTCTTGCACATTCTTTTTTCAATTTGCCTGTGGAGTGAAACCCTTTTTTTTTTACTGAGAAGATACTGGCTTGCAGTGGTTCAAAACTGAAAAGACTGTGTTGCAACTTGACAAATTAAGGATTTCACATGGAGCTGATATTTTAAAGAAAACTAGCTATGTATCAAGCTCTGCAATGGGTAATAATACTTTCCAGAGAGTTCCAGAAGGCCCTTAAAGCCCAGCTTGGTTCCCAGACCAGGGGTTAGTGTGTTGGTGGAGCCCCTGTCTTGTTTTATTTGATTATTACGGTTGTTTTCTCATCCAGGTGCTTATGTTGTCTTGTTTTTAATTGTATAGTCTGATGTTGCAAGCCGCCCAAAGTGTTTTGGAGTGGACAGCCATAACAAATTTAATAAATGATAATGATAATGATATAATAAATAAACCTTTGGGAAAGAAATTTAGGATCTCCTAAAGCTACTGAAAAGAAAGAAGTCAGTCATATTTTTTCTCTTTCTTTCCATGATGAGTTACTTTTATTTATTTACTGTCATATTTCTCCCCGCCCAACTCGTACTATGACGACACTGGGCGGTTTACTTACTGGTTTGTGTAAGATGAAGAGGGAATTTTCATGGCACTGATGAAATAGTCACACTATTCATATGCTGCCCTCCCTGGTCCACTATCAGGTATTTCTCATTAACAGAATGACCAGCACTAGATACAACCTTTTACACGGTTAGGGTTGGTAACTCAGTATGCAGCGATTTCTTTACATCATTCAGATTTTAAAGAAAAAATTGAAGCCACTAAAGACGGCTGCATGCATATATCTGTATGTGCTTTGCAGGGACAGATGCAAATAGTAATTTCACCTCTTATTTCAGCTTTGGTAGGTTGTGGAATCCGATGCCAAATGGTTAAATTTGCATCCAATTGCAAATTTGCATCCATTCATTTGTATAATACTAATCAATGCTACTAAATAGTGCATTTGTAAAAATTGAATTTGTTCCAAAGAAAATAAACAGTGAAGAATTATTTTGGACATTTCCCATCTCACATGGGTAATTACAGATTTTGGCTGGCAAGTTCCAGCAGACTAAGAGGTATTGCTGCAGACAATGAAAATCCGGTTTGTTTGTTTTTTCCACCAGTATCAAATTTACTGATTTCATCTTAATCTGAATATCATTTATTCCACCATCACAAAAGAGTTTCTCTAAAATTTTCCTTGAATCAGGAGTTGAGTGTTAGAACAGGCCCTCCTGGTCCGTCCCTGCCTATTTCTTAAGACGCTTCCTTTTCCATCTTCCTGATATGGGAAAAAAACAGGAACTTTTAGGGGTGAGTGACCAAGGAGAAGAATTGACAGTGGATTTCAAGGACTATATAATCCTACAGTCTAAATAACAGGCTAGATGGAGACTTTTCATTACTTGCCAGGCAGCTGTTCTGTAGGAATTAATTTGCTGTTTTGAGCTTTGTCAGCTGTTTTTTCCAAGATGTTTGCATTTGCCTTGAGTATTATAGTTCCCTAAGAGGCTGAAAGCTGGGGTGGTCCACTGAAGACGTAAATATCTAATTTGCAGGAGGGTGTAGAATCAATTATGGAGGTATCCAGTAGCAGATGCTTCTCTGCTATATAGCAAAGTTTTAACTACACATGCTTTTCAGCAACAAATGTAAGACGTGTCTGGATAGGTGAGAGAACCAGCAAGAAAATATAAAATTTTGTGCATATGAATTTGCAAGAATTTCTTCTAAAGGAGGGAGGGCGTATTCCCACAAAGGACATGCTGGTCAATATGTTTGGACCATCATTAGTTGGGTTTTTCCCTACTAGAGAAGACATTTTTTACTGGTCCCTGCGGATAATATACAAATCCACAGTTTTGAAGGGCATTTTTCCTCATAAATGAAACCATATCGTGTCATAATGGAAAATACTCTTGTTCTCCTTTAGGGAATGACTTGATGCCAAGTGTTTTGGTAAAGAATCCTTTGGGTATTAAACTTTGGGTATTAAACAGACAACTAAAATATCAGATCAGGAAAGAGTCCAAGTTTTTGCTGAGACTTGCAATTATAATGAGAGGAAAAAGAGAATAATTCCAGACTGTTTTAGCACTTTCTGTTGCCTTCATTGGTGTCCTGAGTTGTATAAGTTCATCTTTGTCTGGGAATTTAGTATGTCTTTGCTGCAGCTGTTCTGGTTGATTTCCTTAAGTACTGGAAGTTTTAAAGAAGTCTCTCTGCAATTTCATTTTTGGGCTAAGTATCTGTATTAAAAATTTACAACATGACCAGGACCTTTCCAATTTCTTTAATCAGCATACACCACTTTATTCCTATCATTAATCATTACTGTTAACTGTTACAGAGTGCATTGCAATCTCATTTATTCTACCACAATCCTGTGAGAAAGGACTATGGTTGCACTGGTGTGGAAAGCAAAGATGGAACCATCTGAATTTTATTTTATTTACTTTGAGATTTATTTTTTACATGCTACTTCTCTCCCCTTTTGATATTTCTTGATATTTGATGGTTCTTGATAGTCTTCCAATCACATTTTCTGAGTTTTAAAGTCATTATCTCAGCAGGTCCTGAATTAAGCCACTGTCGTCAGCATTATGATTAACAATAATGACACATCTCCCTGTTCTTCTGAAAGTGCACTTTATATATTGTCATTTGCTACAGCATGTTAAGGCCAGTTTTGCTGTCCAAATGTTACTGGTGGGAGAGTGAAGCTAAGCATTCTTTCAGTCCTTTTGGGACTGAGACTGTATTATTTGAATAGGTGCTGCCAATCTCATTCTCAGCACACCATGCCACCAAAACTCAAGGACATGCAACATCTCCCTTTTTGCACTCCAAAAATGAGGACTAGAATCCAGAGCAAATCTAAATGATTTGAATTGGTTTATATTTAAAACAAATGAAAATTAAAGATGGTCAATACAATTTCTGCCCACTAAACATTTTCTCCTTCTGTCATTATAATTTGGTAATAATGTTGGAAGGTCTCCTGATGATTCTTCCTAAGACTTTTCAGGGATGGATGCAGCCTGGAGGTTTCACGTTTCCTTTCTGCTCTATCTCCAAGTCAGCCTTCTACCACTCTTGCTGGGAATTACAGTAGCTGTAGATAGACGCAGTGGCGCTGTGGGTTAAGCTGCTGAGCTTGCCGATCGGAAGGTCGGCAGTTCGAATCTGCGTGACGGGGTGAGCTCCCGTTGCTAGTCCCAGCTCCTGCCAACCTAGCAGTTCGAAAACATGCAAATGTGAGTAGATTAATAGGTACCGCTTCGGCGGGCAGGTAACGGCATTCCGTTTAGTCATGCCAGCCACATGACCACGGAAGTGTCTACGGACAAACGCCGGCTCTTCGGCTTTGAAACGGAGACGAGCACCGCCCCCTAGAGTCGGACACGACTGGACTTAATGTCAAGAAAAACCTTTACCGTTACTAGATATAACACATATCTGGAAGCAGGGCCACAACTAGTGGGGGACAACCGGGGCATGTGCCCCAGTCGCCGTGCTGGGGGGGCCACCAAAATGAGCGCCAGGGGGGTACCAAAATGGGCGCGGAATCCACGTTCGCCACGGGTTACACAGACCCTAGTTGCGGGCCTGTCTGGAAGCACCAGGTTGGATAGACAGTAAAAGTAAAGGTACCTTCCAATAGAATAGAAGGTATTTGTTATTTAAATCTGACATGTGTACAGATACTGATAATGTACATGTAGAATTGTAAACCAGTTTGCAAACTTAAATCTGAAATATTTCTTAATGCCCTTTTCTTGAACATCTTTAAAGACAGTATTGTAACCTGTACTAGATGCCCCTTGAGTAATTTCTTCCAGAACCAAAATTGCCATTCTCCATTTCAATCTCTTTTTCCACATGAAAGTATGCACCTTTTTTCTGTAGACAAAACATCCCCAACAAAATAATGTGAATTATTTTGAATTGTTTTATAATTCTCAGATCTCTGCTTTAAACTGTTAGTGACTTTGCTTGAACATGTTTTACATGCTGAGTTATTGAAGAAACATGTTTCCATTCTAAAGATTACATCTCTGAGTCCTAACATTATCACAGCTTGTTCATAAATAATAACTGTCTGATGATTATTTAAAGCAAGATTTATGGGAAAAATCTGTTACAGAGGCGTTGGGCGGTGATGGGAAAGACTGTAAGACATGGCCTTATACTTGATAAAAAATATTGGTTCATCTGTTCAGCAATATTAGTGCTGATTAGAAACAGTTTTCCAGTTTTTCAGACAATATCCTTTTCCAAATCTGCATGAAGGTATCAGGGATTGAACTTTAGAGGCCACTGAACAATGGCTATTCAAGCTCCAGAATCAGGACAACCACCTCAAGATGTTCAGACAACCTTTTTCAAATTTCCTCTCCATGATAGTCTTTAGGCAGTGGTGGTAGTGAACTTGTTGCATGAGTGCAATATACTCTGTAAGGTATCAATAGTTCTTTGTGTAAAGTTTCTGCATCAAGTAAGTGTATTTTCACATGACAATTGTAATGTGTGAACCTAGCCATTCTGGTTTGCAATCCTTAGTTCATTATTAGTGTATTATTTAGAGTCAGCTGATAATAGTTTATTTGACAACACATGGTTTTAAGTGTGGTGTGTTAACCCAGTTAATAGTTAAAGAGAAAGTCTGAGTAAATGCCTGGAAGTGTAATTTTGAAGTAGTTGTCACTCCACAATGTGTGTCTTCGCCTCCCCAACCCCCAAGTATTTTTACACCAAGGCAGAGATAGTTGGTCTGAGCAATTAGTGGCATTGGGGGTGACACCTAGTGGAAATGCTCAGTTATGGAACTGCTGCCATGCCAAAAAAGCATTTCTGTTAAACATTTGTTAAGGTTGTTGTAGGTTTCTTATTACCAAGATATTTAGGTTTCTGTCCTTCAGCATTAATTATTTGATCTTCTTATTATACCAATAGACTGAAGACCCAACTATGGAAAGGCCTTATACGTTTAAAGATTTCCTTCTCAAGCCAAGAAGGTGAGATCTTTTCTATATACCCTACTTCTTCTTTTTTTAAGTTTCCTTTGTGTTAAAGTGCTTGTCTAGCTCCAAATAGTATTCTGAATCACAACTTCATTTACAATGGTGTTTTTCCCTCCATAGTCACAAATCTCGAGTAAAAGGGTTTTTGAGGCTGAAGATGGCTTACATGCCAAAAAATGGTGGTCAAGAGGATGACAGTGATCAGAGAGAAGATTCAGAGGTAAGCTCGTTGAATCAGGCATATGTGTTTTTATTTTTCCTGAATTGTCTAGATTAGTGCTGGCTGGGGAATTCTGGGAGTTGAAGTTCACACATCTTAAAAGTTGCTAGAGTTGAGAAACACTGGTCTAGATGATTGACCTACTGTTTTGCAGGTCTCCTGGTTAGGTCACAGTGAGGGCTTAAATTGCCCAAACTGAAGATGCCTCCAATATCTTGAACTCTTGCTACAGTAGATGGACTTCTGTGACTTTAGAAGGTGGTAAAGCAGTAGCATTGAAGGTATAGCCTCCTCATTATGTCACAGTTTAGACTGAATCAGCCTTGCAAGCAGAACAAGTTCCTTTTTATCATCACAGGATGGATCATCAGATCTGAGCTATTTTAGCCTCTTTACACTAGAATAGCCTTTAGCATGAAGTATTGTTTTTCAAACCTAGTTGAATGAATTCTTCTTCCAGGATATGAAGGAAGCTTACATTCCTTCCTGCATCATGTTTCAGAACTGAATTGTTATTCTGATTAACAGTGTTAGGTTGGTGGGAGCAACTCTTACTCTGCAAAGCTTGATGTTATAATATAGCTTGAAATATAAGTGTTTGGATGCATGTGCTAACTCCAGCTTGACCATTGGTAACCCCATGTATACTTCAGTGTGCTCTGCATAAGACTGCCTTCAAAGATGGCTAGGAAACAGTACCCAACACAGAAAACTGCAGCCTTGTCTTCCACTTTAGAGATGCTCTGCAGAAGAGGCAGTAGCCAGCAGTTTGTTTCTTGACTCAGTTAAAAGTTTGGAGTCAAAGTCCTCTGCAGTCACTTTTCTGCATGTGCCTTTTCAGAAGCACTTCCTTCAACATGTTCCTCCTCTCACTGTCTTAGATGTATGGATGGAAGCCCAGTTCTTTATCCTAGCTTTCACCAAAGTGAGATCTTGTCCAGTTTGTAGACAAATGCTTGATATATAAGTGCTACAGATTTGAGGCAATTTACTCTGAAAAGTAGAGTGGGTGTTTTGCCAAATAATTTATCTTTCACATGGGAATGTCATCTTAACATGTTTTGTCTGACCATTTTTCCATTTTTGAAGGGATCATCTTAAATCTGGCTCATCTTCCTTTTAGATTAATGTGATTATTGGAAATGGAGGCAAGGAACAATTCCTTCCATTGTGTATAATGATAATTGCACACATAAAGGCTTTCAGGCTTTAACTGTAGCTTTTCAATTTGTCCCCTTCAAAGCATGGCTGGGAAGTGGTAGACTCCGGAGATTCCCCCTCTCAGCGCCAGGAAGAATTACCCCCACCTCCCTTACCTCCTGGATGGGAAGAAAAAGTGGACAACCTTGGGCGCACCTACTATGTCAATCATAATAACAGAACGACACAGTGGCACCGACCAAGTTTAATGTAAGTTCCTGTTTGCACATAACACGTAACTTCATCAGATTTTATGATATCTCCATTGGTTTGAAGCAGTGTTTCTCAACCTTGGCAACTTTAAGATGTATGGATTTCAACTCCCAGAATTCCCCAGCCAGCCATGCTGGCTGGGGAATTCTGGGAGTTGAAGTCCACATGTCTTAAAGTTTGCCAAGGTTGAGAAACACTGATGTAAAGGGCTAATCATAAAGGGTAGGTTTATCAAAAGCTGGAATCTCTGTGGTCATAGGCAGTGAACCCCAAAGAATCATACTACAATAAACATGTGATTCCTTTTGTTCCATATCACAATTGTGGGTTTTCTTCAGGGGCTCATTATCATTGAAAACAAGGATGTTTGATCTGATCTAACCAGGATTCCTTTCCTCCTCATAATCTGAAATGAGATTACTGCTGGTAGACATTCATGGATACAAATATATTGTTGCTAACTAGAGATAGTCTAATTGAGAGCCAGTTTGGTGTAGTGGTGAAGATTCAGGGCTAGAAACTGGGAGCCAATGAGTTCTGGTCCTCCCTTAGGCATGAAAGCCGGCTGGGTGACTTTAGGCCAGTTGCTCTCTCTCAGCCCAACTCAGCTCACAGGGTTGTTGTTGCGGGGGGGTGGGGTGGGAACAGGCAGTGGGAGCATTAAGTATGTATGCTGCCTTGACTTAACCAAAACAAAGGTAGGATAAACTATAAATAAATAATAGTCTAAGCGTAATAACCTGGCCTGATTTCTGTCATGCAACGGAAGGAAGAAAAATGCTGCACGCACATGTCTTATTTGTAGACATCTGTCTACAGCATTTTCTCTCCTTCTGTTGCATGACAGAAGGTCAGGAGGCCTCTAATTAACCTCAGCTTCCTGTTTCACCTGATTGGGAAACAATGGTTGGTTTATCTTCCTGCCTTGCTCCATCACTGGTACCCATATAGTTCAGACAAAACAGGAAACTATTGACAATGAGAGACTTTTTGGTTTGATGACTTCAACCATGATGGCAGGTATGAAAGAGTGGTGGGCATGTGGAAAGGCTCCTTGATATATTGATTTATTAAGCTGAGATAAAATGATTGCTTGGGTTAAAGTCCTGTCTCTAATAAAGGAGGCATTGTTTTCAAAAGTTCTGCTGCAGTTAATGAATTAGCCTGTAAGAATCATGTGGCTACAACGAACTTATATAGTGACTCTTTTGGAAATCGTGATTTTAAAGGGTGGGGTTTTTTTCAGTTCACACTGTTTAATTTTGCCATTACAGGGTAAGTCAGAGTTTGTTTATAAGCTGTGCAAACTATTTGGAGGGGCAGTTTAAGGGAGTCTGTGCTTGCAGTTATGATGCTCTGGGCCTTCTTGAAGATTCAGCGCAGCTCCTTGAGTGTCTCTTTGCATAATCTGAGCATGCCCAGAAGATGTGAGGAGAGCCTCAAAGAGCCACATGCAAGTTTTCAAGAGGAGGAAGCACCTTAGATCTTCAAGTGGTAGCTTTGCAGGAGAGCAAAGTCCAAATGCTTAACCTAGTGTTTCTCAACCTTGGCAACTTTAAGATGTGTGGACTTCAACTCCTAGAATTCTCCAGCCAGCCGGCTGGAGAATTCTGGGAGTTGAAGTCCACAGATTTTAGAGTTGCCAAGGTTGAGAAATACTGGGTTAAATCCTGTTAATTTATAAAGTGAAGGACCTAACTTTGTTGACTATGAAGCGTGATACTTAAGACAGAGTTATTATAAAAGTCTAATATCCTAATGTGTTTTCATACGATTTTTTTCTTTTATACTTATCCTGATTCTTTTGCCTCTTTCATTATTTTCCTTCCAACTTTGTGTGATTTGCTGCCTAATTCAAAGCTCAGTTAAATTATTAAGGCTTAGTGAGACATGCAGGCACTCATCTGAAAAGCACTTCAGGGTTAAATCCTATTTTAGTCCAGTGAGTAAGGATACATTTGATTGGACAGTTAAACCTATTATGTTCAGGGGTGAGGCTCCATAATTTAAATGCTACTTAGACCTGAGTTATATGGGAAATCAATGCAACTGCCACATAGTGTGTTCATAAATATACATTGTCTGAAAACGGAGCTTTTTAAATGCACTGTCATCTGGACTTTTCAGTCAGGTTTTGCATTCTTTGGAAGAAAGGACCTTTCTGGGATGTTGGCTGAGTTTCTAAAAGACTGATTCTTGGCCTTAATTATAGGATTGCTCTATGATGTCAACATTCCAATTTAATTCCATAAAATGTAGTCTGCTTCACCATATTGATTAGTTCTCAGAAGTCTTCAGGGCTGTGAAACTGCAAAATGAGGAGCAAATTATCCCTTTAGGATGGAAGCTTGCACTTGCTCTTGTAAAGATTTGTCACATTTTATTGCTCTATTTGGGAGTTGTCTCCGGTATAATATTGCTGATAATAGATTCAGCAAGCGATGCTCATTTTTAAGACTTTTCCTTGAGAGAGGGAGTGGGAATGTAGCATGCATTCACAGTAGAAATACAGGTAGTCCTTGACACAATTGGGATCGGCACCTCCATCGCTAAGTGATGCTGTCATTAAGTGAGTCATGCCCAATTTTACGACCTTTTTTGTCACAGTCGTTAAGTGAATCATGTGGTTCCCCATTAATTTTGCTTGTCAAGTGCCATCTGGGAAGATCGTAAATGCTAATCAAGTGACCCCAGGATACTGCAACTGTCATAAATACTGTACATGCCTGTTGCCAAGCACCCGAATTTTGATCATGTGACCGTGGGGACACTACGGCAGTTGTAAGTGCAAGGATCAGTCATAAGTCACTTTTTTCAGTGCCATTGTAAGTTTGAATGGTCATTAAATGAATGGTCATAAATCAAAGACTACCTGTAATGCTATTACAATAGGGCAGATTTTCTCCAGAATAAAGTTGAATACCAAAGACAGATGGGACAGAAACAAGAACCAAAGCCTTTCTGAAACTTCCTTTTCTTTTCTAATTTTTTCAATGTTTTTTTTCTTCTTCTTTGTGCAGTAAAAGGAAATTGAAAGCTGTACAAAATTAGAACAAATGCCACAGATTGCCCATTCCTGATGCAGGCCAGTAGCTTTCAATTGTGGTTATCTTTGAATTCTTCATTCCCCATTCCTAAGGAAACTCTTTCTTCCACAGTTCTTCATGAAATATTTAGAATGTGGAACATGCTATCTTCATTCTGGATGCATTTTTAATTACCTGTTTCAAAACCTCAAAACACCACTGCATGGGACTGAACCTTCTCAAAAGTCTTTACTTCTTAAGAATCCCCAGCACTAATCTGGTTATGGTGAACTTATCTTTATATCCTGTCTTTCTGCCTGACCACCAGCTTCCAAGGCAGTTTACAATAAAATAATGCATACTCAGTGAAGTAACATGACCAGATAATAATGGCCTTCTTATTCTAAACAATTCCATTTCATCTGTCAATTCCAATCCCAGCCAAATGGTATAAATTATGATCAACATTTGTTTGGCCATAACACAAGCCAAGGGTGAAGCAAATGATACTCAGCAAACATAAAATTTGGAATGCCAAGTCTGGAAATTTATTATCCTGCTGCTGAGGTCAGATTTCTTAGAGATAATTGTTGTACAGAGCATTAATAGGCATGCACAGAACAATAGGCCATTACTCTCCTCCCCACCCCCTCCCTTTCCGGGGTATTAATATGGGCCAGACACATTGACAACCTCAGTGCATCCTTCAGTCCTGGTCCTTAGAGGCATTGTCAGGGATCATACATTTGTGCAAAGGCATAATATGGCTTGTTTTAGTTTTCATTGAGCGGAGCCTTCTCTAACAAGGGGCCATGTTAGGATGACAGTTCCCTTAATTCTCAGTGTTAGTCTTGCTAGTGGTGAATTAAATTGTACAAGAAATACTATATAGTTTGTACTTGATGTTCTGTCACTCAGTGTAAGCTGCCTAGAATCTGTAAAGAGCTTGCAAATGTATAAATTGATTAATCAATAATAGCAACAACAAAGGGTAAAGGGGGAGCTCTACAATTCTAGGGATCACCAGGTTAGGAAAGGCTGGCTTAGCACTATGTGTAAACACAGCTGTTTTAGTTTGTGAAACTGTAGTTAATGATGTAGCATTATGAGTGAACTTGGCAACTAACCCAAGAAACCATCTTTGTACTAACCAGTACTTAGAGATATATGAATCACAGTCTCTCTAAATAGGAACACTTTAAGAAATACACTCATAGTCTACCTATATACTACTAAAACTCTTGTGTCTGTTTGATACTGTGTAACCTTCAGTTGGGTGAAATGCTGCATCATAGGGCAAAATCTTTTCAATGAAGGTACCTCAAATGGGCCAACTTACAGGATGCCAGGACTCATTATTCCTGTAGGAGTGGAATTTGGGAAAGTTGTTGCTGTTTCAATGCCACTGCGCTGCTACTGTTCAGTACTGCCACGGTCAGCTGTGGTCACGTGACCCTCATTAATGTTCCCCGACAGCTTCCCACAAGTCAATAGGGAAGCCTGGGAAGCTTGCAGGGAGAAAGTCAATGGGATCACATAACCGTGGCTGACGACAGCAGCGTGGTGGCAGGTTTGGGCTTTTAACTTCCTGCCTGGGAAGCTTGCAGGGAGAAAGTCAATGGGGAACCTTGCAGGGAAGGTTGCAAGTTGCTCGAGTAAGTCTCCCCCACCTGTGCACCCCTCTGCCATTGAAAGGATGACCCAATGGGTCATGGGTTGTCTAGTTCCCTCTAATATCAATGCCATGCAATGTCGTATTTGCAGCATATGACAAACCCTAGGGCTTTAACATATGGAAAGCAACCAGAATATATAGATTATTCGATTTATACATTATACAAGGTGACCGTGTTGAAAAGGCTGAAACATTTGTTTGAATCACCATCTTCGGCTCTGTTACAGTAGGTGGACTTGTATCAAGCAGGCAGCAAAGTACCCACCCACTTATTTTGAAACTAATTGTGAATGGTCTTTGGAGAATAAGTAGGATCACAATCCTATGGAATCAATTCATATTGGTAAATGAAGCTTAAAAGGAAGTTAAAAGGAAGTTTTCAGTAGCAGATATTCTTATTCTGCAAGGCTTCAACTAAGATCTCCAACCTACACTCAGTACTGTTGGAAGGGGTGTGGGCAGATGAGTTTATAGTTTCACTTTCAGTTGGCATGTTCAACAGAGTTCTGGAACAAGGCTCTTGACCATTGCCAGGAATATTGCCACATTAAACTGCACCTCTAATGCTTCTTTGTCATTTTAAACTGTACAACCCTGGATGCCTGTATGGAGACCTTTGTAAGCAATTGAACAATAAAGCCATATTAAATCATTTTTAGAACATTAGGAGTGAATGCCTCTCAAGGAAAAGTCTAAATAGAGCAGATTGCTAAAATCTGGAAGTTGTTAATGATATACACATGTATGCAGCTAGAAGAAATTCCAGTTTTAAAGAAAATAACACTACGCCACACATCTAGTTTCTTCTATATAAAGGTATTAAAGCTTTTGTTCACAGTCTATACATTCTTTTCTGATTACGATTCAGCATCATGATTTGCATATCCTGTAGACCAGTGTTTCTCTACCTTACCAACTTTAAGATGTGTGGACTTCAACTCCCAGAATTCCCCAGCCAGCATGGCTGGCTGAGGAGGTCTGGGAGTTGAAGTCCACACAGCTTAATGTTGCTAAGGTTGAGAAGTACTGCTGTAGACTGTTTTACTGATAGAATTATTTTGAAGGGGCCAGCTAGTACAAGATTCCAAATTATAACATCTCCGATAAATGGCTGTGTAACCTCTGGCTACATTTACTGAATACATTTACTGAAAATTAACTCGTGGCCTTTCTAGCTCATGGGTTCTACTGTCAAACTGCTCTTACTAGTAACAGGTTGTTCCTGACATCCGACCGAATTTGTCCTCCTGTGGTTGTTTCATACCCTGTAAGCTGGAATGGAGGAAAGATTGGCTTTCTTTAGTGTGACCTTCCAAGTTGTCATATCCCCCTTCTCTTCTCAAGAGGGAAAATTCTCCATTCTTTCAGTCTTTTGGTCTTGTAGTTTGTGAACCCCTGTGTATGGTTTGTGAACCCCACTCATGGTGATTCAGTAAACTATGGACTGAAATAAAATAGTTCTCCTTGTTCCTATTTTATTGTCATTGTTGAGTTTTTAGATATGTTCTTCTTTACCATTGTCTTGACTTTTTAATGCTTTTGAAAAAGGCTGTGGATTTCCACTGTTGCTGTTTTGAGGTTCCACAACAGCCCAAGGAGAAAATTCACACACGTGTACACACACACACGCACACACAGAGCTTAATCCCTGGTCTGGAGCAGCTTCCCTTTAACAGCTAAATAGCCTCTAGTTTCTGACTCTTTGTGGTGATGGAAGCAGTAATGAAACAGTGATTATTAGCCAGCCTGTTCTTTGGACACGAGATTTATTCTCAAGCCATTTGCATGCCTTTACACTGCACTTTGAGCATCTAAAGGCTGATACTAATAAATGAAAGTGAAGTAGAGATTGAGGAACTAGAAGAAAGTAGATAAAGATGAATTCTGGAAGGACAAATAATTATTATGAGACAGGCAATCCTAGTTCAGTAGACCCTAACTCACAAATTCTTCACATACAAAGCTTAACTCTCAATCCATCTGTAATTTAAATATGGTATACCTGTTTTCTGAGGCTGGACTTTACTTTAATATCAGGTTTTTTGACAAGCAACTGGTTGGGTGGTTGGTTTCTGTCCACTATGATACAAATATTTCAGGAAAAGTGTTTTGTTTATCCCTTGAGTCTGACTCATTATGCCATTTGATTATAATTCTCAGCTTGTTTGTTTCATCTTCTATCCAATTTATAGTTGTAGACATACCCTAGATAGAGTGTTGTTTACCAAATTATTAAAATATTAGTTGCACTGGTCAGTATGGCAGGGGAAGTTGATTTATGAAACTCAAGGTTGTGGCATTTAAATACAAAATGGCAATTGAAATATAGGATTCTTAATACCAAATGATAGAATTGTGATATGGAATATATTTAATGGTAGAGTTTTCTTCCTTGAAAGGACATTTGAATTACAAGCTAGTTTAACTGTACCTTTGTTCCCTCTAGCCCAATGTGATTGATTGCAGCCTTCCCCAACCGAGTGGCCTCCATTTGTTTTTTTTATCTCCAACGCTCAGTATTCCTGATCATTGACCATACTAGCCTGTATTATGGGAATTGTAGTCAAAAATATTTGTGGGGCATCACATTGGTAATCATAGAATTACAGAATGTAAGGGCAGGGCCACAACTAGGGTCTGTGTCACCAGGGGCAAACATGGATTCCACACCCATTTTGGCGCCCCCCCCCCAGCACTCATTTTGGTGCACACCCCCAGCATGGCACCCGGGGCACATGCCCCGCTTGCCCCCCCCCCCCTAGTTGTGGCCCTGTGTAAGGGTTGGAAGAGACCTTGGTCATCATCTATTCCAAATTACTGCCACTGGCCATCTAGCCTCTGTAAACATCTCCAGCAAAGGAGAATCCACTGTCTCTTGAGGTACTCTGTTACATCGCTGAACAGCTGTCATCATTAGGGTATTTCCTTGATATCCAACCAAAATTGTTCCCTTGTAATTGAAATCCATTGTTTCTTTTTCCTGTCTTCTGGACCAGATTTGAAAAATTTTGCCCCATCTTCTAGATGACAGCCTTTTAGAAGGTTATAGACAACTGTCATGTCTCCTTATAGTCTTCTCTTCTCCAGGCTAAACATGCCCAGGACCTCCAAACATTTATCATAAGTTTTTCTTTCCAAGACCCTGATCATCTTGGTTCCTCTCCTCTGGATGCCTTCTACTTTAAGAGCATCTTCCCTAAAATATAGTGGCCAGAATTGGATACAGTATTCTAGGTACAGTCAGACCAGTGCAGAAAAGAGAGGAATTAGACTTTTCTTGAACTGTTTCTATACTCTGATAGTGGTTTTATATGGGCAGTGGTTTTATGTAGTTTTTCTGTGAGAACTTTTAATTAGGAATGCCAGGAACTGAACTGGGAAATTTATGCACAGACAGCATGTTGCCTGACAGTGATCCGTGGATCCTTCTTAAAGCTACATTTCCCTTTATTTATTCAGTTGGAGAAAGATATAATATGATATTGAAACCTATTGTGTCCAAATTTTGTTTAAGCTATATCTATAACTGTGCTCATTCAGTACACAAATATGTGTTTGTGATTGTAGGGTTATATTTTTACCTTCAACCTCTATTGTTTCCTATTCCACTACACCATCCACCTACCCAGTAAATCTTAGGGGAAAATGAGAAACTCCCAGAAAATAGCTCATGAGATTTCTATTTCACATGCAGAACCAGTTATTATTAAAGATATAGTGGTAAGTTAAACATTCACTAAAACCAATTTTCCTCAAAAATCAAAGAGAAAATAAGCAATGGAGCATGAGTTAAGCTTCCCTTGAATCATAGGGATGCATAACAAACACAGTTGTATCAACAAGGCAATAGGATTATATTAAATGCCATATCATATGTATTCTACCATCTTGGACATGGACCTTGTTCTTAATTGTTGCTGCTGTGATTATTGAAATTTGCCTTTAATCAAGCTAATAGCTTGAGACTACAAGCTTTTATTTGCTTTGAAGGACAGACTGATCATTATTTAATTTAACTTGCCAGAGACTCTGAGAAATAATTTATCATTTGTCTCCTTTGTTAATAAGTCCCAGACGCAGTAGAGATTTGATAGGCTGTGACATTTTAGTGGGTGAATGTGTGTGCGCGCGTGCGTGCACGTGCTTGTGGTAACTTAGATGTATTTCAACTCATGATGTCTTTCTTCCTTCTGACGCATAACTCTTTCACCAATCTAACATTTCAGGGATGTGGCTTCTGAATCTGACAACAACATCAGGCAGATAAATCAAGAGGCTGCCCACCGACGGTTTCGATCAAGGCGGCACATTAGTGAGGATTTGGATCCTGAACCTTTGGAGAGTGGAGATGTCCCTGAAGTATGTGCTGGATTTTTAATGGATTCTTCAGTAGCTTTACTCAACTGAGGTTTTTTTATTTGTTTATTTATTTACTTGTTAAAATTTCTGTATCACCCTAATTTCTCATGACTCAGGGCAGACTGATCCTTTAAAATAGCTTAATTTGGAGTTGTCATTTCCAAGCAAAAAGGCAGGGCTGAAAAACACAGTTAAAGAGGGTTAAAGAACAGGCATATTGAAATAATGTAGATGTTTGCTCTCCAGTCATGTTTCTCTGATAATTAATGATATTTGGGCTAAAAAGAAAAATTAACTGGGATTCACCGATTGATTGAAATTTGTGTATGCCACTGTACTCCAAAATGAATCCAGGGAGTTCCCATATTAACAACACAAAAGCAGTAAAGCTGCTAAAATCACTATCTGTGCCAGGGTTTCTCAACCATGGTTCTGTGGAACCCTAGGGTTCCGCGAAAGGTCACTAGCTGTTCCGTGGGAGATCACAATTTATTTAAAAAATTATTTCAAATTTGGGCAACTTCACATTAAAGAGGTACGTTTCATTCTTCATTTTTAGTTTAGGAACTGTTAATGCATATCTACAGGCCCACACATGAAACAAATACAATAATTTTGTAACTTCTGGCCTATATGCAGGGGTTCCCTGAGGCCTGGAAAATATTTCAAGGGTTCCTCTAGGGTCAAAAGGTTAAGAAAGGCTGATCTATGCTATCAAAGATAAAATACAATAAAACATTAAACTGCCAGTCAGTGCCTCCCAACAACAGGTTACATATCAGCCCCAGCCCAAAGTCCTGCAGAAAAATAGTTTTATGTTTGCAACAGTAAACTACCTGAACAAAGGGTTTGAGTTTCTGAATTAGACTCTGCTAAAGACTACTGTAGTAGATGCTCTTTCTGCAGGATAAAGGGAAATTATAGGTAATGAATTGTATAAGTCTGTGGAGTATTTAATAGCCATTAAAGTGTGTATTTTCTAGGTCACCTGTTATCCCCCACTCCTCAGAAGTTTAAATACTTCTGTGATCCACCACCAGGCCATAAACGTAAGGGGGGGGATATCTCACAGCTGCCTTGGTTTCCACCTGTGGGGGATGGAAAGGAAGACCATGGCAGACTTCCAATCCTTTGTAAGAACCCTGGTTTTTGCTACTTGCTAGCTTTATTTTTGCTCCCTATATCAGTATTTCTCAACCTTAGCAATTTTAAGATGTGTGAACTTCAACTCCCAGAATTCCCAGCGAGCATGCATTCTGAGAGTTAAAATCCATACATCTTAAAGTTGCCAAGGTTGAGAAACACTGCCTTACGTAATACTCACAGTACAGCATATAGAGAACCAAAGTTGATTGTCAGATGTTAATCGTGTTCTAAATCTTAAAGGTATATATGGGATTGTTTTAGGTTCAGATGGTAGCCAAGCAAATTGTAGGGAAGATGGTTTCTTTGGCCTATTCACTGTTGGTGCACTTTCTTTTTCTCAGCCTTGGGAAACCATTTCTGAAGAAGTGAACACAACTGGTGATTCCTTAAGCCTGTCCTTGCCACCCCCACCTGCTTCCCCTGTCTCTCGGACCAGCCCTCAGGAGTTCTCTGAGGAATTGAACAGAAGACTTCAGATCACTCCTGACTCAAATGGGGAACAACTCTCTTCTATGATTGTAAGGGACTTGAACACTTCTTTTACTGCTCTTCTAACATGCTTACTCTGATTTGTAGAACTTACTTCAGGGTCAATGCAACCAATAATGTTGTGTGTGCATGGGGCTTCAGGCTACAAGGGTGTGTGTGTGTTCCTCTTAGTTTAATTAAAATTATTGGACCATTCTACAATACATCACGGTTGTGATGCGATGCATACTTACCTGGGGGCAAATTCCAATGAATTCAATTGTTCAGCTAAACCAGTGTTTCTCAACCTTGGCAACTTTAAGATGTGTGGTTTTCAACACCCAGAATTCTCTAGCCAGCATGCATGCTGTCTGGGGAATTCTGGGAGTTGAAGTCCAACATCTTAAAGTTGTCAAGGTTGAGAAACACTGAGCTAAGCCAGTAACTGAAAGCAAGTTGACCTGAACTTAGTGAGCCTACTTTTGAGTAAAGACCATAACTGAGTAACAATATTTATGCTATTATTTGTGTCTTGTAACTTCATTTGAAAGAGATGTTTATTCTTAAATGTGATGTCAGCAAACTGGACTAACAAAGTAGAGATTCTCTGAATGCTTCATTGAGATTAGTAAATAAATAAATACCAGGTGGAATTTTCTTTTCTAATTTATTTTTAAAAGCTATGCCCGTATAGTAATTTTAACAGAATCTATTTTCATATGTAAATATGGCAAAAGGATATAACTGGATAATTTATACTAAAACCTGTGTATTGGGATGTTAGTACATCAAAAGCACTTTTGCCTGCTCCCTTAACTCAGCAATTGCATTAATGGGGTAGGATGAATATCATCTGGCTGGTAGTATCAGTGAATGTAAGATTCCTATCCTATAAAGGAAGGCAAACAGTTTTAATCAGCAATTGTTATATACAAAATTGCCGTATATAAATTTAACAGGACACCTTATCAGTTTGCCTTTTAATGTTCAGGTAATAAGAAACCAAAATATGGAAAATATATATTTTTTCATAACCAAAGTGGGAAAAAATAAAACTAGACAGGGTCTCTACAAAATTAAATATTATGAAACAACAAAAATACACAATCCATACTAAAGAAGAAAAATTATATTAAAAAGGTGTATAAAAAGTTAATACAGATAGAGTTGAAGAAAATAAAAACATTACTCAAAATGACATTTGTGTTGATAGGCGTAATCTATCAGGAAAACATGGATTAATATCAATAATAAATAGTGTCCATGTATGATTAAGCCTGTTCTTTATAATAGGATTTATTTAAAAAAAATTGTTGAGTTAGTGCTTTTCCCAGTGTCATTTTGACACTGTGGATTACCACCGAGCCAATGATAATGTGCCTTCCTTGTTCAATCTTTAGTAAAAACAAATCTAGCTATTAATAATCTAAGTTGAATTAATTTCTTAATTTTGTGTACCTTAGGAAATACTTTAGTTTTGCGTTGTTTTGTGTACTTTGGGAAATACAAAGAACTGTCATACTACAGGATTCCCTTTAAAATGGTTTTGGGAAATGTTCTCAATTTCATCCACAACTTTTAATCAAAAACTTTGGGCATTGCCACCAAAACTTGCTTATGATCTCAGTCTAAAAAGATTTAGATTAATATAATGCAGTGTCATGGGCAGATAATGCTACCAGTGAATTATTAGTCTAGTCTAATCATTTCAAAATCATTTCTTGATGATTTGCTGAAATGTCTTTAAAATAAATTCTTAAGCATTCTTAAGAATTTTAAAGGAGAGCAAAATTCCATGAAGTTTGCTCTCCTTTAAAATCTAATCCTGGTATCAAAGTTTTCAAGACTTTTGAGATATAAATTCTTTATACAAAATTGATGAAAGTTCCTTATGATTAAAAAATAATAATCATGCCACTATTCAAATAATTTATGATTTATGAAGAATAGACTCTGCTTAATCTGAACGACATTGGAATTTGCTTCTGTTCTTTCTGTGATAAACATTAAATGGAGCCAATTTTTCCTTGCATTTGAATAGTGAAATGAAAATATGTTTCTATCTTAACCAAGCTTGTAATGATGGTTGTGATTATGGGTTTATAACAGTTTTGACTAATGGAGAGTCAAGAGCAAATTCAATTTTTACCTGTTAACCATTTTGTTTAGCTTTCCAATAATATGAATTGTTTCAACTGAAATCTATCAAAATAAATTTGACATTCCTAATCTCCATTTTGCTTTTGTTGATGTTGCGTTGTGCCCCTATTAATGTGAAAAAAAATCTGTGTACTCTCTGAAGGCTTATTTCTGCTTTTTCCTAAGAATATTCTTCATTTAAGTCCTTTTACGCAACAGAGGTCAGTCTCACATTTTATCTGGCTGTCAAGCCAAGCCCTCAACAAATATAGATATTAAGTTCAAAGAAAAAATTCAATAAAAGACTGCTTTGTTGTTAAGCAGGCTGTGAAGTCCTGCATAAATGGATATTCCTATGCATGAGTCCATTAAAAAAAATTGGAGATAGAATTTAGAAGATGCTTTCAATGAACCTTTTCTAATACAGTTATATGTACTATATGCTTGGGGATCCATATAACACATTTCTCATAAATTATTATGATTGATGTAAATTTTCCTGAAATGTGTAAATCACTTACAGACTGTCTTCCTGATCAAGTGAATGCTGTGAGTGCCAGACAAAGCAAACCAGACTGATAAATCTGTTGTGTTTTTGACTGACATGTAGCCTGTCTGTACAATCATCATTGCATCATTACCATTATTTACAAGTAGGCTTCATCTTCTCTAAAAGAGCTGGATAAAAAATAATTCAGATTCTCCTTAAACCGCAAGGAGCAATTTTGACCCTAGTTAATGTAACAAAGCATTCATAGCTATTTTCTCTCTTGGTTGTTTCTTAGAAATGCTTGTCTTTCCAGCATTGTTAACCCTACCAATAGGGAAGAATTGTGTTGGCTTTAGGAGCTTTACTTGAAAGGGAATAGGAAGGGAATTAAGGTCCAATAATTAATTCCTAAACTAAAAACAGTATACATGTATGACCCAGGCAAAAGCAGGGCTTTTTTTTCCTCTCTCTTATCAACCAGGAAGTAGCAGGTATTCTGATTCTTCTAGACACCTGGTTATATAGGTGCTTTAATACCAATATATCCAGTTTTACAGTAAGGAAAGGGTTTAAGATGTTTATTTTTTTATCAAATTTTGCCACCACCCATCTCCCCCCAAAGGGGGGACTCTGGGCAGTTTACAGCCAGGATAAAACATTAAAATACCATAAAAATATAAATACAAATATATACAAACAAATACAATATGAAATCCAGATGACAAAGCTAGTTGGAAAATCGCTCACATATATCTAAGAGGCCATGCAGGGCACTAACCATCTCCAGGAGTGGTTACTCCCCCTCCCGCCCCAAGCAAGGTGGCAAAACCAGGATTTTAGTTGTTTACGAAAAGCCGCAAGAGATGGAATCTACCTTATCTCTGGGGGAAGAATATTCCAAAGGGCGGATGCCACTGCAGAGAAGGCGTGCTTCCTGGACCCCACCAGATGGAACTTTCTTACAGATGTTATCAGTACTGCAGCACTTTCGGCAATAAGTAATCATTCTGTATTGTTCTGAAAATTGTTCCTTTGTAAATGGATTTATTAGATATATAATTTAAGTGTTCCATTGTGAAAAATAGGAGGATTGCTGTTACTAGTAAGAAAACAGAAGACTGTCATGAAAAAGTATTTTAAGTTATTTATTTATTGTAGGTTTTTTCTAGTAGAATACTCTTGAAAGACAAATATTCTTTCTGCAATCTTGCAAGAATCTTTTCAGAAGATGCTTCATAAGATTTTAAGTTTTTCTCTGGACCATCCTGAGAAAACTCACAATTGTTCCCCAAATAATAAATGGAAGTGTTGAAGATGAAATAAAGTTGTTTTTTTTAAAAAATTCACTCATGAACAGCTTTATTTATTTTGTCCTATCAATTGTCTGTCCAGGATTGAGGAAACTAAATTTCCAGTAATGGTACTATTATCTTCTTGTCCATGCTGACTCCTTCCAATACTATATTAATTTATGCAATTTTTTAAAACTATACATACATACATACATACATACATACATACATACATACATAAATACATACATATTTCTGGCATTTAAAATTGAATTCATGGTTTTTGTTCATGAAATGGAAAGTAAGATTTCTGGCAATCAAATCGAGTGGCTGAAAGAAGGGTAAAGTAAATATATGGTGCCAAGGGAAATGGTGGTCACAATGTAAATAAAATAATCCTTTCTGTTTTCTGTATTCCAGCAAAGAGATCCTTCTGCAAGGTTGCGATCTTGTAGTGTAACTGATGCAGTTGCTGATCAGTCCCATTTATCGCTGGTAAGTAGGAGTTTCTTATTTCTTGTTTTTTTTAGGAATCTTCAAGAATGCATTTGTGTTACCAACTTCCGTTTTAAACGTGTTTGGCTGCATGGTATTTTTTTGCTTTGAATATTATTTCAGTTTCACCCATATTAATGCCTACTTCCCTAGTGCAAAATGGCATAGAATCGAGGTTCTGGAAAAGAGAGGTTAATGAAAAGGAAGCTTAACTTCAGTAAATACATAGCAAAAATGTTCTTTGTACTGTCTGGAGAAGTCATTTTTGTGACTGAAGTATCATCACTTTGATACATGGGCTTAGAGGTTCTCAACCATCCTTGGAATTTAGGGCTGGTGTTTTTCCATTTGGGTGGTGATTTGATATATAATTCAGAGTGTCACAGTGTACTTGAGTTCTGAGATGCATGGGTATATCTCTTTCCTTATTACAATAGATGTATTTCCATGTGTGTAATTTTTTTTTTAAAGTTGCCCTCGAGTTGAGCTCCAGCTCCTGGTGGCTACCTGAACCCAACCATCTACTTTTCTTGTCTGCTAGAAGGAGGGACTCTTAGGATGGCTCTTAAGAGGGAAAGGTATCAAGAGATTAGAAGTACTGTTAAGAGAGTTTATAAGGAAAGGGGAGATTGATATGAGAGTCTGCAAACAGGCAGAAAGATGAGAGCATCTCATTTCTAAAGAACAGCACTAAATGTTGCAATCTTCTATTTTCTGCCAAACATATTGTACAATATACATATTATTTATTGATAAGGGACTGAAACCATTTAAACATGATATTTAAAAAAATCTTATGTACTCCACAATGCTTTTTTTTTCTTTGTTATTTAAAGAATTGTTTTAAATTGTTGATCTATCTGAAAGTTCCTTTGCTTTTCTCCTTCTAAAATAAACACCAGTTATTGTACTTTACTCCCCCTGAGTTTGGAGGTACCATACTTTATTTTGGGGACTAGATTTTTTTCCCCAGGTCATATAATTGCAGGATGGGCATATTTTAGAGAATGTCCCTCTCCCCCCATACATAACCATCATTTTGAAAATACAAAATAAAATACATTCTTGCTTACTAGGAGAAAATCATATCTGCAAATGAGCCCAATTGAACAGCTTGCTTGTGTCATTTTTGCAAGAGTCCATTTGCAAATCCATTCTTTCCTGTTGCCTTTTTATTTAGGGATGTATTTAAGATGTGCGTGTCACCCTTGAAAACAGTTTTTCCACTCTAGTTATTTTTTAAAAAAGAAAACCATATGAAATGTCAGTATATGTATTTTGAAAGTATTTTATTTATTTATATTTCAAATTTCTGTCACCTCCCATCTCCCCCAAAGGGAGACTCTGGGCAGTTTACAACAAAATAAACCAATTAAAACCGTAGGACATAAATTACAATACAAACCATCATTATAAATAGATAAATATAAGATCCATGTGGCAAAAAGCTCTCATTCAATAGGGAGGGCACTATGGCGCCATCCCAAGCAAGGCAGCAGAACCAGGTTTTCAAATTCTTCCGGAAGAATAAAGATAACTATTTTATCAAGAAATAGTCATTGCTATGTGTATTTTATCCTGAAATACATATTTTTTATATGTTTTTGGTAACTTTGGAATCCAGAGCTACGATAAAATATAACAATAACAATAGTGTAATCCATGAGTTAGCTTAGACCAGCCATTTCAACATGATTTGCAACTCCATCAATCCTATTCATTGTTGTTCATGCTAATTGGGTCTGATATATGTTGCAGTCCAACATCTGAAGCAGACCAGATGTTGTCCTAGATAGAAAAGATAAGGCCGGTTCACTTCAAATATGGACTAAACAAATATTTACACATCCCTCTTTCTGAGCAAACTTGAATAACTCTCTGCTACATGTCAGTCTTGGGTAACTGCAAATTAGATCTCTGGCTTATACCTCTTGATTACGTGATCTGTTGTAGTCTTCAATAAATCCTCTCTCACTGTAACCCATATGAAAATTATCCTGCAATACGCTCTGTTCAGTTACTCTGTTCTTGTTTCTACGAGGATGTATTCTACAAACACAAATTTCACGCTAACCTTTGGCAGATTTTGTGGGCAAGAATATACTCTTAATTATTTTAATCTGGGATTCCTGTATGTGATTGAACTGTAACAAACTGCCAGCATTTTTCTCCTTTTAGCAGCTAAGGTTTTTGCTCTGCTCTTCTGCACTCTATTAAGATTTTTTCTGGTAAAATCATCAGCATCAGCTTCTTTCTTTTCAGCTTGACTCTCCTGAAACCTATGCATTTGTTGTGGCCAAATCAAACCTGCTTCATTTAATTGTTCACACTTCCCTTGTAGGTATTATCTTTGTATCCCCTCCAGGGGAAAAAAATTAATGATCTTTAACACATTGCCTTCTTCTTTCTGGTGCCTACATCTATATTGGGTCTGTGGCTCTCAGCATACCCTCCCAGGATGGTGGCAAGCAATTCTGTAATTTGCAGTCTCAACAAATCTGGTGGGTCCTAGCGTGTAATGGACATGAATGATGTGACTAAAAGCATATATATAACATCTATTTCTAGAATTGACCTTATTTGCTGCTGTTATCTCTGGTGTAAAATGAAGACAGAAATGTTTATCAAGCTGCCATTATTTCAAATTAGTAAGTTGTGAAAGATACAATACTGTACAAATAAGTAATACTTTCACTTCATTATAATGTCAGATAGGTTCTTTCCTTCCTTGTGAAGTTAATGCAGTGCTTTACCCAAATGTAAAAGGAGAGCTTTTTCTTCTCTTTCCTGAAGATAGTGAACAATATATGACATGATCATCCCTTAACTATAACAATTATTATTATTTAACAGCCAAGTGGCCCATCTAGGAGAGTTCGTTCTTCCACTGTCACTGGGGGTGAAGAGTCAACGGTAATAATACTTTTATCCAGCCAAATATATATCCTCCTCCTCTGTCATTCTGATCTCTCTCCTTTTCTTTTTCCTTTGTTGTAAGCATATCAGTCTTTCAGGTATGAGTGTCAGGGATAGGTGGGGCAAGTGACAAAACATATGGGATGTCATAATGAAAATACTTCCATCAGACGTTGGAGGGCATGTGGGCAGGTACAGATTTGCATGGTGACATCACCTCACACCTCTTGTCAGTTTGGCCTTGTGGTGTGTTGGAGATGCCTCCGCTTTTAGATTGTGAGTGTGCGCAGTTCAGTTTTGGAAGTTTATCTGCATGTGCAACTCTGCAGATACCACACTTACGTACCTCAGTAGTAAAATAAAGTGCTTCTTCCCACCGTTCACCCAACTTGAGGATCTCCTGTAATTGTTCAGCTACTTCAGCCAACACTCTTGTTATGGAAACATCCTCAGCATCTAATTTGTTACTTCCCATGGCGTTACTTATGTTCTCCTCCCTGCCCCTAACTGTGGCATTTTGAAAGTTGATTAAAACGTTGCTTCCCAATTCCTTCTTATACTGAAGGAGAAATAGCTGAAAAGCAAGCAGTCGTCTGTGTGTGCATACATGCAGAAAAATTAGAGGTGGAGTAGAACTTACTCCCCACAATCTGTAGGTTATATTAATGAGCAAGTAATTATCCCATCTCTGACTTCTGTGTAGTGGGGATGCACCTGTGTGAGCTTTTCTCATTGGAATCATGCAGAGAATATTGCAATGTAGGAATGGATAATTACAACATAAATGGGAATGTCAATTTCTAGATAACAGAAAGGCATAGAAAATTCCTAAAACAAATTTGGAAGAAATCTACTTGGCCTGTACGGGTGAAATTGTGCAAAGCATTTAAAAGAGGTGGTTTGCAACATGTATTAGCGCAAACCAAGCACCTTTCTTTGAATTGTTAAGCCAGCCAGGTTCCTTGCCACAGGCACAACTGCCTGTTGTGGATTGTCTGAACTTACCTGTGCATGCAAGCAGATCCCTCAGTGCTTCTGGGGGATCAGCAGCAAAGCGAAATGGCTTTGCATGCACACACGTGTGGAGGCAAACATGAACTTCTTTCCAAGTAACCATATGGGCCACACACACACACACACACACGACGGCTTTAATTATTTGGAGAGAGATGCTTCATTTGTGTTTGCAGGTGTTGGAAACCACCTCCTGCAAATGCTTTGCACAGCCTATTTCCCAGACTCCAAACCTATAAATCAAACGACTGGAAAAATCCAAAACGTGTCCACAGGTAAGACACAAACAGCCAACACAAGTAACCAGAATTAATTCCAGTTGTTAGCAGTGGTTGTTCTTCAGGAATATAGATGCCAAGAAGAGAGGGAGGCAGTTTTCTCATTATCTATGATTGCTTATAAATTGGAGGATAAAGGAGGAGTAATGATAATAGGAGGAACCAGGAGAAATGTCTTGTTATTAAAATGTAGCTTTACTGTTTTTACTCTTTGTATACCATGGGTTGGGGGAAAAACATTCTATGAAAAGTCTCTTATTTTAATAGCAAATAATTATTTTATTCCAAGAGGCCTTGTTTCTCTTCTCTACTAATCGGTTTATTGAGGCCTTATCAACATTTAAAACTATAGATTTTGAAATGTCAGCTAAATCTAGACAATTTTCCTGCATAGAATATTTTTGACTTTGCAGCTGCTATGCATTGTTATCTGAGACAGTTGGATGAATCAACTGTGGATCAATTTACAGTGAGTTAGAGTAGCACCCATCAGAGAAGGGAGGGCTTACCTGCACAGAAAGAAGGTTCTAAATTTACCAAATTTATGCTGATGTTAGAATCTGGGGTAAAAATTATAGCTCAAGTTGAGGGAGAAATAGAAAATAATCAGGAAGAACCACTAGAGCGTCCTGTGGCCTCAGAACATTCCAGGAATCCTTTGCCATCTGCAAAAAATGAATATTAGGGGTTTTTTCAAGTCAAGGGAACCATTTTTAGAACAAAAGCCTATGCATAAAAATGAGGTGCCACCCGAGAATAAAGTTTGTTTGGCTTTAAAATTGATTTTACACACTCTGGCATTGTTCTATTATTGTACTTGATGTCACTGAGTAACCCGTTTTCCTGGCTTTTTCATCTCAGGCCTATGCAATGATCCTTATTCTCATTTAAAAAGAATTCCATGTTTTTAGGAACCAGGAAATATTTCTCCTTAGCTACTTTTTTAAAAGTTTTTTAAAAATGTTTCTTTTCATTCCAGCAAATATATGTCAGAGCATCACCATGTAAAAATGGTAAATTTTGTTTGTTTTGTGTCTGGAGACATTATTTCAAGATGTTTTTCCTTCCGTAGAAAGATCCCAAACTTTAATAATCTGCTTGGCCTGCTATTATTTTATAGCAGTTACTCTTTGAATCAGAGAGTAATAGAATCAGTATGTCAAAATTGCAAACATTTAAAATCAGAGAAGGAAGAAAGGATAGTATCTTTTTATAACCTTTTATAATCTACACAAGTAACCATGTTTTAGCTTGCTGCAGCAAAAACTACAAGCATTCTTTGGTACTTGTAAAGATTGTCTAGCTTCAATCAAAAGCTTTCCCTGGCTCCTGTCTGTTTAATTAACTTCTAAAAAACAAAAAATGTATCATGCACACATGCATATGTGCTCATGAAATATGTACCCATCTCTGAGTGCATACAAATACAGAGCTGCATGCAATGATGCATGTTTACGTGGTTGATTGTTCTTGTCCAGGCAGAATCTCATGGAGGTATCTTATTTGTCAGTCTTAAGAATGACCAGGTTTTCAATATTCCAGTTATTTCTGGGTTCAGTATGCAAACTCAGAGGCAACATATTGCAGGATGAGAATCCCCGATTCCAACGTTGATCATTACAGGACAGTTCTTCCTAATGGAAGCTTTTAATTACATCAAAGTGCAGCTCAAAGGGAATGCAGCTATTAGCAGGAAGTTTTAAAGAAAATGCTCAGGTTCTCAGAAATTTCATATATTAAGCAATCTAATGAGCCTGTCATTTTAGTTATGAACTAACATCTTTGAAATGAAGTCTACTCAGCTTGTGACCCAGCCAAAGGCATTTATAGTAAACCACTAGGGACCATTTCTGTCTGATTGGTACCATTTTAGTGAAGGAAATGAAGTCAATTTTTCATCATTTAAAGTATAAATGCTTTTCTAACCATCTTTGTTCTCAGTCCTCCTAGTAGTTGTGCATTGATTATGTTCAGGCTTTTTATATTCTTCCGCTGTTTTGATTGTCTACCTTTAATGAACAGATCTCATCTTCAGCAAAGATAAAATCGCAGTCACCCCTGTCAGACTGGATAGCTTTTATAGCTTCTGTACATTTCAGTGCCTTGCTCTTTACTTGTGAATTTACTAACCTTGCTTTTGGGAATGGACCTGAATCTTTATTTTCCTGAAAGTGACACTTTTAAGGAAGGGATCTGCCGACACATATCTCTCAGTTATTCTGTTGCAAATACTGATTGTAAGAATGACCAACTGCCACAAATTAACACTATGGTAATTTCTTGCATAAACAGCCATCAGTGGCCTATGTTCATACTACACCGGGCTTACCTTCAGGCTGGGAAGAGAGGAAAGATACTAAGGGACGTACTTATTATGTCAATCATAACAATCGCACTACAACTTGGACTCGGCCTATCATGCAGGTATGGACTTCTTCTCCAGCAAAGCAGTTGGACCTTGATAATCATTTGCAGCTTTTTCAGATTTCAGGATGAAAGCTATGTGGGAGGACAGTTTCTGGTGAAATAATTATCTCTCAGTGAAAAGATGTGCATTAGCTATGGCAGAATCTGCTGTGGCATGGGCCAGTGCCAGATTCCATGTACATCAAACTTTGGAAGATCTGCACTGTAACGCAGGCCCACCCTTGACATCCACATTTGTGATAAGGGGGGAAATTGGCCAATGGAAGACTGTGTTCTGACTTACAACTGGATGATTAAAAGCAGATTTATCTTTTCCTGCTTAACTTCAATGAAACTCTAGTTGTCAGCTTGCAGTGAGTGAAATTGCAATTTCCAGGGGCTGTAACATAGTTAATTGCAATTAAGAAACTAGGAGCTAACTCCAAACTGCACACACCCCTTGGAGTAAACCCACTCCTTAATTACAGTTTAGCAGCATTAAACATGAGGTCAAATTAAGCAGGATTTTCTGATAAATCTCCAACTAATCCTTTTCAAATCTTGATTTAAACTTATTCCTTCTTGTATTTCCTTGGCTATCTGCAATTAACATCAATTCCAGGGAACTTCTTAAGGCGTATAGTTCATCAGTCAAGAAATAAAGTGAAATAAAATGTAGATGATTTATCCAGGAAAATGGAAGGGTGCAAGGGCTAGTAAATTTAGTATAGAGGAAGCTGCTGAAAACAGATTACATAAATATGCAGGAACCTACACCGATAAAAGGAATTTATAGGTAACAGTACATAACGGGAGGTCTTTCCAGATCTTGATTTATAGACCAGAGATGGCTTCAAGCACAAGGTCATGAATGAGTTTCTAGATAGAAGCTTCTGTGACACATGCAGAAGTCAATAGTTATTCACCTCTAATTTGAGAAAACACTCATTCAAAAATGCCCCTAAAATAAGCATATTGGGATGCATATAGAAGTTTATAGTATGTTTCCTACGTTGGAATGCTTTATTGAAAGCAGGAGTGGTTGGGTGGGTGTGTTAATAATGATTTGTCCAGTTTGGACATACTTTATTATACCATAGTTTAGTTTTCAGTAAAGGAGGTCATAACTTGTAGCTAACTTGTGTTTGCCTCTGATATAGCTTGCTGAAGATGGTGCTTCTGGGTCAGCATCAAACAGTAACAACCATCTAAGCGAGCCTCAGATAAGACGGCCTCGTAGCCTCAGTTCTCCCACAGTTACATTATCTGCACCACTTGAGGTGAGAAGTTCTCTCCCCCAAACCAGGCTTGTTTGCCTCCTGGATTTTCATTCTTCCCATCTCATTAATTCTCTTCACCATTTCTGCTCTCCAGCCAGCTGTACAATGTCTTGTTTGCACCTCAGTCATGTTTGTACTTGTCTTCATTTTGTAATATTACCCTTGCTTATTCTGACCAGTTTTCCACATTTAACAATTTAAGATTGGATTGCTTTTCCAGCTGATTATCTCCCTTCACCCTTAGTTTGTTCATCTTCCAATAGGTAATGTGCTCCTTCGAGTATTCCTTCACATCTTGTAAGCTCATTGTATTAGAAATGTTCTTCACATTTCAGTGCTTTATGTGTGTATTTCAGTTTTGAGTTTCATGTTTCATATCTGATGTTTTATACTTTCAATATACTTGCTTTATTTCCATTGGCTTGATAAGCTAGGGCTTGATTTCTGGTGCCTTTATGATGCAACCCCTGTGGAATAGTGTTCCCCCTGAGGATGGCATGGCCCCAGTCCTGTTGTACTTTCATAAAGCTGTAAAAACCTGGCTCTTCTCACATCCACTTGGTAGGGTGTAGCAATGAGGCCCCTCATGGTGGTTGATGTGGAATGTTTGTTTAACTGCCCTTCCCCAAGGGGAAAGGTACTGACTTTGGTCCCTTTTTCCTTTTGAATTTGATGTTCTAATCTCATGCTGTAAAACGCCTAGAATCACTTCATGGTTGAGGTGGCATGCAAGTTGATTAGTTGGTTGGTTGATTGATAAATCCATCCATCTCAGGAATTACTGGATTGTTTGGTTCCCTTCTCTGAGCTTCCCACGCACTTCCATGGCTTGCATTTTGCATAGCTGCAGAATCCTCCTGGTGGAGGTTGGGTGAGAGAGAGAAGGAGAGAAAGAGAGATTTCTTTGTTTTAGAAAAGTCATTTATCCCACCCCTTTGGTAGAGCAGATGATCTTATGATTTCTTTGTTATCTCGTATGCAACAAAAAGGGACTCTTCAAACTGGAAAAATTGTATTAAAGTGGCAAATACAGTTCAACATAAGCACATGTGAAGAGATGCATATAGAAGGTGAGGGGAATCCAAATTTCATGTGATGGCATTTGAGCTGGTGATGACCAGCAAGGAAAAGGGATCTTGACTTCTAGTGGAAAACTTGGCAGGGCTTAAACCCAGTTATATTTTTAAGAATGTGATGAGAATCATTGATAAAGGGATAAAAATTGAAATGCTTTTATAAATATATGATGCAACTAGACTCAGGATATTGTATGCAAGACTGGTCATCAACCTCAAAAGAAGATTCAGGTATCCTCACTTAACAACCCTAATTTGGACCAGAATTTCCATCGCTAAGCGAAGCAGTTGTTAGGCAAAACATCATGTGACCACACCACTTAGTGATGGCAGTTCCGGTAATCCCAGTGGTCCCAGCTGCAATTGTTAGCCGAGGACCACATCATCACTAGGCAAGGACCTCACACTTCTGCCCTGCCATGCTTGCCTCTGCTTCAACTCCCCACGACCTATCGCCCCCCATCTCTGCCCCTTTGCTGTCCTGCACATTGCCGCGGCTGCCTATCCCTGCTGCTCCCCACCGCCTCCAGCTGATCTTCAACAACTTCTTCCTCCCAAGCAGCATCAGGGAGGCCTGCGTGGTGTCCGGGAGGCCTTGCAAAGGGCCAGCAGCTGCCTCAGCCGGGCATGCCTCATTAGTCGTGGGAGGAAGAAGATGGTGGTCAGCTGGGGGTGGCAGGGGTAGGTGGTGGTGGAGTGCAGGGCAGCCAAAAGGGCAGAGGTGGGAGGGAGTTGACATGTACGCAGCTGTCATAAATGCAGGTCGGCTGCTAAGTGCCTGCATTTTGATTATGTGACCGCAGGGGTGCTGTAACGGCCATCACTTCGAGGACTGGTTGTAACTACCATTTGTTCAGCACCGTCGTAACTTTGAATGGTCGCTGAACTAATGGTTGTTAAGCAAGGACTACCTCAGATAGAGCTCAGAGTAATAGTGCCTCATATGTGAAGCAAAATAATGATTGTTGGAAGCAGGCAGAGGTTGAAATCTCTCCAGGCACCATGTACTAGATCTTCTCTTACACTGAGAAGACCTCCATGCTCAGGCAGGGCAGGCCATGGGGCCCCTGCACTCAAGGCACCATCAGGACCAGTGCTGGGGCCAAGGCCAGGACCTGCTCTTACCCATTTGACTGCTCCCATTGTCTCCTTGTTAGGCTGTAGGCTGAAAAGAGATCACACCTCCATGCCCAGATGCCCAGGCTGTCATAGTCTTGCTCCCTCACCCTTCCAGGGTCCTCAGATGGAAGGACTCTCCATACATGGGGTGGGGTGGCAGCATCTGCAAGCCCAGCACAAGGCAATGGCCTTGGATCAGGTCTGATAGGAATGGAGTGTGCAGGTGCTTCTGGCTGGAGCATCAACACCAGCCCATGACCATGGGCTTCCCAGGACCTGTTCTGCAGAGACAGCAGCTTCACTGTCTCCTAGAGACAGATACATCAGAAGTACAGGCAGAAGAGTGCAACTTTTGTCACTGGGTGTATCAAGACTTCATGTTCAGTCCTGTGACAAGCCCACTTCTTGGACTGGGAGGAGTGGTCTAATTACTGGGACTAAAACCTACCTAGCTTAAAAGAAATAATATGTTGTGCACACTCATGACAATGTAATTAGTTCTTTTCCAGGCACTGCAATGGTGGAGACATCTTCCATTGTTTTGGTTTTGGATCTGAGTAGGTCATGGTACTGATTGTCATTCATACTACACTCCAAAGTGATAGCTGTAATTCTTAAAATTTCTCTTTTCTTTAGGGACTTCTCAAGGACTCTCCTGTGCGAAGAGCTGTGAAGGACACCCTTTCCAATCCACAGTCTCCTCAGCCATCTCCATATAATTCTCCAAAACCACAGCATAAATTGACACAAAGCTTCTTACCTCCTGGCTGGGAGATGCGAATAGCACCTAATGGCAGACCCTTTTTCATTGATCACAACACCAAGACCACTACATGGGTAAGATGAACTTTCACCTCTTGGGTATGTGTGTGATCAGGGAAGGGTGGGATAAGGGAAGGGTGAAACACTGCATCCAAATAATTGTTCAGTAGAGGACAATCCAAAGATTGGGTCCACACAATTATTAGACAACTTATTTATTCTTTAAATGTAATTCCACTTAGTAAAGGTTGTTGTTGTTGTTTTGCTACTTAAGGTTGTATTTTTTTTCAGTTTGCTAGTTTTTGTTTTCTGGTAACAAGTTTCAACAATGTTTCTCCTCTTACAGATTCAGTTTACAATATTTTAAACATATGCCACTGCACCCCAAATCATTGATTGATTGATTGATTGATTGATTGATATCAAGTCATTGTTGACTCTACTGATCACATGGATAGATTTTCTCCATGATGGTCTATCCCTAACCTGGTCCTTCAGCTTTTCCAATGGTGCGGTCATCACTACTGTAACTGAGTCTATCCGCCTTGCTGCTGGTCGTCCTCTTCTTTTCTTTCCTACCCAAAATCATGCTCTGGCTAAAAATAACCAGTTTTTCATAGTTTCCAACAGCAAATAATGATTACATCATAATACATAGCATTTTGGACTAATATAAAAGAGAAGGAAGTGAGGGTTACCTTTGTCTTAAGAAACATACAGGGCAGTCTGAGATTTTTCCTTTTAACTCCGGTGTGGCTATTCACATATCTGTAGAATAAGGAGCCATGAGGTAAGGCAGCCAACAACAAAAGAGGTCCATATGTTTTACAGATAAAAATGAAATATAAAAATTGTTAAAATGACATCAATAGCCCAGTTCTGTGCTGAGTGAAATGCTATTTATCCAACCAAATCTAATAGGGTCAGCTGTTCATACATTACTGTATGGTCAATAAAATAATTATACAGTTGTAATTAACCATTGATATTGGAAGGATAGGGAAATGGTAATGGTTTCTACCCTGTTCTCATGAAGCTCATAAGATACATTAGGATTCTCAAATGAAGGCTGGAAGCTCTGTGAACAGACTGTCCGAATTTTGAGTTTATCCTGGCAAAGATGGAACATTGTACAGATACAATGAATACCTGCATGCTCTTTCTTTAACATACTGCTTCAACTACAGTATTACATCTAAGTTGTCCCTTCAGCCTCTTTCTGCCAAATATTACATGTGTTGACTTCTTTTAACACAGAACAAAAAAAAATGAGGATACATCTGATTTCAGTATACAAAGTTATTGTAAGGTGAAGAAACTGAAAGATGTGTATCAACCTTCAAAGGTTCCCCACTTTGACGCTCTCCACATGCCACAAAGCAATATGTCTGGATAACACCAGGTTGGGGAAATCAGAATGACTTGATTCTGCTCACTGCCATAGAAACCTCTTCCCTTGGAGGTCTGACAGGATCACAGCCAAGGCATAATGCAGTGCTTCTCAGCTCCAGGTGTTCTGCAGGTATAAGGGAGAAAGAAATGGTTTGCTATGCAATCTCCTGGTAAATGTGGTCATCTCTAGCCTAATTTACTGAAAAGGAGAGAAACTACATAACCCAACACAATCTCTTGAAAATGGCTGCATAACTTGCTTGCGTTAGCCTGCAAAAGTAGTAATGTTAAATGTTTTGCTGCCAAAGATTATTCTTTCTGAAATCTAAGTGTGATTGAACAAGAAAGTAAGTTTAGTGTCATAGGCCCTTATAAGGATGTAGCTTCAGTAAGGATGTTCTTACAGCAATCTGCTTATCACTTCAGGAAGATCCCCGACTGAAATTTCCAGTACACTTGCGGTCAAAAGCGGCTTTAAACCCAAACGACTTGGGGCCCCTTCCTGTAAGTATCTGTATTGCACCTTTGAACATATGAAACCTTTGTGCTTGCTGCCACTGTAGTTGGGCAACCTTTCCTTGCCTGGGTACCCTGCAAAGAATTGCTGAGCATACCTATCTGGAAAGTACCCAGGTGCAGGGGGCGGGGGGAGAGAGAGAGAGAGAATGATTGTTCGTATGATTATGTCAATAGTCATTGGTTTGATTGCAACATTAAAAAGCTTCACTGTGAAAAGATAGGTTCCTCTGAGTTTTCTTTGTGATGTACAACATGGTACAATAGCCGTAAGTGATGGTTATGGCTTTGCAGGTCCTGCATATATGATGGTTACTACTCAAACAAAACCAGTAAACAGGATTTAATTGGAAGGAATAATGCTACTTGCCATGTGAGAATTTGGCTAATTTCATAATATAGACAGCAGATTGCTTTTAAATGTCTGCTTACATTTTCTCTGTGTTTTATTAGCCTTTACAAACTCAGCTTATTATTTGGTTGACTTCATTTGCAATTTTAGCTTTTGTTTTGTTCGTTTTTTTCCCCATAAGATTACACTTAGAGGCAAAGATGCTGCCATTTTGCTTTCTTTTCAGAAGAAAGAATAGAACCACTGTTGCTATTTTCAGTGGTCTGGATTCTCCCCCTCTCAGTTTGTCTGCCTCTTTAAGATAAACCACAGTTTCATCACAGCTAGCCATCTATACATTTAATTTTTTTTAAAAGAACAGACAAACAGGTTGGTTTAATGTAGCTCAGTGGTTTAAGACAGTGTTTCTCAACCTTGGCTACTTTAAGATGTGTGCACTTCAACTCCCAGAATTCCCCAGCCAGCATGGCTGGCTGGGGGATTCTGGGAGCTGAAGTCCACACATCTTAAAGTTGTCAAGGTTGAGAAACACTGAGCTAAGCAAGTAACTGAAAGCAAGTTGACCTGAACTCAGTGAGCCTACTGTTGAGTAAAGACCTTATCTTTATAAATAACAATATTTATGCTATTATTTGTGTCTAAAAAAAAAAGTCCACTTTTCAAGCGCACTCTTTCAACCCAGCTTCAGTAACCATTACAATATGCTACTGAGAACTTCTCATCCAGAATCCATAAGTTTTCAGGTATTATTGGTATGGAATCTCTGTCCAAGGTTATGGTCTGAGCCCTTGTCTAGCCATGTGTTCTTCCTGGTTCTCATTTTAAAAATAATGATAAACTATGCCACCAACAGGAAGTCATTTTGTGTAGACTCTTGTTGCAGTAGATAGTAATTCAATCAAGCCATCTTTAATATCGATGTATTTTCCAAACCTGGCCTTCTGTACTTAGTGTCATTATCTTATTCTATGTTAATTGTTCTAGGAAGAAGATTAGATTCGTTTTTAATTACCAGATTTAAAAAAAAAATGTACTGAATCCCTAGAACAGTTCACTCACCTTTTGATTATTGGCTAAGGCAAGGTAAATACTGTTTTCAAGTTAAGAAAACAGTTGTTTTTTTATTGTGAACCGCCCAGGGTCCCCTGTGTGGGGGAGATGAGCGGTGATAAAAATTTGATAAATAAATAAATAAAATACTAGAGTATATTATATTGTAAACCTGAGAATATTCATATCCAGCTTTTTGAGAACTGAATAAAAGTTCCTTTCCCTGTCTTGCACGCACAGCAAAGCTATGGTTCTTTTGCTCTTCTGTATTATCTCTGTACTTTAATTCAACAGTACCTTCTGTATTATCTTTGTACTTTAATTCAACAGTACCTTCTGTATTATCTCTGTACTTTAATTCAACAGTACCTTCTGTATTATCTCTGTACTTTAATTCAACAGTACCTTCTGTATTATCTCTGTACTTTAATTCTACATTTCTCAAATGTAAGAACAGATTAATGTCCTTATCATGCTGTTCTTATGAATGTAAATACTCCAGATTATATGTAAAACGTTCCTTTAGTTGCAAGTACAATTAGATAAATCTTTCTTTAGGTGAATGCCTTCTCTCATTCGGCAAGCCCTTGCTGTCCTCCCAAAAGCTCTATTTTAAGAGCTTTTTTGTTGTGTATCTTCCTGTAATTTGAGCTGTTTTAAAAAAATACCTGTAACATACCAGCATCATCTCCTTGCTGCATTCTGTAGAACAAACAAGAGGTAGATTCTTTCCTTTTTTGTTCAGATTTTGTTCTTCTTACTGTCTCCAAAATCCTCAGTTCACTAGAAAAACTTTTTTTTTCTTCCTCAACTGTGAGGAGTAAAGAAACTGGTTTTACTCTGCTTAAAGTCAATGCAGAAACTGCCAGTCGTGTCTTGCTCTTCCCTCTTGCAAAAAACACAATGGGAAGGAACTGTCACAATCCTTGTGAGTCCTGTCCTTGTTGGAGAAAAGAAGGACTAGCTCATTAACCATTCCATTATATTATTTTGTGGGCATGTGTCTTTTTTTTTTTTTTTAATTTTCGGCAATATTATTGTTGCTGGTATTTTTTGGATTTAGAAGTCACCCAATTCCAGAATGACTCTGAATAGCTAACAATTAAAAATAGAAAACAGTAAAGAGAAAATCCTACGCATCCAGGTAACCACACCCCATATACCAAAAAACACAACCAACAGGGACTTCACACGTACTGTACCCCAGTGTGAGTAGATAGGAAGAAGATACCTGGCAACTTTTTGCAAAAAAGTTCTATGTGGGAGTGACACCATTTCTTTTCTTTTTCTCCCCATGGAGAAAAGGAAAAAGTGGTGTCCTTCCCAAACAGAATTGAATTCTTGCAAAAAGTGCCAAGTTACCATCTTCTCTATGGAAGCTTTCATCCAACAAGTTGGGTTTTTTCTGAAAAAGGCAGGAATGGCTTCCTACTCTTCCCTCTTGCAAAATGCTAATGAGAGGGAAAGAAATTATTTTATTTTATTTTTTAAAGAAAGTTAGGGTGTGGTAACAGATGGGATTTGGAAGCAGCAGCAGGAGCAACTGTACTTTTGGCCCTTTCTGCATATGCACAACTTGTGAAATAGAATATACACACACACACACACACAGTATATATGTGTGTGTGTATATCTTTTAATAACATTTTATACACACACACACACACACACACACGTACATACATACATACTCTGTGTGTGTGTGTTTTATCTGTTCCATCATGTCTGATTCTCGAAGACTGGCTAGACACTGCAGTTTTCTTGGCAAGATTTTTCAGAAGTGGTTTGCCATTGCCCCTTCCTAGGGCTGAGGAAGAGTGACTGGCCCAAGGTCACCCAGCTGGCTTTGTGCCTAAGGCGGGACTAGAACTCACGGTTTCCCAGTTTCTAGTCTGATGCCTTAACCACTACACCAAACTGTCTGGCTGTCATTCATTCGTTCATTTGTTCATTTATATATTATCTTCTTTTTTTAAAAAAAATATTTTTTAATGAAATAGAAGCCATCTTGTCCCCACTCCTGATGTAGAAGGAGGAAGATGTACTTTCTCTCTTCTCTCTTTGAGATTTTGTAGGCTCCTGGAGAAGCAAAGTGATATAATATGTCTTGGAAAGAGGTAGCTCAAGGGTTGGTAATGTTTTATTACCTGACCTCCAACATTATAAAATTAATTAAGGTGGTAAAAAATGCACAAGGTAGCCAATTTTCATAAGATCTCTATGTCCTTATGTTAGACTTTATGATATTTTGGCTACCTTTCATTTTTTTAATTACACCCAGCTGTTGATCGGAAGGTCGGCGGTTCGAAACCGCGCGGCGGGGTGAGCTCCCGTTGCTCGTCCCAGCTTCTGCACACCAAGCAGTTCGAAAACATGCAAATGTGAGTAGATTAATTGGTACCGCTTCGGCGGGAAGGTAACGGCGTTCCGTGAGTCATGCTGGCCACATGACCCGGAAGTGTCCTATGGACAACGCCGGCTCCAAGGCTTTGAAACGGAGATGAGCACCGCCCCCTAGAGTCGGACACGACTGGACTTTACGTCAAGGGAAACCTTTACCTTTACCTATGTATTTTTAATGCATAAATTTGGTTCAGGAGAGAGTTGGTAACAATGTACAAGACTGCATAGAGATGCCTACCACCTCAAAAGGTTGCTACATCTGGACTAGTTGAACAGTAATTTCTCTTCCCTTCCTTATGTGTTCTACGTATGCTCTGGGATTTGGGGGGCGAGTTTCAGTAGCACCATGAGTCAGGGGATTGACTTATAAATCACTGGTTACAACAACTTCTGTTTACTAGAAGAAGCAAATCGCCATGGAGTTCTGTAGAATTCGTTTTCTTCCTATTCAATATCCAAAGGCAGCGTTTGCAAAGAATTTGCCTGTGCCAAGCATGGATCAGGGCATATTGGTGAACTCTACAATTTCAATTTAAGGGTATAATGCATGAAACATCCTTTAGAAGGAGAGGGAGAATAAGTGAAAGTATATGCCTGTTTTAAAAGAAGTGTTTGAACATACAGCAATAAATATTAACTCTGCTTCTGATGTTGTTTTTGTTGTTTTTTCTTAATTACAGCCTGGTTGGGAGGAAAGGATTCATTTGGATGGAAGAACATTTTATATAGATCATAGTAAGTAGGCATGCAGGTTCTACAGCAAATAGATGAAGGGAGGTAATCATTATTGAAGTGAAAGCTTTGTAATTTTACTCTTCATTTAGGAAGCCAGGTGTTGCTATGTGGCGAGATTCATACCCGAGACTTAGTGCCCTCTTACGGTACTGTACAATTCACCAAAAGCTTGCTTTAATTGGCTCATCAAGCTTTGTCCCTATTTGATCTTGTGAAGCATTAACATTTCTTCTTTGTGGTTGTTTTTGTTGAATTTTTTGGATTTTCTTTTATTTTTTCTCTTTGGTGTTGTGGATGGATCCCATGGCTTATATGCACTTATTAATAAATGGAAGCACACCCTAGGAATAGAAAATAAGATGAGAAAAAACAAATGATGTAGCCATGAGTCTGTATATACATATGTAGTAGAAGAAATTTTTGATAGAATCTCCCCTCACAAATTAATTAAAGAAGGTCTTGGGGCAACGCCAGTTCTGACCTTATTTTCTATTTGTGGCATGTTAGTTTGCACCCACCCTGTTAATCTCTATCCACTTTTGTTCCTTGAAGTCCTAGTCTAAATGGCGTTTCATTGTAGATATGTCCTATTACAGCACTTCTGAACAAGTGTGTGGATCTTTGTTGTGTTTTGATTTTCAAGTGGCAACAGAAATAATTGTTTTTCAGCTGGGAATGTTTGTGATTTTTTTTAAATCTTCATAAATAATTGTTCAACATCTTCAGCTAGAATGTGAAAGGAAAGCAGCTGTATGAAACTTGAAAAATTAACCCTTTAAAAATATTGCACCAGTGTTGTCATCTCTGTTGTCTTTGAATATCCATCAATTAACCATGATACTTAATTGCATAATATTTTAAGTTATTTATTTATAAAGATTGCCTGTATAAAATAGCTTCTGAATCTTGAAAATGCATGAATAGATTTTAAGTAGAATCATATTCTTTAAAATAAAGAATGGAGTCTGTATTTGGGACCAGATCAAGCTCTTCAGAGAATTGTTACAGAATTAGCTAAGAAATGCCTAAATGCTATGTGACCAATTCTCTGTTTATTATTACTTTTGGAAGACAGAAATGACAGTAGTTAGGGTCTACCTTTTCTGTTGTTGACCTTCCTTTTCTTCTTAAATAGTTCTGCTTCCCCAAATGTCTGTTACTCCAGGCCAAAACAGGTCTGTCTGAGCCTCTGTTAACAGCCTCAGAATAGTAGATCTCCTTTTTCTAAATCTTGCACTGGCACAGAAGTGGGCGCACTGCATATTAAACATTTCTTTTCTGTTGCCATCAGTTGTAAGGCCTTGTCTTTCGTTGCAGCAGTATCAATAGATATTTTTTCTGCTGCTGTAAAGGGAGCAGAGTAAAATCAGGCACAGCTCAGTGAATCTCTGCCCTGTTTGCAATTAAAAGTGTCTTAGAACCAGCTTGGTTGAAGCACTGCAGTCATGCAAGCTTATATGTCTCTTGCCTTGCGTGGTGCATCTGTTTCTCTTGCACAATAAGACTGATGGCCATGCCAGTTTCACTGCTAGATTCAGATTTTATTTTATTTCAGTGAATTTATTTTATTAATCACATTTATATAACCCACTGAATCAACCATGGATTTCTGGAGGTTTACAGTAATAAAAACACGAGAAAACATTATAAATACAATAATGAAAATGTAAGAAAACCTTAAAAATTAAGATGTCACAATAAAAGTAAATGTATGTTAAAATAAGCTACTGCAGCTCAAATAGAGCCTTCACTCCTCAGGATATTCCAAACCACATAACCTCAACACACAAACAATCCCAGGAAAACAATGGCAGCAATTGTGCATTAAATCTTTGTAGCATTTGCTGGAATCCCATCAGGGAAGGAGCATACCTGATTTCTGGGGGGAGACTATCCATAGGACCAGGGCAGCAGTAGAACTCTTCCTGGCCTCAGCTCCCCTCACTTCATGGAAATGGGGAATGATTAATAGCTTTCCCAGGAAGGAAAACAGCTTTTCCCAGCACTTCCAGTTCTGGTTGGAAAAGTTAGCCCTATAGGTGCCATGTAAGGCTTTATAGGTCAAAACCAGCATTTCTGTCACAAGGACTGGAGCAGATTGTTCTTTGGAGCTCTTTGTTAATGAAAGGACCTGGGTTTAAGATGTTGGGTTAGTACTGGGAAGACGCAGGCTCAAGTCTAACTTTGGCATTGTAGGAGGAGAGCTGTGTTAGTCTATGGTAGCAAATAATCAGGAGGAATCTGGTAGCACCTTTTTCCAATTAACACATTTTAGTAAAGGGCATCAGCTTTCATGAGCAACTCACTTCAGATCTTCATCATAGAGTGGCTAGACTGATCTAAGATTTCAGTTGGGATGAAACAGCAGGGTGGGGGTGGTGGGGTAAGGAGGGGAGATACGTTGGTTTTGCAGTTGCAGGTTGCATGTAATCATAACCCAACTGGAAAAACACCAGCTCTAAATTCCAAGACTGGTTGAGATCTTCTGAGCCCGGCTGCCAAAGTGATGATACCACAGTCACAAAACAGTCTTTTCTAAAAAGACACTAAACAATACTGTTTTTCTAAAAAACACAAAACACAGTTTATCTAAAACAGTGACTGTTTTAGAAAAGTGGGTCTTTAACAGCCCCATCAAGTGAGAAATTGTTGAGCTTGTGTACACCTAAAGCTTTCAGGCAATCTCAGAAGGTCTCAACAAACACAATGGGTTTTTAACACATTACAATTGTTAATTGATAAAGTACTTGTAATCTGTCTCTTTTGGGTCACTTTGGATCACCACTATCACTCAGCCCAACCTACCATACAGGGTTGGTTTGATGTGGAATAATTGAAGGTGGTGTTGTGTACGCTGCCTTAAGCTCCCAAAGGACAGATGTGATATAAATCTAGCAAATAAATACATTCTGTTGCAAACACTTGAAAATTTGAGAGAAATCTTAATTATATTTATTTCACTGTTTCCAACAGCTACACCTGGGAAATTCATTTAGTAGGGCCAAAGTAAGGGTATTTTTAGACTGTGAATGTTGGAGTTTTTCTTGATAACCATTATAGCTGTCTGTTTTAAAAAAAATCAGTTTAAAGCATTCTTGATTGCATCATACTCTCAAACAACACTTCTTCTAAACCACTTTGCCAATTAACAAAGCAGAGTGGGGTGTCATCAATGTGAACCATTCATAGTTTTCCTCTGATAAAGGACAGTTTAAAAGCTCATCAGTGTTGAACAGCTTTCTAGGCTTTACCAATATTTGCAGCTGCCTTGACAACTTTGGGAAAGGAATACAGCCACAGTCATACAGCACAGGATTACAATAGTGCTATTTTGTTTTTATTTATTTATTCATATCAACATACAATTTATAGGCTGCCCAATTCCCAACAACTCTGGGTGGCTTACAATTTAAAAAGTTTTTTAAAAAATTACAAAAGACAGAAAGAAATCATGAGCATCCCAAAACAACATGTAACCCAAAAGACCCATCCAGCAGGGGCTCAACCTTCACTCTGCCCCAAAGCCTGGGAGAATAGCCAGGTCCTTAATAGCTTTCTGAACGTCATCAGAGCGTTGTGATGTTGTGCTAGGCCTTTTCCTGGAAAAATGCAGTTTGTACTTCGGAATCCATATCAATGTTATGCATTATAGACAAATTGTGTGGGGGTTTTTCCTTGTTTGTGGGTGCTGCCCAAAAGCTTATTTCCTAAGAAAAAAGATTGTACTATGAAAATCTACAATCTATTTTGTGAAATAAGAATTTTGAATTAGACTACATAGGGAAAAGTAATAGACAATATTCCCTTTCATCACCTCTGCACCTTAACCAAATTCTATTTAGTAAGAAGGTACATGTCCAATTAACCTTTCTTGGTAGTTGGAAGAATAATACCCTTCCTTCTTTCCTTCCTCCTCCTCTCCCTCACTGGAAGAGGAGAAGAGGAGAATGTGAGGATAAAGGAAAGAAAGGGAAGGGTAAAGCTGTCTTCTAGGCAGCAAGGCTTAACATGTAGAAATTGAGTTAATACAAATATTTTGTGAGCATCGGGTATTAAATTATTTGTATGGGAGAAGGGTGGTTGTTCCTTATTAAAATATGTTAAGCACAGAGTGAAAAAGAGGATTCCAAAAAGTATAAAACAAACAAAATAGTTTCTATTATACTAGGGAATGAAAAACAGAGTCTGTTTTCTCAAAAATTCAATTAGATCTTGCCAGATCACCAGCAATTAGAAGTCAGCAACGTACATACATACATTTGGCAACTAACTGTGGAAAGAAGTTTTGTATTAGGTGCCCAGAATTGCACAGTGGTTCTCCTATCCGGAGAAAACCAATCATATGATTTGGGTACCAGCTTCGGTGCTTCCCCAGTTCATCAAAGCATGCACAGCAGTTCATTCCTCTGCTTAATCTTTTACCATCATAAAATGCCCTGTTTAAAAAAAAACTGTTAGACAAATTATTCAGGGAAGATCTTTCTCTGGATTGTCTTAAGTTACTTCTTTATTGCAGTCTTTAAACTCCTAACCTTGCTCTGCTCTTTGTAATAAAGATTTCAGAATAAGGAAATCTTTTCCCTAATTGTAGGCAAATCAGTATGTTCTAGAGGGATCTGGATGGAGCCTCACTAGAACTAAAATTGGAAAGAGAAGCAAAGGGAAGCCAGAAAGGTAGTCTGGAAAGGACTTAAATGTTTGTTTAAGGACTGTGTTGTACAGAAGCTTGATTGGAACACTCAAATCAGCATTTCCCAAATTGGCACCCATCCACCCTCCCCCTGATATGTTGAACTAGAACTGCCACATCCCCAGACTTAAAGTCCATTCAAAGTGCTGCTTAGGGATTGCAAATATATTACATAATATATGTAATAAATTTATTGCAATCATGCTACATTCAGTGTACTCAAATATTTTCCTTTTAGTGGATCACATTAAAGTATGTGCCATCCAAATGTGAAATATTTTGAATTCAAATCATTCAGATTTCAAAATTTCCAAGTGCAAAGCAATTGTTTTACATTGATAGTGGGTTCCCCCCCACCCAACCACTTTGGAAACATTTTGAGCATCAGACAGCTGTTTCAAGCTCAGAACAGCTGGTTTAAATTGTTAAATTCAAAATACTTTGCCCATTGTTAGAATGGAATCTCTGCATGATAGAGTCAGTTTACATGGGATTCAGATAGCTAGATGAAACCAAAAGAAAGTTGATTGCTCCTTGCTGCTGATTAAAATGATCCTTTCATTTATAAAGTCCTTTTTACTTCGATGGTACCTGAGCATCTACTGTTGTTGTTTTGTTGTGGTTGTTTTTGTTTTAAAAATGGAATGTGAGAAAAGAACTCGTGTTGCAATTTTTCTTGTTTAATTTTCAGATAATAAAATTACCCAGTGGGAAGACCCCAGACTGCAGAATCCTGCTATTACAGGTCCAGTAAGTACTACCCAGAAAGCTTGAATTCTTTTGCAAAAAGGCTGCTGTGATTACTTTTTGAACTTCGAAAGAACATCATGAGTAAAGAGGATGGCTGACTTTGGAGGCTGAACCTGTGGTCCACCCTTATAGTGGCACTGATAACACCCATTTTTCTCATCCAACCTTTTAGCTCTCTAGATAGTTCTAAGTGCTAAAAAAGAATCCCAAACAGTGAACTTGGTTTTGCAGAGAGAATATAACCCATTCCAAATCATACACAAATTTCCATTCTTACTCACCTATCAGCAGTCTGATAGAGAGGAAACAGCCTTTTCTGAAGTTAGAAACATTGGTCCATCTAATCCCATATCAACCATTATTCCAGATTTACTGAAAGAAGATGCCAACTGGATGCCAGTACTTGAGTACCCCTTACCATACTGAGTACACAGTATGGTTCCAATGTCAGCCTAGAGCAGTGTTCTTCAAAGTTGGCAGCTTTAAGATGTGTGGATTTCATGCTGGCTGGGGAATTCTAGGAGTTGAAATCCGCACATCTTAAAGCTGCCAAGTTTGAAGAACGCTGAGCTAGAGTGTCCTGTAGAACTGAAAACAGATAGGATGCTCTCTGTTGTAAGGTTGCTGTAGTTCAAACTAGCTTTGGATATAAATTGAAGGATGGAAACCAGTTTTCTTTTAGCTCCTCCATAAACTCACAAAAGAGTTGTTTTTAAGAATCTAATTTAGAGTTTTACTTTGACCCATTACTACCACTACCCTGACCTCACTTTATGACTTTCAGTTTCCTGAAGGAAAAAAAGATAAAACTTACAGTTTGGGTATGGAAAAGGGCTGTTTTGCCCTTTTCCATACCCAACAATCAAATATAAGCATAATTGTTACCTATCTTCATTGTAGACTGCAAAACAAATAGCTTTCAAGATGTTGACTAGACGAATAGTGTGTGTTTTGCTCTATTAACTTCTGCACAGAATTTTTCCCATTGTGAGGAAATAGCATTAGCAAGCAGATGGCTATTTCCCGCTTCGGCATATCTGGAATCTTATTTCATCCATGCATCCTTCTGGAGCTATGACAGGAGTCTTCATTTTCCCAAAGGAGATAATAAAACTAGTTTGCAAATAGGTTATGTCTTTAGTAGAAAATTAAGCATTTTCAAGAGAGCAAAATTTCTTGTTCTCTTGAAAATAATGGAGATATCTAGAAATAATGGAGATATCTAGGAAGGCTTGGAGCCTATAGGAATATGCAAATATGAAAAAAAAACCCTTTTATTCTAAGCTTAAAATCAACTATTCCATTCAGAACATTCCATTGGAACATATTGAATGAGTTGGGTTCCAATGAAAAAAGCTTCAAAGTGTTCCACCGTCAACTTAAAACAAATCATTGTTTTTCATCCCACAGTCACCAAGGTAGATGGGTGTCCATGCTGACTGCTACCTACCAGTGACTCTATGGCCAAAGGAATGGCTTTTTAAACGTTTGTTTGTTTGTTTGTTTAGGGTGCACTGAATATGGGCAACTACCTCATTTACTTTTGTTTCTAAAATCAAAAACAAGGGAGCAAACTTTTCTTTCATGTTTCTGTTGTTCTGCAAGGCAGAACACTCAAAATAACATGGAACCGCACATTCTGTTTTGTCCTGAGCTTGGGATGAAACCTCAGAATGCAAACACACAAAAACTCAATCCATTTCTGGTTCTGGTGAAAGTCTTAGTCCAGCCCAAGCTTTCTTTTAAATTGCATCTTTCTTTCTTTCTTAGGTAACTACCTAACCAGAAGAATTTCAGTGTATATTGAGACAAGTAGGCAATTTAAAATGCTCAACATTCAGCTCCTGTAGGGGTGGGAAATAACATATCTAAACAGACTTGTGAATGTATCGTATAGACCCATAGGCATCAAGTGAGGGCTAAGGAGATGAGTAATTAAAGAGAAGTGGGTGGTCCCAATGTAGATCTTCCATGGTCATTTGATGCTTTAAGCTAACAGTACAGTGTTCATGTCTTCCAGGCTGTTCCATATTCCAGGGAGTTTAAACAGAAGTATGACTACTTCAGGAAGAAGTTAAAGAAACCAGTAAGTAAATACTTATTTTGTGATAGAGTTGGTAGCCTTAGTATAGGGAAGGAAACCTTCCTCTTATCATATGTTGCTTTCTACAATACATTTTACTATGCCACGCTGCAGTTTCTAATTACGCATAATTTTTCTCTTTTCCCTTTTTTTCTCTTTCAACTTCCATTGCATTGTTCCATATTCTTCCAGCTGTCCACTGTTTCCATTTAATCAGCTCACAGCTTTTCTTTCCCTCTAAAGCAGGGTCCCACACAACCAAATTCACATAGATTTTTGCCACTGAGAGTTTGTCAAAGAAGCTGTTCGTCAAAGAACCATTTCGGAGGGCCTCTGTGTCATCCCCAGCCCACTGCTAAGACAGCATAGACTTGTCTTTAGTTGTCCCAGTTTAGAAATGGTGTTTTCCTTCTTCTTCCATCACAACAGTTCCCATGTAGACAATCTAAGAGACTTCGGGCATGAGCCTGGAGGTGACACCGCCAAAAACAGTGATTTACTCAGCTTCAGGTTCAGCAAGTCTGCTGTGGAAACACCCCCTCCCTGTCCAGTCACTAGACACTGTACCTCTATGGCCTTTTAGCCTTGGCAGCGAGAGAGACTGGACACCTGCTCATTGATTGGCCATGAGAAAGGCCTGTGAGTGACAAACAGGGATGTATTTCATAGAATAATTGCAGTTCAGCAGGACACATTGTCACCTAGAAGAATTCTAGATGTTCTTAATTGAACCTGTGCAGCCACTGTATTGAAAAGAAAAGAATAATGCTTGGTCACACTCTTAGCAAGACTATTTGTTCTGTGGAGTCCTTGGTGCTCTCTGAGCCTTGTTGTTTTCTTGCAGACGTTTCATTGCCAGACTAGCCAACATCTTCAGTGCAAAGAGGGAGTGGGTCTTGCTCTCAGTTTAGATACTGTGGCTTGCCCTGCTTGTGTTGGTAGGGGTGTTGTTCTCTCCTGGGGAGTTCTTTGATTGGGCTGTTGTTTGCTGCTTGGTTGATTGACTGAGTTAATAGTTCCTTGATTAGGGTGTATTGTGGTGTTTGATGGTTCAACTGGTGTTAATCCTAGTGTTGATTTTTGTATATCTGGGTGTTGATTGCTGGCAAGGAGGTGTTCTGGTCTTTTGGCTTTTCTATTGTCTCTTTTGAATGGTATGTAAACGTTGTTTAGGCAGGGCAAGCCACAGTATCTCTCCCCTTTTAGGGGGAGATGGGCGGTGATAGAAATGTGAATAATAAATAAATAAATAAATATAAACCGAGAGCAAGGCCCACTTCCTCTTCGCACTGAAGATGTTGCCTAGTCTGGCAATGAAACGTCTGCAAGAAAACAACAAGGCTCAGAGAGCACCAAGGACTCCACAGTTCAACCCTTAGCTATAAATTTTTGCTTCGATTGGTACTATTTGTTCTATAAATAGCTGATGTAGTAAATGCATTCAGACCAGTCAGTGTATGGAATATGCTTTTTTCCATGAAGGCCGATATACCAAACAGATTTGAGATGAAACTCCACAGAAATAATATTTTTGAAGAATCGTATAGAAGAATCATGTCAGTGAAGAGACCTGACGTATTAAAAGCCAGACTCTGGATAGAATTTGAATCAGAAAAAGGCCTTGACTACGGAGGAGTGGCCAGAGAATGGTTCTTCCTGTTGTCCAAAGAAATGTTTAACCCCTACTATGGCCTCTTCGAATATTCAGCAACGTAAGTATATTGTGGATGAAAACAAGGGAAAGACAGACCAGTAATATAAAAAACATTCTGTACAATCAAAACCACATATGAGGTTAATATCTTTAATTGTACTGAATGTTTTCTGTGACCTTCTTTCTGTACTTCACTTTCAGTGTGTAATTTGGACTACGAATTTTATAGTACATGCCATGTATACATTTCACTCTGTGTGTTTATATTTAAAAGTTCAATGTGCTTGCTCAACAGAAGATGTACCCTTTTGAACTCTGAACAGTTTGTTGTACTATGGCATACTGATTTTGGCCAGTCGTTTCCAGCTTCTGCCTTTTGTTTGTTATTCATGTATATTATGTAGTCTGGTATTAATTTGCGAGAAAGTTTTCCTTTGTGAAGAGATTTAATTAAGGACCAGCTGCTTTTGCTGGAGTTTTGCAGTTACAGAGTGCAAAGGAGAGAATAGTTTTGAAACAGCCCTTAATGACAGGAAACAAGAATTCTGTGAATCAAGCAGCATTGCCAGTCTGGACACATTCCACTGTGTTCAAACTAAACATTCATTCATTCATTCATTATTTCAGTTTATCTTCTTCCTTTCTGCTCAAAATCAGATGCAAGGTAGTTAACAAACTCAAGTGAAATTTGTCTGGTAATGAAAGAAGCAAGAGCGGTACAGACTTTGTAGTATCCCATTCCCCAATTTTGAATTAGAATAAATAACCCACCCCCCAATAAAGTCAGAAGTGTAAAAGCAAGTTCTAATCCAGATATTTCCAAGTACTACATATACAAAACTCATTCCAGGAGCCTTCTTATCATGGAGAGTAAGAATTTTTAGTAGCATTCTTACCTAAGGAGAGGCCTGATTGCTGATGGAAAAATATATTTCACCTACAGAAGCTCTCCTCCTAATTCCTTTACTGGTGTCTCAGTTGAAAGATTCTCAAGAAACAACACAGAATTATGTTAGAACCTGGAGACATCCCTCTGGGTGCGATAAACTATTATTTAAATGTACTAGTTATACATTCAGGTATAGGCACACAGATACTGATAAAACTTCATAATCCTAACCCAAGAATAGCTCACCTCATCTTGTTTATTCCCACACTGTTGTGTTAAAACTGTCCTAACCATGCAATAGATCATCAGAATACCTCCTTCTGCTACATCAACACACTTTTTTCCTTCATAATACTATTGCATACTAGCCAAGAGCAGCTTTGGATGCCAGGCTGATTTAAACTTGCTTCAATATGGTTGATCCATGCAGAATAGACTTAGGTATTGGAAGGTAGATGGTTTCCATCAAACCCATACAGACTACAATATCTTAAGCTGCATATCCAGTAGAAATCCATGTTTGGAGCCGTGATTAGTTTCTCACCTGTCATGTCTCAACAATATCACAGTGCTAGTAGTGAATTACTACATATTAATGTAATACATTCACAAAGGCATTGTCATGATAAGAGTCCCTCCCCTAGAAGTATTATCTCATTTTTAAAGTCATTTTTTCCATGTTCTGCTTAGGCACTTAACAGGTTAGTCAAAAGATTTATCTATTCATTAAAGCCAACACTTGTCATGCAAGATGTCCATACCTGTATTATATAGCTTTTATAGGGATTGAACATACTGGAAAATGTGCCTGTCACTAGAGGTAAAGAGATGCTTCCCTATGCTCAATACTGTACTGATTTCCTTTCACAGTCTGCATAGGACACGGAGTATTAGGAACAGGATATAAAATAGCACTCTTGGTAAAGTATAGATGTTGCTGTACTTTCACCGACAGAGTAGCCCTCTTTGGCATTCAGTTGTACAAATGGAGAGCTTCTTTCCAAGTAGAAAATGGGACATACCTAGTGGCCTTGAACCCCAGACCTCCAGGGGTCCAGTGGGTGAACTGAAGAGACATTCTTACTTACATTTACTTGAATGCAACTACCTCTTTGGCATGTTCTGGGAACTTATTGGGATCCTGAGGAAAGCTGTATTCATGTTCAAGCCATTGCTACCCGGTTTGTCTTCAGATCTCCTAGATGAATGCCTAGAGGTCAAAGAGTGTGCATATTATATCCTGTTCCTAATAGTCCTCTTCTCTAGATTCAGGCTCTCATATATTAAAGCAAATGTTTTAAGAAGGCAATCAAGCTGCATTGTCACTATAACATTATACTGTGATTGTGGATTGGAACAATATCACATAGAACAACAATAGTTTAGCATTTATTGGCTGATTTACCAAGAATTTGCTCTCATATTTACACAAAACGGCTATGTCAAAATAGGTCCCAGATTATTAAGTTCTTTGTTGTTGCTGCTGCTGCTGTTGAACTTTGATTTCAACAGAGTAGTCACAGAGTCTTCTGTGTAAAATCATTTTCAGTGCAGCTTCTCTGCTAAGAAATAAATCTGGAGTCAAAAGACCAGGAGATGTACAACCTGTGACTTTTTGATGCAAAGGTCAAATTTATTTAGCTATATCAAATATTCATCCTCCAAATGAGGATAACATTTTCTAGACCATGAAAACATATGCCGCAATGAAATCTGTTAGTCTTTAGTTGTCAAAGTACTCTTAAGTTTGTTTTTGTCTGCTGGCTTGGTTTGGAAGCAAGTACGTTTCTGGTATGTATCAAATAAGTTATACCATTCAAGTAACACTGTAAAGGTATATTTTTGCAGCTTGATGGAAAATGAAAATCAAATATGCATGAAACTCATTTTCAATCCTTTCCTTTGTCTTTCTTTTTTCAATAAGGGACAACTACACGCTTCAGATCAATCCTAATTCTGGACTTTGTAATGAAGACCATTTGTCTTATTTCACCTTTATTGGTCGTGTTGCTGGATTGGCTGTATATCATGGGAAGCTTTTAGATGGTGAGTTGAATAATGGAGGATAACCATAAAAGAGAGCCTTGGCTTCAAAAGTATAGTGCTTTACATGAGTAAAATACTGTAACTGATGAAAATCATTCAGAGGATCTGTGAGTACAAATATCTTTTCCTGCCCATAAATGACTTGAAGAAACAATGAAATTGTTAAGATGGAGCTGGATTCTGAAAAAGCAGCAAGTATGTGTTAAAAAAAAGGCAAGAAATAAATCTTCCCATGTGCTGCTTTTAAATATTTTTTATTTGTCTTTTCACCGTTGAGCTGAAGATTTTTTATTCAGTCATTTATTTATACATTTATATGCCACCCATTTCCAAATAGCACTGGGTGGCTGTTTCTAATGAATTTATTATCATCATCATCATCATAATTTTTATTAAAAGTTTTTATGTAGCCAGAAGACAAATACAGAATATATAAAGAAAAGAAAGAAAAAGAAAAATAATGCAGAAAAGAATACAGTTAAAGAAAGAAAGAAAGAAAAGATAGTTAAAGAAGCAACTTCCACCCTTCTTTATAGCAGTTGCAAACTCATTATTCCTCTTCCCTCCTTAACATTGCAATAATCTCTTCAGCCCCTTATTCAATATTTTTTCAGTAATCAAATCCCAAAACCACCATGTCACTTTTTTCCATTTTCAGCAAAAAGTCCATAAAAGGTTTTATAAAAGTATTTACTGCTTTGTCCCTGACCAAACAGGTCAGTTTTGCCATCTCTGCTAATTCTGCCATTTTCACAATCCATTCCTCCGTTGTGAGTGTTTCGGTATTTCTCCATCATTGTGCATATAATAATCTTGCTGCAGTTACCATATATAAAATCAGTCTTCCATAAGTTTTTTTCTATTTGACTGTCCATGAATCCCAATAACAAGAGTTCGGTTTTCATCTCAATATTTATCTTCAACATTCTTTGTATCATCATATGTATTTGTTTGCAGTTTTGTTTTTGTTTTTGTTTTTTTGCTTTTTCACAAGTTCACCACGCATGATAAAATGTCCCTTCATGTTTTTCACAGTTCCAGCATTGACTAGAAGTACCTTTATACATCTTAGATAATTTATCTGGTGTCATATACCAACAGTACATCATTTTGTAAAAACTCTCTCTTAAGTTATAATACAATGTGCATTTCAGTCCTCTAAAGAATTTATTATCAGTGTTAGACATACCTATAGTAAACCTTCAAAGAGTGCCCTGCTGAAGATGTAAGACTGTGGGGCAGGCTATGTGGAAATAGGCAGGCCGGCAGATAACTTGCGCCTAAGCCACAAAAAGATTTTACATCAATTTAGCTTCAAAAGCAATCAGCAATTAGTGTAGCTCTTTCAACACATGGATGGTGCTTGGCCAGCTGCAGCTACTAGACTAGCCTTTCTCAACTTTTTCACCCTGGAGGAACCCTTGAAATATTTTTCAGGCCCCAGGGAACCCCTGCACATTCAGGCTCAAATATAGGCCACAAGTTACAAAATTATTATATTCGTTTCATGGGTAGGCCTGTATACATGCATTAACAGTATTCTTAAGCTAAAAATAAAGAATGAAACTTACCTCTTTAATGTCAAGTTGCCTGAATTTGAAATAATGTTTTAAATAAATCATGATCTCCCAGGAACCCCTAGTGACCTCTCATGGAACCCTAGGGTGACATGGAACCCTGGTTATATTATAGAAATAATAGAAATAACTGTCCTAGACCATTTTCAAGGTTGCCCCACCCCACAAGTGCCTCGTAAAGACAATAAACTGGACTACATTCTGAGCTACATTTTTTCTTTGTCTGCGGAAGTATTTAAAATCTCTGGAAAAGATAGCTAGATGTACACTGGAGTATAATCTTTCTGTGTCTTCTTCCTAGTGAAAAGCAGTCCTTTGAGATTGCTTGGATAAGATGAAGACCTCTACCAAGTTGTTCAGTAAATTTCCTGAAGCTACACAATTAAGAAAGGATTAGAATATGGGCTTCCTGAGTTTCAACCTAGTGCTTTAGCTGTTACATCACATAGCTATGTAGATATTCTCTCTGCCTTTATTTAATTATTCTATTTATGTAACCTCCCCATCTCAAGTACATGACTCAAGTAATGCCTTGAGTATTGGGATCCTCCAGACAGGCATAGACACTGAATGTTGATTAGTGACTTCAACCTAGACTACTAGGACATACAAAGAAAGTGTACAATTTTGTTCTCTGGAGAACTTTTTCATTGAGAATCATTAAGCTTGTTCTCAGATAGAAAATTATTCACATTGAATATGTTTGTGTAGCAGTAAACCAACATCATTTATCTTCTTCAGGACCCAGCTACCCTGTGGATTGCAGAGACCTACCAGCTTGTTCCTCCCTGCACCCATATTTGAGGGAGGAATATTGTCATATTCTTTTTGCGCACTGCTAACAGCTTGCCATAAAGAGCTAAATTCTAACCATTCTTCCTTACAATAAAGAACAACATTCAGTTGAAATAGTTACCAGTGCATCTTTTAAATCTGGATCATCCATAGTAAGGATGGTTTCTGTTTTTTGAAGCTGTTTTGCTCTTATCTGTTGCTACAGTAAGAAACATTTTATATCCCCATATTCAGAGAAACATTACCATTTTTCCCCACAATGACTGGTTTGTTGCTCTCACATGATAAGAGCTTGTTTCTATTAGAAATTGTTCACTTCTTTCTGGGGTTTCAAGAAATGGAACTCCATGGAAGTTTCCTAGCACGCACATTGGGCTAATCAGTTCATAAATTAAGAACTAGGCACACGATCCATTTTTAATATTTTGAAAGCCTAACTTGTACACTGTAAACTTATAAACTGTTCATTTACAAGAAATGAACTTGGGTCAATTACTGAAGTTTGTTTATTTATCAAATTTATCACCAACCATCTCCTCCCATCATTATCTCCAAGCAATCAGTAGAATATTTATTGTTACTTACCTGCTTTCGTTCTCTGCTTTTCCACATTAATACTGTAATTTATCAGTCGAAAAATATGTTGTACCATTCACGCAATTTTTGGTTCTAGTTTACGTTCATGACTCACGGAATGTCAACAAAGACATGCCAAACCCCATCTGCCATACTGTAATCTTGGCTTGGTGTGGTAATGGAATTGGGCCCATCTTCATGTCTTATCAAAATGTAATATTGTTGCGAGGATGCATAGAAAAACTCTTGCAAATCATGCTATCCCTCCCCCATATACAGGACAAGAAAATTTAATCTGAAAAAGGAAGCATGTTTAATTTTAAATAAGGCAACCCTGAACATTTCTGTGCAATTTGGCATTTCCCCCTTTATCCTTTCATGAAGGGAGAAGCATTTGGGGAATCTATTGATTGTATTTTTTTGCTAACTCCAATAAGAGTAATCATGATTTCAGGTTCAGTCATAACACTAAGCTATTATTGATCTAAAGCAAAAGCAGAAAATTCCAGTTACCTTGAGGCCATTCTGGAAGAGAAGTGCACAAGATTGTGGATTATTCCCTTAAAGTAGTTAAGCATTGTCCTTCACTAAGTACAATCTGTCTTCAGCAAAGGATCATTACCTTGTTGTGGTGCTGGAGCTTGAGCACCTCAGTGATGCCATGAGCTAAACCGTGAAGGGCCACCCAAGACGGGAAGGTCATGACAGAGATGTCAGACTAAATGCGATCCCTGGGGAAGGTAATGGCAACCCACCCCAGTATTCTTGCCATGAAAACTAAATGGATCAGTACAACCAGAGATATGTCGGTATACCATCGGAAGATGAGACCCCCAGGTCGGAAGATGGTCAAAATGCTACTGGGGAGGAACAGAGGATGAGTTCAACTAGCCCCAGATGTGATGACGCAGCTAGCTCAAAGCCGAAAGGACGGCTAGCAGCCGACAGTGCTGGTGGTGAATGGCGAATCTGATGTTCTAAAGATCAACACGCCATTGGAACCTGGAACATAAGATCTATGAGCCAGGGCAAATTGGATGTGGTTATTGGGGAGATGTCAAGATTAAAGATAGACATTTTGGGCGTCAGTGAACTGAAATGGACTGGAGTGGGCCACTTCACATCAAATGACCACCAGATCTACTGTGGACAAGAGGACCACAGAAGAAATGGAGTAGCCTTCATAATTAATAGTGAAGTGGCTAAAGCAGTGCTCAGATACAATCCAAAAAACGATAGAATGATCTCAATTTGAATCCAGGGCAAGCCATCTAACATCACAGTGATCCAAATATATGCCCCAACCACAGATGCTGAAGAAGCTGAAGTAGAGCAGTTCTATGAGGATCTGCAGCACCTACTGGACCGCACGCCTAAAAGAGATGTTATTTTCATCACGGGAGACTGGAATGCTAAGGTGGGCAGTCAAATGACACCTGGAATTAGAGGTAAGTATGGCCTGGGAGAACAAAATGAAGCAGGACATAGGCTGATAGAATTTTGCCAAGACAGCTCACTCTGCATAACAAACACTCTCTTCCAACAACCTAAGAGACGGCTTTATACATGGACTTCCCCAGATGGACAACACCGAAATCAGATTGACTACATCCTTTGCAGCCAAAGGTGGCAGACATCTATACAGTCGGTAAAAACAAGACCTGGAGCTGACTGTAGTTCAGACCACGAACTTCTTCTTGCACAATTTAGGATCAGACTAAAGAGATTAGGGAAGACCCACAGATCAGCTAGATATGAGCTCACTAATATTCCTAAGGAATATGCAGTGGAGGTGAAGAATCGATTGAAGGGACTGGACTTAGTAGGTAGGGTCCCGGAAGAACTATGGACAGAAGTTCGCAACGTTGTTCAGGAGGCGGTAACAAAATACATCCCGAAGAAAGAGAAAACCAAGAAGGCAAAATGGCTGTCTGCTGAAACACTAGAAGTAGCCCAAGAAAGAAGGAAAGCAAAAGGCTACAGTGATAGGGGGAGATATGCCCAATTAAATGCAAAATTCCAGAGGTTAGCCAGAAGAGATGAGGAATTATTTTTAAACAAGCAATGTGTGGAAGTGGAAGAAGACAATAGAATAGGAAGGACAAGAGACCTCTTCCAGAAAATTAGAAACTTCGGAGGTAAATTCCAGGCAAAAATGAGTATGATCAAAAACAAAGATGGCAAGGACCTAACAGAAAAAGAACAGATCAAGAAAAGGTGGCAAAAATATACAGAAGACCTGTATAGGAAGGATAGCAATATTGGGGATAGCTTTGATGGTGTGGTCAGTGAGAGAGAGAGCCAGACATCCTGAAGAGTGAGGTTGAACGGGCCTTAAGAAGCATTGCTAATAACAAGGCGGCAGGAGACGACGGCATCCCAGCTGAACTGTTCAAAATCTTGCAAGATGATGCTGTCAAGGTAGTGCATGCTATATGCCAGCAAATTTGGAAAACACAAGAATGGCCATCAGATTGGAAAACATCAACTTGTACCCCCATACCAAAAAAAGGGAAACACTAAGGAATGTTCAAACTATCGAACAGTGGCACTCATTTCACATGCCAGTCAGGTAATGCTCAAGATCCTGCAAGGTAGACTTCAGCAATTCATGGAGCGAGAATTGCCAGATGTACAAGCTGGGTTTAGAAAAGGCAGAGGAACTCGGGACCAAATTGCCAATATCCGCTGGATAATGGAAAAAGCCAGGGAGTTTCAGAAAAACATCTATTTCTGTTTTATTGACTATTCTAAAGCCTTTGACTGTGTGGACCATAACAAATTGTGGCAAGCTCTTAGTGGTTTGGGGATAGCAAGTCATCTTGTATGCCTCCTGAAGAATCTGTATAACGACCAAGTAGCAACAGTAAGAACAGACCACGGAACAACGGACTGGTTTAAGATTGGGAAAGGAGTACGGCAGGGCTGTATACTCTCACCCTACCTATTCAACTTGTATGCAGAACACATCATGCAACATGCTGGGCTTTAGGAATCCAAGGCTGGAGTTAAAATTGCTGGAGGAAACATTAACAATCTCAGATATGCAGATGATACCACTTTGATGGCTGAAAGCGAAGAGGAACTGAGAAGCCTTATGATGAAGGTTAAAGAAGAAAGTGCAAAAGCTGGCTTGCAAGCTAAACCTCAAAAAAACCAAGATTATGGCAACCAGCTTGATTGATAACTGGCAAATAGAGGGAGAAAATGTAGAAGCAGTGAAAGACTTTGTATTTCTAGGTGCGAAGATTACTGCAGATGCTGACTGCGGTCAGGAAATCAGAAGACGCTTAATCCTTGGGAGAAGAGCAATGACAAATCTCGATAAAATAGTTAAGAGCAGAGACATCACACTGACAACAAAGGTCCGCATAGTTAAAGCAATGGTGTTCTCCGTAGTAACATATGGCTGCGAGAGCTGGACCATAAGGAAGGCTGAGAGAAGGAAGATCGATGCTTTTGAACTGTGGTGTTGGAGGAAGATTCTGAGAGTGCCTTGGACTGCAAGAAGATCAAACTGGTCCATCCTCCAGGAAATAAAGCCAGACTGCTCACTTGAGGGAATGATATTAAAGGCAAAACTGAAATACTTTGGCCACATAATGAGAAGACAGGACACCCTGGAGAAGATGTTGATGCTAGGGAGAGTGGAGGGCAAAAGGAAGAGGGGCCGACCAAGGGCAAGATGGATGGATGGATGATATTCTAGAGGTGACGAACTCGTCCCTGGGGGAGCTGGGGGTGTTGATGACCAACAGGAAGCTCTGGCGTGGGCTGGTCCATGAAGTCACGAAGAGTCAGAAGCAACTAAACAAATAAACAACAACAACATACAATCTGTAGATTTGGTTTTGTGAGGGTAGTTTATGCTAGAGTTCTATTTACTCTCAGGTTTTGAAAAGCAACCTTGGGAAGAATAGATAGGAAGACCCCTGCAGTAATATAGACAATATGAAAGAACTCATATAGGTCATCTTTTAGGGCAACTAAAATTGCATTTCTGGAAGTTGAAGTCTTGACATTGCCAAGCTTGAGAAACACTGTTTTAGGGTAATAGAAACTTGAAATACTGAGAGCAAATTGTGAGCACATTCACAAAGTGTGAGCCATGGAGATTGCTGCAAAACAAAAAACAAAAACAACCACCACATCCATTTAATAGGAAAAAACTTGGCAAGGATGCTTGCTGTTATCCTTGTTAGTCTCCAGGGATTCTATCCTTGGTTTTTCTATGAGCTGAGATTGGGACATTTTTCTGGGCATACTTCCAAACAAAGCATTTGGCTGCAGACCCTCAATTTTTTTTATTTTTTAAGAATACCTATACAATCTGTCAGGGGTCCAAAGATATTATTGTAAATTAACCTGATGTAAAGGCTGGTACTTCGCTTTTCAGCATGTCAGGGCTTCTGTTTTTTCAAAAGAGGGAACCTTTGCATAAAAAGAAATATTACTTGAGGACCCTTTGACTCCTCATTGAAAATCATGAGAAAGTGAGGAATTAATTTTAGGGATAATAATACCTTTGAGCAGCATTACTCCTAAGGATTTTTTAATTTATATATTTTGTACCTTCAAGTCAGTGTTGACTCCTGGCAGCTGCCCGAATGAGTCCCTGCAGTTTTCTTGGAAAGATTTTCGGAAGTGGTTTGCCATTGCCTTTTTCCTAGAGCTGAGAGAGAAGGACTGGCCCAAGGTCACCCAGCTGGCTTTGTGCCTAAGGAAGGACTAGAACTCACAGTTCCCCAGTTTCCAACCTGGTGCCTTAACCACTACACCAAACTGGCTCTACTCCTAAGGAATACTATGAGTATACAGTATATTGGTTATACATCATGGTTTCTCTCCAGAGTATTGACTGTCTCCAGTATTGACGGTGGTGACAGTTTTAACATGTTGCTTGATAATCTACCATTATGTCTTTTTTTCTACCACTTTAATACTGAGAATATCCTCTCTACATTATCTTGATATTGCAGGAGGGAGCCATTTTTAATTAAAATTTGTTCCTTTGTGCACAGGTTTCTTCATTAGGCCCTTTTATAAGATGATGCTGGGAAAACCAATAACCCTAAAAGACATGGAGTCTGTGGTGAGTGAACACTGAAAACCCTATTAACATTTTCAATTATGTGCATTACTTCTTCTCTGGGGAAATTTTGAAATGTCAGTATTCCCTAGAAGCTTCAAAGTTTGGAGCTCGACTAGCATCATGAGATCAGGGATATGTGCTGCTTGGATTTTACTTTCTAATTCTCTAATATAGCTTTAAAAAAAACTACCAAGGTAACAATTTCAAATTCCTGACATGATTAGATTCAACATGAAATGAACAATTAGCAAAATATTTTGGTAGGGTTTTTTAATTAAAAGTTTGATAGTCGCTGGAAGCATGTCCATGAAAGAAAATATGAGCATTCTAAGTTTCTTGAATAAGTTTAGCACTCTTTTAATAAAAGGTGAAGACGACCATGAATCCTGTTCACCTCAAGCATTGTGATACACTGATGAAAATGTTGCACTTGGACCCATGTTTAAACTATCATACACAATAGTTTCACAGGATGGCCCTATGTAGGTGTAACAAGGAGAGAGAGAATAGTCCTTGGTTCTCTCTGAGCTTGGTTGTTTGCTTGCACATGTTTCGTTGCCCAACTAGACAACATCTTCAGTGCTAGAAGGGGGTGGGGTTTGCTCTCTGTTTATCTACAGTAGCTTGCCCTGACCTGCTGGGGGTGGTGTTCTCTCCTTGGTAGTTCCTTGATTAGGCCGTTGTTGACTGCTTGATTGTTTGTCTGAGTTTCTCTCTTCTCTCTTCTGTTAGAGAATAGGGCTGCCTAGAACATGAGGGCTGTATTCAGTCTTGTGCGCATTATGCTGACCTCCCATAAAGTGAGGGTAAATTTGCCAGATACTATGCTGAGCCTTTAAAAAAAATTACAATATATAGCTATTCCATTTCATAAGTTCACTTCGTAGAAAGTCAAAGTAGTTCTTCATTGTTCTGTTGTTGAACTCCAAATAGCTAACAGGATTAATGGCAAGAAAAGGCAACTGCTGAAGAAGCCCAGGTATAAGACTAACAAAAGTGATTCACTTGATAGGTTTTCAAGTTGGCTGTCTGACATTTGGAAGATCCAAAGGACCCTCCTGCAGTTGGGAAGTTAGATTTGCTGTTTGAAAGATCTAAAGCCTTGATATCAATGTTCCATAACATTCACCTCATCCATGTTGCGACACATTTTAAGACTATTAGGAGTATGCCAAGAACATTGACCCAAATGAAATTAGCTGGTAGACCTCTTTCAATACATTGTTACATTTCCAAAACAATGATTAATAGAAAGCAATGCTGTTTCTACAGGATAGTGAATATTATAATTCCCTGAAATGGATTCTGGAAAATGACCCTACAGAACTGGATCTTATGTTTTGCATAGATGAAGAAAACTTTGGGCAGGTATGTGCATGTTATTCCAGCAGCTTTCTTTCATTATTCTAACACGTTGGTCTGCATTTTTAAAAATTACTGTATTGTGCTATATACTTCACCATGAGAATGGATAAGACATTTGAACAAGTTTAAACAAAAATTAATGCTAAATTTGGCACTCCACAATAACAATCTGCTCCTAATATCTCAGTTTGGGTTTGTTTATTTTTTTACATAAGAGAGACTGGACAAAGAATAACTAATTTTTAACAGAATGATACGTGCGAAGATGTTTGTGGCATAATAAATAAGATTTCAAATGTAGCACACTTTTTAATAAATATTCCAGGGCTTGCTCTTCCCAGAACACCATTGTTCTGGGGTTCTCAAACTCTGGATCAGAATCCTCTAGGGGAGAATGAACAACTGAAAAATTCAGGCCTGCCCAGGGAAAGTGGGAACACTGTCAAGCTTGCTCTCTGCTTTGCCTGTGGCAGATGGCTTCCATTGGGTAGTTGCAGTAGAACTGCAGTATATATACAGTATATCCATCCCCGTAGACAATTATTATATAAATTACATTAAACGTTTGAATTGGTTGCTATTTTTTTCTAAACTCTTCCTTACTCATTTAAGGCATGACCTTTGAACATACCTAAGTACAGTAACATTTTCTCTAGAAAGAAAATAAAGAAAACATATTGTGATGGGGCCTGACTTTTGGTACACACACACACACAAAGACAGACACACATTGGTTACACACACACATGGACATGCATACTTTGAGTCAGTGTTGACTCCTAGTGACTACTACCTGCAGTTTTCTTGGCAAATTTTTTTGCAAATGGGTTGCCATTGCCTCCTTCCTGGGGCTTAGAGAAAGGGACTGGCCCAAGGTCACCCAACTGACTTTGTGCCTAGGCAGGACTAGAATTCACAGTCTCCCGGTTTCTTGCCTGGTATCTTGACCACTACACTAAACTGGCTCTCTATACATATAACATAACCCCTAATATATATAGATTAAATTGTAAATATTAAAAATAAGTGAGATAGATAGATAGATAGTTAGATAGATAGATATTTCTTGCCAGAGAGAGAGAGATCCCAAAGTTTGAAAACCCTTGCTTCAATCTTTTTAAAGAAAAGGCATTCAGACCGAGGTTTTCTACTGCAGTCATGAATAGGTTTTTAAACTGTTAGCTCTTGCTTTGAATTTTCTTTTACATAAAACTAGGATAAAAGTATTGTAAATAAAAATATATGAGTCTTTTTAAAACCTTCTTATATAAATCTCAATTCTAGATTTGCTGGGAGATGCATTACAGTAATTTTTCTCTCTGAATTATTCTCATTAAGAAGTTTCATATACGATAGACAAAATGTGATAGTTCACTTGCTGGTGTTTAATGTCAGGTATGAAAATGTCCTTCCTGGGTAACCCCTCAGGCTGACAGTCACCCTTGATGTTCCTGTGAAATGCTGTGATTTGAGAAAAACTTAAACTTGCTAGCCAGAATGTACCTAGCAAGAGCTTATCACCACATCTGAAGTCACAGATGAATAAGCTTGTGATGAACTTGAAAAAGTATCCATTACAGCATCCTTAATTGTGAAGGTGAAGGCTTTTTAGTAGAAGACTAGAATGCATGGTAGATGTTATAAGCATATAAGTTTAATAATAATAATTACACAGCCTGATGTTTAGAGTGGTTTGGCATTTTTGTCCTATTATTATTATTTTGAATTTATTAGGTGCCCAACTCCAATGGACTATTATTATTATTGTTATCGTACAGTGCTTTTTTTTTTTTTTTTTTGAGAACCTGAGGTCCCTGGAACAGAGGAAGGAAACATAGAAATGATTATATTTCTTTATAATTAGGTTACCATGGCAGGGTTACAATTTTTAATACTTAATTCTGAGCTTTCTCACAAAGTGGGAATGAAAAATATTACATTCAAAATGCATGTTTGCTAGCTGGAGCTTCTCAGAACATTTATTTTCCCTCAAGGATGAAAAGCTTGCCCAGACAAATCCCTTGACTATGTTGATTATTTGCAACCTTGGAGATACAATGCTGGCTCCTATTGTTCAGCATCTGTGCCGTAATGTATACAGTGCCAGAATTCTGTACCTTAGTTGTTTCAAATAAATACTGTTCTTTGAACCTGATTTGAAGTTAGATTTAGATTGCATCTAACTACAGTAGTTTGTTCAACTTCTTTCCTTGGATTAAAACAACTTTCCTTTGGGACTTCGGAAGACAGATACATGGAAAATTTTATAATTTTCCACTGAAGCCTCTTGTACCATATTGTTTTTATACTCAAAGCTGAGAACCTGTAACACCCTTTTTTCCAAGATGGGAACAAGTTTAGCTCTTCTCCAGTCTTCTGGCCTTTCCCCTGTTCTCCAGGAGTTCTCAGAGATCTCAGACAGTTTCTTTAGCACCTTGGGATATTATCCACCCCGTCTAGAGACTTAAATTCATTCAAAGCAGCTAGGTGTTCTCATTAGTTTCCTTACCTATTTCAACTGGCATTTCTCCTCTATTCCCCATTGTGTAGCTCATTCTCCTTAAACTTGCTGCTAATCTATCCTCTGCTGTGACTCTTAAGTCTAAACTTTTCTGTAAATTAGCCCACCTGGGGTACATTTTGGAGTGTCTCAACTGCGTAGCAGAAGCAGTCATGTTCCCCATCTCCTGGGAAGACTTAGCTCATTATGTGCTTCAAGACATACATTTATTCCAGCTAGCGAGTTCTGAACTGGGGGCCATAAATCACTGCAATAATCTTATTTTTATTATATTATATTATATTCTGTCTTACCTTTTGAGAGGAGAAATTTCCTTCCCCAGTGTTAACCCTTTCTCATCCTGGTGCCCTTCAGATGTATTGGATTTCAATTCTCATAATTCCCATTCAGTCTGGCTAACAGAATTGTTGCATTTGGAGACCAATAAATTGGGAGGATATTGAGTAAAAGGTTTTTCTAGTTGATTTTCTTTATACATGCTTCTGCAGTTTACATTCAGTCTGAATTTTTATCAGGCTATTTAATTGTGCCAATGACTGCAGAGATTCCTGACTCAGAAGAAATTATGATTGCTGACTTTAGATCTCCATATGGTGTGAGGGGGTCCTAGGGGAAATAGTACAGACCAGCAACTAACAGATGTTTGTATCTTCCCTGTGTTTCCAGGGAAGCTTTTATTAAATCATTTAGCAAATTTACTTATTTTCTTAACTTCTACCTTACCACTTATTACTAAGCCTATGCTTAGTAATACTTATACTAACATGTATAACACCTATGTCTATACCTATGTGTATATTTTATTCCTGAATGTCTATAACAGTTCTGTTCTCCTTTGCTGCTGGAGCTTACACCAAAGCCTTTAGCTACCATTTACCCACCTTCAAGTTGGCTTCTGTTACTGTCAGCTGCTGTTCTAAACTGAAAGCTTTGGCTTGGCAGTTTCAGTCTGTGCTGGGGAGAGAAAAAGAAGGTGCTTTACCAGCTGCTGGCTGGCACTTCTCAGGATTGCGGCTGGAGTGGTGAAGCTGCCAGGTCCTGCTTTCCCTTTCAGTTTGTCTGCTGCTGGTTTGGTGAAGTCCAAGCCTGCTCCTGCTTTATCATCAGTTGTCTGTTGAACTGACGGCTGCTCCACTTCCTCAGCTGCGAAGTCTTCCTTTCTGTTCTCCAACACAACACAGCTCCACATCCACGCTCTGGTGCACTCCGCATTTTCCTTTTATAATTGGAAACCAGGTGTGGTCCAGTGCTCTTCAGGCTGCTTTAAAGTCCCAGAGGAGAAACCAAAAGAAGGAAATGCTCATGCTGGTCACTCCAAGCTCACATTATGGCTCACATAAATACTGCAAGGCCCAGTCTGATTTAATATATTTTTCTTCTGAGTGGGTGCTTTCAAATTAAATTTGAACCAAATTCACACCACTGATATTTGAAAGAAAAATCTGCTATGATCTAGAAGGAAATATATATATACAAGCAAATTCCATGAAAAGAAACATCGCATGAAATCCACATGTACTTTTCAAATTTTGATTAAAAGTTTCATGAATGTGTTTCTGAAAGACCCTCTTCTTAAGTTGAAAGCGTGACATTTGTGTTTGTGTGTGTGTGTGTGTTGGAAACATTGTTAAGGCTCATTTCATACAGCAATCTCAAAAGACATGCGTGACTCAATTTTATTCAAACACACAGTTTTAGATTTGCATTTTTACGCAGGTGTACAACAAAAATTGCGGCTTGCAATTTTTCTCACTACCTCTTGTTACTTTGTAAAGCTGTCTTGTGTGTTGCCACACAAATGCCTTCCAGTTTGTTTTTTAAAAAACTTAAGAAACTTCTTGTTCACGATCAGCATGCTTTGCCTTGGAATTTGTTTGTTTGTTTGACGCATGTTAAAGCCATCCCAGAAGAACCACATACATTTTGTTTTAATCCTACAGCTAATGCAAAGCTATTGGATCTGAAGAGACACCAAACAGTACTTAGTTGGCATTCCAAAACTGCCATCTATGTCCCTACTGAACACTGTTAATTCTTTTATAACAGAACAGATGACTTGCCAATCTGTCTTCCCTTTAGCTTGCTAATGAAACATGGTGCTTGATTCTGATTTATCAATGACACTACATCTATTCAACCCTTCTTGGAATCTAAGCACAGAACATTTTGTCAGTAACAACTAAAATAATTAAATAACTAAAAGGAAATTTAAAATTGGAATCCTCTATAAATAGCTTGACCCATATTGTGTGTAAAAAAGTATTAGAAAAGCAGAGAACTGATGCAGTTCAAAATGTAATGGATTGATGTCTGGTAACTGTAACCGGTTTTTAACGTTCTAAAATAGGTCTCTTTATCTTTTTATCTTTGCAGACATATCAAGTTGACTTGAAGCCAAATGGGTCAGAAATCATGGTCACAAATGAAAATAAAAGAGAATATATAGAGTGTGTATATTTTTAAATATATATATTTATTTATTTACTTAATTTAATGTTTTGGCAATCTGGATGGCTTAGATGGTAAAAATGGACTTCAAGAAGACTACCGCAGAAACGGTACCAAGTTAAAACTCTTATAGAAGCAGTTTTAGACTTGGCCACCACAACACCATGATCATTTGTTTCTGTTTATTTATTTATTTATTAAAATATTTCTTACCTCCTCTGCAATATAGATGCCATGGCAGGTTAAATTGATGAAAGGCCAAACCCTGTTGTTATTAAAATAGAGCATAACGTACTAAACTTCACTCAGTAAGGTTTAAATAACCTTGTGTTGAAATGGAATTGTTGGTGCCAGTCAAACCTTCAATGAAAGGGTTTCCATAATCAGGATGATCTGTCTTCCCACATGTAGCTTCCACCTGTTGAAATGAGTGACTCCCTGCTTCAGCAGAACTTAATATCTAGCTGGATACCTATTTGGAGAAAACCTGGTTAGGGTTTGTGGTAGAAAGAGATTAAAAGAACAGGCAGTCCTTGAGTTACATCCATTCATTCAGCGACCATTAAAAGTTAGCAGCTGCGCTGAAAAAATGAACTTACAACGAGTCCTCAAAGTTACGGCCTTCGCAGCACCCCTCGCAGTCACGTGATCACAATTCAGGTGCTTGGCAACCAGCTCATACTTACAACAGTTACAGCGTCCTGATCACCATTTGTGACCTCTGCCGGCTTCCAGCAAGCAAAGTTAATGTAAAGTTAATACTGTATAAAGTAAGTCGCTCCTGCTCCCGCTGCTTTTTCTCTCAAGGAGACCCACCTGCACTTGTGCCATGCCGAAGCACCCACCCCTCACCTGCCTGCGTTTCATAGCACTCACCCACCTGCCAGCCTGTTTGCAAGCCGTGAAAGGAAAGGCTTCTCACGACTGGGACTTGGGACCTGCTGCCAGCTTCCCTGTTGACTTTGCTTGTTGGAATCTGGCAAGAAGTTGCAAGTCCCAGTCACGTGACATCCTTGCTTAAGGACCTGCGATCCTTGCTTAACTACAGCAACAGGGAACTTTAAGATGGGTGGACTTCAGCCCCCAGAATTCTCCAGCCAGCCATGAGAATTCTGGGAGTTGAAGTTCACACTTTAATATTTTCTTTGTGTGTAAAGCCCAAGATAAAAACGTAATTATTTTTTTATGTGACAATTCATACCTGAAACTCTATAAAAAGCATTTGTAATTTATTTCATTTGAAGAGGCATGGCAACCAACGACCTATCAAGACAAATATCATGTCATGAAGTAGTAATATATATTTATTCAGTCAATGATCGACAAAAATTTGCATATTTTTTCATAAGTGTGATGGAAAGAATTTGACATTTTAAACATGAGTATATAGGAGAGAACAAAAGTATTTTGTGCATTCAAAGAATTATATTAAATTACCTCCACTGAAAAAGGTTTCAGTCCAAATGTAATATATAGCATAGCCTAATTATGAAATGTAGGCAATATCTCCCTAAAGTACCCCATTGTAGGCAGTTTTTAAATAGAGAATTTAATTCTTCTTACACAAATACAATACATTGACTGTCATCTGCATAGAAGACACAAAATTAATTTCAGCCCATTTCTATACAGCAAACCTCTTCTTGGAAAGGTTATATCTTACACTTTAAGGCACATATGCAAATCTATTTAAATGCCAGGCTGTAAAAGTGGAACAGAGTTCTCTTTGAATTACTCCTTTATGTTCATCAGTAATATTCTTTAACCATCTCACTGGGCTCTGAAAGAACATCGGAGCCTTTTTGAGGCACCAAAAGGCTGTATGTATTCATGTGTTTTGCAGATACTGAAATTGGATCTTGAAATGGGAAGGATTGTATTTGCATCATCTGTTTTGTTTATTTTTTACTTCAGTGAAATGAAAGATTGCTGAAGCTCAAAATGGAAAGCCAGAAAAAGTTAGGGTGAATAAGTTATTTAAATAATCATGTTTTCTCCCAACAAAACTCACGTTGCATTTTTCTTTGGGTCCTGTAGCCTAGTCATCCAGTGGAGATTTGTCAACCGGGTTCAAAAGCAGATGAATGCATTTCTTGAGGTAAGACATTTCACTAATGATTTGTTCTTTGTTTTTGCCACCTGGTCCGCTCTGTTGAAGAATCAGATTTGGGGAGATGGATGGATGGATGGAAAGATGGAAGGATGGATGGATGGATGGATGGATGGATGGATGGATGGATGGATGGATCAAGCAGGCTTTCAAAACATTAGGAGTTTATATGAACACATACAAAAAATCAGTACAGGGTCCTCCCTCAGCTCAGTAGAGCCATCTTCCATTTCTCCTTCCTACATCCTTGCAAATCAGAGAAAGACAGTGGATTCTGTATGGAAAATTTTCAGGGGCAGCGGAGTAAGAAATGAGTGCCACGCCTTCAAAAACAAAATTGTGATACAGAGAAAAAATTGTTCATTGCAGTATGACCCAGCCATGCTCATTACTCAGAACACTGAACTTTGGTTTAACAATTACATGCATTCCTTCACCACCAAATCCTTCTGACTTCTGCACGATAATTCTTTATGTTCTGATCCAAGAAACAAAAGACACGGATGAACATTGCCTGTCATTCTTTCTTCCCTCTGACTGGCATGTACCATTTTAGCTCCGATTCAAACAGACCCAAGAACCCTGTGGAGAGCTGAAGGCACACCATCTGTCACATGGAGTTACTCTTTGCAAGAATGAGCAACTCCTTGTGGAAGCTGCCTAAATTTCTAAGATTACAGAACACCTTCTTTCAGACCTCCAGGGTTTCACTTTTTTCCCCACATCGCCCATGTTCTCTGAATGAGAAGCTGTTTGTTGTTGTTCTCCCCTCTCCTTCACTCTGAAATGTTAAGATGCGTCAGTGGTGCTCAACTGTGAGACTTAAATATTGAAAATGTATTGAAATCCATTTGTCTTCTCTTTTCTCTCCCATTCCGGTTTCAGGGTTTTACAGAACTCCTGCCCACTGACTTAATTAAAATTTTTGATGAAAATGAACTAGAGGTTAGTTGCCTTTTGACTTTGTCTTTACATAGGAGTTTCTTTGGTGGAAGCAACTGGAAAGCTTGTTGCATCTCTCAAGGTGGAGGAGGGAAAATCCTATTGGCCTAAATTCTGCAAAGTGTCTCCATGCATGCTTAGCAGTCCTACAATTCTCTTGCTTTAGATGGGGCTTTTTAATAACACACAAGCTTGTCCTCAGAGTTATATTGCCTGCTAAACATTTAAGCAACCTCAGGAAAAAAAACAACCCCGTAGCCCAATCCTGTACTTGATTATTACATTATATTACATCATTGATCATTAGAAAGGCCCATTCAGTTTCTAGGGTTGCAGCATAGGTGTGTGAATGTACATTCATTCATTCATTCATTCAAAAATTTAACTTGGCTCCATAATATCAACTCCTTTTTAATTTACATTTGTGGCTGCTTCCCTGAGCCTTCTTAGCTGCAGTTGTGCAATTGACTTCTGCACAGACAGACGTAAGATTTCACTCAGAAAATTGTCTCGCTAAGTTCAGTGGTGCTTACTCCTAGCTGAGTAGGCAAAGGTAAAAGCAATGACTGCTTTCAGTTTTTGGATCAGATGAAACATAGTATGCAGATGAGTAAATGAGGGAAATAGGAATGAAGGAAACTAACTTAGAACGTGTGCCAGGTTTTCAAACTGTATTTTGCTTCAAGTAATGTTAAAAAAAAAGATATGAATGCTATAACTAAATAAAAACGTTTTGCCTTTTTCCCATACAAAAAGGTAATCAAACCCGTGCAGACTGCCTTAGTCTGTAATATTAAAGTACTAGTACTTTATACATGGCAACTGGATTTCCTTCTTTTTGGTTGAAACGTTTCACTGCTTGTCCAAGCAGCTTCTTCAGTCTGGGCAAAGGTTGGTGAGGGGACCCCATATAGATCTTCCAGGGTGGCCCCTCACCAACCTTTGCCCAGACTGAAGAAGCTGCTTGGACAAGCAGCGAAATGTTTCTACCAAAAAGAAGGAAATCCAGTTGCCGTGACTCAACCTACAGGCAATTCCACCTGCACGACTGAGAATCTTCATTGACATAGAGTACTTTATACAGTAATACAGTAACCCTTAGTCCTCAGTGAACACAGAGAGGATTGTTTGTGGTTAGTATATTTTAGCTTGTCTTTTAACTGAGCCTGATGTTTTGCAACATTTGTTCTGAAATTATTATTTTTTTCATGAAGATGTTTTGTAGAAGTAAAATAGCTGGTTATGCACAGTACTGTACTGTACTGAAAGAGAATGATTCCGGAGTATCAGCTGGTGCAAAGTCTACAAGAACTTGTAGCACAATACACACACACACACACACACGCACCTGCATATACTTCCCTGATCACAACTCTGTGATTTTATAGAAAAAAAATTCTCATAGTGCATGACCTGATTTCCTTTCTCAAAAATGTTGTTCGTTCATTCACAGTTGCTAATGTGCGGCCTTGGCGATGTTGATGTGAATGACTGGAGACAACATGCGATCTACAAGAATGGATATTGTCCAAACCATCCTGTCATTCAGTGGTTTTGGAAGGTAACACTGGTTCATTCTGATGCTGTGCTTTAACTCCAACACTTGACCACTTTGTTTTAACCAACATTACTTTTTTGAAAAGATCTCAGCCTGTTCTCAAATTGCCTTATCAGTTACAAAGTCCTGATTAAAAGCAGTAAGCCTGTGGGTGCGAGATTCATTGGGAACGGATTCATCAGCTTCCATAACAATATGTTTTATAGGCTGTTTTACTGATGGATGCTGAGAAACGTATCCGGCTTTTGCAATTTGTAACTGGGACATCACGAGTGCCTATGAATGGATTTGCTGAACTTTATGGTGAGTTATTGTGAAAGTGATTTTAACGATCTCTAATTTTTTGCATGGGATATCTTGAATATCGCACTCTTTTAAACAATGCTGCCATATTCTTTCCATCCTAAATACAATTATATGAAAATATTTCTTTACTAATCACGTGTATAGACCACCATAATCCTTAAGGATTCTCAGTGGTTCACAGGACAAAATACACAATAAAAGTACACAATTAAAAGATCCACAGACCAATTAATAAAAAGAATACAAATTAAATTACAAAGCCAATCTATAACCCAACTAAGATGGTACCACAGCCCAAAAGCCTCCAGAAGAAGTTCTGTTTTGAACTGCTTCTGGAAAGCTATCAAGATGGGAATCAGATGTCCGCTGGGGGCCGTTCCAGCCAAAAAGCAACTTCATGAAACCTTCACCCCACCCTCCTAAATTGAGGGACCATTAGCAGCTTTTCTCACATAGATTGAATCAGCCAGGTTGATTTGATGCCAAGCTATGTAGGGCTTTACAAGTTAGCATCAGCACTTTCAATTGAACCCAGAAGCATATTGGTAACCAGGGTAGGGTTGAAGCCTGTGCAGCCACAGGTGAATGCCAGTTAGTACCTGTGCTGCCACAGGTGAATGCCAGTTAGTACCCAGGCTGCTGCACTTTGAATCAGCTGCAGCTTCTGAATGGTTTTTAAAGGCAGCCCCATGTACAGCAGGGTGTAGCAGTCTAAATGGTGGTGACAGGGGCATGAGTCACTATAGGAAGGTCCTCCTATCCAGGTAGGATCTGAAGCTGGCACACCCATCAACGCTGGGTGAAGGCCCCCAGCCATGGCCTCCACCTGCTGTTCTAGCAGAAGCTGCAAATCTAAGAGAAACCACCACACACACACCCTAGGTCACTAACACAGGAATGAAATCAATAAGCAAAAGTGTAGTGCTTTGGATTTGAAGGGAAAAAGGTGCTTCAGAGAATGTAGAAGTGGGAATGTAACACCCATCCCCAACTCATTAAAGGAGTTGCATCTTTTTCCTAGCATTGCATCGCAACAGCAATCCAATATCAGGAAAAGATGCTTTTGGGTTGAAGTTGCAGGTAGATGCTTCAAGCATCCACACTCCACCTTTTCCCCTCCAAAACCAAAGCCACACACAGCCCCAATCCTGTGTTATTTTTCCCTTACTTAATTTAATGTAATTTTTTCGATTTGATATGGCTACCCACTCCAGGAGACTCTGGGCAGTTTACAAAATCTGCACACAAAAAAACCAAGTATAACCATTTATAAAGTTAAAACCCACATTAACAGGCAGCCCGAACTACAACAACTAGAATTACAGACAGTACAAAAATAGGATGGAGGACCACCAGTAGACAACAACCACTTTACTCCCAGGCCTGAGGACACAACCAGGCCTTAAGGGCTTTCTGTAACCCAGGAGAGAGGGCACTGTTGGTGCCTCGGTGGGGATGCTCTTCCAGAATGCAAGGGCTATGACAGAGAAGGCAGACTTCCTCAATCCCACATGATGGATGGGACCTAGAGCACACCCACTTTGCCTGAACATACTGGGCAGGTAGAAACAATTGGAGATAGGTGGTTCCTCAGATAACCAGGCCCTGTGCCATGAAGGGCCTTATGGGTGGCGACCAGTACCTTGAATTGCACCCAGAAGCTTACTGGCAACCAATGCACCTTGTGTAGCAGCAGTAACACATGGGCAAACCAGGAAGTACCCATTACTGCTTGCACCACTGCGTATGTTTGGTAGCATATTTGCTTTGGAGCCACCCTGGTGCTAAGGTTTAACAATTAATTGGAGAAATAAGGAAGAGAACTCTGTGAAAGTTATAAAGCAACGTTACAGTATCAAATTATTATTACTGTTTCTAGTAAGAGTACTTCCTCCTACTTGCCAAAATTCCAGATAATGAACTTTCCAGCTTTGTTATCAAATCCTTTTTTCAATGGAAATTGCTAAAGATTGGAATTTAGGCATTCAGCATACAAAGAATTTTGCTTTAAATGCGCTGAATGTCTACAGAGCCAGATGGATGGATGGATGCTCATTCATTCATTTGTTCATTTGTTCTCAACCCATAACACACAGTATGGCTTGATCATGGTATAGATAGGATGAATCTTTCAGAAGCATCTTGGCCATGTGGTGTTTTCTTCTACTTTAAATGCTACTGACTCAAAAGTTTTAGGTTCAGTTCACTCTTGGGCATATTCACAATCTTGTTCCAAGCATCCTGATCCTTTCGACCTAGTTAATTCTTCTGGCTTCCTCATCACTGTTCAACTCATTAATAGGGAAAGTATTTTATTCACTCCTAGCAGACACATTCTTAGACATATTTGAGTGTTAGATACATTTCCAGGTGGAGCCACTCTTCCTTAGGGATCTAAGCTAAGTTAGAATAACCTTCCCCAACCTCTCCCCTCTAGGCATATTGGAACTGCTAAAACTCCTGCTAACTTGGTTGGAAAGCAGAGCTGAAGTCAAAGAGGTAGACAAGCTGCAGTGGTTACAAATCTGATCTTATGACCATCTGATCCATTTCTGTGCTTCTCTTGAACCAGGTTCAAATGGTCCTCAGCTGTTTACAATAGAGCAATGGGGAAGCCCTGATAAGTTACCCAGAGCTCACACATGGTGAGTAATAAAACATCAAGCATGATATTTGCAGTAATTAAATTTGACATTTTTCTAGAAATCTCCAAGGAATGTACTTTCAGCTGAGTATGATGAGAGTTTTTCCCAATGTAAACCTTCCACATTAACTTTCATATATTAGATGGGTGTATTTATAGATGCCAAAAGAAGTGATTAAAATGTTCTTGCTCTTAACGCTGTTGTAAAATCTGTATTCAGCTTGAATTAGGCTTGCCAAGATTGATTTGAAATAGCAAGTTGTATCATAAGAGAACAGCATGTGCCACTGTAAATGTCTATCTGAGGAATTCCTTATATATTCGTGGCAGAACAAACTAGGCACACTGAAAAATCCTGATGTTGTTTGTACATCTACTTTTGAAATCTGTCTGAATAAAGCTTCTTTCCACTGTATAAAACCCTATCTTGTGGGGTAAAAGATCTTGGGCAACAAAGATCTAAAATATTTCTGTGAGTCAGTTTCTACTGTTTCTTAATGATATGTGGTTTTCTGCAGATTGGATTGGAATTTGCAGTTTAATCGATCAAAATGTAGTTCAAAAATGCTCTGCGTATCCTGATCCACTTCCATTGAGGAATGGAGCACTAGAGAGTCTACATTTACCCCAACTGCATCTATAAATCCCCCCTTGCTATTTTTTTTAATTATTCTGAAGGCAGCAATAAAGGATCTCATTTTCATACTACTGAAATTCCTTAAAAGGATCTGTGGGGATTGGTGATCTTTTTTGCCTCTTCTTTTTATCTATACGAATTTTTCCCCCAGCTGGCCAGTCTTGAAATGGAAGGGGAGACAACAGCATAGTACTCTGAGCTCCAAAAGATCAATTGTTAAAGAATCCCTCCTTATGGTTCTTTCACCTTACGAATGTATATCGGGCAATGTATAGTCTGGGCAATCCCCCTTTTTAATATATCGTGGGTACTTATGTAAGGGAACCTGATCATCTCTCACATGCCAGTCCTGAAGCTTTCAAGCTGCAAGTTTCCAGACAACCCTTATGTCATATTTCCAGGCTAATTTGTGAAAGGGAGAAATATTTGTTAATGTTAATCCTAAGACGGTCTACCAAAACTCTTGAAAATAAAAATGCTTAGAGAAAGAAGTCAAGTTTGATAAGAGCTTTAAGCATTTCTCAGTGCACTGCCTTAAAAGTAGGATCAAATAAGTACCCTTGCCTTTCCTTCATTATAAAAAAATGAATAAATTGAGGGAAAAAGGAAGGTGGGGAGAAAGATCTGAGAGAGCAGAGATCTACTTCTTCCCTGGAAAATTGGCGTGGGGTGCAGGGGGAGAGGGAGAAAACTTTGTGGGAAACATGTGAATGAAAAATACATAGACTGAAGACATCTCATTGTAAGAGGCTGCAGCTGCTGAGATCTTGTTGAGCTACATATTGAAGAAAGTGTATTTTTCAGCAGGTCCACTGAGATATTTTCATGCGTAGATGAAATTATCTGAAAGGTGTCTCCAAGTCAAGAAAACTTGTCTTTCTTCCCCCCCAGCCTCCCCACCCCAGTATTGAAGTATGTGCCCTTCAAGGAAACAAAGGATATTTCAGAAGCAATTCTCCTTAGGCACAGACTGCTCCTTGCCTTTTGAAATACCTAGTAAGGATAGCCTCATGGCAGCCAGCTGCTCAAGCATTTCTGCTTCTGTTGCTGCCATGAGGCTAATCAGCTGCAGAACATAGCTAGTTTGCACCTGCAGTGACATTCTGCAGGGATGAAAGGTGCCATCCTTAAAATTTGGAATACAACTCCCAGAAATCCTCTCCATTGGACTTGCAGTTAGGGATAATGGATATTGAAGTTCAGGAGATCCAGAGAGCAACTCGTTGTCTACCCATGGCACAGTGATTTGGGAGGAAAGGAGTTTTTATTAAACTTAAATTGGAAAGATGGTTACTTTTCATTGTTCCAGAAATCTAGGATGATTTCCAGAAACCTTGGGTGTAGGTCCCATAGTTGCATCAAAGTGTACTTTTTAATATAACTGGGTCATGGTGGTATTATTAAATAAATGAGGACTAATATTAATTCTATTTAAGCTAGATTTAAATGAAAATTCAATTTTTGCCTTTAACGCATTTCTTCTAGCTTTGTCTAGCACGCTGCTAACATGGGCAAATACAGTTCTAGTATCTAGCAATGTATCTAGCAGTGGCTTTATAGGAGCAGAAAGTGTCTTCCTGTGCTGGTTGAAAAGTTACATCTCAGGGTTGGGAGATATTTCTGGATAGACTGGGAAATGGCATAGAGCGAGAGGGCCAGCGGCAAAAAAAGGGGGATTTAATGGGGAAAAATTCAAAGCCACCATTGGCTACCACTGTGGCATGTCACCCACAGAAGTCCACCCAAGGAATCTAATCAAGCTGTGAGAGCTTAACCCTTTTTCTTCCATTTCAGTTCCTTACAAGTCCACATATGGACTCAGATTTAGTCTGTCAATTGGCCAGAAGTAATACTGCAAACCTTAGGTTTTCATGTTTTTCAGCCTCTGAGCTCACAGTCATACACATCTCCCCTACACTGCAGAATCCAAACTGACCAGGTCCTGCCTCAAGGTCCTGCTAGGAATTTTGCTCCTTGGTCACCTCTCAGACAGGTTCCTTTCCAAAACAACAACAACAACAACAAACAATTAAGGTGAAATTGCCCAGAAACGCAATGAGTCCCTTCACACTCTGAAAAACAGATACTGATCTGAAATGAATGCAAACCTGCCTTTGCTCCTTTTCCCCCCACCCCTTCCATTGCAGCTTTAATCGCCTTGACTTACCTCCGTATGAATCCTTTGAAGAACTGCGAGAGAAGCTCCTTATGGCCGTTGAAAATGCTCAAGGATTTGAAGGAGTGGATTAAGTTGGTGGCTGCTCCTGCTTATTATGATTGTTATTATGATTGTTATATTATTATTATTAAAACAAAGATTCGGTTCTCGGAGCAAGTTCTGGAAGCACTTTTTGATTTGCCAGGCAGACCTTTGCAGGAGATGGAGCAGAACAATTGCACCGTGGATGGTTCATGGAGCAAGGAGCTTCTGTCCAGTGCCGATGTCTAAATCCAGCAATGGGAAATAACTTTCTTTCACTTGTGGATAGCATTTCTGAAATTTCCACAACAAATTTACCAACTGGTTGATGTATTCTCTAATGACATTTCAGCAGGACTTGTCTATTTATGTTGTGCCTCTGTAGGCAAAAGCCCTTAATAAATGTTTTACATACTTTCTAATGGCAATGAATGGAATTAATCATTTTACAGGTATAGTATTACAGTTCACGTTTACTTTGGAACAATGATTTTCAAGTTTTATTTCCCTGCAATTAAAAAACAATAATGTACTGGAAGAATGAACTCACTTTGTTTCCTCTTAATTTGTCTAGACTGTATGCCAGAAGCATTCTGTTCCCCCCAAATATGCTTTTTGTTTTTAGCATCATGCACCTCTGGTCTTTTAGAATTAGTAATTTTTTTGTAAGGTATTTTCTGCAATTGGAAATAATACCCCAAAGTTCCCAATGCCTTTTTAGATGTGTGCATTGCGGTTTCCAGAGAGCAAGGAAAGCAAAATTTGTGATGGGGTGGAGACAATATTTCTACAAATCATCAGAATATTTACAGGAAGATCATAACATATTCCAGCATGCCAAATTTCTCCTCCAATAAGGAAATTCCCTCCCTATTTCTTAATAGTATTTATATGTATTATAGCATTTTTGGTGATGGGTTTGGGCACTGTTGTCATGGGGGGGGTGGGGAAATGTCTGATTGTTTGTTGTATAGTGACTGTTTTACTAATTCTCTCCTCTTGCAAAGTGGAGGCATTTTGAATGAATCCTGATCTTGCTTGATTTCGAGGCTGTAAAAAGTACTTTTCTGTTTGTATGCATTTGTTAGTATCTAAATGAGAAGGATTTTCCCCCTTTATTTTTGATTGCACCAATTCTAGAAGCACTTTATGTACCACATGGAGATCTTTTTTTTTTAATCATAAATATTAATGTGATAGTATGCCTTCTCCTTGCCCATGTCATTTTGGTGCAATATCTTTCAGTTGTGAAACCTGGCAATGGCTGACAAAGTACAGAAAAAGCTAGAGAGAGCTGAACTTAGAGATAATAGTTGTATTTTGTGGTGTTGGGCTCCACCCCCACCAAAATTTATTTAATAAATGCAGTTATCTAGCCACTTTTATAACGTATGACATGTTGCATGAATAAATGATAATGCTTGTCTTGTAAATGTTATGTAATAGTTTAAGAGGGAAAGAACAAACAGTTTCTCTAATCCACTGGAAGAGGACTCATCACAGAACATATTTGATAAATCACAAAGCTGATTCAGGGCGGCTTTGCTTGTCTTTGCCCTCAAATCTAAAATCAGCCAATGGGTAACAATTCAACGAAGGCTGCTGACTTAAGTAGACTACTAGGGTGATGCTAGACAGTCTGCAAACATCTCCCTTGACACCCAAGTTTTGGTTTTTCTAAATATGGCTTTTAATAAAAAAATAGATTAATGGACATGTTGGCATTCAGCTAAGCAAAGGACCAGTCTTTGACATTGCTCTCTGCCCCCAACGATATAACGGGTCACCATATAGGCTTCACAGTCATTCTTATAAAATAAGAACTGCTGGGTAGATACACTGTGACTTATCTGTGGGTTGAGAGGGAGGTACACTTAAAGAAAGCAAGGAGTTGCAGAAAGCATCTTCAAAGGCAAAACAAGTTGGAGGAAAATTATATCCTCCATGGCAGCCATTTTGTTAAAGCACAGACCTGCCCTGTGGAAACTATTTTGTGAGTACCCACCTTCAGCACCATCTGAAAATTAGAAATGTACTCACTACCTAAAATGTATTGTTTGCTGAACATAATGCCATTGAGTAATTACATGTAGGTATTTCCACAAAACAAGGTTCTTATTGGTGTTTCCCCTTTTCCTTCCCTCTTGATTTGTTTTCTGTCTCTAAAGTGTTCGTACAACCCAATTTAGATTAGAAGGACCTTCTGGCTCAAAGCTGAAGACAAGCTAATTAATTGGATTTCTTTTAAGCTCTGTATACCTTTCAGATGTTGTCATGCTGTAGATGCAAGACTAACTGATTTTACTGGATATCCATGGTAGAATACAGCATCTTTTTCCTTCCTGTTCTTTCAACTTACCTGGACATTTTGAAAATATTTAATGACAGTCTACTCTGGCTCTGTATTCATTCAGCCCACCTTCATTTCTCAATATATGGTTCTCCCACCTGTGCTGACAATATATTCTGGCACATGCTCTCAGAAATAAGACCCATGGAGTTCAGCTGGGCTTAGTCCCAGGTAAATGGCTACAACAGGTTTCCAAGAAGGTGTCTTCCAGATTGGGACTACAACTCCCAGAACTCTGAGGCAGCATGGTCAGCCAGATCAGAAAGGCTGAAATATAGGATTATTGACTAAAAAACTTAGTGAAAATGGAGATGAGAAAAAAGGATGTCACAGTAGTTTGTGAGGATTAAAACAACATTTCTGACTATTGTTTAAGTAGAAGGATGGGATAAAACATTTTAAAGAAGTAATAATTAAAAATAAATAGGATAGTAGTGTGCTATTAAAGACTGCCATGGTGTCCTGGCTGGATGGAAAGCCGTTTCTTTGCCCTGCCCTGACAATGTGAAAGTTATTCTGGTGTTAGTTTTTCAATGAGAGGCTTTATAAAAAAGGCTAGTCACCTTACACAGACTTAACAGGACCAATTTTGTAACATGGAAAAAGGGTCAGTAAATGTTTAGTAAGGTAGTGGAAAGCTCAGATGAGTGTATTCTTTGAAAAAAACAACCCAATTCACTGGGGGGGAAAAGTTGAGCAATCACATTGCCAATTGGGTCAAATCTTGCTTACGTATTTCTTCCCTCTTATCCTCATCTGCCACAGTTCTGACAGCCCGGTTCCTTATAGGTTGTTTCGAAGGCAGCAGACAGGATCAAAGAAGCATGCTGAATAAGGTCTAAATCTCTTGTATTTATTGACAGCCTCAAAAACACAATGGAGGACAAGGAGGGTGGAAAGAAGGGCCAGGCAGAAAACTACTATGGACATTTATTGTGAAATAAGACAAATACGGAGTTGCATAACCTGAGAAGTCCAGAAACTCTTAACAATTGTAATTTTTAATGGCACAGAAGAGGGGAAGTATTAAATGCAATTACTCCCTCATGTAAAGGTATTAACTGCTTCAAATATAAATGCCAGTGAAATGAATTCAAGTCAGTTTTTGTTTGGACCTCACCCACTTTTTCTGGGAGTATAAACCTTCAGCACAGTGTTTCTCAACCTTGGCAACTTTAAGATGTGTGGACTTCAACTCCCAGAATTCCCCAGCCAGGCTGGCCAGGGAATTCTGGGAGTTGAAAGTCCACATGTCTTAAAGTTGCCAAGGTTGAGAAATACTGCTTCTGCACATTGTTAAAAGTCTATTATGGACCTTGAGCCTGAAATGGTACACATTTTTTGCTTTGGGAGTCTATGCATTGCTTCTGGAAATACAGGTAGATAAGCTCTCCCATGTTGGGATATTGTATTCCCAAATTCTGGATTCTTCAGGTAGAGATTTATTTGTCAAATTTATATAGCTGCCCACCTCATAAAAAGTGACTCTGGGCAGCATGCAACAATTAATTAAAACAATAAATATATATAAATAGTCATTATTAAAATATAAAAACCACAAAGTACAAGAGAGAGTCAAAGTTAACCATAGAGCCATCTCAGGGTTTAACTGGTCCTCTGGGACCCCCAGGCTGATGACAAAGCCAGATCTTGAGGGACTTCGGGAACATTAACTGATGAAGCTAATCTCACTTCATGGGGGGAGAACGTTCCATAAGGCAGGCGCCACGGCAGAGGCGGCCTGCCTCCTGGGACCTGCCAAGTGTAGTTGCCTAGCAGATGGGCAGGATGCCTTATCTGCCAGATCTGATGGGACACGCAGATATAATCGGAGAGGCGGTCCCTCAGATAATCCGGCCCCATGCATGAAGGGCTTTAAAATTCAAAAACAACACCTTGAATTGGACCCAGAAGCAAACTGGCAAGCAACACAGTTCTTGGAGCAGAGGTGTAACACGCTGTTCTAGAAGCATGCATAACTGCCCATGCCACTGCATTCTGCACCAGCTGAAGCTTCCAGATATTCTTCAAGGGCAGCCCCATGTAGAGCACATGACAATCAGGAGGTGACTAGGGCGTGAGTGACTGAGCAGAGCCCCTGATCTAGGAATAGGTGCAACAGGGGCTCAGCACAAAGCTATGCACAGGCCCTCCTGGCCACAACTGCCTCCTGCTCTTTCAGCAGGAGTTGTGAGTCCAGGAGGACCTCCAGATTGCACACAGGGTCTGTTTGGGGTAGTGCAACCCCATCCAGCACCAAAGGTGGCATAGCCCTAGACCCAGCAGGCTCCAATACCCAAAGCCACTCAGTCTTGCCAGAGTTCAGCTGAAACCTGTTGTTCCCCATCCAGACCCTCACAGCCTCCAGGCACCAGGATAGACATTTACGGCATCACTTAGTTCACCAGGGGCAAAGATACATAATTGAGCATCATCAGTGTACTGATGATACCTCACCCCACAGTGATGGATGAACTCACCCAGCAGCCTCATGTAGATGTTGAATAGAAGAGGAAAGAGCACCGAACCCTGAGGCACTCCACATAGTAGGGGCCGAGGGTGGAACCTGTCCTCCCCAATCACCACCGAATAGAATCAACCCTGGAGAAACACCATGCACCAACCTCCAATCCTCTGACCTGATCCAGAAGGATACTATGGTTGATGGTATCGAAAGCTGCCACAAGGTCAAGTAGGGCAAGGATGGATGCACAACCTCCATCTTGCCCTTACCAGAGGACATCCAAAAGCATAACCAATGCCATTTCAATCCCATATTTGGCTCTGAATCCCAACTGAAAGAGATCCAGATAATTCACTTCTTCCAAGGTCCTCTGAAGCTGCTGTGCAACCACCTTTTTAACCACCTTCCCCCAAAAGGTGAGGTTAGATACTGGACAAAACTTGTCCAGTATAGGGTCCAGCAATGGCTTCTTGAGGAGGGGGATAACCAAGGTAAAGGAACTTAAGATGTAAAGGAACAACCCCCTCACTCAAAGAAGAATTAACCACTGCTAGCACCCATGTACACAATACTCCCTGGGCCATTTTATTAAGCCAGGAGGGCCATGGATCTAAAGAGCAGGTAGACACAGTCCTAAGGACCTGTCCACTCACTCAGGCCCAACAGGTTCAAACCATTCCCAGATAACTGGGCAAGACTTCTCCCCAGGCATCTCCTCCAGACCTGCAACAAGGCCAGCGTCCAATTCTGAGCGAACCTGAATGACTTGTCTGACAGATGCTGAACAAATTCCTCCCCACATCCCTGCAAGAGGTTCTTCAAGCCCCTTCCCCATCCAAGAGGCTTGTGTAACCCAAAACAGGACCATGGGACAGCTATCTGTGGACACAATAAGAGTGGAGAAGTACTAATGCTTCATCATCCTTACCACCACAAGGTAGGCCTTAATACTGGCTCTAATTCTTGTTTGGTCAAGTTCATCCCTGGTTGAGTGCCAGCAACGCTCTAAATGTCTCTTCTCCCATTTCATCTCCCGCAACTCCTCTGTAAACCATGGAGAGTGTCAGGATCCCTGAGAAGGGAGAGGTTGCATTGGCATGATCTGATCCAAAGCCTCATCTGCCCACTTATTCCAAGGCTTCAGATGGACTATGCAGCAACCAGCAGGAACAGCCTCCAGCTCCCTCTGAAACCCATCTGGGTCCATCAATCTGGGACGGACTAATCTAATGTGTCTAGCCTCCATGCAGTGGATAGTGATGCTAGAGAACCCCAAGGTAATCAGGGCGTGAATTGTCCATGACAAGGGAGACACCAAGAACTCCCCCAATTTCAGATCACATAGCCACTGCTCTGACAGGAGCACCAGATCCTGTGTGTGAATACTGTCCTGTGTCAGGCTCTGGATGATCTGGGATAGGCCCTTAGCTGTCATAGTGGCCATGAACTCCAGAGCCACCTCAGTCTCCACTCCTAGAGAAGACAGATTGAAGTCCCCCAAGACCATAAGTCTGGGGAACTCCACTGCCAGCCCATAAATGGTGTCAAGGAGCTCAAGCAGAGAGGCTGGTACAGCAGCAACAGTCCCAACTGATCCTAGAGCTCAGTTTAAGGAATAGGGTCTCACATCCGGTGACCTGTGGTGCAGAGCCCCTGAAATCCGTAAGAGGTCTGTAGCCTAAGGAATGGGGCAATGATTGGCCCCATCGACAAAAAGAGTTGCTCTGTGTATGTCAGGACTGGACCAAGAACGACACTGAGTCAATGTATTCTGCACTCGAGTTCTTTATTGTTCTCACCGTATAGACAGAATCTTGCCTGACTAAAGCTATCCTAACTAACCTATGGGAAAATAACCTAGGACAGTCTGGGGCGGGGCTACCCTGTGTCTCTCTGACCCCCTTGCCAAGTCTCTGTAGACTGCAAGTCCTCTTATCAGCTTGGAACGTGTTCCCTCCTTCCTGGGAATCAAGGGCAGCAGCGTGGAATTCCACCACATCACCCCCTCCTTCAGGAACACATTCCATCTGTGTGTGTCTGTCTGTCTGTGTAGACATAAAGCTATATTTCAGCTCAGCTCTGAGTTAGGGTCTGAAATTAATGGAGAACATTGTTGGGGGGTGGAGGAGCAGAATGGAAGTAATTGCCCAAAGGAAAAAACTCATTGAAACAGAAATCTTGACTTGCCTTTGGCTTGATGAGGCCTGGCATAGGACTTCAGATGAACAAATCTTTGCTTTGGTCTTGCTTTAGCAATAGGCAAGATGGCTGAGGGTGGCAATAATGCCATGTTGGAGAAGACTATCTTGGTTGTTCAACTCTGGAGTCACAAAATTGAGTTCTAAAGACTGACCTATTTTTCTGAAATGTCTGAAGTCTTTATATCATACTTTTTGTGAATGTACAAAGATATGAAGTAGCATCTCCACTCTATGGCAGCCCAAATAGACATATTCTCTATAATCTTCCATTAGTTTTGCTCTTTTGTCCCTTTCAGACCATTATTGTGCCTTTATTCTCATACTTACCTGAAAGGAAGAAGACCCTAAATTTAAATGATCCATTCCACAAAAAAGGAAGAGTAGATGTGAATTATAACCCCAGACAAAAGTCCTGTGCAAGGCCCAGCTTCCCTCTTTGTCAACTAGGCTTGCCAACTTCAGCAAAAATAAATTTGTCCCCTGAATAAATATGTGCCCATAACATTTGTGTGTGTGTTTGTGTGACTGTGTGCTCCTGCTAGGAGCCAAAGAAGGGCAGGGCAAGGGCAACAAGATAGATTAATAGTCATTGAATTTATAACTCCTGATCAAATTTAGTTTCCTATAAAATAAGGCACCAGTGATCTCATATCTATATATGAGACTGACCATTCTCTGTTCTTAAACCTTCCTTACAGAAACACACACAAATATTCCTATCCCTTTTTCCAGATGAAACGGCAAACAAAAACACAAAAATACACAACCCCCCCCCCTAAATAGAGGTTGGAGATGGTGTAAAGGCAAAATGTAGCTGCTCTGGGATGAAATGAAAGACAAAGGTGGGGTGAATCTTGATGGAGCTGCCATAATAATTGGACAGGGAAGGAATTCTGAAACGGTTGGATTCACCAAGCAAACAGCCGCTCCAAGTGTCAGTCTTCAAACTCAACTACCCTCAAGCAGTGAGGTGGTGTGCAGTCATTTGCACTTCTAGCTCCTTCTTTTGTTTTCAACATCTTCCTCAAGTCTTTTAAGTCAGTATAGACAACCTTGTTTCTAGTTCACAAATAATTATTTGGGGAAAATTCAGCATCTTAAGTTTGTACACTATTATGCTTTACAGCATTGCTATATTATTCTCTTCCTGATCCATCTTCAGTCATTTGCCTGGAAATTATAGATGTCCTGTATATATAAACAAATTCTGGAATTTTCAGATGTTCATTTCAGATGTTTCTCTGAACAAATTCTGAAACTTTGGCCTGTCAAAGTACACTGATAAGTACAGAAGCAGGCCAGAATTTTGGTTGGCAGGGGAGAACAAACATTCAGCTGAGTTAACTTTGAGCCAATCCAAAAAAATGTTTGTTTTTCCATCTCTTCTGACATTGAGCCATAAGTCCCAATGCACCTTTCTAGCAGGTGGTCTACCATAATTCCTATCCTCCTCCCCAAATGGTATCATTTATTTGCATTTTTGGAAATAAATGTTTAGCATATCTCGGCCCTGAAGGTGCTAATGAGAGGGTATAGAAGTGAATTCCAATCTCTTCATAGCTTAGATTTCTCCCCCACCCATATCTAGCATAGGCTCCTAGTTCAATCACAGGCTTCACCTAAGACAGAAAAGCAGCTACAAGATAGCCCTTTTCCTTCCCAGAAAGCGAACTGCTATTGTGTGAAAAGGAGCCATCTTCACATGTCATGAGAACTCTTTTGGGGATTTGGTAACAACCTGGAATGGCATTGTACTACCAAAGGATAATGTTAGAAAGGCACCTCATGGTGGAAATGGGCCTTAAGAGTGATAGCGTTGGGAAGCAAAACTATCTCCAGGCTTGGAATAACCAGTTAAATAATCTCCGGTGTGCTGTTGTCTCAGTCAGTGGGTCTTCTGTATCTTCTGTATCAGCACTGATACCAGTCACCCTTGGAGCAATCCAGACCCACACTCTATCAGGTACATTGTGGACATTTAAAATAGTAGCTAAAGTTAGGAACGTGGAGACAACTCGGAGTGAGCAAGGCAGCTGCCCCAGAAAACCAGGAACTACTCTTTCCAGGGAATTGTTTTGAAGGCTCTTCTTACAGGTTGTTGCTGTTGTTAGTTGCCGTCGAGTCGTTTACAACTCATGGCGACCCTCTGTATAACAGAACGAAATGCTGTTCGGACTTGCGCCATATGCCTGACTGTTCCAATGTTTGCATCCATTGTTGCGGTAATTGTATCAATCCATCACATTGAAGGTCTTCCTCTTTTCTGCTGGCCCTCGACTTTACCAAACTTGATGTCCTTCCCAAGCAATCGGTCTTTCCTGACGATGTCCCATACTTTCCCAAAGTATGAGAGTCTAAGCCTAGTTATCTTTGCCTCTAGGGAACATTCTGGTTGTATTTCTTCTAAGGTAGTCTTCGATTTACAACCACAATAGGGACCAGAAAATTTGTCATTAAGTGGTGTGCTCGTTAAGCAAGGCATCACATGACAGCACCTGATTTTACGACATTTTTTTGCCTCAGTCATTAAGCAAATAAAGCCGTTTCCCATTGATTTTGCTTGTCAGAAGCCGGCTGGGAAGGTTGCAAATGGCAATCATGTGACCCTGGGGCACTGCACCATTGTAAATACATGCTGGTTGCCAAGCACCCGAATTTTGACCACATGATCGTGGGGACACTGTGACAGTCGTAAGTGTGAGGACTGATCATAAGTCACTTTTCCCAGCACCATCATAACTTTGAACGGTCACTAAATGAATGGTCGTAAGTCAAGGGCTACCTGTATTTCTTTCATCTTGGCTTTTCCCCCTTTTTCTTGTGTCTTAGACCATTGACTGGGCAACTAGTAGAGGATGTTGCTCTGCAAAGTATCTGTGCATTTCTTCATCCTATGCCCTTTCCTCTGCATCCAATATGCAACTGATCTGACTGATATTTGGTTTTGTGTGTTTGTCCTTTCCACTCGTGTGTGGCGCCAGGACTGTCCATCTCCAAAGCTGTAGTTTATTGGCATTCTATCTGCAGATAAGCAAGCCACTTGGAACTGTAACCTGTGAAAGAACAAGATTGGATTTCTTTATCTCTATGCTTTGATGGAAACATGAACAGCCCAGTACTCTTCTCTGTTGTTTTAGTCTCCTACAAGTAACATGAAAACAAGCTAGACCAATAAACGTTTACAGAATAGGGGCAGTTGCTGAGATTAAAATCTCAAGTACTCCTCCCCCCCTCCTTTAAAGATCTTCATTACTCTGGAGTTCTAGAAAGAACACTAAAGTTAAAAATTAAAAGGGAAAATGCATGGGGATGTTGTGGACAAATTCAGTTTTCCAGCATTCTCTCTGTAGCATGGCTGAGGTTGATACAACAAGAGATAAATTCTAGTTTAAATTTCTATACAGAAAGGAGTACTGTATGCATCAGGTATACCTTCTCCTGTCCTGAGTTTTAATTTTTAAATTGATTTTGTTGATCCTATTCAATTCAAAATATAGTATTTATTTATTTATTTCTTATATATTGAGGTAAGTGGAAATTTGGCAAAAACTTTGAAGGCAAGTTGTTACATTTCTGACATCTATTGGTAAATACCTGTTTTGCTATTTAAAAGGGAAGTATAACTACGAAATACCCAACTCTCAAAGTTGAAATGATAGCTAATACAATGTCATGATTTATTATTGTGTCATACAAGGCCCTGAAATCACAAGTAGGCACAGCTTCCAGTATCTCACCAGAAACATCTATTTACCCATATGGGTGATTTTTAAATCACTTTTTATGTTCTTCAGCTACAGTGAGTCAAGTTTCAAATGACAAATTCCCAGTTTTGATCAAGATGTGGTTGTGTTGCTTTCCAGAGAGCCTAAGAACCATCTACCTCTTTCCTCTCAGCAGATATCCTTCTAAAATGCAAAAGTCATAGATGGTAGCACAACAGCCCACTGCTCCATTAAATCTTGTAAACACTAACTAACTAACTAACTAACTAACACTAACACGAACTGCTATCCAGGATTTTAGGCAAGAATTTTATCAACCCTGCCTGCAGGGTTTTATTCTTAATTATAGGATGTCTCTTCAAAGCAACTTATTTAATTGTCTGACCAATTTGTGTGCATGGGTATCCAGGATATGAAACTTTAGAAGAGTAAATGGAATGCAAATATTTCCTCTTAACTGGCCTTTTTCCTCTTGGCAATATTTACATCAATGAATTTAACCACTTTAGAAACGAATCTAGCCTGCCAGTGCTTTAGATGCCAAACGGTTAAGAAAACAGCTCATCTTCTGCAGAAAGTGAATATTTTTGGGACTTGACCTTCTTCCAGAGGTGAAGCTTCCTCCTAAATTTAGAGAATGTCCATAGAAGTTTCATTCTTTTCTACTTTCTAGGACAAAGTTGATTTGAAGACTGCATGATCTCATATAATTAGTAAGCAGTTCTTCCCACTGCTACAAGACTTAATTACTGGTCAAATTTTATTGGGTGCAGCAACTCATTGCAACCAAAAACCTAAGCCTAATTTAGCTATTAAAAAGGAGGCTCTTAAAAAAACACAAGACAATGCTTAAAAACAAAATACAAACCCAGAGAATCTAAACAAATTTAAAAATAAAGTGGATATGCAGTTAATAGAGTTTAAGGTGGTAAGCAAATTCTCCCTAATTCTTGTTGCAATCTACTAGCCAGTTATGTGGGCATAATAGTACTGCAATGGATAGAGAAAGTAGCATGTTTTCTGAATTTATGGTGCCATCAGGTGCTGGTCCTGTCTTGCAGTGTATCCAAATTAGGAGGGGTGATGGCCATACTTGGCAAAAAATTAAGTGGGGGTGGGTGGGTGGTGGGTGGGGGGGAGACTTATTTTAATTGAAAATGTAATTAGGTGAATTTCAATTAAAATTACTTGCTCTGTATTTGAGCATTTCCCAATCTTTCTGTTATATTTAAATTTAAAATATGGTGGCAATTTTGGAAGGATTCCAAGGGCCAGACCCAAACATTTGGGTCAGTAGTGTATCCCTCTTAGGGTAGGTAAGGAATGAAAATATAGGAAAGTCAGATTGCCACCTGAACTTATCCTGATTTATGGTACTGTTGACTAAGAAAACCAGAGGAATTGAGGAAGGATGAACTGATGTGTCAGATGTTTTGTGACCTTCTTTAATATACAGCCTAATAGGCCTAGGAAGGCTTGCAATGCATCCATTCAGATCAGTACATACAGTAGCTTGCCCTGCCAGTGTTGGTGGTGGTGTGGTTTTCTCCTTGGTAGTTCCTTGATTATATAAGTATAATTATATAATTATAAACAAGTATATAAACAGTACATAAACAGGGAGCAAACACCACACTCACTAGCACTGATGATGTTACCTAGTTGGGTAACGAAACATCTGCAAGAGAACAGCCAAGCTCAGAGAGCTCCAAGGACTCCACAGTTCAACCCTGAGCTACAGATACTCTCTTCACTTGTGCAATGTGTCCAGAAGGCCCAAGGCCTAGCTTCAAGACCCACAAGAGGTAATGAATCCCATAGATATAAGTCCTTCTGTTGTTAAACTACACATTCATTGACTGGTCAAGGATATAATTCAGTGCCTTGCCACTGCAGGATTGGAGCAGGGGCAGGTGATGGATGCAGCATGAATGGGACTCATCTCTCTTCCAGCTTTTGCTGATGGAGACAGTTTTGTAAAGCAGGAGTGGCAAATGCTGATTGAATGTGACCCTTCCCAAGCCAGTTTGAGCCTGTGGCTGAATTTTGAAAAAGGAATCCACCGTTATTTAGAGGAAAAACACTACTAGTACACTTGAATGTGCAGTTTGTATTCATTTGCTTCAATTATATAAACATTGGGAAAAAAGGCTAAACAAAATCACTTGGCTGTTCTCTCTTCACATCCATGCACCAAGTCATACATTCGTTTTCACATGTTGCGGTGTCATTTCTTCTTTGAAACTATTCCAGTTTGTAATCCTAAACTGGTCTTTTCTACAGATTTATTTTAATTTCATTTAATTCTTTCAATGCACATAATATCCCAAGCCCAGTCAGTGAAATATTTCTCTTTCTGAAGAAACTCCTGCTCTTGGGATTTAGATGAAACAAGAAAGTAAGAACGGCAATATCTGTCTTTGTTTTAGAATCCACATGAAACCTTTGGACGGTGACCTTGCTGTGTTGAAGTTTTGAAACAATATCTCAGTCTGAAAGAGGATCACTTCCAAACAGTAAACGGTTGCAATCGTTCCAGATAAAATTCGCCACGTGTCCTGACTTTTTGGATTGTACAACTGCTTTTTAAAGGGGAAGCTACCTGAAATAATGCTTTTGCCAAAGTGTTTGTGGTTCCAACAGTCAGATGGTAATACATGTACCTTGAAATCTTTGTCATACAGTGTCTATAAATACTTGTAAGTAAATGAGTGGAATGACACACTTGGGTTTATCCAAAATTGCTGTCCAGTGGGAGAGTAAATTCCTTCTGTCACCTCCGGTTCCTTCTAATCTGTTCTCTAATGTTGAGGAAGATTTTCAAATCAGATCTGGAACCACACAAGTAGCATGTGGAGGAGAGAATAAAAGAAGGTCTTCTGCATAAGCCAAAGTTCACATCCATGATGTTGGATGTAACCTTGTAGATAAGTCCATTTTCATCAATGGAGTCTGTTTAAATATATGGCTATATTGGTACCCCAAAAAGTGAAAATCTCTTTAATTGAAGATCATAATCTTTTTCCATTTTATTTTCTTACAAGAAATGGTTGCCTTTTGTTTTCCTAATGGCAAAAGGTCAATATGACAAAATGAAGCATTGTACTAAAATGATCCAGTCTGTTAAAAAGTTTAATAAAGTGTTATGGAATTTGACACAGTTTGTACTTTAAGTGATGTGGTCTGTTTCTTTTTTCTTTTTCATTTTTTTTCATTTAATATTTTTATTTCTTCTAACAAAACAATCTTTAATCTTACCAAAAAAAGAAAAAGAAACTTAAAAAAATTAAAGATACAAATTAAAGATACAAACTAAGAAGGAAAAAAATCTTATATTTTATACTTATCAATAGTCACTAGTTTACCAATGAATTCACTACTATAATATAAGGAATACAAGATATTATTGTAATCTTTCGACTGTTTCTTTTTAAGGTTATTTTTTAATTTCAAGTGCTTCTCTTCCATATATTTTTTTCTATTTTTCATTTTTAAAATCACAGTTTGTCATGTTCATCGTTCCAATGGTTTGCATACATCGTAACGTTTCGCATGTCATGTTTCTGATGCGTGTCTATCGCCTGCGGGGTGGGGAATTCCAGCCCTGCCAGGTTGTTATTTTTACGTTACCCTGAAGGAATGTGTGTTTGGGTTATGACATGTTTTCAAGGTTACTTTCCCAGGCCGATGTGTGACGCTTGCCGATGCTGGGAGAGGATGGTTGCGATGTTGGGGTGGGGGCGGGATCGGTTTGGAGGCGAGGGTTTTTAGTTTGTATTTGGCGCGCTTTTGCTTATTCTCAGCTTTCTTCATATTTGCATACTATCCTTTCAATAAATCAGTTTTATTCACTACGCTCTGGTGAGACTGACTTCGTTGGGATAAGGCAATCATTACATAAAGCTGAGAATCATCAAAGAAATCTACCCCGCTAGACCCTAGCCAGGTTACCTGTGACGGGGAGCGCTAGCAATGTCTCTACTACGAGAAGCCGAGTGGATTGAAGAGGAACCGGACACCACGACAGTGCGGGTGGCCCGGAGTGCCCGCGCGGAGAGGGCGGCCCGCCAAGAACAGCTGGGGTTACAACCCGGCGAGCAGGTGGTAACGTCGGAGACGACAGGTACGTCAGGGGCCGAATATAGAATGGGGGACGAGGACGAGGACTCCGCTGTAGGGGACGCCCAAGAAGTCCGGAAACCAGGACCTCCGTTGTCACCTACAGTGGTAGTGGTAACCGGTGCGGCTGAAGAATCGGTCACCCCCGCGCGAATGAAGGTGTTGGAGGAGAAGTTGGAGTCTTTGGCGGTAATGCTAAGGGAACACCGTGGGAAGTCGGGGTCGGCTGAGGGAAGACGAAAGGGCGCTAGGGATCAGAGCGCTAACCCGGAGTCACCACCCCCATCTCCGCAGAGAAGAGGTCGGACTCGGTTCCGACAGTCAACGACAGGGAGGAGGACCCTAGACGTGACTGGAACAGCCAAACGGCTGGAGGTGGCGAGACCCCCCCCCCTTTCCTGTGAAGTTTGACGGCGATCCTACAAAGCTGTCTTTCTTCATTACCAATGCTAATAGCTACATGGAGGATTGGGAGCAGAGCTTCCGCTCTGAGAGGGGGAAAATCAATGCCATTGCAAATAGGCTGAAGGGGAGGGCGGCGGATTGGTACATCCAGCTGTGTCAAGCGGAGGCCCCAGAGCTAGAGGACTTCGAGGAGTTCCTGTGGGCGCTAAAACAACACTTTGAGGACCCTCTGGCACAAGAAAGGGCGAAACGGGCTCTGAAGAACCTGGCCCAAGGGTCGCTTTCAGTGGCAGACTATGCGTTAGAATTCAAAGCACTGGCCGGAAAAGTTGAGGATTGGTCCCAGTCCACACTAGTAGAGCTGTTTAAAGATGGGCTGGAAACTGAGGTCCTTCGGTGGGCTCTGGGGCGTGATGACCCAAAGACTTTGTATGGGTGGATTCAACTAGCGGGCAGCGCTGAAAACGCCCTGGAAACCTTCGCCCATCGTAAGGTAGTGAAGCAAGGCAAAACCATCAAAAGCGCCCGCGCTCCGATCTCTTCAGATCGACCCAGCCAGCGTGCGTGGGAAGAGGAGAGGGAGCGTCGCTTTGCTAAAGGGCAATGTCTGCGCTGCGGGAAGGAAGGCCACCGGGCGGCGGCGTGCCCAAAAAGATGAGCTGAGGATCGCCCAGCTAAATCAGCTGGGAAATCGCCATCCCTACCAAGGAAGATGAAAGCTGCCCTGGCTGAGGTGGAACCTGACGGCAGCCCCTTCTTTGGAGAGGAGAGTGGACAGGAGACCGATGAGCCGGCGGGAAACGCCAGCCACCTGCTTTGAAGGGCGCCGTGGGGCAGGTGGAAGAAGAGGAAGTTGGGCACAACCATGTTTCGGTGAGTGGGGATTTCCCGACCCTGACCGTTAGAGTGAAGTTGGGGTCCAGCACCCGAACCATAGAACTGTGGGCCATGATTGATTCGGGGTGTTCACGGTCCTTGATGCACCCCGACGTGGTTACTGCATTGGGGTTACCCAGGTTCCCTTTAAAGCGGCCGATGATCTTTACCCAGTTGGACAGGACAATGGCAGGGGGGAAACCAGTTACCCACTCTACCGGGATGGTTGCTTTGCAAATGGGCAGCCATTGGGAAAAATTACCGTTTATTGTAGCACCGGTAGGGGGACCTTTGGTCATCTTGGGGATGCCCTGGTTTGTACGGCAAAACCCCTCCATTAACTGGGTGCATCGAACGGTGACGTTCGCAGATGGATTTTATAAAGCCCCTGCGAAAGACCAACTAGACGACAACGAGGTGGGACGGGCAGCAACCACTTCTCTGCAAGTCCTTGAGCCGTTGGAAGGGCTGCCGGAGCATTACCAGGACTTTGCAGATGTGTTTGGCAAAAAAGAGGTGGACCGGCCGCTGCCTCATCGCAGAACTGACTGTGCCATAGAATTTGTTCCTAATGTAAAATTGCCTAGTCCAAAAATTTATTCCATGACCCAGAAGGAGCTGGCAACACTATGAGAGTTCATTGACAAAAATCTAGCTAGGGGTTTCATTGAACTGGCCAGCTCGCCAGTGGGCGCACCTGTACTGTTTCGACCAAAGAAGGATGGCACTTTGAGACTGTGTACAGAATTCCGGGGGCTCAATGCAGTATCGATATTAAATAAATATCCTTTGCCCCTGATAAAGGACATGCTAACACATCTGGCAAAGGAGAAAATATTCTCTAAACTGGACTAGAGGGAGGCATATTTCCGTATTCGCATACGGGATGGGGATGAATGGAAAACTGCATTTAATTGTCCTTTGGGTGCTTTTCAATATAAAGTACTACCATTTGGGCTGGCAGGGGCGCCAGGGGTTTTTATGCAACTTATCAATGAGGTCTTGCATGACCACCTATTTAAAGGGGTATTGGTATATTTAGATGATGTTTTAATATACACTGAAACGATGGAGGAACATGTATATCTAGTCAGACAAGTTCTGAGCAAACTGAGAAAGGCAGAATTGTATGCTAAACTATCAAAATGTGCATTTCATAAGTCGCAAATTGATTACTTGGGCTATAGGATTTCTGATAAGGGAATTGAAATGGATTCCGCTAAAATTGAAGCCATTTTGGCATGGGAGCCGCCACGCATGCGTAAGCAGCTCCAAAGTCTCCTTGGATTCGCGAATTTTTATCGGCCCTTCATCCAGGGGTTCGCGGAAATTGCGCTACCCCTCACTGAGTTACTCAAAACTAAAGGTTTGGGGGACACACGGAGGGTGAGAAATCCAGGAGCGCTGCTGAAATGGACACCCGCATGCCAGAGGGCGTTTCAGACCCTTAAACAGCTATTTACGTCCGAACCCATTCTGCAGCATCCTGATCCTGACAAACCATTTGTGGTACAGGTGGACGCTTCTGATTTCTCAATTGGAGCTCTGTTAATGCAAAGGGACAACCTCGAACAGTTAAAGCCATGTGCTTACCTCTCCCGTAAATTTTCAGAGACGGAGAGGAGATGGCACGTTTGGGAGAAAGAGGCTTTTGCTGTCAAAGCTGCTTTGGAAAGCTGGCGTCACTTATTGGAGGGGGCTACCCACCCGTTCGAAGTTTGGACTGATCATAAAAACCTGGAGGCACTGACAGCCTCTCGTAAACTGAGCCCAAAACAAATTAGGTGGGCTCAATTCTTTAGTCGTTTTGACTTTAAACTGAAATTTATACCTGGAAAAACCAACTTCCTGGCTGATGCACTTTCGCGCCAGCCTCAGGATGCCAGTACGGTGCCAGATCTTGTAGGAACTCTCTGGACAGAGCCCCAAATGAGTCTGGCAGCTGTGACTCGCAGCCAAACCCGAGCGCAATGTTCAGACGCTTCAGTTTCACCTCGGTTGCCTCTTCCCTCAGACTTGCAACAACAGTTTCTTTCCGAGTTGAAAACTGACACTTGGTTGCAAGCAAACCTCAACGAAGTTACTTTTAAACAAGCTTTTGCATGGAAGCGTGATCGTCTCTATGTACCTGAGACGTTACGCAAAACCATTCTGTCCCGATCCCATGATGACAGAGTGGCTGGACATTTTGGATTTGGAAAGACCCTTCATCTGGTTAGACGCCAATTCTGGTGGCCAACGCTCCGGTGCGACATCAAAGAATATGTCAATTCCTGCCCAGTATGTGCTGCTTCTAAACGAAAAGTAGGGAAGCCACAGGGCTTATTACAACCAGTGGCTAATCCTTTCCGCCCGTGGGAAGAGATCTCTATGGACTTCATTGTTGATTTACCTCCTAGCCAGAGGAAAACTGTCATTTGGGTGGTGAAAGATTTTTTCTCTAAACAAGCCCATTTCATCCCATGTACCTCCATCCCATCTGCACAACAGTTGGCCCGCCTCTTCATTGTACACGTGTACAAGATTCACGGATGCCCCGCCCGCTTGGTGACGGACAGAGGTACACAATTCACGTCCAAGTTTTGGTGGGAATTTATGAAATTACTGGGTACTAACCAAGCATTTTCCACTGCGTCGCATCCGGAGACTGATGGAAATACGGAGGCGGTCAATTCTACCCTTGAACAATATCTGCGTGCTTTTGTCAATTATCAGCAAGATGATTGGGTCGACCTCCTACCATTTTCAGAAGTTGCCTACAACAATGCTGTTCATCAAAGCACTGGCCAGGTGCCATTCCATACCGTTTTCGGCCGTGACTTTGTCCCGATCCCAGAACTGCCTCAGCCAGCCTCCCCCCCATCTTCACCTGCTGATTGGGCTACACGTCTCACAGCTACCTGGCCAACAATACAACGGGCGCTTGCTGATGCTCAAGCCACTTACAAACGACATGCAGATTCCAAGCGATCCACCTCGCCACTCTTCCAAGTGGGGGATAAGGTGTATCTTTCCACCAAATTTATCAAGTCTACGCAACCGTCAAAAAAGTTGGTACCTAAGTTTATTGGTCCTTTTCCTGTTATTGCTCAAATTAATCCTGTTACTTTTAAACTCGATTTGCCCGCTAATCTTAAATGTTTACACCCTGTCTTTCATTGCAGCCTGCTTAAGCCTTTCCACGAATCAGCCCGCTGGCATCCACAACCTCCACCCCCTGCACCTATCATGATTGATGGTCAACAACACTTTGAAGTCCGAGAAATCCTGGATTCCCGACGATGTCGTTCTGTCTTGCAATATCTGGTTCGCTGGAAACATTACCCTCATCCTGAGTGGGTTGCTGCCCATGATGTTCACTCCCCTATTCTAGTTGCCCATTTCCACGCTGCTTATCCCACTAAGCCTGCTCCGTGAGGTCATTTCTTTGCTTTAAGGGGGGCGGTATGTCATGTTCATCGTTCCAATGGTTTGCATACATCGTAACGTTTCGCATGTCATGTTTCTGATGCGTGTCTATCGCCTGTGGGGTGGGGAATTCCAGCCCTGCCAGGTTGTTATTTTTACGTTACCCTGAAGGAATGTGTGTTTGGGTTATGACATGTTTTCAAGGTTACTTTCCCAGGCCGATGTGTGACGCTTGCCGATGCTGGGAGGGGGTGGTTGCGATGTTAGGGTGGGGGGCGGGATCGGTTTGGAGGTGAGGGTTTTTAGTTTGTATTTGGCACGCTTTTGCTTATTCTCAGCTTTCTTCGTATTTGCATACTATCCTTTCAATAAATCAGTTTTATTCACTACGCTCTGGTGAGACTGACTTCATTGGGATAAGGCAATCATTACACAGTTGTATCACAGACTGCTAGCAAAACACTCTACAGACAAGCAAAACAGATTTCCATCTGAAACAGCAATCAGCATGGGCTGAAAACAAAGCACTAATATCTAATAAAGGAAAAATCATGTTTGCAAGAAATAAATTATCATTGAGTGAAATGTATTTAAACAGAATCATTTCCAGGAGACTAGCCTGTAAAATTTAAATTTAAGTTCCAAGAGACTAGCTAGCCTGCAAAATGTTCAGATGTTTTTATGGGGAAGGGATTATTCAAAAGGATCAATTCTTCTTTTGAACTTCGTATATATATATGGAGGGGCATACTGCCTTACAAATGTACATAAACAAATATGCATATTTGTGATTATAGATGTAATGAACAAAGACCTATGTATGCTATAGGACACTATGATCCACAACTTCCCTTCCCCAAAATTAATCCATAATTTGAGAGATGTCAAGAAATATGGCAAACTTTACTCAGTTTAATTGATGTTAGCCATTAGGTATGACAGCTTTGCTGAACTGGGATGCTTGAAATCTGTCAGTGAGCTGCAACCGTATGCATTTTATTTGCATCATGTTCTATTGAATACAATGTGACATATTGCTAGATAAATCTGAATAGCAAAGAGAAGATTTTCCCCTCTTTTTATGTCAAGGGTCACATTCTTTCAGAAGTAATGTGGGAGGGGGGGTACCCTGGTGGTAGATGGACCTCGCCAAAATCAACACATATCTCCCCCCATTCCAATTTATGCCATCTTTCAATTTTTAGTTTTCCTCCTTGCTCCATGGATGTTGGGGTGGGTTTCTCTTAAGATATGTAGATCTCGACTATTTACTTGTTTTTGAAATCTGCATGTGGGCTGCTGACAGATTGCAGCCAATAATTTGCAGTTTTAACCTTCAATTATGACCTTCAACAGTAACACGCTGGCTGAAAAGAGTGAATTCTAATGCAAGAGACTCTATTCCATTATTTGCCCCATACAGAAGTCTTTAAAGGGCAATGTGGCTGAGGGTTTGCAACATTTAATCAACTAATTGCTTAAGAAACAATAGATTGAGAGAAATTATTTTTCATTTCCAAAGAAGTCACCATATTAGCAGCAAAAAGGCTGACTTAACTGGTGGCACTCTAAAAATGAGCCTATTTACTGTGCTTTAAGCTCTGGTTTATTACAGCATATTCCACCAGGAGCTATGAACAATTTATTGTTCCTAAAGGTTCCACATAAGGTAAATTTTACTATTTAATGAAAAAGTTCACTACCATAACAATCCAATAACATGACAGAATCTACATAAACTGGCTTGTTCCCTTCAGAGAGATTTATTTGCAAACAGTCCATTTGCTTAAGCATAAATCTTTCTTCATTTTTTAACACTGGCAAAAAGTGAAGAGGGTAGAGGCATTTTGAGAAGGCGATAGCTCCTGTGAGGAAATTAAAAAAAAGATAAATAGGTGCCTATAGTGAAAAGGGAGAAGCAGGATAACTGTAATGGTTGTTCAAGACCAGGACAGAGTCTACTGTGGAATGTTAAGGTTGAAAAGAAATGACGGGCCAGTCCCTCTCTCTCAGCCCAAGAGCCAATCAGGCGTGGTATGAGAGTCCTAGTCCCGCCTTAGGCCTGAAAGCCGGCTGGGTGACCTTGGGCCAGTCCCTCTCTCTCAGCCCAAGAGCCAATCAGGCGTGGTATGAGAGTTCTAGTCCCACCTTGGGCATGAAAGCCAGCTGGGTGACCTTGGGCCAGTCCCTCTCTCTCAGCCCAAGAGCCAATCAGGCGTGGTATGAGAGTTCTAGGAATGGGCCACTTCACATCAAATGACCACCAGATCTACTACTGCGGACAAGAGGACCACAGAAGAAATGGAGTAGCCTTCATAATTAATAGTAAAGTGGCTAAAGCAGTGCTTGGATACAACCCAAAAAATGATAGAATGATCTCAATTCGAATTCAGGGCAAGCCATCTAACATCACAGTGATCCAAATATACGCCCCAACCACAAATGCTGAAGAAGCTGAAGTAGAGCTGTTCTATGAGGATCTGCAGCACCTACTGGACAACACGCCTAAAAGAGATGTTATTTTCATCACAGGAGACTGGAATGCTAAGGTGGGCAGTCAAATCACACCTCGAATTACCGGTAAGTATGGCCTGGGAGAACAAAACGAAGCAGGACACAGGCTGATAGAATTTTGCCAAGACAATTCACTCTGCATCACGAACACTCTCTTCCAACAACCTAAGAGACGGCTTTATACATGGACTTCACCAGATGGACAACACCGAAATCAGATTGATTACATCCTTTGCAGCCAAAGGTGGCGGACATCTGTACAGTCGGTAAAAACAAGGCCTGGAGCTGACTGTAGTTCAGATCACGAACTTCTTCTTGCACAATTTAGGATCAGACTAAAGAGATTAGGGAAGACCCACAGATCAGCTAGATATGAGCTCACTAATATTCCTAAGGAATATGCAGTGGAGGTGAAGAATAGATTTAAGGGACTGGACTTAGTAGATAGGGTCCCGGAAGAACTCTGGACAGAAGTTGGCAGCATTGTTCAGGAGGCGGCAACAAAATACATCCCAAAGAAAGAGAAAACCAAGAAGGCAAAATGGCTGTCTGCTGAGACACTAGAAGTAGCCCAAGAAAGAAGGAAAGCAAAAGGCAACAGTGATAGGGGGAGATATGCCCAATTAAATGCAAAATTCCAGAGGTTAGCCAGAAGAGATAAGGAATTATTTTTAAACAAGCAATGCGCGGAAGTGGAAGAAGACAATAGAATAGGAAGGACAAGAGACCTCTTCCAGAAAATTAGAAACATTGGAGGTAAATTCCAGGCAAAAATGGGTATGATCAAAAACAAAGATGGCAAGGACCTAACAGAAGAAGAAGAGATCAAGAAAAGGTGGCAAGAATATACAGAAAACCTGTATAGGAAGGATAACAATATCGGGGATAGCTTTGACAGTGTGGTCGGTGAGCTAGAGCCAGACATCCTGAAGAGTGAGGTTGAGTGGGCCTTAAGAAGCATTGCTAATAACAAGGCAGCAGGAGACGACGGCATCCCAGCTGAACTGTTCAAAATCTTGCAAGATGATGCTGTCAAGGTAATGCATGCTATATGCCAGCAAATTTGGAAAACACAAGAATGGCCATCAGACTGGAAAAAATCAACTTATATCCCCATACCAAAAAAGGGAAACACTAAAGAATGCTCAAACTATCGAACAGTGGCACTCATTTCACATGCCAGTAAGGTAATGCTCAAGATCCTGCAAGGTAGACTTCAGCAGTTCATGGAGCGAGAATTGCCAGACGTACAAGCTGGGTTTAGAAAAGGCAGAGGAACTAGAGACCAAATTGCCAATATCCGCTGGATAATGGAAAAAGCCAGGGAGTTTCAGAAAAACATCTATTTCTGTTTTATCGACTATTCTAAAGCCTTTGACTGTGTGGACCATAACAAATTGTGGCAAGTTCTTAGTGGTATGGGGATACCAAGTCATCTTGTATGCCTCCTGAAGAATCTGTATAACGACCAAGTAGCAACAGTAAGAACAGACCACGGAACAACAGACTGGTTTAAGATTGGGAAAGGAGTATGGCAGGGCTGTATACTCTCACCCTACCTATTCAACTTGTATGCAGAACACATCATGCGACAAGCTGGCCTTGAGGAATCCAAGGCTGGAGTTAAAATCGCTGGAAGAAACATTAACAATCTCAGATATGCAGATGATACCACTTTGATGGCTGAAAGCGAAGAGGAACTGAGAAGCCTTATGATGATGGTGAAAGAAGAAAGTGCAAAAGCTGGCTTGCAAGCTAAACCTCAAAAAAACCAAGATTATGGCAACCAGCTTGATTGATAACTGGCAAATGGAGAAAATGTAGAAGCAGTGAAATCCTTTGTATTTCTAGGTGCGAAGATTACTGCAGATGCTGACTGCGGTCAGGAAATCAGAAGACACTTAATCCTTGGGAGAAGAGCAATGACAAATCTCGATAAAATAGTTAAGAGCAGAGACATCACACTGACGACAAAGGTCCGCATAGTTAAAGCAATGGTGTTCCCCGTAGTAACATATGGCTGTGATAGTTGGAGCATAAGGAAGGCTGAGAGAAGGAAGATCAATGCTTTTGAACTGTGGTGTGGAGGAAAATTCTGAGAGTGCCTTGGACTGCAAGAAGATCCAACCAGTCCATCCTCCAGGAAATAAAGCCAGACTGCTCACTTGAGGGAATGATATTAAAGGCAAAACTGAAATACTTTGGCCACATAATGAGAAGACAGGACACCCTGGAGAAGATCCTGATGCTAGGGAGAGTGGAAGGCAAAAGGAAGAGGGGCCGACCAAGGGCAAGATGGATGGATGATATTCTAGAGGTGACGGACTCGTCCCTGGGGGAGCTGGGGGTGTTGACGACCGACAGGAAGCTCTGGCGTGGGCTGGTCCATGAAGTCACGAAGAGTCGGAAGCGACTAAACGAATAAACAACAACAACAATCCTGCCTTAGGCCTGAAAGCCAGCTGGGTAACCTTGGGCCAGTCCCTCTCTCAGCCCAAGAGCCAATCAGGCGTGGTATGAGAGTCCTAGTCCCGCCTTAGGCCTGAAAGCTGGCTGGGCGACCTTGGGCCAGTCCCTCTCTCTCGGCCCAAGAGCCAATCAGGCGTGGTATGAGAGTCCTAGTCCCGCCTTAGGCCTGAAAGCCGGCTGGGCGATCTTGGGCCAGTCCCTCTCTCTCAGCCCAAGAGCCAATCAGGTGTAATAGGAGAGTTCTAATCCTGCCTTAGGCCTGAAAGCCAGCTGGGTAACCTTGGGCCAGTCCCTCTCTCAGCCCAAGAGCCAATCAGGCGTGGTATGAGAGTCCTAGTCCCACCTTAGGCCTGAAAGCCGGCTGGGCGACCTTGGGCCAGTCCCTCTCTCTCGGCCCAAGAGCCAATCAGGCGTGGTATGAGAGTCCTAGTCCCGCCTTAGGCCTGAAAGCCGGCTGGGCGACCTTGGGCCAGTCCCTCTCTCTCAGCCCAAGAGTCAATCAGGTGTAATAGGAGAGTTCTAATCCTGCCTTAGGCCTGAAAGCCAGCTGGGTAACCTTGGGCCAGTCCCTCTCTCAGCCCAAGAGCCAATCAGGCGTGATATGAGAGTTCTAGTCCCGCCTTAGGCCTGAAAGCTGGCTGGGCGACCTTGGGCCAGTCCCTCTCTCTCGGCCCAAGAGCCAATCAGGCGTGGTATGAGAGTCCTAGTCCCGCCTTAGGCCTGAAAGCCGGCTGGGCGACCTTGGGCCAGTCCCTCTCTCTCAGCCCAAGAGCCAATCAGGTGTAATAGGAGAGTTCTAATCCTGCCTTAGGCCTGAAAGCCAGCTGGGTAACCTTGGGCCAGTCCCTCTCTCAGCCCAAGAGCCAATCAGGCGTGATATGAGAGTTCTAGTCCCGCCTTAGGCCTGAAAGCTGGCTGGGCGACCTTGGGCCAGTCCCTCTCTCTCGGCCCAAGAGCCAATCAGGCGTGGTATGAGAGTCCTAGTCCCGCCTTAGGCCTGAAAGCTGGCTGGGCGACCTTGGGCCAGTCCCTCTCTCTCGGCCCAAGAGCCAATCAGGCGTGGTATGAGAGTCCTAGTCCCGCCTTAGGCCTGAAAGCCGGCTGGGCGACCTTGGGCCAGTCCCTCTCTCTCAGCCCAAGAGCCAATCAGGTGTAATAGGAGAGTTCTAATCCTGCCTTAGGCCTGAAAGCCAGCTGGGTAACCTTGGGCCAGTCCCTCTCTCAGCCCAAGAGCCAATCAGGCGTGATATGAGAGTTCTAGTCCCGCCTTAGGCCTGAAAGCTGGCTGGGCGACCTTGGGCCAGTCCCTCTCTCCCAGCCCAACTCACCTCACAGGTTTGCTGTTGTGGGGAAAGGAGGAGGAGGAAGGAATATTAGGTATGTAACCCCACCTTGAGTTATTTATAAAAATAGAAAAAAGCAGGATAGAAAATAAAGAAATAAAAAAAAAATGGTGACTCCCATTTTCATTTGTTATATGTCAGAGAAAACAAATCTATACAGGCATAGTGGTCTATTCATGGCACACTCCTACAGCACTGGGGAGACTGGTGACTACCTTTTGGCATTTGACCGGCTGCATTGCAAAAGTGTGAAGGGCTGCTACAAAGACCTCAGCAAAGACAGGCCAAACCTTATTTCACTTTAATGTGATGATAATAATATAGCCTTAATTAAAAATAAATTTTCTATTACAGCAACAATGGGTGCACTGTTGGAAGACCTGAAGGCCCGGCTGGGGAGAGCTCATCTGGGAGAAGATCTGTCTATGTGGTTGCTAAGAATTGACACCAACTTGATGGCACATAACCAGATCAAAATTAAATTAATTGAACACTGTGTGTTCTATGTTCAATTATCTTCTCCTTCCCTATATACATGTAATACTTTTTTTCCTCTGTCACATTAAAAACTGAAGTTTGGCAACAAAGTTCACACCAAGGCTTTGGGGAACAGGGCATATGTGATTTAATGTGTTGTGTAGAATGTGTGTTCCCCTATCCTAAATGAAGAGGGAAACCTGATTGCAGGATGTCTGGAATGGAGGTCAAAAAAGTCAAGATAGTGTCTGTGATTGTGCAATTGAAACCCCATACCTTTTTACAAATGTTGCACACCTGGATGCCCATGCAAAGAAGTCCTACTCCCTGATACATACCTACCAAAACATAGCCTCCAGCAATTATCTTAATTCATAGTTTAGCTCATTTGGGAAGAGGTTCACGGTACAACTGTGTACCAAGGCCAGACGAGCGCAGGGTTTCTCAACCGGGGTTCCATGGCATCCGAGGTTTCCCAAGAGGTCACTAGGGGTTCCCTGGGAGATCACGATTTATTTAAAAAGTTATTTCAGATTTGGGCAACTTCACATTAAAGAGGGAAGTTTCAGTCTTTATTTTAAATTTAAGAACACTGTTAATGCATATATACTGGCCCACCCATGAAACAAATATAATAATTTTGTAACTTGTGGCCTATGTTTGAGCCTAAATGTGCAAGGGTTCCCTGAGGCCTGAAAAATATTTCAAGGGTTCCTCCAGGGTCAAAAGGTTGAGAAAGGCTGGACTAGAACAATGCCTGAATTCCTGCAGTGCTGCTCTCTTAGCCAGCTACAAATCTAGAAAATTTGCTGAACATATATTCCTGAACATCCAAATGGCCCTTATTCTGCTGGGCATTAGGAAAGCCATTGAAACCAGCCTCTGGGGGCAGATGTGTTCCTTCTTTAATGAGGCATTTGTTTTACCAAGTTTTAAAGTTCCTTGGGACGTAAGTGAAAGCAGTTGTTTTGTTATGATTGTAATTATTGCTCTATTGTTTTACTTCTATTTAGAGACAATGGGTGTGCAAGCCTTTCAGGGTCAATATGGATTGGAGTGACATATAGTCCCTAATAAAATGAATGAGATTAACATTTAAAAAAAAGTTTTAGTCCTGAATCAAGCTTGGCTAAGACCTAGAGGATTTTTGCTGAAGAAACTTTTTCAGTATTGGAAATGTGCATAAACCATTAAAAGTCACACATTCCATTCTTGGATGTCCATTTGCACAAGCATTAGACAGTGCACACTGAAGCATGACTGCTGTGGGCATTAGAAACATGTCTTTGCAATGGCCATCTTCCACCAACACGCCTGAATGTAGCTCTATGAGAAAAGCTCACGCAGAGGAACATATAGCTTTGGTGTTGTGTAACGTATGACATTTAATTCCTATACTATATAATGTGCTCATTTTAACCATGTTCTGTCATGTCCATGTGCCAAACTGTAATATATGCCCTTTTCTGTTCCAGTATGGGAGGCAATTCTACTTGGTTAGCTTTGCCTTATTTCTCTACCCCCACCCCTTTTTTGGCACTCTGTCATCTGTTAGATTAGGTAGAGGACATGCCCTAGCAATGAAATCAGTTTTTAAACAAAAGGACAGAACTTTGAACCTTAGGTTGAAGTTAAAGAGTAACAACAAACAAAGGGGGATCGATGGCTGGCAAATATTGGTTGTGTGTGACCTGTGGACATTCCAATTCGAAAAATGTCACTTTCTCTCAGCAAGCCATTCCCTCTTACTCCCCCCGCCCTGATGCTCCCATGAAAAACTGATGGAATACAGCTTTAACATGGTGAAAGTCCTCATGAGATTCTGCATGAACTTCAGTATTACTGCAAATGGCCTATTTCTATAAAATACTTAAGCTAGCTTTCAGCCATATACAAACTTTCCATGTAAGAAAGAGCCTAAGCATAAGTGGAGAAAGGTATCACTTACTTACCTTACTTTCTATCCATATCTTGCACAATGTTCTTGGGACATTCACTGGAGGGGAAGGGATTACAAGGGAGTAAGCAGGCACACAATGGGGAACACACATTGAAAGGAATGCTCTAGCACTGGCTGCTTGCCTAGTGCACTTGCAGCTGTGAGCCCCAGGCCCCTAAGGAGGCAAACAAAAAGTGTGAAACTGATTAGGGTCTTGTCAGTGTCAGGCAGCAGCCGCCAGTGGGCCTGAGCTTGTTAACTTGTGGATAGCCCATTTTAGGGAAGTGCTGTGCTATGGAGAAAACAGCTCAGGGTGAGATAGCTCATTTAGGCAATCTCTCCACTCTTTAAGAGGGAGAGAAAGAAAAAAACCAGGTCAGGCACAAGACAACGCATACTGACTGTCATGGCGAACACATGACTGAGAGAAAGAGACATTGCAAAGGTAATTGCGGGCATTGGTTGCAAAGTTACTTTTTCATCACCATCCTAATTGCGAACAGTCGCTGTCTAAGGCAGTCACTAAATGAGGACTACCTGTACATTGAAAGTAGAGCTGGGCAGGACTTCAGATTTTTCTCCAAAAATATGTTGCAGTGCACTTGGAAAACAAACCTAGCACCTTTCTGCCACTCTTTAAAAGCGACAGCTCTTTTCCTGGGATCATGAAGTCACTGCCCATAGTTGGTGCGCATTTGTACTTCCTGCATGCTCTGAAGCATCTTTTTGGCATTGAATCTGAAGTGATCCAAAGGTTGAAATATTTGTCCTTCTCTGTGTGACATGTTCACAACAAAAACAATTAGTTCCATAGGTGCAAAGATCAAAGGGAGGAACAGCCGATGAAACAGCCGATGAGACTCAATAATCAGAAACATTGATCTCAGACGTAGTAGGAGCCAATGCTAGCTATTTACAGCCTCAAAACTAAATGTATACTGCTCTCATTTTATCATTCACTCACTAACACATGACACTCCCACACCCACATTGACATATATGACTATCAATTAAAAAAAACCATGGAAGGTTCTAAATGCTTATTTCATAAGCATCTTACAGTTCTTTCCGAGAAACATTGCATCTGGAATTAGGGATTTAGCACAATTTAGCATATTAAAAGGGTCATACCAAATAAATGAAAACTAAGTTTTGTTGAAAAGTATACAGCTCTATAGATTCTTAAATATATATTGACAATGACTGTTGAAAGCTGAAAGAAGGGGTTGGGGAAGAAAAATTAAGCAATCTTTGTGGTTTATTAAGTGTAAACTTAACCAATCGAACTGAAACAGTTTTGAAGTAACCTGATGGATTCCTGAAATGTTTGCTACTCCATTTATTTATTGAAATAAAAATATCAAAATATCAACAGAATTAGGACCAACCAAATCTTTGTATAACTCTTTTTCAAGCTGACAATTAGCATAGAAGGAGAAAAGGACTGGGGATATATAGAAAAGCAAGCATGATCATAGTATGATTTCAGAAACCTGAAAGATGTTAATTTCAGTTGATTTCTTCCATACATTTTGTGATAATATGAATAGCTGGTTTCATGACATGTAAATTGGACAAGAGCTGGGTTACCAGATACCTGAATAGGCAAAGGATGACACGGACATTTAGAAAGGAGGATAAATGGAGGGGAAAAGAGGACACACTGTTACTTGTCATATGTGACAAAAGTTACAGAAAAAAACTGCCAAAAAAATGTTCTTAGGCCTACATATATATGAAATCATTTGTTCCAGCATTAGAAAGACTGGTTTTTCAACTGCAATGTTTTTTTTCGACAAGTCTTTATTTTGAAGAACAAATGCTAGTGATAATATAGAATCAACAACACACTTTTCAAATTTCACTATAGAAACATTTGATGAGTCATGTAATCTACAGATCATAGATTTGAAAGGGGCTGGACTGAAGCTGATTGCTGCAATCAGGAAATAAATTAAATAATGTAAATCTAGGCTGTTTGAGTCTTTATCGACAGACAAGGGAAACAAAGAAGCAGGTAATTTACAAGGTCACAATACACAAAGGTTTGAATGACTACTGTTGTGAAAACAGTCCAAACAAACAAAAAACCCTCCCAAGACACTTAAAAATCCAGACAATATTTGATTTTAAGGCTATGCCTGTTGTATGGAGGACATGAGGAGAAAGAGGAGGACATGTCCTCCTTTTGCCGGACATCTGGTAACCCAACAGAGCCCAAGTTAACAAAGGGTGGTAAAGATGATATATGAGGACAGGCTGAGGAACCTGGGATGTTCAGTCTGAAGGAAGACATGGGATCAGTGTTCAGATACATAAAAGAGTGCCATATGAAACATGGTCAGGGACTATTTTCCATTGCCACAAAAACTAGGGCAGGAAATAATGTGTATAAGCGGCAGCTACCTAGATTTCATTTAAGTATACAGTAAGGAGAAACTTCCTGATGGTAAGATATGTATAACAATGGGATCTATGAAGGTTGTGGAGGATTTTAAGAAAAGGCTGAACAGCCACCTCTCAGGGATGAATTAATTGGTTTTCTTTCACCTTTATAGAGGGTTGGACGAGGTGACCGTTATTGTTGTTGTTTATTCGTTTAGTCGCTTCCGACTCTTCATGACTTCATGGACCAGCCCACGCCAGAGCTTCCTGTCGGTCGTCAACACCCCCAGCTCCCCCAGGGATGAGTCCGTCACCTCTAGAATATCATCCATCCATCCATCTTGCCCTTGGTCGGCCCCTCTTCCTTTTGCCTTCCACTCTCCCTAGCATCAGCATCTTCTCCAGGGTGTCCTGTCTTCTCATTATGTGGCCAAAGTATTTCAGTTTTGCCTTTAATATCATTCCCTCAAGTGAGCAGTCTGGCTTTATTTCCTGGAGGATGGACTGGTTTGATCTTCTTGCAGTCCAAGGCACTCTCAGCATTTTCCTCCAACACCACAGTTCAAAAGCATCTATCTTCCTTCGCTCAGCCTTCCTTATGTTCCAGCTCTCGCAGCCATATGTTACTACAGGGAACACCATTGCTTTAACTATGCGGGCCTTTGTTGTCAGTGTGATGTCTCTGCTCTTCACTATTTTATCGAGATTTGTCATTGCTCTTCTCCCAAGGATTAAGTGTCTTCTGATTTCCTGACTGCAGTCAGCATCTGCAGTAATCTTCACACCTAGGAATACAAAGTCTTTCACTGCTTCTACATTTTCTCCCTCTATTTGCCAGTTATCAATCAAGCTGGTTGCCATAATCTTGGTTTTTTTGAGGTTTAGCTGCAAGCCAGCTTTTGCACTTTCTTCTTTCACCTTCATCATAAGGCTCCTCAGTTCCTCTTCACTTTCAGCCATCAAAGTGGTATCATCTGCATATCTGAGATTGTTAATGTTTCTTCCAGAGATTTTAACTCCAGCCTTGGATTCCTCAAGCCCAGCATGTCGCATGATGTGTTCTGCATACAAGTTGAATAGGTAGGGTGAGAGTATACAGCCCTGCCGTACTCCTTTCCCAATCTTAAACCAGTCTGTTGTTCCGTGGTCTGTTCTTACTGTTGCTACTTGGTCGTTATACAGATTCTTCAGGAGGCATACAAGATGACTTGGTATCCCCATACCACTAAGAACTTGCCACAATTCGTTATGGTCCACACAGTCAAAGGCTTTAGAATAGTCAATAAAACAGAAATAGATGTTTTTCTGAAACTCCCTGGCTTTTTCCATTATCCAGCGGATATTGGCAATTTGGTCTCTAGTTCCTCTGCCTTTTCTAAAGCCAGCTTGTACATCTGGCAATTCTCGCTCCATGAACTGCTGAAGTCTACCTTGCAGGATCTTGAGCATTACCTGACTGGCATGTGAAATGAGTGCCACTGTTGGATAGTTTGAACATTCTTTAGTGTTTCCCTTTTTTGGTATGGGGATATAAGTTGATTTTTTCCAGTCTGATGGCCATTCTTGTGTTTTCCAAATTTGCTGGCATATAGCATGCATTACCTTGACAGCATCATCTTGCAAGAACACTGGTGACCATTATAGTTCCTTCCAACTTCATAATTTTATGGTTCTATTATTACAGATTTGTATTGCCCTCACTTCTGAAATAGTCCTTTGGTTTTGCATAGGGAAGGTAAGACTATACCTTCCCTATGCAGACCCCTTTGAATAAATATATGTCTTGAAGGCAAATGTACTGTTTCCATTAGCTTAAAGGTAGGGTTTTTTTTATTGCAATAAATATGTGTCTTCTTTGGATGGATAGTTCCCATTCTGTAGAACTTGAGCAGTTATTAAAATATTGAAATCAACAAGGCAGGGGATTAAAAAAAGACACAAGAAGTGCTCTGAATTCTGAAAAACTCAATAGATCATGCATAATATATAGACAAATGTCATTTGGGACTTTTGTTTTGCAAATAAGATTCATGCTTGCAATGCTTGTTCAAGCCAAGCTCTGAAAAAAAACATTAATATATCTCAATGGACTGATTTGAAATGCTGAAGCCTTCTCTTACAACTCTTCTGAGAAATTGTATACAGATGGAAGATCATGATGGATTATGGTTTCCACTATCAATCCTTGTTTATTAGGAGTCATTTTCATGCATGCTACAATTAATTGTAAGTCTTTAACTAAATAACCTACCAGTAAGAATATCTCCACAGCTGAGGAAGCATCAAATCTAAACACAGTGATGGGGAACAATTGGATGGAAAATAGACTTGGCAGATTCCCAATTCACTCTTGCTTCTTCCTGGAACTTCAGAAAACAGTGCCAGCACCAGATTGGGAAGGGCAGCAGAGTGGGTTGTGCGGTGAAGAAACACCAAGTATCTCTTTGCTCTCTGGAGGTCTCCCCAGGTCTCAATAAATGAATAAATCATAAAATGTGTGGAAATTTTTACATGGGAACAAGATTTTGAAAGCTGGAGATAAAAATAGAACACTGATTTTCATATTCCTTCATTCACATATTAATTTCTGAATATGAAAAATACGTACTGGTGCCAATCACAGTGCCAATGACACCAACAGGGGGGAACAGTGGGGGTCATACTGAAGCCAGCAGCATCAGAGTTGCATGATGCAAGCCCCACCCTTTTCTATGTGTGCCACAACATTGTATGCATGTCCCAGACGGACAGAGTTTGCAGCACATTATGACACTGTTTTCTGTCACAATGCCAAATGCAGCAAGATCCTATGGATGCTTTTAACTTAAGCAAACTTTATTGTTCTATGTTCCTGTGATTCTAAAGCTTCTCATTTAGAACCTGAACTTGAATTCACTGTTAACCACTGCTGCAGGTGTGTTACTGAAATAATCAAATATTCCTATCCTGTATCCTGCCAGCCTCACTGTGCCTCTCCTTTGTCCTAAATTTCCCTGTACCTATTTTTAGATTGCAAAACCTCTGGGTTAGGAAACCTATCAAACCTGTTCTTTGTAAAGAGCTCTGTACACATGGTCTATGTAAATAAGTGGCTATTATTCATTATCTACATGACTTTTCTCTGCTGGGTATCAAAATTGGAGAAAAACTACAGATTACTTCTGAGAAAGAGAGAGAGAAAGAGAGAAGTTTTTTATCAGGGCTGTAAAAAATCTTGTGGGTACAGCCAGTAGAAGGCACATGATGGTTTATCATATACCATGAAATCATTGCTGAAATTATAATTTCATATAATTTTGTAGTTCATGTTATACATTTGATGGCATGTCTGCTTTTGCCTTTGGTGGACCTTACCTTAAAAGACTGCATGGCGTTGTGGATATCTGGTGAAGATATTCATGGGAATTATTCATAACAAATTGAAACTGTCTATGCACTTAGCAATGCTAGCTTCTGACAGATGACTTCTCTTGACCTTTCCCAGCTCTCAGCCAAGATGGCTTCTCTTGACCTTCCCCAGCATAATGGGCCATGAATTCAGGGTGCAGGAATTCAAACAATCATAGGTGATGGGAGAAGGCACAATGACATCATGCAAATCATGTCTTCAATGCACAAATAATGCAAATTATACAATGTGTATCACATGATGTCCCTCCCCCCCAGAAGACTTCCATGCAGACAATGGATTTTTCATTTTTGCACTCTTATGTATCTTAGTGCAATAGAAATCAAAGGTGCTTATTTCTTCCCCTTTCCCTTCCCTGCTCCACTGAGCTCAAACAAGAGAACAAAGGCTCATTCCATAAGGAATGAATGGGTAGAGACAGCAGCTGTTCCTGAGAAAGCCATTCATCCCAGGCAATTGGCTAACACCAGTGATAGGGGAGCGTCAATGGCTCTGAGAAGCAGTTCAGCCATTTTGATAGAGATCGTTATCTTCCAGATTTGTGGCAAAGGGAAATCCAATTACACAGTTCAAGAAAATGATATTTATCAGCATGGTAAAAGTATGAGATTCTTAGCTAAGTGCTGTCTTCTTGGGTTCTTTGGTTGGTGGGGAGTGGGGGATTGGCATGACAGAAGCCTGAACTCATCGACTGAGCTACACTGGGTGAGGCACATCTTCTTGCAAGTTGAAGGCCAAGGTTCAAAGGGGGAGGAACCAAGTTTTCAGAGTGGGAGAAGAGTTTCAGAAATGTTAAAAGGTTAAATGGGTGCCTTAAGCATTCAGTCATACCCCAATCAACCATGTTCACATGACGCTTGCGGTTTACAAGCCACAGTGGAGGGGTTCCCTTAGCGTGTCAAGCCAAAAATCAAAGGTTCAACCATTTGTGAATCAGGCCTGTATGTATGTTTGTGTGTGCATCTATCAGATACATTTTTTTTGCTCTCTGCTGCAAAAATCTGGGTGATCCTTTGATGGCAGCAAAGAGACGTAGAAAACATTAGCACATTGCCACCATCTAGTGAGTGCCTGGTGTTTTGCAGCCTTGATCTGGTAGTCCTACATATTTGTCTCTGTGTGGCTACAGAAATTGAATTTTTTTAACGGAGATGAATCATTGCCCTCAGCTATTATACACACTCTTCATATTTCAGGTTTTGTGAATCTTCAGGAGCTTTGGAAACCTGGGGTGGGGGGATCCTCTTCGATGAGGATAACAATGCACAGAAAAGAAATGAGTGTACTAAAATCTAAGATGCCCTATTTCTTTAATGGCTAGGTTCACCTGTTATAATAAGCTATTGTCTATTTTGATCCCAAGTGGCTGGCTTTGCATTTCATGATATGGTATAAACCATGATTTACATATCCCAAATAGCTTAGTTCACACAATCTGCTATGTCCCAGCCAAACAAACTGCATTATGGCTGGGATTCAGTGGCATCCTGGAGGGAAGGGGGCTCCAACGTCAACACTGGGGTTTGATGTTATTGCGATTGTGCCTTGTGTCAGGCATCAGGATACAATGGCATCACTCTATCATTGGTGCAATAATATCACTATGCAGATGCCATTTTGATGTCACTGTGGCTTGTAAGAGATGCTTATGCTACAACTCTGCCAATTATTCCATTAAAAAGAAGATGCAAGAAATGCCTTCTTCAACATGGGTGAAGGGCCCAAGGAAAGGAGATGCCTCAGCATTCAGGTGACAATAAACATGTCTCCTGGCTGGGTTGCCAACATCTCATTTTCCCATGAAATTCATAGCTTACCATCAGTTTAAGATGCTCTCAACACCAATTGCAGCTCAATAAGTAGGTAAAGTAGAAGAAGTTCCTAGATTATTTTCTGTAAGTATTACATAATAGCAACTCTTACATAAAATGTTTCATTGCAGAGAGAGGGAGTTCTGCAGGCCTGATCTGGTTTGATTGTTGGGGTTCTTTGTTTGTTGCTTGTTGCGAATCTTCAGGGTTCTTTTGTATTCCTCCAGCACTCACCCACTTTTCTCCATGGCCTACTTGCAGCCTGCCGAGACCTCATTTTTACGCAACGGTTCCCTGCCAGACTCCAATATATAACCCATTGGGGCAGTTGAACCTCAGATCATGAAAAGCCACCAGCAATTATTGAAAACTGCTTTCCTTTCTGCTTCCGGTAAGGAAACCAGGCTGGGATAATCCAGTACCAAGCAGTTGTGTGTGTGTGTGTGTGTGTGTGTTATATGTTACCTGCACAGCCAGCATCTGTTTGAATAGTGTTGTTTGAATAGCTTTGTCACTCAGGTCTGGAGTCTGATGACCGAATGGCCAGAAGAGCTGGTCATCCTTTCTTTCCTCCAGGAGCCAGCATCTCCCCCCTCGCTATCAGCCCCAAGCAAATAAAAAGCCCTTTCTTCATCTCTGTCAACACAGGGCATTGGTGCATTTGAAGCAATTTTGCAACTGTGCACTCCTGGAATGCAGCAGGGATCATGGGGGACCCTGAACCTTTTGCTTCTTTTATGGAGCCATTTTGCAGAGTGTTCTGGGGCATCAGCAGATGGTGGGGCCTGCAAATTGCAGAGGTGCCCAAACAATGCATCTGAACAGCCACAATCCTGTGCATTTGATTCTGACCTCTTTGGATGCTCTGCTGTGTGTGTGTCTTCAATATCTGAAGCAGAGTAGATAACCTGGTGCCCTCCAGATCTGTTGGGTTATGGTTTATTTTATTTTATTTATTTATTAAACAAATTTAAATGGCTGCCCAACTCACACATGGTAACTCTAGGAGGCTTACAGAATTAAAATCAGTCGTTGTCTGAATCACTGAGTTTACCTATTCTGGCTTGCTCCTGCTGAAATATATGTTTACTACAGGCCTGAGTCCAGCTGCCCATAATGGGAAATCAGACTCCTCCCATTCAGCAGGAGCCACTTAAGATTTATTCATTTATTCATTGATTCATTCCAACAGAGCCTAGTCTTTCTCCCTTTCCATCCTCCCCAGAGGCCCTGTTTTGCTCTACAGTGAACCTAAATGATTACTTAAGGAAAGAGGAAATGGAAAAGGGGCAGGAAGAAAGAATGGAAAGAAAGGAGGGGGGATTGAGGAACTGAGGAAGGAAACATGCCCCCAACTCTTTGTGGGGGAGCCATGAACTGGCCTGGATAGGCCATGGGTCTAATTCAGTAGGACACTTTATAGGTTGTATACAGTTCAAGGGTTACTTCACCCTTGATCTTTCTGAAATCAGGAGAGGCCCCGGCTCAGAACTTTCATTTGAGTGCCTCACCACCAATATTCTCATTGCATCCTGCATTGCTATAATTTTCTTTTTCTCCATTGTTTTTGTCCACTGAAGACAATTGTCCAGTAATTGGGAGTGCATTGTGGAAAACCTGAAATATGGAAGTGGTGGGGCAGAGCCACCACAGTCAGCAGCAACTTAAGCAAATCTGCTTTATGCTTCAGACAAAGCGGGTTGCTGTTCACAAAAGCTGATGCCCCTATAAAGTTCATTAGTTCTGAAGGTGATACCTGACTCCATGCCTGTTCTGAAATACGGAATTTTCTACCTTGGGGGGAAAATTTTGCCTATTCTAGAAAGACAATTGTCTAATATTAATCCTGGGTTGATTCCATCGCAAGATCCTAACAGTGAGTCATTTGATATAGCAGTTAGACTTCTGAAAGTTCACAAGGCCAAAGAGATTGTATGGAAAAGAATTAAAAAAACCCACAGTATCTCCTGTCAGTGCAGAAAGTATTGGCTTCCTTCTATACTTAATGCTTGTGTTGTTGGCATCCAGGGCAGCCAGATGTTCCCCAAAGCTATGACTGATGTTTTGTCCAAGATCTGTATATCCAGCAGGCCTCCTCTCTTAGGGCTCACTTGCTCATTCCTCTAATGGTGTCTCAAAGATGCTTTGCTCACCAATCTTTAAGGACATGTCTTCAGGATGCTACCTTCATCTGATGCCCAGCTCATACCTGAGGCTGCCTAATTTCATTTTTCGTTGATCTCATATTGAACTGGTATTTTCCATCTCCCAATCCCAGCCCTGCTGAATGCACAGTTTCTGGCATTATGGTAGAAAGATAAGATGGTTATGATACAGCAGCTGCCCAGCTCCTATTGGCTGCTGCAAACACCCTCCCCCATCTGTTTTTGGGCATACTTTCTGATGCCCAAGTCTGTTCTGGGTGGGCTTTTTGTTAATATTTGTTCCTTGTTCTAGTGGAACAGTGCTAGACCTTTTTCAAAACTTGTGTTCAGTGCTCTTGTGAAAGAGTGTTTAGGGAGAGCACTTCTCTTTCAGACTTTTTTTTAAAAAAAAAAACAGGACTGGAGAACAGCAGCAAGACTGCTATGCAGATCAACAAGCCAACTGTTAAGATTGCTGTTTCTCGCTACTTACATTGCATTCACTGGGAGTTGTATGGGATATCTTAGCAATCTGGTTGATCTTTACATTGATCTGTCAAAAAAAGTGGGTCTATATATACAGTAAGGTGAAACAGAGCTCAGCTGGCACTCTCCATGGTCCCTCCTGCTTTGTCCTATGCCTCTCTACTGTGCCACTGCCAATAAACCTGATGTTTTGGGGGACACATATCTACCACTTTCCTGGAATAATGCTAGTTACATGTTCTGAACTAGCTCCAATGAGAGCCTGCCATCACACAGCATCTCTGTGCCAGCAGCCTGTCAGTTGGGCAACCTGAAAGGTAGCCCAAGTTATTTATTTTGTTTTCAGTATGACTGCTACAGAGAGCCAGTCTGGTGGACTGCGTAAAGGCACTGAACTAGAAATCGGGAGACCATGAGTTCTGGTCCTACCTTAGGTCCAAAGCCAGCTGGGTGACCTTAGGCCAGTCACTCTCTCTCAGCCCTAAGAAGGAGGTAAGGGCAAACCACTTCTGAAAAATATTGCCAAGAAAGCTTCAGGGACTTGCCATGTAGTTGCAAGGAGTCAAGACTGGCTCAAAAGCACTCAGAACCAGTTTGGTATAGTAGTTAAAGGCACTGGAGTAGAAGCTGTGAATTCTAGTTCTGCTTTAAGCATGAAGCTGGCTGGGTGACTTGGCTGGCCATTTTCCCTCAGCCCAGCGAAGAAGGACACTTCGGAAAATGTCAAGAAAACTATACAGACTTGTCTGTGTGGTCACCAGGAGTCAAGACTTACTCAAAGGCGCACACTGAGACAGACCCACACAGAGACACAAAAATAATAACAAGCATTTATATACACTAAAAATGTCAAGATCTCCTCCTTGCCACCAAAAATATTATTTTACCTCTGCTCGTATTCGCTACCTTTTCCTGACAAAACTCCATTATTTAAGAATCTATTCGGTCACATAAATCTCCATAGTTTTATTTCCACTGAAGCTAGGAAGACAACTATTTTGTAATATGAGTTTTCGGTATGTTTAGTGATGTATTTATTGTGCCCTTGAGAAAGGAAGTTTCTGAAACAAAAAATGTTGTTGGTGGTGATCCATACCAAAACTCACATGCCAGAGAGCCTGTATTAAAACAACTGTTGCAGTTCAAAACATTTATCTATACAATATGCACTGGAGCCAAAATGTTAGGAGATACATTAGGAAGAATGAGAAAGCTGATCAATGCACATTTATGCACAAGTTTAAATAATTTTGCATTTTCAAACCCAAACTTGAGCCATTCTTCAAAATTCACCCTGATTTTTTCAGTGCAGTTCCCCAAGGGGAAAAAAATAACATATACTGGGGGAAGCCAATGCTTTCTTATGGGGGTCTTGTAAAGACCACAAATAACTAATCAATGCAAGTTAAATGGTTCAAATCGAATATGGTGGTAGAGCAATTAAAATAGACTAGGGTCTGGTTCAAATCCACTCTCATCCATGAAAACTCACTGGTAACTTTCAGTTACTTTCCCTTCATTCTTATTTGGGGGGAAAATTGGAGAAAGGAGTGTTATGTACAGTATGCCATACTGAGGTCCTCATGGATAGGTGAGATAGGTAGGTAGGTAGGTAGGTAGGTAGGTAGGTAGGTAGATACCACACAGTAATTCCCGTGAAGCATATTAACAACAATAATACTGCATACAAAGATATACATGCATATATACACCCATATTTTTTTCCTGATTTTGAATGCCAGTTCAAGGCCAAATTGTAAAGATTATGTAGGTACGCACAGTATTTGTGATCAAGTAGTCTGACCCAGACAAATGACCTGGCTAGCTAAACCTGAGCAGGCTGCTTTTAGCCCCAAACATTCCCAGGGCTACTGAGGGTTGAAAGTGATTTTCCCCACAGTAAGGCCCCCACTCCACAGAAAAGAAATGGTCCTTCTAGGTATTCCATCTCTATTGCCATTTCAGTTTTCAGCCCTCCTAGGGTGGAGTAGAAAGGGTGGAGTAAAAAGAGATGACAAGAAGACAGAAAGGGATGGGCATAGATAAGACCCCACCCAACTCTATCCTCAGTAAAACCAACCAGGAATCATATTATCACAGGTTTTTCTCACTCTTGCAGGTGGAAAATACATATAAAAACAGGAGAGAGAAAGGGAAAAAATAACAGTTTCCTAGCCCCCTTGGTGGTGGTGGGAGGTCTAAGAATATGTGTGATGGCTAAACAACTGGCTCATGCTGGATGAGGCACTGCTGGCACATGGTGGTGAGACATTTGACAGAGCTGCAGTGTCTGCAGGATGTGCTTGTGTGTGTGTGTCAAAATCAGCAAGATGGTGGACAGGAGCTTCATGATACAAGCCCCCATCCTTTTTTAATATGTATATCACACACACACACACACACACACACACACACACGGGGTGGGGGTTCCATCACGTTGTTCTGTCCACCATCTTGCCAGCTTTGACCCCCTGAGGGAGGGCATGTGTCACCAAGCATAGAAGCAAGGTCAGTGAGTGCATGCTGTCGTTTGACACACAAACCATCATGTGCAGCTTTTTATCCAGAGCCTTAGGCTCACAGTATCATCTGAATCCATAATAGCTGCCATTTTGGGAGTTTGCAGCAGGAACAGGCAAACCTTTTGGGCCAGGGATAATGTTTGGATTTTCAAAGCAGAGTTATGTACTCACATAAAGGTCGCTATCAGAGATTTGGGTATTCATTAAATGGCTGCTAAAATGGGAACAGATTTTTGCAAAACACTTATTTATCAGACGGAGAACTAGCCCTGCAGGATGCTCTGGAAGGGGATTCGGTGAGCCAAGATGGTGGCCGTAACTGCATGATTGAAACCCTGTCCTTTTTCAATATGTGTTGTGTGTACAATGCACATAAAAAGAGTGGTGGATCTGTGATCCTGAAGTCGCAGGTGCAATCTTGACTTTTTGGATCCTTTCTGTGGATCCTCCTGAGATGCCTTCTACCATCTCAAAGGAACCTTTATGAAACTCAAGGCAAATAAACAAGGTGCTAGAGGCAGGTGCTTTGTTTTGCAACATGTCCACTGTTGGGTTTATTATTCTTTTAATTTAAAAAACTCCTTTAAAAAGGTAGGTGGGATGAGAGCCTGATGGATCCCCTTGATGTCCACACACACTGTGCTGGTGACCCTTCGTTTTTGGAAATTAGAATTTAAGCTAAGGGAAATCATTCTAAGGATAGGACTGGCCCTGAAGATGACTTACATCTTCTGGAAAGTATTTGGAAGATTTAAAAAATGCTTTATCTTATGGCATGCTAGATTTTTGCAGCAAGAGGTATAGGAATAGTAAGGCCTCTTTTTCATATATGTCGGGGAAAATGTTGCCATAATGGCTAGGAGTAAGAATTGTACTCCAGTACATCTGAAAGATACCACTGATCATCTCATCTTCCATGTCAGAAAATAAAGTGCCTGCAAGTGTGACCTTTTACAGTATTTTACTTTTTATGTACAGGCATTTGAAGACTCTATTGACCTTGCTTGGAAGTACTTGTGAATTTCCTCCCATTATCTTTTATTTTTTATTTCTTCTCTCTGGTTATTCTAAACCTGCCCCCAGCAAAAAGAGTAAATGTTGTTACCGTTGCTGTGATTGCTCTTGTGTCTGTGCATATGGACATGTGCTTAGGTTCACTACGTCTAACTAGCAGTCCTCATTCATGTAGAGGACCAAGAGCCATCCCACAAGGATCAATATTTTAATGTGACTTATCAGACTGGCTTGTTTATTTAAAAGCTCTGGATCCCATAAAGGTCGAGCAGAGTCAGTTTTTAGAAACAGACGCTCTGAACTCCTGCCATAATACTGTACATGTGCAGCCACATATATGAGAGACAGCAGCTCTCACTTGGCTTTGGAGAGAAAAAACGTGAAGGCCCCAGAACCTTAAAAGATGGATGAGCATCGTATAGGATCATACAGCTGTTATGGGGGATGGTAAGTGATTTCTATGGGTATGTTTCATTAAAAAGGAATTGTAGGCTAAACAATTGATAGACAACTCACTCTTCAAGAAAACCTCTGTTAGTGAGAAGTGACAGAATAATATTGAGATATTTATTGGATTGCCCTATTTATTTTATAGGATTGTTTTATTGTCCTGAAATCAACTGCTTTAGGGGTTACACAAACAATCAGCAGTAGACAAAGAAAGGAAGGAAGGAAGGAAGATCATACTCTCAAGTATTTTCCAAATTTCTCGGTAGGCCTTTTGTCAATGATAGGAAGTTTTGAGGGAAAAAAGAATTAACCTCTTAGACCAGATATCAAGGATGTGAACTCTTGTAAGACTGCAGATCTTCCTCTATAGACTGGAAAAATGTCACATTGGATTTTCCCATTCATGAAAGAGAAGGCAGGATTTTATGAGTTTCCAGCAAATTTCCCCCTCTCTTCCTGCTGGCTCCAGGGAAATAGTAGAACTAATCTCTGAATGTATGATTTCTTGCTATAGAAAAAACAATTGTGCTCTTAACTCTAGAACAAAGAACACAACGGATTCATAATTGTCAGAATTCAAAGGATGATTGTAATATGTGTATTTTGATATTTTTCATCATAGTCTACAGTATAAATGACAACAAGCAGCTTTTTCCAATATTTCGTTCTGTGCAGTTCAAAGATACCAATGTATTTCATTGGCATTTTGTCTCTGCTGGTTTGAGTGGAAATTTTTATTCAGCATTCACATCATTCTTTCAACCAGAAGTCCACCAGGGGGGAAATCAAGAACCTGATGAAAGGGAGGCTTCTGATGCCCAGAAACTACCAGCAATAATATGCAGACCTCTACTTTGTACTTACATATAACCCTTTCTCTAGCTGCACATCTTGCAGTCACGCAGTCCTGAAATAATGATAAGCTATTGGAACAATACTCATCTTTCATTTGCTGCTTGCTTCCCTTTGAATAACTAATGCACAAAAGCAGGCCCTTGATTTCCATGCAGTGGGAAAGAATTGAGAGATCAGTCTTTTAAGCTTAGTCTCATTGCTGGTTCAGCCTTCTGCCCCCAAAAAACGTTTTAGCATTTTCATTGAGATAATTTACTGTGAGATAGCAACGACAAGGTACAGTTAGATATAGGTCATTTTACTAATTTAACAGGGGCACAAACAATGTATTTTCTTACTGTATTGCTGCGATTAGTGTGTGCCGTTCCTATTTTCCATAATCCAAGGTATCTGGAGGGCAGCAGGCTCTGGAATATGGATCTGCTGATCCCTGAAGTGGATTCTGTAATTCTTGTTCTTAATCTGTGCATTTCTTTCTTCCTCTGTTTGATAACTGTGTTTTTTTTCACACTTTGCTGCTAATCAAAGTAATATTTTCTCACTGATAGCCATTTACAGTAATTGATTATTTTTTTCAAGTCTTAAGTTACATTTCACTTTAGCTATCCTCTATCTAGACTTGCTTGGCCAACCCTTTCTACAATTTTACATTTTGCAGGTTCTGCTTATGTATTTTTATAACACAATGGTTTCTTTGGTGGCATCACACTACTTATAATATAATCTAACATTCTTTGAGAGTCTACAGGATAGATTATTAGCTGTTATTCTACCGAACTCCCCACAAGCATTTTCTAGTGAAGCATCTTTTGGAGTCAATGTTTAACCTTCTGCCTTAAGATCTCTGGGAAAGCTGATCCCCAGATTTCATAAAAGGGTACCCAACTCTGGGAATAATTCTTTACAGACAGAAAATGAGTAGTTCTGCTTATCTCTTGCCTCCATCTCATAAGAACATAAAGAAAATGCTTTGTGATAAGGCAAATCGCCAGTCCACAGTGCCAGACAACGGCCAACCAGATGTATCCTGGAAGCTTAGAAATACAGAGAAAAAGGTGATAGCCATCCTCCTCTGAAATGCCCCCAGCAACTGCCAGTGATTAAGGAGGTAGTAAATAGCAGTCAAAGCCAGTTGTCATTGGTAGCCAAATCCCCCATTAATTTTTGCAGCCACATTTTGAAAATGGCTAAATTAATAGCATCACTTCCTCTGATGGCAGTAGATTCTACACATTAAGTCTATGCCTTCATTCCTGTGCTTCATCTTATTCAGACTACCAAGTTAGAATCTCTGCACACAGATACATGATTCAGGTTCACAGATTCTTGTGTTTGGCTTCCCCTTCCTCTCCAGTCTTCCCAAATGGCTACAGATACTGTGCCAGTTCAGAGAGACGTGACTGGGAGCAAATGACCCAGGTGGCAAAGATTCATATAGTGCTGAACCTGGATTTGGCAACTGCCTACAAAAAAAGTCATCTTAGCATCCATGCTTGGCAGCAACATTGCTTTCAAAAGCCAAGCTGTGCCTTCTGTTACCAGTCCTTGTTCCACCCTCCCACCACCTCACATGCTTCTTTTTATGGTGCAAGACTCTACAGGAGACAAGGAGACTTAAAAGTAGCCTCCTTTTTTTAGATCCTCCTAAACAATGTTTGAGACTCAGCTATCTGCTGCAAATACTGCCTAATTCTACCTTGTCTATTCCAAATATATCTTCCTTTCTAAAATGTACTTATCTACCTCTTTTATTATGTGACAAGACCATCACCTTTAGAGGCACGCATTGGGTGGCACATCTAAAAAAAGGGCAGACTTTGATCGCATGGCTGTAGCTGCCATCTTGGCTTTTTTGACCCCTCTGTCCCATGGACACCCCTGCTTGTGTGCATACGTGCCCTACTTTTCCACAGATGAGGTATAAAAGATTTGTCTCAGCCCTACTCGTAACTTACCAGGATAGCGATTTGCTGCTGATCCTCATTGCTGACCCGGCTGGCTGGTAAAACAGATTATCCTCCTTGTAGCAGGAGATGGGTAGGTGGGTTTAAGAATATTCTGAGAATGCTGATTGGTTGATCTCCTACCCAGCACCTCTCCATCAAATGCACCAATGGATGATGAAGGTTGGACAGGTCACGCTAACACCTCTTCCCCAAAGAGGGGGAAGTGTGATTAAGTTTATACCCCATGGCTTAGTGTTGAATGAAGCAGGAAAAACTGCTTCTTTTCCACAACATGAAAGATTGGCACAAGCCTATTTAGAACATGAAACTGGATAAGGCCAGTGTCATGTGATACTGGGGTTCTAGTGCTGCTGTAAATTGCAAATGAGAAAAGGGCCTAATTCATTACTTGTATAGACGTACGTTGGCCATTGAGAATAAGTGTGAGAGAGGCTCCAAGCACTGCCAGTCCAAAGGCACTGTACAGTTTTTCCATCTAATCTTCCTCAAAAGGTTCTTACTAGAAAGAAACGTGCTGGGAAAAAAGGGAGAAAAATAAAAAAAGATAACAGATGGAGAACATCAAAGTTTGAACCTTTGATTAAAAATAGAAAATCTTGAATAAGGCTTGATGATTGCACTATAATCTTCTGATTTGGAAGCTTGTTCCGACAGGAAACTGTTTTTTCCCCGTGATTTAATTAATACAGCCTTCTTGGATGATGAGTTCTCCAAATGCTTTGGGCATAATTTCCAGGAGCCAAGGGCCTTGCTGACTGGGAATTATGGGGATCGACATAACTCAACTGACGGTACTAAGTAGGGAAGACTAGAGAAGGCTGAATTGATACGCTATCTTTGCCAGTTTTGACCCCAACCAGAGGTTCAAAAAAGCCAGGAACATGCGCCAGTACATCACCAGAACTATCTATGTAAGAGGAAGCCAGGTCACAATAAACTGGCTGGATCATTACATCAGGTTTTTCACTGAGCCCAATATTACTTACTCCAACTAGTGTTGGCTGTTCAGGTAGAGAAGGATCTTTCCTGTCATTTGCAACCCAGTTCTTTTTACCTGGAGATCCTGGGAACTGAACCTGGTACCTTATGCATTCAGAGTAAATGCTCTACCTGTTATTGCTTCTTGTCAATAATTTCATTACATGTTGTTACAAAGTGTGCAAGTAGAGGCCTGTATGCATGCATGCAAACCAATGATTGTATTGGATGAAACATTATTGGGGCAATCCCCCTCTGATTCAGTTGAATGTCTATTATTTCAGGCTTTGATTCTCAGCCAAAGTGTCTTAAATTATCTTGATTTTCTTTCAGAAGCATTCAATCAAATGTGGGTAGGAAGGGAGGAGAAAGATTTCCACCTTATTGTATTCTGCAAGCCAAGCTTTCAACAATAGCAAGATAACAGTACCTTTCAGTTCTCTGACAACTTCTCTATTTTACTTCTGAAAAAGTTGACAAAACATCTCCTTTCACTGTTCTTCTTCATTAAGAAGAGGATAAAAAGTGGACCTTTACTAAAATGAAATGCCGATTCCTAGTGAAAACTAATTATTTTAGAAATGGCCTCACTTCACAATGGCACTTCAATCAGGCTAGTAAAAGACTGTTCTCCCCACCCCAACCAAGGTAAAGGTAAAGGTAAAGGTTTCCCTTGACGTAAAGTCCAGTCGTCTCCGACTCTAGGGGGCGGTGCTCATCTCCGTTTCTAAGCCTTGGAGCCGGCGTTGTCATAGACACTTCCAGGTCATGTGGCCAGCATGACGACACGGAACGCCGTTACCTTCCCGCCGAAGCGGTACCTATTGATCTACTCACATTTGCATGTTTTCGAACTGCTAGGTGAGCAGGAGCTGGGATTAACAACGGGAGCTCACCCCGCCGCGCGGTTTCGAACCGCCGACCTTCCGATCGACAGCTCAGCGGTTTAACCCGCAGCGAAATTTGAATGAAAAGCAAAAAATAGTGGTGGAGATGGAAAAAGCAAAACAAAACTGGTCTTGAAGTGAGATTTTTTTAAAAGTCAAAGTAAAACTGATACTGAAGATTTTATCTTCAGTTTTTAAAATTGCTTTTCTTTTCCTGTTTGCAGAGTGTGTGGGTCAAGAACCAAGGCTTGAGACAAATCCAGAAAGTTTCCTTAAATGCATCTTCACTTTTAGTGATTATGTACACGCTGTATTGATATTAAAGTCTGAGGCAGAAGAAGTGCCAGTGCTGATCCTTAAATCTCCAAACAAGAAAGAAGGGGAAAAGAAAGAAGGTAATGATAATTAATAAGGGTTTTGTGTGTGTGTGTGTGTGTGTGTGTGTGTGCATGCCTCTGAGCCAGTGTTGACTCCTGGCGACTACCTGGACAAGTCTCTGCAGTTTTTTTGGCAAGGTTTTCAAAAGTGGTTTGCCATTGCCTCCTTCCTGGGGCTGAGAGTGAGTGACTGGCCCAAGGTCACCCAGCTGGCTTTGTGCCCAAGGTGAGACTAGAACTCACAGTCTCCCAGTTTCTAGCCCAGTGCCTTAACCACTACACCAAACTGGCTTTCTAGGTAGTAAGTATGTATATTTAATTATAAACTTGCACTGTAATTCTGTTTGCAAAAGCTATGCTGCCTGGTGTTACACACCTCTTCAAACTCAGAAACAGTGGTTAGAGAGTGAACATTGTACCCTATCACAGAACCAAAAGTCTACAAAGATTAGTTGACTTGGTCAGTTAAGTATTTGTGCAGTGCAGCAACCAAAGCTACATCCCACTGATCCATAGCTTGGTGGCCTCTAAATGCATTGTCCACAGAGCCAGCATGACCACAGAGAAGCCTCAGAATCACAGACTGAGGCAGAGCAGTGAGTGAAATTCTTCAGGACAGAGTAACTCTGCAATTCTCCCACATGCTGCTTCCCTCTGAAAGGCTAGGCTAGTTGGCACTCATCTAGGGCCATTTCCCCAGATTTCATCTATGGCACCTTCTAGAGTCATCCAATCATCATTATGTTGATATAACAGCAATGAGGACAGGTGACACAAGTTGTCTGATTCGGGAAGGAACAATAACTACTAGAAACTCTTTATGGACTTCTGGCTGAAAATGGACAAAATATGAATTGGTGATTTCCGGATTTACTGATTAAAAAGGGTTGTTTATGGGAAGAAGGCAATGATATGTAATTTGGGAGGGTGGAACTGGTAATAACCATGTTTTTAATTGCTGCAAAGATCAGAAGTGGCTTCTTCAGATATTTTTCTTTTCCTTTCTCTTTTTCTTCCCCTTTCTTTGACTTTTACTGTTTTTCACATTTTCTTTTGTTTTTTCATACCTTTTCTTCCTTCTATTTTTCCCTTTACGTTTTTGTAGTTTTTAATCCTGTATAAAATTCTTTCTCAATAAAAATATATAAGATAGGTGACACAAGAAGTTGCAATATCACTAACAGCCAAGATTTTACTGCTCTGATTAGTTAAGTCTAGTTGAATCAGATTACAAGGACTATTGCTGAAACACTATTAAGGTCCACCTCTATCTCATGAGATTTTCCTTTTATTCAGCAGTAGAGTCATTTCTGTACCAGCAATTTACAGAGTCTTCTGAAGCTATTGTTATGCCAAAATAATGGTTGGGTGATGCTAGGAAAACACTGTAAGTTCACTAATGCAAGCATGACCACAGCTTCATTCTGTATCTGTTCCTATAGCTTGTCTTGTTGGAGAACCATTTTGGCTAAAGTCAGAGTTGCAAATTCTGTTCATGTGAAAGTTGGACAGGTGCCTTCCCTTCCAAATTTCCACTCTAGAATTTAGTTTGGCTTAAGGGTTGCACTATGTTGTGTCTAGCATATGAGGGACTGTACTCCAGAAGTACTGTAAAGGGGGGTGGGGGGCGTTCAGACTCCAAAGTAGGACAGGTATAGAAGAAGGAGCTTGAGCAGTTTTTAGGGGGTGAAATAGATGCCAAATTCTAGCTGTGCCCATTCTGGGAGAACTCTGGAAGCTGGAAAAATGATCCTAGTAAACTGTACTTTCTGCATCCTTGACCCAAAGTCTCTTTGAACATGGAGTTACATCCCAACCTTTCAAGCAAAGAGCTTGCAAGCATCATTAGAAATAAGCATTGTATAGATAGTATAGGACTGCCAGATCTGAGCTGCAAGACTCCAGACAAACAGTAAAATGCAGCAGAGAGAAATAGAAAAATCTAATAACTGGATTTTGAGCATTTCTGACAATTGGCTATCTAGCCTCTGTTTGAAGACCTCTAGTGAAGGAAAACTGACCTCTGGGTGGCAACCTATTGCACTGATTGACAGCTCATATAGTTAGGAAGTTCCTCTTGGTGTCTTGCCTGAAGCTACTTCCTTGTTGTTTTAACCCATTGGTTCTGGGTCCTGCCTCTAAGACAATGGATAATAAGTTCACTCCTTCTTTTATGTAACAGCCCTTCAGATATTTGAAGATTGCTATCATAGCTCTCTTTAAGATTCTTTTCCGTAAGCTAAACACACTCAGAACCTTCAATCATTCCTCACAGGGCTTGGTTTCCTGACCTTGATAGCCCTCCTCTAAACTTGCTCCAGTTTGTCACCATCCTCCGTATGGTGGTGCCCAGAACTGGGTATAGTACTCCAAATGAGATTCAGTAAAGTCGAAGTAGATTGGAACAATTACTTCTACGGATTTGGACGCTATGCTCTTGTTAAGGCACCTCAAGATCTCATTTGCCTTTTTAGCAGTTGCATCACATTCTGGGTCATGTGTGACACTGAGAGCCCTTTTACATGTACTACTACAATCCATGTTCCCCCCAACCACCTACTAGACTTGTGCCTTACATTTTTCCTCCCCAGGTGCAGAGCTTCACATTTCACCTGTTACATTCCAGCCTATTAATTTCAGCCCCTGCTGAAGCTTAGGCAGATCTTTTTGAATCTTTTCTCTTTCTCTATTAGCCATGCCTCTCAGCTGTCACCTGCAAATTGGATAAGCTTCTCCTCAACTCCATCTACATCATTCATAAAAATGTTGAATAGCACAAGGCTTAGGACAGTGGCATTCCATTTAATACTTTTTCTAGTATGTTGATGTCTAGTATGTCTAATATGTTTTCTTGCAGGAAAAGCCAGGTCACTTTGGTTCTTCATTTGTTTCTAAGAGAGCCAAAGGACTCATTTTGTTGTTCTTTTGGGTGTCCCTTGCAAGCCTCAGTTCATTCAATATTCTTCTGACATTGTCCTTACAGTTTCTGAAGTCTCCCTTGTATTCTTCTTTGGTTATGTTCCTTTCCTTCCATTTCTTATACATGTCCCTTTTTTTCATCTGCATTTTAGAGAGTTCTGCATTTATCCACACTGGCTTTAGATTTCTTCCATTTTTCCTTCTTGTTGGAATTATTTGCAACTGCATCTTCAGTATCTCATTTCATGGGACCGCCCATCCATCGTGGACACATTTCTCTTTCAAGATTTAAAGACATGGCATGTGACCTCCTTTCCCTCAGAGTTCATCAGAATCTGCTTTTCTGAAGTCTAGTATGCAGATCCAGCTCTTCTTAGAATATAGTGAGTTTTAAATTGTTACTTTTGATGCTGTATTCCTGCAATTTAATGACTACGTTGCAAAGTGTAATAGAAAAGTTGAAAAAGAGAGTTGACTAAGCAGAAATATTGACAAGCACACCATGACTTTCTTCTTCAGGAAAGTTCACAAAGTTGCTGTGGTCAACCAACAACCAACGCAGCCCAGGCAGTCCCAGGCAAATTCTAAATCAGCTGAAGAGTTGCCACTAATGTTAAGTTTATAATCTGTTATTCTAAACTGGGACGATGGCATCCCAGCTGAACTGTTCAAAATCTTGCAAGATCATGCTGTCAAGGTAATGCATGCTATATGCCAGCAAATTTGGAAAACACAAGAATGGCCATCAGATTGGAAAAAATCAACTTATATCCCCATACCAAAAAAGGGGAACACTAAAGAATGTTCAAACTATCCAACAGTGGCACTCATTTCACATGCCAGTAAGGTAATGCTCAAGATCCTGCAAGGTAGACTTCAGCAGTTCATGGAGCGAGAATTGCCAGATGTACAAGCTGGGTTTAGAAAAGGCAGAGGAACTAGGGACCAAATTGCCAATATCCGCTGGATAATGGAAAAAGCCAGGGAGTTTCAGAAAAACATCTATTTCTGTTTTATTGACTATTCTAAAGCCTTTGACTGTGTGGACCATAACAAATTGTGGCAAGTTCTTAGTGGTATGGGGATACCAAGTCATCTTGTCTGCCTCCTGAAGAATCTGTATAACGACCAAGTAGCAACAGTAAGAACAGACCACGGAACAACGGACTGGTTTAAGATTGGGAAAGGAGTACGGCAGGGCTGTATACTCTCACCCTACCTATTCAACTTGTACGCAGAACACATCATGCGACATGCTGGGCTTGAGGAATCCAAGGCTGGAGTTAAAATCTCTGGAAGAAACATTAACAATCTCAGATATGCAGATGATACCACTTTGATGGCTGAAAGCGAAGAGGAACTGAGGAGCCTTATGATGAAGGTGAAAGAAGAAAGTGCAAAAGCTGGCTTGCAGCTAAACCTCAAAAAAACCAAGATTATGGCAACCAGCTTGATTGATAACTGGCAAATAGAGGGAGAAAATGTAGAAGCAGTGAAAGACTTTGTATTTCTAGGTGTGAAGATTACTGCAGATGCTGACTGCAGTCAGGAAATCAGAAGACGCTTAATCCTTGGGAGAAGAGCAATGACAAATCTCGATAAAATAGTGAAGAGCAGAGACATCACACTGACAACAAGGTCCACATAGTTAAAGCAATGGTGTTCCCCGTAGTAACATGCAGGATCTTATGGTCCAGGCTGCGAGAGCTGGACCATAAGGAAGGTTGAGGGAAGGAAGATCGATGCTTTGGAACTGTGGTGTTGGAGGAAAATGCTGAGAGTGCCTTGGACTGCAAGAAGAACAAACCAGTCCATACTCCAGGAAATAAAGCCAGACTGCTCACTTGAGGGAATGATATTAAAGGCAAAACTCAAATACTTTGGCCACATCATGAGAAGACAGGACACCCTGGAGAAGATGCTGATGCTAGGGAGAGTGGAGGGCAAAAGGAAGAGGGGCCGACCAAGGGCAAGGTGGATGGATGATATTCTAGAGGTGACGGACTCGTCCCTGGGGGAGCTGGGGGTGTTGACAACCGACAGGAAGCTCTGGCGTGGGCTGGTCCATGAAGTCACGTAGAGTCGGAAGCGACTAAACGAATAAACAACATTCTAAATTGGTCCACAGCTATTTCAAGATTTATGTCATTTCTATTGATAGTATTTTCTCCTGTTCTTCTTTATTTCATTTCTGATCATTGACCCTTTTTCTCTTTACTGCAGGTCCTTTTGGCTGTTTTCCATAAATCTAGAATTATGAAAGTTTCATTCCTCTGAGACTTCCCTCCTGCTGGAGCTTTGGAGTGTGACAATGGTGTTTGTATCCAATCTGTCAAACGCCATTATCACACTAAATAGCTACTGTTAGATAAACCATCAGCTGCAGAAAAAAAAGGAGGAGGAGGAGGAGGTGTTGGTGGTGACGGAGGAGGAGAAGAATATTTGAGAAATGCATTTTCTGGCAGCTGCGAGAGAACACCACAGTGGCATGTCGTGACAACTCTGTACTTTTCATTGCCAAAATACCATACAATAAATAATACATTTGCTTTCTTAAAAGTGCATATGTGATCCAACTACTTTTGCTGAGATGGCATGACTCAAATTTATCTTCATCAATGGCAGGAAAATTTGACTGCTCAAGAGCAAATGATTATGTAGATTCATTGGAACACACAGCCTACACACAACTGTCTCTCTTTTCCTTCATAATAATCCAATATTAAGTATTCATTCCATTTATTAACAAGTTAATAGTTATGGCTATTTTAGTCTGGAGTAGGGGCTCTATTGTTGCATTGACTTTAGATAAATAAGCTGGATCATAAAAGCATAATTCTGTTTGGGACTCAGCTGCACGCAGCCCAGCTGTGAATACATTCATCATCTAGCTAGATGCTAAAGAGAATAGAAGACAGCTTGTCACATTGTCTGAAATTTGGCAGAAAAGTAACCATGATCCATTCCCATAACTGCAAAATAAATATTCCATTGTTGCACCTATCTTTGAAATCAATGGGAAGACGGAATTAGGGCTGTGTACAATCCACTGTCATGGTCACATCAGGATTCAACCTCTAACTTCCACCTTTGACTGTATTATCCCAACCTGATTTGGAATCATCATCACCATCACCATCATCATCGCCATCGCCATCACCATCACCATCATCTCATATATAGGCAAAATGTCTATTAAATATCAGTAAAGATAACACTGTACTTTTCATCAACTGGTTGTACTGTACTTTTAAAGTCTATTTAATTTATTTATGTACTTACTTATTAGGTTTTTATGCTGTTCCAAACATAGTTGACTCTGAGCAATGATACCAAAATCAGTTTTTCTACTAAGTATACTCTCAAGCGGGATCCCAGTCATGGCTCACCTATTAATTTGGTGTGATAAAAGTGTTTAAAAACATGTGTGCATCATATTTACAGCTTCCATTTATAAAGGAATTCTTCAGACCTCTTAGGCACACCTCTAGGAATGTATTGTCTGACGTGGATCGCCAGGTACATATTCATTCATTCATTCATTCATTCATTCATTCTAAAATGCCTCTCAACTCTTTGCATTACCATGCTTAAATATATTACCCTGTACTTTATAGCAAGAAATCCATTTGGTATCCACAGGGTACATCAAGAAATAATTTTAATGCAAGGGATTATGATGTACCCAACTCACAAGCATCTAGACATTGTGATGTGTAGCTTCTCCATTGGAAAAAGCAGCATCTTTCTTTTCCATCTGAGCAAATAGTTAAAAACATGCCTGGGAATCAGAAGGTTAGACTCTTCCTGTCTCTCTGATCTAGGCTGAACCTCCTGATTTGAAAGCAGTCACCTTAGGAGATTACTTATCTCCTAGTTCTGTTCCATAGGACAACAAAATATCTTCCCAAACCTCTTAATGAGCTAGTTATGGATGGCATGATGGCTTTTTATTTGTTCATTTATTTAAAAGATTTATATAGCTGCTCATCTTATGCAACATAACCCTAGGTGGCTCACAAACAGCAATGTTGTTTATTCGTTTAGTCGCTTCCGACTCTTCATGACTTCATGGACCAGCCCACGCCAGAGCTTCCTGTCGGTCGTCAACACCCCCAGCTCCCCCAGGGACGAGTCTGTCACCTCTAGAATGTCATCCATCCACCTCGCCCTTGGTCAGCCCCTCTTCCTTTTGCCCTCCACTCTCCCTAGCATCAGCATCTTCTCCAGGGTGTCCTGTCTTCTCATTATGTGGCCAAAGTATTTCAGTTTTGCCTTTAATATCATTCCCTCAAGTGAGCAGTCTGGCTTTACTTCCTGGAGGATGGACTGGTTTGATCTTCTTGCAGTCCAAGGCACTCTCAGAATTTTCCTCCAACACCACAGTTCCAAAGCATCGATCTTCCTTCTCTCAGCCTTCCTTATGGCCCAGCTCTCGCAGCCATATGTTACTACGGGGAACACCATTGCTTTAACTATGCGGACCTTTGTTGTCAGTGTGATGTCTCTGCTCTTAACTATTTTATCGAGATTTGTCATTGCTCTTCTCCCAAGGATTAAGCGTCTTCTGATTTCCTGACTGCGGTCAGCATCTGCAGTAATCTTCGCACCTAGAAATACGAAGTCTTTCACTGCTTCTACATTTTCTCCCTCTATTTGCCAGTTATCAATCAAGCTGGTTGCCATAATCTTGGTTTTTTTGAGGTTTAGCTTGCAAGCCAGCTTTTGCACTTTCTTCTTTCACCTTCATCATAAGGCTTCTTGGTTCCTCTTCGCTTTCAGCCATCAAAGTGGTATCATCTGCATATCTGAGATTGTTAATGTTTCTTCCAGGGATTTTAACTCCAGCCTTGGATTCCTCAAGGCCAGCTTGTCGCATGATGTGTTCGGCATACAAGTTGAATAGGTAGGGTGAGAGTATACAGCCCTGCCGTACTCCTTTCCCAATCTTAAACCAGTCCGTTGTTCTGTGGTCTGTTCTTACTGTTGCTACTTGGTCGTTATACAGATTCTTCAGGAGGCAGACAAGATGACTTGGTATCCCCATACCACTAAGAACTTGCCACAATTTGTTATGGTCCACACAGTCAATAATTTTAGAATAGTCAATAAAACAGAAATAGATGTTTTTCTGAAACTCCCTGGCTTTTTCCATTATCCAGCGGATATTGGCAATTTGGTCCCTAGTTCCTCTGCCTTTTCTAAACCCAGCTTGTACATCTGGCAATTCTTGCTCCATGAATTGCTGAAGTCTACCTTGCAGGATCTTGAGCATTACCTGACTGGCATGTGAAATGAGTGCCACTGTTCGATAGTTTGAACATTCTTTAGTGTTCCCCTTTTTTGGTATGGGGATATAAGTTGATTTTTTCCAATCTGATGGCCATTCTTGTGTTTTCCAAATTTGCTGGCATATAGCATGCATTACCTTGACAGCATCATCTCGCAAGATTTTGAACAGTTCAGCTGAGATGCCGTCGTCTCCTGCTGCCTTGTTATTAGCAATGCTTCTTAAGGCCCGTTCAACCTCACTCTTCAGGATGTCTGGCTCTAGCTCACTGACCACACCATCAAAGCTATCCCCAATATTATTATCCTTCCTATACAGGTCTTCTGTATATTCTTGCCACCTTTTCTTGATCTCTTCTTCTTCTGTTAGGTCCTTGCCATCTTTGTTTTTGATCATACCCATTTTGGCCTGGAATTTACCTCCGATGTTTCTAATTTTCTGGAAGAGGTCTCTTGTCCTTCCTATTCTATTGTCTTCTTCCACTTCCGTGCATTGCTTGTTTAAAAATAATTCCTCATCTCTTCTGGCTAACCTCTGGAATTTTGCATTTAATTGGGCATATCTCCCCCTATCACTGTTGCCTTTTGCTTTCCTTCTTTCTTGGGCTACTTCTAGTGTCTCAGCAGACAGCCATTTTGCCTTCTTGGTTTTCTCTTTCTTCGAGATGTATTTTGTTGCCGCCTCCTGAACAACGTTGCGAGCTTCTGTCCAGAGTTCTTCTAGGACCCTACCTACTAAGTCCAGTCCCTTAAATCGATTCTTCACCTCCACTGCATATTCCTTAGGAATATTAGTGAGCTCATATCTAGCTGATCTGTGGGTCTTCCCTAATCTCTTTAGTCTGATCCTAAATTGTGCAATAAGACGTTCGTGATCTGAACTACAGTCAGCTCCAGGTCTTGTTTTTACCGACTGTATAGATGTCCGCCACCTTTGGCTGCAAAGGATGTAGTCAATCTCATTTCGGTGTTGTCCATCTGGGGAAGTCCATGTATAAAGCCTTCTCTTAGGTTGTTGGAAGAGAGTGTTTGTTATGCAGAGTGAATTGTCTTGGCAAAGTTCTATCAGCCTATGTCCTGCTTCGTTTTGTTCTCCCAGGTCATGCTTACCTGTAATTCCAGGTGTCATTTGACTGCCCACCTCAGCATTCCAGTCTCCCATGATGAAAAAAACATCTCTTTTAGGCATGTTGTCCAGTAGATGCTGCAGATCCTCATAGAACTGCTCTACTTCAGCTTCTTCAGCATTTGTGGTTGGGGCGTATATTTGGATCACTGTGATGTTAGATGGCTTGCCCTGAATTCGAATTGAGATCATTCTATCATTTTTTGGATTGTATCCGAGCACTGCTTTAGCCACTTTACTATTAATTATGAAGGCTACTCCATTTCTTCTGTGGTCCTCTTGTCCACAGTAGTAGATCTGGTGGTTATCTGATGTGAAGTGGCCCATTCCAGTCCATTTCAGTTCACTGACGCCCAAAATGTCTATCTTTAATCTTGACATCTCACCAATAACCACATCCAATTTGCCCTGGCTCATAGATCTTACATGCCAAGTTCCAATGGTGTGTTGATCCTTAGAACATCGGATTCGCCGTTCACCACCAGCACCGTCGGCTGCTAGCCGTCCTTTCGGCTTTGAGCTAGCTCCGTCATCACGTCTGGGGCTAGTTGGACTCATCCTCTGTTCCTCCCCAGTAGCATTTTGACCATCTTCCGACCTGGGGGTCTCATCTTCCGATGGTATACCGACATATCTCTGGTTGTACTGATCCATTTAGTTTTCACGGCAAGAATACTGGGGTGGGTTGCCATTACCTTCCCCAGGGATCGCATTTAGTCTGACCTCTCTGTCATGACCTTCCCGTCTTGGGTGGCCCTTCACGGTTTAGCTCATGGCATCACTGAGGTGCTCAAGCTCCAGCACCACGACAAGGTAACGATCCTTTGCTGAAGACAAACAGCAATACAAACAGTAAAAAAAAAAAAACAACAACACAGAAACTCCTGGTGCCCCCCAACACCACACATTCCCATATATCCACCAACAACTTTACTGGGCTCAGCCTCACACTACCCCAACTCTTGCAGGAAAAGCCAGGTTGTCAAGACTTTTTGGAAGGTTGGAGGGTTGGGGCCTGCCAGATCCCAGGGAAAAGGGTGCTCCAAAGGCCGGTTACTGAGAAGGTTTTTAACCAAGGTGTCCCAACCATTCTGAGATTATTTGCATCTTTGGGCTTTTCCACAAAATGGCTGCTGAGGGGGCTTATCCATTCACAAAATGGCTGCCATGGAATCAGCATTCTGTCTGCCTTCTACCTCTAGTCCCTCTTCCACCCTATTTAAAGGATCTAGATAGATATCCTTTAGATCAGGGTCTCCCAACCAGGGTTCTGTGGAACTCCAGGGTTCACAAGAGGTCACTAGGGGTTCTCTGGGAGATCACAATGTATTTAAAATATTATTTCAAATTTGGGTAACTTCACATTAAAAAAGTAAGTTTGATTCTTTATTTTCAGTTTAAGGACACTGTTAATGCATATATACAGGCCTACCCATGAAACGAATATAATAATTTTGTAACTTCTGGCCTATATTTGAGCCTGACTGTGCAGGGGTTCCCCGAGGCCTGAAAAATATTTCCAGGGCTCCACCAGGGTCAAAAGGTTGAGAAAGGCTGATCTAGATAAAGGATAAAGGATACCTATCTAGATCCTTTAGAAGTAGATAGACATCCTTCTAAAGAATACACTGGGCTGGAGTTGCCAACCCTTTATTTATTTATTTTTTTAAAGAAAGCTGAGGGGGCTTATGTGAGAGGGGACATTGGAGATTTGAATTCAAGAGAAGCCCTTGTCATAGGATGTGCTCCTAAATGTAAGCAGACTGCCGAAAGCACTTTGAGCAATTAAGTAGTAGAACATCCAATTAAAATGAAACTGTGTTCATGTTAGAGTTTTTAGGGCTTAGCTAGCTATTAGTAAAGCTGTCATGCTCCCCAATCAAACGTTCCCAGAGCATCTGATCGAACTCACACAGCCTTTTTTTACTTAGCAAGTTGTGCAAGTCTAACTACAAGGTTCACACAAAATAGGTGAGACTAGGTGCAAACTAGGACTCTGAAACCAGCCGAACTCACTTGAAACCTAAGCACATTGTGGTTTTAGTGTGATTGTTCTGCTGGTGGTATGACTTTGCAGCACCAAAAAACTGAGTGACAAATTTTAAGCCAGCTAAATATGTAAAAGTGAGGAAGGCCTAGGGAAAATGCAGCTCCTGTTTCAAAAGTCAAGGGAAGCACTGTTGAGAAATTCCCCAGTCAGGTGAAAAGAATAATAAGCAGAGAGAGGTTTGCTGTCTTTTGCAAATTGTCCCTCAAGAGATTTACACACAAAGAGTCTTTCACTCTGACAGTATTACTCTTAGAAACTTCCACGGGGGATCAAAAGCAAAATCAATGGCAAGCCATTTTGTGTGCATCCTACATGGGGTAGTCTTTTTGTACACCCAGCAGAGAATACAATAAGAGTTGTGCACGAAAGCAAATTATTTTATCTGAGCCTTTATGTTAATGTTGTGGGGGATTTTTTTTTCTTTTTCTTTCTTTTTTTTAGAATTTGAGGTTAGCAGACAGATTGCCAGAAACATGCAGGTGGACCAATTTATGGGGATTGCAACCCATCTCTGTAAACAACAACAACAGCTAGTAAGCCTTCAAAAAAAGTCCCCCATGTAATTTCTTCTGCTTGGCTGGCATCTCTTTTAATTCTTTACCTTATGTTCCACTGCCAGGGCTCGTGGTTCTATACGATCCTATCACGGGACACTTCCAAAACCTACATAGAACCCATGTTTATCAGTTGCCATATGAGAAAATACAGCTGAAAATATTTAGCATTTTATAAGTCAGAAGGAAAATGGTGGGATGTAAATGCATTCAGGACCAGGGGAACCTGCTGGAGCTGGGTGGGGTGTCATAATGATTAGTAGCTTCAGTTACACAGACTGGTAGCCGTTGCAGTTTCTGCAGCAAAGGATTGACATGACAGAAACAAGACTGTCTTGAAAGCATACAGGCCTCTGAGTTTTGCGTAAATTGATGTTTCTAGGTAGTCATCAAGGGCAGACCCAGGTAGACCAAATTACAGTAATTCATATAGGACAGTATTTCTCAACCTTGGCAACTTTAAGACGTGTGGACTTCAACTCCCAGTCTGGGAGTTGAAGTCCACGCATCTTAAAGTTGCCAAGGTTGAGAAACACTGGTACAAGAGATGACAAGGATCTAAAGGAATGAACTGAAAAACAGATGCAATGCTTTCCAGGCTATTGAGGGGTTAAGACATCCAAGCACTTTGCTGAAAGCACTAAATATGACTCAGTTCTGTGGTAGAAACCCATCTTATCCTTTAACTCTCATAAGGTTAAAAACAAGTGCTTTGTTTTTTCTCAAAGCAAAATACTGTCCTGCCCCAGAATGTCATGGCATTCCTTAAAACAACCATCTCAAATCTGTGTTTTTGAACTCAAATAACACCCAAAGTTGACATTTAAGAAAAGTTTCTGACAGCTGCAATGGGTTTTGGATTAAGTCTGCAATTTAGACTTCTTCATTCTTTTTAGTTGCATTTCCAATCAGCCAAGTACATTTTTCAAAGGCTAAACGCATTTTTCTTATTACTGTTCTTGCACCATCGAAAACCATGCTGAATTTGCATTTCATTTTTATTTATGCAATATGCATATGTACAGCATTTTCTGCTGTGAACATGGAGCATGCTGAACTATTAAACCCATAAAGCAGACAATAATAAAAAGCAATTATTGTGTAAAATATACTGAGACTAAATTAAAAATCCAACTCAGCCAAAATTAAACAGCTTGAAAATGGTCAGAGAAGATACCACCAGAAAATCAGGGGGAAAGAAAAAGGCAGGGAGGGAGGAATTTTTGCAGGACAGTTCGGTGCCAAAAATACAGCAAGCTGCCTTAAACTTAGCTCTCCAGATTATGGATCAGGAAGTTACTGATTCTACCATTTTTCTTCATTATTATTTTATGGATTATTCTGCGTGCATGCATGCACACATATACTAGGACAGTGTTTTTCAAACTTTGCCATTTTAAGATGTGTGGACTTCAACTCCCAGAAGTCCCCAGCCAGCATGCTGAAAAGCACTGCAGTAGCATTACTGTACTCAGAAAGAATTTGAGAAGGGGTTAGGCAACTATTCCTCTGGAGAAGCATGGTAATAGCCCTTCCACGAAGATGGCTCAATAAATGTTCCTAAGGAAATCTCACACCATTCCCTTCATCTCACCTGCAGTCTGCAGTTGAGGCTGTGAATTTGAATTTAGCTGATCTGATTTAAAGTAGTGTTTCCCATCCTTTCCCCACACAATACTTACTTATGAATATATGTATTTATCAGTCACTCCATCATTGTTTTTATACCTCCCGATATCAAAACTCTGAGCCATGTATTAAATCTCAAACATGAATCTTACAATAGGAACAAGGACATAAATGAAAACAAGCAAAAACCATAATAGAGTATCTCCTTTTAAAAACTTGTTAGAACTTTTAGAACTTCTTTCTAAAACTTGTTAACGGCTGGGGATGGGGTGGGCAGGAGATCAAACATATCTTCAGGGACACCATATTCCATAAAGATAGGGCCACAAATGAGGAGGTTAGTCTTCAGGCCCATGTCCTTCCTTAGTTCACACAGGGATGATGCCTGAGCAAAGCCTCTCTTGATGACCTTGTAACTGTTGGAAGTGTTAGCAAATCATCATGCCTCAATTAGCATGTAAATTGAGTTTGTTCCCAGGATGCAACTCTCCATGCTTGTTTGTTGCCACTCCCACTTCCTCTCTCTCTCTTCCTCCTTCACCATCGAAGAACAAGCATGTTTTGCTTCTGTCTCCATCTTGGGCCTAAAGCCATGTGCCTAGCCCTTTCTTCCACACAGCTCTTAGCAGCTATAGGGCTAAGAGATCACTAAGTATAGTTAAAGAACAGAAGAAACAAGGAACTTCATTTTCCCACCAGAGATGGATATAACAGAACCAAGAATAAAAGTAAGTGAGACTCTTTTTACTTTACTTTTAAACCTACTATGTCTAAGTGTGTAATTCTTTATGATTGGGAGGACTGAGTGTGTAAGATCAATAATGTGTATTTCTCTGACATGCTCATTAAAACTAAGATAATATTCTTTTTCTGTGCACAGCTCCTCCACTGTGTTAAACTCTGCTCCAATTCAGTGGTCCTAGCTGTCCACTAATTGGCTTCAGTAACACCAGCTCACTCATTTTGGAAAAGGCCATCCCTAAGGTAACCTGGCACCATACCATGTAAAGCTTTGTGTTGTTTATTTGTTTAGTCGCTTCCGACTCTTCGTGACTTCATGGACCAGCCCACGCCAGAGCTTCCTGTCGGTCGTCAACACCCCCAGCTCCCCCAGGGATGAGTCCGTCACCTCTAGAATATCATCCATCTATCTTGCCCTTGGTCGGCCCCTCTTCCTTTTGCCCTCCACTCTCCCTAGCATCAGCATCTTCTCCAGGGTGTCCTGTCTTCTCATTATGTGGCCAAAGTATTTCAGTTTTGCCTTTAATATCATTCCCTCAAGTGAGCAGTCTGGCTTTATTTCCTGGAGGATGGACTGGTTGGATCTTCGTGGAGTCCAAGGCACTCTCAGAATTTTCCTCCAACACCACAGTTCCAAAGCATCGATCTTCCTTCTCTCAGCCTTCCTTATGGTCCAGCTCTCGCAGCCATATGTTACTACAGGGAACACCATTGCTTTAACTATGCGGGCCTTTGTTGTCAGTGTGATGTCTCTGCTCTTCACTATTTTATCGAGATTTGTCATTGCTCTTCTCCCAAGGATTAAGCGTCTTCTGATTTCCTGACTGCAGTCAGCATCTGCAGTAATCTTCGCACCTAGAAATGCAAAGTCTTTCACTGCTTCTACATTTTCTCCCTCTATTTGCCAGTTATCAATCAAGCGGGTTGCCATAATCATGTAAAGCTTTAGAGGTAACAAATTTAATTGGGCCTGGAAGCACACTGGCAACCAATGCAATGACCAAGAATAGGTCTTTTTCTGCAGTGATGGGATCTACCCACCAGCCATCCCACCATTGCATTCTGAACCAGTTGTAGCTTCTGAGTCGCTCTATGCAGTTCAGTAGTCCAACAGCGTAGCACTATGGATGTGAATCTCTGTTGCCAACCATTTCTGGTCCAGGTAGGGCCATATTGGCCTCCACTTGCTGCTCTAAGCAGGAGCCTGGAGCCAAAGTGGACCCCAAATCACAGGCCTGCTCCTCTGATGGAAAAATGATGCTCTGTCACCAATATTTTCTAAAAATATTGCTTGCCATTTAAGTACCTTTATTTCTTTACTGGTGTAAACATTTTTATCTTTATCTTTAATTTTCCTCCTCAGAATGCTGATTCCCTCTCCTTTTTCTTCTGGCTCCATCAGATAAACCTATTTTGCACTATTCCCTAAGAACTGCGCATCTTAAATTTCTTGCTTCTTCCTTTTTCTTTTCATTATGTTCCCCCCTTTTTTTTCCCTGTTCAAGCTGATCTACTTGTTCATCCTGACTCACCTGGGTTCTTGCCCACATTTTCTCATTGTCACTGTGATGCTTTCACTACTGGAATTCCTCTCTCACAGATAGCTGTTTGCTTTACCACCAACGACTTTAAAGTTAAGCCATATATTTCGTGAGATCCTTTTCATTGATGTTTTTCATGCCCTGTCTTGACACCTGGTCTGCATATTTAGCCTCCAGCGTGGCCATTGCCTGTTAAATGAAAAATACTATAAAAATGGTATTTCTATCTTCAACTCCACACTCAAATATGCTGCAGAAATTGTGGGACCTCTGGAGCAGATATGGGGTGGTGGTGGTGGTGGTAGGGGAGCACAGAAGAAAGGAAAGCATAGGGAAATCTCACTATGCAAGCAAAGTCAACTTGTATAAAAATAGATGTGCATTGATCCATGCATAGTGCCAATTTGTGTGAAATGTTAAATTTGCATTAAGTGTTAAACAGTATTATTAGTTTGTTTTAAAAGAATGTGGCTTTTCTTGTAGCAGTTTGCAGTTTTAAATAACAACCTTAATTCTCAGTAAGCATGCAAAGGATTGACTTATAAGAAACTTTCTGCCTTGATATACAAAGGGCAAATCTTCCCAGATATTTTTTAAATAACTTTAGAGCTGTTCCAAAGCAGCAAGAAGACCATAAAAGGACTTCAAACTTAAGAGTCTTTTTTTAAAAATCACAGCAAAAAATCTAGTCTCTTTCTAGTATGTAATGGCATTCTGATGAGGCTGATGAGTTCCTGCACCAGTTTTTTTCCCCATTATTAGTCCATTTAAATAAAGGATGTAGTACTGCTAATTTTCATGGCAACTGATTGCAGCACTTATTGATGATGACACTTGTTAAACGTTCCATTAATGAATCAAACTTAGCGACAGCTCATGTTCTGCAAATGACCTTTTTCCAAAGGAAACTTTCCTTTGATTTTGGTATCAGCAAAGGATCCCTAGGAAGTCAGGTAGTCACAGTGTAAGGTGTCCATGGGTGCTGCCATGCCCGGTGATATTTTCCATGCTCCAGGAGATTTTATTTTAATTAAGTTGGTTCCTTTCAGTCATGCTGAATTCTTGTGACTTCTTGGACAAATCTGGTATTTTCTTTGGCAACAATCCAGAAGTAGTTTGCCATTGTCTTCTTCCAGGATGTTCCTGGTTTAATCTACAGCCCAATTACCATCCAGGCCTGACCCTGCTTAGCTTCCAGATCAAACAAGATCAGCCAGGTATTGCTACCTGCTGTGGGTTCTTTCAATTAACATTTAATTTTAATAAAAAGTCAATACATGGAAAGTTAGTGTCCTTCAAAGCAAAGTGTTATCCTCAAGGATCATTTTTAGTTTCAAAAAGTGCTTATGGGGTTATTTTTCATGGAAAGTAAACTGAAAATGGTTATGAATCAATTGTAGATGTCATATAAGGGAAAGACATGTATGGCAGCCTAGTGCTTTATTTGGAATTGTGCCCATGTTTCCAAGAAAAAAAGACAAAACTGAGATGGTAAAGAACAGGGGTGGTAACTTCATGTTTTGTGAATAGACACAACCACAAACATGGCAACTGCTTTGTGAGAGGGCCCATGTTCACATTCTCAAGCTTCCAACATGCTCTCTCAAAAAGGTTGGGAACTCCTGGTAGAAGGGATACATAGAAGGTTGAATACATGTTTGTGCAAATAACAGTGAATTTAGTGAATAGTGAATGTATCATTTAGTTTCCTAGTAGGGAGCAGGTAGGAACACTGAGTGGAACTTTGGCTGATTTTGAAACATAGCAAAACAGAGTTGGACAAATGGGAGACAGTCAGGAAATCTCAGGATGGTAGTCCAGAATGCAAAATAAAGAAATAAAAATCCAACAAGAAGGGAATAATTAATAACTTTTGTATGTTGGTAAGAAAACTACATGGACACAGACAGGTAGCTATCATGGGTCAAGCTTGCCTTGAGAAAATCACTATATTTTAAGGGATGTTTTAGATACTATGGAGAACCCTTTCTTAGAGTGAATAGCAATTACTGTATGGAGGATATGTCTGGTTCATGTACATCAACCACTCATCAAATGGTGCAACATTTTAAGTATCTGGTGCAAGATCAACAAAGTATTGGAAATTATATAGCAAATGATATACAGTGTATCATTTGAATTGCTTAGAGTGACTTGGATTAGAAATCAGTCGGTTTAGTGACTCCACAAAACTGGCTGTATGATTCCTGTGTGAATGTGTCTAATCACTAAAAGTATTTCCCCTTAATTGCACCAGGATGCGGTCAGGAATTATCTATTTTATTGTAGATACAGAGACAATTCTGTAATTTCTTGACCAGTTTTGTGAATTTCTCTATAAAATTTGCCACCCAGAGTCAGTCTTTTGTGTGATGGACAGCTCTATAAATATAATAATTAAATAAATAAATAAATAAATAAAATACAGTTGACACCCCTATTTTAACTGAGTCTTGTTACTACAAGCACATTTTCACTCAGTCATTATCAGTGTCTGTGCTCAGTTGCTTTGATCATGATTTCTTCTAATATTCACATTTTTTGCCTGAATTTGTCTCTGATATATACATTTTGCAAGTGAGATGTATGTTGTATGTTGTAGTCTTTAATGTATGCAGTGTGTATGTTGTAGTCGGTAATGTATGCAATGTGTACCTTTTTTAGAAGTTGCACACTGCATCACAGCATGAAAAAATGTAGATCATTATATGTAACTGTGCCCCAACTAGTGAATTATTAATCTTTCAAATCACTCATATTTACTGTCCTTAGACTCAGTATATACTGTGACTTACTTAGATAAAGAAAGAAAGAAAAGGAGGAAAAAGCCCACAAAAACAAACATCTGTCATATATTAATAAAATCTAGTCTTACATATATATATACTTTGTATTGCTGTATAATGACATTATCAACATTTAAATATTTTTTTCTTAACAATAGAAAAATAAATGGGTAATTAAACATACAACTTAGTAAATGCAGTCCAAATTTCTAAAAAGTCTTCCAATCAGACTGCTGGTCACAAAGTATTCGTTCAGTATAGAAACAGAAGGGAATTCTTCAGGCCATTGCTGGGGCAACCATGGGAGGGAATCAAAAGAATTAAGATGGCAGCCCAGCCTTTCTAGTTGAAGTCCTGCCCCTTTTTTGTGTGTGCTGCATGTAAAAAAAGGGAGGGTTTCAATTGCCCAGTCATGGATGCCCTCCTAACTATTTTAAGATGCCCTGGGCCCTTGCAGTGTTTTTCAGTCTCAGCAACATTAAGATGTGAGGACTTTAACTCCCAGAATTCCCCAGACAGAGTGAAGTCCACACATTTAAAGCTGTTGAGACTGAAAAACATTGAGCCATTGTATAATTATGGAGAATTGACATTTTTCTAGTTCTCTAGTATCAATCTTTCTGTGTTCATCAAAACATACAATGTCCATTGTTGTTGTCCTCCTGTTAATTCAAAAGAGTGTGAATATCTACAAAAACAAATCAGCCATCCAGTATAAAATTAAAATGTGCTGCAGATAGCACAAGACCACATCATATGAATCAATGTCGCTTTTGGAGCACCATCATATTCAACAATTAGTTGAACTCATCCATTTTGTCTGGAACACATAAGGTAAAGGTAAAGGTTTCCCTTGACGTAAAGTCCAGTCGTGTCCGACTCTAGGGGGCGGTGCTCATCTCCGTTTCTAAGCCTTGGAGCCGGCGTTGTCCGTAGACACTTCCGGGTCATGTGGCCAGCATGACGACACGGAATGCTGTTACCTTCCCACCGAAGCGGTACCTATTGATCTACTCACATTTGCATGTTTTCGAACTGCTAGGTGAGCAGGAGCTGGGACTAGCAACGGGAGCTCACCCCGCCACACGGTTTCGAACCGCCGACCTTCCGATCGGCAGCTCAGTGGTTTAACCCGCAGCGCCACCGCGTCCCCCTGGAACATATAAGGTAAAGGTAAAGGTTTCCCTTGACGTAAAGTCCAGTCGTGTCCGACTCTAGGGGCGGTGCTCCATTTTGTCTGGAACACATACATATGTCTTTAGTGTTGAAATAATTATAATTTTAAACCTGCAGAAATGTGACATATAGATGTCCAAATAGCTTTCCACTGACATTCATGTACTGCAAACATCTGTTTCTTATTCTGTGCATCTCTATACTACTGAATAGCTGATTTAGTACACTCCAACAATAATTGTTTATAGCAGTTTGTAATCAATATAGGGTTATTACTCTAGATACAAATAATGAAATATTTTACTATGTCTTACTTAATACTTCTATGAAGCTGTAGTCAATACAATGACTGAATGCTTTCAAGGTTAACATTTCCTTTGCCAGAAGCAACTGCTTTAAATATCAGAATGACTGACAATGAATTAAAAGCCATTATGCAGAAAAGACTGGTACAGTCCTGCATCATGTAAAGTGAAGTCATCATAATTAATTGGAGGAAAGAATTTAATTGGGAACATGAGTATAACAGTAAGAAGTATCAACTGTGCAAACGAGTAGGAAAGAAAACCAGAGATGATTGAGATCTAAGATATATCTAACTGGTGTAATAAAATGATTTAGTCTCTTTTGAGATCTATGCATTACAAACTGCAAAGAGACAACATGATGCCAGATTTCTACACTGATGTACGTATGTTGGCATAATGATACATGATTTGCTTTGAACTTAGAATTTCCTTCTCTTCCTGAAATATATTGATGGAAACTCCATGTTTAACAGCATGTTTAGCAAGGCAGGGAGGTGATTGCTTTCATATGTTGCTTGTCAGCATCTTAGAAGCTTCTGGTTTATGGTACAAAACAGGATACCAGATTGAATGGAACTTCCATTGGATCTGATGGGATCTCTAGTTACCATATCTCAGTCATATTGCAAACTCTGTGTCACATACTATATGCAGACATACCTTCTTCTGAAACATCTGCAAGCAACCAACCAACCTCAGAGAGCACCAAGGACTCCATACCTTCTTCTGTGCAGCTGTTTCTACATCTGTTGTTCCTCGTCTCTTTTTCTCATTTACACACTTGCCAGGAAGCACTGAGTGTCTGGATCTACTAAGACTTACTATGCTACACTAAAGTCAGTGGCAGTATCTGTAGGCCCCAGGACTTGTATCAGGGAAAATTAGGGATATGAGGTTACAAATGACAGATCCTGCACTGAGCAGAGGTTTACACTAGCTGCCATCTGAGGTCACTGCCAACTCTAGGATTCTATGAAATAACATTGTTGTGGTCGTAAGTTCCATGCAGCTTTCAGATCACCTGAAGATTACCACTCTGGGTTTTGTAAATACAGTTATCACATATTTGACACAGCTCTCAATTCCAAATACAGTAGTGCACAATAAACAAAATGCATGTAAACTCCAGAGTTATATTCCTCTTCTCTTGTTTATGCCATTTTTAAAAAAGGTTAATCAGTGGGGCAAATATCCAGAAACACTGAGAAAAAGTAGTAGCTGTTTTTAGAGTGAAGATGCAGCAAATCCACAAGAAGAAAAATGTGGAATATATTCATTGCAAGTGTTTGGAAACAGCCTACATATATTTCTGTGGTTTCGTAGCAGCTGACTTACATGGAAGGAATCCATTAAATCCAAATTTTCCCAAGTTTGGCGCCACCACCAAAAGAGAGGTGATGTAAACCGTCTCTGGTCTATTTATGTAATCCACACACATGCCTGATTACAGCTACAAAGTTTGCTTGGAAGAAGGGCCATTGCTGGCACGTTGCAATCCAGAAAACAACAACAAAATCAATATATAGTTCCAAAGATGTCCTGCTACAAAGATAAAAGTCTTAAATATTTCTTTGGGGGGAAAAAATGATGATCCTATGTTTTCTTGGCAGCCTGTGGATTGACAAACCTTTTTTTTGCAATACTTGAATTTGATTGTGCCTTGATTCTGGAGACTGCAGGCTTCTTCTGTTTCAGACCACTACTTTGAAGGGGTTTCAGTCCCAACATCTCACAATATTTGTTGCACTGATGGAGAACCTTAAACTGATCGATAAACGAGATGGAACAATTACCTTTGAAGCCTTTGTACCTGCAAAAGGAGAGGGAAGAAGAAGTAAATTTAAATCCTCTGGCTTCATTTTTTTTTTTTTATATAAATTCCACTAAAATGCTTAATCCTCCTAAACAGCTATGAGAAAAATGTGTGTTCTCTGTATCCACCCATATAGCCCCTGCTGGTATCACCCTAGTTAAACTGAATGTCACCAACTTTATCCTCAGGAAAATGGTGTTTTGTCAGTGTAGGTACGATAAATGCTGTCCTCTGTTGATGCCAGAATAAAAGAAAAATTCAGCAATATATTGAACAAAATACAAAGTGATTAACCAAAGGCACTTGTTTCCTGTTTTATCATCATCTATACAGGTAGTCCTCACTTAACCACCATTCATTTAGCGATGGTTCAGACTTACAACAGTGCTGAAAAAACTGACTTACAACCATTTTTCACACTTATGACCATTGCAGCATCCCCACAGTCATGTGCACATGATTTGGGCACTTGGCAACCAGTTCACATTTATGACAGTCACAGCATCCCGTAGTCACGTGATCACCATTTTCAACCTTCCCGGCTGGCTTCTGGCAAGCAAAGTATATGGGGAGCCACGTGATTCACTTAACGACCAAATGGTTTACTTAATGCCCATGGTGATTTGCTTAACAACCACCACAGAAAAGATCGTAAAATCAGGTTAGATTTGATTAATGAGCGCTTTGCTGAGCAACTGAAATTTTGGTCTCAATTGTGGTTGTTAAGTGAGGACTACCTGTAGTAAATGATGATGTGACTAAAATCTGGTTACAAAATGAAAAACCAATCACTGCTAATAAGGTGGGCCTTTTTATGTGTATGTATGTGTAGGGTTGTAATAAAGTCTACTTTTCATTTCCTTCTTATCTCACTACTCAAATTTCTCTTCCTTCCATGGATGGGTGTATATATGCTTATTGTTTCAAGCTGATCTGCAATTCATAAAAATGTCTATATTGAAAATATGCCAGTCTTTACAATGCAACATCTATCTTCTGGAAGTATCTTTTCTCTGTATTGGTGTAAAATTCCAGAGTTAAGTATTGTTCCGCCAAGGCACACCAAGCAGCTTACTTATAACTAACAACAGCATATCATTTTTAACTGGGTTAATCTTTCATTCAACCATTTCCCTTCTCCAAAAGAAGCCTTTATACAAGCATTTTGGTAATTGTTGCAAAGCCCATCGAGGGTTTGTGAAGAGGAAGTATGGCAGCTCATGTTTTTCCTAGCTAAAGCTAAATCACGCTGAAAATAGGAAATCTTTTTCTATTTGCTTTTCTTTTCCTTTTTCATACACACTCCAGGAATGGGGGGAAAACATTGTACAATTGTTTGGAAAGGAGACAATGGTAGGAAACCATTTCCACTACCCTTGAAATGTCATTATTGCATTTACAGGTAGTCCTTGTTTAATGACCACAATTGGGACCAGAATTTCAGTTGCTAAATAAAGCAGTCATTAAGTGAATCTGATCTGATTTTATGACCTTTTTGTTGCAGTCGTTAAGCAAATCACTGCAGTCATTAAGCGAACCATGTGGTCATTAAGCAAATCATGCAGTTCCCCATTGATTTTGCTTGCCAGAAGTCAACCGGGAAGGTAAAAAAATGGGGATCACATGACCATGGGACACTGTGATGGTCATAAATGTGAACCAGTTGCCAAGAACCCAAATCATGATCATACGAGCGCAGGGACTCTGCAACAGTTGTAAGTGTGAGGACCAGTTGTAAGTCGGGTTTTTCCAGCACTGTCATAAGTCTGAACCATCACTAAATGAATGGTTGTTAAGCGAGGACTACCTGTACTTTTCCCTTTAGTATTTCATCTTTTTCTCTCCATCTCTCTTCTGTCAGAGACATTCACAACACTCTGACAAAAGCAGATGATGCCATACAGAAATAAGAGGAAAACAAAAGCTACAAATATGGTGTGATGTTAACAGCTGCAAGAAACTTTTTTTTTTCAGTTCTGCCTGCCTTGCCTTGTTTTAATAAAAATGCTAACAGCTTCTTCCAAGACAACTCTCCTGTTAAGAAGACTCCTGTCATTTCGAACAATCTCTGCTGAAGGCAATTCTCCATGGGTGTGTGTGTGTGTGTGTGACAGCAGTGAAGCATTTGAAAGTACACAAGCATGCCTCTGCAACCTGGCACCAGTCTTTCAAGATTTTAACATGAAAAAAGCAATAAAAAGTTTCAAGTTGCATTGCTTCTGAATATCAATCATTCCACCTAATGAAAGACTAATTAAAAATATTCACACGCCAGACTGGGAGGAAACACGTAATGCCTGCTCAAGATTGCAATGGGTTATACATAGCCTAATGTTCCTCAAACATCTGTACACTCTGCAGATTTCTTGCACTCCCACATACATAAGGTAAACAATGACATTCTTACTGTCATTACAAGCCTAGACCATGCAGGGAATGTTTATCAAATGAAACAAAATTCAAAATAACCTTGGTATGAGCTGAAAGAAATGAGCTGAAAACAACAGAATGAAATCTAACCAAAACACATGCTAAGTTTTTCACTTAAGAAAAAGAGAAAAATATTTACCCTGGCTTGGTAGATAAGGGTATCTCTGAAAAGGCCCTGGAATGTAGCCAAGCATTACCTGAACGGGAGTCAGCTATGTGATGAGGCTGCTAAAAAGGCAAGGGTGGGTTTAGGCTGCATCCTGTTGTGGGCATATAGCTCCTAGCTGGTGGAATGCAGGCAACAGTGAATTGGCTTGCAAGGTAGTTTCTTGAACAGAGATCCTAGGTTTCAGTCAACAGCATAAGCCCACTTTGGATAGAATTGAAATTTGCTTACACTACTGACCGTAATGTACTAAAACTGGCTGGCCCTGTTCATGTCATTAGCAGCAATTACTGCATCTGGCATGGGTACCACTAAGGCTGGCAACACATACTAACAGCAGTTGTGAGGAATGAGCATTTGCCCCAAAAGTGTGTTTCTGCTCACCTTTTTAAGGGAAGCATGAGTTGGGTATGTCAAGAGTACAGTAGGAATGAGATATTTTTGAAGTATGTGTAGTAAAACAGGAAGATATAAGGCCAAGAATGAATAGATGAATGAATGTGAACTGAATACCAAAATGACTGACCAATATAAAAGAAGTAGGTTGAGGTGGTTTGGAGAGAATGAAGGGGTTTGAGATTAAGGGGAAGAAAGGAAGAGTTGATGAAATTTTGGAAAAGAGAGAGGTGAGAAATTTAAAGAACAAAAGGCAGTGTATGAAGTGGTTGGTCATCTATGGAGATGGTTGAAGCAAGGATGGTTTGCAAGGATGAAGAAGTATAATAAATTGTGGTGGTGGTCTTTACTATTTCTTACTCCTCAGTGCTGTACATACAGGGTTTTTTTTTGCCTTCAAGTCAGTGTTGACTCCTGGTGACTGCCTGGACTAGTCCCTGCAGTTTTCTTGGCAAGGTTTTTCAGAAGTGGTTTGCTATTGCCTCCTTCCTAGGGCTGAGCGAGAGGGACTGGCTCAAGGTCGCCAGCTGGCTTAGTGCCCAAGGCAGGACTAGAATTCATAGTCTCCCAGTTTCTAGCCTGATGCCTTAACCACTACACCAAACTGGCTCTCTTGTACATACAGTTGTTTAACACAAAAGGGACTAGGACAATGGATATGCCTGGATGTATGTATGGTTGTATCCACAGAAGAATAGTTTCCAAATAACACATTGTAATACCACTACTTTATTCCAGACTGGTCAGACGCTACCTCAACCTCTGTATCCAGACTTTAAGAAGGACTCCTAGAAACTGGAACAAATGCAAAGCAGGACAATGAGGATGATAAGGGGACTAGAAACTCCAATGAGGAGAAGACAAGGAGACTCGGTGTCATGTTCACTGTTTCAATGTAGTTGATACATCGTAACGTTTCACATGCCATGGCGCTGACGCGCGTTTCTGTTTGGGAGGGAGCTGCTGTGAAACCTTGTACCAAGCTCTGTATCTGTGTTCATTACAATGGAATGTGTTTGGGTTATGTTCTCTGTTCAAGGCCTTTTCCCGCAGACCATCAGAAACTGTTAGGAGCACCTGGGATTGTGAACTTGGGAAGATTCTACAGGGGGAGGGATTTCATTTACACCGAGGGTTTTTAGTTTGCATTTGGCGTGCTTTTATCATTCTCAGCTTTCTCTGTGATCCTGCACACTATTCTTTAATAAATCAGATATCTTTGAATTCCTGCTCATGAGTCTGATAGTGTTTTAGAATAGGCAACCATTACACTCGGTATCTCAAGCCTTGCGAAAAGAAAGCTGAGTGGGGATATGATAGCATTGCCCATATATCCAAAAGTATTGGATAAAAAAATATTCTGCCCCCGGAGGTGAGGCAGGCCCCCTCGCTCCTGGCCTTCCGGAAGAACTTGAAGATCTGGTTCTGCTGCCTCACCTGGGGTGGGAGAGGCAACAGTTCTTCTTGGGGGTGGCTGGCACCATAGATCTCTCCCTAACGAATAAGATCTTCGCCCCTTGGATTTTGTATCTATTTTATTCTTATTTATTGGTTTCTTTATACTGTAATTTATATTTTTATGGTTTTAATTGTTGATTTTACTGTAAACCGCCCAGAGTCCCCCTTTTGGGGGAGATGGGGGGTAACAGAAATTTGAAAAATAAATAAATAAAAGGATGTCACAGCTAACATTAGAAGACTCATTCCAGAACACAAGATAAAGAATAATCATCTTAAATTACAGGAAAGCAGATTCTCAATGAATATTAAAAAAAACCTTCCAAACAGTAATAATTCAATATTGGAACCAATTCTGTGGAGAGATGGTAGGCTTCCCTTCACTTGATGTGTTGGACATCCATCAGTCAAGGGGCTTCCATTTAGATTTCTGCACTGAGCAGTGACTTAGATCCAGTGATCTACATGGGCTGTTTGGAAGTGACCTATTTCCTGTATACTTTCACATCTGGCCTGTGTTCAGTTGGCCGGTGCAAGAATCTATCTGTTTGGACTTTGCAGAGTGAGCTTCATTAGATATTTGGTTAACCAAAGTTGATTTCCCAACATTGGCGCTGAGTGTTTCAGAAGATGAATACTACTATTTGTTGAAAAGGGGAGAAAGTATGCCCCCTGCTGAATGGAAGGAAACTTCTATATAGCATGCTGTTAATCTTTTCCTGCTGTAAAGAGAAAGGATGCTCTAATTCACTGTTTAGCAACCTTAAACATTTCCAATTGTATGGACTTTAACTCCCAGGATCCTCAGCAATGGCCATGCTATGGAATTCTGGGAGCTGAAGTCCATAGATCAGGAAGTTGGGAAACACTTTTCTATTAATTCCATTTCAGCTCAAAAGCTAAAATTTGAATGAGGCATTTCCATTTATATTACAAACATTCAAATAAACTATACCAATCCTCAGAGCAATTGGAAGAGCAACCACATATAACAGGCTTAATAGACTAAATCTATATTTAAACCAATGAAACTGGAGCAGATTTATCACTTTTACACCAGCAAAAGAATTGCATCAGTCTATATATGTTGACCCAGGAGAAAAGGAAATTTTATCTATTTATTTATCAAACTTATTCACTGCCCATTTCACTCAGAGAGTGACTCTGGGTGGTTTACATACAGTAGGAATAAAATATTAGTTAAAATACAATAAAACAATAAAAATAAAATAAAACAATAAAATAAAAACAATCTTCTTAATAAATAATATGTTCCAAGGGGTAGTTATAAATTTAATTTCCAGGGAGTGTCTTTAGAGTGCTAACCACCCCCAGGTTATTAATTTTAATAGGCTATTAATTAATTAATTAATTAATTAATTAATTAAATTTCCAGGGAGTGTCTTTAGGGTGCTAACCACCCCTACTTATATACATAAATGGCATAAAAATAATTGTATTCGACAATTACCAACAAGAAATACCAGCTGGCAGTCAGTACATGGAGACAGTCAATGAACTGTTAAGGGGGACCTGCTCCAAGCACACCTTTCTTCATAACAATGGACAGCAATTGCTTCTGGGAATGTGAAGGGTTATCATGGGGCCCCTGCAGAGGGCATAGGGATTGGCCTTGTAGGACAGGAGGAAGAGCCACTACCAAGGCAACAATCAGACAAGCAGAGTTTGAGCCTGTTCCAAGAAACTAAGATAAAGTGGAAGGGGGGAAGCACATTCAGACTTGCAAGATTCTGTTACTATCACTGTTACAGTAAAGATAGTCCTGACCTATCTGGCATTGTTTTCTTAGTCCAGTCTACTTTATGGGGCTGTTAGACTCTGATTTCTCAACAGAGACATCCTTGAACTTGCTGACTAGGATGAAGGCCCACACATACATGCTCTTTTAAATATGGATTTTGTGAACTGAAGAAGTCTACCTAAAATAGCTAAAGTCCTTCCTCTAGTTTTGAGAAGGGAGCTGAACTTCACCCAGCTATCATCAGAAATCAGGTTTCTTCATAAGGAGGGAAGAGTTTTTCAGACCTTTCTCATGGCTTGTAGATGATCCTCAGGGAATCCCAAGAGTAGAGGTTTAAAAGCTTGCTTCTTGCTGAAATAATGCCAATGCTTGTACCCCAGCTAAACCATGGCTAATAGACTCCAATGGCTTTGTTCGCATAACATGCTAAGGTGACGGAGACAAATCACATGATGGTTAATTCAGGCAACTGAAGAGAAGTTTATTTAAATGTAGTCCCTGGACTGTGCTAGTCAGGCCAAACTGCATGACTGAAGCCAGAAGAACTGAGACCTGGCACAACCAGATGGATCTGGTGATGGAATGAGAATATGTGTGTATGTGTGTGGGTGGTAGCTTGATCCATTGTTATAGATATACACCCCTGTCTGGAAGAGTCCTCTGGCCCATGCATTTCCTTTCCCAAACCGACTGGGAAATGCAGGGTTCTTCACTCACGTTTTTGATTAACTGCTGCTTGTAGTGTCATCAGACTTGATAAACTGCAACCTATCATACCTCCGTTTCACTCAAACAAGGCAATCCACCCAAAGTTTAAGAATTTGCTTCAACAAACTATAGCTAAGACTGCCCCAAATTTTATGTTAACCAGGGATTATTCTACAATGGAAGTGGCCATAGAAGCTTTTGCTTATTCCTCATAGCTACCCCAGAGAGAGAACAAGGCTCTTTCCTGTTAAGCAAGACTCAAGATTATGAGCAAACCCTTTCGCAAACTTATTTAAAGGACAGAGTGAATTCTTCTGTTGTAATTAAGAAGATTCTGCTGTTGTTTTCTTCCTTCCTTTTATTTTGTAAATGTATTATAGTGAGAATATATATATGTATATATATTGGGAAATCCTACCAGTGGCTGGAAAGGGCTGGACTAAAAGACAGCACTGAGGCACTGATCATAGCACAAGAACAGGCACTAAGCACAGGCCTGCAACTAGGGTCTGTGCCACCTGGGGCAAACATGGATTCCGTGCCCATTTTGGCACCCCCCAGTGCTCATTTTGGTGCCCCCCCAAAGCTCATTTTGCCGCCCCCCCAGCAAAGCACCCAGGGCACATGCCCCACTTGCCCCCACTAGTTGCAGCCCTGACTAAGCACCAGATCCATAGAAACAGGGGTCGACCACACTAGACAGGACCCAAGGTACAGACTGTGCAGAGAGGCTTCAGAGACAGTCCAACACATAGTGGCAGGGTGTAAGATGTAGGCAGGAACAGCATACCCTGAACGGCACAACCAAGTAGCTGGCATTGTGTACAGGAACATCTGCACAATGTATGGGCTAGACCCTCCCAAGTCCAGATGGGAGATTCCACAGAAGATTGTGGAGAATGACAGGGCTAAGATCCTATGGGTCTTCCAGATCCAGACAGACAGGCAGGTACTGGCCAATCAACCAGACATCATGGTAGTAGACAAGGACCAGAAGACAGCCATGGTGATAGATGTAGTGGTGCCAAGTGACAGCAACATCAGAAAGGAGTATGAGAAGCTGAAGAAGTACCAGGGCCTGAAGGAGGAACTAGAGAGGATGTGGAAAGTGAAGGCCAAAGGGGTCCCAGTGGTGATGGGAGCACTCGGGGCTGTGACTCCCAAGCTGAGAGAGTAGCTCCAACAGATCCCAGGAGCAACATCACAGCTCTCTGTCCAGACGAGTGCAGTGCTAGGAACAGCTGAGATCCTGCACAGAACCCTCAAACTCCCAGGCCTCTGGTAGAGGACCCCAGGTTGAGGAAGACACATACCACCCATAGGGGTGAGAAGGGATTTTTTTTTATTACTGAGAGAAAAAAAATGACCCACCAGAAATTTTTTTTCCTACAGTCCCCTTCTATATTCCCAGAATACTCCTGTATTAAGAGGAGTATTAATGGGAGTAAGTATTAAGTATTAAGAGGAGTAAGAAGAGATTAATGGCCTCTGGCTACAGCTGGGAACAATATGCAGAATATTAATTAGAGTAATTCCCTAGAACATTTATGGTATGTTCATTGGAAATATATAACATCAGAGAAAGGAAAATAAATATTCATGCATTATTCATAATGCTTTCTGTTTGTCTGTGAATAATGAGTTATGGTAAGATATTATATATTTCTCAAATATATTTCAGCATCCTGATCCTTGGCTAGGAATAGACCAGAGCTACACAAGTGGGTAAAAGAGGGGCAAGGCAAGTATCTTTATAGCACCCTTTCCCAGTCTTGTGCCTTCCACTGGATGGAACTACATATCCCATAATTACCAACCATCACTGGCATTGGCTTTGCTGGCTAGAAATTATGGCAGTCCAGCATGCGTGTAGAACCCCAAGTTGAGGAACGATACTGTACAACAATTGCCTGGTATAGAAGCCTACTGCTTATGTTGCATACGTTGAAGCAATATTGTATGATCTGCATAGTTTAAGGCCTCTCTTGAGGATTTATATCATTTCATTGATGTCTGGATGGTACTCTAAAGACACTTGTAAGTCACTAGTGTGGAAATGACCCATGGCAGTTCCAGATATCCATGATGAAAAATGACATTCTGTGGGTGCCAGGTCGGTTGTCATCTGTTTCATCCTCTTATTGTGGCTTTCTGAATTCTATCTGGAACACTGGTGATTTGTCACTGCTGCTGTGGTTAAGGTGATGGACTAAGAGAGATCCAGATTTTAGTCCCTGCTCAGCCACAGAAGCTCCCTGGGGATTTGGGGCCAGTTCTTTTCTCTCAGCCCAAGATCTAGTTTGGTGATGGTATCAGACTAACAGCTGGGAGACTGAGGTTCTCTACCCTCCACCATGGAAGTTCACTGCATGACTTTGGATGCGTCTCTCTCTCTCTCAATCAACTTATTTCACATGATTGCTATTAGGGGGAAAAACTGGCTCTTATACTGCACTTAGATACTAAACAGAACTACTAATACTACTAATACTAATGCACTTACCCAGATATCCTCATCCAATTGAGGTGCCTTAGGGCATTTTTCCACTTGTGCTTAGCCTTAGCAACATCTATTTTGCCATGTCCCCATGACATTGCCTTTACCTCATCTGCACCCAAGAGTGAAAGAGGTTTAAGTCACCCTTAGCTGGAGCAAAGCAATATTTTCTCTTATTCTGACAGTATCCAAGAGCCACCTCAAGGTATATAAGATCTATTAGGCCTTGCCATTGTTCATCCTGGCTGGATGAAAACAGGTGACTGCAGAAGCAATATAAACAAGATAGGAATAAGCACATCTCATACCAGTAGAGTGTTTTGCCTGTTCAGATGGATGGCATTTCAGCACAGCCTTCAGAAAGGCTGTCCACCCACCTCTGATTTTGCTTGCAAATTACCCTCAGGATTTTTTGCTACTTTGCATAATAAGGTATTTGGGGCAATTTGAAATTGCAGTCACAAGGAATTATTGTATTTCCTTCCAGCAGTGATCAGTTTCATATGTCTTCCCTACTACATCCTTTGATTCTTCCTCCTAGTTGTTTGAAGGACAATATTCACTGCCATTACAGATGGTTTCAAAAAATATTCCTACCTCTTAAGTCCCAAAATTAGTTTTGTCCTTTATATCTTCCCTATTTTCTTATTACAGTTTGTAAGGCTGTTACTGAATCTAAACAACCTTTCAGAAGTGTGTAGTAGAGCCACAGACCTTGGTGAAAGTTTTGTGCCTCTAGTTGATAAAATAGCTGATAAAATTGTTAAGTAGTGCAGAAAAGCAATCTTTACAATCAGAGGGGAAAAAAATCAGTTAAATTTTCCTATGAAAACTTCTGGTTCTTTATCAAAATATATCAACAAACTTGTTTAAATACCTGTATTTACATCAAAATTCTAATTTTCATCCAATTGTTATTTATCAACTATTTTTTAAAAAATCTAAACAATATAGATGTAAAGCAGTGTTCACTCTGTAAATTCACTGAAAGAGAACTTATAATAAGTTAAGAGTTCAGAAATGAAGATTAAACTGAATGTTTAATGCACTTCTCCACATCTTACTGTGGAATTATTCTGTCTCCCTCCATGGTGCATGTTCAGGTCTGCAATGATATTAAGGCTAGCCACAATTTAGATCTAAATTGCTCAAGTGCTAAATACTTAAGGAATCAATAATATGATGATCAGCAAGATACTGACTTATTTTCAAATAATTCAAAGAGTGTTTTGGTGGGTTTAGGCTTAGACTGTTTTGTAAATTCAGCCCATTATAGCTTATGAAACTGACCAAGGGTTTGTGCATGAATCCTACAGTGTCTGCACTGGGCCTCAAATTATATATATGATCTTGAGTTGTATATGCTTTGAAGCATCTTTCAATAAGATTATAACTTGAATAACATAATAAGAAAACCTCTTTTGGCTCTCTTTTTGATTGTCTTCCTAGGAAGCATACCTGTTAAGTTACTTATCATTTCAATTAGCTGAGACATGAATCTATAGGACAAATATGCACTCTCTCTGTGATGTGTGTATCACCACCCCTTCCAAAGGATTTAACTTTCACTGTCCATTCCATTAACATTTTATCAACTGGTAGTTAATAGGAAAAGCTGAGATTTCACTTGCTTTCAAGAGCTGTGATATAAAATAGATGCTTTGTGCGCTAACCTTTCTTACTAAGTTTGCACCATCACAAGACTGATGCCCAACTCACAAAGCAGGCCTGTGAGACATAGGCTTTTTTTCACTCACCCTTTGGCCAGCGTTGCTATGCCAACATCAGTTAGTTTCATTCCTACACCTAAAAAACAAAACAGCAAGCCAGCATTACCACAGAGGAGATCAGGTACAGAAACATTTAATACATCACTGTCATTTTTAGTGGTCTTGCTACTGATCACCAATGTTATCCATCACTTTATTTATATATATATATATATAAGTTGTCACAAATATTTAATTCCTCCAGGGCAAGCAATTCATTTTGCTTTGTTCTTAATAGCATCCTTTGCTCTCGGTTTAGTGCTTTGTTGGAAAAAAAAGCATGAAGGATGTGTTACTTGGGAAAAAGCAATATCAGGAGCCATATATGTTATGGGTTTGCAGACCAATGTACACCTTCCTTGCTCCACATGTCCTGTCCTGGATTTTATGGAGGTGCCTTATGATTTGTGCACCAAATGTCCCCTTATTTATAACCCTGAGAGTGAATCTGTGCTTGTTTGACGACTACTGTCATATTTCACCTACAGTACTCAACATCTCTTATTTAAGGTCCTACTTCCTGGAGCTGCTGTTGAACCTGGCTTCAATGCAGTGCTGGCGCTCCCTACAGCTCTGGCATCCAACCTTTGTCGCTTCTGGGATCTAAGCAGCAGCTTGACTTGCCTACTATTACTGTTGCCCCACATTTATGATAACTACCTTCATTATTATTATTATTATTATTATTATTATTACCTTCATTTTTATGCATATGCCAGTTTTCCAATATGTGTTCAAAGTAGCTTGGGACAAGTAAATGCTGAAGTGGTTATCAATTAACACTTCAAAAGCATAGAAGTGGGCCACTGCTATGTCATAAAGGAAGATAAGCCACTGAGTTAGAAGACCAGAAGAAACGGCAGAAAGTGTGAAAATGCTGCAAACAAGAGAGGCAAGGGGGGGGAAGCAAGAAATGGGCGAGCAGAAGGAAAAACTCAGTGGGGCAGGTTTGGTCCCAGAGCCCACCTAAAGGTACAGAAGTCTGTACTGCTTGTTTCACAATAGCTAAGGAGTGAATTAGTAAAGGAGCATCTTGAACTGAATATTAAATGATGCCCACTGCCACTGTAGGGATCTATCCCAAAGTAAGCTTCACAGAACTTAAAATGGACTTATTTCCATGTAAGCATGTATAGCATCGCAGCATGGTGGATTGTATGCTATTTGCAAGCTGCCCCAGGGAAGCTTTGTTTGGAAGGGCAGGACCTCATTTTTGATAAATAATCAGCCCAAACATTTAAACCTGTTAGGTTCTTGGTATTCTTTGAGCTTGGTTGTTTTCCTGAAGATATTTGATTACCAGGCTAGGTAACATCATCAGTGCATGGGAGACAGCTCACTGGTTGATTAGCTTACCCTCCCAGTCTCAGTTGGGATCTGTGGGGTTTTTTTTTCCTTGATGATTCTTTGATCATGGCACTGATTCTTCCCTAATTCTTTACCTGCTTCTCTGGGTATGGGTTGCTGGAGAGGATGTGCTGTGGATTTGTTTGCAAGGAATGTCTGCAAGAACACAACCAAGCTCAGAGAACACCAAGAACCCAATAGCTCAACCCTGAACTGCACATCTTCTCTACCATTGGAAACATTTAAACCTCTTGATAGATTCTGTCATCATGATATGTGATGCCAGAGTAAACAGAAGACTCATTCACAGGTCTCCTAAACCAAGGACAGCCAAAGCACATGGAATGGTGGATACTGTATCTCTCCCACCTCAATATATTGACTGCATAACATGGAAATGACATCTGAATATATAGCCAGCAACATTCTCTAGCCAAAAGCCTTCCATCCCCTCTTGGATTACAGAACATTGATTTTTTTTTGTGCAGTACATGTAGTCCTCACTTAACAACCACAATTGAGACCAGAATTTTGGTTGCTAAGAAAAGCAGTCATTAAGCAAATCTGACCCAATTTTATGACCTTTTTTATGGCTGTTGTTAAGCAGATCACCGTGGGCATTAAGCAAACCACATGGTTGTTAAGCGAATCATGAGGTTTCCCATTGATTTTGCTTGCCAGAAGTCAGCCAGGAAGATCAAAAATGGCAATCACATGACCTCAGGATGCTGCAACAGTCATAAATGTGAACTGGTTGCCAAGCACCCAAATCATGATCACGTGACTGCAGGGACGCTGCAATGGTCGTAAGAGTGAAAACCAGTTGTAAGTCAGTTTTTTCAGCACCATTGTAAGTCTGAACCATCACTAAACGAATGGTTGTTAAGTGAGGACTACCTGTAGTCACTAGCAGCCTAGAAATTAGTTGCAATTTATCTCCAATTGATCTTAATTAGAATTGTCCAGCGGAATCGGGCAACTGTGTGATTCGGTCATGGACTGTTTTCTTTCCTGTTAAAATATGAGTAAAGCTAGACTCACCATGGCCACATCCCCTCATTATTTCAAGGAGTTGACAGTGGAATAACAGGTGAGCTGAAATACACACTGCATGCCTATTACAAGCACACATTATGTTATTTGACCCTGTTTTCAATCTGTTTCTAGCAGGGACATAATCTAGGAATGTCTTGCTGCGTTTGTTATATCAGTTCAATATAGTATCAGTGTGGGAGTGAAATATTTGACACAGCAGGCAGTAATTGATTCCTTTCCGTTGCCAATAGGCATCATATTCTGATTGTTGATACAAACATGAGTGGGTCCACGTAAAGGAAATACCCAACTATCTTGAGGAAGGCTTCAGCAAAGGATCGTTATCTTGTTGTGGTGCTGGAGCTTGAGCACCTCAATGATGCCATGAGCTAAACCGTGAAGGGCCACCCAAGACGGGAAGGTCATGACAGAGAGGTCAGACTAAACGCGATCCCTGGGGAAGGTAATGGCAACCCACCCCAGTATTCTTGCCGTGAAAACTAAATGGATCAGTACAACCAGAGATATGTCGGTATACCATCGGAAGATGAGACCCCAAGGTCGGAAGATGGTCAAAATGCTACTGGGGAGAAACAGAGGATGAGTCCAACTAGCCCCAGATGTGATGACGCAGCTAGCTCAAAGCCGAAACGATGGCTAGCGGCCGATGGTGCTGGTGGTGAACGGCGAATCTGATGTTCTAAGGATCAACACACCATTGGAACCTGGAACGTAAGATCTATGAGCCAGGGCAAATTGGATGTGGTTATTGGTGAGATGTCAAGATTAAAGATAGACATTTTGGGTGTCAGTGAACCGAAATGGACTGGAATGGGCCACTTCACATCAAATGACCACCAGATCTACTACTGTGGACAAGAGGACCACAGAAGAAATGGAGTAGCCTTTCATAATTAATAGTAAAGTGGCTAAAGCAGTGCTCGGATACAATCCAAAAAATGATAGAATGATCACAATTCAAATTCAGGGCAAGCCAACTAACATCACAGTGATCCAAATATACGCCCCAACCACAGATGCTGAAGAAGCTGAAGTAGAGCAGTTCTATGAGGATCTGCAGCACCTACTGGACGACACGCCTAAAAGTGATGTTATTTTCATCACAGGAGACTGGAATGCTAAGGTGGGCAGTCAAATGACACCTGGAATTACAGGTAAGTATGGCCTGGGAGAACAAAACAAAGCAGGCCATAGGCTGATAGAATTTTGCCAAGACAATTCACTCTGCATAACAAACACTCTCTTCCAACAACCTAAGAGACAGCTTTATACATGGACTTCACCAGATGGACAACACCGAAATCAGACTGACTACATCCTTTGCAGCCAAAGGTGGCGGACATCTATACAGTCGGTAAAAACAAGACCTGGAGCTGACTGTAGTTCCGATCACGAACTTCTTCTTGCACAATTTAGGATCAGACTAAAGAGATTAGGGAAGACCCACAGATCAGCTAGATATGAGCTCACTAATATTCCTAAGGAATATGCAGTGGAGGTGAAGAATAGATTTAAGATTTACTTAGTAGACAGGGTCCCGGAAGAACTATGGACAGATGTTCTCAACGTTGTTCAGGAGGCGGCAACAAAATACATCTCGAAGAAAGAGAAAACCAAGAAGGCAAAATGGCTGTCTGCTGAGACACTAGAAGTAGCCCAAGAAAGAAGGAAAGCAAAAGGCAACAGTGATAGGGGGATATATGCCCAATTAAATGCAAAATTCCAGAGGTTAGCCAGAAGAGATAAGGAATTATTTTTAAACAAGCAATGTGCGGAAGTGGAAGAAGACAATAGAATAGGAAGGACAAGAGACCTCTTCCAGAAAATTAGAAACATTGGAGGTAAATTCCAGGCCAAAATGGGCATGATCAAAAACAAAGATGGCAAGGACCTAACAGAAGAAGAAGAGATCAAGAAAAGGTGGCAAAAATATACAGAAAACCTGTATAGGAAGGATAACAACATTGGGGATAGCTTTGATCGTGTGGTCAGTGAGCTAGAGCCAGACATCCTGAAGAGTGAGGTTGAATGGGCCTTAAGAAGCATTGCTAATAACAAGGCAGCAGGAGATGACAGCATCCCAGCTGAACTGTTCAAAATCTTGCGAGATGATGCTGTCAAGGTAACGCATGCTATATGCCAGCAAATTTGGAAAACACAAGAATTGCCATCAGACTGGAAAACATCAATTTATATCCCCATACCAAAAAAGGGAAACACTAAAGAATGTTCAAACTATCCAACAGTGGCACTCATTTCACATGCCAGGCAGGTAATGCTCAAGATCCTGCAAGGTAGACTTCAGCAATTCATGGAACGAGAATTGCCAGATGTACAAGCTGGGTTTAGAAAAGGCAGAGGAACTAGGGACCAAATTGCCAATATCTGCTGTATAATGGAAAAAGCCAGGGAGTTTCAGAAAAACATCTATTTCTGTTTGATTGACTATTCTAAAGCCTTTGACTGTGTGGACCATAACAAATTGTGGCAAGTTCTTAGTGGTATGGGGATACCAAGTCATCTCGTATGCCTCCTGAAGAATCTGTATAACGACCAAGTAGCAACAGTAAGAACAGACCACGGAACAACGGACTGGTTTAAGATTGGGAAAGGAGTACGGCAGGGCTGTATACTCTCACCCTACCTATTCAACTTGTACGCAGAACACATCATGTGACATGCTGGGCTTGAGAAATCCAAGGCTGGAGTTAAAATCTCTGGAAGAAACATTAACAATCTCAGATATGCAGATGATACCACTTTGATGGCTGAAAGCGAAGAGGAACTGAGGAGCCTTATGGTGAAGGTGAAAGAAGAAAGTGCAAAAGCTGGCTTGCAGCTAAACCTCAAAAAAACCAAGATTATGGCAACCAGCTTGATTGATAACTGGCAAATAGAGGGAGAAAATGTAGAAGCAGCGAAAGACTTTGTATTTCTAGGTGCGAAGATTACTGCACATGCTGACTGCAGTCAGGAAATCAGAAGACGCTTAATCCTTGGGAGAAGAGCAATGACAAATCTCGACAAAATAGTTAAGAGCAGAGACATCACACTGACAACAAAGGTCCGCATAGTTAAAGCAATGGTGTTCCCTGTAGTAATGTATGGCTGTGAGAGCTGGACCATAAGGAAGGCTGAGTGAAGGAAGATAGATGCTTTTGAACTGTGGTGTTGGAGGAAAATGCTGAGAGTGCCTTGGACTGCAAGAAGATCAAACCAGTCCATCCTCCAGGAAATAAAGCCAGACTGCTCACTTGAGGGAATGATATTAAAGGCAAAACTGAAATACTTTGGCCACATCATGAGAAGACAGGACACCCTGGAGAAGATGCTGATGCTAGGGAAAGTGGAAGGCAAAAGGAAGAGGGGCCGACCGAGGGCAAGATGGATGGATGATATTCTAGAGGTGACGGACCTGTCCCTGGGGGAGCTGGGGGTGTTGACGACTGACAGGAAGCTCTGGCGTGGGCTGGTCCATGAAGTCATGAAGAGTCGGAAGCGACTAAATGAATAAACAACAACAACTTGAGGAAGGGTGACTGTTTCTATTTTGGGTCTTTTCTATTTGCAGACATCAAGCCCTGGATGGGCAAATGAAAAGGTAATGTGATGACAGCCATCAGATTTTCAGCCTCCATTGGCCATTTCGATCAGATCACAGGATGGGATCCCAGGGAAATCAGCCAAAGAGCCTTGTTGCACTAACAAACTGGAGCAGTCCAAGTGAGCTTCATGACCATAAGGATGCTTCTCAGCCTGGTTAAACTACAATAGTATCTACTTCCCTACATTTTGACAAAACTCCATCACTTGCATCCTGGCAAGGCTGGGGTGTTATCACAGCTTTGGTTACTATGGGCTGATCTGCATGACCATCTTGCCCAGGTACAGGCCACCAACCATTTCTCAAGGGCAAAGAGTGTGGGATGGCATCTTCTACCAACACCTAGTGCACCAAGAAAGCAGCCTCCACCCATCTTTTTCTACTACATGTCAAAACTAATGTTTTCTGACTTGTGTTGGCTCAAGGGATGCTGTCCAGTTTGGCCCTGCGCTACCTTTCATTGTAACCAAGGCCTCCATTCCACTTGGCTACAGGTAGTCCTCACTTAGCTACCACAATTGGGACTGGAATTTTGGTTACTAAGCAAATCGGTCATTAAGCAAATCCAACCCAATTTTATGACCTTTTTGGCAACGGTTGTTAAGCAAATCACCACGGGTGTTAAGTGAACCATGTGGTTGTTAAGTGAATCATGCAGTTCCCCATTGATTTTGCTTCCCAGAAGCTGGCCAGGAAGGTAAAAAATGGCAATCACGTGACCGCAGGATGCTGCGATGGTCCTAAATGTGAACCAGTTGCCAAGTGCCCAAATTGTGATCACATGACTGCTGGGATGCTGCAACAGTCGTAAGTGTGAGAACTATCTGTAAGTCAGTTTTTTCAGCACTGTTGTAAGTCTGAACCATCACTAAACGAATGGTTGTTAAGTGACCATTAGGAACTCCCTGTCCCTGCCTTCCATGGCCCTTTTTTCCCACAAGTTTATCAGTGGAACAGTTGAAAACTATTTTTTTAAGGAGTTCACTGATGAAACAGTTAAAGACTTGGATGACATTGACAAGAATTCTGCCACTTTCCCTTTACAGGCAGGAAAAGTGGTAAACCTGTGGTGTTTTCTATTTTTCTGTTCAAGGAAGAATGGGAATTCTGGGAGTTGAAGTCCACATGTCTCAAAGCTGCCAAGTTTGAGAAGCACTGTATTACAGTAGTATCAAGTGAAGCTTTTTTTAAGCCACATACAAATGAAATATATGTAACAGATCAAGTAAATTTATATTAAAAGAAAGGTTTCTTGCAGAACCTGGGTCACACTGTACATTAGCAAAAGATGATTCTTTTAGCAAAAGCTTCTTATGATAAGGAGAACTGTAAAAGTAAATTGTTTTTTTTTTCAAAGTAAGAATTATTGACTTACTAATGTAGACAATAAAACGGTATTTCTACTTATCCATGTTTTTCTACTTTCCATACATTATCTCACTAGTCCTCTTAGCAGTCTTTTAATGTCGGCCAATATTATACGGATAGATGAACATCCTTCCACATGCCTCAGAAACCATCTGGGATTTGTTAGCATGCCTTGCAAACCAAATACCTCCCAAATCCTGAATTGTTTATGCATGGATTTGTACAGAATACCTGCCAAATCCACATGGCACAGGTTTGGCCTCTTTACAAGCAAAACAAAGCTACCTTCATGAGTGTAGCAGGGGAGCAGTTTTTGATGTCAAAAGGGAACATGGTGTAGGGTAGAGAGAACACATACTTTGATACTAGCAAGGACTGAAGCTTGTGAAATATTCAGAAGTGTTATTTCAACATGTCCTGGAGTGGGTCAGGCAGGCAAAGCAGCCAACTTGACAGGCAAAATAAAATATTTACCTTTGTGAACTTGCAAAGAAGGGTTAGGATGTAAAGCAGAAAGTGAGTAATTTGTCATTTGTAATTCCACTTCAACTGCCTTCTCTATCTTGTAATCCACACTTTTTTTTTTATTATCCAATACTTCTGGTTCTAATATTTCTGCATCAGATTTAATATCTTTTGGACACAGTCTATCTATAGAAGCAGTCACTTCTTTATGTATTTTATTTCTTTTTCTTTTTCTTTCTTTGCACTTTTTTCTTTCTATTTCTTTTTCTGAGTTTGGTTTGTATTTGTTTTTACGACTGTAATTAAAATCTTTAATAAAAATTATGAAAAAAAAATCAACCTCAACATTGGCTGTGCTACTTAGGGATTGTGGGAGCTGTAGTCCAACATATCTGAAGGACATCAGTTCGGGGAAGGGTGACTTAGAGGTTTTGTGGCTGATGCAAAATTTGGACTGATGACCTCATGGATCAGCTGATATCCCATAGCTGCTATATATAGTACACCAGCTATCTTAGAAGACAATTGGATAACTTTAATAACTTTAGCAAATAGAGAAAGATCTCTCCCTTCCCTACCCATCTGATATCCATGAGACATTAGTTGTGCATTGCTCCATCATCTACTCTAGGTTGCAGTTTAGATTCAATTCAAACTGCTGGATATGATTGAAGCGCCTTGGCTTCTCCACTTTACATCTTATTACAATATTCAGTAGCGATTTTGGAGCTCCTTCCTAATTGTAATTTCTTTGTTTGATTGTTGTGAGTCACCTAGAGTCACTTAGGTGAGATGGGCAGCCATACAAGTTGAAGAAATTATTGTTGTTGTTATTACTCATGAGTCTTGAGCTAAGTCTTATATTAACACTGCTTAATTTCTTTCAGCTGATTGTAAAAAAAACAGGCATAGAACCTTCTTTTTCATTGATGGCTCTAGCAAAACACGACTTCCTTTCTCCACAGCTTGGGAAAACATAGGTTAAAAAGAAAAAGCCTGTTCCATCTGTTGTTTGCCAGCCCATTGGGAATCAGGCCTTTGCAATAATTTTTTATGAATCTTGAGTTCCCCTTAAGGTGTTCAAATGTCAAACAAAAGATAGAAAAGATATAAAAGATGATTAATTTGTGAGGCAGTAATCAAAATTTATGGGCATCTCTAGAGGTTACTTGCATTTGTGTATTTGCTTTCTGTTGGCTTCATTAGTTTGGTAATATTACAATACTTACAAAACTGGATTTACAACAGTGTATTCATTATCTTGCAGGTGGAATTTATTCTGTGAAAATAAAGATCTGCAATCATCAGCTGAGAATCTGGGTATAGCAAGACATGCACTGTCTCTTTGTGCGCCTGTTTGTGGAAATATTAGCCGTAATACTACATTTACCATTAACCACTGCCCAACAGGTAAGGTTCTCACCTTGCATATCTGTTACAAGCAAGCTGCCACTGGTTTTTTCATACACCCAGTGCTGAAACGTGCAACATTTCTGGCCAGCTTCCGAGTCTCTTCTCATGAAATTTATTTCTTTCCCATCCCTAACAGAGTATTTCACAAATTCTCCAATTAGTTCTTCTTCCACTGTTGCATAAGGGATATTATTCTTGGGCCGATGAATAAGGAAAATAGGAATGATTCTGAAAGCAGAACCAGTGGAAAAAAAAACACTGAAAATTTATGGTTTCAGGAAGAATTTTAGAAAACATATTTTAAGGACTTATTAAGTTAGAGCTTGGGATATAATCAATGCTTTCATGGAGAAAACATGCTTCCCTAATTTCGTGTGCCCCATCCAGCATGACCAGTGATCAGGGACAATGGGAATTACAATATAAAACATTTGGAGGATACTAGGATAGGATTTCCTTACAAAATGCCTTATCCCCCCCATCACAAAGTTCTAAATTACTTCATCTTTTTTTTCCAAATTAAAGTCAGGTGTTAGGAATTCCTCATTGCTCTGATTTTTATTTCTAGAATTTATGATTTTCTATGTGACAAAGCAAAATTCTTTTTTTGTAGATTTCACTGATAGGATCTGTAAAACACAGTGCATAAACGAGGTATAATTCAGTTCTGAGAAAAATAGAAAAAGGTCATAGCACTGGGTATGCCTAGGACATCAAGCACCCAACACTGTAAAAATTGTTTCAACAGTAACAAATTTCACCAGCCCTTGTAGGTTGCGCATTCATATGGAAAATTCTTCACAGATAGAGTGACATGTACATAAGACTCCTAAGGCAATTCCATCATTACTTCCATTTCCAGCACAATGTGTTTTGATGATCTGCTCACAGCTTTCCTTCATGATTCCCCATATACCAATTCTATTCTTAGTTCTGCATTTTCACCTTGTTTGAACTACTTTTTTAAAACCCCAGAACTGCCAAAGAGGTAGCAGCCTCGCAGAGCAAAGAGACTTAATGAATAGAAGTAGGCTGGATTATCAAGGGATCAAAGACAAAAAAAGTATGCTTGAGATTTTAAAATAAAACAGCCTATTTTGCAACAATTGAACTAACATATAAATCGAAACACAATTATCCTTTAGCTCTCCCATCACCTTATATGATTTCCGTGTGCCTCATGAAAAATTGATAGAAAGAGCGTACATCTTTTTAAAATATGCATATCCCAAAAGGCCTATATTAAGAAAAATTACTTGAAAATGTACATATTGGAAGAAAATATGTATGAGAATGTGCCTGAATTTTCAGCCATCTGAAAACACATGGAGAAATGCCCTTTTTTGACCCAAATGACCAAGAAACAAACCTGTGCCTAAAAAATGAGAATGCTGACAAAAGTGAATGGGGGAGGTTTGCCCATCGCTAGGTTTCTCTTTTTTTAATGGTGCTTTATGAAACAAGAGCAGTCGGATGAAAGGCACGGGCATAATTGTACGGACAAGGAATTGGACACAGTGGCCTACATGGTATCTTCCAGCTTCGTGATACTATAATCACCCAAATAATTTTGAGAGCCAGAGATATTCTGCAAGTTTCTAACGAACTCTTTCTTCTCCCCCCATGCAACGATGGGAGCAGGAGCCCAGCAATCTTGTTAACAAGGGTGGCCAGTGTATGAAGTCGGACTCTTCTACTTCACCATTTTCAAAGAATTCTGATTTATCAGAAGCAATCTCTCAAGTCATATGGAAACCACAGGCCAGCCTTATTCCAAATGTCACCTATGGGCAAGAAGAATTCCAGCACCATTTTGTGAAACTGATCTGTGTATGTGGTGATCCTGAAGCAGCAAGTTCTTTGTAAGAGATCTGAATGTGCTGGAGCAGCCATTCACTGCAGTGTTTCCTTACAAAGTTCAAGATGAGCTGATGCTTTCACAGTCAATATCAAGAACCATAGTTAATTTTAACATAACTGGTTTTAGAGGTCAGGACTTCCATTAAAATGTTCTAAAATGTGTGGACTCCAACTCCCAGAATTCCCCAGCCAGCAGGCTGGCTGGGGAATTCTGGGAATTGGAGTCCACATATATGAAAGTTGCCAAGGTTGAGAAACACTGTTCTATAGTACCCTCTTTACAGGGGACAATACAGGTGGCTGCTTGAAAGCCTGTCCCTGACTATTGGAGTGCGTGTGTCAGTGTGCATGTGCAGCCACGTCACTCTGCTAGCAGTCCCAGCAGTAGTATTATTTGTGTATCTACACATGGACAGTCAGGGACAGCCTACAAAGCAGTCAGGGACAGCCCTCTATAAGCCCTGCAAAGGACACAGCTGCTTTAATCGTTCCAAAAAAAGGTGATTTGTTTCTGCTAATAAACTCTACGAAATACCTCCTTTGAACATTTTTGCAAACTCCAGTGCAAACCATGGACTCTATCACCATAATATGTCTTCTCTAACACTTGGATTTTTGTTGTCTGTCCTTAATTCATATACTTCTTTAACAGGTTGGAAGGATATTTTTTTTTTGCCCAGAAATCAGATCTACTCCCCGCTTCCCCTTTCTATAGATGGTCATCTGCTTCGTGTAGGGCATTTTTATGCTAAACATAGACACCTTCAAGAATGTCCAGTGCTGTGAATAAAACTTTTTCCATGCCTGGGATAATCCACTTGACAAGGTTTACTAAATGTTAAGGGAAAAAGAAAGTTGCAACTGGATTGTCTTTAAGCCATCTTTTTCTCATATGGTTTCTGCGATAAAAGATCAGTCAGATTGGAAGAACAGTTGACAGCTGCTCCCTCTAATGTAACTAAGTAAAGGGTGCAAAAAAGGACACCAAAGCTCACGGAATATAGTAAAATAACTGAATTATTCAGGGCACGACACAGGAAAATGTACACATTTTAATCGTGCTTTGTCAGGAAAGTAAAATCTCTAATTACATTTTCCTCATTAAACTTTTTGAGGACACAAGGCTTTAACTTAGGTTGGGCTATAACATGATGTTTTCATTTCAACCTGAATTTAGTTTGAAATGATAGAGAAAAACATGAGACTCTGTTCCACTTAAGAGCAAGTGGCAGGTCTGCAGTAGTCCTTGAATCATGGATGGATCTGGAGCACCTGGGTCTCTGGACCAGCCTCCTTATCAAATGTTTTAAAAATTCTATTACTTGATTAAAATTGTGGGGCTTAATAATTGGGAAGATCAGGAAGTTAATTAAAGGCCTTCTAGTTTTTCTGAAGCCTCCAAACATGTATATGCCACCTAATGCAGAAAAAGTCCATTCATCCAGTCAAGGCTGCTGGTGGTGGGAGGAGAAAATCATGCACATATAAATCTTCCCAACTTTGACCAATAAATTCCCCAAAAGAACGGCTTAAGAGTAAACTAGAGATCCTTTGCAGAGAGTAGCTGACACATGTTAGTTTCAGGGTCCTTCCTTACTAACAACAGAGCTACTTCTAAGTGACATCCATCATGCAACGCTTATATTCATTTTTCCAGGAAGCTGTAAAAGTCTACTCACTCAGGTGCTTCTCCAAAGCCTTCCAGAGGTTGTGTTTCGGCAGCATATATCTTGGCATACTCTCTTGCTGTGTTCTGAACATAACATTCCTATATGCGAGAAAACCCATTGAAAAAGGAGTCAGTCAGTTTCATGTATATTTGAACACCAGCTTGTTCCTGGAGCAGCACTGTCCACAGAGAGGGTCAAAACAGGCAAGATGGTGGTCACAGCATCACGAGTGAAGCCCCGCTCCTTTGTACATATATCAGTGACCAACGTGCAAAGGGGTGAAGCACCTATCACAATGCTGTGACCACCGTCTTGCCTGTTTTGATTTCTCCCCCCATGGATACCACTGCCCTGGTGGTCTCAATTACAAGGGGCTGCTGCAAGCACTTACCTGTAGCGCCAACTTGTAATTCTTTTTCACAAGTTCGTCGTTATTCTTGGTCCCATACACAATGGCATTGTGCACTTTCAGAACACAGGGGTGACCTGGGCTGAGCGGAGGCACCAAACCTTGCAACACTTTGCTTCGGAAAGCTTTGCGATGCACCCCTTCCCCAAAATGTAACTCTTCCGTTGTAATCCTTCCATGCAGACTTTTACTCAAGTAACTGTCGCAGATGAAGTCTTCCCTGAACATAAGCTGTAAGAATTCTATCTCTTCCAAGCCTGCTAAATAGGTAAATAAATGTATTAATCCAAAGAAAGGAAAGGTAGTGTGCTTGTACGGACTGCAACATGAAGGCAAATAAAGAAAAAAAAAAGATTGTCATACAGCCTCTTTGTTGTGGGGCTGTAAAATTTTCATTTTTATCTTTTTTTCCTTCAGAACTAAAACAGAATTACAATAATCTAGAATGATCTGTATTGGTTTCACTGCTACCACCAAACCTTTTCCTGATTTGGAAATTACTTTTTTTCACTTCTGTTTCTTCTCTCTCTCTCTCTCCCCCACCCCCGCAGGTTCCTTTAATATTGCATTGTTGCTATGGTCTGTCCATCCTTGCCTTCCCTGGCACTAAATATATACAGGTAATCCTCATTTAGTGACTGCTTTGTTTAGCTATCGTTTGCAGTTAGGACAGTGATGAAAAAGTAACTTTATGACCAATGTTTGCATTTACAACCTTTGCAGGTCTGTAAAGCAAAGGAAAGATGTAGTAAGAACATAGCACAGTTGCAGTTTCATTTGGCAACTGCTTCACTTAGTGGCCAAATTGCCGGTCCCAAGTGTGGTCACTAAACGAGCACTATCTGAATTAATTAACCTGTTAATTCTGCGAGATGGGTGTCAGCCTTACTAGGTAGACCAGACAGGAAAAATGACCAGATGACCTAGGTAAAGGTAAAGGTTTCCCTTGACGTAAAGTCCAGTCGAATCCGACTCTAGGGGGCGGTGCTCATCTCCGTTTCTAAGCCTTGGAGCCGGCGTTGTCATAGACACTTCCGGGTCATGTGGCCAGCATGACGACTCGGAACGCCGTTACCTTCCCGCCGAAGCGGTACCTATTGATCTACTCACATTTGCATGTTTTCGAACTGCTAGGTGAGCAGGAGCTGGGATTAACAACGGGAGCTCACCCCGCCGCGCGGTTTCGAACCAGATGACCTAATTCTACTTTATTGTAAAGTGATATTAACAGAATCTTGCAGGTCTGAAAGTACAATTCTCCCCCTGTCTCCTTTACAGCCCGAGAATCTAAGGAGGGTGCCTTCTGAGCCTCTTGCCCTTCTCATTATCCAGGTGTGGGCTGTGCTGTCTCTTATCTGACCATTCCCTGGGCAGCATCTCTTCATCCCATCTCCCAAGGTCATTCCCACATACAATGAGCTAGGATTCCAACCTCCCCCCAGAGTTGTCCTTCCACCCAGTTCTCCACATCCCTTTCTTTCTTCTCAGTCTCTGTGCCCTCCAGAGTCTAAACTGGAATGGGGTACCCTGTATTATCAGGCCTTGATTGACAGTTCTAATGCCCAATCACCACAATGTTACAAAGCAACCAATCCAGAGGAGAAAACAAAAGGGTAAGTTTGGAGGTGATGTCTACAAACTAATACGAGGTTTCAGACTGTTCTTCCTATTGCTGACTCTCATAATTCTTGAAGATGCACTGTTGAAGCTCAATAAATTTGTGGTTTCTGATCTAAAACAACCCCAGCAACTGGAACCCTCTCTTAAGATCTGTTCATATGACTCTGTGACTCACAGTTACTGCTTTTCTCTTGTGACAGCATATTGCTCTTCATAAACAGATAGTTCTGTTGCTTAGCTGAATACAGGCACCATTAGAAATAGTATGCAACTGAGGCAGGAATCTCATATAGTTATTGGGGAGTAAAGTCCATTGGAATTGGTGGAACGTATTTCTGAATTGGGGGACCTAAGATTGCACCGTGACTAGCAGAAACGTCTGGGCACAGAAGCTGTCGGTAAACATGTTGGCAATTTGGTAGAAAGGAAATCTGTTAGGCTTTTCATTTTCATTGTTAAAGCAAAACTTGATGGTAATCACTCAAAGTGGATAATTATAATACACAATGTAATTAATTAGCTGAAATGAAATGAGATTAATCAATGGAGCCTTTAATTGATTGGGTTTAGTCTACCATAAAACTTTGTTGTGGCATTACAGTATTTCTTCTCATTATTTTCTGCTGCGTTATTCCAACAGGACAGTCACACCACAAATCTTACAATAAAATAATAAAAAACAATGAAGCCTTCCATCAAGTGAGTAAAATGTTCAGAAAAAATGTCTATTCCATTCACATTGTTCCAATAATTTGAAAACCATTTACGATGAATCAACTTCATCGTAAGTAATGGCCATCATCTTGACTTTTTTGTCCTCCCATGTGGACATTCCTTACCCTTCTCCAACTTGGATCTTGGATTTCAACTCCCATATTCCCCAAGTACCATAATCAATGGTCATACTGGGGGAGTGGGAAGAATTATAATCCAGTGTATCAGAAGGCCACGTGGATGGAATGTAGACATGATTATGTTTCCATATACATGGAGAGATCATCAGAAGAACTAACAGTTTCTATTCCTGCATGAAAATCACAGATTTCATGCATCCTAAGAATCCAGCTATGTATTAATTGCATTGCTATTCTGGTCAATGGTTATAGATTTCTGGACAGTTTATAGATGAATGAATTCACCAAATAAATATATGGAAACATTTGTTATGTCATTAAGAATGCCAATTTCTACATTCTCAGATGGTAGGTATCCATGGGTGGCAACCTGCATATCTCCTTTCTGAGGGGCCCGGCATACTCTCTGAATACCCTTCTGAAATTTGATAGGGCAATGGCCAAAATTCCTCACATTTTGAGGCAGGGACAGCTAGAAAGTTATATAATAAGCTCTAAAACATGTTTAACACAAAGAAGAAGCATTACTACACAGACACCAATTACAGCAAAATCCTTCTCCAAAAGACATTTTGCATCATTGTCTACCCACTATGACCTCTTGCTTCCCAGAACTTAAAAGTGAACATAATGAACCCATGGTTATTATGTGCAATTGTCTTGTTGTGATAGAGGAGTTATCTTCAGTTTAACTCATACAAATTCCCTTTTAACAACACCCAGCATACATCAAATCTCAAGACCAAAAATACATAAGGAAACATTTGCAGTTAGTAAATGAAAAACCATGCACCTGTTTTAAAGGGAATGGAACAATTAATCCTGCTTCTTGAGGAGTCAGAACAAGTCACCATTCAGTTGATTGAATAAGCAAAACTTGAGTAACATGTTATATACGGCATTGACAAAACTTGTTGGCAAAAGCGTTGTCTATGTTTAGCGCAGACACTGCAGTCCACATGCTGATGTGATTAAAGAATCAGTAACATATGAGGAAAACTTTTCATAACATAATTTGTTGCCTTTCTCTTTGGATAGGAGACAGAGAGACAGAAAGGTTCAAGTGCAATCCACCAGTCCTTGAGCTGTTGTAAAAGTAGGTTGGCACATTTTGACCATATCCTGTGGACACCCAGGAGGACTCAAAGACTGGTGGGTAAAATGCTATCTCTCCCTGGTTCAGAAAGACATGGTTGTTTGCTCACCAGGTCTGTAACCCCATGGAACAAGCCAAAATGTCAGGCCCAGCCCAAGAACAATGAAGAGTCAGTCCATTCAAACTCCAGTTCTTTATTTGCTCACACCGTATAGACAGAATCTTGCCAGACTAAAGCTACTCTACCTCACCTAAGGGGAAATAACCTGGGAAGGCTCTAGGGCGGGGCTATCCTGAGCTTCTTCATTTTCCCACCATTGCTTCCTGGACTGTGCCTCCGCTTATCTCCTCCACCTCCTTGGAATGTGCTCCCTCCTTCCTGAGAACCAGTGGCACCGCTGAAATCCACCACAGTCAGTGGATTCATCAAGATTTACTTTCTGCTATAGAACCTGGATCACAAGATTTAATTACCTTCTTCTCCTTCTCCTTCTCCTCTGGGCTTGCTGTTTTAAGTTTGTATAAGTTTTCTATGTCTTACTCCTGATCTTTGGTAAGGCACTTAGGAGCAAGTAGGTGCAAAGGCAGCACAGAACTAAGATAAATAATCTCTCACTCCCATGGAGATGGTCACATGGCCTTCTCATTGCTGGAGAAGCCACAATTTAGTTGGGGAGAGAGTTACTATACCCAAATCAATACATATAAAATTTTCTCTTCCATCTCAAGAGTAGTTGACCAGGGAAGTTAAATTGTAATACACTTAGATTTTTCTTTTCTCAGCTTCTTCCTGATCATGGAATTATTTTTCAAGAAAGTAAAACTTTGGGAGCATGTTTCCTCCTCCCTCTGGAGCTTCATATCTGAGACTTCAGCAAACTCTTCAAAACCAGCAGCTCCCAGAGGCTAGAGAGATGGAGTCATTCCTATAGGAGCTTAAAGTAGAAAGGACCATTGGGGTCTTCTAGACCAGTTTCAAATGTGGATATAGGAAATGGGCATAAACCTAATAGATTATATATAGTATATGACCAAAATTGTGTCTGGAGAGCAGAGGAAGCACTATGTTAAAACTGGAATATTGAAGGACAATTTTTAGGCTGCCTCCTCTGGGACTAGGGATAAGATGAAGCAGAGGTATCCTTAGGGTTTGGTCAAAAACATCAAGATGGTGGCTGTGATGATGCAATCAACTCTTTTTTTTATGTGGGCTGCCCATATGATGCACATTAAAAACAGGCAGAGCTTTGATGGTACCATCATGGTTGCCATCGTGACTTTTTTTTAATACCGCCCCCAAGGATACCTCTAAGATGAAGGGAATGACATGAACATGGAATAAAAAGTGGTTCCTGGGGTATGTTCATGCTCTAGTTTGGGGAACATGCATGTGAGCCCATAGTGTTGCATAGCATGGGTGTTTGCAAAGGACATGTGTTCAAGAACTAGGAAAACTCTTATCAAAACCCATCATGGTTCCAGCTCTTTTTTTTCAGTGAAGCGTCTAAGTGGTTCTTCATATGCTTCATTGCAAAAAGGGTTCCCTGACCTTGCAAGCAAACCAACAGCTTATGTCAAGTGAGTGAAGCATCATCTCTGAGTCATAATTGTGAAAAATCTTAGGTGCTGTGCTTCTTTTTAAGGATGAAGTCAAACTGCAGGATTAGCTGTCTCATCTTTAGAATCAGTTTGCTCAGTATTGATATGCAGATCCTCAGAAAATGCTCAGATAGATCTTATCTTATTCCATATCATTTTTCTTGTTTCAGCATGGAAATAATTCGTATACGTTTGGGAGTGAAACCTTGAGGCATCCCAGCTCAAATTTGTCAAGAATTATGCAAAATGAACACCAATTTGATTATAATTTTCCATAATTCTGCAACAGTTTATATAGAAAAGCCATCACATAGTTTTTTACCTTCAATATCCTGAAGACTGGAAAGATGTTCCAAAACTGCAGAGAGATGAAAAGCAATATAGTCAGAATATAGACTATAAACTGTTAACTGAAGTTGTGTTTTATGTTTAAGGAATAATTCATCATATGTTACCTTCAGAGGTCAGGTTAAATTCTGAAGTTGCTTTTCCATATATGTTCTTCAGGCAGCAATGATACAGGCCTTGGTCTTTTTTCCCAGCTTGAACTATTGCCAGAGATACTGGAAGGTCATCTCTTGCACTAGAAAATACATCAACATTGAAGGTTAATATTTTCAAAAAATAAAACACAACTTGATTAATGTTTCAGAGGCGTGTGTCTTTTAATTCTTTAAAAGTGTCTCCCTCCCCTCTTATTTTATTAGGTTTTTTCCAACCTTCAAGCCTATACTGTTGGAATGCAATAAAATACTGTTCTGTTGGAACAACAACCAAGTAATGGGGTAATCTTCTCAGGTGTAGATTTAAAGCCAGGAAGGGACTGAGCACCTTAATGCTTGCCTTAGTTTTAAGATGAAAACTAAGCCAAGCCAATTAGAAGTCTGAACCAAGGAAATGTAAACTTTAGCAACTCTCTGTTGAACACTAAAAATATCACATTTGGTCATGCCAGAAAATCAGGCATGTAAATCAAAACATATGAATGTCCGAATTGTAGATATCTAAAGCAGCCAGAAAATTGAAAGGTTATCTTTTTTTTTCCCCCAGCCCTGGCACAAGTTTCATTCTGCAAATTGTGTAAAACATTTGTAAGGCCTACAATCTCTAGGAAAGAATGCTCCAGACTGTTGTTGAACTTGTGTAGTAGGGCTGTGCTATGCATCTGAACTAGTGCTTTGCAACTTACAAGAGTGCAAATGAAGCAACTCTGTTCATTAAAGCAGCAGCATCTTTTACTTTGCATCACATGATCCTTGCAAAAGGCTTTAATCATTTGTCTTCCTGCCCTTTGCAAAACATCTCCAATGCTTCAACCATCTAGAGCCACTGGGAGTCAGGTCACACATACATTTAAATATAATAATAATAATAATAATAATAATAATAATAATAATAATAATAATAATAATACTGTGTAATCATTATTTCCTAATCCTCCAGCAATGCCACTGCTGAGAACTTTTGCTTCACTTCCCTTTACAGACTTCCTAATACACCTTTCCCTTGCATACAAATTGAAAGGTTTCATACTTCAGAAGAAGATAGCTGCAGTTTGTACTACTGACTTCTCTTTATAGCCTCCAGATGTTTTGCAAGCTAACTTCTTCCAAGATACCGAATGGTCAGGAATTATGAGAACTGTTGTCCAAAACATCTGGAAAACACTAGATTACCTAACTCTGCCCTCACCTAATGAAGTCATCAAGGCACAGAACCAAGTTATGCCTCTCTGCTCTGTTAAAACTTTACTGGCCACTAGGATGAGAGACTTCTAGCTAACATCAGTACAAGAAAGTCCCATTTGCACATTATGCATACCTTTCATTTCTCAACCATGACTGGAAAAGTTCATCTCACAAGATCGTAATATAGTTCTCCTCTTTCAACCAAAGAAACCCCTTCCTTTTTCATGTAACCAAAACAATAAGAGAGATACCTACCTCTTCATTCATTCCTGTTCAGTCTGGTCTGTTCCATTATTCAGCAGCTACATTCAGACATGGAGCTAAGGCAAACTTCCTGGCTCTGGCTCAGTGAAATATATACCCAGCTAATGTAGTTTGTAAACCATGGTTTATGACTTAGCATTAAACGTGAATACAAGTGTATTCAAGTGAATACAAGTGTGAACCCAGCCAGTGATTCCTAGATTATCTGGGCTAAACCTAATGTGGTTTTCTCATGTCTGTCTGGACTCCATCATCCTCTCTTCACTATACTTAGAGTTAGGGTCCTCCAAACCCCAACAGTTCTACAGCTTTTACCAGTCAAGTTTGAATACTGCCAGTCTAATACATCATTTAATTCTCTAAAAATCTCTCTATAATTAACATTTTTCTATTTTCTTACCCATCATGCATTCATCACTTCTTAACCATAATTTGATTCTTAACTCCCTTTGGCTTAAGTGTAATTCTCCTATGGAGCATCAGTCTGAAACCTGAAAATATGGTATGAATGAACATACACAGTAATAGCACTTACGGTTTGCATCAGAATTTGGAAACATTAAATCAGGCATACTTAAGTTAATAAATATTGAAAGTATAAGGCAATGCCTGCCATGTCTTCTTTGTCCTAAAATTCTACATTTTTTAATCTGCACCCCATGGATGCCCCTATCTGTGAGTGGTTTAACAAGACAAAAGCAACCACCTTCACCACCACAAAATGCAATAAGAAGTATAAATAAATAAAATATATACCCCCATCCTTCGCTTCACAAAAGCACTGCAAAACATGCTAATATAGGCTTCTTACGCTGGCTCTCCTTACCTTCTGTGAACTCGAGCAAGAAGCTTAGAATCTTTTGTCCAGGTAATGGTGGAATCTGAATGGACTTCTCCAAACTGGCAACATAATTTGATATTTCCAGAGAAATCAGGAAACAGTTCTGCTTGGATTTTCCTCAGCAGTATGGGTGCTTGAAATTTTTTAAAAAATGAGTTATTGAGGATGAACGTATGTACAGAAGCATTTGAGGATTAATTTAGATATTATGCGTTGATCAGCCCTTAAGCCATTTCAATTGACTATTTATCTCTCCGTGTATATATATTTATTCCTTAAAAATATATTGAATGTAGAGAAAACATAGATGTTTTATGGAGTTCTTGTTAATTAAAAAAAATAAATTCTTGCATGTCATCCTTGAGCAACCTTGTCTACTCTCTTGCTGTCCAAACTACAACTCACGAAGTATGATAGGAATTATGTCCAACACAGAGGATACCAGGTTTTGAGAAAGGTTGACCTAGACTATAGATAAGACCACTAGAATTGTTCCCTTTAAGACTACTGAGTTTCACAAAAAAGACAACCAAGTTCAGAATGTGTGTCCCACCATCCAAATTCTCACTAGCCCTATTTGAAACTAAGCTGTGGGATCTGCAGACTAATTAACCGAGCATGCTTTGATTAAGTCAATTTATATCTCATATAACTCCAAGTCCCCTACTTGTATTTTTTAATTAAAAAAAAGAGCACAGTTATACAGCTAGGTGGACATTCTGGTTACCGTATAACTGAACAGTTGAGAACTGTTTTGCTGAGATAACGAAAGCATACTTGGGATAGTTAATCAACAGATGGCAACGCCTACATCAAAGGTGACCCACAAATCCTAAATCTCCTCTAAAAGTAGCCACTGAGTTGTAATTTTTAATGTGACATATTAAATACAAGGGGACAAGAGTGTACAAAAGTTCTGAATTCCAAGTTCCTAAATTAAAATGCCCATTATGAGTTTAGATTAGTTCTCCACATGCTCAACAGCTATTTTAATTATTTGGGGAGTATTCTGAGCTCGAAACAGAGCATTTCAAACTAGGAGAAAAAAGCTGTTTTAAGTTCAAACCACTTCCAGAATATTTGGGAGAAAATAACCCTTTTTGATTATGAACTAGGCTGTTTTGCCCTTGAAACAACTTTTGCAAATTTCAGACAAGATGTTCTGAATTTAAAATGCTTTGTACACCACTAATGAGGACAAATTATATTAACTGATGTAATAAATTCAATTTAATTAGTTAAAAACAACTCATTTTGGAATGCAGCCAATGATCTGCGGCTTTAAGGCCCTTGTGCCCCAAAAGCTGCATCTCCGTTTCTCACTGATTAAATAATTTCGGATTTGGAAGGGTCCAGACTTTAGAATAACCAAGGAGAGAAGCTGAGAATCATAGTTGCATCTTTACTTACAAATATCCTCAGGAAGCAAGAACCTCTGCCAAATATCTGGGGGAACGTTTACAGGGAATTACTGTTGACAAAAAGATAACTGAAAAAAACCCCTAACTTTCTAGACATACCTTTGTTGTCCTTTTTGCTCAGCATTTTCCGTTCTTCTCTCTTATCTTCCTTGGGCATTAAATCAGCCTCTGTTCTCCAGATGTTTGTAATGCAGCTGGTATTGTTACAGACATTTTCCTTCGTTTCAAGACATGGTTTCTTAAACTGCACCTTAGCCATCATCTTCTTTACTATTTCTTGCCCACTCTTCATGTCATCAGCACTTTTGTGAGGGGATGGTGGCTTAGAGATTTTGGAAGCTTCTTGTGATGTTGTCCTCTCATTTTCTAATGCACAAATATCTCCTCCATTTGTTCCTAATGTGCATGACTGAGTTTTGACCTGTGGTAATGCTTTTTCAGAATGATAGTTGTTCTCAGAAGCACAGGGCAAGGGGCTCTCTAAAATCCCCACTCCATGCTCAGAAGAATTTTGCCTCTCACCATCTCTGCTTTGATTGTGGTCTGTGGTTGTAACTGTACATCCACTCTCTAATCTTCCTACCAGAACAGCAGCTTGCTCATTGGAAAAATCCATGAATGGAGGCATAGAGTCTGGGTAATCATGCCAAGAATATATCGGTTCTGAATTAATGAGTGCCCTCATGTAAGGCTCCACTTCAACTTCCTCCAGGTTGTCTCCAACTGACTTTTCAGTTTCCCTGGTATCCATTTCATATGGCATAATTTTGCTCTGACTTTGTCTTTCCCTTTTTTGATACTCACCATGACTAACATGTCCCTGTTCTGAATCAATTAGAGCTCTCATATAAGGTTCTACTTCAGCTTCCTCAAGATCAGGTGCAACAAACACTTCACTTTCTTTCTCTGACTGTATTATTTGAGTCTTTTGGGTTTCTTCTATCCCTTTATAGTTATCTTGCCATGGTGTCATTGTATTTGTGTCCATGCTTCTGTCCATTTCAGTCTGAATGGATTCAGTTTGCCCAAGATGTTCAAATATTGACAGTATGTTTGCACTGCAACTTTCCGATGCTTTTTCTGGTTTGTTTATATCCTGACCATGCACTGTTATTTTGCCTATCACACCATTCTGAGCGTTTTGGCTTGTGCCACAATTCTCAGTGCTGGTAGGAGTTGAAGACTGCATGGTGTCTGGACCTGCTAATGTAGTTGTTTCAAATGGAGAACAGGCCAAATCCAAACCTAAGCTTTTAATGCCCTCATTCAAATGTTTCACAGGAGTAGAATTTTTCTCTGATACTAATTGTTGGGAATTGGGTGGTGGCAGCCTTGAGACACGTTTGGCGTCCAGGAGAGTTGGTTCCAGATTTGCAGCAATGTCTGTGCACTTTTGGCTTGCATTGGTTTTAAAATTCTTGTTAATTTCTAACAGCACCTCAGTGAAAAATCTAACTTTGTATGATGCTGTGAATATGGGTCTCAATTTACCTCCTTCTATACTTTTATCTTGGCTTGTTTTCTCTAGTGCTTGCCAGTCATCTTTAGGCTCAGTGGGCATTAGTGAATTATGCTCCTGAATGTGGTAGATATAATTCTGTGCATCAGGTACAGCTTTAAAATCTTTACTGTTACTATTATTGCGATAAATACCACAACTCCTGTCTCTTTTTGCATTCAGTTCTGACTTACTTCCTCTTCCCTGAATTTCTTCTTTGGCACTTCTGTTGATTGCCATAACAGAAGTGTGTTCTTTACTTGTTAATGGATCCATAATTTTCCCAGATAAATTTCTGGATGAATTCTCTCTCAATGGACAGTCTTTTATTCTTGACTGGCTTATTAGACCTCGTTCTTTCAGAGGTATCTCATTAGCTTGCTTGGCTATGTGGTCACTTTTCCAATTAACATTCTGTTCAGTATGAGAGAACTGGCCAAGATTATTAGGAAGCTGTTTTGATAAAAAAAATTGGCTGGGTTCTAAAGGGTTGTCCGGAGCATCTACAAATCTGAATACAGGTTCTTGCTCACAACACTGGAAAGCTTTTTCAGTCGTAACTGTTTCTTCCTGATTAGCAGCCTTCTGAATGGATCCATTGTGATCGTGCCGGGCTTCACTCTGCTTATCTGGACATTTTCCCTTTTGGAGATGGCTCCTTAAAAGGTGAACAGATGGCTTTTCTCTTTTATGTCGAAAGACAGAGTGCAGACCTACGGAATCTGGTTCTGCAGGTAATGTTGTGGAATTGACTTCGGATGTATGGGTACATGCTTCATCTGTTTTTAGCAAGCTGTTAGAATCCCTTTGGACTTGCATTTCTTTTGCCAATTCTGAGACATGCTGATTATTTTTTGTTAAATTTCCTGGCACATGTTGCCTATCACTTACATCCACAGTCGTTTTCAGTCCTCTGACCAATTTGGCACTAGCAGTCCCAGCTGTTAAACCTTTAACCTCTTTCCTGGTGCAACTGAAATCAGTGCCCCAGTCTTCTTTCCCATAAAGACGTTTCTGGAAGTGCTCACATGTTGATGATAAATCAGCATCTCTGCCCTTGAGTTCTGCAGATTCCAAGATGCTCTGGAAATTGTCTTTGGATTGATGTTGAGCCCTAGGAATGTCATGGAGTATTTTTATTTTGTTGACTTCATGGGGTTTTCCTATGCATGCCTTTTCCATTTGTACATCAAACATGGACGCTGGAATATCACATAAGGCATTGGGGTAATCACAGCTTGCCCTATTATACACCATTGTGAGATGAGGAGCTTGACCCCAGCCTGGCTTCTGCTCATCAGCCTCATGAGCTCCATCACTTCCATAAAGAGCTACAGTGTTTTCCAAAGTTACTTTGCCCATCTGAGATCCAGTTTTCCTGTGGACCTTTTGCAAAGCAGAATTTTCAACAGCTCCAGAAACATTTTTTACATGGGAGGGTGTGAAAACAAGTCTCTCATCTAATGTAGGGTCTGTTATAAATAGTTTTTGATCCTTTTTGATTGATGCTGAGGTTTCAGTGCCAATTTCTTGTTGCTCTGTCTGGAAAATACAGGTTGAAGAAAAAAAGAATGAAAGAAGCACATAAAGGAATTCAGTATTAGGCTAATCAACAAGTAAACCAAATAACAGAAAAAATTGATCCAGCATATGATTATGCTGAATCATAAAGGCACATTGTTCTAGTTATCTTCAGGGATGACCCATGAGATTGTTTATTGTTATATAATTGATGTAAGCTAAGACATTAGGACTTGGTGCAAAGCCTGTTTAATTTTAACAAGGTTTGTCTAATACCCTGTGGTACTGAAGCTTTGCAACTTTACAGCATGTTCAGATAAAAGTTAATTTTTTTTAAGACTCTTTTCCCAAATGGGAGAAATTTAACTCCATGATGAATCTTTCCTTTACAATCAATAGGACATAAACTTGTTTAACTCTGACTGGATCATTCATGTTTATAGTTCCCAATCATCTATAGTTTTAGCCCAAGCCATGATGAAATATTTTGAAAATATAGTAATATTGGAGTAAATATTTGAATAAATCTTTCTGAATAATTGCTGCATCTTCATAAGAACCTGTGGAGCAGTAACCAGATTTATTCTATCTAGTCTAGCCAATATTGGCTGATCTTGAAAATTAAGCAGAGTTGGACTAGTACAATACTCAGTGAGAAACTCATCAGGAAATATTAGCACTGTAGATTAGATTAGAAAGTTGGGAAACCATCCCAAGAGAAAAGAATGGCAAAACACTGTATTGTTGCCAAGGAAACTACATGAATGTGTCCATGAAATCACCAGAAGTTGAGTTCAACTCAAAGAAGGCTTCACCTTTACCAGGAGTTGAGCACAAACAACAGGATATTTTATTTAATTATTTATTATTTCAATTTCGAGGCCACCCAATTCCATAGCAACTCTGGGTGGCATACAGATAAAAATTACAACAAAATGTATCAAGTAAAAAGAAGGCAACTCACTGGAGGCAAAACACCAAAGTCAACCAGCAAAAAAACCCAACCAAAGTGGCTCAACTACCATCCTAGCCCAGGGTCTGGGAGAACAACCAGGTCTTAATCAGCTTGTGCAAAGTCGAAAGGGTGGGACCAGTATGAATATCCAGGGGAATATCATTCTACAGGGCAGGAGCCACCATCAAGATGGCACACTTCCTAGGTCCCACAAGATAACACTGCTTAATTGATGGGACCTGGTGTGTGCCCACTCTAGCTAATCTCACCAGATGAGCAGAAAGATATGGAGACAGGTGGTCCCTCAAGAATCCAGCCCCTATGCCATGCAGGGCTTTAGAAGTGATACCAGCACCTTGAATTGCACCCGAAAGCCAGCTGGCAACCAGTGCAGCTTGTGAAGCAGTGGGGACACATGTGCATACTGTGACCCACCCTTCACTGCCTGTGACACTGCATTCTGGACTAGTTGTAGTTCTTAGTAGTCTGTAGGGCAACCCCATGTACAGCACACAATAGTAATCCAGTTGAGAGGTGACCAAAGCATAAGTGACTGTCTGAAGATCTTTCCAGTCTTCCCATCCAATTTTTAGTTTCCAGGAACATAGAGCTCAGCCTGGTTAATCAAAATAGTCTTTATATTTTTCTTTCTATGCCACAGATTACCCAGCTTAATCCTGGTTGCTATTATTCTGCCCACGGAAGAAAGCCTTAACATTTGCTAGCAAATTTCCAAGAAAAGGAGAGTTCTATAAGTTTTATGCTATGTTTATGTATTGTTATATTTTATTTTGTTTTACATAGGATACATTTGAAATCTATCAGTACAAACTGATTATACTTTGATTAAAAGAAAAAGGGTTCTTAATTTCCTGTTTACCACTGGAAGTACAGTATTTCTCTTATTCTTCTAATTTTAGAATACATTCCAAAAACAGAGGATGTAGCCCCAGGTTATTTATTCATTATCTATTCAAATATATTTCATTAAATGATTATTTGTTGTTTATTCGTTTAGTCGCTTCCGACTCTTCGTGACTTCATGGACCAGCCCACGCCAGAGCTTCCTGTCAGTCGTCAACACCCCCAGCTTCCTCAGGGACGAGTCCGTCACCTCTAGAATATCATCCATCCACCTTATAGCCTTATTTAAAAATTGTTTAATTTAGTGCAGTTTGGTTAAGTACATACTATAATACACTTTCTCTCTCTCCCTCTCTCTCTCTCCTTCTCTCTCTCTCTCACACACACACACAATCACCATTTCAATTTTGCCTAATGCAAAAATATTTATATGAAGTCTATGTATATATAATGATCCTCTCTTAGGATAACATATTCTGAGAACATATTCTATTCATTTTATAATCCATGAAAAAGTATGCTGTAATAAAAATGTTAGTGTTTAATATACCACATGACTCATTTTTTTGCCACAACACAGGTTATTTAGATGACTTCTCTACAATCAAAGTTCAGTGTTAGCTTTCTGCAAAAGTCAGCTCCATTTCTGGTTGCTTAATAAAACCTCTGCTTAAATTATGCTTAACCTTTTAGTAAATACTTTGGAATCTTGCTAACATCATCTGATCAGTCTGCCTACTCTGCAGGTGGTGGTAGAGTGGAAAATGAAAATGGGCAGCTGTCTCTAGGTTATCCAAACAACTGATGCATGTAGCAAATTATTTATTTACATTCTAATACATGTGGAGTTGTGTGTATTCACAGTAGCTCTTCTTTTTTTTAAAATGTGTTTGAGGGTTTCAGGCAGCAGAAATTCAAAACACAGAAGTCATATCTTCAGATAGCAGGGGCTTTCCATGTGTTGGTGTCACGTCTTGAGTGAAGTGAGAGGAACAGTTTCTGATGGAGCAGAAAGGATGTGGTTAAAGCAAACTGCAAACCTCTTGCCTCACCCTTCTGTGACCTCAGTGCAAATATTTCTATTTTCAGTTTACTTATTAAAGTTATATTACACCTTTCTTGCAGGCGTTTCATACCATATATAGTTCTCTTACTTCCCTTTTATCCTTCCAAGAAACCTATGGGGTAGCTGAGCCTGATAGGTTCTACCTTGGCTGGTGAGTTTCATGGCCAAATATGGATTTGGACCTGGGGCTCCCCAGTTGTAGTTCAGCATTTTATAATTGTTAGCACTGGAATATGGGCAGCCAGCACTATGGTGTGCGGTAATGGAAAGTTTGTAAGTCGCCATAGCCTGAACTGAGATCTCTCACCTGTTTGCATGTGTCACAAAAGACACATCTGGGCAATAACAACTCCTTCAACCTCTGAGGTATTCAGCCTTGTCACTTGTTCACTGATTCAAACCCTTTGCTCAGATTCCAGCTCTCCATTCTGGTTCAGTAGCTGTCCATAGTCAGATCTGAAAACCGGATCTACCAAAAATGTGCCTTGAAGAACATAAGGGCACACCTCAACCCGGAGATTGAGGGCACACCTCAACCTGGAGATCAATCAACTCCAAACTATCACAGTCCTTGGCTTTTCATCACAATACTTACTTTCAGCTGGAGACCAGGCCAAGGCAATATTCAGAGTCTTGGATGTTAATGCCCAAACAGACATTGAGTCACTTGCACACAATAGGTTGTCAAAATGGCTGGCCAAGAATAAACTGTCCTTTCAAATAGAAAAATACCTGACAATGGGTCTGACTCAATACCATAGGATAGCTCTTACTAGAGCAAGATTTGAGCAACTAGATTCTATGGTCAAATATGGACGATTCCACCAAGTGCCTTACCTTGAGAGGACATGTGTTTGTGGAGCACCCGAAATAGAAGACATTGTACATGTCCTATTTAACTGCCAACTATATGCCTCAGCAAGGGCTCAGTACCTTCAGACATTAATCGACAGAACCACATACTGGGACCGTAACAAAAGACTATGTTATTTCCTCCAGAGCATAAATACATATGTGGTCAATAGAACTGTTAAGTTTATAGTTAGGGCTGTCCAACTGAGAACGCAATTTATATAATGTATTGGGGTGGCATGTAAAGGTGATGAATTCATTTAAACTCACATTGTTTCTGTATTTTATTACTTGTTTTATTACATCTTGCATTTTTACCTTACAATTTTATCTCTATTTTACCCTACTGTATTTTATCGTATTTTATCTCACCATAGTATATTTTAGCTAATTTTACTGTATTTTAGCTGTTTTATGGTATCATATTTTATATTTTATATCTTATAGTGGCTGATGCCCAACTTTCTGATATGGTCATTTGACTAATCAATAAAGTTATTTTTAAAAAAACCGGATCTTGTCCTGATCTTCCTTAGCTTCAGAACTCTGTCAGCCAATGCCTCCCTTGTGCTGAGAAGAATGGAGGGAAATATTGAGACAGATCTTTAGGACACCTGGTTAAGGCAGGCAGAAGATAGACTGAAAAATATACATGGAACTAGGCCCTGAAGCATATGAAGAACCATCTCTTTCTCTGAGAAAGATCCAGACCTGATTTGCAAGTGTTATGAGAAAACCAGACCTAAGAAACCCAAAAACTGACTTTCTTGATGGAAACATAAGAGGATGAAACAGCCATTTCAGCCTTCCCTTCCCCTGGGGCTCACTCAAGTGGATTGTGGATCACAAAAAGAAAGACCCCTCCTCTGAGTCCCAGTTGCTTCTGTTGACCAGATAAAATAAAATGCAGAAGTCCAAATGAGGCCAAAGGAAGGAAATCACTGAATACAAGGGAAGGCACTCCATAGGCTGTGGACTGCATGAATCCCAGCACCCTATTTGGAGCCCTCCAGCACCCCACTGAAGTTCAGTGAGAATGTTCTATTGGAAAATTTGTTGTTTATTCGTTTAGTCGCTTCCGACTCTTCGTGACTTCATGGACCAGCCCACGCAAGAGCTTCCTCTCAGTCGTCAACACCCCCAGCTCCCCCAGGGACGAGTCCGTCACCTCTAGAATATCATCCATCCACCTTGCCCTTGGTCGGCCCCTCTTCCTTTTGCCCTCCACTCTCCCTAGCATCAGCATCTTCTCCAGGGTGTCCTGTCTTCTCATGATGTGGCCAAAGAATTTCAGTTTTGCCTTTAATATCATTCCCTCAAGTGAGTAGTCTGGCTTTATTTCCTGGAGGATGGACTGGTTTGATCTTCTTGCAGTCCAAGGCACTCTCAGAATTTTCCTCCAACACCACAGTTCAAAAGCATCTATCTTCCTTCTCGCAGCCTTCCTTATGGTCCAGCTCTCGCAGCCATATGTTACTATGGGGAACTCCATTGCTTTAACTACGCGGGCCTTTGTTGTCAGTGTGATGTCTCTGCTCTTAACTATTTTGTCGAGATTTGTCATTGCTCTTCTCCCAAGGATTAAGCGTCTTCTGATTTCCTGACTGCAGTCAGCATCTGCAGTAATCTTTGCACCTAGGAATACAAAGTCTTTCACTGCTTCTACATTTTCTCCCTCTATTTGCCAGTTATCAATCAAGCTGGTTGCCATAATCTTGGTTTTTTTGAGGTTTAACTGCAAGCCAGCTTTTGCACTTTCTTCTTTCACCTTCATCATAAGGCTCCTCAGTTCCTCTTCGCTTTCAGCCATCAAAGTGGTATCATCTGCATATCTGAGATAGTTAATGTTTCCTCCAGCAATTTTAACTCCAGCCTTGGATTCCTCAAGCCCAGCATGTCGCATGATGTGTTCTTCGTACAAGTTGAATAGGTAGGGTGAGAGTATACAGCCCTGCTGTACTCCTTTCCCAATCTTAAACCAGTCCGTTGTTCTGTGGTCTGTTCTTACTGTTGCTACTTGGTTGTTATACAGATTCTTCAGGAGGCAAACAAGATGACTTGGTATCCCCATACCACTAAGAACTTGCCACAATTTGTTATGGTTCACACAGTCAAAGGCTTTAGAATAGTCAATAAAACAGAAATAGATGTTTTTCTGAAACTCCCTGGCTTTTTCCATTATCCAGCGGATATTGGCAATTTGGTCCCTAGTTCCTCTGCCTTTTCTAAACCCAGCTTGTACATCTGGCAATTCTCGCTCCATGAATTGCTGAAGTCTACCTTGCAGGATCTTGAGCATTACCTGACTGGCATGTGAAATGAGTGCCACTGTTCGATAGTTTGAACATTCTTTAGTGTTTCCCTTTTTTGGTATGGGGATATAAGTTGATTTTTTCCAGTCTGATGGCCATTCTTGTGTTTTCCAAATTTGCTGGCATATAGCATGCATTACCTTGACAGCATCATCTTGCAGGATTTTGAACAGTTCAGCTGGGATGCCGTCGTCTCCTGCTGCCTTGTTATTAGCAATGCTTCTTAAGGCTCACTCAACCTCACTCTTCAGGATGTCTGGCTCTAGCTCACTGACCACACTGTCAAAGCTATCCCCAATATTGTTCTCCTTCCTATGCAGGTTTTCTGTATATTCTTGCCACCTTTTCTTGATCTGTTCTTCTTCTGTTAGGTCCTTGCCATCTTTGTTTTTGATCATACCCATTTTGGCCTCGAATTTACCTCCAATGTTTCTAATTTTCTGGAAGAGGTCTCTTGTCCTTCCTATTCTATTGTCTTCTTCCACTTCCACACATTGCTTGTTTTAAAATAATTGCTTATCTCTTCTGGCTAACCTCTGGAATTTTGCATTTAATTGGGCATATCTCCCCCTATCACTGTCGCCTTTTGCTTTCCTTCTTTCTTGGGCTACTTCTAGTGTCTCAGCAGACAGCCATTTTGCCTTCTTGGTTTTCTCTTTCTTTGGGATGTATTTTGTTGCTGCCTCCTGAACAATGTTGTGAACTTCTGTCCATAGTTCTTCCGGGACCCTATCTACTAAGTCCAGTCCCTTAAATCTATTCTTCACCTCCACTGCATATTCCTTAGGAATATTCGTGAGCTCATATCTAGCTGATCTGTGGGTCTTCCCTAATCTCTTTAGTCTGATCCTAAATTGTGCAGTAAGAAGTTCGTGATCTGAACTACAGTCAGCTCCAGGTCTTGTTTTTACCAACTGTATAGATGTCCGCCACCTTTGGCTGCAAAGGATGTAGTCAATCTGATTTCGGTGTTGTCCATCTTGGGAAGTCCATGTATAAAGCCTTCTCTTAGGTTGTTGGAAGAGGGTGTTCGTTATGCAGAGTGAGTTGTCTTGGCAAAATTCTATCAGCCTATGTCCTGCTTCGTTTTGTTCTCCCAGGCCATGCTTACCTGTAATTCCAGGTGTCATTTGACTGCCCACCTTAGCATTCCAGTCTCCTGTGATGAAAATAACATCTCTTTTAGGCGTGTTGTCCAGTAGGTGCTGCAGATCCTCATAGAACTGCTCTACTTCAGCTTCTTCAGCATTTGTGGTTGGGGCGTATATTTGGATCACTGTGATGTTAGATGGCTTGCCCTGAATTCAAATTGAGATCATTCTATCGTTTTTTGGATTGTATCCAAGCACTGCTTTAGCCACTTTACTATTAATTATGAAGGCTACTCCGTTTCTTCTGTGGTCCTCTTGTCCACAGTCGTAGATCTGGTGGTCATTTGATGTGAAGTGGCCCATTCCAGTCCATTTCAGTTCACTGATGCCCAAAATGTCTATCTTTAATCTTGACATCTCACCAATAACCACATCCAATTTGCCCTGGCTCATAGATCTTACATTCCAGGTTCCAATGGTGTGTTGATCCTTAGAACATCGGATTCACCGTTCACCACCAGCACCGTCGGCCGCTAGCCGTCCTTTCGGCTTTGAGCTAACTGCATCGTCACGTCTGGGGCTAGTTGAACTCATCCTCTGTTCCTCCCCAGTAGCATTTTGACCATCTTCCCTGGGGGTTTCATCTTCCGATGGTATACTGACATCTCTCTGGTTGTACTGATCCATTTAGTTTTCATGGCAAGAATACTGGGGTGGGTTGCCATTACCTTCCCCAGGGATCGCATTTAGTCTGACCTCTCTGTCATGACCTTCCCGTCTTGGGTGGCCCTTCATGGTTTAGCTCATGGCATCATTGAGGTGCTCAAGCTCCAGCACCACGACAAGGTAACGATCCTTTGCTGAAGATTGGAAAATTACCATAGGTAATTTCCAGTTTAGTTTGAACCCTGCATACTCTCAGGCAGTCCCTATATGTGGATCAGGGGAAGCACACACACCACTCAGCACAGCTAGCTAAAAAAGATACTGTAGCTTGATTTTATTTAGGAAACATCAGCAAAAAAACCCCCCTAACCTGGCAACAACAGGACAAAAAGCAGACAAAAGAAGAAGACAGGGACAAAAAAACCCACTTTACATTATCTATATATCTATACCAAAAGGACAGAACTTTGCAGAGCCACAGGAACAACATAGTGGATAATTAGTATGGACCGTCCAATGGGAGGGGCCTTTGGTTATTCCAGGCCTAACCCATCTATGTACATAATAGAGATGGAAAGTGGGACACTATTTTGCACCATTACGGAAACAATTTAATTTGATTTAATTTGATTTAATTTAGCCACCCACTCCAGATGACTCAGGATGGAGAGGAATGATATATCCAACAAATTCAGGTTATGACTCTGCTCCCCTTTGTTTGTTTTTCAAAAATAAGGATAGGAATGGGAAAGGGAGACCCCTTGAAGCAAATTGCTCTACTCTCCTATTCTCAAAAGGATGCCAGCAAATGGCTGATTAGAAGACTATATGCTGGTTATATATATATATATATATATATATATATATATATATAGTTTATTCGTTCAGTCGCTTCGACTCTTCGTGACTTCATGGACCAGCCCATGCCAGAGCTTCCTCTCGGTCGTCAACACCCCCAGCTCCCCCAGGGACGAGTCCGTCACCTCTAGAATACCATCCATCCACCTTGCCCTTGGTCGGCCCCTCTTCCTTTTGCCCTCCTCTCTCCCTAGCATCAGCACCAGGGTGTCCTGTCTTCTCATGATGTGGCCAAAGTATTTCAATTTTGCCTTTAATATCATTCCCTCAAGTGAGCAGTCTGGCTTTATTTCCTGGAGGATGGACTGGTTTGATCTTCTTGCAGTCCAAGGCACTCTCAGAATTTTCCTCCAACACCACAGTTCAAAAGCATCTATCCTCCTTCTCTCAGCCTTCCTTATGGTCCAGCTCTCGCAGCCATGTTATTATGGGGAATACCATACACACACACACACACACATACACACACACACACATACACATACACACACACACACACACACACATACATACACACAAACACACACACACACATACATACATCCTTTGACCACTAATTCCCCTAATATTTTAAAGCATTATTCCCTCTTTGAAATGACTTCAGGATTTATACACATGAGAAGCAGTATGCAAATAATTTAATAATAGGGAGGGAGGGAGGAAGAGCTTTGGAATCATAGGTAAGTGCCTAAGTGCCATAACTTTTAGCACTTTCTGTTTATCTCCTATCCCAAATTTGCCTCCCAGAATCTTATATGTCCAAACCAAATAAGCAGTTCCATTTTCCAAGCAGCTAATAAACCATCTCCTTCTGATATGCAATATATATAAAGCAATATAAATCTATCTATCTACCTTGGACTTTGGATCCTGGAAATTTTTAATATTTTAGGTCAATGTTCCTATTCCAGACTCAGTCAGATTCCATAATCCTCCTGTACATTCTGTCTGTGACGAATTCTACATAGAACACTACATTTAGAATATCAAGAAAAATCACTATTCCCAATAAATAAGAACAAAAACACTGAAATGAATTCCTTCGTCTGTGTCCTGGCTACTAAGGTGACAGATTTTCTCCCTCAAACTGTTCAGCCACTGGGGACATGCACCACATATGCAGAACATGTCAGCAACTCTCTAGTTATCATTCAGCAGGGATCAGGTTTATCAAAAGCAACAGTTATCACAAAGAAAAGAAAAGGTACACACAATCATCATTTATCTTCATCATAAAAGGAGGAAAAAATATTCCAGAGAAAGCATCTTCAGTTGCTGTCATCCAGAAGAGGGCCTACATAAGAAGGATCGGGAATAAGAGAAGTCTCCTGCTATCAAAGCGAAACCAACATGCCAGCCACATTCCAGATTCGTGTCAGGAATATAGCAATCCTGCAAAGAGAGGCTGAGATTGTGGACTTGAATGAGCAAGAGACATTGTGGAAGCAGATTGCTACCACGATAGCTGGACTGTATTACTGACCAGGACATCTTTGCTTTGAATGGGAATATTCAAAGTAGCAGTGGATTCAATCTAGATGTAGGCCATTTCTCCACAAGTCACTTCTAGTATCTTCTGGTGTCACCAAACCATTATAAAGATGACCTCAGTACTGTTATAGAAATATGAGCTACTATATTAACATCAGCTAGGGAGAAAAGTCATATGAGCCAGATGTGACTCAGGTTATTTATTATTTATAAATCAAATTTATAAGGCCACCCAACCCATAACAACTCAGGCAGTTGTCTGAATATTCATAAACTGAATATTTAACAAATAACTATTGTTACTACTTACAGTATATTGTGTTATCACTTCTGTTAATGATCTCAAGTGGTGAGTACTGATTAGATTTAATTGCCTGGAAGATGTCAGCATGTCTGAATGATCCTTAGGCCTGAAGTACAAAGCATTCTTCAGACAAAAATAGCAAAGGAACCCATTCAAGCTCAAGTCCCCACTGAGAATGAGCATGCTCGATATGATTTTCAGGGACATTGTACAGGAGCACATTTTATTGCAGGTCTTAACTGCAGGTCAATCTCTCCTAATCCAGCAGTTCCCCCTGCCCCCCCCCCTTTATAAAAGTAATACCATTACTTCAAGCTCTCTGAACCACCACATAAACCATCCATCTGCAAAGCAGCTCCTGCAGACATCATGGCAAAAGTGGGCAGTACAAACATAAAAACTAAATTGGCTTTAACTTAATATAAAATTAAATGCCTGCAAAATTAAACTGCATTGATTAAATGTCTTCAAAATTAAACTGCATTGTAGTTAACAAGCTTAATTCCAATTTATGTAATAATTTTCTACTTATCAAAAATTACAAAATTTTTCAGGCTGTTTGATATCTGCCTGAACTAAAAGTAACATTTTTCTACACATGACTCTTGTTGTTGTTTATTCGTTCAGTCGCTTCCCACTCTTCATGACTTCATGGACCAGCCCACGCCAGAGCTTCCTTTCGGTCGTCAACACCCCCAGCTCCCCCAGGGACGAGTCCGTCACCTCTAGAATGTCATCCATCCATCTTGCACTTGGTCGGCCCCTCTTCCTTTTGCCCTCCACTCTCCCTAGCATCAGCATCTTCTCCAGGGTGTCCTGTCTTCTCATGATGTGGCCAAAGTATTTCAGTTTTGCCTTTAATATCATTCCCTCAAGTGAGCAGTCTGGCTTTATTTCCTGGAGTACGGACTGGTTTGATCTTCTTGCAGTCCAAGGCACTCTCAGAATTTTCCTCCAACACCACAGTTCAAAAGCATCGATCTTCCTTCTCTCAGCCTTCCTTATGGTCCAGCTCTCGCAGCCATATGTTACTACAGGGAACACCATTGCTTTAACTATGCGGGCCTTTGTTGTCAGTGTGATGTCTCTGCTCTTAATTATTTTATCGAGATTTGTCATTGCTCTTCTCCCAAGGATTAAGTGTCTTCTGATTTCCTGACTGCAGTCAGCATCTGCAGTAATCTTCGCACCTAGAAATACAAAGTCTTTCACTGCTACACATGACTCTTACAGTCTCTTTTATTGAGAAAAGAGATAGGGTTGCAAGAATTCCAGCAACTTAATTACTTCCCATCTGAAAATCAATATATCCATAGTACTTTAGAGTATAGATATTCTCTTTTATCCCCCAGCTGTCTTTCTTTGAACCAATAAAGCGGCCAGTGTCTGCACTGATACTGTAACACGGGAGCTTGGAAGTGACTGTCTACACAATCATTTCCTGAATCTTTATCACTCTGAAAACTAAGCATTACAGTATATTAACCAAATCTCAGAAAAGGATTTGAGGCTACATCCAAGTCTTTCTTTGGGGTGCCATGTGATACAAGGTCTTGGAATCACTAATTGTATATCCCCTATTATCTACAAAATGCCAATTTCTTGGCACAGAATTTGAATTGGTTCACTTTTAAGATCACATTTGAATATCCCTGCCAGTGAACAACATTTCATATACAGATTTCTTTAAATTCCAATTAACGCATTGCACTTTTAAAAGGAATATGTACAGTTTACTTGAAAAAGAACTACATAGGATTTTATTATATTCAGTAGTTTTTAAAATTGTTTTAGTCTATATTTTATATTGGAATTTTATTGTATAGTTATTGTTTTATGCTGTAAACCGCCCAGAGTCCCTCCATTCGGAGGAGATGGGCGGTGACAAATTTGATAGATAGATAGATAGATAGATAGATAGATAGATAGATAGATAGAGCTTATTTCTGATTTCCCCCCTATTTTCCAGTTCCATCAGCATTTCAGTGCTGCTACAGCTTTACCAAACAGACACTAGGAAAACTCATCTACAATTCCCCTTCGGGCTTGCTATTTCTGTGTGATTGCAAAAGTGAATCAAGAGACTTTTATACTTCAGCACAGTCAGAGTCCAAGAAAAAACAGCCTATCCCATTACCTCTGAATCATGCTTGAAACCTGCCCTTTCTGGACTGAAGATATTTGTGACATGACTTTCACCATAGTTGAAACTTCTTGAAAACTCTCCGTGATCCAGAGTTAATTTTGGAGACTTATCTATTGGGAACTTGAATTACTCACTCTAATAACTTCTTCTCTTCAGAGTAAGCAAACTTGCACAAGAGAGACGAAGCTGTATGGCTTGTTGAAAGAATTTTAAAGCATTGCTGTATTGTGGACTTGTTTTCATAATGTCCTCAGGACATGAGGCCAAGTTCATTTTCCTGTCCTTTATCCCATTTTATTTTGCTGTAATAAAATGGCATGGCAATGTCATCAATAATTCGATTAAATACAGTGAGGGCAAATGAGGGCAAGAAGAGTGAAGGCAAAGAAAAAATGAGATCCAAAAGTACATTCAGAAGCAATACAGACAGACAGACATAGATACCCAACATGCTGAAGATAGGCAAGAATGCAAAGAGCAGAAATGGAGTAAGAAATATTGTAAACCAAGGGAATACAACATGAGATAAGAGAAAGTCTAGGAAATATTGTATAGCTCAATCTACCATGCCATTCATTATACTTTTTCATACATGTCTACCTTTGTAACTTTCACCATGTTCATTCAAAGTTTCATACATTGCTTCCATTCTTTAAACTTCTCTCCTCTTGGTTTTTGAGGATCTCATTTCCATCCATGACTTTCTTGATCTTCCTCTTCCTCCCAACCCATTCACTCTTCTCTCATACATTTCTTCTGCAGTTCTCAAACAACCTTGACCCACTTCTTTTGCACTGTTTACTCACTTTTTTCAATCCACATCCATTCAGCACCCATTCCCTTTATTGTTCTACCACGCATGCATTAAGTGCCTCACTCCCATTGCATTCAACCTACTTTTACATTTCTCTGGATATACCAAACTCTCCTATATGTAACACATCTGGAAAAAGCACATTCTTATGCAGAGTCATTTTTGCATTGGATGATACATATTCCTTCCTTGCCATAGACTACATATCACCTGCTAGCTCTCTACCAGCATTTCCATATCTTAAAAGTTCTCCATCCACCGTATCATATTTAGTAAACATTGTATCTGGATATATAAATTCATCTAATTGCTTCAGGTTTTGACCATTCATTCCATTTACCCTAGCAACATATCTACCTGGATCTTTGATACATTAATGTTCAGATTCATATTCCTTGTTGTATCATACAATCTATCTAACATTTGTTGCAAATCATCAAGGTTCACAATCAATGCTTTAGCATTGTTGATATAAAAAAAGTCATTGTAATGGTTGCCTAATCCCAAATACTCAGTCTCACAAGCTCGGGCTTAAAGATAACTGATTTATTAAAGGAATAGTATGCAAATACAGAGAAAGCTGAGAATGAGCAATAGCGTGCCAAATACAAACTTAAAAAGCCTTGCCTTCAATCCAGTCCCGCCCCAAGCACCCGTCAGTGCGCGCCCCCTCCCAGCTGCTAGGAACCGTTACACACGCCTGGGAAAGTAACCTTGAACAGGATTGCAAACCCAAACATACATTCCAAAGATCCAAAACAAAGGGGAGCGCAGGAATGGAAAAACCCCGAACGAGCGAAGCGAATGGACACGGAAAATGACTTGACATGTGAAATGTTACAATGTTAACAGAACATTGAAATGGGAAACTGACATATCGCCCCCCCCCCCAAACAATGCTAAGGAGCGGGCTTGTCAGGGTAGGCAGAGTGAAAGTGTGCAACCAGACGAGGCGAGTGCACATCGGGAGCAGCAACCCATTCAGGATGAGGGAAATGTTTCCAGCGAACGAGGTACTGCGAAGTGGAACGCTGGCAACGAGAGTCTAGGATCTCCGAAACCTCGAAGTGTTGCTGGTTATCAATCATGAGAGGAGGTGGTGGAACCGGTTGGGGATGCCAGCGGTCCGACGGCAGGTAGGGCTTGAGCAAACTGCAATGGAAAACAGGATGTAAACGTTTGAGGTTGTGGGGCAAATCGAGTTTAAAAGTAACAGGGTTAATTTGTGCCACTATAGAAAAAGGACCCACAAATTTAGGGCCAAGTTTCTTTGAAGGTTGTGGTGACTTGATGAATTTGGTTGACAAATAGACTTTATCCCCTACAGCAAAAGCAGGTTCAGGGGAGCGTTTAGCATCAACATGCCGTTTGTAAGTGGTTTGGGCATGGAGCAGAGCTTGCTGAATGTTTAGCCATGAGTCTTTGAGAGAGTCAGCCCAGTCAGTGAGAGAGGCTGGTAAGGGCTGCGGGTGCGGGAGTTCAGGGATTGGAACGAACTCCCGCCCGAAGACAGCCTTAAAGGGAACTTGGCCAGTGCTCTGATGTACGGCATTGTTATAAGCGACTTCAGCAAAAGGGAGTAAGTCGACCCAGTTGTCCTGTTGGTAATTGACAAAAGCTCGCAGATATTGCTCAAGAGTAGAATTAAGTGCCTCCGTAGATCCGTCCATCTCTGGATGCCACGCGGTGGACAGGGCTTGCTTGGTGCCCAGCAGTTTCAAAAACGCCCGCCAAAATTGTGACGTAAATTGTGTGCCTCTGTCACTCACCAAACGGGCGGGGATACCGTGAAGGCAGTACACGTGAACGAGGAAGAGGCGTGCCAGCTGTTGCGCGGTGGGGATAGAGGCGCATGGGATGAAATGGGCTTGTTTTGAAAAAAAATCTTTGACCACCCAAATGACGGTTTTTCGTTGACTGGGGGGTAGGTCAACAATAAAGTCCATGGAGATGTCCTGCCAGGGGACGGATGGGGTGGCAACTGGTTGAAGGAGACCTTGAGGCTTGCCTGTTTTGCGCTTTGTAGCTGCACAAACAGGGCATGCCGTGACATAGGCTTTAAGGTCTTTCAGCAACGTTGGCCACCAGAATTGCCGCCGAACTAGGTGGAGTGTTTTTAGATATCCGAAATGCCCAGCCAACTTGTCATCGTGGCAGCGCTGAAGGATTGTTTTTCGCAAGGCGTCAGGCACATAGAGACGATCGTTGCGCCAGGCAAAACCGTTAGTGAAAGTTACAGTGTTTTGATTTGTTTGTAACCAAGTATCATTTTTAAGGTGGAGCAGCAACTGTTGTTGCAAATCCGATGGAATTGGCAAGCACGGTGAGCGGCTGGGAGGTGGGGTGGCTGGAGGCTGCGTTTGATGCGCTTGCGCCTGACTGCGCGTCACCGCTGCCAAACTCAATTGTTTTTCAGTCCAGACCGTACCTTGGACTGTTGGCCCTGGGCCCGCATCTTGGGGTCTGCGGGAGAGCGCATCGGCTAAAAAGTTTTTCTTGCCTGGGATGAATTTAAGGGTGAAGTCAAAACGGCTGAAAAACTCAGCCCAGCGAAGTTGTTTGGGGCTGAGTTTACGACTGGTGCTAAGTGCCTCCAGGTTCTTATGGTCAGTCCAGACTTCAAAAGGGTTTGAAGCCCCCTCTAATAAGTGGCGCCAAGTCTCTAAAGCAGTTTTTACAGCAAAAGCCTCTTTTTCCCAAACATGCCACCTTCTCTCTGTTTCGGTGAATTTGCGAGAGAGGTATGCACAGGGTTTTAAGGTGCCAGACTGGTCTGACTGAAGTAGTAGTGCTCCAACGGAGAAATCGGAAGCATCCACTTGTACTACGAAAGGTTTGGTAGGGTCTGGATGCTGCAAAATTGGTTCGGTAGTGAAGATTTGTTTGAGCGCTTCGAACGCCTGTTGACAGGTTGGAGTCCATTTAAGGAGCGCTCCTGGGTTTTTTGAACGCCGCGTATCCCCCTGTGCTTTAGTTTTCAACAGTTCAGTAAGGGGGAGGGCGATTTCAGCAAAATTTTGGGCAAATGCCCGATAGAAATTGGCGAATCCAAGGAAACTTTGTAATTGTCTCCTGGTACGTGGAGGCTCCCATGCTATAATAGCTTCCACTTTGGCAGGGTCCATTTCAATGCCCTTAGTGGAAATTCTATATCCCAGATAATCAATTTGTGATTGATGGAAGGCACATTTGGACAGTTTAGCATACAACTCTGCTTTTCTCAATTTAGCAAGCACCTGACGCACCAAGTGAATATGTTCTGACATGGTTTCAGTATAAATCAATACATCATCCAAATACACCAGTACTCCCTTAAACAGGTGGTCATGCAAGACCTCATTGATAAGTTGCATAAAAACCCCAGGTGCCCCCGACAAACCAAAGGGTAAGACTTTGTATTGAAAAGCCCCGAGAGGACAGTTAAACGCTGTTTTCCACTCGTCCCCTTCCCTTATGCGAATGCAAAAATAGGCTTCTCTCAAATCCAATTTTGAGAAGATTTTGCCTCTGGCCAGATGTGATAACATATCTTTGATCAGGGGCAAAGGATATTTATTTAATATTGAGACTGCATTAAAAGGTAAAGGTTTCCCTTGACGTAAAGTCCAGTCGAATCCGACTCTAGGGGGCGGTGCTCATCTCCGTTTCTAAGCCTTGGAGCCGGCGTTGTCATAGACACTTCCGGGTCATGTGGCCAGCATGACTCACGGAACGCCGTTACCTTCCCGCCGAAGCGGTACCTATTGATCTACTCACATTTGCATGTTTTCGAACTGCTAGGTGAGCAGGAGCTGGGACTAGCAACGGGAGCTCACCCCGCCGCGCGGTTTCGAACCGCCGACCTTCCGATCGACAGCTCAGCGGTTTAACCCGCAGCGCCACCGCGTCCCTGCATTGAGCCCGCGAAAATCGGTACAGAGCCTCAATGAGCCATCCTTTTTTGGTCTAAAGAGGACAGGAGCCCCCACCGGGGAGTTAGCGGGCTCAATGAAACCCCTAGCCAGGTTTTTGTCAATGAACTCCCTTAGCGTAGCCAGCTCTTTGGGAGACATGGGGTAAATCTTTGGGTGAGGTAACTTTACATTAGGTAAGAACTCAATGGCACAGTCTGTTTTTCGGTGAGGTGGCAAGCGATCTGCTTCCTTTTCCCCAAACACATCAGCCAGATCTTGGTATTGGCTGGGCAAGCCTTCTAGTGGTGAAAGAGTTTGTACTGTAGTGCTAGCCACCCGACCTCCCTCCATGTCCTCTAACAAGTCCTTTTCAGGTACTTTATAAAATCCATCAGCAAACGTTACTGTTCTATGTAACCAGTTGATAAAAGGGTTTTGTTGCACAAACCAAGGCATTCCCAGAATCACCAAAGGGCCCCCCACCGGAGCTACGACAAACGGCAATTTCTCCCAATGGGTGCCCATCTGTAAAGCCACCAGTCCTGTAGAGTGTGTGACTGCCTTCCCCCCCGCCATGGTCCCATCCAATTGCGTGAAGATCACGGGCCGTGGCAGAGGGAATGTGGGCAGTTCTAGGGCAGCTACGACATCAGGATGCATCAGCGAACGAGAACAACCCGAGTCCAGCATGGCCCAGACTTCGACAGTCTTAGTTCTAGAGCCCAATTTTACTTTGACAGTCATTGTAGGGAAGTTCCCACTCACCGAATCGTGGTCGTGCCCGGTTTCCTCCACCTGTCCAAGGGCGCCCTTCAGGACAGGTGGAAGGCGTTTCCCGCCGGTTTGTCAAATTATAATTCCTCGTCCTCATCCCCGAATGGGAGGTCTGGAGGGTCGAGCTCAGCACAGGCAGCCTTCATCTTGCGCGGCAGGGAGGGCGATTTTCCCGGCGCTTTCCCAGGCCGCTCTTCTGGTCGGCGCCTCGGGCACGAAGTAGCGCGATGCCCCTCTTTTCCGCATCTTAAACACTGCCCTCTCGCCAATCGCTGTTCCCTTTCTTCTTCCCAAGTTTTCGGCTTAGGGCAACTCGAAAATCCAGCGGCACGAGCCCCCTTCGCGGCTTGGGTCTGTCTCATCTCCTTACTCTGGGCATACATTTGTAGGGCACTTTCCGCACTGCCTGCCAACTGTATCCAGCTGTATAATGTTTTGGGATCGTCCCTGCCCAAAGCCCAATGGAAGATTTCCGTCTCCAGTCCTTGCTTGAACATCTCCACCAAAGTCGACTGGGACCAGTCTTCCACCTTCCCCGCCAGGGCTTTAAATTCTAAAGCGTAGTCTGCGACAGAGAGGGTCCCTTGGTAGAGTCTTCTTAGGGCGTTCTTCGCTCTCTCCTGGGCTAATGGGTCTTCAAAGTGCTGTTTTAGCGCCCACAGAAACTCATCAAAGTCCTCTAACTCGGTGGCTTCAGCTTGGCACAGCGTTACGTACCAGTCAGCTGCCCTCCCCTTCAGCTTATTGGCAATGAAATTAATCTTGCCTTGTTCAGAGCGGAAATTTCGGCCCCAATCTTCCATATAATGTCTAGCATTGGTAATGAAGAAGGAAAGTGTGGTAGGGTCCCCATCAAACTTTACCCCAAAAGGTGGGAAGGTTCTTACCGGCTCCACCGGCTGTGGTGGCTCCGCAAACAACAGCGTGTGTCGAGCCGCCAGTGGTGGCCGATCTCGGGACGCCCTTGACTCCCTTCCCCCCACGGTCGGGGGAGCTCGAGTCTTGCTTCTTCCCCTGAATGACAGGGAACTCCGTCGGGGGGGAAACAGCTGAGAGGGTTCCTCTTCCCAGTCTTCCTGTAGGGACCCCGAACTTTTAGTGGCATCTTTGATGAGGGTCACTATCATTTCCATCTTGTCCTCTATGGCTTTCATGCGGGCAGGGGTGACCGGCTCTTCTAAGGGTCTGTTGGTTACCACCACCCTCAGGGATAAGGGGATTTCGGGTTCCCAGGAAGGCTGTGGAGATCCCCTCCCCTGTGCTGCTCCTACTTCGGGCTGGGGTTGGAGTACACCCCCCGTGGCACCCTGCACCACTAACAATAGCTCATCCAGTTGAGCATCTCGCCTCTCCCGACGTGCGGCTCTTTGCGCTCTCGAAGTTGGAGCTACCAGAGTCTTCGTCGAGTCTGGCTCTTCTTCGCTCCCCTCACTCTTGCGAAGTGGAGGTTCGATCATCGCTAGCACTCCTCTCTACCCAACTTTGGATGGGGCTAGCGGAAAGTACTTAAATGATTCTCAGCTTTATGTAATGGTTGCCTAATCCCAAATACTCAGTCTCACAAGCTCGGGCTTAAAGATAACTGATTTATTAAAGGAATAGTATGCAAATACAGAGAAAGCTGAGAATGAGCAATAGCGCGCCAAATACAAACTTAAAAAGCCTTGCCTTCAATCCAGTCCCGCCCCAAGCACCCGTCAGTACGCGCCCCCTCCCAGCTGCTAGGAACCGTTACACACGCCTGGGAAAGTAACCTTGAACAGGATTGCAAACCCAAACATACATTCCAAAGATCCAAAACAAAGGGGAGCGCAGGAATGGAAAAACCCCGAACGAGCGAAGCGAATGGACACGGAAAATGACTTGACACGTGAAACGTTACAATGTTAACAGAACATTGAAATGGGAAACATGACAGTCATGAACATACCTTTATTCTTTCCATTTTTGCTAGTATCCACTTGCATTGGATCAGATATTTCAACTACTTGGTTCCTTAACAGTTATTAGGAGAATTTTCTCACATTCAGAAATTGCTTCAATCACTGTATTTTGTTTCTATTTAAATTATTTCTCTACAATAGCTTAAAGCATCAGCTGTAATATCCAAATATAAATACAGCATGATGGCTGAAATTCAAGAATGACATTAACAGCAGGATGTGATACCAGCTGGTAGGTCAACATACGTTAGTGTAGCTTATTAAGGGTATAGAAGGACAGCAGGTTGCAGAAGGTAACCAGCCATACAAAATGAAACCACGATAACCAGAATTAATTTCTGATGATGTTGCCTCATGGAAATTCTTATTTCCAGAGCTGGAAGGAGTTGATATGAGAGAATGGCTGGTTCCACAGTGGCCAAAACAGACGAGACTGAGGGCAGGGAAGGGAAGGGAAGGGGAGGGAAGGGAAGGGGCTCTAAGGACTGTACTGTGTTCTTAGTACATAAAAAAGACTGCAAATAGCACAGAAAACCTCTGCCTGAAGCTTTGGAGGACATCTGCCAGTCAAAGTAGAAAATGTTTTTATGTTAAGAACTTACGAGTTCTATCTTCCACAATTAAAAATATTTTCAGAAGAGATAAAACAGGAAATCCAGAAGACTCTAAATAATAAAGCAACAATTAAAAAAACACATAAAAAGTACAGATAAAATATGTCTGGGTGGAAAACAGGACTTTACTTGAAGCTGGAAACACTTCAGAATCTACCAAGGGAGAGCATTTCATAAGCAGCACACCACCATTGGAAATACTCCGCACAGTATCCGCTCATTTGCAATGCATTGATTCATTCCAAAGGACTGTAAGAAATCACTGAAAGATTCTGAAATCCAAATATTTGCTATATTCCAAACCAGGATTTGTAACCACAGCTAGAGCCCCAGATTAAAGGTAATGCTGTAAGCATGGGCCTGCACAAGTTGTCATAAGAAATAAGCAGGTTTGAAGACAGCATCCTTAAGAAGAAAGATGGGCAAGGAATTTGGAAAAGCAACTGTTTTCTTACCAGGCAATGGTACCACCAGTTTTTCTTTTTCCTTTAAATACTGAAAAGAGTTTCAATGTTTTGCAGAACAAGTTGCAATTATACCCATTCTCTTCGTCTTCCCAGATAACGTCTACAACTAGGAGAGGACAAGGAAAGATGCTTGCTTAAGTAAACTTGTCCGTGTAAAGAATGTGAAGGTTGACAAGATTATTGAATTAGATGTTTTACTGTTGAAGGAACCACAATTATTGCAGAATATTATGGATGTACTTATTCAAAATAAGAACCTAACAAACTGTGCAAATTCAAACAAAGTGTTCTCCCCAGTGACTGAGGATATTTCACTTCCAGAATTTTGACAGATGTGAAATCATCAAGGGGAGAATCTCCATGGTTCATGGCAAAAATCTAAAATTACACTTATTTTAAAGTCAGGAAAACACCCACAGGACAGTCCTTTATATAGGCCTATATCATAACTAAAAACTGATTATAAACTATACTCCAAATGATTAGCTAATCATTTCAAATTAATAATAGGTAGAATTAAGCATCCAGATCAATCTGGATTTATTCCCAAACAGAATATATCTAGCTCTTTCAGAAAGTTATTAAACATATTCCATTTCTGCAAAAGAATTTAGTTCCATTTGCCCTGTCTTCTCTAGATATATCAAAAGCCTTCAATTGATTAGAAAGAGTATTCCTTTAAAAAGTTTTACAAAAATGTAAATTTGACTCTAAATTTCAAAATATGACAGACAATACTTATCCATCTCAAGAGCACAAGCAAGAACCAACAATTTTGATTAAAAAAAAAATCAAGGAGGCACCCAAAGGTTTGTCCCCCACCCCACTCCCTTTTTTCCTTTACCATTTAACTTAGTTATTGAAATGTTAGCTGTCTCACTATCTGCAAAGAATCAAATCCAGGGGATTAATATAGAGGGTGCAAATTACCTCTTGTATTTGCTCACGGTATCATCATAACCCCTTCTAATGCAACACATTCTTTCCATTTTATTAAAAAAGAACTTCATGAAATCATCAAAGCCTCCAGCTTAAAAGTCACTTTTAAAAATCTACAATAGTTTACATTCGTCGCCTCACAGCAAAAAAAAAAAAACCCAGTTCCAATATTTTAAACATTCCCCTTGAATGCAAAACTTTTTAATATTTAAGAATTCATATCCTGAAGAATGTACATAAGCTATTCAATAATGATTACAGTCCTGTATGGGGAAAAAAATAAGAAAGGACGTGAAAAGATGGAACAAGACTTATCTAAGTATTTTAGCCCATATAGCAGCAGTAAAGATTATGGCATTTCCAAAAATTGAAGTATCTATTTCAAACTCTTCTGATAGATATTCCTGACAAAACTCTATCCAATTGTTAAAACAAATTTTATTTTTTTTTTAAAAATCAATGTACTACAGAATTAAAAAAAAACATTATTTACCTTGTCACAAGTTAAAGGAGGATGGGGCATTCCCTACTTAAAAACACATTATCAAGCAGCCTGGATGGCATTTATTCCTCTTATAATTGAAGATTCCAAAAAACCCATGAGCTCTAATGAAAGATATTCAGCTTTCAGGAAGAACTTAAATTTGTCCTTTCTCTTTCCAACAGATCTTCATAAAATAAATGAACTCCATCATGTAAAGGGCCAAATATGGAGAAAAAGGTTTTCAAGACTTATTACAGGCATTTCTCCTTTTTAACTCCATTGATAATATATCTAAATTTCAATACAGAGCAATACAACTGAAATCATCGAAAAAGAGAGCAAGTTGAACCACCATTAGAAAAAAGTGCCATGGGTAGTATAGTGTCAGATCAATTCAATATACAATAAAAGTGATGGAGACCGCAAACAGATATCTTTCTTGCTTTCACATACAACGAGGCCATGTTATTTGTGTGACTGCTTCTCCCTGAGGGTAACTGCCTATGCCACCAGATTGGATAGGTGGGTGCACTCCAGGTTCTTTCCCTTAAATGTTGCCGTCCAGTGGGACCTAGGAAATGCACCTTCTCTATAGCAGCCCCTGCCCTGTGAAACACCTTTCCCCAGAAGGTCTTCCCACAAGTGTTGGGTAGAGTGAGGCTAAACCCCAGTAAAGTGGGATGTTAACATGTAGGTCAGTGTTTCTCAGCTTCAGCAACTTTAAGCTTTGGGGACTTCAACTCCCAGAATTCTGGAAGTTGAAGTCCACACAGCTTAAAACTGCTGGGTTTGAGAAACACTGATGTACGAGAATGACACTTTTGAGGCACCAGGAGTTTTAATTATGGTTTTATGGCTTTTTAATGTTTGCACCATTTCTTTATGAGCCAGGATTATGGTACATTAGATGGGTGGCCATAGAAGTCTTTTACATACATACATACATACATACATACATACATACATAAAATCTTTTCAAAAATGTATCCGTCTCTATTTGACATAGATTATGGGGAATCTACCACAGATCTAACCTAAGACTTTGATGTAGAGAAACAATCAGATGATAATCTTTGTCAGTCTCTCTGGCAGCATGAGGGATTCTTATTAGCATATATTCAGGAAATGTATCAGTGGCATCAGATTCCAGTAAAAATCTTACAAATATCTTCTAAATATTCAGTGGGTTGCTGTGAGGCTGTAAATTAAAGGGGAATATGATAAAGTTTTAGATTTAGGGAAGGTGTTTAATGAAATATCATACATAACTAAACAAAAGATTGAATACCCTCCAGAATTAGGCTTGCTACTCATATTTGATGGTCTGAACAAAAAACTGCAAAGTGAAAAACTTACTAAGTTCCTTCTTCCTGCAAGAAAATTAGTTATCACCCAACAGTGGAAATACCTATATAATATCTGAATGGATCGATGGCATGATAAGATCTGGTCTGGAGCTTTGTTCCAGAAAGTCGCTGATAAAATCCATTGTACAACCAGACAAAGTTGCGAATCATTGTTGAGGCTTATGGGTTTTATGGCCAGACTGGCTGCTGCTGGGTGGGTGTGACTCAGCAGAAGAAGAGAAAAAATGGGGAGAAGAAGCTCAGGTAAGTACAGCTGTGGTGTCAGGAGGGCAGATGAGCTAGCCAAGACTCTTGGAGGGCAGATGGAGGCAACCTTCTCACTGGCCAAGCCTAGTATATAGATAAAGGTAAAGGTTCCGGTTTAGCCGTGTCCGACACTAGGGGGTGGTGCTCATCTCCGTTTGTTAGCCGAAGAGCCAGCATTGTCTGAAGACACTTCCATGGTCATGTAGCCAGCATGACAGTCATGGAATACTGCTAGCTTCCCGCCAAAGCGGTACCTATTTATCTACTCGCATTTGCATGCTTTCGAATTGCTAGATTGGCAAGAGCTGGGGCGAGTGCGGGAGCTAGCTAGCTAGAGATAAGATATAGGATATAGATATTGGGGTCTAAAGTCCTGGCGGAAACCCACCTCCTCAGTTGCTGGGGAAATGCTGCCAGTCTGAGCTGGAAAGAGAGAGACACGTTCCACGCTTGACCCTCTGCAGGCCAGAAGTGGCTTTGGAGAGACTGTGCAGGAACTTGGTGGCTGGCAAGAGACATCTCTTTGAGCCTGCTGGGCCATCGGAGTGGGCAGTTGCCTTCTGGGCAGTTGCCTGCTGGGTGAAGACACCAGCTGGAGACTTCCCTGGGAGAGGAGAAGCGAAGACCCAGACAGAGGGATGTGCTTCACCCCAAACCCAAGGCAGACGGGGACAGAGGGAGGCAGCTGCCTGCAGAGGGATGCCTGGAGACCTTGGGGAAGCCTAGACTGGGAAGGGTGGAGCAGAAGATCGAGAGGGAGATGCATCACTGAATGCCTACGCAGAGGGACGACAGTCGAGGTCCAAAAAGAACCATGAAGAAAAGCTGAGGAAGAGGGAGGAGGAGGAACAGGGGAAGTTGCTAGTTAAGTAATGGGGTGGGTAGTTGCTAGAAAACAGCTCTGGGAAAATGCTAAAGAAAGTTAAAACCTTTCAAGAGACAGGAGGGAGAAAGAGACTTTCTACTGTGAAGTTTGGACACACTGTTGTAAATAGTTCTGGGGTTTTTTCCCCCCCAATTCCTGTAAATATTCTTGTCCAGGGTAAAAGAAACAAAAAGTCCACTGGCCAATAAATTTAAATACATAAATAAAGCGTCTATAGGCTCTGTCCCTGTGACACAATGGTTATGCTTAAAGCCACACACACACACCCCGCTGTAAAAAAGTACCATCAGGCACACTGTGACCGCTGTTCTGCAAGGAATGGGGGCATTTCATTGTTTATATGAGAAATAAGCATTCTGGCATCCGCTTCTATCAAAAGTTACGAGCCATTTAAATGTGCCGACACGGTGTAATTTTTAATTAAAAATGAAATCATGTTTTGTAAAAAGGAAAATCAAACTGATTGTTCCTCCATAAATAGATTACACAAGCGCCAACTTAATTATTTTTAAGTGAGGTAGAAGCATAGTAGTAAACGTATCTGTTTCACTGAAAATTAAAGAGGTTGCATACATGCACACACGCACACACACAGACACACAGACACATGTGCCTTTTTTAAATAGTTTGCAGCTCCAGGACTGTGTGACCAGCTGCTGCCTGCAGGGACTGGGTTGTTCTGGCACATCAAAGGATATCTGGGGAGCTCTCTAAAATAAGCTTACGACAAGATTCAGGAATGGAGCATAGATCGCTTACCAAGAACAAATGGCTTGTTTTATTTTGAAAATGGAGTGAAAAGAAATGCTGTTTCAGGAAATGCTTTGCATGGCAATATTCTTGATCAAAGATTTGGTCATTCATAAAGCAATAAATGCTTTACGGATTTTCCATTTGACAGCTGTTTGTTCGACTGGTAAAAAGAATTGGCTGCATTTTATTTCTTGTAGATAGGGGCCACGGCATTTGGCCGAAGAAATATCCTATCCGCTGTCCTCTTCTTTTTATAACTCAAAACACCTTCTTCTCTTTACCTTCAACTAAGTGTCTTCCCATTTCATTCTTCATACAGGCCGAGGATATTGATAATGTACTTGAATATCTGAAAAATGCTGATTGAGTAATTATCCTGGAAATAGGCTTGAATGGGGGCGTCCACTGGGGTGGCAGCCATCGCTAACAACTGACCATGACAAAGCTCTACCCCTTTTAAATTTTTTCCTTCCAAAGCAGCAGCAAAGTGCCATTTTTGTGGAGAAGAGGATCGTGGTATGGTCTTCGCAGTACCTGGAAAAGAGGAGGCCAGTTTGGAAAATGTCTGTCATGGCCAGCTCAAATGCAGAAGAGTCTGAACCGGAAGATGCTGCTTGGGGCATGCTGGAGGAACACCAGGAAGAGTGGGAGGGCCGGATCCAGGACCTTCCCCAAGCCCTCAAGCACGTTGCACAGAGTTCCAGGTGGGCAAAGACATTCGGCGCAGTGTCTCACCCATCAAGGACATGCCCATCCTTGATTGCCTATACTCACAGCAGTTACTATTTAAGAACTATTGCTCCAGCAATCATCTGTTGGAAACAACTGTTCCACTCAGCAGAAGTCTGTGCATTTGTCTCTGGAACCCACTGCTTGCGGAAACTTGGCCCCTTTGAACCAGGACTGGTTGATGACCCCGGTCTGGACTCTCGGACTTCTGGACCATGACCTGACTATGCTTCTGCTTCTCTCCTTGGACACTGGCTGTTTGGCACTCTTTGCAGGCAAGCTGTTTAGGGACTGTGATTTTGTGACTGTGTGTGCATGCTTGCACACATGCACTGCCTGCCTTGGCTTGTAACTGCAGAAACCTGAAGTAAAGACTTGTAACTAAACTCCTTGGTGTGCGCGCATATTTGGCTTGGGAAAGAGCAATATTGCAAATTCAGAACATCTGCACCCTCTTCTGTTGTTTGGAAGACGGATAAATGTTCTCCTGTTCATCAAAGGGTTGTTACTAAGAGAATGAAGAACGCTCCAATGAAGTGAGCTCAGAGATAAATTGGTTCCTAAAAGTGAAACAATGCAGTTGTGGAGATTTATGTCACCTAATCCCTTTTCCGTTTAAAAACTGTGATTAGAGAAGCTTCTCTGAAAATCTTGGGAGTGCTCGGCTGTCAAGGCATTGGCATCTGGCTTGTCAGGAAATGAGATGATTTCAGCCCCTGAGGGCTCTGAGGCCTGGGAAACAAGAAATCAAGTTGAGCTCAGCCTATGGAGCTACGCCTTGGCCTTTAGTCATTCTTGTTTCTTTGGCACCAGAATACAACTACTAGCTTCAATAGATGCATAACTTAACTGAATAATCCACTACAATCAAATATACCCCCCACAACCTGTCTAGCCTCCGGTTGAGACTATTGATGGCTAACAGATTAGCAATGATCAGGAGCTTCTACTTCTTTACTCTACTCATCCTCCTTTTATGGATTTACAATCCACATATTCATTGAGACCATAATGTCATTATCTGCACTCCCCCAAGATGCCAGGCTCATAACCTATAAGGACTCAGATCCATATCAGTCATAGGGTAAACCTTCCTATTTAGCCTTCCAAATATTTGGACTAGACAGATGTATTCAGAAACAAAGAAGCACAAACTCTGTCCACACACATCAGTCTGTAAGTGCACAATTAACCTTATTCCTGGAGCCCAAATTCCTATGAAACACTTTAACCCAAGCAGAGGTGGCCTGCTAGGAGACATTTATTGGTAAGAACTTAGAGAAAGGTTTACCTGTTGCTCCTTCTCCTGCCAATGCATTCACCTTTTGGACAAGAAAAAGAGTGGCTCTTAGTGGGGAATCTATGATCACTGGCTCATTAAATATTAAGGATTGCTATCCCTTCCCCTTCATTTCCGAACAACTAGAAAAATTGTAGAAGGCATGAGAGTTTATCAAGTGGAACCCCTGGGAATCTTCAGTTTGAGTCATATGGAAGAAGAACAAAATATTTAACAACCTTTGATTATGGCTATGGGAAGTTTGAATATACAGTGATGCCTTATGGGTTGGCAAACTGGCCATCAGTCTTTCAAAAATTTACAAATCATATTTTCCATGATTATCTGGACACATGTACAGGTATTCCTTGTTTAACGACGGTAATGGGACTGGAATTTCCATCGCTAAGCAATGCGGTTGAAAAGTGCGAAGTCACATGACCGCATCGCTGAGTGATGGCGATCCTGGCAGTCCCCATTGCCATTGTTAAGCAAGGATCATGGGTTATTAAGCAAGGACCTCATGTGACCAGGACTTGCAACTTCCTGCCAGGTTCCAGCAAGCAAAGTCAGTGAAGAAGCTGACAGGAAGTTGCAAGTCCCAGTCTTTTCTTTAAGCGGCTTGCAAGCAAGCTGGCAGGCGGATGGGTGAACGCTACTGAGTGCTGCTGGGCAGGGGAGGGGTGCTGCGGCACAGCATGAGTATGGCAATGTTGGGGGGTGCATAGTGCAAGTGTTGCAAGGCCAGGGGGTGGGTGGTGCAGTGTGAGTACAGCTAGGTGGGCAGCCACCTGCCCACCCAGGACCTGCGCTCACCCTGCCACTCAGGGGCTCCTCAGCAGAAAAAGCAGTGGGAGGAGGAGTGACTTACCAGAGCGACTTGCAACCTTCCCTGCCAGCTTCCCCACTGACTTTGCTTCTAGGAAACCGGCAGGGAAGGTTGCAAATGGCGATCGTGTGACCACGGGACACTGGAACCGTTGTGAGTGCAAGCCAGTTGCCAAGCACCCGAGTCATAATCATGTGACCACAGGAGCGCTGCGACGGCTGGAACTTTCAGAATCAGTCATAAGTACCACAAGTATCATTCAGCACCATTGTAACTCTGAATAGTTGCTGAACAAGTGGTCATTAACCAAGGACTATCTGTATCCATATTGATTTGATTTAAACAATTTATCCTAAGTTTCCTGCCCTGTATAATGACTGTGTACAAGCAGTTAACAGCCTCTATGTTAAGTATGAGAAACGTGCCTGTATTAGACTATTTGGGCTACTTATTTCTTCTGAAGGGAGTCCTCACCCCTCGCACCATCAGAAACATAAAATAGTTCCTTGGATTTGCCCATTTTTAACCACAAATTTGTTTCTCATTTTCTAGTTCTTTATTCTTTATTCCTCACTTTGCACCTCTGGCCAAACCCTGGGTCATCTTACCAAGAAGGTGGGTCCCTTTAAGTGGGATTTCAAAGCTCAGCAAGCCTTTTTTTCACCTCCAGTAGGCATCCCCTTCTCAACCCATCCTCTTCATCGAGATCCAATTGGCTTCTTTGTTGCACAGCCTGATGCCTCTGATTTTACCTTGGGAATTGTGCTTTTATCCACTCCAGGTTTCTAGGCAACTGCCTCCCCTGCGAATTCTTTTTTCAACAGCTGCTAGCAGCCCAAAAAAAACCTATGATATTTTTATCAAGGAGTTTTTTGCCATTAAGGAAGCCTTTCAGACCTGTCATTCCCTCTTGAAAAGAGTTCATTGCCCCAATGAAATTAAATTGGACCACAAGAAACTAGAAAATCTACAGATATCTCAAAAACTTACCCAGGTTGTATGAGGGGGACACAACTGTTTCCTCATTTGGACTTTCAAAACCCTAAATTCCAAGCTCACAGAACAAACCAATCCAGGGTCCTCATTCAAGGCGCAAATGACCAGGCTCAAATATTATATTTTAGACACATTATACAAAGAGCTAGTTCCCCTGAGAAGTCCATTACATCAGGAAGGGTGGAAGGAAAGAGGAGGATGTCTAGCAGCAAGGTGGATGGACTCAATTACGGCAGCGACAGATGCACCACTGGCAGATCTTGAGAGCCAGGTTGGGGAAAGATCATCCTGGGGAAGGTCTATCCATGTGATTTCTAAGAATTGACACTGATTTGATAGAACATAATCAATCAAATTCCAAGCATGCAAAACGAAGAGTCAACCACATATTTTCCACCTTACACCCCTGCCTCCGTTCCTCATTCAGAAAACTTTGTAGTCCCCTCCCCATACCATGTCCCAGAAGAAAAGGGATGCTTCTATTTAAATGGACTGAATTCATGTTCAGCATGGATAAGACCCATATACATGGGCTAGGATGGTGTTTCCCAGCCTTAGCTACTTTAAGATGTGTGGATTTCAACTCCCAGAATTCCCCAGCCAGCATGACTGGCTGGGGAATTCTGGGAGTAGAAATCCACGCATTTTAAAGTGGCCAAGGTTGAGAAACATTGGGCTAGGATGTATGACTTTTGTTTTCTTTATTTCCCTTTTCCTGGGAGAAGGAGTGATTATGTCACAACAACCAGCGCTACATTCCTATTTTAAAACTGCCCTTTCATTGTCACATCAGACCACATGCCCAAAATTATGTCTTATCATACTACACTTGTTATCGTGCCAAGCCTTGGACTGACACGTGTACTGGTCTGCTGCAGCTTCTTCCCACCACAAAGGCGCCCAGGAGTATGATTTCCTTTATAACTGGCCTATGTGTGTCAAGAGTCTCAGTACCATTCTGATAGCAGCTGATGTTTACTCTTAAGGTGGCCCACTTCATTCCCTGTCATGGCTTTTCCTCCAAATCTGAAACAGCCCACAGTTCACCTAATGAACTGATTTCTGGCCCACACTTTAATGTGTACCGCAGGTACATGTCTGGACAGTCCTATTTCAACCGTTGGATGGAAAATTCTACCTGCTTTTGCCCATCATCTATGGTGAGAAGGAGTAACTGGGTAGCCAATTAGTTATTTAGAAACAGCATGACAATTGATTAGACCTTTAACCCTTGGCAGAATTTGTTTATAATTACTCAGTCCAGATCGCCACTCAGTGATCACTCTGATTGTCTCCCATGCCTATTTTTGCATGTTTCCTTTGTCCTTTCCATCTTCAGGACCCGCGCAAACCCAACCTATACGACAGGTTGCATACTAAAGCTTTGCCAGCCACCAGAGATGCTAACGCTGAGGAGGAAAGTGTCTGGGATATATTGCCAAATTCTTGTCAATGATCCTGACAAGAAGCCTTGTACATACAGACATTTTTGTTGCTGATGTTGTTGTTGGCTTTATTTGTATATTAGTACAATTGCTGAAATTATGGAACACTTGCAAGCCAAGTGAAAAGCCATCCTGAGAGATTTAGTTAAGAAAGTAAGCAAATGTCTGTAGTTAAAATTCTGCTGGGAATCCCTGTTTAATCAAGGACTTCATTAAGCTAACAACAGTAACACTTTCCTCCAGATACTATAATCCTCCATCATAATTATCAATTTGCCTAATCTTAAGTGTAAACATCAGAGAGAAACAAGGACTGGACTGGAGAAGCAACTCTTTTTCTGTATACAAATACAGGTAGTCCTCAGTTAACTATGGTAATTTGGACCAGCAATTCCATCACTAAGCCATGTGGTCGTAAAGCACAATGTCACGTGACCATACCAACTTATGATGGCAGTTGTGGCAGTTCCAGTTGCCATTGTTAGGCAAATCCTGTGTGGTCGCAGCATCCCATGGCCATGTGATGTCCATTTGCGACCTCCTGCCAGCCTCCCCATTGACTTTGCTTGTTGGAAGCCAGCAGTAAAGGTTCCTGCGATATCATAATTGCAAGCCAGTTGCCGAGCACCCGAATTGTGATCACATGACCACAGAGACACCATGACAGCTGCAACTATGAGGAACGGTCATAAGTCCCCTCATTCAGCACCGTTGTAACTTCAAATGGTCGCTGAATGAGTGGTTGCTGAACAAGGACTACCTGTAAGCAACATATGGTCCAAGGGGTATATTCCTGATCCTTTGCAGAGCATTGAGAGCAAAGCAAGGTTAGGGAGACCTGACATTTTGGTTTACTCTTCCTAGATTGTACGTAGGGCACTGTGTAAATAAATTGGGGTCAAATATTTGAATATGCTGTCAAATTAAATCCTGGAAATTTGGAACCTATGGACCTTGAACTTATCATACATGGAAAGCAGCCAAAAGGTTGTTTGCTGGAAAGACTCTAGAGCACCATCCTGTCCTAAAGCCCTGGCTGGAAGATATATCTAAATCTTTTACATACGAATTAACTTTCCTTCCATGTTGTAGGAAGTCTGATCAGTATGGTTCTGTGTGGTCAATCTTTAATTCCTTGTTTAAGACTTTCATATACAATTGTTCTAATACATATTACTTTTTCTTTTTTGTGTATTTTGTTTTGCTTCTTGTTTTATCATTTTCTATTGTATTTGGAGAGTTTTTTTTTCATTTGTTATGGATTAAAAAAGCCAACCAGGAGAAGGTTCTGATTTCCCAGGGCCTGGTCCAGTCAGCTGGTGGCAGCAGCAGCAGCAACAGCAGCCAGAAGCAGCTGGAAGCTCACCTGAGCCACAGCATGGGAAACATTTTCTGCATTTACTCTCACTACACCTGTGGGTGTATCTGCACTTGCACCTATGGATTGCAAAAATTGAGAAGACCAGTAGATGGCACCAAAGAGATATAGAAAACTTTAACTCTTTACTACATACTAGTGGCTGTCTAGCTTTTTGCAGCCAAATATGATAGCTCTAACTTGAGTATTAGGGGGCAGAACGGGAAATAAAAGGGCAAAAGCAGTAGTTGTTGGACTGGCATCAGAGGGTTTTCTCTCACTGAAGTTTTGGGATACCTCCTGGTGGAAAGAGAGGGGGATAGGAGAGAAGATCTACTCCATTCTCCATTTCCTAACTGTTAGATGGTGGAGTATATTGCTTCATAGTCACCATGTTAACTCGGTTAGACCTGGAACTCATCTTGCACATAAGATGTGTGGTGCTAAAAGGTTTGGCACAAAGCTTTGGCACTTTGCTCAGCAGCCCTGGTCAAAAGCAGAACCAGATACATATACCTTTGGCACACTACGTTGCAAAGACAAGACAAGGGAAAAGGGAAGACCCCATGTGTATCACAGCATGTCGTTGGAATGTTTTTCCATGTTTTACATCCCTGCACATGTAAGCTGCATTCATTACCAAACCTATGAGATGCCCGCCCCCGCAGACATGTGAACTGCTTAAAGTGCTCTTGTAAGAAAACATTTACAGCAAGCTGAATTGACCCTGAGCAGTGACCGGGAGAAACATCATACAGGAATCTGGGCCCAGTAAACCAAACTGTTTATATTCAACCGACCATATCTCAAAGACAGTACGGTAGCATGCTGACCTAATAGGAAGGGATAAATAATGAGGCCATCCAGATGGATTTATTAAAAACATTCCAATGACATGCTATAATATACACCGTGTCTTCCTTATTCCTTGGTGTTGTCTTTGCAATGTAGTTGCCCTAGGTTCTACTTTTGATCAGGGCTGCTTCACAAAGTGCCAAAGCTTTGCTGGGAGCCCAGCGTATAGGTAGTCCTTGCTTAATAACCATTCATTTAGTGACAGTTCAGTCTTATGATGGTGCTGAAAAAACCGACTTATGACCAGTCCTCACACTTATGACTGTCACAGCATCCCCGCAGTCACATGATGGCAATTTGGGTGCTTGGCCACCAGTTTGCATTTATGATTGTCTCAGCATCCCATGGTCACATGATTGCCATTTTTGACCTTCTGGGTCAGCTTCTGGCAAGTAAAATCAGTGGGGAACTGTGTGATTTGCTTAATGACCACATGGTTTGCTTAATGACCGCAGTGATTTGTTTAACAACCATCGCAAAAAAAGTCATAACATCAGGTTGGATTCGATTGATGACTGCTTTGCTTAGCAACCAAAATTCCAGTCCCAATTGTGGTTGTTAAGCGAGAACTACCTGTACACTGTTTATTGATTGCTTACTAATAAAATGGGAGGTGACTTGGTTGCTTTAGGTGAGCCAGGTTTGGCCACAGAGTACAAGAGGAAACAGGAAGTGATAGCCCCTTCTTTAATGCTGGAAATGTAATGAACAGATTATATCCTTCTTCTATATGTGATGGCAACGTTGCAAAGTTCAACCATCTTGGAAATAATTCATTGTAGAATGGAACAAATTTTGAAAGTCCTAATCCCATTTCATCCCATTTAATAAACTTCACTAAACCATACCTTTCTCCAAAATATTCTGAATTGGCACTATACATGTTAACAGCTGCCAAGGATTTTATACACTTTTTATTGGAAATATCTTTGATCTCCTCTATGGAAGAATAGCTAACCAAACTGTGGGAGCATGTTTTGATGTCTGGAATAAATTCATATTTAAAAAGTAAATCCGATGTACAATTCAATTCTTTTGAAAGCTATTTTGTACCACATCCAATTTTTTTTATAGTTTTATAGTTTATAGTTTAATTTGACATATAATCTACATATTATTTACAAGGGTTACAGTATTCTATTAATGTATTGTTTACTATCTATCATTTTTCTCTTTTCCTTTTATTGACTCCAATTGTGTTAACCAGGTATCATTAAAATTCAATAGAGACATGTTTTGATTAGAAATTGGGTAAGAAATGTCTTATAGCATTTTAAGCTTTTAATGATGCATTAGAATATATTATATTTTAGATTCATTGGTTATCTACCTGTATTCTATTGCTTATATTGGGTTTTTTATTATCTGGGCTATTTAATTATATTCTTTTAAATTTGTACTTGTATTAGTATTATTTTTTTTCCTTTATTCTTTGAAATGTATAATATGGAACCTGTAAAAACAAACAAATAAAGGGGAAAAGCTACTACTTTACAGAGAAGGCTTTCCAAACATTAATTTCTGGATATTTTTGTCTAGAATACTTGGGAAATTAAGTTATGAATATTAAGAATATATAAATATATGCAAATCAGCCCATCCCACTTTTTACTCTTGGCAATCTAAGTAAATAGATGGTTCAGATCTAAGCATTTAATTATAGTATCCTGCTATGACATCACCAGGAATTCTGGGTTCTGGTCTTCACCATGTGCTATATAAGTATGACAAGATGACTTGGTCCAGATCTGAAAATAACTTATGCCAAACACTAACCATTTTTAAAATAGCTACAAGGGTTCATCAAATTACATGGCTATCAAAAGGACAATTAAAATTCCATTCAACTCAAATTAAACCTTCAGCTCTCCCATTGGAGATACGTAATGATAAGCCTGGTCTGCTATAAAAGTAGACTCACATCATGCTTTACTCAGATGTACAACTATTAACCACATCATGTTGAGAGGAAAGGGGGGTTTTTTCCCTCTCTTTTTTCATTGCAGCCAAAGGGAATGTTCACAATGTGAATTTGCAGGCAATTCGGATAATCACAGCATCTTCTCCTGCCTCTTTGATCAGTTGTTCCTAAGGTAGAAGCAACATCTGCTTTTTAAGTAAATTCCTGGAATGTTTTCTAAGATAAATATATAAAGAGCAAGAATAAGTTTTGGATGCAGAGCAAATACTGATGTCATTTTAGGAGCAAAGCTGGAGGGAAGATGAAGCTGCTTGTAACAGAAAAAAAAAACCTGATCATGGTTTTTTTAAGTTTGTCTGTATGCAACTTTACAATGAGACACTGCTGGAGATAGCTTGCTAAAAATCTTCAGTTGTTCTGGTCCTATGCTTTCTGAAGACAGACAACCCCATGTGCAGCCCAACACTCTGAACTGCATCATGCAATTGGAAAAAAACTAACAAGTTTCCATTATAGAAAGCTAAGGTACATAAAGAACTCATCTGGTTGTTTTCTCATTCTTCTGCCTTGAAATTCTGCCCACTGACTGATTGCATCAACATTTCACTGACACCACTGACCTTTTGGCAAGTTTAAGAAATAACACTTTGTCATTTTAAGCCTGTCACCAGTATGACTCTGAACTGGTGACGTTGAATGGTTTGTATGCTTTCTACCCTCTCTCTGAGCAATGCAAATATGTTATGATTCTGAAGCACGCTGGTTTCAAAATGGCTATCCAGTGACCTGGCTTTTAGGGCCTGTGAGCAACTGATGTGCTTTTAAATACTCCAAAACATTTCTGTTTTTAGAAGTAGAGGGGTAATGTTGGGCTTTGATAGGTCATTTCATATCTCAGGATTTTAACATAGGATTAAAATTGTTAAAAAGCACAAATATGTCTTTGTTATTTTAAGCATGTGCTTATATCTGTGGAGTTGCAGCAGGTGGCAGCATCTGGCTGACCTTACCTAGGTTCAAAAGCAAAGCATGGTCACATTGGATGGGAGACCACTAAGAAATCCTAGGGATGTAGGCTAAGCTGAGAATAGACGTAGGCAATGGAATCACTTCTGCACTCTGGGTTAGAGTTGAAGTTGAAGTAGACTTGGCACTTTAACTGGTCCAAATGTGAGACTCAGGGAAAAGAAAACTGCTGGAGGTATATGTGGTACCAGGTGGAAAGAGCAGATGGTAGCTGCCATGTTGACAGTATCTGGGTGAAAATTCGCCGCCACCACCACTCCCCACACACCCTCCGATTACTGTCCAGTTCCCCTTCCCCAGTCTCCCTGTTCTGTACAATCTCTCTTTCGCTTTCCTTCTCTCTGCATTTAAAAAATAGTGCGAATGAGGTTGAAGAGGATATATCTCACTGTCTTTCTCTGCTGGGCTTGCAAAAATATGCAACGTGCATGTAGAAAATAATTGCTGGACCCAGCTCCTGTTTAGTTATTTCTTTCATAACACCTTTCTGTCCATACCACAGGTACATGGCAATACTGTACTAAGACAGATCAGTAGCCTAGGAGCTCCATGTAAGTCATTCAGAGCTGTGTAAAGGAACAGGAAGACTTAGGCATGAGAAATCACAACACTGAGGAATCAACATTCTTGAGAAAGAAGTAGAATATGTAATTAAGATAATTCCAGAATTGCAAATAACCTCTATTCCTAAACTCTTCCTAATTCCAAAGCAATAAGGAGTTTACTCTGTCCAGAGTTGAGAAACTGGCTGGCCGGAGAAAGCCGCTGCTTCAATAAGGCACTTAGAACAGATTCAATATCAGATTTCTCTTTCCAGCTGTCTACTGGTCCCATTCGTGCAACTTGCTATTATCAGGACCTTCCCCGCCTGCCCTCTTTCTATAATTAGGACAGCTATGGTTTATCTGGGCCATTTTTCAAAACCAGATTTCCTCAACAGCAGTAGCTGTCAATCAGCGGCTTGAATGGTTCACATTCTTTCAAGACACGTTGGAATCAAGTACATTCAAGTTACTGGAGTTGCATCTTTCCAAAGATACGTTAAAGAAATAAACATTTCCTTACCTTCAGCGTAGCATTTTCATCTGGTGTTTGGCTTCCCTCTGATGGGCCAATAATCCATTTGCCTGGCAATGGGTCCCGTTGGTCACTTTCTTGACCGTGAAATAAAGAATCCTGGCTTGCAACGTTGGCTAACCCCAAGGTTGCCTTTCCTTGTCTGTGAAGCGATGCAAGTGAATCCAGTTGATTTACTTCCATCTTTTTTGTATGAAGTTTGGAGATGTGAGGCGGTTTAGGAGGTACCACCTTTAAAGGATCTTCTGAAGCATGGGGCAGCCTGGCCTTCCCTCCCATCATTTTCTTTCCTACCTGCATTACCTGTTGAGACTTGTTGGTTTCCCTTGAGAAGTTTCTGTCCGTTATATCTTGTTTGCCTGCTATTGCTGAAGAAACATCTAAGCTGCTGGAAGATGATTTCATTGCTGAAGTTCCATTTTCTATGCCTTGCGATCTGAGAGCAGAAACATCACCACTTGAGTAATTGTTGCTGTGGTTTTCTTCTTCTGTTCTGGAGTAATTATTTCTGATCACCGGTTGTTTCTGCTTCTCTTTGTTTTTCAAGCCAGGAGTTTTACTTCGCTGTTGCCCAACAGTAGGAGTCATTCCTGTTTGCAAGGTTGATGGTCTGTACGCCGTCAAGTCGCTTCTGACAGCTACTTCTTTGGATTTTGACTGATGACTACTGAAGCCAATGGTGGTATCCATAGGCATAGTGTTATCTGATACTTGAAACAGGCGAGGCATTTCATCGAGGAAGTAAGCACACCCATCACAATCGCTACTCAGGATTAACTCATCCCCCTCGTCATCACTTTCCAACAGAAACTTCAGCTTTGCTTCCCAGTCCTGATACATCTCCTCCGTCATCACATCAGAACATTCAATATCTTCAAGGAAATCATCCTGAAAACTCTCAATGACTTCAATAAAGGTTCCACCCAGGTGAGGCACAGTGTTACTATCCACAATTATAGAGGAATTCTCTGAGAAGCAGAACTTATTTTCTAGAGGAACACTTGTGTGAATTTCAGACCGTGTGTCCTTTTTCAAAACTTCGCTGAGGCAACCCTTTTCACATGTCTTGGCATATTCTGTAGTTTGACAAGCAGCTAAGAGTTTAGCATTAAAGCAACAGCTGTCTGGGCAATCAGAAATTTGACTTGCTAGCATGGAATCTACTTGTGAGCTGTCAAATCCATCTACCTTGCCTTCAGTAGAGTTCCAAGACCCTTCAACACCATCATAAATAACGAGACCAGAGATACCTTGGGTTGTGCTCAAAATGAAACTGTCATTTCTCTTTAGAGTGGGTATATTGTTCATTTCCATTTTTCCCTTCAAGCAGTTAGCGTTTCTGTAATAATTTTCTACTGCAGGGAAAGTGTCACATTGCATTTTACAGAAGACTGTTGTTCCTATGATTTTCTTTGCTCATAGTCCATTGGATTCTGGTTCTGGTGAATTTAATCAGAAGAAACATTCATGGGTTAACCAGGAGGGGTTTTTTTCCTGCTTAAGCCTTTTTACTCTTTGCACCTTCATTTCAGTTTTCTGTATTATCACTACAGGTAGTCCTTGCTTAATGACCACAATTGGGACTGGAATTTCAGTTGCTAAGCAAAGCAGTCATTAAGCAAATCCAACCCAATTTTATGACCTTTTTGTGGTAGTCGTTAAGTGAGCCACATGGCCATTAAGCAAATAACACAGTTTCCCATTGACTTTGCTTGCCAGAAGCCAGCCAGAAAGGTCGAAAATGGTGATCACGTGACCACGGGACACTGTGATGATCATAAATGCGAACTGGTTGCATAGTGTCCAAATCATGATCATGTGACTGTGGGGATGCTGCAATGGTCATAAGTGCGAGAACCAGTCATAATTTGTTTTTTTCAACACCGTTGTAAGTCTGAACCATCACTAAACGAATGGTTGTTAAGTGAGGACTACCTGTATCACCAAGCTAGATTTGGCATTCTTCAGATTCTTTTGAAGTCAGTTTAAGAAAGCTGAAGAACAGTTTTCCTAGCCAAATACACCAGCTTGATGCTTGCACACCTGTGGATTTTAAAACACATAAAACATTAAATATTAATCTTTATTTATTAGATTCATAGGCCATCCAACTATACTAATATCAAACATACATTCATTTAACATAGGCCTACTTTAATCTACAACTGGAGTGCTCTAAATAAGAAGCATATCTGACTATCAAATGACAACAGTTTGATCATTTAATATAATATAGTGCTCTGAGATCTAGGATCAAATATATGAGATAAATCTAATACCAAAGGATGGGGAAAGAAACAAGAAAGAAAGATATTCTTCAGAGCAGAGATGACTCAAGGGTTACCTGCAGCCACTGAGGAGGTTCCATGTGGTTATAACAGTATCAGACCAGCCCTGCTGGGTCAGCCCAAAGGCCATCTTAGTCCACATTTTGTTCCCACAGCAGCTGATCAGACACCTCTGGACAGCTCACAGGAGCTAGAGACATACCTCTCTTCTGCCACTGTTGCCTTGCAACTGGTATCTGAAGGCCAGCTATCTCCAATACAAGAGTAAAATTGCATCTTCAAGGCCAACAGTCCTTGATGGACCTGTCCTCTGTGAATTTGTCCCATCTCCTTTTAAAGGCATCCACGTTAGAAGCCATCACCATGTCTTGTGGGAATCAGTTTCAGAGGTCCATCATGCACTGTATGAAGATGTGTTTGTTTAAGCCAAAGAGCATCTTGGACCATGAGTAGCTAGCAATTTAAATGATTCAGTCAGAGGCAAAGGAACCAGCAGGCTAAGCTGGTCTCAGGGCCTCACCTCCTTGGCAATGCTGCTCAATCAAGCTTGGTGTAGTCCTCTATGCTGACAGCTTCCCTGCTGCTGCCACATTCTATCATCTATCTCACCTGACTTTTTCAGTGCACCTCTTCCCCTTCATGCATACCACACCTCCTTGTTATAGCTACTACCACAATCACCTAGCATAGGTGTCTATGTTTTTGTTGCTAGTTATGTTTGTGGTGATAGGAAACAAAGAAAAGAAGCACAGTGATTTGACCAGGCAGGAAAGAAAATTAATCCCCTAACCTCCAGGCCAAATTGTCAAACTATGTGTCCTAACAGTCAGAAATCACGCTGAGACGAGGAGTAGGTCTCTAGTGTTTATTACTGCTACATAAAACAGAATCCTAACAAACTGAAGAAGCGTGGGAAAAACCCAGACAGATAAACCCCAAAAGTTAAGGCGGGTCTGATCTGTGTCTCTTTGAATGGCTGCTTAATTCCTCAGTACTACGCATGCGTTTTCCCCCCTGGATAGAGGCCCCTTCCCACTCGCCATCAGTACTCATGACACTATGCCCAGAAAAAGGTTACAGTATTGAGGAAAATGAGAGCTGGTTTCATGTAGTGGTTAAGGCATCAGGCTAGGAACCAGGAGACCATGAGTTCTAGTCCTGCCTTAGGCACAAAGCCAGCTGGGTGACCTTGGGCCAGTCACTCTCTCTCAGCCCTAGGAAGGAGGCAATGGCAAACCACTTCTGAAAAAACCTTGCCAAGAAAACTGCAGGGACTTGTCCAGGCAGTCTCTGAGAATTGGACACAATTGAACAGATTAAAGAAAAGTTGAGGAAAATGGCATTAAAAGGAGCACCCCTTCACTTCCCTCAGCCCTGTATCGCTTTCTTTTCCAATATCTTGCTTTCTTATTGCCTAAAAAAATGAATAAATCTGGACATTAACCGATTAACTTTTAGTGATCAAATAGAGAACAGGTAAAATGGGATGACTTCCATCCCATTTCTCAACAGCACCAGTTGCTTATGCTTATTCATTTACTTATTATTTCCCACCTTCTATATGAGTAGTATACACGGAAGGTTCCTCTGAGTTTATCCTCACAACAACTGCTCTGTGAAGAAACTTGACCTGATTTTGGCTGGCCCAAAATCACCTAACGAGCCATGGTTGAAGAGGGACTTGAACCTGGGTCTCTCTGGTTTGACTCGGAAACCATAATGCTGCATTGCTTCTTCTGCAAGTTATTTATTTATCATATTTATATGGCCACCCATCTGGCACAAAGTGGCTCTGGGTGGCATACAATTAAATAAAACCGCGAATAAATAAAAAAAAACAATCGTTATAAAAGATATTAAAATAAAAATACCAAAAATTTTAAAATCTACAAACCCCACAGAGAGAGCAAGAATATCGAGTAATTGTTGCAGATAAGAGGGCTCCTTGATTAGAGCAGTGTTTCTCAAATGTTCGGCAACTGTGGACTAATATATAAGCTTATGGAAATTATGCGGGCCACCCAAATTAAGCAAAGACTCCTGCTATATGCTTTCAACGTTCTCAGTCCTTCCATTTTTAAAGAAGTTGTGAAAACAAATGTTGTAACCCCCATCATACAAAATTAAATATTAATTTCCATCTGAATTATTCTATTTATTCCATGCCAGAATAACAATAACTCTTAGCACTAACTTGCTGTCAAGAATGTTCTTCAAGAGACATCTCCGAGTCCTAAGGAACTAGGGGCAAGTGGGTCTCCAGTCCAACAAAATCTCATTTTCAGATATTTATTATTGTATTTCCTGCTCACGCTTTTTTTTGGTGAGTTGCTTGTGTGAGATCACAGCTCTACTCAGCACAGCATATGTGGACTCACAGTTAGTAACTGGCCTTGAGACCTGTTCACTATTGTCAGTGAACAATAGTGAACAGGTTTAAAAATTGTAGTACTCACGCTTGAACTATCACTTGGATGCTTCAATGAATCAGTTTTCAGACACTGATCCATATTTGCAAACTACTTCTTGGGGGTGAATATAGGAGGTCACCTCCATGGATCACCAGTGGAAACAAACAAGTTTTTAGTTTTGCACGATGCAAGGAATGTGATTTTTAAAACTGTTCACCAACCACACAAAAACTTTAAAGATTTCTATATTTTTCTTGCAGGATGAATTTTTTTTTATACCCATGTTGCTTTTTAAAGTCTTACATGCATACAAACATTTGTTGGCTTTCTGAAACAAGAGCACAAAGAAAAATGTATGGAGAAAATAACACAAGAATGAAAAAAAAAGGGTGAAAGGTCCCCTGTGCAAGCACCAAGTCATGTCTGACCCTTTGGAGGGACGCCGCTTTCGCGACGTTTTCTCGGCAGACTATAGAGCGGGGTGGTTTGCCATTGCCTTCCCCAGTCGTCACCTTCCCCAGCAAGCTGGGCACTCATTTTACTGACCTCGGAAGGATGGAGGGCTGAGTTGACCTGAGCCAGCTACCCGAGAATCCAGCTTCCGCTGGGATCGAACTCGGGTCGTGGGGAGAGTTTCAGTTGCAGTACTGCCGCCTACCACTCTGCGCCACATGAGGCTTAACACAAGAATACTTAACAAAATTTATCCTTGTAAATTGCTCTTCAGCTTAATTCACACTAGTTTTTCAATGCAGTTCCCCAGTTCTGGACCAGATGGTCATACTTCATTGAGACAATCTTGTCCCATAGATTTTAATGGGACTTAAACATACTTATGTCTGTGTGTCTTTAAAAAGAGGCACTTGTCTCAAAAAAGAGAGAGAGAGAGAATGAATGAATTACAGGCCGGTGGCAGCATTTAACACATCATACTTCATGACAATTTGACACAAAAGTTTTTGTCCTCTTTTTTTTCCCTATCTCTTTCTTTTTTCAGGTTAACAAATTCTAGTTAGCATGACTAGAGTTTGCGAAGAAACTTAGTTTGAATCGAACCTTTAACTCTATACAAAGAAAAATGATAAATAAGGATAAAATTTGATAAAGAAATATGATAAATAAATAAATAAATAAATAAATAAATAAGGATAACTATAGTTTCAGATTGGAAATACTCAGCAGCCTATGGTTTATGAAAAAAAAAATGAAAGCTTCCAAACTCCTCTTTCTTTGGACAACACCAGTGTGTGAACCGGAGAACCAATGCAGCTTAATATATTACATCATGACTTTTAAAAATTAGAGAGTCAGTTTGGTGTAGGGGTTAAGGCACCAGGTTAGAAACCAGGAGACCTGCCTTAGGCATAAAGCCAGCTGGGTGACCTCAGGCCAGTCCCTTTCTCTCAGCCCTAGGAAGAAGGACATGGCAAGCACTTCCAAAAATGTTGTCAAGAAAACTGTAAGGACTTGTCCAGGCAGTCACCAGGAGTCCAGACTGATGCAAAAGCACACTGTCAGCCCTTCAAAGTAGACCAGACCAGGATGCCAGAGTTATGAATGCTAATACTACTTTATTATAAGTTGCAGTAATGGAAGCTTGTAAGTCTGAATGTGCCTCCCCCCTCCCTGCCTTTATCTTCATGACAACTAGGGAGGGTCTTGTCTGAGACACTTACTCAAATTTCATTTCTGCACCGGACTCAGCTTTCTTTTATTTGACCATTGCCTTGATTGTGGCTCTTCCTCCTGTTCCTCAAGGTTATTCCTGTTGTCCATTACACACACACACCCCAAAAAAAGTGTTATGCAGCTCAATTTAGAGCACTTTTTCTATCAAACCTTCTCCCCCAAATGTTAATTGCTGAACTGATCCCAAGTGAGCCAAGCATTAATTGCCTGATTCTGAATTCCAACAAGCTGTAGAGAAACCAACAAATATTTCCCAAGATGGCATTTCATTAATATCAAGTTGTACAACGCTTTAGAGCCTTTCTTTAACCTCTTAAGGAACACAGTCCTGTTCATGCACAACAAAATGTGGACCATTATTTTGGGCTTAGCTTGATGTCAGAGCCTACCTATTATGGCATAACATTAACATGCTTAACAAAACCGTGGCTAAAAATTCTAGCTTAGCTTATTTGAATTCAGCCACCATATCATTGTGTTGTTGGTAGTCTAGGTTGAAAAAAGCTATCCAGTAAAAGCATAGTGGAGACAAATGTTGAGTAAGAAAGCTACGATTCCATGTCATAGAGCCCAATCATTCTTTCTATTTATTCAGAAATAAGTCCTGTAATGTCCAATGGGCAGTTAGGTTGTGGTCCTATTCACAATTTATTGGAGTAAATCCCATTGAAGGCCTCTGAAGAACTAGAAAGAGTACAGAGAAGTGTTATGAAGCAGCAGCTAAATTGTATGAGAACCAAGTAAAGGAACTGGCTTATTTAGCCTAAAGAAGAAAAGGTTGAGGGGAGACATGTTAACATTATTCAGATAATGAACGGCTATCACAGGGAAGAGAGTATGGATTTATTTTCCATAGCTCCTCAAGGTAGAAGAACAGGTAGAAGCTTTACCAAGGGAAATCCAAATAAGAAGAATTCCCTGACTGTAAAAGCTATTAAACTGTGGGACAGCCTGCCTCCTGGAGTCATGGATGCTCCATCTCTGGAGGTTTTCAAGCAAAGGTTGGGCAGCCATTTGACTGGGATGGTTTGAGGATTTCTCCCTTGGGCAGGAAACTGGACCAGAAGACTTCCAAGGTTTCTTCCAACCTTGTGATCTAGTGGGGATTACTTCAGAATAAACCTCCACAGAATCATATTGTCAATGATTCCTCTGCTGCTTTGTAGACAGGATTCCAGTTTTAGATTAATTTCTTAGAAATGCTCCAAAAATCAAGAAAGTGGCAATTAGGTATATTACACCATCTTACCTAAACAGGATAGGTCATAAAATCTGATATTCTTCTTGTATTTCACACACAGAAATATCTTCCTGGCTTTTTTACTGATCACCTGCTCCTTTTTAAATCAAATTATCAGTGGTTTCAGGTTGCCTGGAAACATACAAAAGAGAAAAAATGCTTTTTCATATTCACAGGGAATATTTTTAAACACTAGCTTCTTCCATGAGTAATAGCACAATTCAATTCAAATTTTATTACCTGAGAATATCAGGGAATGGGTTCTATATTCAAGCTGTCTTGAGGCTGGAAACAAAGAACAGAAAATGGTCAGAGCAGTTGTAGATCTACACATTCAATGGAAAATAAATCTGGTGCATTCAATATACATTTGGATAATCACCATCAATCCATAGATACAGGGAACTTTCACAAGTTATGCTGACCTATGTTCAGCAGTAAGTGTGCTAAGAGTCATATCCATAGTGCATTCCACAGGTGATGTGACAATTGCAGAGAGTAAGGAAGATTACACTGATGGAGATATGCAGAAACTACATGTAGTCCTCATCTAGTGACCTCAGTTGGGACTGGCAGTTCTGTCATTAAGCGAAGTGGTCGCTAAGTGGGAAATCACATGACTGTGACTGTGCTTTCCTTTTCCCCACTCCCCCACCCTTTGGAAGGCTCGCCCCAGCACTGGGATAATTAGCAAGAAGGGAATTAATGTTTGTATTTACATTCATTGGAAAGGAAGGGATTACAAGAGAGTAAACAGGCACACAATGGGGAATACACATGTAAGGAATGCAGTGGCACTTGGGAACCACAAGCGTGCAAAGCGAAAAGCTCAGTGTATTCCTCATTGTGTGCCTTACTCTCTTGTAATCCCTTCCTCTCCAATCTCTGCAAGGGGGAGTAGAAATAAACAAGCCACTTCTGTAGCGATTCTATAATCTTTCCTATGCCTGACCTGTTCCCTCCCCCGCACTCCCGCAGAGCGGAGAGATTGAAGTGGAAGGTATTACAAGACAGTTAGCAGGCACACAGTGGGGAATATACCAGGCTGTTTGCGTAGCATGCTCAGGACTCCCAACACCACCACATTACTTTCTATGTGTATTCCCCATTGTGTGCCTGCTTACTCTCTTGTCCTTCCTCTCCAATCTCTCCACTCTGCAGGGGGGGGAGAAGAAAAACAACAGGTCAGATACAAGACAACATATACTGACTGTAATGGCGATCACATGACTGAGGGACGCTGCAAAGGTCCTAAACGCAGACATTCAAATGGTCACTGAACGAGGCAGTCAGTAAGTGAGGACTATCTGTATTGCCTAGGCAAAAGTGGCTGAAACGTTTTTAAAGTTCACTGTCCAGATAACATTCAGAAGTGGCTCAGACAGACACCTCCCTAATTCACTGAAGTATAAGAAGGAAGAGGAGGGAGAATACAATCAGACTCGCAAAATTTTGTAGCCAGTCTTAATGAAAGTAGTTTTAGCCTTCCTGTGTAGTTGATGTCATGGCCTGGTCCACCTAGTGAGATTGACACAATTCATTGCTAGGAATGGCTAATTCTGCTCCTTTCCACAGGGGTATCCATGAGTGGATGGGTAAAAAACTCAAGATGGCAGCCACACCTGTTGCAGATGCTGGGAAAGCCTTTAGCCCAGGAGAGGTCAAAAAAGTCACACACCAAGCATTTCTATAAAAATAATTTATTTACAGAAAACAAAAACAAAAGCAAAACATTTAAAGGACCTAGCTCCCTTTTTGGAGCAAGCCTTGCTGAGCTACATTTCCAGCAGAGAGAAAAAGAGGAAGTGAGAAGACAAGTCCGGGCAGGTCCTCCCCCCAGGCTATTTTGCATGAAGCACGTGCGAGGAGACAATCACTAGCAACCTTTTTCACTCAGCCAAAATGACTAGGCACAATAATCTATTAGTAGGAAAACCTCAACACTCCCCTTTTTACACTATAGATTAAGTTGCAAACCAATCTTCTCTGACAACTCTTTGTGTCTTGGTACAGGAAGAGGTTTGGTTAAAATATCAGCAATCATGTCTTTTGATTCACAATATTTTAACATTATTTCTCCTTTGCTTATCATATCTTTGATATATTGATATCTAATATCGATATGTTTTGTTCTACTTCTGCAGGCTTCAGATTTTGCCATAGCAATGCAAGCTTGATTATCCTCATAAACAGTTATAGGCTGGTTCACTTCCATGCCTATGTCTTTTAACAAATGTTTACACCATGTAACCTCATTACAGGTTTGTGTTAGAGAATAAAACTCTGCTTCTGCAGTGGAAAGAGCAACAAGTGTTTGTTTTCTAGAATGCCAGCCTAAGCTAGATCCAGCAAATTGAATTAAAATCCCAGAAGTGGATTTTCTGTCACTGACATCTGCTCCCCAATCAGAATCGGCAAAAGCCTGCAATTTCTCAGTTCCAGAGGCATTTAGCATCAGGCAATAATTCTTTGTTCCTTGCAAATACCTCATTAACCTCTTCAATGCTGCTTTTCCAGTAGATGTAGGCTTCTCTACCTGTCTACTTAAAATGGCCACAGAATTTGAGATATCTGGGCGAGAATGATTTGCAATGTACAGTAAACTTCCAATTGCAGATCTATAGTTCTCTGCCTCAGTTAATTGAGTTTCTCCTGTATCTTTCTGAAAATCTATTATCATCGGAGTAGAGACTGGTTTACAGTCTTGCATATTAAAATCTTCTAGGAGCTTTTGAATTTTACTACGTTGGTTTAACAGAAAGCTACCATCCTTGTCTCTGTGTACTTCCAAACCTAGGTAATTGGTCACAACTCCAAGGCTTTTTAATATGAAACGGCTTTTCATGCAGGCTTCAAAATCAAGCCTTTGTTTTTCTGTTGATGTGAATAGCAGCAAATCATCAACATAAATGCACAGATACATACAGCCTTGTTTGTCCTCCTTCATATATACACATGGATCTGCTTGTCCTTTTTCAAAACCAAAATTCTGCAGTTTTTCATCTACTTTTTGGTTCCAGGATCTAGCAGCTTGTTTTAACCCATAGATTGACTTCTGCAGTTCACAGACTAGATTCTCCCCTTTTTCATAGCCAGGGGGTTGCTGCATGTATAATCTGTGGTCTAAATCACCATAGAGAAATGCAGTTTGAATGTCATAGTGGTTAACTGACATTCCCTTGAGTGCAGCAACTTTTAACAGTAATCTAATTGATTCACCTTTAGTAACTGGTGCAAAAGTCTTGTCAAAGTCTAAATCTTTCCTTTGAGTGAACCCTTTTGCAACCAACCTTGCTTTATATTTTTGGATTTTGCCATCAGCATCCCTTTTCAGTTTGAAAACCCACCTACAACCCAGACAGCGTTCATTGGGAGGTAGATTTACCAGTTTCCATGTTTTATTTTCTTTCAAGGATGCTAATTCCTGTTGCATGGCAGAATGCCAATTTTGTGCAATCTCAGGTGGTAAAGCATTCACTTGTTCTAAAGACTCAGGTTCTGTGAATATGTGAAAAGCCTTTACTGTTTCAGCCTGAAAACGTGATGGAGGAACGCCTTTATTACTCCTCTGAGATCTGCGAGGTAATACAGGGCTTAAATTTTGACTCCTATCACTTTCCTGAGAAGCATCTGTCTCATCAGACAGATCTTCAGTTTGCTTTTCTGGTTTAATGTCCTCATCAGGCAAAAGATCACCATCAGCAAGTCCTTGCTGTTCTCTTGTGGTGATCAGTTCAACTGGAGAGCTAGAATTTAATCTCCCCCAGTTTTGTTCAGCAAAAGAAGCACTTTTGCTAATTATTAATTTCTCTCCCATTATGAACCTGTAGCTCCTCTGGCTTTGTTCATAGCCAACAAAGATGGCTTTCTTTGTTGTGGGGCCTCCTTTCCTTCTCTGCTGTTTTGGAATGTGAACCCATGCAGTGCTACCAAACACTCTAAGATGGCTTACCTTTGGTTTCACACCATAAAACAAATGGAATGGAGTGTCCTGAATCATAGAGTTATACAACCTGTTCTGAACATAACAAGCAGTCGATAAAGCTTCTCCCCAGTACTTAAAACATAATCGTGAATCTTTTAACATGCATTCCATCGCATTTTGCAAGGTCCTGCCCTTTCTTTCAGCAACACCATTTTGCTGTGGGGTGTACGGGTTAGAAAGAATTTGTTCTATCCCTTTTTCCACTAGGAACCTTCTGAATTTGTGAGAAAGGTATTCTCCTCCTCTATCACATTGGAGTGCAGATACAGGCCTAGGGAATTTTCCATTTGCCCATGTCACAAAACTTTTAAATTTCTCAAATGCCTCATCTTTATGTTTTAAGATGTAGATAAATGTGTATCTTGAGAAATCATCAATGATGGTCATTGCATACCTTGCTTGTCCAAGACTTGGAGCAAAAGGACCAATAATGTCAGAGTGTACAATTTCCAAAGGTCTAGTTGTAACTCTGTCACTGTGCTTACTCACAGGAGCTTTTAGTGTTTTGCATTCTTTGCAAACTACACAATCTAAGTATTTATCACAGGGTTTTATCTTTAGGTCAGCACACAGCTGTGGCATTTGTGCTATATACTTGTAATTAGCATGACCAAGTCTCCTGTGCATCAGGTGTACACATTGGTCATGATATGGTGTGTTGCCAACTGCAGCCTTGCAGCTTGGCTTCCTTGCATTTTGCACAATGTACAAGGAGTCTTTTAACATACCAGTAGCACACAATTTCCCATTTTTACGTATCTCACAACCATTTTTCTTAAATGTTATGATATACCCTGTTGCAGCCAATTGTGCCACAGATAAAAGGTTTGATTGTAAATTTGGCACATACAACACACCTTTTACAGTTTCTCCTAAGCAGGATAAATACAAGTCACCTTGTCCCATAATTTTGGTGACAGACCCATCAGCCAAAGATACACTTTGTCTTTCAGTTTTAGACAGTGACACAAAAGAGCTTTTACAATTACATAAATGACAACTGGCCCCAGAATCTAACACCCATACATCAGAATTACCCTTCTCAGCAACCTGTGCAATCTGGGTTGTCTGAAGAGCCTTCTTCTGTGTTGCCATTGTGTTCTTCTTCTTTGTCTTTCTACTCTTGGGTCTCATGGCACAGTCTCTTTGCAAATGTCCAGCTGAACCACAAGTGAAGCATCGCTGGCTTGCTAGCGCTGTGGCCTCAGGTTCCTTTCCCTTCTTTTCCCTCATTTTCTGGTCTTGCAGCTTTCCAGAAGAGATGGGGGGGGATCTTTCCTCTCTCTTCTCCCATTCAGCGAGTAAGCGCTGTGTAACATACGATGGGGTGAGGTCTGCTTCAGGCATAGCCTCCAGGGTACAAATCAGCGTGTCCCACATTGCATTTAGTGAGGAGAGGAGGATATAGGATTTTGTGAGAGGTGTAAATTCCATTCCTCTCTCCTGCAACTCAACAAACAGCTGCTGAATATAATGCAGGTGCTCAGGAAGGCTTTCTCCTTCTGCAAGGTAGGCTCTGTACAGCTTTTTCGTCAGAGTAACTTTACTCCCTGCTGTTGCCTTTACATATAAGTCTCTCAAAGCGTCCCAAAGTTGCTTTGCAGACTGCATGCCTCGCACGTGGACTAGCTGATTGTCCTCAACTCCCAAGATAATGGTGGCTCTAGCCCGCTCATCCTGTCTCAGCCATTCAGCATTGGGATTTTGGGGGGATTGCTCACCAATTGGCAGCCAAAGATCCTCTCTGCGAAGATACATTTCCATCTTCAGGGCCCAATTCAAATAGTTGGTCTCTGATAGGCGCTCCAGAGGCATCGCTGAGGGCTGGGAGGTAGCCATGGCTTCTTCCTTCTTTTGCAAGTCACCTCAGCTAGCTTCTAAGTCCTGCAGACCGGCAGTTGCTGGAAAATCTCCAGGTGGCTCCAAAGAAAATCTTCACAGGTCTTTGCTACCTGCCTTTAAATTGTGCATGAGGTGTGGAGCTGACCTCTCTTTTCTCTCTGGGTTTTACTGCGCTGTTTTACTGGGCACATAACCTGTTGCAGATGCTGGGAAAGCCTTTAGCCCAGGAGAGGTCAAAAAAGTCACACACCAAGCATTTCTATAAAAATAATTTATTTACAGAAAACAAAAACAAAAGCAAAACATTTAAAGGACCTAGCTCCCTTTTTGGAGCAAGCCTTGCTGAGCTACATTTCCAGCAGAGAGAAAAAGAGGAAGTGAGAAGACAAGTCCGGGCAGGTCCTCCCCCCAGGCTATTTTGCATGAAGCACGTGCGAGGAGACAATCACTAGCAACCTTTTTCACTCAGCCAAAATGACTAGGCACAATAATCTATTAGTAGGAAAACCTCAACAACACCCACACATTTGAAGCCCTGCCCCCTTTTTATCTGATGTCACTTTAAAAGGAGGCAGGGCTTTGATCTCAGAGTTGCAGCTGCCATCTTGACATTTTGTCCCCCACGCCCACAGATGCCCCTGCCCAATCAGATGCTTTTCCAACAATGGTGGTTGGTTAGTCACTTCTGATTTTGTTATGTCGCATCGCTTCTGCTCATGCATTCCCAGAGGGATGGGTTGCACAACTGAGTCACAAACCATCCAACCACAATTTAGCCTAGCATGTTCTGCATGCATAGCCTGTTCGATGTGTCATGCAAACCCAGTAAATTAAGTGGATGGAGATGATGAGACCCTCAGAGAGAGGTGTTCAAGAACAAAAGAGAATGTATGAATTGGTGGTGTATGGACCTGTTGAAAGCAAGGATGGTTTGTAAGGATAGAAAGATAGGGAAAAATATAGTGAATAGTATTGATGTAAACCAGATTTGTTTTAGCTCCTTTTATTTTCTAATTCCTCCCCCAAATTTCTTTCACTTAGTACTTTTTTTTTCTGAATGGGAATAGCATGCTGGGTAGACATGTAAGTTGAAGGAACCCATCATTATGACATGTAAAGTGGAACTAGTGCTCTTCAAATTGAACAGACCCAAATAACTATGCTGTAGTTTTATAAACTATAGTCAAGCAAACAATGCTTTAGCACAATATTTGAACTCAATGCATAAACATTAGGTTTATGCATTGTTCTAAGCCATGGTCTGTGGCCAGGTTGGAAAACAATGCTAAGCAACAAACCATTGTTTAGAGGCCAGCATGAGTTTGGTTTGGCTTAGCTCAAAGTAAAAAGAGAGAAAGAAAATCTAGAGTATGGGTGGTATTTAAAAGACAGTATCAGTTCATCATACTTGAATACAAAATAATTGCAAGCATTTAAAAAAGGGTCACAGTGGGTGGCAGTGCCTACCCAGACCTCAAAAGAAGCTCAGTAGAGTTATAGGAAGTAGGAAACTAAACTAGGAAGTAAAAAAAAAATCCAAGAAGAAGGCAATATAAATTACTTCCAAATCATTACCAGGAAAAGTATGGATGTGTCTATTTAAACCACAGGAGTGGAACACAACTCAAGGGAGCTTTTATTTCTTTTATGAACTCGTCTGAACTTTAATGATGGAACCATTTCTTAGGGCCATTGTAATATATACATTCCAAGAGACTTCTGCATAGTCTCCACTTCATTAATTATACAAAACGCTTGTGATTAAAGAATTCAAATAAGCCTTTGAACCTGACTCAGTAGACCTTGCCAGCTATCTCAGAAGAGAGCATGACATTTCCATCTTCTGACACAGAAGACATAACGACTAAACAAGGAGCACTCTTAAGGAGAGAGGAGCCTGACTCTGTCATCATCATGTCACAGCAGTCTGAAAGACCATGAAACTTTTTTGCTCTCTCTTGTTAGCCAAGAAATAAAATGACAGTGGGAAACAACATAGGCCTATCTAAAATGTTGATGGAATGATTTCATCTGCCCAGCCTAGCCTAGCCTAGCCTGCAAGTAGCATAGGCCTAGTCATTTACCAGCTAAGTGACTTTAGATCAATGTTTCTCAAACTTGGCAACTTTAAGATGTGTGGACTTCTACTCCCAGAATTCCCCAGCCACCTAGTTTGAGAAATACTGCTTTAGATGGTAGGATCTACTTTCCTTGTGAATACCTAGCTCACTGCTATAGGTACAATGCAGAAAGAGGTAGCACATGCACCCAGCGGCAATGTTGGTATAGGGACACTAAACTGGAGCTCTCTGTGTATAATCTTCTGCAATCATATGTAGAGGATTATGCTCACTTTGTTTTTCCATACAGCTTTATGTATAGAGAAACCTTGCCACAAATGTTACATGGGATATCATCTAAAAAACAACAGGAAATAGCATCTCAACAAGTAGCTAAAGCAGCTACTCTGGGTGTTCATGTGCTGATTTGAACATTTTGTTGAAAAGAACTATAGCTAACTACATTGTGCATGGATAAATAATAATTATTATGCAAGGATAACCCCATTACTTTTTAATCCCCGTCTTTTGTTTACTACATTTGCTCTACAGTTCTCTTCTTAGACATGAACAAATGGGTAAATTAAGCACATACATGTAATTATTCTACTTCAAAGCAGTTTTATATTTGATTGCCAAAGTGTTTCCTTCCCTTTCTTCCTCTGCAGCAAAGAAAAGGCAATCAAAACATCTGTTTGCCCAGATTGCAAGTATTTTCCTTTGAAGAGGCATTTGAGTTGCTATTGATGCTTTCTGCATTCCTGTAAGTACATTTGCAAAGTTAAGGCTTCCATCAATGTTTCCCCAGTGTTACTTGTTGAGTATACCTTGTTGTTGTTTATTCGTTTAGTCACTTCCGACTCTTCGTGACTTCAGGGACCAGCCCACGCCAGAGCTTCCTGTCGGTCGTCAACACCTCCAGCTCCCCCAGGGACAAGTCCGTCACCTCTAGAGTATCATCCATCCATCTTGCCCTTGGCCGGCCCCTCTTCCTTTTGCCTTCCACTCTCCCTAGCATCAACATCTTCTCCAGGCTGTCCTGTCTTCTCATGATGTGGCCAAAGTATTTCAGTTTTGCCTTGAATATCATTCCCTCAAGTGAGCAGTCTGGCTTTACTTCCTGGAGGATGGACTGGTTTGATCTTCTTGCAGTCCAAGGCACTCTCAGAATTTTCCTCCAACACCACAGTTCAAAAGCATCGATCTTCCTTCGCTCAGCCTTCCTTATGGTCCAGCTCTCGCAGCCATATGTTACTACGGGGAACACCATCGCTTTAACTATGTGGACCTTTGTTGTCAGTGTGATGTCTCTGCTCTTAACTATTTTATCGAGATTTGTCATTGCTTTTCTTCCAAGGATTAAGCGTCTTCTGATTTCCTGACTGCAGTCAGCATCTGCAATAATCTTCGCACCTAGAAATACAAAGTGTTTCACTGCTTCTACATTTTCTCCCTCTATTTGCCAGTTATCAATCAAGCTAGTTGCCATAATCTTGGTTTTTTTGAGGTTTAGCTGCAAGCCAGCTTTTGCACTTTCTTCTTTCACCTTCATCATAAGGCTCCTCAGTTCCTCTTTGCTTTCAGCCATCAAAGTGGTATCATCTGCATATCTGAGATTGTTAATGTTTCTTCCAGAGATTTTAACTCCAGCCTTGGATTTCTCAAGCCCAGCATGTCGCATGATGTGTTCTGCATACAAGTTGAATAGGTAGGGTGAGAGTATACAGCCCTGCCGTACTCCTTTCCCAATCTTAAACCAGTCCGTTGTTCCGTGGTCTGTTCTTACTGTTGCTACTTGGTCGTTATACAGATTTTTCAGGAGGCAGACAACATGACTTGGTATCCCCATACCACTAAGAACTTGCCACAATTTGTTATGGTCCACACAGTCAAAGGCTTTAGAATAGTCAATAAAACAGAAATAGATGTTTTTCTGAAACTCCCTGGCTTTTTCCATTATCCAGCGGATATTGGCAATTTGGTCTCTAGTTCCTCTGCCTTTTCTAAGCCCAGCTTGTACATCTGACAATTCTCGCTCCATGAACTGCTGAAGTCTACCTTGCAGGATCTTGAGCATTACCTGACTGGCATGTGAAATGAGTGCCACTGTTCGATAGTTTGAACACTCTTTAGTGTTCCCCTTTTTTGGTATGGGGATATAAGTTGATTTTTTCCAGTCTGATGGCCATTCTTGCGTTTTCCAGATTTGCTGGCATATAGCATGCATTACCTTGACAGCATCATCTTGCAAGATTTTGAACAGTTCAGCCGGGATGCCGTCATCTCCTGCTGCCTTGTTATTAGCAATGCTTCTTAAGGCCCACTCAACCTCACTCTTCAGGATGTCTGGCTCTAGCTCACTGACCACACCATCAAAGCTATCCCCGATATTGTTATCCTTCCTATACAGGACTTCTGTATATTCTTGCCACCTTTTCTTGATCTCTTCTTCTTCTGTTAGGTCCTTGCCATCTTTGTTTTTGATCATATCCATTTTGGCCTGGAATTTACCTCCAATGTTTCTAATTTTCTGGAAGAGGTCTCTTGTCCTTCCTATTCTATTGTCTTCTTCCACTTCCACGCATTGCTTGTCTAAAAATAATTCCTCGTCTCTTCTGGCTAACCTCTGGAATTTTGCATTTAATTGGGCATATCTCCCCCTATCACTGTTGCCTTTTGCTTTCCTTCTTTCTTGGGCTACTTCTAGTGTCTCAGCAGACAGCCATTTTGCCTTCTTGGTTTTCTCTTTCTTTGGGATATATATTTTGTTGCCGCCTCCTGAACGATGTTGCGAACTTCTGTCCAGAGTTCTTCCAGGACCCTATCTACTAAGTCCAGTCCCTTAAATCGATTCTTCACCTCCACTGCATATTCCTTAGGAATATTAGTGAGCTCATATCTAGCTGATCTGTGGGTCTTCCCTAATCTCTTTAGTCTGATCCTAAACTGTGCAGTAAGAAGTTCGTGATCGGAACTACAGTCAGCTCCAGGTCTTGTTTTTACCGACTGTACAGATGTCCGCCACCTTTGGCTGCAAAGGATGTAGTCAATCTGATTTCGGTGTTGTCCATCTGGGGAAGTCCATGTATAAAGCCGTCTCTTAGGTTGTTGGAAGAGAGTGTTTGTTATGCAGAGTGAATTGTCTTGGCAAAATTCTATCAGCCTATGTCCTGCTTCGTTTTGTTCTCCCAGGCCATACTTACCTGTAATTCCAGATGTCATTTGACTGCCCACCTTAGCATTCCAGTCTCCTGTGATGGAAATAACATCTCTTTTAGGCGTGTCATCCAGTAGGTGCTACAGATCCTCATAGAACTGCTCTACTTCAGCTTCTTCAGCATTTGTGGTTGGGGCGTATATTTGGATCACTGTGATGTTAGATGGCTTGCCCTGGATTCAAATTGAGATCATTCTATCGTTTTTTGGATTGTATCTGAGCACTGCTTTAGCCACTTCACTATTAATTATGAAGGCTACTCCATTTCTTCTGTGGTCCTCTTGTCCACAGTAGATCTGGTGGTCATTTGATGTGAAGTGGCCCACTCCAGTCCATTTCAGTTCACTGACGCCCAAAATGTCTATCTTTAATCTTGACATCTCCCCAATAACCACATCCAATTTGCCCTGGCTCATAGATCTTATGTTCCAGGTTCCAATGGCGTGTTGATCTTTAGAACATCAGATTCGCCATTCACCACCAGCACTGTCGGCTGCTAGCCGTCCTTTCGGCTTTGAGCTAGCTGCGTCATCACATCTGGGGCTAGTTGAACTCATCCTCTGTTCCTCCCCAGTAGCATTTTGACCATCTTCCGACCTGGGGGTCTCATCTTCCGATGGTATACCGACATATCTCTGGTTGTACTGATCCATTTAGTTTTCACGGCAAGAATACTGGGGTGGGTTGCCATTACCTTTCCCAGGGATCGCATTTAGTCTGACCTCTCTGTCATGACCTTCCCGTCTTGGGTGGCCCTTCACGGTTTAGCTCATGGCATCATTGAGGTGCTCAAGCTCCGGCACCACGACAAGGTAACGATCCTTTGCTGAAGTGAGCATACCTACTCACATGGTTTTCTACTGCTAGGGAATAAGTTGTTCCAATAGAAAAGAATAATTGTAGCTCAGGGTTGAACTGTGGAGTTCTTGGTGTTTGCTGAGCTTGGTTGTCTGCTTGCAGACATTTAATTACCCAACTGGGTGACATCATCAGTGCAAGTGAGGGTGGGGTTTCCTGCCTGTTTATATACAGTAGCTTGCCCTGCCAGTGTTGGTGGTTCCTTGATTAGAGTATTGTTTCCTGCCTGATGGTTCATCTGGTGTTAATCCCTGCTGATCTGAATGTTGGCTGCTGGATGGGATGTGTTGTAGTCTTTTTATTTCCTTCCAAGGTTTTTTATCTGAATGGTGTGTAAAGGTGGTTTATCTGTAAGTTACCTAGTTTGGTAATGAAACATCTGCAAGCAAACCACCAAGCTCACAGAGCATCAAGAACTCCATGGAGTAAGTTGTATTAGACATCATCTACTTTTGGCCATTATAAAATAATCTAGGGTACCTGACAACTGAGTGACATCATTCTGCGTGATTCACTCTTCAAGATTACTCTGGGCTCAAAATGTTCCCTTACAGCTGTTCTATAGATCCCCTCACTCCATCTTTATAAGAAAGAAAGACTGGAAACCCAGCAAAGCTTTCCTTGCTTCTAATAGCATGCAAATTAATGTTTCCCGATGGGTGGATTTCATTAAGGCTTTTTGCTGCAACCTGCCTTTTAGTCTTTCGCATTAAGCTCATTGTACCATCACATACATGTCATGTTAATAGGAAAAACCTTCCCTTCAAAGAACAAATGGCTAAAGCAATTTGGGCTTTTATGTTTCGAAAAGAGAAGATCTATAATAAAGGTTATAGGCAATCCCAGGGTTCAGAGATTATCTAAACCATAATGGGATTGGCTTGGACTCACTATGCTGGGTTAATCCAATTATAGTGATTGACCCATAATGGGAACTATGGCTAGTTCATATAACATACTTAATCAGGTCACTTTAAGACCAAACATTTACATTTTTATGATGTACTATGCCTTGTTCATTTTAACCTGGGATACTATTGTTTTTTATGTCTTTAACTTGGGATGGTGTACAGATCCAGCCTGTTTGGTGAGTTCAGTGTTATGAGAACTCAGATAATGGGTGAATTAAAAGTAATAAGGTTGCAAGTCCATCCTGTAGACAGTTCTGTATTAGTGACTTATACTGTCTTCAAACATCACCCAGCCATCTGTCCTTATTGCTATTATTTTAGCACAGCAGTGATTGGGTGATTCTAGAAGATGCTCCAATTTGTTACTGGGGGAATAACCTATATAGGCCTCTGTGAAGGCGTTCTGATTCCTTTTTGCATTTTTAAAATCTTAAATGTCCTATCTTAAAACTGTTTCCTCCGAAGACCAAAAGAAGAAACATATTTGACCACACCAAAGGTTAAGTCAGCAACATATTGCTCAGAATGGCCAATCAGATACCCATATGAAGGTCAAAAGTAAGCTTGCCACTTCTAATATTGGTGGTAACATAACTAATAGCCATTAATAGTCTTAATCTCTGTGAATCTGTCTAATCTCCTTTTAAGCTATGCGAATGGGTGGCCATCACTATTTATTTATTTAGATAATTTATATGGCTGCCCATTTCATAGAAGTGACCCCATGAGAGAGAACTGGCCACACTCTCCTTTAGGCAACTCCAAAGGATCCGTACAGCCAGATTCCAACTCCAAGCGAATCTGAGTGACTTTATCCAACAGATGCCTAGAATCGTCCTCACTGTGGCTCTGTAGGCCCCACATGTCCTCCTTACCTAGGTTGCTCTGAATGGGGCCATGGGTTGGCACTTTGCAGATGCAATAACAATAGACAAATAGCTCCATCTCTACAGACTTCAGGCTAACTATGTCAAAGTAGGAGGGTAGGGAAGGGAAGGGTTGGGATGGACAGCTTTAGAGGGCTAGACTTTGATTGCATGATCATGGACGCCATCATGACTTTTCTGACTGCCATAAGGCAGGCCCCCTGAGGACCTGTCACAAGGTATGACCAAAAGGCAAGCTGGTGAGGATGCTCTCTACTGCCCCATGATACATTTTAGAAATCAAATTTACCTTTGCCTTTTTGCTGGGCAAGTAAGCTCTCCATTTTGTGTTTGAGTGTATAGGGGAGTCCTAAATAGTGTTGGAAGTCCTGGCATATCCAGCATGCCTCATTAACATGTAAATTGAGTTGTCCCACAGTGCAACTCTGAGGAAGCTGTTTGTTGCCACTCCCTTTCCCTCTCTTCCTTCTTCTCCACCAGAAGCAAGCACAGGGATGTGTGCTGCTCTCCTCCGTTCTGGGCACCATGTGGTGGGCCTGGAATTCCCCTTTCTTCCATGCAGCTCTTGGCAGCTGTAGGGCTGAGAGTTTAGGGCAAAACTAAGTATTTAGAAAGGAAAGAAGAACAAAGGAACTTCATCTTTTCCACCAAGATGGCTGTAACACAAGCAACAATAAAGTCAGTAAGAAATTCTTTTACTTCTTAACCTAATCTAAGCGTGTGATTCTTTATGCTTGGGAGGGCTGAGTGTGTAAGATCAATAACCCATGTTTCCCTGACATGCTCACTGAAGCTATCTAAGATAATTTTCTTTTTCTGTGCCAGCTTCTCAGCTGTGTTATAAGCTCTGCTCCATTTCAGTGGTTCTAGCAGGCCACTAAATTGGCTTCAAATAGGACCTAAAGACTTTCTTGTGAATCGTGCTAGAGGTCAGCATATTACTTTGCAGTACTTAATTTTAAACTTTCCTATTAATTTTAATGATTTTTTAAAAAATAAAAGTCAGATGTAGTAGGGAGACTGGTGGGCACAAAGGGAGGAATATGTAGGCACATCATTACCTACTTCTAGTATAAAAGGTAGCTAGGCTCAAAGCTAAATCAGACTCTCATGATGTGGAATTTAAACAGAGACAGGAAAGGTTTAAAAATGCATGGAGGAGCCAATGGTAAAGCTGATAAATATCCTACAGTTCAAATAAGCACATCAGCATGGGAGGGATTTTTAAAGCAAGGCTGTTTTCTGCCCTTCTTTAAAAATGCACCAACCATTAACAAAAGAACACCAATTTCTTTGCTTTGATTCTTTTTAAGCAAGAGAATGACTAACACCCTGTTTAAAGGGGGAGGGGGAAAAATAGTAACCAAGAACTGGGATCTGATGTAAAAAAGGACAGAAGGGCTGTAATAATACAACCACGTAATGGCTTTGATCCATGCAGGTGGCACAGAGGAAGCAGCTCCCCTATGGGAAACCTAAAGAGAAGAGCATTAAGAGCATTAAAGCCAGGCACACTGGTTGGCCTTTGCACCACCTGTTATTTTAATCAAGGTCTGGCAGCTGCACCCAATCATTCAAACCTTCTTTATGTGTTCATTCACGCTGGTGGGGGTTGGTATGTGTATGTTCCTTATCTTCTCTCTCTGGTGTGCTCGAAAGAAAGGAGTAAGAAAAAGCAATTGGCCTTTCTGCCCCAAATGCCCTTGCACAGCAATTCATAAGGACACATGGTGTTTATCCATTGTTCTTCGAATGTGCTCTGAACATGGCTCAGTCATTCTTTCAGCAGCCTGCAAAGTAAGTTAATATTGTATGTGTGTACACACACATTCTATGACAGATGTTTCTGTAATATTATCTGTAATGTGTGGAGATGATAGCTTCACCAAGGCCATCTAGTGGATGGATTCACAAATCACACATAGCTATTACGGTTCGTAAATCATGATCTCTGGCTTAGTGTGATGTGTGAATTTAGTCAACCATGGCTTATTGTGATGTACTAGCCCAGTGCACAATGCCTGTGGTGAGATTTGAACCTCAAATGCTGTGGCTGGTTGTTTAGTCTTCTAACAATTATATTCTCAGGTCAAGATTATGGCTTCTAGTGTAACTAAATAAAAATTTGGCTGATCATTGGACAATTAGGAATCAATTAGCTGCAATTAATACTATGGTTTGTTTGGAATAAAAGTGCATGAACATAAGCTCATCAGCCTTCATGGAAGATCTGAATGGGGAATTAAACATGGAAGTCATTTTCCCACTTCAAGAAAGGAAGGGCAACCCCTTTGACCAGCAATCATATTTTATCTTTGAAGATGTATGTATGTATTTATGTATTGCTATTGCACTGGCTCCACAAGGGCTCCTGGTAGTTTAGAGAAAGGTAAAGGTAAAGGTTTCCCTTGACATTAAGTCCAGTCGTGTCTGACTCTAGGGGGCGGTGCTCATCTCCATTTCAAAGCCGAAGAGCTGACATTTGTCCGTAGACACTTCCGTGGTCATGTGGCCAGCATAACTAAACGGAACGCCGTTACCCACCCGCTGAAGCGGTACGTATTAATCTACTCACATTGGCATGTTTTCGAACTGCTAGGTTGGCAGGAGCTGGGACTAGCAACGGGAGCTCATCCCGTCACGCGGATTCAAACCGCTGACCTTTCGATCGGCAAGCTCAGCAGCTCAGTGGTTTAAGCCGCAGGTATTGCAGGGGGAGGTGTCAAAAAGTCAAGGTGGCATCCACAGCTGTGAGAATGAAGCCCCACCCCCTTTCCACATGTGCTGTGTGTGTGATGCACATAAAAAGGAATGAAGCTTTGATCATACAATCACAGCTACCATCTTGACTTCCTTGAGCCCCTGCTGACACCCTTGCATAAAACTGTAAAAACATACCCAACCTCCAATAAATCCAGTGCCTTTAGCATCTTCCTTGATTCTTCACTACAGTAATTAAAAGGTCTGTAGAAGAGCTCTGTTGTCACGGCCCTTTGAGAAAGTTACAAAGGGTACCATTCAAGTCTCTTGGTAAGGTGTTCCATAGTGGGGAACTGCTTTTAGCATCTCCATTCTGGCTGAGCAGACCAGATGAGTCAGTTCCACCTGAAGTTGGCAGACTTAAAAGTGTTTGACAAGTTTTAGGAAAAACAGCACCCCCCACCCCCTGCATTAATGGCTAATGGCATTTTCCAGCATCACCAGACATCACTGAAGTTAACTGAAGCGGACTGCCCTTGTTATTGTTCTATTGGCCCAGTGATGGTTGGCTGTGACTGGGGTGGATCCATACCTTGTCAGAAAAAAGAGCCTCCCTCTGGAGATATAAAAGGGATCTAATCTAATCTTGAAAGGAAAAGATTGGGGGGAAAGCTTGAGGAACTTAATAAGAAGGAAGTTTATTACAGAACAAACCAAATAAATAATATACAGAAGCTGAGCGTTGGTGACACTGTACCTTGAAGGACCTGGAGTTCTGATGCAAAAAAAGAAAGACTTTGGAACCACATACTTAAGTACTGCTTTCTGAAAGAAGGAAGTTACTATCCTATCTGTATTTTTTAAACTATTGAACTTTAAAAGCATTAGAATTAATATTCTTTGAAAAGCATTGGTTGTTGGTTTGCAACTATACATACATACATACATATATACAGTACATATATATATGCCAAACATAAGCATAAACATTAACGTAAGAGCCAGTTTAGTGTAGCAGTTAAAGCACCAGGTTAGAGACTGGGAGACTGTGAGTTCTAGTCCTGCCTTGGGCACAAAGCCAGCTGGGTGACCTTGGGCCTCTCTCTCTCTCTCTCTCTCTCTCTCTCTCTCTGTGTGCCCTAGGAAGAAGGCAATGGCAAATCATTTTTGAAAATCTTGCCAAGAAAACTGCAGGCAGTCACCAGGGGTCAACACTGACTTGAAGGCACAGATCAACTTAAATAGTAGAAATATAGGCTGTGTGTAATTTAATTTAAGGAGAGCTAATGAAATCTAGTCACGCACAGAGATATGCTGATCCCAACTCGATCTATTTTTAAATGTGCATCTTGTAACTATATATGATACATTCAACATGTGCAGTTTCTTTTTAGCCTATATTTTGCATTGTATATCCAGAAATATACATTAACAAAATCATGTTAATTTTTAGCTACGGCCCATGATGAAACATACAAAACATAAAATATGTTTTCAAGGTTATTATGCATAACTAGTTATTGAAATCATAGGCATTGTTTACATAGGGCTGAAAAATGCTGTTTTTTTTTCTTTCCTAAATTACTTTTGTCTGGCATTTGAGGAAAGACTTAATGATATTATTTTTGGATATTTTGGAATGTCCTGAAACGTTATGAAGGTATAGCAAACCCTCCAAGAAAACATGGATTATTTACCATAGAGTATGTAATTAATAGCAAGGGTGGTTAACCATCTCCTTTAGTATATTTTAATGAGACAAGAAGAAGAAAACATCCATTCATACTTCACTGTAACTAAAGAGAGAAAACCATTACAACTGCACAACAGACCCCAACCTTTCTGCTAAATGAAATGGCAAATGGAACGCACACTTACATTGGAATGGTGTTTGTAGAAGGGCATGTGTGTCTCAGAAAGACAAATGCCTCGTTCTTCTGCTGTAGTACTGCTCTTCGACAAGTTGTAAATCATTCTTACTGGTAGCCAGGAAGGCTGAAAGTATCAATGTTGTTTTGCCGGGTGTGATCATATCACTGCATGTCCGTAAAGGGTAGACTATTTAATCACATCACAGCAGGTGATCCTTCCCAAGGAGACCTCGGTGGGATTCTTTGAGTCCATCCCTTTGTGTAACATCTTTCCTTGTTCAATTATATCAAAAGAAAACCCATTTTTCTTAAAAAGGAGAAGACCGACTGCTAGGTATTATTAATTTTTTGAGTCAAGTAATTTAATTCATAAATGTGTTTTCCTCTCCATATCTGCTTTCTTGAATAGCAATTAAACACCTTTCATCCCTTCAACATCTCTAGTTGCCTGTGTTGGGCTTGACTTATTCTTTAAAAACATTTGAGGCAGAGAGGAATAAATGGGAAATAACGTTAACTCAGGAAAGGAGAGGGATTTAACTGCTACCAGCAGCCAAGAGTATACTTTTAAATATTTAAAGAGATCAGCAGGGAAATCTGTGCAAGTGTTTGGAGATTCTGCTGAGAGAATGCAGGAACAAGGAATACCTCGGCAAATGTATAGAAGGTAGCAATAAAATAGTTTGACTTAATACAATTACAGTTTGCTGAAATTCATATCCTTGGGCGGAGGCTTGACCCTGAAATGGAGAACCTCAGTGTTAGTTTTTCTAAAATAAGGAAACAGGGTCTTGAGGTTGTGTAATCCTTCTTTCTGATGCTGTACTAGCTTTTTGGGGGGAAGGGCTGAAGAAATCCCTTCTACCCCATTCAGTAAGAATAGCTAGGAAGGCCTCCCTTAGCTGGAAAGAATGCTTAAATCAATTTTGAAACACATTAGCTCAGTTCTTCAGCAGGAATGAAATAGCCTGGGGACTACAAAGCAATACTTTTGTATGAATGCATAATCGATAGAACTGCCTCCCCAAAGGCCCACAAATTCAAAACCAGATGTTAATAATCCATAGATTTGTGGAACTAGCATACGCAGAATGTAAACCCTTTATTGCCCAACCAATCTTGCAATAAAAACACACAATTTTCAGGTTATGGAAACTTCACTTGGTTCACAGCAAAGCTAACTGAGCTTCCAGCTGAGATGGCTACTGTGCAGTTCTCCTGCTTCATTAAGAGACCGTTAAAGATACAGTATATATGATCCATCTGACACCATCTTCCATTTGTACCCTTTCCCTAGCCTAACCCTTGCATCTCCAGCCTTTATTCTTAACATACCAACAGGAGGAAAAAAAATGCATTAAAGCTAGAAAAGCTGCACAATGCCTTTATTGGTGTCATTGGGAATTGTCCATCTGGAGGCACCCTGAGTGCCAGTCTGCAAAAGATATCTTGCTGTGCAGGTACAACAGTGCCAAAAAAGCTCTTATATACGCAAAAGCACTAGCAGTCAATACAATCACATTTAAGAGATTTTATCCTCTGCATAAGCTTGTGTAAAACCAAAGGAATGTATCACTGGCCTAAGAACAGTAATTCATGCTTCTTAGTTAGATTACTGCAATGTGTTATACATGGAGCTGCCTTTGAAAATAGCCTGGAAATTTTAGTTCAAAATACAGCGGCTAGCCCAGTGTTTCTCAGCCTCAGCAACTTTAAGATATGTGAACTTCAACTCCAAGAATTCCCCAGCCAGCCATTCATTTAGCGACAGTTTGGACTTACAATGGTGCAGAAAAACCAACTTGCGACCAGTCCTTGCACTCATGACCATTGCAGCATCCCCATGGTCACGTGATCATGATTCAGGCTCTTGGCAACCAGTTTGCGTTTACAGCCGTCACAGTCTCCCATGGTCACGTGATTGCCATTTTTGACATTCCCAGCCAGCTTCCAGCAAGCAAAATCAATGGGGAACCGCGTGATTTGCTTAAAAACCATGTGGTTCGCTTAATGATCTTGGTGATTCGCTTAATGACTGCTGCAAAAAACATCATAAAATCAGGTCGGATTCGCTTAATGACCACTTAGCAACTTAAATTCTGTCCCAATTGTGGTAATTAAGCAAGGACTACCTGTATGGATAAGGATTCATAATCCTTTAGTCAAGTAATATCTCTACATGTTCTGTATAGGAAGTCCTCAGAGAGGACCTTTGAACGTGTGAAATGTGTACTTTCTATGCCACAAAATAATTAGCTGGCCCATACGGTTCTGTGATAGCTAAAAAGGATTCCAGGTCAAATGGCTACCCCGCTGCTGGTATAAGATGCAGCACATCTAATTTTAGACATGAAATATTAAACACTGAGTGACGCTGGAACAGGTTGTGTAAGGAAAACGATGCTACAATTATTTTTAAAATCCTTTTTGAAAACCAGATGGCTATCCAAGGAATTGAGCAAGGTGGGTGGAATGGAACAAGAGCCTTGGCAGAAGAGAACTTGATTATGAGTCTGAAGGTGAGGATTGTGTGTTTTAAGCAAGCGCCAAGGTAGTTTTGCAGTGTGGAAGACTGTATGAAGATTAGGAAGGGCACAGAAGATGAAAGCAGCATATGACCAGGGAAAGGTTGTAGGAACAGATCTGAAAATACTAAGCCGGAATATGGTGAAGACATTACTCTGCAGAAGTTAGTCTAGGTCAGTGTTTCTCAACCTTAGCAACTTGAAGATGTGTGGACTTCAACTCCCAGAAGCTGAAGTCCACACATCTTCAAGCTGCCAAGGTTGAGAAACAGTGGCCTAGCTGCACCCAACCTAGTGCAGATGTATTGGATGACAACTCAAGCCTACGCAGCTGAGCCATGCTGACTAGAAATCAGAGCAGCTGTAATTGTACCCATTTGGAAGGCATCAGGGTTTCAGAGGAACCCAGAAATTGGGCTGGCATACAGGACTGCAGAATTAATCTTGAAGAAGGAGTGCAAAATCAGTGAAGTAAATCCTGGGAAAAAGGAGGAGGGGGTGAGAAAGAAATTCAAGTGTACCCCGCCTTGATTCTCTTCCGTATAATAGGGGGCAGAGGGAAACTCTGCCAGGCTTTCAAGAGTCTAGCCTAAAACAATAGAGTTGTAATAGTCTTTGTGGGGTCTATTCCTGACCCAGCCGACCTAGAAGTACTAACGATTGGGCGACCATGGGATGCAGACACAGCCTGGGTGTCAGTGGCCACAAAACACTGATAGAAAGAGGATGGAAAAGGGAGAACAGCAAAGGGTCACAGGATGGAGTATCCTTGAAAAGGGATGGTTTGTCAGGTTTGTTGTTGTTGTTTATTCGTTTAGTCGCTTCCGACTCTTCGTGACTTCATGGACCAGCCCACGCCAGAGCTTCCTGTCGGTCAACACCCCCAGCTCCCCCAGGGACGAGTCCGTCACCTCTAGAATATCATCCATCCATCTTGTCCTTGGTCGGCCCCTCTTCCTTTTGCCCTCCACTCTCCCCAGCATCAGCATCTTCTCCAGGGTGTCCTGTCTTCTCATTATGTGGCCAAAGTACTTCAGTTTTGCCTTTAATATCATTCCCTCAAGTGAGCAGTCTGGCTTTATTTCCTGGAGGATGGACTGGTTTGATCTTCTTGCAGTCCAAGGCACTCTCAGAATTTTCCTCCAACACCACAGTTCAAAAGCATCGATCTTCCTTCTCTCAGCCTTCCTTATGGTCCAGCTCTCGCAGCCATATGTTACTACGGGGAACACCATTGCTGTCAGGTTAGAGAAGTTTTCTCAACCTTGGCCGCTTTCAGATGTGTGGGCTTCAACTCCTTGCTGGGTGGGGAATTCTGGGAGTTGAAGCCCACACATCTGAAAGCGGCCAAGGTTGAGAAACACTGAGTTAAGGATTCCAAGTTTATTTTATTTATTTATCATATTTTTATCACTGCCCATCTCCCCCACACAGGGGACCCCGGGCGGTTCTGCCCACACTGCAAAATTTTGTTGCAAGGCCCACTTCAAAGAAGTCCATTTCGAAGAAGAAAAACTTATCCAGAGACAAAAGATACGGTCTCCCCCAACTTCATATTCATTCCCAGCGGTTATCTGCCATCCTTGTATTGTTTTCTTAGCAGTAATACAGATGTGGCTTTCCACTTCTGCACTATTCCCAGTCTAGTTTCTAATAATCTCCCACTCAAGTACACTTTCCTTTTGGGAGGAGGGGAAGTTCAGCCAAGGTTCCCCCTGCTGTGACCAGTAAAGCTTCCTTCAAGGCCACTACGGCCCCTGGATGGCCCCTGTCGTTTTCGTGGCGAGAGTGCGAAGGGGTCCGCCACTGCCTTCACCTGGGAGGCTTCTGGCACTTCCCAGTGTAGCCTGCAGCCTCGGTGCTTTCCTAGTGGTCTCCCATCCTAGTAGTAACCGGGCCCGGCCCTGCCAAAGATCGCCGAGTGTCCGGCTGTCCTGAAGCTGCCGGTCTCTCCGTCGCCCAGGCGCTCCGGGGCTCCCACGCACCCACGACAGGCGGTGTGTCGTCCTCGCCGCCGCCCATGGGTTTCCTGCTACTCCGGAGAGTCCCCGCCTGCGCTTCTTCCTCCGCCGCGCTCGGCCGCAGCCTCCGACCCCGCCTCCGAAGGGGCCGCGGCCCTTCCCCTTTCCTTTCGCTTTCCCTGCCTGCCAGCACCGTCCGGCCGCCCGCGCACTCCGCGGCCAAACTTCGCGTCGGCCGGGATGGCGGCGTCGGCGTCGCTGCCGGCCGCCCCGCTGCTCATTCACCGGCTGGCGGAGCGCCTGCTGAGGAGCCTCAGCAACTTGCTGGACCGGGCGCCGCCGGGCAAGGGCTGGCGGGACTTGGCGCAGCTCGCGGGGAGCCGCGGCGGGGTCCGGCTGAGGTGAGGGGGCTCGCCAGGGAGCGGGGTCGGGAGGCGAAGAGCAGAGGGGGAGGACCCCCGGAGCCGCCCTGAAGGGAGACCTGGTCCTCCGCAGGCCGCGGGGTCCCCCGTCCTTGGTGAGACGAGCGCGCCCTCTCCGCGCCCTGGGGTGGCGAATGGGGGCTCGTCCGGGCGCGGGAGTCGCGGCCTCGGGATGGCATCGCCGCCACCTCGGGAGGCTTCCGAAGATGAAGACTGACGACGCTTAGTCCTCCTGGCTGTGTTTTGTCTCCCGGGCCTGGGCAGAAGACCTCTCAAGGGCAGTGGCAAGAAACGGAAGTGGCTGCCCCATCGTGGTTGAGGGCTTCTGGTTGGCCACCAGGGGAAACAGGCTGGTGGTTCGAATCAGAATGATTTTCACGTTCTTGCCCTGTATAGGCTAGGAGTAGACCAGTGTTCTCCACCTTGGCCGCTTTAAGATGTGTGGACTTCAACTCCCAGAAATCCCCAGCCAGCTTTGCTGGCTGGGGATTTCTGGGAGTTGAAGTCCACACATCTTAAAGCGGCCAAGGTGGAGAAACACTGGAGTAGACTTCAGCAATACTTCCTCTCCCTTGCTCAGAAGTCAAGAGGCCCTTGCCAGAGCTGTGTTTCCCAAACAGTCAACAAGTGCGGTCTTCAGAAAAGCGTCAAGGGCCCTGCCCAAAGACAGAAAGAACTCAGAGGTGCCTGTATGTAAAAAGGTGCTGTGGGAAGATAATCCGGAACTATGTTCCATTGCCAGAGAAACTAGGGCAAGAAATAATGGGCACAACCTGCAGCTACCTACGTTTTGCTTAAAGATCAGGAAAAACTCTCTCATGCTACATTCAGTACAACAAGGGAACAGTCTATCTACCCATGGAGGTTGTGGTTTCTCTGCTTTCAGGAGGGTTTTAAGAAGAAGCTAGGCAGCCACCTTTCATGGATGGTTTCAATGTTTTTTCCATACATCGCAGAGGGTCAGACTAGATGATCCTTGTAATCTCTTCCAATTCTACAGTTCTGTCATTCCCCTTTTTATCATCAGTTCCACCATGATTATGGGAATGTCCTCAAGGAAACCTAGAATCAAACCTGCCAGATTGATCAAATCGAACATTCCCTAATTTGTATGTTCTGCATGGAGTTGATGTCCCCAGAAAGAGTAGGTTGGCAGTTTGAGAGTACGCCTGGATTCCATCTGTCCTTGGATTTGCAGCTGTGGCGAGAAATGCACTTGCATAATTACATTTAGTGCGCCATCTGCAATCCTTCCTGGGCCACTCAGACTTAGCACAATTAGCCATGGCTTGGGGATGTAATACATCTCAACTACTGCAGTGCACTGTATGTGAGGCTATCCTTGAAAAATATCCAGATATTGCAACTGGTGCAGATTGCAGCAGCCAGGTGACTGAGGGTGCAAGATGTAGAGATTGTAAGATTTTTATACTGGAAAGTTCTACACTGGAGCAGGGTCCCAGTTGCTGGCTGGGCACTATTTAAAGCGCTGCTCCTGATCTTTAAAACAGCGAATGGTTTAGGGCCAGGTTATCTGCTGGACCACCTCTCTTTCTGAGAACCTGCCCAATTAGGTCAGCAAGAGATGCCCTTCTGAGGATGCCCCTGTTGCCAGAAGCTCAACTCTTAAGAATGCAGGAAAGGGTAGCTGGCAGATTACAGCGCCTAAAGAGGTTCTTTTTCAGTGAGCGGATGGTAAAAACACATCTCTTTGCCAAGGTTTGCTAATTCTTTCAATAATTTTGATTTTGATTGATTTTGATTTTGATTATATTGAATTTGTTTTGTTTAATGTCCTGTATTTCTTGTTGCTGCATTCCAGTGATTTGAGTGCAAACCAAAAGGTGAATTATCAATTCAATAATGCATTTTTAAAAGTAAAATTTCCTGTTTCACTTAGGCGTGTGAATAATACTAGTAATTGTCTTCTGTGTGGTTGTAGCTTGCCTTGTATCTATCAGTTTATTAATTAAAGCAGGCTTTTCCATCCTGGTGGTCCTTTCCATGTTCTGACTACAAGTTCACAGCCAGCATCTTTGCGCAGCTCAGTGCTTCAGCTTTTCCTCCCCCAGAGAGGGTGATTCTCTACTTATTTATTTGCATTGGGTGTGATCTGATCATCCTAGCCCTTCTGGGGAAACATTTCCCTTTGTATGTCAATGTTGTGGTGGGCCCGTGTGTTAGCCCTGAGTCACGCAGAGACACAGGGGGTGGCTTCTTGAAGGCTGAGTAATCTCTTTTTTTTTTCCTGTATTCTAGGAGCAAATCATTTTAGATGTGAGGAGGAAACATTCATATAGAGGGAATGGTGCACCTCAGTGTTGACCTAATATAGACATGGTGCTACAGGACAAGGTGTTCCCATCAAATTCTTCAAAATGAATGTATCACCTTTTACATGGCCTGTTGCGATCTTTAAAGGCTATCTGCTTGCATACTTACCTGCCTAGTTTTTAAGATCATCTTCCAAGTGACCTCCCCAACCCCATTGCCTTGAAATCAGTTGGAGCAAGTGGCTATCATTGAGGGAGTTTTTCAAGTGGAAGCCTTTAAAAAATGTCCCTACATATTTAAACCATCACTTGGCTATTGCTTCTATTTTGGTTTTACTCTGTGTTTGCTTTTTTGCTTTTATTTATGTTTTTATCACACTCTCTTATGATTCAGAATTACACTTATTTTTTCTATTGCCGAGATTCTTGTCTATAGAAATGCAATGAATGAAATCAGTTGCTTGAGAATAGTCAGATTTTGCATGTATCTCCTAAATCAAAGTGCCCTGTACAATTTGGCAAGGGGCTTTTTAAGATAGCTTGACCTGTGTTTTTCTGGTGCTTTTTTCTACCCTCCCTTAGATTGTTGCAGGAAGACTTGGCCTAGTACTGGATTTATCAGTTGAACAAGTTAATTGGGTTGGGCAACAAGAGAAGTAAACTCCCTATACATTCTCTGGCTATTATGCAAGACCAGGTTGATCTTTCTCATCTACAATATTCTTTCTGGGAGCTAGAATTGCAATTTTACTCCAGACTAGTGTTTCTCAACCTTGGCAGCTTTAAGATGTGTGGACTTCAATTCCCAGAATTCTGGGAGTTGAAGTCCACACATCTTAAAGCTGCCAATTTTGAGAAACTGGTCTAGACGGTACTCATAATTAACTGTATGTATATAAAGATATTTCCATTATTATTGCTATTATTATTTGTTATCATTCTTTGCAGTTCTCTTGAATTGGAGCATTGTTCTCTGCAAGTTTTGGAGCCTGAAGGAAGTCCCAGCAGGAGTCTTCTTCAATTAATGGGTGAAAGAGGCTGTACAGTTTTAGAGTTGACAGAATTGCTTCAGTCCCTGGAACATACAGAGGCACTTCAATTGCTCAACCCAAGTGAGTTTGAATTCTCAGCCTAGGCCACCTCTTAGTAATCTCATTACTACAAGTTGCATCTTGTACTTAAAACATGAAAGTATCTTGGCTTCCATCCAACGAGTAAGAAAATCCAAAGGATACTGCAGTCTGACTGTCAAGGAGGGAAGAAATGCTGACAAGCTTTCTATTCTTGTATATCTTCCAGTTTTAGTGAAAGATTCTATCCTGTTTGATTCAGTTCTAGCCTGTTTGATATTCCCTGCCTGTTTGAAAGAGCCTTTAGGATTCTGCCAGTGAAGAGTCAAATTGCTTTTTTGTGAGTTAAATGTAACATGTAGTTTAGCTCTAAATACACCGTAACCTTGTGTATTTTATCTTTATTTCAAATATCAAATGTAAACGATTCAGGATCTAATGGAGCAAGCTGGGTTAGAGTTGGATGGAATGATAGCTTGGTCAGTGTAATGACTGGAGGTAAGATTTTGGGCTGGCATTCCACACACAGCATGGAGTAGATCTCATGTGGGAACCAGCCACCTGATTGTAGGCCCTGTGCAAACATCTTGTTTTAGCATAAAATTGTTGCAGGGTACGGGATAGGCCGAGGATTTGGATCAACACGTTGGTTTCTGTCTGCAGCTTTCTGTAGCTCTTTGATTCTAACTTTTTAGATGAGGAAGTAAGCCCTTATTTAGACTAGGATTGTGACTGACAACAGTATAAGAAAGAATAAGCATGGTTTGCTATGCAGTATGAGTGTAATTATGTCAGAATAGTTAGTCCAAAGTCCCAAGACACAGGACCACCCCTCCAGGATTTTGGTGAGGCCCCCACGGTTGAGGTCAAATTGCAATCTGTAATGTGATAGTAGAGAATAATTGTGAAATGTATACCAATATATACCAATATTTTATTAACTGTCTTTAATTTTAAGCTTCTTTACGATATATCTAATCTTTATCATATATCTAATCTCAAAGGACAAGGTTATCAATCTTGTCCATTTGAATAGAGCAGGTGTCATTACCTTAGTTGAAATGGTATTTTTTATGGCTTGGTATTTGAGCATTATAGCATAAGAGATTTCATAATCTCTGTTCTAGCAAAACTTAGTCTTTTTCCTTCCAGTACTTGCATATGTGAGGTCCAAGAGAATAAACAGAATTTAATTACTGTTTGCTAATGTAGAATAAACTTAGAGGGTCATCGTATTTTAACTGCATTGAAACCAATGAGAGGTAAATAATTTGTTTTTTTCTTTTTGTATGTGATTAAAATTCCTGCGAGAGAACGTTGCCTAACCTTATGTCTTTAAACCTACAGTTAGGTAATGTTCTCTCACAGGAATTTTAATCTCACACAAAAAGAAAAAAACAAATTATATACATTTCATTGGTTCTTAAGTTCAGGTTGGTACATCATGGTATGGACATTTTAATTAAAGTGTTTGGGGTATTTTTTTTACAACAGGAACTAGATTTTTGTAAATTGTAGCAATATAACCATAGAACAGTTTATAAAATATTTGTACAAATACTCATAGTTCAGTTGCAAGGATAAAAAATCAAAGATGCAAAAGATACAAGAAAAAGCTAAAACTGATGCATTTTGAGATCAGAAAAATTCCACATAGATATAACATATCCAGATCTGAATCCTGTACTGTATATTTTCCTGACAAAGAATCCCACTGTTAAGACATCTGCTTGGTTATTAAATGTTTTGGGGTTGATTTGATTGGCAATGTGCTTGGCTACATAAAAGGAAGTGTGTGTTTCTGAATAGTTTCTAATGATACTGCTTTCTTTATAGAAAAATAAAGTTAAATTAATAGAAGATATTATCCTAGATTTTTGCTTTGAACTGAACTCCTTATTTTTGGAATGTTGAAGAAGAAATAAAATTTGAGTTAAATAATATATTGTTTATTCGTTTAGTCACTTCCAACTCTTCGTGATTTCATGGACCAGCCCACGCCAGAGCTTCCTGTCGGTCATCAACACCCCCAGGGGCAAGTCCGTCACCTCGAGAATATCATCCATCCACCTTGCCCTTGGTCGGCCCCTCTTCCTTTTGCCCTCCACTCTCCCTAGCATCAGCATCTTCTCCAGGGTGTCCTGTCTTCTCATGATGTGGCCAAAGTATTTCAGTTTTGCCTTTAATATCATTCCCTCAAGTGAGCAGTCTGGCTTTATTTCCTGGAGGATGGACTGGTTTGATCTTCTTGCAGTCCAAGGCACTCTCAGCATTTTCCTCCAACAGCACAGTTCCAAAGCATCTATCTTCCTTCTCTCAGCCTTCCTTATGGTCCAGCTCTCGCAGCCATATGTTACTACGGGGAACACCATTGCTTTAACTATGCGGACCTTTGTTGTCAGTGTGATGTCTCTGCTCTTAACTATTTGATCGAGATTTGTCATTGGTCTTCTCCCAAGGATTAAGCGTCTTCTGATTTCCTGACTGCAGTCAGCATCTGCAGTAATCTTCGCACCTAGAAATACAAAGTGTTTCACTGCTTCTACATTTTCTCCCTCTATTTGCCAGTTATCAATCAAGCTGGTTGCCATAATCTTGGTTTTTTTGAGGTTTAGCTGCAAGCCAGCTTTTGCACTTTCTTCTTTCACCTTCATCATAAGGCTCCTCAGTTCCTCTTCGCTTTCAGCCATCAAAGTGGTATCATCTGCATATCTGAGATTGTTAATGTTTCCTCCAGCGATTTTAACTCCAGCCTTGGATTCCTCAAGCCCAGCATGTCGCATGATGTGTTCTGCATACAAGTTGAATAGGTAGGGTGAGAGTATACAGCCCTGCCGTACTCCTTTCCCAATCTTAAACCAGTCCGTTGTTCCGTGGTCTGTTTTTACTGTTGCTACTTGGTCATTATACAGATTCTTCAGGAGGCATACAAGATGACTTGGTATCCCCATACCACTAAGAACTTGCCACAATTTGTTATGGTCCACACAGTCAAAGGCTTTAGAATAGTCAATAAAACAGAAATAGATGTTTTTCTGAAACTCCCTGGCTTTTTCCATTATCCAGCAGATATTGGCAATTTGGTCCCTAGTTCCTCTGCCTTTTCTAAACCCAGCTTGTACATCTGGCAATTCTCGCTCCATGAATTGCTGAAGTCTACCTTGCAGGATCTTGAGCATTACCTTACTGGCATGTGAAATGAGTGCCACTGTTCAATAGTTGGAACATTCTTTAGTGTTTCCCTTTTTTGGTATGGGGATATAAGTTGATTTTTTCCAATCTGATGGCCATTCTTGTGTTTTCCAAATTTGCTGGCATATAGCATGCATTACCTTGACAGCATCATCTTGCAAGATTTTGAACAGTTCAGCTGGGATGCCGTCGTCTCCTGCTGCCTTGTTATTAGCAATGCTTCTTAAGGCCCATTCAACCTCACTCTTCAGGATGTCTGGCTCTAGCTCACTGACCACACCATCAAAGCTATCCCCAATATTGTTCTCCTTCCTATGCAGGTTTTCTGTATATTCTTGCCACCTTTTCTTGATCTCTTCTTCTGTTAGGTCCTTGCCATCTTTGTTTTTGATCATACCCATTTTGGCCTGGAATTTACCTCCAATGTTTCTAATTTTCTGGAAGAGGTCTCTTGTCCTTGGTATTCTATTGTCTTCTTCCACTTCCATGCATTGCTTGTCTAAAAATAATTCCTCGTCTCTTCTGGCTAACCTCTGGAATTTTGCATTTAATTGGGCATATCTCCCCCTATCACTGTTGCCTTTTGCTTTCCTTCTTTCTTGGGCTACTTCTAGTGTCTCAGCAGACAGCCGTTTTGCCTTCGTGGTTTTCTCTTTCTTTGGGATGTATTTTGTTGCCGCCTCCTGAACAATGTTGCGAACTTCTGTCCAGAGTTCTTCCAGGACCCTATCTACTAAGTCCAGTCCCTTAATTCGATTCTTCACCTCCACTGCATATTCCTTAGGAATATTAGTGAGCTCATATCTAGCTGATCTGTGGGTCTTCCCTAATCTCTTTAGTCTGATCCTAAATTGTGCAATAAGAAGTTCGTGATCTGAACTACAGTCCGCTCCAGGCCTTGTTTTTACCGACTGTACAGATGTCCGCCACCTTTGGCTGCAAAGGATGTAGTCAATCTGATTTCGGTGTTGTCCATCTGGGGAAGTCCATGTATAAAGCCGTCTCTTAGGTTGCTGGAAGAGAGTGTTTGTTATGCAGAGTGAGTTGTCTTGGCAAAATTCTATCAGCCTATGTCCTGCTTCGTTTTGTTCTCCCAGGCCATGCTTACCTGTAATTCCAAGTGTCATTTGACTGCCCACCTTAGCATTCCAGTCTCCCGTGATGAAAATAACATCTCTTTTAGGCGTGTTGTCCAGTAGGTGCTGCAGATCCTCATAGAACTGCTCGACTTCAGCTTCTAAAGAATATATAACCAGGCATTTTTCATCTCCTACATCATCATGAAAATATAAATATAAATATATTATTGTAAACCACCCAGAGTCCCTCTCTTCGGGGGAGATGGGTGGTGGCAAAATTTGAAATATATATAAATATAAATATATACTCTGTGTGTGTGTGCGTGTGTGTATAAACTTACTGATTGCAGTATGACTGAAGCAAAATGAGCTAAAAATGAGCTAAAGTAAGGAATGGCACGTGTCATACATGCATACATACCCATCACACTATTTCTTTTGGGGTTAAGAAACACTATGCAGAGTTCAGGAAAAGAATAAGGCCGAAATTATGAGTTAAGAAAAAGAAAAGGAAGCATAGCTAGATGTACTTTATATCAACTCTATTCACCTCCCTGTATCTTTCTGTCCTTGGAAAACATTGATGTTTCAACTGCATCCATAGAAAGCTTCATTCATCGCCTTTGGTGCTTTAAAATTCTCACCTCTCTTTTTCTGAGGATCTCTTTCTTGGTGTTTCCATTCTTCATGGCCTATTCGGTCTTCATCCGTATATTTATTTTGCAGTTTGATCCTTCTTAATTCTCTACGTGACCAAGCTACATCAAAGTCCTTTTTCATATCAGCTACTCCATTTTGTATTCAATCCACATTTATTCAGCATCCATTCAGGCTTGACCCCACCTCTTACTGTTCTGCCACGCAAGAGAATTGCTGTGCATTGATTCAGAGACGTTTGCTGGATCCAGAGGTTTTGTCAGAATGATGAATTCTGCACTGTGATACAAGCGCTACCCCTTATATAGTATGTGCATCATTGCAACACATCTTTTGCCATTAGACCTCTCTAGCTACACTTGTGAATGCTGATGCACTGCTTGTGATTTCTAAAATTCTGATTAATTTATATATTTCATCATGATTAATAACAAGTACCAGGGCATTTATCTGTGCATTTAAAAAAAATTGCAGTGAAGTTTTATTACGCCTTGTGAGTTTAAACAAATCATACCACTTCATTAAACTGACACATTATATTCAGAAATATCAGGTATAACTACGGGGGGTGGGATGTCCTTTGCTTTTATTGACTGTGTACAAAAAGCTAAGAGAAAGAAAACATACGAACAAAGCAAGGAAAAAGAGAAAGGAACTAAAAACAAAAACGTATGTATACATATGGATTAATGAACACACATATATTTAAGTTTTACATAAGCATTTCTATTCTGGAATATATTTCATTATGATAATCCATAGCAAATCTACAGTGACAAGTGATTCATTTATAAATTGCTAATAACATCAGTTCTGCAGACCATAGATTGCAGGACCACATGTTTATTTTTTACAGTGCTAAATAATGGAGCATCTACTTACTTTGTCCCAAAGTCAATTTCCACAGGATATAAATATAGTTCAAAAGAATGTGAACAGTAAATATTAAATATTATTTCATAGTTGAGTTGATACATATAGTAACTTCCTCCCCAAATGTAACAATCACAGAACACCGTATGAACATAGGTTTACAGTAAATGAAGCATTAATCTCATTGCATCTCAAGCAATATGATGCCTTTTCTGTATAAATGCAGTGGAGTCTAATAAGTATGAAATATTATTTTTTGTTGAATAATATGTAATCTAAGATATATGGAAGTTCTTTATGTTGATATTAACACCTTTTCCCATTGTCCATGCAAAATAGGAATCTCTAATTCTTATTTCATTCAACTATTAAAGTTTGCAATTGATACGCAAACTGGTTAACAGTTGGCTTCCAGGTGCAAGTCAAGGTGTTGATGGTTATCTTTAGAACCTTTCATGACTCAGGGCCTGGTTATTTCTGAGACCACTTCTCCCTAATTATCTCTGCCCATCCCACAATATCTGACAGAGATGGCATGTTCCAGGGCCTCTCAACTGAAGAAATGTCATTGTATGGCACTCTACAATCATGCCTCTTCTGTTGCGGCTCCTGCCCACTGGAACAACGTCCCCCCTCCAAGGTCTGCATGATCCCAAACTTCCTGTTCTTCAGGAAGCCATAAGGACTTCTAGCAGGCCCTGGGCTGTAAGGCTTTGAGAACCCACCGGTATGCTGTGACTATTTTAATTTGTGTCTATTCCCCGTATGGTGATTTGCTTCTTCCTTTACTGTTATATTGTATTTTTAACTTGTCCTATATACTGCCTTGGCTTATATGATGATTAGACAGCCTTACAAACCCAACAAATAATTAAATAAGCAAGCAAGCAAACTTCAGTGCTTTTATATAACTAGGTTCATCTTTTGCATTAAATATAGATTACTTCTACCTTTTTCACAGGTATAAAGATCATTGTAGAACCAGAATCCCAAGCTGTTTTATCTGGCCAGATGGTGAAGCTGAGCTGCTGGGCAACAGGATATCCTCTCCTGTACTACCAGTGGTTTAAAGAAAAAAAAATGGTAAGTAAATATACTAGAATGTAAATGGTAGCTTCTAAAACGTAGAAAATTCCAGACCATGTTGAATGTAATTTTCTTTTTTTTAATATTTTATTAAGACTTTTCAGTACAATAAAAGTGTAGAAAATTAAAGAAAAAATACAAAAGAAAAGAAAAAAAGAAGATAAAAAAAGAAAAAAGTGAAAAAAGAAAGCATAGAATTATGACTTCTGACCTTCTTTCCTTCAAGTAATTGCCATCTTAATTTTTCCCCTTCCTCTTTAACCCTTTTTAATCCCCAAACCCATAAACCATCAATTCAGTCTTCTTCTTTCAGCAAAAAGTCCGTATAAGGCTTCCAGTCTCATATTGAATACAATTTTCATTCATCTTTTCCTTACAACCTAAGACTTATGTACACTATGGGATGTTAGACTCTTACGTATTCTATATCTCATTATTATTATTTTATTTTATAGTATTTATACCCACCTCTCTCGCACAAGCTGAAAGTGACATATGCATCTGAGCGAGAAATGGGCTCAAAGTCAGCCAATGTGTTTCCTTAACCATGTTTAATGGGAAGAGGGAATGGCCTTATGGGACAGGAGGAAGAGCCACTACCAAGACAGTGATCAGATAAAAGAAACCTGAGCGGGGGGCAGAACTGTAATCTGAGAAAACGTCTCAGATGAGCCCCTCCCTAGTTCTCACGAAGATAAAGGGAGGGAGGGGGAAGCACATTCAGACCTGCAAGATTCTGTTACTGTACCTTTATAATAGAGTAATATTGGCCTGCATGACTTTGGTCTCTTAGTCTGGTCTACATTGAAGTGTTTGTTTGTTTGTTTGTTTATTTAATCAAATTTATACGGCCACCCATCTCACACAAGGTGGCACATAAGGTGTCAAGGGTTGACACCATGACACTGTACTGGCCATCTTACAAAATAGTTTCCAAATTGTTATTTTTGAAGTATTTTGAAAATGTAGTTGGGATACAATGTATGGTAATAAAACACATTTCTTAAAGCCAGCATACCGTTTTTTTCAGTCCTTATGGTTTTTAAAAGAAATGTGTTTTTCATATTTGAGGAATAGTAATTTCACAGTGAAAGTAGCATATTGCAGGGATCTTGGCAGCACTGAAAAAAGTGTTCTGGAATGGGTGTTTATAGCATGTAACTGAAATATGAATATAACTGTTTTATTTCCGGACAAAACATTTCTATTACATCAAGCAGTGCTGAATAAGGTACCCGTTAATGCTATATGATTTTATTCTTGGTAAACACTTGCATTTGGCAGAACTTGGAATTTCACTATTGTTGAAGTCTAAGTACTCTCCATCTGTAATGTTTTGATTTTATTTTGATCTGTGTGTACAGCATGGAATTTTCCCATTATCAAAAGCTACACTTCCCATCCAAAATAGCTATTTAATTAATTGAATATGTACGTGGAAATGTATTACCGTATTAGGCTGCAGTCCTAGGTATTCTATCTATACTAAGTTATTAAGCTTTAGTAAGGAAACATTAATTATTAAGGCATTTCCTCACTAGGAACTTATAGTATCTTCATGGCATCATCCAGCCATTGCTGAAGTGTTTTAACCCCTAAGTCTACAAGGGAGATGTTACTTAGATTCAGCTGTCCTGGCAGTTTCACACACTGTAAAAATCTGATTGTTAAGAAGTCTAAAGTACCACTATTTTATTCTGAGAACTGCTGTGAACATTTGCTTCTCTTTCTAACCAAGGGATCCTGTGAATAATGTGATTGCCCTTTTGATGGACTTTGATGGCAACAGCAATTGTTCAATGAGCTGTTATTCATGTTGACCTCAAGGGGTGAAGTTAAATTAACTGCTGAAAATAAAAGAAAATATCTATGAGTTTCCATCAAAGAAAATACTTTTCTTAACTAAGAAACTAGTTCTATGGGGTACTTTACAAGTAATAGATGCTTGTTCTTTTTTATGTGTGGGTAATTCACTTTACCGATTATGATTTGTTTGAATCCTTGGGAATTACAGAGAACATGAAGGATATATTGAAGTAGTTTGAGCCAAGGCTACAAAAGGGTGTTTCACTTCTATACTGTCTTTAAAATCCAGTTGCAAATTAAACTAGCGCATAATTGCTTAGGGGAAGCATTCCAGCACTGTACCCTCATAAAACTTAATGATGTAAAATAGAAATGTCAAGCATTATTCTAATAGTGTTCATATACTGTGTGAGTTTTGCTGTTTTATTCCTGAGAATTGTATGCTCTCACTAAACCTGAAAGTGTATTGGTGCTTGAACAGGGATTCATCCAAAGTCCCAATACTTTTTTACTAATAAATTGGCTATGATGCCGAATGATATTGTCACTTCCCAGGCTTCACTTTGTTAAGAAACGCTGCCATGTTTGCCTATAATTCTTGCCTAATATCTCTGTGTCTCAAAAATGGGTCCCTGCCTTCCTGAACAGCATTCCCCTGGACTTCTTATGGCCCCAACTCTTTTGTGTTTTCAGGAAGCCTTGAAGACCTGGCTTTTTCAGCAAGGTGTTTTGTGACCTCACTTGTTGATCTATGTTTTATGGTGTGTAACTGGTTTTGTTGTTTCTCTGACATGAGTTTTAGCAGTCGTACTGTGATTTGCTTGATTTCTCTTGCCTTGTTTTTTTAATATGAATTATTTATGCTTTGTAAACTGCCTAGAGTTACTGTTGTGACTGAGATGGCTTTTAAGGTGGTAAAATGAATGAATGGATGAAATCTCAATACACTGGATCTCAAGGATGCTTTAGAAGCTCTCTTTCTGTTCTTAGTCTTGGTCCTGAACTGGAGAGACCTTCAATTAAATCCCTGCTCATCTACAAGTTTATTAGGCAGCCTTTGCCACTAAATTGCCTTCCATCTTAATCTGTTTAACAGTGTTGTTGTGTTGATAAAATAGAATAATCCCATGTATGCTGAGTTTCTTGCAGACTGAAGATTAATTTTAAAATCTTGAGGGCTTAAGATCTCATTTTTTTAGTTAATATGTTCAAACAGGCAATACTTTGGCCTAGAATCCCAAACTGATCTTTCCTGAAACTATATTCTACTGGTTTACAAATAATGCTCAACACAGAACAATGGCTGAGTTCACCAATCACTCTAGGTTTAAACCAAACAATCTACAAAACCAGCTTTTGTGTGTAATATAGCTAAACACTATTGTATTTTATCTTCCACTATCTTCCATACTGTGGCAATATGTGTGGTCTGTTTCTGATGCATCCTAATCCAGGTTCCAAATGGGAATTCTCCAGAACTGGTGTTCAACCAAGTGACTGCAGATGATACTGGATTATACATATGTCGAGTGAACAGTGATTCTTCTTATGAGTTCAGCCGATGGGCACAATTGGATGTTTGTGATAGCCAAGGAGATTCTGATGGTGGGTTACAAACTTTTTATATGGTAGAAATGGCAAGAAGAGAGCTAGGTGCAAATATGAGGAATACTGATTTTCTAGCTTCATTTCAGAGTTGTGACAATAATGATTTAGGATCTCTGCAGCTGTTTCTCTTGCCCTAAGAATGCTTGTGAATGACTATAAAGCCATAGAATGTCTGATTATAGAATTTTCTCCATTCCCTATGGCTGCAGTTTCAGAAAATACAAATCCTAATCTCTGTCACATTAGATAACAACTACAATAGAATGTCTAAAACTTTTAATCAGTGCATGCTAATATATTTGACCACAACAACTGAGTTAAAAGCATCTGACATCTGTCTTGGAGAGAATGCTTTACTGGTTTCATGTACTTTCAGGAGGGCGCACAGCCCATGAAAGCTTAAAGTCTTGCTAAAGCCTAAAATGTGCTTCTTCTCAGTATTTACCTGGAGACCTTGCATGCTTATTCCTTGGTGGTTTTTAAAAAATATTTACAGATTACTTTTTAGCCAAAAGGATCTTCTGGCTAAATAACACATACTAAGTTTTAGATCATATATTAAAAACCATCTAATGCTGAATGAAGCAGTAAAGTCTTTATCTCTCATTGCAAACTGAGTAACAAAAGGCTTGTCTAATCCCTCGAGAAAGCATTTAAATCCATTTAAAGCTTTGTTGGTAAAATCCACATCTTGAATTAGGCCCAAAAACAATTGGAGCCAGTGCAAATGATAAAAGATTGAGTTATGCTTACTTCTGTATGCTTTACCAACTAATCTAGCTGTACTATTCTGGTTTAACTGCATTTTCTGATCGCTCTTGCAAGGCAATGTCATTTGGCTGCTAATGGTAATATTAAAATGATAAGTGACTAAAATGTTATCCTTAGATGTATCTTGGTGGACAATTCACTTAAGCAGTTGCTTGTCCAGAGAGATGATATACTTGAGTCTTTTTACAGCACTTGCAATCCTAGTAAGGTTCTTTCTCATTAAGAATGGATATGTAATTAAGCATGGCAGTAGTCACTAACAGTTTTATATGTAAGTTTTATAGTGCATGAAATAGGAATGTAGCCATACTTGTAATTTATTAATACCATACATCATCAAGTACTTCTGTAATGAATTAGCACCTACACATTAATATATGTTACCTGCAGGAATATTTTGCTTTAATGCAAGAAAATGCATTAATCACTGAGAAGTTCCCAGAATATGAATGTGGCAAATAATTTAATACAACTCAAATCGCCTGAGCAACTCGTACCTCTTTAAATTTAATATATTGGATTTCCTCTCTAAAGGAACAAGCACACACTGTTTGTTCCATTCTTCCCAGAACCATCCACTTCCTTTAAATTAGATGCAGCAAATAAATGGGGGAAGTGCCTGGGGAGGGTACAATTGTGGGCCAAGAAATCATTGTCCTTTGCTGACTGCTTCGGCTCTGCAAATCTTGCATCTCTATTGTTTTGCCGAAAAGATTTTCATCTTAGGAATGTTTAAAATCTTCCATTTAAGGAAACTGCCTTGAGTTGCCTGAAATGAAAATACGTATCTGCCTGCATCCACAATCTCAAAACCTGATGGTTGGAGAAATGTTAATTCTTCAGTGTGAAGCAATAGGAATTCCTGTGCCTCAGTACCAGTGGTACAAAGAGGAATTTCCGCTTACTAATGGAGATAAAAAGGTCTATGTGGTGAGTCTTTTTTTCCTTCAGCTGTATCGATGAGGAATTGATGCTCACATTTTAAGTTCAAAGCCTCCTTGGAATAAATTCTTCAAGAGTAACTCTGAAATTCAGTAAATAAAATAACAAGTTCATTAACCTCCTAATGCTTTGCCATTAGCATGCTGATAATAGTTGCATGATTCTCCTTGGAATACTGCACTCCAAAGTGAGCTTAATTGCTTGTATCCTATTTCCCAAAGTCTTAACTGGCTGAAAGACTGAACCCAAGGCTTTTAATTATTAATCATTACTGCAAAGTTGATGCAAGACTACATACAAGCCTTAATGCAATGACCTCCATTAATTTATTATTACTTTTATGAAATGCTTAATATCCTTGGGCATTAATGCCTTGCTGCAGAAAGTTATAATTATTTTCCCTTAAATTTGTATAGCATACAGAGCAGCCTTTCTCAGCCTTTTGACCCTGGAGGAACCCTTGAAATATTTTTCAGGCCTCGGGGAGCCCCTGCACATTCAGGCTCAAATATAGGCCAGAAGTTACAAAATTATGATCTTTGTTTCATGCGAAGGCCTAAATAGATGCATTAACTGTGTTCTTAAACTAAAAATAAGGAACGAAACTTGCCTCTTTACTGTGAAGTTGCCCGAATTTGAAATAATTTTTAAAATAAATTGTGATCTCCCAGGCAACCCCTGGTGACCTCTCATGGAACCTTAGGGTTCCATGGAACCCTGGTTGAGAAACCCTGATATAGAGTGCCTGGGTTCTGTGCTAGGGGGTAATTACTTTTTTTTTCTATGAGGAAGGATTTGTTTTGTGTTTTATGAAGGTACACTGAATTACATGAACCTTTTTCTGCAATTTGAAGGGTTTCTCATCTCAGTGAATTAAATATTAGGCCGCTGAATTTGTAGCTTCAGATTCAGTCTGCCGGAATGCAGACTTCATTGAACTTCATTGAAATGTAAGCAAAAGTACTGCTGGAATAAAAAGAATGAACTCTGGAGAATGCCTTACTAGCAAATGTCCTAATACCCTTCAAGGTATCCTGCGTAGACACTGAACATCAAGGGACATACTGGTGTCTGGTATACAATAACCAAGAAAATGAAGAAAGCAAAAAGGTGAAAGTCACTATAGGTAAGAAGGATAATAATGAACTTAGTAAGCAGTGAACTGGCATGTAGTTCCATCTGGCATATCAACATCAGGAACTACTAATGGGAAGTTGGATCAGGTATCATTAACATGGCAGCTTTTATGGGACTTATTTTCTATTTATCTTAAAAATTTATTCCATAGAAAATTATGGTCTGAACTTTTTTACGTTCCTATTTCTTGACGCTAGACACCGATATGGTTGACATTCTTGTAACTGTAATGATTATTTATGTTATAGATTTTTTTTTCACTTGCAGAAGGTCTTGTTCAAACTGTATAATCATTGTGTTCCTCTGAACGTCATTTCTGGAAGAGATAAGCTTGCCACCAACATTGTGTTCATATGAGAAACTTCATGCCTTAGGGAAAAAAAGACAGGATCTCTAAACTATTTATCAAATTTCTAAGCATGCTACCATATGTTAACTTGATTTCCTGATGTTTATTCATGCCTGTGGGAAAGGGATATATGTCAATAATGTTACCCTACTATTTGCATTCTGCTGGGGGGGCGGACGTAAGTAGGATATCCATAAATTTTCATTTTTAATATTTACATATTTTTTTACTTTTTAAAATGTATCAAACACCATGAAGGAAAATGTATAGAGAGCCAGTTTGGTCTAGTGGTTAAGGCAACAGGCTAGAATCCAGGAGACTGAGAGTTCTAGTCCTGCCTTAGGCCTGAAAGCCGGCTGGGTGACCTTGGGCCAGTCCCTCTCTCTCAGCCCAAGAGCCAATCAGGCGTGGTATGAGAGTTCTAGTCCCGCCTTAGGCCTGAAAGCCGGCTGGGTGACCTGGGGCCAGTCACTCCCTCTCAGCCCAAGAGCCAATCAGGCGTAGTAGGAGAGTTCTTGTCCCGCCTTAGGCTTGAAAGCTGGCTGGGTGACCTTGGGCCATTCACTCTCTCTCAGCCCAACCCACCTCACAGGGTTGTTGTTGTAGGGAAAATAGGAGGAGGAAGGAGTATTAGGTATATTCCCCATCTTGAGTTATTTATAAAAATAATAAAGGCAGGATAGAAAATCAATAAAAAAATATAAATAAATAAATAACATGTATCTATGTGTAATGTGTACACAAAATGTACATGATTAATTTTAAATCAGGGTACAACAGGCTGCTTCAACTTTTGCATTTTAGTTTCTAAGTATAAAAGAGACTGGATTTCCAGTAGGTAGACAGTTAAAAGCTGCTCTAGAACTGAGATTATATTGTCCTTCTGTAAAGCACCGCATCATCTACAGTTGTTTGCATTATTTACAGTTCATTGTTCTACAAGACCATTTAAGTTTATAATATGCTGTGGCCACTATTGGTTAAAAGACTCAATATTCTGTGTCCTATATGTTTATCGCTCTCAGATAGGCGTGCTAATTTACATGTGTCATCTCTTCAAAGACTAGGAAACCAGTGACATGTAGTTGGTACTACTTTAATCTGTAAAGCTATAACAACAGAATTGCAAGTCTGAATGTCTTTCCCCCTCCCTCCCTTTATCTTCATGTGAACTAGGGAGTGGCTTGTCTGCGATACTTACTCACATTACTTTCTTGGCCCGGACTGAGATCCTCTTATCTGACTGTTGCCTTGGTAACAGCTCTTCCTCCTGTCCTTCAAGGCCATTCCCCATGCCCTCTACAACATGTCTGGTCTCTGTGTCAGAGAAGGTAATTTGCTTAAGCTCAGTGGCACTGGCATACCTGACTTTGCTTTTCCATTATATATATGAGATTGCCTCCAAGTTTTTAGAAAATAAAAGTCTACAGTGAAGAAAAGTGTTAAATGCATCAAATGTTTCATTATGCATTGTCATTTATGAGTTTGATGCAAAAAAAAAAAACTCACACAAGGTTTCACAGCAGCTCCCTCCCAACAGAAACGCGCATCAGCACCATGGCATGTGAAACGTTATGATGTACAGTGCACGTTGAAACAGTGAACATGACACTCAGTTTGATAGACACACATTTAAGTATGAATTATGCAGTAATACTTGGCTCTAGACTTGTTGGGAATGTAAATACCATTCTTACCTATTTGTTTTCTTATCTGTCACAAATAAAATCAGGAGCTTCATTCTAGCATTCTTTTCTCTTGAAACTCAAGGTGGAAAATCTGTTACAGTAGAATGCACTGAAGGTAATGTTAATCAAATACTGTAGAGCTTTCTGGTGAAACCTAAATACTGACAGTTTGGTGATTCTGGGATCTATAGCTACAATGGAGGTTTGTGCTGTAGTAGTCTATGAATGCCAATGTAATATAATGTCATATTCTTGCATGAGCTGTTAATTCCTTCTATACATCTTCTACTAATTATACAAAGTCTGTCCTTTGCTACTAACTTTGTAAGCATTGAATAAAACAATCATTAAACATCTTCTTTCTATTTTTAATTTTCATTTTTGGGCAACTCATAAATCCCTTTTCATATATTTGTCTAACCTGTATATTCATTTTTCTTTGTTTTTTTCAGAGGAATTAAATGACTTTGAAGGATTTGGTAAGTATATTATAGTGGATAACATATATGAAAACTGTGCCGGATCTTTGTTCATGAAGAAACGATTGGCTGTTATTGATGGTGCTCATTATTTTTCAGTCTTTAAATGCATCATTGAGTTTATACAGTAGTCAGCATTTATATGGCTTTATTCAGGCTATCCAATACTATTCTGTATCAGTCTATAAAGGAGATATATAAATTTAAGCACCATTTAAAACCTAATGAAAGTCAAGCTAAGGATCAAAATTGTAACATATTTGTACTGCCTGAAGCAAAATCAAACATTCATGAGAAATATAGTTAGTTAATTAATGTATTGATTAGTAGATTGACTACATCAAGACACAACACAGCATCAACTAACAAAAGGATAAAATAGATGTAAATATGCCAAAATACACAGCAAAATATATTCAGATAAGCATATATCTGCCAAAATACACAGCAAAGCATCTGTAACAAAATACACAAAATAGGCCAAAATACACAGCAGAGTATATCCAGATAACCTTTGCATGAGGCCCCAATCTCTTCTGTGTAACAGACTCTCAGCTGAACAGTTTTAACTATAAACTTGGCAGTTCTGCTAGCTACATACTTTTTAGCACCCTGAAGGAAGTAGGACAATCTAGGCTACTATGTTGAGTAAAGATCCTAAATATTGAGCCTTTGCTGGGCTGTATAATTGGCACCCAAATGAGACAAGTGTGATGTCTCCTATATATGGAGCTTCACCTATATATTTCCTCGCATCATATGGCATGTGGTAGAACTACCCATATTTTACCATGCAGTCCAGCAACTCAAATCTTGCTCTGGTAAGGGCTGTTCTTTAATACTGTATCACACCTTTTGTCAAGTATTTTTCTACTTGAAATGTCATTTTATTCCTGGCCAACCACTTTAAAGATCTGAATCTTGCAAGAAACTCTATATCAGTCTGGATGCTGATATCCATGACTCTCTGTTTAAATGTTTCCTTGTCCTGGTATCCAGCTGAAAGTAGATATTAGGTAGATAGCCTGGGCTGCAAGATAACTTTAGTAAGTCGGTTTATCCACGTGGTGGACTGAATCACAGCTATCTGACCTTCTAAGCACATTTTGTGTAGCCTACCAGGGTCCATTAGGAGAATCTTCCTCCAGCAGCTAAAGACTTGAATTGTTGAGTGGCTATATACAGGGCGGATACCTGTTTCTGCTCTAACCATGGGGCATCAGAAATACATTTCCGCTATTAATGCATATCAGCTATTATGTATATATGATAAGATGATCCAGATACTAACTGAAGATAGTATGAAATGAATCACACTGTTTGTTGATCATGCTAAAACTAGCACAGAGATATAATCAGGTACTTGGTAAATCCATGGATTCAAATGATACCTCCACTGGGAATTATGCCAAGCATTCTGCTCCCTGTCTAACAATCATGTCAGTTCTCTTGCTACAGGAGCACAGGTTTACATATTTGTATTTTGCCAAGTACTCCTGTAGGTTCTGAGCAACTCTCTTTGCATGCATACGTGTGAGTTTTTGTCCTTCACACTGTAAGCTGCACAATAATAATAATAGAACAACAAAGAACAAAAACTGTTTTATCTGGCAAAAGAGCTGGTTTTCAGTTCCCAATGGCCAAAAATCTTGTATTAGTTCAAAAACAGGAACTAGAATCTCTGAAAGCTACATTAACTTTATGTAATGAGCTTGGAAAGATGTTGCTAATTTACATATTGAGTTCTCTATGGGTGGCATAGTTAGAATATTTTCATGACTGGTAAGATCAGAGTAAATGATTCTGCAAGGAGTTAATGTGCAGCTCTCAGGGACAGCGGGACACATCTAGTAAGTATCAGGATAGAAATTTTTAATTCCTTGGGGCATAATTCTGTTTCAGTCATTCTGGACAAAGAAGTCTAGAAATTCCAAGATGTTAAAACCATTGGGATTATTTCTCCCCCCCGCCAAATTAGGTAAAAAAAAATCAAAAGAGGGCTTCACAAATTATGTTGGAAACAGACAGTGGCTATCATCAATTACAGGTCTTTATTAATATGGCTGTTTACATTGCATGACCTGATAAATAGAACATTTTCCTGTTTCTCTGAACAGATTTTATCTTATCCACATGCTCCACATAGTTCCAAAAATTATTCCGTCTAACTACCATTCTAGCAGATAGCTATTTCTAATAGGTCCAGAAAATTGTAATTATTTCAGTTGGAAAGATTGAAACTTTACTTTGTAACCTGCATAATGCATATCCAATAAGATACTCTTACGAATATAGAACATACACCAGAGTAGTGCTCAGCTTTAAAAGTGACCTAACTCGTGTTCTAGTGGGGAGTAAAAGTGGGATAACTCCAGTGAACAGGACATAACCTTTAAAAAAATGAAAAACACATTGATTTCCCTTGTAAGCGCTGGAAAAGCTGGATGATCCAAACTGAAGAACCTTGTAATGTGTTTATTATTTGTAAATTGTATTGATATTTGAGAGCCAGTTTGGTGTAGTGGTTAAGGCATCAGGCTAGAAACCAGGAGACCGTGAGTTCTAGTCCCGCCTTGGTCACAAAGCCAGCTGGGTGACCTTGGGCCAGTCACACTCTCTCAGCCCTAGGAAGGAGGCAATGGCAAACCACTTCCGAAAAACCTTGCCAGGAAAACTGCAGGGATTTGTCCAGGCAGTCTCTGAGAATCGGACACGATTGAATGGATAAATATATATATAAAGAGAGAGACAGACAGACAGACTGACATTAAGTAATACAAAACTCTTTCATTCTTTCTTTACAAAACAGATCTTGAACAACCAACTGAAAGGCAGTTTGGTAAGTAGCTTAATGCATCTTTCCAACCAGGCAAATGATATAAAGCAGAGATGACAAGTACCTAACCCAAAAGCCTTCCCCAACCTGTTTTTGAGGAGTTATCAGAGGTCCTCCCATTCTCCAAAAACTCCCTCCTCAGTACCAGATGACTCCATGTGTACACTTATCCAAACATAAAGAAACAGAGCAATGTGGTTCTGGCCAAGTTTTCTTTTTAAAAATTCAGCATTTTCAATATTTAACTGTGAATTAAAAGAAGAATTCTGCGAACTAAAAGAAAATCCTGTATTTGTAATTTATAATACTTTGATTTGAATATCCTCTTGCTGTCTGATGGAGTCTGTATATCTAGCCAGCATATATATCACCTAATCCAAGTCTCCTTGCTTCATGTTTTGTGGTACCACAGTAACCTTTGTAATTCCATGATTTGGACTATAGCTTCCTCCCTCTCAATTTTGCCTTTGCTTAGTAAAGGTAAAGGTTTCCCTTGACGTAAAGTCCAGTCGTGTCCGACTCTAGGGGGCGGTGCTCATCTCCGTTTCAAAGCCTTGGAGCCAGCGTTGTCCATAGGACACTTCCGGGTCATGTGGCCAGCATGACTCACGGAACGCCGTTACCTTCCCGCCGAAGCGGTACCAATTAATCTACTCACATTTGCATGTTTTCGAACTGCTTGGTGTGCAGAAGCTGGGACGAGCAACGGGAGCTCACCCCGCCGCGCGGTTTCGAACCGCCGACCTTCCGATCAACCGTTCAGCGGTTTAACCCGCAGCGCCACCGCGTGCCTTTGCTTAGCAGTAAGCAAATAAGTAAACAAATAAGTTCTATTCCAGGCATACAGATATGTCATTCATTCATTGTATAATTGCTGCATTAAGAAATAGACATGTATCTTTGTAGGTTGATGCCTTCGTCATTCTTTCAACAATTATTGAAGTCTGAAAATTGTCCAATTTTTTTTAAAATGGCTTTCTTTTAACTTCAGAACGCCTAATATTAAATTAAGTAATTAATTCAGACAAGGTTAATTCCTTGCTTCATTACTTGTTTGAGATTTGGCCTTCTATAGAGGGTGTTTAAGCTCACTCTGGGAAAGGTTCCACTGGAATTTGATTCTTTGTTTGGCAAAGAACATTATTTATAAAAGGGATTTAAGTATAGGCCTGAACAACAAAAGGTCAGTGTATTTCCTTAGCACAGCAAAATGCAAACTATTTGCATGATGTTACATGAAAGGTCATCGTTGCAATGGGAAGTAGCTGGGCTACCGTAGTTACGTTAAACAAATGTAGCCAATGATGGAATTTGCTCCTGCAAATTCAAAATCTGTACCATCAGTATTTCTCCTGCTGGTGTACCAATTTGGGTCTGTCAACTTTGTGTAAAGAAAGGTTAACCTGGATGATTTTCTTCCATTATGCTGCTATGGAGAGATCCCCTGTAAGCTACCTTAAATTCTTGGAGAAAAGGCAGAATATAAATCTAAATAAATAATAAGGAAGGATCAATCTACACACTGTAATAGAACGTGTGATTTAAAAGTGATGCTTATGTGACTAGACAGGTGCAAGAATATAGATCTCATAATTAATATTCTGCTATATTAAAACATTGAGTAAATGAGAGAAATAGCATTATATGACAAAATGTTCTAAACTAGCCTTCTTGGGCTGATCATTCAGTTTTTGATTTTATTTAATGAGGACAACACAGATATGTCATTGCTCCCCCTAAATGATAGAATTAGAAAAATGTCGGCACAGAACTACATACATCACCTCTAAAGAAAGGAATGGCTGCATCTGGGCACAGGAATGAGTGAGGGAAGACACAGAAGGGTCGGCAAAGACTTAAGATATAGTTTCATTCATGTTTTTCTCCTTCAACACTCAGCAAAAAACTGAGACGTTCCATCAAAAATGAATGTTGAGAATTTCTGTCTTTTCAGGGGAACAGCAGATCTGGATTACTGGCACAGGTTGCTACGATATTATTTCATCTGAGATACTTATATGCCTTCCATCATAATATGTACTTAAATGAGGTTTACAATCAGTAATAAATATATAATAATAAACAAACAGTTAAGTCAAAACCCAACTAAATTCCCCCACCCACCCACTTCAATTGCTGGGTTTAAAATATGTCCACCCTTAAGGAAAAACTACTAAATACCTGGAAGAGGCTGATTTTCAAGATTAATTTTAATACGTATTGCTATGTAAGATTAACAAAAAACATTAAATGTCTTAATCCGACACTGTGAAAGATAAGGTGGGCATTGGGTGTTGTAGAAATTGGTTGTTCTTACATACAGTCTATTCTCTTGTGACTCCTTCTCCCACTGTTACTATAAAAACTGTTCAAGAAAGCTGAGACTATTCAAGGTAGAGCCAAGGATCTGGAATTCCTATTCACAGTTTTGATCAGCAATGAGATAGCACTTTCCTATGACAGAAATGTAAAGTTTCCAACTGGAAGTACAATTCATGCTGTCTGCTGTTTATATTACATCTGGTGGTTGGCAGACTGTTTTGCTAATGTATCGTTTTTCTTGGGATGAGAATAGGTCAGAGATCCTATATAATCAGTGTAAATAGGTCTGTATTAAATCCCTCTGTGATGCACTAACGCCCCAAACAGGTGGTAATTGAACTCCTGAGCGCGTGCAGTAATTTCTAACTGTCTCTCTGAAATGGCTGTCACTGAGATAGAGCTTGACAGATTCTACTTCATCTATAAACTATTTGTTTATTTCTAAAGCTGCAGGTGTAAATTAAGTCCAAGGCAAATAAATTGGTTTATGATGGTTTCAGGAAAGCTATTAAATCTTATTGTACCAAAACAAAACAGGAAGTGAATCTGAACTTGAATCAAAACTTGGGCTAATGTGTGCTCTTGTTTCTGTAGTTGCAATCCCAATGATGTTGACATGCCTCCCCCGCCCCCCAGTACTCTTCCTTACACATTTTCTTCTTGGGAGTTACTTACGTGTAAGATACCATGAAGCCTGCCTGTGGAATATCATGCATGTGATTTGCTTGAGCGCCCACTTTGGAAAAGCTATTTGGAACCATGCTGTGTTTTCTGCCTTTGTAGCAGTAGACAAGGTAGCGCTGCTGATGGGTAACATGAGCTACTATAACCATCCCAAGCTTAAGGCTCCGTTGGTTGATGTTTATGAGCTGACCAACTTGCTGAGGCAGATGGACTTTAAAGTGGTTTCCTTGCTGGATCTGACGGAACCTGAGATGCGGAATGCAGTGGACGAATTCTTACTGCTCCTGGATAAAGGCGTATATGGTAAGAGTTTGTGGCTTGACAGCCCATCAAGCTGAGCTTCAGTTTGATTGCCAGAATGTACCTTTCAAGGCTAACTTAGTCTGTGGGATTTGGATTTCTGCAATGAGCAGGGAGTTGGACTTGATGGCCTAAATAGCCTGTACTAGCACTGTGATTGAATGAAGTAGACAAAACACCTCACTCTTTGAAATACATAGGAAATGCATGTGATATTAGTTCAGTTGTGGTCATCTACCACTGATGCAATATATAGACAAAACTGTCATCTCAATTAAATTAGCACTGAACATGGCTGAAGTTAAACATGTGAAGCTTCCATATACCCAGTGGATTGGCAGTCCTGTTATCACATCTTCCAGCTGCCTGTTCAAAATTTACAGCAAGGATCTGTCCCAGCCCTCCATCTAGGCAGAAATGCAGTCTGTGGCTACATTCTCTGTAATGGGTGAGGGGCTAATTTGTATCTCTGTCTGGTTTATACCTGACATATTCCTATGTGCCTAACCCTTTTCTGTGACCCTTTAATCCTAATAGCCTTAAGGGTTTGTTGTTATTCTTTTTAAAAGAAGTAACATCTTCAGTTCATATTTCGCTGTTTGCAAAATCCTCATTATATTTTTTTCACATGGTGCTCTGGCCATTAAATTACCTTAGGATCCTTTCCAGGTACTTTGAAGCACTCAAGAGTCTTTCAGTCAGTGTTACCTTTTTTGATCATCTCCAGAGTAGATCTGCTTCACTGAACTTCAAATAGTCTTTTAGATCTTGTCCAGATGCTTGCTCTTCATCCTAAGTAACTATGGTTGGGCACTGAATTTTAAACAGCTTCATGCTTGGAGTTTAAATTATGCTCCTAGGAAGAACCTGAGATGTGGCCTTGAAATGTGATAATGTAATTCAGTATCTTTATCTGTTATAAAACTTGGAATGCCCATTTTGCTTTGACTTGGTTCTTCCCATCATGGTGGCCTAGTCTTTGGGATCAGTTCCAAGTTGGAATTCAGCCTTTAGACTGTAATTTTTTTTCCATTCACATTGTATATATGTGTGAAAATGTCTTTTGCTGAGTCTGTTTAATCAAACATTGGCTGCTCTACTCTCCCACGTCTCTTTTTTCCATCACTTGACCTTTTCAGTGAAGATGCCATGGGCCGAAACCTCTCAGACCACTGATATTCCTCTACATGCCCATCACTCTTTAAAACTGATTTGAAAATGCATGTCTCTGAATTCCCATCAGTATTTTATTTTTCATATATTTTTCATAGTTGTTATTACAGATATTTCACTAGGAAGGATAGGAAGAGCCCAGCACTTGATAGTACATAAATGAAGTCAAGCACTGTTTTGAGTTGGACGTGCATCTGCAGTAGATGCTAGCACACCATGTGAAGTTATTACATATGCAACTTTCTCATTGATCAGATGCTTAATGCTTGATTCACTTAGTTCCTCCTGATCTGACATTCAGAATGCCTTTCACTCTTCATGCTCCTGAGCCAACAATCACTGTGACAGGAAGATTTATTGTAATAGCAACAGCACTCCCAGACTTTCAGACGGCAGCATACTTTGACAATCCTTTTTTGTCAGACACATTCAGGTCACTTACAGCTGTAGATATGATGTTGCTGCTGCTTCCTGATCAGGCTCTGGCATGCCTGTGGCATTAACTTTGTGTTATTGATTTCTTTTTCCATTGTAATGAAATATTTTAAAAGTTCTAGATGACAACCTATGAAAATCCAGACATGGCAGTAACATAGCCATCTTTGTTATCATGGGCTCTTCAGATAACATGATGTTATTTAGAGATCATTTAACAGAAAAAGATGCTTCTCATAAGCTAATATTAATAAATTTCTCCCATATCCACCAGATTTTATGCTGTTGTTAGGTAATGAGTTGTTTTTTTTGTTTTTTTTAAAAGACTCAGTAGCGTTGTTGTCCATTTCTTCAAGTTACATTGCTTGGGAGGAAAGTAAAGAAACAATACCACTTCCTTTAGAGAAGTGTTTTTCCTGGAGACTTAACAGATATTTCTATGTAATTTTCTTGGCAACAATACGGAAGTGGTTTGCTCCTGTATTATATAGGGCTGCTTCTTCTGACTTGTTATTTGTTTAATTAAGTGAACGGCAGTGCAGCACTCTGCAAGGAATCAAGGGGAGATAGTGGGGATTATCAGCAGTGATAGCTAGGGATTATGAGAACTGAAGTTCAATACATCTAGACAATATTGGGTTGGGAAGTCTGCATTAGAGCTTGGCATCCTTTACAACGAGCAGTAGTTCCTTACCCTGATCTCCATACCTGGGCTGCCTGTTTGCTGAGCAGTGAAATTAAATGAATAGTGTTGCTTAGCAATCTTGCTTAGTACAATTGTTAAATGCAATTTTAGCTGTGTTTTTGTTTTCTCCTCAGGTCTATTATATTATGCTGGGCATGGCTATGAAAATTATGGGAATAGTTTTATGGTTCCTATTGATGCCCCAAATCCCTATCGGGCTGCAAACTGTCTATGTGTACAAAACATTCTCAAGCTAATGCAAGAAAAGGATACTGGCCTCAATGTATTTTTACTGGATATGTGCAGAAAACGGTATGAAATTGTTTCCATCACTTAAAGAATTCAACCCCCATAACTCAGGGCTCAAGATATGGGTTATTGCACCAGGCTGTCCAGCATACCAGTTCAATGAAAATTGATTGTGACAGCATTTTAAGCAGACAATAAATGGGGGATATAGCTGGCTAGCTTGACCAACCACTATCAGATATGTACAGGTAGTCCTCGCTTAATTACCACAATTGGGACTGGAATTTCAGTTGCTAAGCAAAGCAGTCATTAAGTGAATCCAATGCAATTGTACCAACTTTTTTGCAGCGAATCACCACAGGCATTAAGCAAATCACATGATTCCCTATTGATTTTGCTTACCAGAAGCCAGCTGGGAAGGTCTAAAATGGCGATCATGTGACAACAGGACACTGCAATGGTCATAAATGTGAACTGGTTGCCAAGTGCACAAATCATGATCACATGACCAGGGTGGCTGCTGCGACGGTTGTAAGTGTGAGGACTGGTCATAAGTCATCTTTTTTTTTCAGCACCATCGTAAATCTGAACCATCACTAAATGAATGGTTGTCAAGCGAGGACTACCTGTAGAAGAATGTTAAATGCATAATGGAAAAGGGCTTAGAAGGGCCTAGAAGTGAAGCAAGCACACAGTGAGGCTAAAATCTCTTCATTAAAGAAAGAAAACTGAAATCATCAGATTGCATCTAAAAGCCAGCCTCCTAGTATTTTCAGTGAGGTATAACCAATCCAGAGGCACATGCTTAATTATGTGATTACCCAATATTGTAAATCTCTCTTCTTTACTGGCTCACACAGATCTTTGGAGCCTTACTATATATCAGTGTATCCAGAGCTGATAGGTAATATCAAATGGCTTGAAAGACTGGATCACAGATTCCAGTCCTGTTCTTCTGGACTAGTTTTGCCTTCACTCTGTCCTTTCATTAAATAGCAACATGATTGGTTTACCAGGTCAATGGAAGCAGTTCACACTTCTGCCTAAGTATCCATTCTTCCAAGGAAGTGAGAGAATAGGATTTGGAAATAAACAATAGGATGCAGCAGTCATAAAAACATTAATTGTCTATTCTTGATTCTGATTCAGACTTTTTTATCATTTTGATTCTTATGTTTATTGAAGGAATGAATATGACAATACTGTTCTCATCCTGGATGCCCTGAAGGTTACAGCTAACATTGTTTTTGGATACGCCACGTAAGAATAGCTATTGAAGTATTTATCTTTTTAAAATGTGGTAACCTATTCTAATTTCTAACTAATAATAATCCATTATCTTTGTTTTTTTAAAGTGGGCACTACATGAATAAAATTCTGCTTGGGGCTTTAGCAAACCTTTATAGTGCATGTTAGAGGTTAAAATCTGTTTTTATCTGAGGTAGAATAACTTTATTTATTCATGATCATTATTTAAACTGTGAATTGGCACCAAGAGGGGTTTTTCATTCCTCTGTTACTGAGTCATGCACATGACTTTCAATATTTTATGAGTTTCATCTCTTCCTTGCCACAGAAGAAAAATAAAGAAATGACTGAGCTGTACCTCATTGATCTGAATATTAGTACCTTCTTAGCCACTCGATGAAAAACTTGCTTCTAAATGTAGACTGAGGAGATACTGCATTCAGTTCAGTTTGAGACATCTCAGCCCCTGGATTGTTTTCTCTCTGTGTTGAAGAAAAGACACATTAAGTCTCAGGCTAAGTTGAGAAATCCCCTGAATTCAAAATGGCAGCTATTATTCTTCTTTGATGGAAGAAAAATTGAGGGAGATTTCTTAAGGCCACATAATGTATCCATGACAGAGATGGGCTTGAATCCAGGTGAGATCCTGTTTATTGAAACTGTTGGTTCTCACAACTTGGAAGACTCTTTGTTTGGTTCAGACTTGGCTGCTAGTGTACTCTGCCACAATGGCCACTCATTTGTCTTATGAGTCAGTGTATATGTGAACATTTCTTGCATGTAGGAAGGGTTCACTATTGACCTAATATTCCTCTGTCTCAGGAAGAAATACGTGCAGACTGGTTTCTGCGCAGAGACTCTTTCTATATGCTAAATGGTCTCTGTGAAGAATGAAGCTGGCCTGTACAACCTATCCATCCATCCACTGAAAGAGTGAATTAGATGGCCTGTGGCTTCTTTAAATATTAAGTTCTTTTCAATCTGTCTGATCAATTTGAACAATTAAAAATATCCCTGCTGCCCAGTCTGAAGCAACGCTACCTCAGAAGTTTAACCTTAGTAGTTTAGAGGCTGTGTGATAAAGATGCTACAGTGCTAACATATGCTGTCAACATATTGTCAAGGTGCCAAGGGGCAGAAGCTTTTGAAATTCAGCAGTCTGGATTAGCCAATGGAATTTTCATGAAGTTTTTAAAGGAACGGTTATTAGAGGACAAGAAAATTACTGTGCTGCTGGATGGTGTAGCAGAAGGTGAGAAAAACCTATGAGAAATAAAAAGATATGCGTATAGATTAATTGTACAGGTAGTCCTCGCTTAACTTAATTCTGGGAGTTGAAGTCCACACATCTTCAAGTTACCAAGGTTGAGAAACACTGTTCTGGGTAGTACACAACATAATATAATAAAGTTATCCCAGTTGCCTCAATTCATACCAATAAAACCAAACAGTAAAATATGTGATGGTCCCAGAATATACTTAGGCACCAAAACCCTGTCTATAATGGAATTGCCAACTTCTTCTTGAATGTATGGAGCCAGACATATCTCCACATAATGGCTACCAAAGAGAAGTCCTGCTTTCTATCCCAGGCTCCTTTCATTTCCTCAAGGATGGAACCTTGAGTAGGACCTCTCTACAAGATGGGCAGACTGGATCTGCCCCTTATACAGGCACATATTATTCATTAAAATCTTTGCTTTATGTATTAGAGATAAAGGATGAGCCATGAGTCATTTCTGCAAGTAAAAACTCCAAGATCTGGTGGCAGAACAGAAATTTACCTAAGACCCAAAGCCCAACCCAATTAGGAAGGCACCCACTCTTCAGGAATAACTTTAGGTCAGGTGGAGGATAATTCTCAGTAATTTTCAACCCTCTGAACCCAAGAGCTGCTTAGAAAGAAAGAGATGGAGAGACTGCCCCTGGATTCAGCCAAGCTAATGTGAACTCAGCAGGGCTTCATTGCCATTTTGGCTACTTAGGGCTGGCCTCTTTCTATTCTGAATGGCAGGAGATTTCTAAGACTGTGGTATGGGATGAAGGTTGCTTTCTTCTATATAAAGGTAAACATGCCCTTGAACTGAGCATTTCTGATGACTGCATCTGTGGATATGCCATGCTGTCTTCTCCTGCTATACTTTTTCTATGTCCTGAATAGTCAGCAGGCTTGGAGTTCCCAGGAAATCCACTATCAAAGTAATAACTGACTGCTGCATAGCTTCTCTACTTGATTTCCTACCTAATACTAATACACTTAGTACCTAACTCCTTGATTTTCAGAGATTATGCAGAGAAATTATTTCTAGTAAAAGAAATGGCACCAAACTAGCAGAAGATCATGAACAATAGTTGTGACCAAATGCAGAACCTGCATAAAAAAAGCAAAGATACAGTTTTTTCCTCCTCCAATCCTCTCGTACTTTGCCAAAAGAAAAAGAAAAACAATCCAGCTTCCAAAAAAATGAAGGCACATTAAACATTTTTCATAATGCTAGTAGCAATCTTCAGACAGGCTGCTGCTTTTCTTTTTTTTACAAAAGCTACAAAAAGGGATAATTTTGAACAGAAAAGTGACAGATGCATGCTTCACTAATCCTTCCTCCACCAAGAATTTTTCTACTGAAATTCCCCAGTTTCCCCAAGCTGTTTTGCTCACAGACTTCCAGATGCTTGTTTAAAATGTGTATCTGTATCCCCATATGTCAAAAATCCGTTGGGGGGACAATTTTGAATAAAAATCTCCAGGTTGATAAGGAAACAAGTAAACTTACATAGACAAGGCATACCTGCCTATTCCCTAGCTCCTTTTCACAATCTGGAGTAGCTTTTTGGTATTCAGAAGAACTAAATGAAACACCATGTTAGGGCTATGCAAAGGAGTTGCGGTTATCAGTGATCATTTTAACTAATGATTCAGGTACAGATAGTCCTAGCTTAACAATGGTAATTGGGACCGGCAATTCCGTCGCTAAGTGACGTGGTCATGAAGGGCGATGTCACATGACCACGCCGACTTGCGATGGCAATCCTGGCACTTACAGTTCCAGTTGTTAAGTGAATCCCACATGATAGTTAAGCGTGATGTTATGTGGTCATCATTTGCAACCTTCTGCCGGCTTCCCCATTGACTTTGCAAGTCAGAAGCTGGCAGCGAAGGTCACAAATGGCAATCATATGACTGGGAGACGCTGCAACGTCGTAATTGCATGCCTGTTGCGAAGTGCCCAAATTGCAATCACATGAGCACAGGGATGCTGCGATGGCCGCAACTATGAGAACTGGTCATAAGTCCCACTCATTCAGGGCTGTCATAACTTTGAGTTGTCACTGAACAAGCAGTGGGAGTTGAACAAGAATTCTGGGAGTTGAAGTTCACACATCTTCAAGTTGCCAGGGTTGAGAAACACTAACCTAGACTCTTAGGGTTGGCAGTATGGAAATTATTGTGCTAAATAAGTATTTTTAGCGGGAAGAAAGAGCATGATAATTATTGATCAAAACAAGCTAAGATGCTTCAGAAAAGTATTGAATCCTATTGAATACTACATATGCATGAGTAGTAGAAGTGGGATAATTTTCATGAAAATAAGTTAAAGGACATGTTCTAGATGACTAAATTTTGAACATCTAGATTGAAAGGGCACCTTGAAATCTGGTTTGTCATGAAATGCTGATGCAATTATAACCATTGTGACAAGGTCACGCTGCCCAAACGTAGATGCCTTAATTAGAATTTTAAGCAAGTTTGATTCCTAGAAACTTACTTGTGGCTTTTTTATTATTATTATTTTTAGATATGGGGAAGTGTCACCTTACCAAAGGCAAGCAGGCTTTGGAGATTCGCAGCAGTTTATCTGAGAAGAGAGCGTTAACTGATCCTATTCAGCAAACAGTAACCTCAGAAGAAGCTTTGGCACGAAATCTACAGTGGGCGAAAGCTCATGGTACAATAAATGTGAAAATGACCTTTTTCCTTAGTTAATCTGTAGCCCTTCATGTCCCAGAAATATATAGTTAAGAAATGAGGTTGTTTCAAATGAATCAGCATCTGAATTGCATGGAGGTCCGGACAGTTAGAGGGAAAGAGCAAAAGAAATCAAGTATAGGGGGAAATGCCACTATGCCCTTGTTTAATTTATTTCATCAGTAATGCCCCAGAGCTCAGGGGCTGGCAACTTTTTTACTGCCCCCCCCCCAATTTAATGAGAACCTGTCTGGTTGCACCCAATCCTACCCCACCTACCCCTCTGAATTTTGGGTTCCTACCCATTTGAGATGGAAAAACTACAACAGGTATAGTTTTAATAAAGTTAAAGATAAAAATAACCCCCAACCTCTGCAATAATTGTACTTATTTGACCCCCCCTACAGTATGCACCTGCCCAAAACTATTAAATGTGGCTTCTAGCTATGCTGTTGCTAGATCGAAATTGTATTGATGTCCATGGCTTTTTGACTGTGGCAAAAAAAAGGGGAGACAATTTCCCCACCCTGCTTAATTATGTGCAAATTTGCTAATTATCACTTGTTATTCCTATAAGGCAACCTTCCACAATCTGGGACCCTCAAGGTAATGTCCACAGTCCCACACTACTAGGGAATGACAGGTTGATTTAGGATGCTGCTAGTAAGTGAAAACAAGGGCTGTTTTTCAATGTGGGCCCATATTTTAGGAGGAAAGCAGAGCAGTGGATAACTGTCAGGGCAAGGTAGTTTGTGCAAAATATATGAAGAAGTCTTCCAGTTTGGTTGGAAACCACTTCCCTGTATTTCCAGCTATGTAACTACTAAAATAAACTTCTGAAATTCGGGGAAGATCATGACTAATAGGTAAGAGGAACAGTGCTATTTGCACAACTGTTTTTAAAGAGGAACAGGTATGTATCACTGCCTACTAAAATGTGCTTGCTTTCAGAACTTCCTGAAAGTATGTGTCTTCAGTTTCAATGTGGGGTCCGGATTCAACTTGGTTTCGCTGCAGAATTCTCCAATGTCATGATCATCTACACAAGAATAGTTAAGAAACCACCTGAAATCACCGTTTGCAATGCTTATGTCACCGATTTTCCCCTTGTAAGTTAGCCTCGGGGGTTTGCATGTTTCTTCTTTTGAAGATGATATAAACCAAATAGAAATACCATGCTTTAAGCATAAAACACAACTGGCATGATAAAAAGGCTGGGAATGGGGGGCATGAAACCTAAACACCTCATCATTTTAATTTTAATTTTAATTTTTAAAATTTCCACAGGATTTGGATGTGGATCCTAAAGAGGCAAATAAAGGGACACCTGAGGAAACTGGCAGCTATTTGCTTTCAAAAGATTTGCCCAAGCACTGCCTCTACACTAGAATAAGTTCACTACAGAAGCTAAAGGTGATTACTGGCAGGCAAATCTTGTTTGCTTTCCTACATTTCTCTATTCCTCCAGCAGCAGCAGTGCTGTTCAATTATTGTTAGACCTACTAAGGTTATCCTTTGCTTGCAGCTTTAAAAGCAGAGTATGTGTGTTGAAGGCTACAAATCTGCAAATGTTCCATGTTGGAGTTTTGGATGTGGGTCAGTAGTCTCTGGAAAAGTAGATCAAGCTGTATGGGGAAGTTGCTGGAAAAAGAAATGCTACTCAAGCAGGAGAAATTAGGCTTCTGTAACAAGTCTGAAGAATGTATAGGGCCTAGGAATGATTGGAGAATGAAGTACGATTTGAGATACTATTCTGAGTGAAGAAACTGCCCTAATCCACTGAAACTACAGTGTGATTTAGGAGAAAAAGCATGTAAATTGGTTTACAAATCACCCTAATGGCTGGTGATCCAGCACAACTTTCCCTATATTTCTTGGGACTGCTGGGGATTGTAATTCTGCATTCTGGAGAACTGGTTCACCATGAGTTACACTGGATATATTTGGGGCCAAATGTATTTAGTTCTTGATTTGATTTTCCATGGAATGTCTACCTTTCAAAGCAAATTATTTTTGTGAAATTCTTGTTTGAAATTCTTATTTGTCAAGTTCTATATATGTAACGTAAGTGCAGAATAAGCCAGCCTATGACTATCATATCCGCTTCTAATATCTGGCATAACGTGGTGATGGCAGAACATTAGAAATAGATGGCCAGCATTCTTTGTTTTATGGTCCATCTTGTGAATTTAGTGATAGGAATATAGAGATACTTTGATCGCAATAATAATATTGTGTGGACTTGAATGCCTGGCAGTAAAAGGCTATCGTTATTAATATATTTCCCTTTAAATCATAGGAAGACTTAACATTCACTGTTTGCCTGCATTATGAATATATGGGACTTGATGATGCTGTGGATGAAAGGAAGGTGGTTAACATTGGCAAGCCACTTATTGCTAAATTGCGTATTCACCAAGGATTTGGAAAGTGCAGCTGTTTCCAGAGCTGTGGTTTGCCTAATGATCCTTCTTCTGCCCAGTCACTGGCCACAGGAGCAGCTGGATTCTGCCCATCTCACCTTAATCAATCATGTTCTTACACAGGCTTTGTCCAATCAAGTCCTTCTCCTATTGGAAGCCTGATGCAGCCGCCAAGATGCCATTGCAGGATGGTGCAAAATAAGTTAATGGCATGGCAGTCAAAATGGTCACATTCATCAGATTCAGACCTGAGCAATATTCCTGTGGAGACCACAGATGAACTAGAATCTGATTTCTCAGGAAGTTTAAAACTACCTCATGAGCCTTAGCCAACGTTTCTTTTTGTAAGTTGGAATGCTGTCCACCCGTCTTAGATACTGAAAGGAGAGCAGTAGCATTTTCAATGGTCTTGCCCTAGAGTAAAATTATGGGGCCTGGTGACACCCTTGTCTGGATCGAACGCATTGGAGCTACAGCACTGGTTGAGAGAGAAAGAGAGATTTTAAAAAGTTTTCAGACAACCGGAAATGCAGGTCGCAACATTCCCAGATATTATCCCCTGTGAGGTGAAAGACGGAAAAGAATTTGGTAAAGGCAGACTAGATTTCTGTGGGAAGTGACTGCTAATAACCAAGCAAGTCGGTTGTCAGAACAAGCACAAGCTAAACACAAGTCTTCTGAATGTTCTTATCTTCAAGATGCAGAATTTTTAATGTGCTGACTGAGAGACATGCAGGAGCTGTGATACCAGTCTTTCCTTTCACCAGGCAACCAGGAGAAGGAAGAATAGCAAATGGGCCAGAAAGTCTGGAGATCCCAGGGGGCAAACCAGTCATACATTTAAGCAGCATTTTGGGAGGAAAAAGACAAATTGGCCTGTTACAGAGTCTGAAAAGGCCCCACCACAATGATCTTACCATCCAGAGAAGTGGAGGTCAAAGGAAGTTAAGGGACACCGATTAGCTACTTCTTTTGTTCTTCCTTACTGTTGAGACGGTCACAGTACACAGGCCAGAGCATCGGTGGAGGTGGCGGTGAAGAGAGGAAATGGGCCAGTGGTCCAGTGGGACACGCTACCCTGGCAGTTGCTGCGGGGTGAAGAGTACGATGAGTTGGCTTGCCCTTTTTTTTTAAAAAAAGAAACTTTATTATATTTTCAATGTATGCATAAAACATGAAAAGATAGAAAAAGGTTGAAAGAAAACTGAAGAAAAAAGAGATAAAGTGCAGAAATAAATAGAAGATACAAAAGGAATGACTTCCGACGCGTTACAGCAAAGATACATAGAAAATGCATCAATCTCTTACTCCAGTTTTAGCTATAGTAAACATTATTGTTATAATCCATTTCAACTTAATAACCAAAATCCCAAACTATAACTTCATTTTTTTCAGTTACAAACAAAAGAAATAAATATTATCTCACATCTGTATGGTCAGTTTCGCCTTCTCTGCCAAATCCATTAAATTTATCTTATTGTTCCCCTAATAATACCTTCCACCACTGTACATAAAAAAGCTTACTCTAATTATAAAAAAAAATACAAATCAAACTGTTATTTCAAACTAAATATTCATCAAACTTACAAGGGATAAATTCTATTATACATTCAATTTAAAAATCTTTGAAATTATAATACATATCTTTTCCCAGTAGTTCTTAACATTCTTAAAAAGCAAGAAATACCTCACTTTATAAAGGCTTGCCCTTTTTTTTAAAATTGATTGTATGCCATCAAGTTGCTGGCTGGGGAATTCTGGGAGTTGAAGTCCACATGTCTTAAAGTTGCTAAGGTTGAGAAACACTGGACTAGACACTAGAAAAATTCTGCAAAATTTATCATTTGTAACAAAGCTCAGCTTTACTCCACAAGGCCCTCTGCTGAACATGATGTGCTTCATCACACCCATGTTGTCTAGTGCAATATTTTGTGTCACAGAAGAGCCAATCAGATGCCTTCAGAAGCTCGCAATCATGGACAGACCAAAAAGCTGACAGTCTGTTATCTGAAGCAGAGACTGACGGAACAACTGAGTTGCCAGCATCTGGCATTCTTCATACGAATTTGGCATACAACTCCCACCAACTTTATTTGTTTATTTATTTACTAGATTTATATAGCTGCCCATCTCACATATGTGACTCTGGGTGGCACACACAAAATAATCAAACCAAACCATTAAAAAAACCCGTTAAAATACAATTAAAAGAGTTAAAACTATAATGAAACAAAAACAGAGGAGAGTGCATTCCAGAACTTACAAATAAGATACCCATTTTGCGGGCTCTACACTTCCATGGGATCCCCAGGCCTGATGACAAAACCAGGTTTTAAGGGCCTTCAAGACGGTCAATAGAGTTAAGGCCAATCTCCTTTTGGGGGGAATGATGTTCTAATGAGTGGGTGCCACAGCAGAAAAGGCTCTGCTCCTGGGCACTGCCAGACAAAGGGCCTCCTGCTGGACCTGATGAGATGGGTAGATGTAACCAGGGAGAAGTGGTCCCTTACATAACCTGGCCACATGCCATGGAGGGCTTTAAAGGTCATAACCAGCACCATGAATTGAACCCAGAGGCAGACTGGCAATCAGCGCAGCTTGTGAAGCAGAGGTGTAACATGCAGTTCAAGGGGCACGCATAACTACCCATGCTGCCACTTTTCGCACCAGCTGAAGCTTCCAGATGCTTTTCAAGGGCAGCCCCATGTAGAGCGCATTACAGTAGACCATTTGGGAGGTGACCAGGGCATGAGTGACTGAGAATAGAGCCTCCCAGTCCAGGAACGGGCACAGCTGGCACACAATGCAAAGTTGAGCAAAGACCCTCCTTGCCAGGACTGCCACCTGCTCCTCAAGCAGGAGTCATGAGTCCAGGAGAACCCCAGATTGCACACAAGGTCTTTTGGGGGCAGTGCCACCCCATCAAGCACCAAGGTTGGTAAATTCCTAGATCCAAAAGGCCTGCAAACCCAAAGCCACTAAGTCCTGCTAGGGTTGAGCCAAAGCCTTAGCAGCCAAAAGCTTCAGCTATGAGCTGCCAACTATCATAGAGGACAACCAGTTGAGAACAGTTGTGGCACAGTATCACACAAGAATAGGGAACCTGCCCTTCCAGCATAAAGTTCATAAGCACTGACATGGGATCAGCAGGAAGCATCTAATGCCAGTATGTAATCTACTGTGAAATTTCCCAGGCTTTCCGTTTTCCACATTGTTTAGTACAGTTAATTTTAAATGCTTCCATTTCATGCACGTTGCTTAGTAGAGCAACAGCCTCTATCTTTTGTTTATTGTTTTGTGGGGATACATTGCTATTGCTTTTGAAGTCTGGATATATTTTGATTGACATATGCCATCAAGTCAGTGTCGACTCTTAGTCACCACATAGAAGACTCTGCTTAAGAATGAATTAATATATGTATAGTACTTTATGGAGCTCACATCAAACAAACATGGAAAATGACACTGCACTTGATTTTTGACACAACACTGCCTCCCCTTTTCATGAGGTTTAATTTTTCCTACTGTCTAAAACTGGACAAATGTTTGGGCATTTATTGTAAGCTACATTAATAGAATCTTGCAAGTCTGAAAGTACAAATCTCCTGCAGTCAATTTTACGGTCTGAGAACTTAGGGAGGATCCCTTCTGAGTCTTTCTGTCTTCCCATTATGTAGCTGCGGGCTATGCTCTCTCTTATCTGATGGTTCCCTAGGCAGCATCTCCCCACCCCCGTCTCCCAGGTCTTTCCCACATACGATTACACTCTCTGACTTCCTGTGCTTCCATTAAATCCCAAGGGAACTCTGGGAACTCCGGAGGAAATTCCTCCCAATGGACATTTTTTGCAGTGATGCTCCTCTCAGCCTTAAGGAGTCCTGCCTTTTGGAGTGTGGTGCTATTGCCCACTCAACAAGTTGAACCATCTGGACTCAACTTCAAAGCACCATTTGGATCCACCAAATCCAAAGTTCTCCAGAATTGGTTTTGATACCACTGTTGGTATCAGAACTCTGCAAAAGTCATGCAAACATGCTCTTTTCTCCAATACTTTCTTTGTCTGTTAGTTCCATCCTGATAGCCTTGATGAGCAAATGAATTCTTTAAACAAGAATTAAGGAGGTGAGTATATTGCTGTCATCTTTCATGAGCTTATCTGCTAAATCTCAGTCAACAGTCCTGTTGCTTGAAACCCTGACCTTTTGCATCCGTGCTCCAGGAACCCTACCGTCTCCTTTGTAACGGTTGCCTATTCCAATGAAAGGAGTCTCACCAGTAATTACTAGAGAAAACTGCTTTATTGAATGAATAGTATGCAAAGTACGAAGAAAGCTGAGAATGAGCAAAAGCGCGCCAAATACAAACTTAAAAAGCCTTGCTCCCGTTGCGAACCCTCCCCTCAGGCTAGCATAGCAACCACCCACCCCAGATGCTAGCAACCGTTAGAATCGGCCTGAGAAAGTAACCTTGAGCAGCAGAGATAACCCAAACATACATTCCAGAAGATCACAAGTTGCACAAAGGAAATTTACCAGCGTGGCCAGGCAGGCACGCAACTGCAGACATGACATGTGAAACGTTACGAGGAACCATAAACATCGGAACGGGAACATGACATACCACCCCCCCCACAAAGAAAAAAAACTTAATGGTTAAGGCGCGGGTTTATCAGGGTAAGCAGCGTGAAACTGAGCAACCAAGTGGGGAGAGCGCACATCCAGTGCAACGACCCACTCCGGATGAGGGAAATGCTTCCAGCGAATCAGATACTGCGGAGTGGAATGGAAACGTCTAGAGTCTAATATTTCCTTGACTTCGAAATGTTGTTGACCATCAATCATTATGGGGGGAGGTGCAGCCGGCTCAGGATGCCAATGTGTAGACTCCACGAATGGTTTAAGCAAACTGCAATGAAAAACAGGGTGTAAGCGCTTGAGATTGTGAGGTAAATCCAACTTAAAGGTAACAGGATTAATCTGAGCAACAATAGGAAATGGACCTATGAACTTGGGCGCCAGTTTTTTGGATGGTTGAGGGGATTTGATGTATTTGGTGGAAAGGTATACTCTATCCCCTATTTGAAAAATAGGTTGTGGTGCCCTTTTTACGTTGGCATGTCGTTGATAAGTGGCTTGAGCATCGGCTAAAGCTTGCTGTATTTTTGGCCAGGAATCTGCCAGTTGTGAGGCCCAATCAGTCGGGGAGGTGGGTGAGGTAGACGGTGGAGGCAATTCAGGAATAGGGACAAAGTCACGCCCGAATACAGTACGGAAGGGCACTGCCCCAGTACTTTGATGCACAGCATTATTGTAAGCAACTTCAGCAAACGGCAGGAGGTCTACCCAGTTGTCTTGTTGATAATTAACAAAAGCACGTAAATATTGTTCCAACGTGGCATTGACAGCCTCAGTATTTCCATCTGTCTCAGGATGGGACGCCGTGGATAACGCCTGTTTAGTGCCCAATAGCTTCATAAATTCCCGCCAAAAGCGTGACGTAAATTGTGTTCCTCTGTCAGTCACCAAGCGGGCGGGGCTACAGTTTAATCTGTACACGTGAACCAGAAAGAGGCGTGCCAGCTGTTGTGCAGATGGTAGAGGTGCACAAGGGACGAAATGAGCTTGCTTCGAGAAAAAATCCTTAACAACCCAAATGACAGTCTTTCTCTGGCTAGGAGGTAGATCCACAATAAAGTCCATAGAGATTTCCTCCCAGGGGTGGGAGGGATTGGCCACTGGCTGCACAAAGCCCTGAGGTTTCCCCCCTTTTCGTTTTGCAGTAGCACAGACAGGGCAAGAGTTGACATAGGCTTTTACATCTCGCCGCAGGGTTGGCCACCAGAACTGTCGGCACACTAGATGAATAGTTTTTGTAAAGCCAAAATGCCCAGCTGTTTTATCGTCATGAGACCTGAATAGCACGGTTTTGCGCAAGGTTACAGGCACATAGAGGCGATCATCTTTCCATGCCAAACCTTGCTTCAAAGTAACCTCGCTCTGATTGTTTTGCAACCAAGTATCCGATTTCAACTCTGTCAGAAACTTTTGTTGCAAATCTGCAGGAATGGATACAAGTATCGCGCTAGGACTGGCAGAAGTGTCAGGTTGCTGCGCCCGCGTCTGACTGCGAGTCACTGCTGCTAGTGCCATTTGGGAATCTGTCCAGAGGGTGCCCACCACATCTGGGGCTGTTCCCGAATCTTGGGGTTGCCGAGACAGTGCATCAGCTAAAAAGTTTTTCTTTCCCGGAATGAATCTGAGTTTAAAATCAAAGCGACTGAAGTACTGAGCCCATCGCACTTGCTTAGGGCTGAGCTTGCGAGAGGCAGTAAGGGACTCCCAAGTTTTTATGATCAGTCCACACTTCAAAAGGGTGTGCCGCCCCCTCCAATAGATGCCTCCAATTCTCCAAAGCGGCTTTAACCGCAAAAGCCTCCTTCTCCCAAACATGTTAGCGCCTCTCTGTCTCAGAGAATTTACGTGACAGATAAGCACAAGGCTTTAATTGTCCTTGCTCATCGGCTTGCAATAAGAGGGCACCAATAGAAAAGTCTGAGGCATCGACTTGCACCACAAATGGTCTGTCAGGATCAGGGTGTTGCAAGATTGGTTCAGAGGTAAACAGTCGCTTGAGTTGGTCAAATGCCTGTTGACAACCAGGCGTCCATTTTAGGCGTGTCCCTGGATTCTTTGATTTGCGGGTGTCTCCTACACCCTTTGTTTTAAGTAATTCAGTCAGGGGTAAGGCAATCTCAGCAAAAAATTTTAAAAATGGACGATAGAAATTCGCAAATCCAAGAAAAGATTGTAGTTGTTTGCGTGTGCGTGGGGGTTCCCATACCAAAATAGCCTCAATTTTGGCAGGATCCATTTCAATGCCTTTATCTGAAATTCTATACCCCAAATAATCAATTTGTGTTTTATGAAATGCACATTTGGATAGCTTGGCATATAATTCAGCATTTCTCAATTTGGTTAACACTTGCCTAACCAATTGCACATGTTCTTCCATTGTTTTTGAATATATTAACACATCATCTAAACAGACCAAAACACCATTGAACAAGTGGTCGTGCAAGACCTCATTTATCAATTGCATAAAAACCCCAGGTGCCCCAGACAATCCAAACGGTAACACTTTATACTGAAAAGCCCCAAATGCACAATTAAAAGCTGTTTTCCATTCATCCCCCTCCCAAATGCGAATGCGATAATGCGCCTCCCTTAAGTCCAATTTAGAGAAGATTTTCCCCCCCGCCAAGTGGGCTAACATTTCCTTGATGACCGGAAGAGGAGATTTGTTTAATAGGGACACTGCGTTTAACCCGCGGAAATCCGTGCATAGTCTTAAAGTTCCGTCTTTCTTTGATCTAAAGAGTACTGGAGCACCCACTGGTGAATTGGCTGGTTCTATGAAGCCCCGCTGTAAGTTTTTGTCTATGAACTCACAAAGAGTAGCCAATTCCTTTGGGGTCATTGCATATACCTTTGGTCTGGGCAACTTTGCATTGGGAAGAATTTCAATGGCACAGTCAGTTTTCCGATGAGGCAGCAGCCGATCCGCCTCCTTCTCCCCAAACACATCGGCAAAGTCCTGGTATTGGTCCGGTAGCCCTTCCAACGGTACAGCGAGGGTATGCAGCGTTGACACTGCTGCCCTCCCCACATTGCTATCCTCCTCCTCATCATCCCCAGGAGGGGCTTTATAGAACCCATCTGCAAAAGTAACAGTTCGGTGTACCCAGTTTATACTAGGGTTCTGTTGAACAAACCAAGGCATGCCCAGAATGACCAAGGGACCACCCACCGGTGCCACCACAAAGGGCAACTTTTCCCAGTGGCTACCCAGTTGCAAAGCCACTAACGCTGTAGACTGGGTGACCGGTTTCCCCCCCGATATAGATCCATCCAATTGGGTGAAAATCATGGGACGTTTCAAAGGGAAGGTGGGTAACTCCAAAGCAGCTACTACATCAGGATGCATTAAGGAACGTGAGCATCCCGAATCAATCATAGCCCATAGTTCCACAGTTTTTGTACAGGAACCCAGCTTAAGACTCACGGTCAACGTTGGGAAATTTCCACTCACCGAGACATGATCGCGCCCATCTTCCTCCACCTGCTCCTCGGCGCTTTTTAGAGCAGGTGGCTGGAGTTTTCCACCGGTTGGGAGGTTTCTTTTTCGTCTTGTCCGCCATAAAACAAGTCAACATCCTCCACCAGCTCCGCTACTGTCGCTTTCATCTTCCTCGGTGCCACTGGTGATTTCCCTGCCGATCTGTGTCTCCGTTCCTCTGGTTTCCTGCGGGGACATGCAGCTGCCAGGTGCCCCTCCTTTCCACACCGCAGGCACAATCCTTTGGCAAAACGGCTTTCCTTCTCTTCTTGCCACGACCGTCTCACTGGTTTGCTAGCACTAGCTGCTGGCCTTGTAGGTTTTGCCATTGCTTGTTGTTTGGGACCTCTTTTAGTTTGAGTATACTTAGCTTGGGCTTGCTCAACCTTCGCAGCCAATTGTATCCACTCATACAGCGTGGCTGGGTCACCACGTACAACTGCCCATCGTAGTATATCTGGTCTTAGTCCATCTTTGAACATCTCTACAAGGGTGGTGGCAGACCAATCCTCTACTTTGCCAGACAGTGCTTGAAACTCCAGCGCATAATCTGACACTGATCTGGAGCCTTGAACCAACTCCCTTAGGGCTACCTTTGCTTTTTCCTCAGCTAGAGGATCACCAAAATGCATTTTCATTGCCCACATGAAATCCTCAAAGCAATCCAACTCCAAAGCGTCCATGTCAACCACTCGCACGAACCAGTCTGCTGCTCTCTCCTCTAGTTGGGTCACGACAGCATTAATCTTAGCCCGTTCAGAACGAAACACGCTTCCAAACTCTTCCATGTAGCTTTGGGCATTAGTCAAAAAAAATGACAGCTTTGTAGGATCCCCATTAAACTTTACATTAAAGTCTCGATATCGGACCCTGGTTGGGCTATCGTGTCTCTTTTTGTGCTTAGCCTTTCGTTGCTGTGGCGGCTCTTCCTCCTGCCCCTCTGGAGCTATTTCTTGAGCTTCTGCCAGGCGAACTTTCACACGCCTTCCCCCCTCGCGGCTCCGTCCTCTCTTCTTCCGCTCCGTACTTGGGGACAGTAAGGCGGCTTTCTTTGGAGGCCTGCTCGGCGGGGGCCCTCCCCCCCAATATTTCCGTTGCTTTCCCTGTTTGTCTATTGGGGGGGGTGTTGGGGACGCGGAGGTGTCAGGAGAGTCACTGCGTTCTTCACCTCCCGTCTTTTCCTTTTTTTGAATGTCCCTGGTAAAGGTTAACTTTGCCAACAAATCCTCTATGGATTTCATCCTCGCCTCCAGCTGCTGGGATTTCTCCGTCTCCGTTGGTGTCACTGCCTTTGTCCTTTTTGTGATCTGCATGGTTGGAAACAGCGAGGAATACACCGGCTTGGCTGGGGCTGCTGGCGACCCATACAAGGGTCCCTCCGTTTTCTTGACCACCACTGACTTCACTGCCTTCTCCGTTTCACAACTGGAATCCGTTGCCTCGGAGAGGTCATCCGACCCTGGCGTGAGAGTCCCCTCTCTCCGCGGTCCCATGGGCTCTCTTTCCCCACCTCTGGAGAGCTGACTTTCCCCCGAGCTGGTGGTTGATTCTAGGGCAGTTTCAGTCATCGCTAACTAAACTCCTCACAGGAAACTGGATGGATGCTAGCGGACTGATATTAAAGATTCTCAGCTTTATGTAATGATTGCCTATTCCAATAAAAGGAGTCTCATCAGTAATTACTAGAGAAAACTAATTTATTGAATGAATAGTATGCAAAGTACGAAGAAAGCTGAGAATGAGGAAAAGCGCGCCAAATACAAACTTAAAAAGCCTTGCTCCCGTTGCGAACCCTCCCCTCAGGCTAGCATAGCAACCACCCACCCCAGATGCTAGCAACCGTTAGAATCGGCCTGAGAAAGTAACCTTGAGCAGCAGAGATAACCCAAACATGCATTCCAGAAGATCACAAGTTGCACAAAGGAAATTTACCAGCGTGGCCAGGCAGGCACGCAACTGCAGACATGACATGTGAAACGTTACGAGGAACCATAAACATCGGAACGGGAACATGACACTTTCTGTTTGTTTTTAAAAATTTAATGTTCCTGAAGTTAACCATTTTTCCCTTACAAGACTGATACATTCAACCACATTTCAGAAGGTACTGAGAGAGCAATCCTAAACTGGTGGGAGAGTTGCTAAGGGCTATTTAATATGCTGCCAAGATCATTGTCTAACCCTAGAAAGATAAGCTTGTGATTGGATGCCTCCCCAGAATAGTGCAAGGAAGCTCTCTTGTCCTGGTTGACTGGCAATGCTGCATTCTATGGGTGAATGGTAGGGGGCTGAGAAGGGTGCCTGAGGTTCCTCGTTCTCCATCTGCCTATGTAGAATTTAATCTATTCATATCCCATTGATTTCAATGAGGAAATCAAGTATGTGCTGAAGTATCCGGACTGAAAGCATGCCTAATGCTAATTTCTCTAGCATTGGTATCTATAGGAGTTAAATATCTTTGTTGAAAGCTTGAAACATTTACCGCCCTTAATTTGAGAAGCAAAGTTTAAATAACTGTAACCCTATTCAATATTTTTTGGCAAGTTTATCAATATCTATGCATAGGAATGTTGTTGTTTGTTCGTTTAGTCGCTTCCGACTCTTCGTGACTTCATGGACCAGCCCACGCCAGAGCTTCCTGTCGGTCGTCAACGCCCCCAGCTCCCCCAGGGACAAGTCCGTCACCTCGAGAATATCATCCATCCACCTTGCTCTTGGTCAGCCCCTCTTCCTTTTGCCCTCCACTCTCCCCAGCATCAGCATCTTCTCCAGGCTATCCTGTCTTCTCATTATGTGGCCAAAGTATTTCAGTTTTGCCTTTAATACTACTCCCTCAAGTGAGCAGTCTGGCTTTATTTCCTGGAGGATGGACTGGTTGGATCTTCTTGCAGTCCAAGGCACTCTCAGAATTTTCCTCCAACACCACAGTTCAAAAGCATCTATCTTCCTTCACTCAGCCTCCCTTATGGTCCAGCTCTCGCAGCCATATGTTACTACAGGGAACACCATTGCTTTAACTATGCGGGCCTTTGTTGTCAGTGTGATGTCTCTGCTCTTAACTATTTTATCGAGATTTGTCATTGGTCTTCTCCCAAGGATTAAGTGTCTTCTGATTTCCTGACTGCAGTCAGCATCTGCAGTAATCTTCGCACCTAGAAATACAAAGTCTTTCACTGCTTCTACATTTTCTCCCTCTATTTGCCAGTTATCAATCAAGCTGGTTGCCATAATCTTGGTTTTTTTGAGGTTTAGCTGCAAGCCAGCTTTTGCACTTTCTTCTTTCACCTTCATCATAAGGCTCTTCAGTTCCTCTTTGCTTTCAGCCATCAAAGTGGTATCATCTGCATATCTGAGATTGTTAATGTTTCTTCCAGCGATTTTAACTCCAGCCTTGGATTCCTCAAGCCCAGCATGTCGCATGATGTGTTCTGCGTACAAGTTGAATAGGTAGGGTGAGAGTATACAGCCCTGCTGTACTCCTTTCCCAATCTTAAACCAGTCCGTTGTTCCGTGGTCTGTTCTTACTGTTGCTACTTGGTCATTATACAGATTCTTCAGGAGGCATACAAGATGACTTGGTATCCCCATACCACTAAGAGCTTGCCACAATTTGTTATGGTCCACACAGTCAAAGGCTTTAGAATAGTCAATAAAACAGAAATAGATGTTTTTCTGAAACTCCCTGGCTTTTTCCATTATCCAGCGGATATTGGCAATTTGGTCCCTAGTTCCTCTGCCTTTTCTAAACCCAGCTTGTACATCTGGCAATTCTCGCTCCATGAATTGCTGAAGTCTACCTTGCAGGATCTTGAGCATTACCTGACTGGCATGTGAAATGAGTGCCACTGTTGGATAGTTTGAACATTCTTTAGTGTTTCCCTTTTTTGGTATGGGGATATAAGTTGATTTTTTCCAATCTGATGGCCATTCTTGTGTTTTCCAAATTTGCTGGCATATAGCATGCATTACCTTGACAGCATTATCTTGCAGGATTTTGAACAGTTTAGCTGGGATGCTGTCATCTCCTGCTGCCTTGTTATTAGCAATGCTTCTTAAGGCCCATTCAACCTCACTCTCCAGGATGTGTGGCTCTAGCTCACTGACCACACCGTCAAAGCTATCCCTGATATTGTTATCCTTCCTATACAGGTCTTCCGTATATTCTTGCCACCTTTTCTTGATCTCTTCTTCTTCTGTTAGGTCCTTGCCATGTTTGTTTTTGATCATACCCATTTTGGCCTGGAATTTACCTCCGATGTTTCTAATTTTCTGGAAGAGGTCTCTTGTCCTTCCTATTCTATTGTCTTCTTCCACTTCCACGCATTGCTTGTTTAAAAATAATTCCTTATCTCTTCTGGCTAACCTCTGGAATTTTGCATTTAATTGGGCATATCTCCTCCTATCACTGTTGCCTTTTGCTTTCCTTCTTTCTTGGGCTACTTCTAGTGTCTCAGCAGACAGCCATTTTGCCTTCTTGGTTTTCTCTTTCTTTGGGATATATTTTGTTGCCGCCTCCTGAACAATGTTGCGAACTTCTGTCCATAGTTCTTCCGGGACCCTATCTACTAAGTCCAGTCCCTTAAATCTATTCTTCACCTCCACTGCATATTCCTTAGGAATATTAGTGAGCTCATATCTAGCTGATCTGTGGGTCTTCCCTAATCTCTTTAGTCTGATCCTAAATTGTGCAAGAAGAAGTTCATGATCTGAACTACAGTCAGCTCCAGGTCTTGTTTTTACCAACTGTATAGATGTCCGCCACCTTTGGCTGCAAAGGATGTAGTCAGTCTGGTTTCGGTGTTGTCCATCTGGGGAAGTCCATGTATAAAGCCTTCTCTTAGGTTGTTGGAAGAGAGTGTTTGTTATGCAGAGTGAGTTGTCTTGGCAAAATTCTATCAGCCTATGTCCTGCTTCGTTTTGTTCACCCAGGCCATGCTTACCTGTAATTCCAGGTGTCATTTGACTGCCCACCTTAGCATTCCAGTCTCCCGTGATGAAAACAACATCTCTTTTAGGCATGTTGTCCAGTAGGTGCTGCAGATCCTCATAGAACCGCTCTACTTCAGCTTCTTCAGCATCTGTGGTTGGGGCGTATATTTGGATCACTGTGATGTTAGATGGCTTGCCCTGAATTCGAATTCAGATCATTCTATCGTTTTTTGGATTGTATCCAAGCACTGCTTTCGCCACTTTACTATTAATTATGAAGTCTACTCCATTTCTTCTGTGGTCCTCTTGTCCACAGTAGTAGATCTGGTGGTCATTTGATGTGAAGTGGCCCATTCCTGTCATGAGTGAGGATGGCGAGCAGGGGGCTCCCATCCAGGCTGTAAAGTGCATGCGTAGTACTGAGGAATTAGGTGGCCATTCAAAGAGACACAGATCGGGCCCACCTTAGTCTTTGGGGTTTATATGTCTGGGTTTTTCCCACGCTTCTTCAGTTTGTTAGGATTCTCTGTTATGTAGCAGTAATAAAACACTAGAGACCTACTCCTTGTCTCAGCGTGGTTCCTGGCTGTTAGGACAATTCCAGTCCATTTCAGTTCACTGACACCCAGAATGTCTATCTTTAATCTTGACATCTCACCAATAACCACATCCAATTTGCCCTGGCTCATAGATCTTACATTCCAGGTTCCAATGGTGTGTTGATCCTTAGAACATCGGATTCGCCGTTCACCACCAGCACCATCGGCCGCTAGCCGTCCTTTCGGCTTTGAGCTAGCTGCGTCATCACGTCTGGGGCTAGTTGAACTCATCCTCTGTTCCTCCCCAGTAGCATTTTGACCATCTTCCGACCTGGGGGTCTCATCTTCCGATGGTATACCGACATATCTCTGGTTGTACTGATCCATTTAGTTTTCACGGCAAGAATACTGGGGTGGGTTGCCATTACCTTCCCCAGGGATCGCATTTAATCTGACCTCTCTGTCATGACCTTCCCGTCTTGGGTGGCCCTTCACGGTTTAGCTCATGGCATCATTGAGGTGCTCAAGCTCCAGCACCACGACAAGGTAACGATCCTTTGCTGAAGACGCATAGGAATAAGGGAAGGAAAATGAACACATTTCAGTTTCAGGGGCATGGCATCATTCCTGTGATTTCAGTTCTACCCAGGGGATTGTTTATGAGTGTATTCCCAAACTATTCCACTAGAGGTCAGACATTACACATCGGTTATACCACAAAGCATGCTTGTACTCAGCTTAGCCTAGGCCTATACTGTTGAGCTGTTCCATCATTTCCTATTACTTACCCCAGGAAAAGAAAATTGAAGATAGGAATTGGATCCAAAATCCAAGAGCAATCAAGACTGGAGCAAAAACTGTATCAGAATCAAAAACAAAACTGAAATACAAGATGTGCAGCAGGCATGTGCAGAAAACAAGTATGTTTTCTGGTTCTCCAGCGCTATCATCCACTACTTCATGAACTGAGAAGACCAGGCTAATTCATGACGCAGAGCCCTGAAGAGTAGGTCACTTGTTACACACAACTAAGTGTACCAACTCTATTCTATCTTTTCTTGCCATCCACACCCTAAGGTAGGATCTGTCCTGCAAGAAACCCCCAGGCTATTTCATGACTTGTTTTTGAACCACATCTTGGTTTCTTCCCATGCTAATATTTGTAGCATTTGTAGGTGGAGTCCAGGATATGAAATTTAATTACACATATAAATGATTATTTATCCAGAAAGAGAAGAAGGAATGACTGAACCATCCAGCTGGCTTAGACTTGCTTCAAATAGAAAATAGCACTCAACTAGATGAGTCCCTCTAATTTAATTGGTGGCCATCCTAAAAAGATCTGCTAAAAAAGATGTTCTACTCTCTCAATGTTCAGAAAATTTCTAAAAGTACCTTTCTTTCACTGGACTTTTAGGTTGATAACCCTATTTTATTGATAACTTAATCTCTATTTTTAAAAAAACTTTTAATGTTTTTGTTAACTGCCCTGAGTGTTCAACAAAGAGAAAGGTGGAGTGTTGGTCAAATAAATAAATAAAATAGGCTAAACCTCAATGGTAGAGCACTTTTTTAAATTTAAATTTTATTACTTTAGTATACAAAAAGAAGGGAGAGAAACCAAAAAGAAAGAAAAAAATAAAAGCAAAAACATGGTACATATAAAAAACAGCTCAATTTTTCAAGATGGCATTAAAATTTGACCACATGGAATAATATTATTATTCAATCTTGCATTTACATCATTAAAGAGCCAGTTGATAAGCAGAGATCAAACACAAGTCATCCAGTCCTAAACTGTTAATCTGGAGTTTAACTGTCTTTCCATCATAATAAAATAACTAGTTATACTTCATGCCCAATAAATCAAATGTTCTGATCAACAGTTCCTAATTCTTAGTATATATTCCAGTGTTTCCATCTTCTCCTGACATAAATCTTGCAATATAGACCACCTCTGACTTGAAAGTGATGTTGGTGATTGTGTGGCAAGGACAGGGATCTGCCTAGTCCTGTTGACCACTTAGGTCTGCTGCAGAATGTTCCTTCCTTGCTATTGCAACTGACACCTATGGCCACCTTGGCTTTGATTGCCAAAGAGGTAAGATGCCTGGCTCTTGCATGACTACTGTAATGCACTCTACATGAGGCTGCCCTTGTAAAGTAACTGGAAGCTTCAGTTGGTTCAAAATGCAGCAGCCTGCATGGTTTTGTGCAAGCCTAGATTTGCACATGTGTCACCTCTCTTGCAGGAGCTGCATTGGTTGCTGATGAAGGAAGGAGCTATTTGGTGGCTTCTACGTCCAATTCAAGGTGCTGGTTATCATCTTTAAAGCCCTACATGGCTTGGGGCCTGGTTATTTGAAGGACTGCCTTTCCACAGTTATATCTACCCAGCCTACCAGAGCGGGGAGGCAGGATATATTACAGGTCCCCCCCCCACATTAAGGAGGTCCATCTTGTTGGGCTGAGAAGAAGGGTCTTCTCCGTGGCAGCTCCCTCCCTGTGGAACATCTTTCCTGAGGAGTTAAGACTGGCCCCTACCTTAATGTTGGAATTATCAGAGGTCAACTCAGCATTGTCTCATAAGCATAAAGGGGTCTCTCTAGCAAACACATCTCTATTGTGCTTGTGGGATGTCACATGGGTCACCTGATTTCCACTTCCTCTTCCTTCTTGGGCTTGGGGATTAACAATCTCCATTACCCTTCTGGCAGACGTACAAACAGGAGGTGCTGCTGCATGCAGCTCCTCCCCCTACCATCTAGCTGGCATGCAGACTTTCTATTCCATATAGAAAGTGTCTACAAAGAACCAGTGATGATTAAGTGCTTTCTACTATGAATCTACCTGTATCCAGCTCTACTGAATAAAAGTAAGTTATCTCTATTTTTTCTTCATCTAACTACAGTGTGAAGACTGAATTTATTTCTGAACATAATTAAGCTTAATGTGCAAGTTCCTTTTTTGGTTCACGCTTCTACTCTGCAAGATTGCTGTTTGCTCCTTGGAATTCTTTTATTAACCTTTAAAACTTCCATCACTTAATACTCTTCCCAAAGGCCCTGAAGACATGGTTTTGCTAGTGGGCCTATGGATCCCAGATTGATACAGAGCCCATCAAGTGGTTTGTTTGAATGTATTGTTGCTGCTAGGGGTGGGGATGTACTGGGTTTTGTATTTGGGGTTTTATTTCTGTGAGCTGCCCAGAGTCACGGTGAATGAGTTGGGTGGCCATATAAATTTCTTTAATAAATAAATAATAAATAAATAAAATATCTGCTTGCATAATGCCTATTTTTGTTCTGGAAAGTGCCAGTTAGGCATTGCAGTGGTTTCTTATGTACATAGGTGTACTGGTCCTCAGGAAGAAGAAATTTCAGGAAGAAAATGTTGTTGGACTGGTCATCCCACTGAATTGTCAACTGGAATTTTTTTTTTTACCTGACAATGGAATAGCTGCCTTTCAGAAGAGCAATGGATCCACATCACTCAGGCATCTTGAAAGGTGGTTAAATTCTCTGTCTTGGCCACATGCATGGAGTCCTCCAAGCCCTCCCTGTCTCTCTTTATGGTGAGCAACTGGTGTTTGCTGATCCTGCCAGGAGAGATGCATATTTGGAAGGGAAACAAGGACAGTTCTTTTTTGAAAATGTCTCACCTTAAATCTGTAGGACAGCCCCATTTGACAACCTCTTAGCTTGGCTGCAAGGGCAGAGCAATTTATGTTGATGTACTTTTTGGCCAACTCAAGGACAGGAGGAATAGACATGACCACCAAATAGCTCCTCTCTTCATCTTGAATGCCAATTCATCCTGAATTCCAGCAGTTGACTCTTCTCCTAGATTGTACGCTACCCTTTATACCACTTGAAACACAGCGTGCAATGTAATTTTGCAGTCTAGCTTAATACATTTTGTCCTCCTTGGTGGTAGTTGTTGATGTTTTATATTACCCTGTCTTTCCTCCACTTCAAGATGGTCTACATAGCACTCTTTCTTCCCAGTGTTCCACATGACAACTCTGTGGGGTAGGACAAGCTGAGAGAAAATATCTGGCCCACAGTCACTAGTGAGTTTCCATGGCTAAGGGTTCTCTGACCTCCTTGGTCCTAGTCTGATGCCTTAATCACTATGCCACATCTTTATTGAAATATAACAGAGAGGTGGAACAAAAAAAGTATGGTGAAATGGATGCAAAACTTCAAAGAAATAATGACAGCACAACAATGGGAAAAGCTATGGGGGAAAAAATCAATAAAATTTACTCCAAGTTATAATTTAAGGGAAAATTGGTATAAAATGTTTTACAGATGGTATATTACCAAGGTAGACAAATTATATGACAATGAACATTGACAATGGCATAACAAAGAAGCAACATTTTAACCTATGTTTAAAAAAGGCTCAAAAGGACTGGAAAGAAATACATCAAAATATTCAGAAAATCCTAAAAATAAAATTTGAACTGAAATCACCAATATTTTTATTAGGTATAATTCCAGATAAAAAAGAGATGAAAAACATCACAGTTTACTAAGATATATACTGACAGCTGCAAGAATAAATTTTGGCCCCACGCTGGAAAAGTGGAAAGTTGCTGATGATATCAAATTGGACAATTTCAGACCAAAGTGGGAAAATATACAACAACGGCAACATTGGCAGCATATATTTAGGGAGGAATGGTTCCCTTATATACTACACATTTCATAACCAGGTAAATTTAGACACTTGGAATATGTTTTTAGGAAAGATGAGAGGACTCAGATAGTAGTGTAACTTTCAGTGTAAAGTGTTAATATCTAGGTTGTGTTCAGCAATTGGGGAGAATGTGTCACTAGAAAGTTTTCCCACATTTTTATTTATGCTTGGTTCTCTCTTTTTAATTCTTCTGTCACAATCTAATCTAGCCTTTTTTTCCTTTGTATTTCATTATTCTAACAAAAATATATTTTTAAGAAACTGTTATGCCACCTTGGGTCTCGTACTATTCATCAGCTGGGTATACCATATATTTCCATGTGTTTTTGTTGATGTTGTTATTCACAGCTGATATCAAAGATGATAATTTTTATTTTGTTAAATCCTGTAATGGCCTACCATATGCCTAACATGTGGTTTAGGTTCTTGTTTGGCCATTCTTGGGCATCATCAACCTCATGTATTATAGTACATAATACAGACATTTCGCTGTTGCAGGTTCAAAAGGAGATCTCAGACTGGTCTTGCTGAAAAAACACCTTCCTCTTTCATTCACTGTAGAACATCTGAAACTGCTTGTTGGCCCAATATAATTCTAATGATGACAAGAGGCAGAGCCAGGATGGCTGGGATGAAGTTAGTGCATCCATCTTTGTGCTCCTGGATCTCTCCATGGCTTTCAATACCATCAACCAAGGTATCCTTCTAAACTGGCTCCAGAGGTTAGAATTCTGTGGTGGTTTCCTTCCTTCCTTCGGGGCTGGTTCCAGTCAGTGTCGGTTGTGGTACAAATTGCTCCCTAGGCCCCTTCTTTGTGAGATGGCTAGACTAGCTCTCCCCTCCTATTCCACATCTACACAAAACCACATCTACTGGTTCTTTTGACCCCAGGCCATCCAAGTGAGGCTGTCAACGTCCTGCCCCAGTGCCTGGAGGCTGGCTAGAACTGGATGGGGAGGAACTGTCTCCAACTCAACCCTACCAAGTCTGAGTAGCTGTGGGTTTTGGGGCCACATGGTTATGGGGATATTCCCTTTGCCTTTGGATAGGGTTGCACTTCCCCCTTCAAAGGTGGTCCACAATTTGGGGGTCTTCATGGATTCACACTCCTGCTTAATGACAGGTGGTAGCTGTGGCCAGGAAGGCCTTTGCACAGTTTCACCTATCGGGAAGATCCTTCAGGCAGTCACTCATGCCCTAGTCCCCTGGCTCGACTACTGCAGTGCACTCTGAATGGGGCTGCCCTTGAAGGCCACTTGGAAGATTCAACTGGTCTCAAAGGCAGTGGCCTGGGCAGTTATGGACGCATCTCAGTACCCATTACTTAGCACTGGGGCACTCAGTAGCCAGGTTATTAAAACAAATGAGATATACAACAACCTGGAGATGAAGTTCAATGTCAGTAATATTCCTTTATGTTACCATGCAGGTGAGCACACAGGGCCTGAATAACTGATGACAGGGTCATCTGGGAAAGACTAGCATTGGCTTATTTATCTGTGTGGGCCACTTCCTTATCAGACACAGGTACTGCATATGATGCAGTGATGAGCAGCGTATCTTTAGTACATATTAAGAGAAGTGAAGCCACAGGTCTAGCACTACAAAGGAAAAGGCAGAATCTTTTTTACACAGAGAAGCTGGACTAGACCAGGTGTTCATGGTTTATGTATTTAATATCCACTGAGTCTGAATCATGGAATATTAACAATCTGACTCAGGAATACTAACAAGTGTGTTTCTATCCTGAAATGGAAAGAAAAAAGTATTCAGATGGTACAAAGAGAAGAAGTGAATGTTTTAATGGCCAACAGTCCTAGTCTGAAATTCTCTGTCTGAGTACTAGCTTCCTGTCTTGCGGTTCTGTTCCAAGGAGCAGTATTTTCTAGATCCCTCCACTGAGTAGGGGAAACCAAACTGCCATTCTTGCCACAAAAGAGGGGCTGGATTTGCATAAAATCTGTATATCTTAGCAGATGCAAATATAGGCAGAAATGCTAAGAATAAATTATAATTACTGTAATTAACCTTATTATACTGGGAAGATTATGACTAGACACCATCTGCTCTGTTCTGATGCTTAAATCATAAATGCTGATGAGCAGCTTCAAGGCCTCTGGGGTCCCATCTTGAAACGGGATTTGGGTGAGCAGTCCTTCAAACAGAGGACTACAGGTAGCCCTCAACTTACAACCATTTATTTATTTATCACTTATTTATTTATCAAATTTGTCACCGCCCATCTCTCTCACTGGAGGGACTCTGGGCAGTTTACAACAGAATACTCAGTAAAACAATAAATATATAAAATGCATTATAAAATTACATATTGTTAATAATATAAATAAAAGTCAAGTCCAGATGGCTGTATCTCATTCAGTCTTCCCGTGGAAGGGGTACTTCAAGGCACTAGCCAACCCCCGGCATGACTCCTCTCCTCCCCGCCCCAGGCCAGCTGGCAGAGCCAGGTCTTCAAGTTCCTCTGAAAGGCCAGGAGCGATGGGGCTAGCCTCACCTCCGGGGGCAAGATGTTCCAAAGGGCGGGTGCTACTGCAGAGAAGGCCCACCTCCTGGACCCTGCCAGATGGAATTCTCTTACTGACGGGGTCCTTAGCATGCCCTCTCTGCAAGATTGGGTGGGGCGGGTAGATGTAACAGGGAAGAGGTGGTCCCTCAGGTAACCTGGCCCTGTGCCATGTAGGGCTTTAAAGGTGATAACCAACACCTTGAATTGGACCCGGAAGCAAACTGGTACCCAGTGCAGCTCGTGCAGCAAAGGTGTTATATGCGCCCTTCTAGGGGCACCACAAATAGCCCACGTGGCTGCATTCTGGACCAGCTGAAACTTCCAGATACTCTTAAAGGGTAGCCCCATGTAGAGCTCATTTGTTTAGTGACCGCTCAAAGTCACTCAATGGTGCTGGGAAAAAGTGATTTATGACCAGTCCTTGTGCTTACGAGTCACAGCATCCCTGCAGTCACATGATCAAAATATAGGTGCTTGATGAGTGGCATGTATTTACAATGGTTGCAGTGTCCCAGGGTCATGTGATCGCCATTTGCAATCTTCCCAGCCAGCTTCTGACAAGCAAAGTCAATGGGGGAAGCCGGATTTGCTTAAAGACCATGTGATTCACTTAATGACCATGGTGCTTCACTTTACAACCATGGCAAAAAAGGTAAAATCAGGCATGACTCAATTAATGACTGCCTTGCTTAGCAACAGAAGTTATGGTCCCAACTGTGGTCCTAAATCGAGGATTACCTGTATCTTCTTATGTCTCCTCTGTAAATGAAGACCTATGTCTACTGAATCCCAGCATAACATTCAAGTCTTCTCAAGATCAGGAGCAGGAACCTGTATGCTACACATGGCCTCTAGAATGGAAAGGTCACTTGATGCCTAGTATTTGGCTGGTGTCCAATTGTACTTTAAGTTTGTGGAGGTTTATGGCAGTTATTTCATACTCTCCCCACAAGTTGGGCCTTTTTCCTCATGGGGAAGGTTTCAGCTCAAAGCCCACTGTTTGAAGCTAAATACATTTTTTTAAAACAAGTGAGATCCAGTTGTTAAGGTTATTTATTTATTTCGTGTGGCATAGCAGAATGCAGCATTGTTGCATAAAAATCACAGAAACAATATATAAAAGTGTATAAAATATAGGACATTGGGACAATAAATTATTTTAAAAACATGCAATACAAATGACGAATAAAACTACGAATAAATGAAGATATGTATGAGCAATTACTGAAGTATCTAAGCCTGTGGCCGGATATCTAGATCATTTAGCCATTGGACAGCAGTGTCCTCGAGATGATGTAGTTCTTGCAGGGAGCCAGGAAACCTTCTGTGGGGACATTCCATCGTGACGTGATGTAAAGTTTGTGGGACATTCCCACAGTCACAGTTAGGATTATCAACCAGCCTCCATTTATGTTTCCAATATCGGCACCTGCCATGATTAGTTCGAATCTGATTAAGTGCAGTCTAATCTATCCCCACTCACATACTTCTGTCTGGATCCTATTCCACATTCTTGAACCTTATGGACCATCATCAAGCCTATCTGTAAGATCTTCTTAAACTCTTTGTTGTTTCTGAAAATCTTGAAGCAAGATTAGACTCTTCAAGACACATTCTGTAAGAAACCAGAAAAGTTAGAATAAGTTTTTCGTGTGAGAAATAGTCTTTTGAGTGTAGATCACATTATCAACAGATAAGTCAGACACAAATAGATTTCTGTGGATGTATGAGAAAATCTGTATGCATAGGTGAAGTTAAAATCAATATACATAACTGTAAGATGGAGAGTGAATAATTGGTAAAGTATTAATAAGGTAACTTTTTACCAATCAGTGTAATATAACTAGTTGATCTGCCAGTTGTTCTGAACCAGTATGTACGGATAACTGAAAGTTAGGAGTGTCTCTCAGTTTTGGCCAAAGCCCGAATTCCAAGGTGGAGTGGGATAACTTAATACAAATTTTCATTTTCCCACATGGACTTAAACTTGCTCTGTTCCAAATCTGAATCACCACAAATCTTCAGTACCAACTACAAGATCTTGGGACTGAATGTCATTCTACCTCATTGTTGCCCAATCTTAGATCCTGAGCAACTGTGTGACATATTTTATTAACTATGTTAGCTGGCTGACTAACTGACTAATTTATTTTATGAAAAAGACTTGCAAATAAATCTCTTCCACTTCTGCTTCAGTCCCTGATAATCAGCTTCACCACACTCCTTATAACCAACCGTTCTTTGCACCAAAACTCCTCAAACTCTGCCTGAAATTTGCCACATTTATTCTTCACCATGATAAATTATGGGAGAGCAGAGTTCATTCTTCTGAATCCTACTGCTGATCTGGAGAGCATGTCAGATTAGACATCACCAAAGGATTTAGAGTGGACTATTTTCTAGAACTCCACAAGCAGCTCATAAAGCAGATCAGATTCCCTCCAAGGTGACCCTTCTCCAAATTTGAGTGTCCTTGCATTGGGTAATTTGGCCATATATATTCATCTCATAAAGTTCTCAAGAGAATAAACCATATAGCATGCAGTAGTACAGCAGTTGTCTGAATCTACTGTATCATGACTTTTGAGTTTTATCAGAAATCATGGGAAGTATGCCTGCACATCTTCAGCAAAGGATCGTGGTGCTGGAGCTTGAGCACCTCAATGATGCCATGAGCTAAACCGTGAAGGGCCACCCAAGACAGGAAGGTCATGACAGAGTTTTGTTGTTTATTCGTTTAGTCGCTTCCGACTCTTCGTGACTTCATGGACCAGGCCACGCCAGAGCTTCCTGTCGGTCGTCAACACCCCCAGCTCCCCCAGGGACGGGTCCGTCACCTCTAGAATATCATCCATCCATCTTGCCCTTGGTCGGCCCCTCTTCCTTTTGCCTTCCACTCTCCCTAGCATCAGCATCTTCTCCAGGGTGTCCTGTCTTCTCATTATGTGGCCAAAGTATTTCAGTTTTGCCTTTAATATCATTCCCTCAAGTGAGCAGTCTGGCTTTATTTCCTGGAGGATGGACTGGTTTGATCTTCTTGCAGTCCAAGGCACTCTCAGAATTGACAGAGAGGTCAGATTAAATGCGATCCCTGGGGAAGGTAATGGCAACCCACCCCAGTATTCTTGCCGTGAAAACTAAATGGATCAGTACAACCAGAGATATGTCAGTATACCATCGGAAGATGAGACCCCCAGGTCGGAAGATGGTCAAAATGCTACTGGGGAGGAACAGAGGATGAGTTCAACTAGCCCCAGACATGATGACGCAACTAGCTCAAAGCCGAAAGGACGGCTAGCGGCCGACGGTGCTGGTGGTGAACGGCGAATCCCATGTTCTAAGGATCAACACACCATTGGAACCTGGAACGTAAGATCTATGAGCCAGGGCAAATTGGATGTGGTTATTGGTGAGATGTCAAGATTAAAGATAGACATTCTGGGCGTCAGTGAACTGAAATGGACTGGAATGGGCCACTTCACATCAAATGACCACCAGATCTACTACTGTGGACAAGAGGACCACAGAAGAAATGGAGTAGCCTTCATAATTAATAGTAAAGTGGCGAAAGCAGTGCTTGGATACAATCCAAAAAACGACAGAATGATCTCAATTTGAATTCAGGGCAAGCCATCTAACATCACAGTGATCCAAATATACGCCCCAACCACAGATGCTGAAGAAGCTGAAGTAGAGCAGTTCTATGAGGATCTGCAGCACCTACTGGACAACACGCCTAAAAGAGATGTTACTTTCATCACAGGAGACTGGAATGCTGAGGTGGGCAGTCAAATGACACCTGGAATTACAGGTAAGTATGACCTGGGAGAACAAAACGAAGCAGGACATAGGCTGATAGAATTTTGCCAAGACAACTCACTCTGCATAACAAACACTCTCTTCCAACAACCTAAGAGACGGCTTTATACATGGACTTCCCCAGATGGACAACACCGAAATCAGATTGACTACATCCTTTGCAGCCAAAGGTGGCGGACATCTATACAGTCGGTAAAAACAAGACCTGGAGCTGACTGTAGTTCCGATCATGAACTTCTTACTGCACAGTTTAGGATCAGGCTAAAGAGATTAGGGAAGACCCACAGATCAGCTAGATATGAACTCACTAATATTCCTAAGGAATATGCAGTGGAGGTGAAGAATCGATTTAAGGGACTGGACTTAGTAGATAGGGTCCCGGAAGAACTATGGACAGAAGTTCGCAACATTGTTCAGGAGGCGGCAACAAAATACATCCCAAAGAAAGAGAAAACCAAGAAGGCAAAATGGCTGTCTGCTGAGACACTAGAAGTAGCCCAAGAAAGAAGGAAAGCAAAAGGCAACAGTGATAGGGGGATAAGCCCAATTAAATGCAAAATTCCAGAGGTTAGCCAGAAGAGATAAGGAATTATTTTTAAACAAGCAATGCGCAGAAGTGGAAGAAGACAATAGAATAGGAAGGACAAGAGACCTCTTCCAGAAAATTAGAAACATCGGAGGTAAATTCCAGGCCAAAATGGGTATGATCAAAAACAAACATGGCAAGGACCTAACAGAAGAAGAAGAGATCAAGAAAAGGTGGCAAGAATATACAGAAGACCTGTATAGGAAGGATAACAATATTGGGGATAGCTTTGACGGTATGGTCAGTGAGCTAGAGTCAGACATCCTGAAAAGTGAGGTTGAGTGGGCCTTAAGAAGCATTGCTAATAACAAGGCAGGAGGAGATGACAGCATCCCGGCTGAACTGTTCAAAATCTTGCAAGATGATGCTGTCAAGGTAATGCATGCTATATGCCAGCAAATTTGGAAAACACAAGAATGGCCATCAGATTGGAAAAAATCAACTTATATCCCCATACCAAAAAAGGGAAACACGAAAGAATGTTCAAACTATCCAACAGTGGCACTCATTTCACATGCCAGTCAGGTAATGCTCAAGATCCTGCAAGGTAGACTTCAGCAATTCATGGAGCGAGAATTGCCAGATGTACAAGCTGGGTTTAGAAAAGGCAGGGGAACTAGGGACCAAATTGCCAATATCCGCTGGATCATGGAAAAAGCCAGGGAGTTTCAGAAAAACATTTATTTCTGTTTTATTGACTATTCTAAAGCCTTTGACTGTGTGGACCATAACAAATTGTGGCAAGCTCTTAGTGGTATGGGGATACCAAGTCATCTTGTCTGCCTCTGTATAACGACCAAGTAGCAACAGTAAGAACAGACCACGGAACAACGGATGTAGAAGCAGCGAAAGACTTTGTATTTCTAGGTGCGAAGATTACTGCACATGCTGACTGCAGTCAGGAAATCAGAAGACGCTTAATCCTTGGGAGAAGAGCAATGACAAATCTTGATCAAATAGTTAAGAGCAGAGACATCACACTGACAACAAAGGTCCGCATAGTTAAAGCAATGGTGTTCCCTGTAGTAATGTATGGCTGCGAGAGCTGGACCATAAGGAAGGCTGAGAGAAGGAAGATAGATGCTTTGGAACTGTGGTGTTGGAGGAAAATTCTGGGAGTGCCTTGGACTGCAAGAAGATCAAACCAGTCCATACTCCAAGAAATAAAGCCAGACTGCTCACTTGAGGGAATGATATTAAAGGCAAAACTGAAATACTTTGGCCACATCATGAGAAGACAGGACACCCTGGAGAAGATGCTGATGCTAGGGAGAGTGGAGGGCAAAAGGAAGAGGGGCCGACCAAGGGCAAGGTGGATGGATGATATTCTTGAGGTGACGGACTTGTCCCTGGGGGAGTGGGGGGTGTTGACGACCGACAGGAAGCTCTGGCGTGGGCTGGTCCATGAAGTCACGAAGAGTCGGAAGCAACTAAACAAATAAACAACAAATGCCTGCATATGGACATATGTGAGCCTTGGAAGCCAAGATAATATTGGGTGAAGGGGCAAAACAGATCTGATCCCTAACCAAACAGTTGCTATGAACTGGAAAATGAATGCAGCTTTGAGATCTGACATGGAGATTAACTGTAGAAGAAGTAGCCAGATAGACTGAAGAAGCAGCGAAGTGAAGTGAAGTGAAGTGAAGTGAAGTGAAGTGAAGTGAAGTGAAGAGAAGAGAAGAGAAGAGAAGAGAAGTGAAATGATGAAATAAAGCCAAGCCAAGCCAAGCAATACAGTGGGCTTCTTGCCTCCATTGAGCCAATTAAAAAATAATCTGTGTAAATACTGTCGGTAATGAACATGATTTAAAGCATCTTCTCCTTTTATTTAAGAGTTTTGCCCAAAACTAAAACAGATTTATCATGAAGGGATTTTACTACTGGCAAGTTTGTTACATAAATTGAGATAACATTGAGCCAAGGCAAGGATAAAGCAGAAGTATGCGGTTGGTCGCTAACACCCTTAAAGAGGAAACCCCACTCAAACCAGTTCAGCCTGATTTATTTTGCCCATTATCAGTCTGTCTCTCTTATTCCACAACCTCCCACCTTCTTTTGGAGGAGAACTTAATATGTTTCCATGTTCACTTAAGCAATGGGACTTCCTACTTTGATCTCACAAATGTTACCTTGACTGTAACATTTTATTTTCTTTGCTGAAGGGAAACATTTTAAATAGAGTTTTCAAAGTGGTGGCTGCAGTAAAACAGAGTTTTCTGGCAGGTTAAATAGGCTCTCCAGCCTTTCTGGGCCAGTAGGCACATGGAATTTAAAAACATGTTGCATCCACAGAACTGTAATTTCCGAATTATTCCACTCTATTCTGATTAGACCTACCTAAATTCCTGTGTCCAGTTCGGGACACCGCTTTTTGTCAAGGGCTCAGACAAATTCAGACAAGTTCAGAGAAGGTCAACAAGGATGACTGAGGGCTAGCAACTAAAGCCTATGAAGAGAAATGGAAAGAGCTGGTCTGTTTCACTTTGAGAAAAGACAGCAGAGAGGAGATATAATAGCACCCTTCAAATATCTTAATAATATTTCATAAAGGTCAAACTCTGTTCTAGTTCCACAGTGCAGAACCCAGAATAAATTGCAAGAGAGCAAAATATGCTGTCTGTAAAAGCAATCCCAAAGTGGAACCAATTGCCACAGGTTCCCCCTTTACTGGATGTGATCAAGCAGAAACATTCTTTTTTCTCTCTCTCTTTTCCTTCCTTCCTTCCCTCTCTCCCTCCCTCCCTCTCTTTGGGGGGGAGCATATGGCTCCCCAAAGAACAGAATGGACGGGAATGGGCGAATTTAATTCAGATGAGCATTATATCTACTACTGTGGGCAAGAATCCCTTAGAAGAAATGGAGCAGCCCTCATAGTCAATAAAAGAGTGGGAAAAGCAGTACTGGGGTACTAACTCAGAAATGACAGAATGATCTCAGTTTGAATCCAAGGCAAATCATTCAACATCACAGTAATCCAGGTCTATGCCCCAACCACTGAATCCGAAGAAGCTGAAGTTGACCGGTTCTGTGAAGACCTACAACACCTTCTAGAACTAACACCAAAAAAAGATGACCTTTTCATCATAGGGGATTGGAATGCTAAAGTAGGAAGTCAGGAAAGAACTGGAATAACAGGCAAGTTCAGCCTTGAAGTATAAAATGAAGCAGGGCAAAGGCTAATAGTTTTGTCAAGAGAACACGCTGGTCATAGCAAACACTCTTTTCCAACAACACAAGAGATGACTCTACATATGGACATCATCAGATGGTCAATACCAAAATCAGATTGATATGTACTTTGCAGCCAAAGATGGAGAAGCTCTATACACTCAGTAAAAACAAGACCTGGAGCTGACTGTGGCTCAGATCATGAGCTACTTATTGCAAAATTTAGGCTTAAATTGAAGAACATAGGGAAAACCACTAGACCATTCAGGTATGACCTAAATCATATTCCTTATGAATATACAGTGGAGGTGATGAATAGATTTAAGGGACTAGATCTGGTAGACAGAGTGCCTGAAGAACTATGGGCAGAGGTTCGTAACACTGTACAGGAGGCAGCAACTAAAACCATCCCAAAGAAAAAGAAATGCAAGAAAGCAAAGTGGCTGTCTGATGAGGCTTTACAAATAGTTGAGGAAAGAAGGAAAGCAAAAAGCAAGGGAGAAAGGGAAAGATATAACCAAGTGAATGCAGATTTCCAGAGAATAGCAAGAAGAGATAAAAAGGCCTTCTTAGATGAACAATGCAAAGAAATGGAGGAAAACAATAGAATGGGGAAGAGTAGAGATCTCTTCAAGAAAATTGGAGGTATCAAGGGAATGTTTTGTGCAAAGATGGGCATGATAAAGAACAAAAAAGGCAGGGACCTAACAGAAGCAGAAGAGATTAAGAAGAGGTGGCAAGAATATACAGAAGAACTATACAAGAAAGATCTTAATGTCCCTGATAACCACGATGGTGTGGTCACTGACCTTGAGCCAGACATCCTAGAGAGTGAAGTCAAGTGGGCCTTAGGAAGCATTACTAACAACAAAGCTAGCGGAGGTGACAGTATTCCAGCTGAGCTATTTAAAATCCTAAAATATGATGCTGTTAAAATGCTGCACTCAATATGCCAACAAATTTGGAAAACTCAACAGTGGCCACAGGATTGGAAAAGTTCAGTTTATGTTCCAATTCCAAAGAAGGGCAATGCTAAATAATGTTCAAACTGCTGCACAATTGTGCTTATTTCACATGCTAGCAAGGTTATGCTCAAAATCCTACAAGCTAGGCTTCAGCAATATATGAACCGAGAACTACCAGAAGTACAAGCTGGGTTTCGAAGAGGCAGAGGAACTAGAGATCAAATTGCCAACATTCGCTGGATCATGGAGAAAGCAAGAGAGTTCCAGAAAAACATCTACTTCTGCTTCATTGACTACGCTAAAGCCTTTGATTGTGTGGATCACAACAAACTGTGGCAAATTCTTAAAGAGGTAGAAGTACCAAACCACCTTACCTGTCTCCTGAGAAACCTGTATGCAGGTCAGGAAGCAATAGTTAGAACCGGACATGGAACAACCGATTGGTTCAAAACAACAAGGCTGTATTTTGTCACCCTGCTTATTTAACTTATATGCAGAGTACATCATGAGAAACGCCAGGCTGGATGAATCACAAGCCGGAATTGCCGGGAAATATCAACAACCTCAGGTATGTGGATGATACCATCCTAATGGCAGAAAGTGAAGAGGAACTAAAGACCCTCTTGATGAGGGTGAAAGAGGAGAGTGCAAAAGCTGGCTTGAAACTCAACACTGAAAAAACTAAGATCATGGCATCTGGCCCCATCACTTCCTGGCAAATATAAGGGGAAGAAATGGAAGCAGTGACAGGTTTTATTTTCTTGGGCTCCAAGATCACTGCAGACGGTGACTGCAGCCATGAAATTAAAGGGTGCCTGCTCCTTGGGAGGAAAGCTATGGCAAACCTAGATAGCATATTAAAAAGCAGAGACATCACCATGCCAACAAAAGTCTTTATAATCAAAGCTGTGGTTTTTCCAGTAGTGATGTATGGACCATAAGGAAGGCTGAGCGCTGAAGAATTGATGCTTTTGAACTGTGGTGCTGGAGAAGACTTGAGAGTCCCTTGGACTGCAAGGAGGTCAAATCAGTCAATCCTACAGGAAATCAACCCTGACTGCTCATTGGAAGGACAGATACTGTCCTTCCAATGAGCAGCTGAAGGTCAAATATTTTGGCCACCTAATGCTAAGAGAGGACTCACTGGAAAAGACCCTGATGTTGAAAGACTTAAGGCAAAAGCAGATAGTGACGGCAGAGGATGAGATGGTTAGATAGCATCACCGATGCAATGAACATGAATCTGAGTAAACTCTGGGAGACAGCAGGGGACAGCAAGGCCTGGCGGGCTACGCTCCATGGGGTCACAAAGAGTCGGACACGACTTAACAACAGCAACAAAGATGGCCCCATTTCCAAACGAAGCCCTGAGCTGCAGTTTTTATTTGCAAAGAATAGCACTTGGGCCTGTGTCCAGAGCCATTATTAGAAATAAAGGTAGGACATGAAGTACAAAGGAAGAGGGCAGCAGCCATGGGCACCCAGTCCTTAAAGACCCTCTCATTTAGTGTTTTCATGGATCACAGTCTACTTCATTAGTTTTTCAGTTGAGAACATCAGTTGAGGTATCCCTCGTAGGGCTAGGTACTTCTCAAACCCTCAACCCTTCCCCTTTCTGCTTATGATATAAAATATATGGATTTTTTTCGTAATTGGGGAAACAACAACAAAAGCACCAGCTTTTCCCTTCCACTCCTGCAGGGAAGAGCGTCTACAGATCTCTTTTTTCAAGCTGCTCCTTTCTTCCTCGCCGGTAATTAAAACATGCCGGGCGCGGGGGGGGGGGGTGTTGAATGCCTTTAAAAAAGAAAAAGAAAAACTCTCTTTCTCTGCATTCTCCACAAGAGGGAATCCCTGATTTATCAAGTGAGGGGAGGGGAAGGAAGGGAAGCTTCAGAAGAACCACTAATAATGGTCGTGCGGGAGGGGGGGAATCTTTCCCTCCCCCCTTCTTCCTCCTCCACCATTTCTTCTTCACACTCCAGTGGCAAGTTTTAAATTGAATCCACAGGGGAGAGCGCTTCCCCCCCAACCCCATCCATCCCTCTTCTTCCCAAGCTAGAGGCAGCCCCCACCGCCCCCACCTTTCCCCCCTCCCTCCCCGTCCCTGCAAAAGCCTCACTCTCCCTGCGTCTGCCTGCTTGCCTGCCTTTATGTGCAACCATCTTTTAAAGCCAGGCCTCTGGCTGCAGGCGCCCTTGGCGGGGAGAGGGAATCCTTAAACATGTCTGTCTGAAAAACACCCTGGCGGGATCGGCCCCTCCCCGCGTGGCAGCACCCTGGCCTCTTGCCCAAAAGCTACCAGCAGCAGCAGGTCTGTTTGCATGGGGGTGAAGAGTTTGCATGCGAGGTCGGGACGCGGGATAGCTCTCTCTCGGGCTCTCTTTAGAGATACAGATGCCCATCTCTCTCTCAGGATCGATCTTCCTTTCTCCTCGCCTCCGTCCACCCTACTGGGGCCTGGCTACTGCAGAGCCTACACACAGGGCTGAGGAGGGGGGAGGCACACGTTTTCCTCTCCAGCGCTGCTTTCGACGCTCCCTTCCCGGCGATGGCTCAACGCCGAGCCCCGCAAAGAAACAACGAGGAGCCGCCGCCGTCGCCCCTCGCTGCTCTCCGGGCCCGCCGCTCCCGCGAGGTTTAGGGCTCCCCCGCTGGAGTCGAGGCGCCGGCGGCCTCCACGGAAAAGGACCGGGAGCCAGCGTGGGAAGAGCCAGCCAGGCCGCTGGTGCTATCGCCGGCCGGGGGGAAGCCGCCGCCGCGCGCGCGTCCCGGTGCAGGCAGGGGTCTGCTGCCGGGGATTAGGCCGGAGGCGCAGTCTCCCTCCCGAGTTTTTCAGAGCCGGCTTCGGGCGAAGGACTGGCGAGCCGGGGCTCGCTGGAGCTCGGGGAGGCCTGGGGCTGCTGCCTTTCTGAAGCGTCTTGCTTTATGTTTTAGCGCGCCCGCCAGGAAGCCATAAAGAGCTGGTTCGCAGCCGCCTAAATGGTTGAGTGAGCAAGGCCTCGGCCGGCGGTGCCTGGCAGAGGCGCTCGCCGCGGGCGCTGTGCAGACCGGACAGCCCGGCGTCCTCTTTCCCCGCAAACGAGCCTTCTGCTTCTGCAAAGCCCAGCAGGGCCCCCGAGCACAGACGGCGAGCGTAGGGCCTGTCGGCGGGGGTGACTCTGGCATGACTTTTTCAGGCCCCCTTCCTGCCCTCCCCAGAGCATCATCCAAGCCTATGCCCATTTGCTGGAGGTTCCAGTAAGTTCACTGGAGATTTCTCTCAGGTAATGCTGGGTAGCTTTTACTGGCCATCTCAGCCATATTGGAAATACATGGAGGTTGGAAGAGAGAATGAGAGAATTCGGAGTTGAGGGGAGGGGGCTACAAATTCAAATAGTTAAAGGCTTCCCAACATGCAGGAAAACCAATCAAATCATTATGAGAGGTGCCTGTCCAGATTATTCTTACAGACCTCCAGAGATGGAGAGCCCATAACCTCTATAGGTTGACTGTTCCTCTGTGGAACAGGTCTTATCATTAAGAAGTTTCTCATATTTAAAGGTAGGTAGCTACAACTTACATCCATTATTTCTGGTCCTAGTTCCTGGCCATCTGCCTTGTAAAAACCAGGAATAGGTGGTCAACCAAATAAGACATTGAGGCAGATTTTGAAGCTAAGTTGAATGTGCCCCAAATCAGATATGGGCGGGCACATGGAAGAGGTCCCATCACCATTATATCATTGTAGGACCAACCCAACATACCTATAGTCACAAGACATCTGGAGGGTGTCAGGTTGGGGAGTAATGATCTCCCACTGAATGACCAGGTATGAGCAAAGTGAGGTATCCTTACCTGGGTACTGAGGGGTTTGGGTCGTCTTGACCCATTTATCAGTTGCTTGGTGCACGTTGCGTGGCTGGATTTATGTCTACCTATAGAGATGCTTTTCTGCCCCATTTAGCTCCTTACTAAACTTTGCATTGCTTTTATTTCCAGAGATCCTTAACCACAGGGCTGGAAACAACGAATTATTAAGATTCTAGTCATGTGACTTTGAATCATCTGAATTCTGAATTTAACTTTTTGGGGTAGATAGAGTGTCACTCTTGACATGGAGAGATTGAGATTGAAATCCACTTAGGTAGAAGAGTTTGAGGCAATCCTTATATGTCACTACTTCTTTCTGTTACTGAAAGTATATAAATGGGAAACTGTCTTAGTAGACATAAGCCCTTGGTTAGGAATATGGGATAACAACGTAGTAAAGTGGGTGTTGCCAGAACCTCACTTCCAAGTGGTTAAGGCTGCATGAGGCAGAGATGGTCTATGCAAGTGCCAATGACAAGGTTGTTCTCCATGTTGACAGCTGTGATAGGGATGTAACAATAATGTGGGAGCAGCCTCTTTGGCATAACTCTAAATCTGGTGTTCATTATTGCCACCAACATGGAGAGCTGCTCTTCAAGCAGCAGCTGAATAAAGAAAATTGCATTATTCCAATCCACTGTACTGGTCCATCTAGCATTCTGGTGTGCTCTCTAGCCTTCCTTAAACTGATGTCCTCAAGCTGATGTTCTCCAATTTCAATTCCCATGGAGGACACAAGTTCAGGAAAGTTTATCTCTTCTGACTGTCAGTGACCTCCCAGTTCATACAGAGACAGTGGTCTTTGCCATCACATTAACAGGAGATGATAGAGGCTGAAACTGGTCCTTTTGCTTGTAAGACTGGACTCTTCCATTAATCTATAACCCATTGATTTATAATCATGTTATGTTATGTCATCATAATGTTATCATCATGTTATGGCTAGCCAGCAGAAGAATGTTTATGTAATTGTGAGGTAGGTATAGTTGCAAGGGAACAGAAGGACAATGGTGCAAAGAAGGATGATGAAACCATGGGGTGTACCATGTTGAGGAAGTGGTGGGTAATAGTAGAGAAAATATAATGGGGAAAAAGTACGCCTGATGCCACAGTTCTTTGGTGGAATCATTGCCATTGCAAAATTGTTCCTCTATGGTTGATGCCCATTCTGCACCAGACCCTATAAATGTAGAGTCAGGAGGAGACTAGCATGAGGTGCACCTGGGCTTCCTTGTAAGGCAGATCTCTGTACTGTATTTTAAGAATGTGAGAAAGCCCTGGTAGATCAGGTATAGTGCCATCTAGCCAGCATTCCATCTCATGTGGTGGTCCATCAGATGCATTTAAGAAGTCCACAAATAGGACATCAAGGGACCACTCCTTTCTGATTATGTGGCCACATCTAGAATACAGTGTATCGTTCTGGTCTCCACATTTCAAGAGAGAGATGGAGCTGGAGAAGATACAGATAAGGACAATCAAGATGGTCAGGGGGCTTGAAGACAAGATACAATGGTTGGCGAAGTTTGACTTAGAAAAAAGAAACACAGGAGACATGGTAAAGAAAGAGTAACCTGGGGGAAGTTCTTCATCTCCATATATTTGATTGATGGACTGTTGGAGCCAACCACTAGCAGTTGCACTGGCATCCTTATTACAGAGGCAGCCAACAAATCCGTCCTGCCGTTATAATATAACTGAGAAGTATGGAATAAAGGTTTATGGTAATTTATACTTAAATGCTTAGAGCATGCATTGGTATAAGGATGATGGAAACTAATGGATGGTGACAATCAGGCAGCTACCAAAATGGTGGCTTCTGTTCTTACATTGAATGGCACTGATTATCAGAAATTGGGAACCTCTGGCTCTCCAGATGTTGTTGAAGTACAATCAACAACAGCCCCGTCAGCATGGCTAGTGGTGAGGGAAGCTGGGAGCGTTATTTTGGTAATATCCATTGGGCCAGAATTTCCCATCAAAACCAATGCATGACTGGAAAGTTGCCCAGAATGGTTATGTGTGATCCATAATTCTTGGAGGAGACGAAGAGAGTCAGATTGTTTTCAAGACCCCAGTTTCAGAATCTGTCTTTGAGGAGATTTTGAATTAGGGAAACAGGAGGTTTCAGGCTATGGAAATTAAGGAATCTCACTGCTATTGACGTTGTATTTGGAAGCCATTTTGATAAAGAGAAGGAAGAAGGAAGGAAGGAAGGAAGGAAGGAAGGAAGGAAGGAAGGAAGGAAGGAAGGAAGACTGATCTCTGAATGAAAATATGAAGGCCATAAATTATAAGGTGCAGAGCAGAGATAAGGCACAAGGAAGGAATTACAGTTAGGACTGGGAATTTTGGAAGGTGCTGTCCCAACACATCTAGAAAGCACAAAATTGGGAAATGGTGTCTTAGGGGCATCTGTATCTTAATATTGTGGAAGGAAGAGTCAACTTCTCATGGCACCTTGCTTCAAGTTGCAGAAAAACAATGTCTGCCGACATTCACTTATCTATTATTATTAACTAAAAGTAGAGATGAACCTGCATCTTGATGTGATATATGGAATATTGCACTAACTTCTGCATGGTAGAGTGGACACCTTGTGAGAAAGGGGTCTTGCATAGGTGAAGAGAAGGCCTTGTAGATGTAACAACTTGCTACAATACGTGTAAGCTGCTAGTGGCTTGGAGGTGCATAGAAGAGGTTGATAATAAGAACTTTGTGAAGAGTAAGGAATATTTTACAACCACTCCAAATGTTACACCAATGTGTGGTCTGAGCGCATGGAAATCTTGCTTGTAAATGCCCCGGTGTTGAGAGCACATAGGAAAGTATGTCACTCAACAGAAGCATCTTGCTCTCTTGGGGAACAGAAGTGGAAGTGGGGGGGCCTGCTTAGCAGTCACCCTCTTGCTCTTATGGCCGAGTATCCTTCATGCAGCAAAAGGAGATCCTGTGAGCATTAAAAAAAAAAAGCCAACAACTGCGGTCTCTCTTTGTTAGCTTCAAGACACACACAGCTTTTCAGCCAGGTTCTGGGAGGTAAGTTGTGGACGGAAAAGGGAGAAAGCTTATAATGTCAGATGTTCTCTGTGTGTGTGAGAGAGAGGGGCTGTGATTGAAATTGCAAGGGGTGGGCAAGGGGGAGAAACAGGACCGAAATTATCTTCACACCAGAGGAGAAAACAACCAAACCACTCTGGTTTTCAGGATTTGTTGGCAACTCAGCGAGGGTTGCCATAGCTTTTTACGTAGGGTGACCAGAACCGGCTGAAACTGGTTTGAGGCAGTTCAGCTCCTTAACACAATGCAGTCATTGAGCTACTACAGTGGGATGGCTTCTCCCTCCCTCCCTTCATGGCAGCCAAAAGCAGAGGATCTTGCAGAACAGATACCGTCCCCTAACAATATGTGAATGCACACTTTAGACACACAGCACTGGTATGTGGCTAATATAACAGTCATAAAGGTTTCTGTGTATGTATGTGCATATTTGCAATGGCTGATAACTTTGGCTGGTTCCTGCCTTTAAAAATAATGATGATGATAATGGGAGTGCTGTAAAAGAATGGACAATGGCTGAAGTTGATTGCCCTTATTAAAAGAAAAGAAAGAAAGAAAATTGTTTCCTTTGCTAAAGTGAGACACTTTGATATCTAGGTGCTTGTTTTGTTTTTAAACTGAGCAAAATAAAAATGGGTCGGTTTGCATTTCCTTTTTATGCATGTGGCTCAGGGTTGCTACTTTGCGCTCTCTCTCTGTCTCTCTCTTTAACAGCGGTTGTATTGTGGATTTCTTTTCTGGGGAAAAGAAGTGAAATCTGTGTATGCGTATGTATGTTGTGCGTCTGTGCAAAGGCCAAAAATGGTGTTGTAAAATTGTGCATGAAAGCGTTTGCAAAATAAGCTTTAAGAGGCATGCTCTTGTTTTGCTTTCAGGCCTATTGATTAGGGCTGCCTTTAACTCTTTCAGGCTTGCTGTGGTTGTACAACGTTGGCTTTACAACTGATCATTGGCATTAGAAAAATTGTCACAGGTCAAAGTACACAAGGTGAGCTATGGTGCTTCTTGAGTGTGTAACTATATTAGCATGGGCAAAACATGGTAACAAAGCCTGAACACAATTTGTGATTGCATATCGAGACACACTGGAGAATAACCAGTGGTCTGAGTTAAGGGAAGAAATGCTATTAAACTGATTCCAGTTACCTAGGATTAGAGCTATTGTTTATAAAGGCTTACCTAGCCAGCCTTTGTTTGGTACACCTTACAGGCAGCCATTCCTTCCCTACTGTTAAATCATAAAAGAAGAGGGCCCCATATGATAGTCATAAATTGGGGACCATATGGCAGGGAGCTGTTTTGAATTACTTGGTCATTAAACTTTTAACATCTTTTCCCCCCATCAAATCAACATGAGGACTTCTTATCCCTTCTCCTCTTTTTTTTGTTGGCTGAAATGAGATAACCTCGCTTCGATCTGGAAGTCAAAGATAATCTTAAGAAAAATCGTACATTTTATACAAATTAGCATATGTACGCCTTCCTAACAGACTGTGAATTTTGCTAATTAAATAATCTTAGCAGTCCAGTAGAGGGGATCTGTTTTAAAAGGTTTGCAGAACTCCAGTGGATTACTAGTAGGCTAAATTACAATATTCTCACATTAATGACATTCAAATAGGAACCGGATGGACAGTGCATCAGCTGGTAAGGAATGTCTCCTCCTGACTCAAAGCTTCACAGCCTTAGATTTTGGATAATATTTGCTTGTTTTCTCTAAAAAAGAAATGTATACATAGATAAAGAGTAGGCATTTTGCATCTTATGCTGAAGGCTCCAGGGAAAGGGAGTGGGAAGTAGCATGAAGCAGTAATGAAGTGGCAAAAGGAAGAACAAAGGCTCTTAAAGAAGGTATTGGAAGACTTTCTTTTTTTCTTTTTTGCATTGGTGGTTATTTTGCTAGAAACAGTGACTTCCTAAAACAGGAAATCATCAGTAACCCTGGAATTTTATGTGCATTGTGAAGTTACAGCAGTCCACCCTTTCGTGGCTGACACTTGGTATTGTAAATGTACAGTCATGGAAAATAACAAATAAGGATAGAGGATAAACAGTTGAGGGAAAGAAAAATGTGTTCTGGTGGAGTTTAATATTTAGGGTGTCTGTTGTATTCAAGCGGAATAAAGTAGACAATCTTAAAAGCCCTGGGAGTCTTTTGATTGGGCAAGTTCCATGGAGGCTGATGACAGGCAGGATTCGCTACTTTACAGGGTGACACAAGCATTAAGGAACCTCTTTATTTCCTGATTGTGCAGCAGATGACATAAGGTATTTAAGGAATAAATTGTAGCGTATTGAAAATTGCATGTGATCCGTTAAGCCTGAAAATATTTGCTCTGGTGTTTGAATGTACTGTGCTTCTCAATTCTGACAGGGCATTAAATAGCTTGCATGAAGGAGCCAAGTGTGCTGTGATACCATCTTTGTGTTAGTGCTTAATAATACCAATATACAATAGCTCCGTATTTAACTGTAGATGTCTGTCTTAGAAACCACTAGTGCCTGTTACATGGTGGGGAAAATATGGGTGGCTGTTCTGTTCTGCACTGAGGCTTTTTCTAAAGGTCAGCTCCAATCCATAGGGTGACAGAAGCTCACCTTTATATATTTTGCAGGCTTTTCTAAAACTGTGAGTAGCAGTGCTTTGTCTTGTGACAATATTCTTCAGTCAGCTTAGGTTTTGAAGGAGCATTGCAGCATACATGCTTCGGTTTGTTTGCATGTTGCCTTCATTTGATCTTCCTTGCTGCAAAGGCTTTTTCATTCCCATTCATTCAAACATTGTGCTGGGAATTCTTTCCTATCACACTAGAAGACTGAACAGATACTGTTCATGTTTCTTTGGCTCTTTCTATTTAAAATATGTAGAGAAGAAATTAGGGGGAGGGTTTTTTTACAGCCATGTAGGCCATTCTTTTAAGCAGAAAATGCAGATTAATGTGTAAGGGCTGGCCTTTTGCCTTCTCTCAGTAGCTGATTCTGAACAAGGCACAATAATTTAATGACAGCATGGGGAGAATCTGGCCTGCAGGCCTAATTTGGGCAGGTTTTATGTCTTTTCTGAAATGAAATAGTTTTGCTTCAATTTCACTGAATACATTGATCTAGGGTAGAAGATGGGCATGGATGGTGCTTTGTCTGAGCAGGTGTGAATGTATTCATCCAAACTTCTAAGGCCTACAACTGCACATTTTTCAGTGTTTTTTTCTTGGAGTTACCAGGATTTGTGTTCTTACACAAAAAAGTGCCTATGCACTTGCTCTGTTTTGCTTTAGCAGAGGAACCGGAACAGAGTATTATTCTTGGTTTGTCTTGTATTCATAACTGTGAATCTAAAGCATTTCAAAGCACTCAAGGTGACGTTGAGTACATTTCCCAAGTTCTGACCACCAGTGTCTTCTCCTATGGCATTGCAGGCCATTCCAGAGCATTCCCTGACTTTCAAGGTGTGGCTGGCTGAGCTAGAAAGGAGAGATATATTAGGACTGTATGCCAAACTATGTATAAGTTTGGCAAATAGGCAAAATGTTGAGCTAAGTGGCAACAACTAGCTGACACTGACTGATCTAGAAATCTAAGCAGGGCTGCTCTGGCTAGTACTTGGAAGGGGGGCCATCAGGTTGATTCAGGGCTGTAGGTTAGACTGGAAAATCAAGAAAACATCCTAAAAGAAGGCAATGGGAAATCACTTACGGTATTCTGCCAAGATGTGTCTGCGTATATTTCTAAAAGCAAAAAAAGACATTTTGCAATTCTTGTTTAGGATTTTAAACATCTGGGGCAGGAATGCTGCCCATGCCATATCAGAGGTGATAACTTGAATATACAAAACAGTTGCTGCTGTTGTTACTGTTTCAGTGGGAGAGAAAAAAAACCCAAGTACATATTAAGGAATTATAACTAGGTCAAGTGGAGGAGTTAAACCAGGACAAAATCCAAAGCAGTATTGTAGAACTATATGATGTTGGTGCTGGAAACCATTCATGTATGATCTTACTTTTTTCCTTTCCCTACCCATTTTTTTTTGCACTTATTTAGCTACCAGATTCTCAGAGCTACTTATTATTCCTTAATTTTAATGTTTCATTGAGCCTCAGAAGATTGGCATGATGCAAGTCTTATTGTATCAGCAGTGGAAACTAAAGTGTAACAGGTTTTATTTTTCTAGCAGCAGTGGCTTTCCTAGAAGCTAGAACTTCAGTTTGTTGAAAGATTTGAATAATATTGGCAACTTAGTTGCTTAGAAGTCTAGGATTGTTGTTGATATCCAGGTAGTAGAAAGATTGTTTAGCAGTCTTCATGCTGGTTTCTTAAAAAACACAGAAACTGATGCTTAGAAACTGGGAACATGGTTTGAAGCCCAGCACATCAAAAATCTGCAGATGGGTATACCTCACAACTGCTTCATGTTTCTTCAAAGCAGCATCTCCCAGACCTTGCTGTCCAAACAGGGAGGAAATCTTGGTTTTCTACTCAGGGTTGCATTCTCACTGGAGGATAATGTCTTAGAGGTCCCCTATTCTTGCTATACAACAGTAAGAATTCTATGGTCTACCAGACCAAACGACCATCTAACTCAGAATTTTGTTAATATTATGGCCTGCCAGCCCCTTCAGGAAAGGTTAGAAGTCTGATCTTAGGACAAGACTGGTCTCTCAAATCAAATCAAATCAAATCAAATCAAATCAAATCATACTATCACAATCAGAAATCAGCATATCAAAATAAAATGAAACCAAAAAGATAAAATTACCAAAGTAGAATTAGTGAGATGAGTCCACACTGACAGATTTGTCACATCTGCACCAGGAGTTGCCACATTTTCACATTTGCAGCCATAAAAAATTTGGCTACTGGTTGGATCTGCCCCTTATCTAGTATTCTACCATATGATTAAAGGCGATAACAAGAGGACCATGTAGTTTTCTTGGCAAGAGAACAGAAGGGCTTTCCTGTTACCTTCTTCCAGCATGTTTTTCTGTTTCCCAGGCTCTCTTGCAGCCCAGGCATTCCCCAGTGGTCTCCCATCCAAGTACAACCAGCCCAACTCTGGTGATCTTCCAAACCAAGAGAAGGTCTTACGGCATTGCCACCTGCTGAGGCATTCCATCATGTGTTTTAAAAGAATGGCTCTGAATATTGAAGTTGTATTTGAGTGGCTTTGCTAGTGATCACTGATAAACCTGGCTTCATCTAGTTTCTCAGCTTTTCAAGTCATCCAAGCTAGTGGCTGCTACTGTATAACACTTCATTCTCCCTAGTGTTTATATTTTATTTCTGTCTGTATCCAGCTGTCTATCACAAGTGAGTTGGAATGCTTAGGGAACCTAAGATAATTGTAGCTTCCTTCTGCTCATGGCTGCAAGGGATGATGGGATTGCATTTAGGCACATTACAGTTTCTTTTACTTTGTAGTAATATTTCTGTTGATACCTTCGAAATGCCTAGGATTGGTATCAGAATTTCCGTGCAGTTTATCAGCCACTTTGGTTACTGCTGTAGTAATACATGATTGTGGTTCAGTGTGGAAGAATTTAAGGAGAGTTCTGCTGAATCAGGCCAAGCTCCAAATTAATCCAGTGTTCTGCATAATACAGTGGCCAGTGAGCTAAGCATTGTGGAGAATTCAATGAGTACTATGCACAACATGGAGGATCTAGAACACCCTTCCCCTACTGGATGTCCTCCAGATTTCTAGCTAGGAATTCTGGGAATTATTGTTACAACACATAAGGAGATTGGAGAACAACTAGAATGACATTCTCAAGATCAACCCAAGCTAAATTTAATTTTGTGGATTTATTTTATTTACTTAACATACTTATATTACCGCCTCTCTTGCAGTGCCTCTCCAAGCAGTGTACAGAATTTAAAAATAAATTTAAATGTAACACACATAAAATACAGTAACAATGGGTACACATCAGGAGTTGGTAAGGACCCCTGGGGGGTTACAAGCAACTCAGAGGGGATCATGATTTTTTTAGAAAAAGAACCTGATTAGGTTTGTGGAAGGAAGGTAGGAGCACTGTCAAAATTCACTCTGGGCTTTGTTCTTGTTTTTTCTGCTTATGTCTGTAGCAGGCAGTTGCAGGCTTGCAAAGTTTAATATAAAAATTAAAATACAATGATTAAAAATAAGTGGTAAATTTATTTTTTCCCAACCCTAACCCCAGTGAAAGCACTTGTTTTATTCATGGGGTCTGGGGGAGTCTCACTTATTTATCTGCTTCCCCATCATGAAGTCTCAAACACTGAACTGAATAAAATCGTTTTCAGCCTGTGTCTAGATTAAAGCAAAATTGTGCATGCTATTTCTAGGGGAAAAGCCATCCAAACAATGGGAGCTGCATAGGTGTCATGAGTGCCGTTGAGCTAAAGTCATCAGCGCAATGGCACTCATGACAATGACAAGGAAATAAGTGAAGGGGCACAAGTTAAGTAGCCATCAACCCACAACGACTAACGGCTAACAAACAATAGCTAAACGAATCACGGAGCCACCCAAGCCATCAGCGACAATACAACGGGGATCGCCCAGCTGAAAGCAATCAGCAGAAGAATGGAAACCTGAGGATGGGCGATCCTGGAAACCCTCAACCAATGGCAGGGCAACGCATGAGACAAAGGGGGGTGACGTGACCGTGAGCGAGGGGGCGCTGACCGGCGCGGGGTATTTAAACCCCGCACCGGCGCGCTCCTGTCACTCTCAGCTTTTTTCTACCAACGTTGTACCTAACCTGAAATAAACCAGAACCTGCTTTGCAAACCAGCGTCTGAAGGTTATTCAGAGGTAGGCAGCGCATGACATAAAGCTGAGAGTCATAAACTCAGCCTCGCCGAGCCCCACCGGACGACAACGAGCCGAGGGAGGAGTAGACGGCGAGAAGACCAGCAAGATGAGGCCGGAACGGCGCGGGCAAGGAGGGCGAGCCGCGCGGCAAGAGACAGAGGAGGACCGACCGAGGCCAGAGGCACCGCGGACTCCCGGAGCCATGGACGCCCACCCCACCCGACCCGAGCCTCAGCTCCAACCCCAAGGGGAGATGGCGACGGAGGCAACCCGACCGCGGGAGGGAGCAGCACGACTTCCGAAACCAGCGGAGGACCCCGCGCCCCACATCGCACCCCAGCAACGGGCGTGGAGCGACAGCCCCACGGTGCTCAACACGGAGGAGGACGACGGAGACACCCATCAGACGGAGGAGGAAGCGGACCCGCGGCGGAGGGACGATGAACCCCACCGGCAACCCACCCCCGAGGACGCGCCAACGGAACCGGCCCCAGCGGCGGCGCGGGCTGTGGACGAGGAGGCACGAGCTGAACTCGCGGCCATGCGGGCTCAGCTGACGGAACTCCGGACCATGCTCCAGGCGCTTATGCCCCCCACGCCACCCAACGACGTCCCCGCACAAGCCCACACCCCGAGCGAAGCACCGAACCCACACGGGCCAGCGGAGAGCCAGCAGACGGCACAGGCGGCCGACACCACACCCCAGGAAGCGAGAGGCGGGGCCGCACAAAACGCCCGGGCCCCAAAGGACTTCCCCATCTTCTTCGATGGGACCCCCTCAAAACTCTCGTTTTTCATCACCAACGCTAGGGAGTTCATGGGGAGGCACGGACACTCCTATGACTCCGAGGCCGACAAGATCGCCGCCGTGGCGATCAAACTCCAAGACAGGGCGGCGGACTGGTACGTCCAACTGTACGAGTCCAGCTCCCCCGCCCTCGCCACCTTCCCTGCTTTCATCAAAGAGATGAAAAACTACTTCGAAGACCCCCTAGCTAAAGTACGGGCGAAAAGCGCACTCCAGAGACTTAAACAGGGCACACGCACGGTCCCTGACTACGCCCTGGAGTTCAAAGCCCTCGCGGGAAAGGTCTGCGACTGGTCTGAGACCACCCTGCTGGAAATCTTCAAAAGGGGGCTCAACCGCGACGTTCTCCAATGGGCCCTCTACCGCGACGACCCAGAAACGTTACACGGGTGGATCCACCTCGCGGGGAGAGCCGAACACGCGCACCGCACCTTCCTTATGACAACCACGGAAGACACAAACCATGTCGGGAAAAAGGTACCCGCACCACACGGGGGGATGGCCGGCCCCATATACCCAAAAAAGAGGTTCAACCGGGAGCCCTGCGGGAGGTGTGGCAAATTAGGGCACAAGACGGCGGATTGCTTCGCCAACCGACCGCCGACCAGCGCGCCCAAGCCCGCCCCGAAAATTAGCCCCAAACCACCCAACCCGGGGCCGCCCCCTCACCGCCGAATGACCGTGGCCACAGCGACACCGGAAGAGGGCTGGGACGCGTACTGGGGGGAAGAGGACAATACCGACCCCGACCAGCCGGCGGGAAATGCTCCCCGCCTGCTCTGAGACGCGTGGCAAGGCAGGCGGTGGGACAGCAACGCGGACCACCTCAACGAAACGACAAAAGCTCCGTAATATTGGCAGCAATCCAACTCTCTGCCGGCAACGGAGCCACCACGGCCGCGGCACTAGTGGACTCGGGGTGCTCAAAAAACCTCATCCACCCCGACCTAGTTGCCAAACTCGACCTCCGCTGCTTCCCCCTCCCCACGCCGCTGGCATTCCACCAGCTGGACGGCTCTACAGCGGGAGGGAAACCAGCCACGCTACAAACCGAGCCGGTCACCCTGCAAATGGGCACTCACACCGAGCGCACATCGTTCGTAGTCACGCCCATCGGACGGCCCATTGCAGTCCTGGGGATGCCATGGCTCGCGAAAAACAACCCGCGGATCAACTGGGCGACCCGCACCTTCACATTCGGCGACGGCGAGTATCGAGCACCAGCACCAGCTGGCAAAAGCAACCCCACGGTAGGACGAGCGGAGGCGACCACACAAGACAACGCCGCTACCACAGCAGACCTACCAGAACAATACGCCGACTTCTCCGAGGTCTTCGGAGAGGCAGAGGCAGACCAACTACCCCCCCACCGCAAGACGGATTGCCGGATCGACCTACTGCCCGACGTCCCCCTACCTAGACCAAAGATCTATTCGATGACCCCGAAGGAGATGGCAACCCTCCGGGAGTTCATCGATAAAAACCTAGACAGGGGATTCATAGAGCCAGCATGCTCACCGGTCGGAGCCCCCGTCTTATTCCGGGAGAAGAAAGACGGGACCCTACGGCTCTGCACCGACTACCGGGGCCTAAACGCGGCTTCCCTGTCCAACAAATACCCCTTACCCCTGGTAAAGGACATGCTCGCCCACCTCTCCACGGGCAAAGTCTTTTCCAAATTGGACCTTCGCGAAGCGTACTATCGCATCCGAATCAGGGAGGGGGACGAATGGAAGACGGCGTTTAACTGCCCCCTGGGCGCCTTCCAGTACAAGGTACTGCCCTTCGGACTCGCGGGGGCCCCTGGGGTGTTCATGCAGCTCATCAATGAGGTACTGCATGAACATCTGTTTAAAGGGGTCCTGGTCTACATCGACGACGTCCTCATTTACACAAAAACACACGAGGAACACGTAACCTTAGTCAGGCAAGTCCTCGACAAGCTCAGAAGGGCGCAGCTCTACGCAAAGCCTACAAAGTGCGAGTTTCACAAAGAGCGCCTAGACTATTTGGGGTATCGAATCTCCGGGGACGGCATCGAAATGGACCCCGCAAAAGTCGAAGCGGTGCTAAACTGGGAGCGGCCCCGCAACAGACGGCAACTACAGAGCTTCCTGGGATTCGCGAATTTCTACAGGTCCTTCGCCCGGGGGTTCGCTGAGATAGCCCTCCCCTTAACGGACCTCCTCAAAACCAAAGGGGTGGGGGACACCCGACGCGCCAAGAACCCAGGCACAGTGCTGAATTGGACTCCCGCGTGCCAGACCGCATTCGACAAGCTGAAAGCGCTGTTCACGACGGAGCCAATCCTCGCACACCCGGACCCAGAACGGCCGTTCGTGGTCCAAGCCGACGCCTCAGACTTCTCCCTGGGAGCCATCCTGCTACAAAAAGACTCCACGGGGCTCCTGAAACCATGCGCCTACCTGTCAAGGAAGTTCTCCGAGACAGAGAGGCGATGGCACGTCTGGGAGAAAGAAGCCTTCGCGGTGAAATCGGCACTAGAGACATGGCGTCACCTACTCGAGGGAGCCACTCAACCATTCGAGGTCTGGACGGACCACCGGAACCTCGAGGCCCTACGAACGCCTAGACGCCTTAGCCCAAAACAGGTCCGATGGGCCCAATTCTTCAGCCGCTTTGATTTCCAGCTGAAGTTCATGCCGGGCAAGAAGAACTTCCTGGCCGACGCCCTCTCCCGGCTGCCCCAAGACGAAGAGCCCGCCCCAGACACCATTGGGACGGTCCTATCCGCCTCGCAACTGGGAATGGCCGTGACCACCCGAAGCGGCGCACGGAGGCAGCTCGACGCTACGGCGCAGCCGACGGCGGGACAACCGGCGACGGAAAGAAGCCAACCGCAACTACCAGGGGGAATGCGCACGGACCTCGCCGCCGCCCTCAAAACCGACCCCTGGTTCCTGGCAAACCCCGACAAGGTAACGATGGCGCAAGACCTGGCATGGGGGGAAGGCAGAATCTACGTCCCGGACTCGCAACGCCAGGCGATCTTGCATAGGTCACACGACGCCAAGCAAGCGGGACACTTTGGGTTCCTCAAGACCCTACACCTAACACGGCGCCAATTCTGGTGGCCCGCGCTCAGGCGAGACGTAAAAACCTACGTGGCGTCCTGCCCAACGTGCGCTAGGGCCAAACGGGCACCAGGCAAACCCGCGGGGCTATTGCAACGAGTGGCAGAACCCTCCCGCCCATGGGAGGAAATCTCTATGGATTTTATAGTGGACCTCCCACCCAGCCAGAAGAAAACGGCCATTTGGGTGGTGAAGGACTACTTCTCAAAGCAGGCCCACTTCATCCCCTGCACGTCGGTCCCATCCTCACAACAACTAGCCAAACTCTTCCTCATCCACGTGTACAGGCTACACGGATGTCCCGCACGTGTGGTGACCGACAGGGGCACACAGTTCACCTCCAAATTCTGGCGGGCCTTCCTGAAGCTGACGGGGACCCAACAGGCCCTATCTACGGCTTGGCATCCGCAGACGGACGGAGCCACTGAGGTTCTTAATGCCACCTTAGAGCAATTTATACGATCATATACGAACTACCACCAAGACGACTGGGCTGAACTGCTCCCGTTCGCCGAAGTCGCATACAACAACGCCGTCCACACGAGCACGGGAAAAACCCCGTTCGAAGTAGTCTCGGGGCGCGACTTCGTCCCCATACCGGAGCTACCTCAACCCCCGGAACCCCAGGTGGACGCCAGCGACTGGGGACGGAAGATCGCGGAAGCATGGCCAGTAATCACGGCGGCGCTAAAGGAGGCACAGGCTGCTTACAAAGAGCAGGCCGACAAGCACCGGCGCCAACAACCGCTGTTCCAGGCGGGAGATATGGCCTATCTCTCCACCAAGTTCCTAAAGTCAACCCAACCCTCGAAAAAACTGGGGCCTAAGTACATCGGGCCGTTCCGAGTCACGCAAATAGTGAACCCGGTAGCAATACGCCTGGACCTGCCACACAACCTCCGGAGACTCCACCCGGTGTTCCATACCAGCCTCCTAAAACCGGCAACCACCTCCCGATGGCACCCAAGCACGCCACAGCCCGCACCGCTAATGATCGACGGGCAACACCACTTCGAGATCAGGGACATCCTCGACTCCCGCAAGCAACGAGGAACTCTACACTATCTGGTCAGGTGGAAACACTTCCCCCACCCGGAATGGGTGGCGGCGCACAACGTTAACGCGCCTGACCTGACCAGAGCATTTCACCGGGCATACCCCGACAAACCGCAACCAAGGTCAGCAAATCCAACCCCCCCCCCGCAGGCCCCCCCCCGCCTCCCGTGCCCCAAGGGAAAGGGCCCCCCCCAAGCCCGCGACTTGGGTGGACCTTCCCCCCCCCGGGACTCACTCCCCCCGCCCCGGGCCCACGGGGTGGTGACAAACGATCGCCAGCACCCTCCCCCCGCCCCCCGGCCGCGGGGGAGTGGCAAGCAAGTCAACAGGGCAACCTGGGGGCAACGCCCAGGAGACACAACAAAGGCGACGCACTCTAAATAAGAAAAGAAGGGCCCTACCTGGAGCTGAGCAGCACCCGACCAGCCACGCCTCTCGCCTCGCCGAACTGAGCCAAACAAACAGGGTGTGGTTGGAGCATGCGCACGCCAGGTCAGAACCCGAGCATGCGCACCATGGACACACCCTGGGAAGGCACGTGGTAGAGGGAGGAGCAAAGGGAGGGGCGACAACTACTCCGGCGGGAACTTTGAAAAAAAAAAAAAAAAAAAAAAAAAAATGTGGCGTTTTGACAGCTCCACGGGGAAAACCAAGAAAACCGGGGGAGAACACTATTCGAAAAGGGGGCAGTATGTCATGAGTGCCGTTGAGCTAAAGTCATCAGCGCAATGGCACTCATGACAATGACAAGGAAATAAGTGAAGGGGCACAAGTTAAGTAGCCATCAACCCACAACGACTAACGGCTAACAAACAATAGCTAAACGAATCACGGAGCCACCCAAGCCATCAGCGACAATACAACGGGGATCGCCCAGCTGAAAGCAATCAGCAGAAGAATGGAAACCTGAGGATGGGCGATCCTGGAAACCCTCAACCAATGGCAGGGCAACGCATGAGACAAAGGGGGGTGACGTGACCGTGAGCGAGGGGGCGCTGACCGGCGCGGGGTATTTAAACCCCGCACCGGCGCGCTCCTGTCACTCTCAGCTTTTTTCTACCAACGTTGTACCTAACCTGAAATAAACCAGAACCTGCTTTGCAAACCAGCGTCTGAAGGTTATTCAGAGGTAGGCAGCGCATGACAATAGGGAAGGCATTATTTCTAGATGCATTGAATGTCTGCATTTTATTTTTAGAAATGCAGAGGACAGTCTGATCAACACTGTTGCCATGGGGTGGAGAAAAATATCTAGTTTACCCTGAAGCAGCTGGAAATAGGATGCAGAAAGGTATGATGTGAAGGGACAGACAGAAAGATGAGGAAGGAGACCAGCAGCTAAAAAGACAGACTAGAGATGAATACAGCAGAGAAAGGAAAGGAAGCCAAATATTAGTCAGATGTAAGCAAGCTATATTGTGATTAGCTTGGTTTTTGCTTAACATAGTGTGTGAACCTAGCCAGTGTACTTGTAAACCATGGTATATGGCTTAGTGTTATTTGTGAATTAAACCACTGTGGCTTGTTTAACAAGCTGAGGTTAAAACAAACTACAGCTTAATTTAGTATTGGTTGTGTGGCTTGGTCAAAGAGCACCAATAGGCAACCTAAGCGTGGAGTCTTCTTCCATCCATGGTTTGCCTCTATACCGGTGAAGGTTCCTGGTTCATTTTGACTGAATAAGACACAGACCCTTTTAAGACTTTGTGTCTGTCTTTAACAACTCTGCCTACAGTGCTTATTCAAAAACTGAGTTACCCAATCACAACACTTAAACAAATGTATTATAAGCTCCGGCAACTGGAGAGAAAAGAGTGAAGAGGAAAGGGGAAATGCTAGTTAATTTTGCTTTTATCTTTTTCATTAAATATACATTTGTTTAGTTTCAGCTTCTGCTGGATTGTGGTTTTGATCAGTAATACGATTACTGTTACGATGAGGGTTTTTGATACTTCCTTTTTTCCCTGGAACTGTCCATTGGATTGATTGCTTCAGGAGTCAGGAAGCGAACTGAAACAATCCTGCTTCATTTGTTGGGCTGAAAGTAAATAAGGTGTGGGATCAGTCTGTCAAATTCAAGATTGGTAAGTCTTTGCCAAGACACACAAAAAAATCATACCCCTCAGCTCTTCATGGACTCACTATCATCTGCATTTGACAAGGAATAGATCAATCAATAAGTAATGAAATACGTTTGTCAGCTATTTGACTAGTAGGATAACTGACTTTTAAAATGACTTGCAAAATGAAGACCAACAGCCTTCCTAACCTTCACTTTTTCCTAATCTGGTACCTACAGATGGTTTGGACTATTTTCACAGTTCCTCACCCAGAATATTTTTGGGGACTGTATCATCACAAATAGAGGACACCTGGTTGGGTGAGACTTCTGCCCAAAAAAGCCTTAAAATCCAGGTATTCATAGGCAATGTATCTATTCCAGCCTTTTCCCCCCCATCATGGCCAACCCATGGTGGGCTGAAGCTTAGCAGCAGCATCCTACTGAATATTCTCTGGTAATTGTATCCAATTTCAGGCTCATGTTGTCTCTGGTGGGAAGGGTCACATTTAGTTGTCATTATAGTGTTATTCTAGTGTAATCTCGTTTTAAATGTCTACATAATTTCAACCTGGTTATAGCTCCATGCCATCTATTCTGGAATTCTGCAGTCTTTAGCAGATACCTGCTTCATTGCTTAAGCTTTTTAAAGTGAAGAATTTAATCTGGGACCTTCTAATGACTAAATTTTAATTCTGCCATTCAACTTCTTGACCTGTGGAGTTGGGAACACCAGTGAGAGACTACCAGTGGGAGAGATGTTGAAAACATAGCAGCAAGAGTGGTGTGCTGGTCAGAGACATTGATCAGATAAGTGAAGGGGAAACAAAAATGCTTTATGAGCTTTTTGGTTATCTCATCTCCTATGGATAGCATGAAGACCAAGGATAGAGAGGAAGAAGATGAAATGTACAAACATGGGCATGCCCAGCCCAGTACTTATAGATGTACTGAATTTACCAAACTCCCATAATCCCAAACCAAAATTGGGAGTCGAAGTAACATCTAGAGTGCATTAGGATTAGGGAGGATGAACTAGCCATACAAATCCACCACAGTGAGAAAAACACTTGGTTTATACTATCTTTGCAGTTCTTTGAAACAGATGTCCACAGGATCCAATGCTTTTATCAAAATGACAAAAGCATTATACCATTGCAATACAAGCTCTGCCCGTTTTGTACATGCTTGTGATGTTATGATGGCTGTACAAAAGGAGTGTAGCCTGCATCCTGATGGCATGGATGCTGCTTCTGTCATTTGACAGCCCCTCCTGCAGATGCTGAATACATGTAGTTATAATACCATAATAAATACTGACTTCTTTTGATTAGATTCATAACCCAGTTAGGAAACTCAACCACTCTAAGAAATGAGATAACGTTTCAAAAAGGTGGATTTAAGCCTTGTTTGACATTGACTGTTGCTCACCCAGGAGTCCATAGATAGTTTATCTTTAGCTTGGAAATGTTTCCTTTCTTATGTACAGCCTTCCTCAATCCCTTGGTGTGTTGGAACTCTAATTCTCAGAATGGGTGAAGATGCTGAAGAAGAAACCAGGATAGGAGACACACTCCTTCTCTTAACATCTCAGAGTATTTAGAAAATACAAATACTATTTTGATGGAGGCTCAACCATCAGAAGTAATAATACCACTCTATTCTGTGTTGATCAAACTCTGCTTCAAGAAGAATATTAAGATCTTATAGATTACCACGTTTTAAGAAAGATTTAGAGAAACTGGAACAGATATAGATAGAGAAGAACTGTGAGGATGATCAGGGATAGATTGAGGGAAATGGGTATGATAAAAGACTGGGGAGCAGGATTGCAAAGCACTTTTCAAGAACCTGAAGGGGTATCACATAGAAGAAAACCATATTCTGCCCTCTGTTGTTCTATAGTGCAAGATGAGATTCATTTGGTTAAATGTTAAGAAAAACTTCTTAATGGTAAGAGCAGGTTGACAGTGTAACTAATTGTTGATGAAGTTGATAGGCTTCTTTCTATGGGACATTTTTAAGCAGGGCTGGACAGCCATCTGTCACAGATGCTTTCATTTGAATTTCTGTCCTAAGCAGAGGGCTTGCCCCTGCCAACATTATGATTCTAGTATTCTAACTTAAACCTCATGGTTATTGCGTAAGAATTGTATTGCAAAGCCAGCCTTAGACATCTAGTTAAGGTATGATGTATTAGCTGATATGAAGGTAATTATGTACCACATTTACATGAAATATGTCCTGCTGTTCATCATAAAACTGATGGTGAATATTGCTTCAATATGTTACAGAAAACAATATATAAAAAGGTTGCAAATGATCATCAAATCATAGAGTTGGAACAGGCTATTTAGGGCATCAAATCCAACCCCTTGGTTAGTTCTGATTTCCAAATTAAAGCATCCCTCACAGATATCTATCCATAAGAATAAATGTTCACAGTTTACTAGATCATAATTGGTTAATTCAGCCCCTTTGAAAATTAAAGCAATTTCAAGTTAGTTACTCATTTGGCAACAGTTTGAATAAATGACTTAACTGTTGTCTTTGGTTAAAAAAAATTAAAATGCTTTTGGTTAATTCTCTATTTTTTCTAAAATAGTTGATTTTTTTCTATTATGCTGCACCAGGATATAATAAATCAATTCCTGTAACTAACTTCCAGATTTTCTGTTGAATAGTACTGAAAAACTAAAGAACATCTTTTCTTTGCATCAGTAGCATTTAAAAATTGGGGAAAGTGCATTGGCTGAAAAATTAACACAATGGCAAAAAAAATTGAAGAAATTTACCATTAAGGATACCTTAATACCATCTCTTAGTTATATTGGTAAAAAAAATTTCCTTCATCTATTCAAATGTCATTCTAGGTATTAAAGAAGCATATTAATGTTCCCTTAAGAGCAAATTGTTTTTGTATTTAAGTATTTTTAAAATACAGTATTGGAAAGTGTAATTTAAGCCATCTGGTCTAACTCCTTGTTCACAATCCTTGCTATTCTGTTAGTTTCAGATTTAAAAATAATAATTAAAATGGAACAAGAAACAGATCAAGAAAATTATTACAACACGCTTATTTATTCTTTTCCTGTGCTTATATTCCCCTGCAGTGGTTTGCCCTGGAGAAAAACCACAAATAATGATTTTAACAGGAGGAGGGTACTCCCCAAGGTATATTTTGGATGCTGAAACCAAAGTTCCCAATAACTCTTCTGTTTAATTTCAATATATCAGATAATATGTTCTCCATTTATTTTCTTCACATATTTTCCTGTTAAGTGCAATTATTCTGAGCCATAGACATTTCTAAAGCCATGTTTACACACTCACTTAAGTCATAGTTTATTTTAACTATGATTTTATGAATAAGCTACAGTGGCTGAATTCACAGAATGTGCTAAACCAAAACCAACCAAACAAACCATATTCTAGTTAAGTGTGTTAATGTGAATTCAGCTGTATGTGCATATTTTCTAATCTTTTACCAATAAAACGATTCCAGTTCTGTGGCATTTCAAAAGACACATTGTTATGACATGTATGGTACAGGTAGTCCTCAATTTAAGACCATTTGTTTAGCAACAGTTCGAAGTTACGACAGTGCTGAAAAAAATGACTTGCGACTGGTCCTCACACGTATGACCATCGCAGTGTCCCTATAGTCATGTGATCAAAATTCAGGTGCTTGACTCTTAGCGATGGAAGTTCCAGTCCCAATTGTGGTTGTAAGTCGAGGACTACCTATACTCTCTTGTCAAGATCCCCAATTGAAAGCATTAAATGAGGATAAGCCAAGACTTTTGCATTGGTACTGTACTGCAGGATCTTTCAACTTCTTAAGATGGAGTAGCATCTATTACCAAGTATACTGACCAACTTTAGCTGCCAGGTCCTCATTTTTAGTTCCATGACAGTGTTAGATGTATCATTAGTACATGTTCAGTAGCACCCCCTTCTTTTAAGTTAAAAATAAAAGTTGGCAAATGGCTGTATATAAGTAAGACAACATGATAGTCATAACATTTATAATAAAGCTAAAAATCCACGTAAACCTGAATTTTGTACCCCTAACAGTGTACGCAGTAACATATGTTTTACGAATCCCACTGTCTGGGTTCTTTGCTAGTTACAAAAAATCAGGAGTCTGGTAGCATCTTTTCTGACTAACACATTTTATTAAAAGGCATAAGCATTTATAGCTTCAGCTCCCTTCATCAGATGAACAGAATGGTGAGACTGATGTAGGATTTAAATTGGGATGAGGTATAGAGAGGGGAAGAAGGAGAAGACCGGTTGGTGATGCAGATGCAAGTTGCATGTGAGACAGATTACAAGTACCTTATCAATCAGAGTCCCCCACTGGGGGAGATGGGCGGTGACATAAATTTAATAAATAAATTAATTAATTAACAATTGTAGCATGTTAAACTCTCATTGTGTTAGTTGAGACTTTTTGAAATTGCCTGAAACGTTTTGAGGTCCAGCAACCTCTCGATGCTGTTGCAATCTCATTTTTTCCAAAATGGTCACTTTGAGGTCTGCAACACAATGTCCTCTGCTATTCCTTTATTGTTATTTGTTACAATAAGGCTGTATAACTTGAGTTTTTCTGATTAAATTTTCTGATTACAGCAATTTACCAGAGTACCTGCTACTCTGTCATGCCCTCTGGAGCGAGATGTTTGCTATGATCCTGCTAAGCTTTATTTTTTTCCTGGTCAGGTGGGCACACTTCCAAACAAACCATTTTTATTGTCTAAAAATATTTTGATTTGGTAGCCTCAGAGGCGTTCTTGTAAATAAGGCTCCTAGAGGATTGTGTTTGTTTGTTTAGCATGCTGGCTTCCTGTTTATTTAAAAAGGGGGAATTTATTTAATTTGAAAAAAATGAAAAGGCAGGTGGGGCAGGGAGACTGGCAAGCACCAAGAGGTGGTGGGAGCCCATTGGCACACTGGATGCCACATGGAGGAAATCCCAGATTTCTTAATTTCAAGGGTGTTTCTTGAAAGAAAGAAGAGAAAAACTGGCTGAAATTGACCATTGTGTTCATTTTAAAGGATACTTAAAAATAGTGTGTGTGTGTGGAATTTCAGAATGACCCTGTTACGCTTTGAAGCAACCAAGAACCCTTATAAGCAGATCCTGCATACTTTGAGTAAGATGTATTACTCTGTTGTGTGGCATATTTCCTATTTTGTAAGCTCAGAGAACATTGGGGGAGGGGAAATTCTTGCTTGCAGAAGGCATGAGGCTTTGCAAATGGAAATGAGCAGTATCTACTGAGGCTTTAAATTAAAAACAATTTTTTAAATAAAAAAATCTTTGAAATGTTATGAGATAGACACATATTCTGTAGTCTTTTGTAAGAGCTTGTGGGCTATTGGCTGTTTTAAATTTAATATCTATTCAATGTAAAAGACCAAAAAAACCCCCCTATTTTGGAATTGTGGCATTGCACGAAGTCACCCAGGGTGTCCACAATTTGCTGATGAATACTTTCTTTCTTGCAAAAGAAAGAAGCGCATCCTCAGAGGATCATTTTGTTTCTCTAAGAACAATTCCCACTCTGCTCCAGTTGCTAATTTTCAGGTCCATATCTGCTGAAAATTTGTGTTGCTGGTTTTTTCTTGCCTTCTTGGCCAACTTTTTTTTAAACATTTGCAGCAGAAGATGGGTGCAAGAGTACGAAGGCATTGGGTGATTGCAAAGTTATCTCCATATCATCTGGACCCTCAAAAATTCCATAAAGGAAGCAGGGCAATTGTACAATAAAATCTCACATGGAAATGATCTTACTGATGGCCAGGAACCTAGTCTGTGTTGTGCCAGCTAAGAACAATGTAAGAAAAGTCTGGTAGGGCTTAATATACAAGATAAGAAGCTGTCCTATGCTGAACTCCCATGGTCCCTTTCATTGAGATCAATTCCACTGGAGTCAACAGCATTTTTCCACATGTTGGGAGGGTGGGGCTACCAAGCAAATGAGGTTGCTTAAGGCCTGTTGCCTAAGCAACTATCATTTGCCAGTGTGAGAAAGCTTCCGTCTTCGCTGCAGCAAGTTGTAAAAGAAATAATTGAGGAAGAATTGTAGAAACATATAACACTAATACATTTCAAACAATATTATTTTTATGGGAGAAAAATTGAAAACAATTGTTTATTACTCTCTGTCTCAATTGAATATATTGATGCAATTGCTTGGAAATTTTGTTTGGGAAAATATTTTGTACATACCTTGTATGTAGCCACAGCACATCAGTGAGGTGTGGGATCTTCCATGGTCATGGACTAACTCACTGATATTTGAGCAACAAGGATTGTTCACTGTTCTGTTGAATTTTGTATGGATTGCATTCTGTCTGTTCAGACTTCAGTTTAATTTGGCGTTCTGTTAGGGGAGGTGTTAGCTGAGCTTAGAGTGTAGAACCTTCGTTTAAAGATGTACGCAATGAATATGTGGATTAATTGAGTAAAAGATTCCCCCCCGTTTTTTTTTTTAACTGTGAGAGTGTGGAGTGAAAGGTCTCATCTTACAATCAGTCGTAGAACTCACTAATTCCCTTCCCTGTGACTTTGGGCATTTACAGCATCTGATTCTACATCAGTTAATAATAGACTTGGGGAGGTTAGAATCCAAAGGTGGTGTTGAAAACTGGGCATTGTGCCCCCTTTGGAGTTTTTGCATGAAACAGAAGAAAGATGAAATTACGATATGTGGATTTGATGGTTAGAAATAATAATGTACAATAGAAAAAAAATGAAACTGTAAACTTAGAGTAAGAGTTTAATGTAAATTTACAGTATACCTATATATGTTGCAAAGAGACTAAGAAGTCATTCTTTTTCTTACTCTTTTTTTTCTTTTTCTTCTGCACTTTTGACTTCGTTCTTTTTCTTCTTTTTCCTTCTTTTCTACTTTCTATCTTAATTTTTACTTTTTGTTAGTTTTTATCTTGTTATCTTAAAAATCTAATAAAGTTCATATTAAAAAAAAGATCTGGGCATTGTACAGTGTCTTGGATTTGGTTCAGAAAAAGTGTTTTGTGAATATAGTACGTGTCTGAAACTCTTTAAATGAGTTGGGACCAACTAGGTGCCCTTTGCAGCCGTGGGTGCAGTTTTTGGAATTAGATCCAAAATGCTACACCGCCTTAATATACACCCATGCAAATGACTAGCATGTGGGTATATAAAAGGATTTTATTTGATAGGTTATTTTACCTTTTTGGCATTTATACTGAGCTCATGCTTCAGCAAATGTAATTATGATAATCTACATTTCACAATAACATTTGAAGAGAGTAAGTTACATACCCACTGCAGCAACACAGCTAAGTGGAGTCTTTTTCAGTTTTTCAAGATTACCAACTGGTTTTGTCAGTTTACCTAATTTGGAGAGAGCAAAATGCAATAAAAAGGCAGAAATATTGGAGCAAATATTTTTGTTCTTAGATATTGTAATGGAAAATTTGGACAAAGCAAGAAGGGATGGTTGATAAATAGTGGCTCACAATTTGCTGTTAAGAGAATTTTTGAGTCACCTGGTACGTAAAGTGTTCACTTAATTCCAGCTCTTCATTTTGCCTGTGATATTCAGATGATTACATCTCAGGTTTAAAAAGGTTGCTCAGTTAATTTTGCCAAGCCAAGCTTAAAGTTACACTGATTTATTAGCAACTTTTTTGCCCACAGTAGGTGCTTTCAGATATTGCAATAAACTGTGATTTATAAAGATGAACGAGAAAGAGAGGCGATAAACTGATTATTCATATTCTCCCATCCTCCCTAAAACATAGTTTACAGAAGACATCAGCAACTGGAGGCATTCACAATGCATGATCATGTCTGTGGAACCCCCAAATTAAATATAAACTATTTTTAATAACCAGAGCAGGGAAATGTTGCAAATTTCAAATGAGAACATTCAGAAGATTTTGGGTGTGAATGCATGAGATTCCATGCATTGCCAAAATCTCACAATATTTAAAGATCTTGTAAGAGTATTTAGTGTGTTGGCACTCATAACTAAAATGTTTGCCAAATCCTGGTTTACAGTGGTAGTCAGGTATTGCAGTTATCTCCTTCGCATGATTTGAAAATACTTTATGTGGGACAAAACAATTCAGGCATGCAAAATGTTCTGTCACTGAATATTTTTACCCCAAAGCAAGCTGTTCTGACTTTGGAATGGGTTATTCCAAGTATCCCAGAAGTGGTCTGATCTCAGAATCAACCCATTCAGGGGTCAGAAACTTTATGGAACACTCAGAATGGTTTGTTCCAGGTTGGAATAGTCCATTCTAGGATTGGAACATTCCATGACATTTTACATGTCCCTATTTAATGCGTTGCTACCATTACCTTATGCTGATTTTTCAAATTGGCCATATAATCCTAAAACTAAATTAGAATTGGATGTACTGGGCTTGTTTATGTGTGCATTTATTAAGTTATTCTGAATAAACTTCTTGTTTGAGTGGCTACCTGCCTACATTTTATTTTTAAGTCATCAGTCTGGAGAATTGGATGTTCTTCACTGTGGACATGTTGGCATAATTTGGATGCATCCATATTTAAACATGGTAATTCCCACCTTTGGTACATAGCATAGGGAGGATTTGGTACATATCCTGTTCCATTGCTGGAGTATACTTACACTGTCATTCTTTCTTCTGTGTTCAGAATTGGACCCTGAATATGCTTCTTTATAAATATTATTCTAATTTCTATTTCTGATCAAGAATTTTTCTCCTGAAGCTTTTTTTCTTGCACATTACATTTATGATTCTCCCATAAATATTTTCTTGTCCCCTGTCCCTAGAGGGGGACACAGATTTCTTTTTAGTGTTAGGGTGTTGAACAAATTGAGCTATGGTACACTGAGTTTGAGTTAAATGCTTTGATGGAACTTTTGTGATGCTGTTTTAAAATACTAAAGAACATGGATAAGAATTTTTCAATGAAATGCATAATACTATTCAGGTACTCTATGCTAACTATCTTTTTCGTTCAATGTAACGTAGTAAACTCTTATTAAGCAGGGCTGAAATTAGTTTTGATAATTTTGATATAATGCTGATATGTTTTATGTGTACATTGTATTAAATATTTCTACTGTGATTGGTTAAAATTTTAACAGTTTCCATACTTGTGAGTTTTCAACATAATTAGGTTAAACCAGCCTTTCTCAACCTTTTGACCCTGGAGGAACCCTTGAAATATTTCTCAGGCCTCCGGGAATCCCTGCTCATTCAGGCTCAAATATAGGTCAGAAGTTACAAAATTATTACATTTGTTTCATGTGTGGGCCTGAATATATACATTAACCGTATGCTTAAAATAAAGAATGAAACCTACCTCTTTAATGTAAAGTTGCCCAAACTTGAAATAATTTTTTAAATAAATTGTGATCTCCCAGGGAACCCCTAGTGGCCTCTCACGGAACCCGAGGGTGCCACGGAACCCTGCTTAAGAAACCCTGGGTTAGACCATTGACTGGTGGACTAGTAGAATTAGTGGGGAAAAAAGCCACATAAGCTTTATTTCAATCGATAGGTTTAAAAATATATTAAAAACCATAGGGCTGATGTAAAACATTTCTTTTTGTTTTCTAGATTGACTTCTAAAGAACTAACGTGACCATGGGAGATATGAAGACTCCAGACTTTGATGACCTGCTTGCAGCTTTTGACATACCAGATATGGTTGACCCAAAAGCTGCTATTGAGTCTGGGCATGATGATCATGATAGCCACATAAAGCAAAACGTCCATCCTGATGATGATTCCCATGCACCATCATCATCTGACGTTGGTGTAAGTGTCATTGTGAAAAATGTGCGGACAATTGACTCCTCTGAAGGAGTGGAGAAAGACAGCCACCATTCCACGGGCAATGGGTTGCACAATGGTTTCTTAACAGTGTCAGCTCTAGAAGGTTATAATAAAGAGGAAGACAAATCACTCAAAGATGAGGGCTCAGTCTCAGAAAATACACTGAAAGAGTCTGCCTTTAACCAATTTAGTCCTATCTCAAGTGCTGAAGAGTTCGATGATGATGAAAAAATTGAGGTTGATGATCCCCCAGATAAAGAAGATCTGCGTGGAAACTTCAGAACAAATGTATTAACAAGGTCTGTATCCCAACAGGACTATGAGAAGTTAAAAGTACTTGGAGGAGAAAACTTGATTAAACACGGAGTCGCAGGTTCAGGTAATTCTGATAAAACCAAGGTTGCTAAAAGAGACTCAGAAACCAACCCATCGCCTTTAGGTCTATATGAACCCTTTAAAGCTAGAAAGATAGATGAGAAGCTGCTTAAGGAAAATTCCGAAAAACTACTTGAAAACAGAGTAGCTGATGGGAAAATAAATACAGAGAAAGGAGTAGCAAACCTTACCAGTCATTCACAGGCTAAAGCAAAATCATCAGCAAAACTCTCTTCCTGTATTGCTGCCATTGCAGCTCTTAGTGCTAAGAAAGCAGCAACGGACAGCGGAAAAGACCAGCAGTCCAGTTCAAGGGAGCCTTCTCCCTTGCACAAGGAGACCAATGAAAGCCCCCGCACCACTGACAAATCCCCTGAACCCCAGAGTCTTATTGACTGTGCAAAGAAGCCCTCTGTCAAACAGCCTGATAGTCCCAGGAGCATATCAAGTGAGAACAGCAGCAAAGGTTCTCCACCATCCCCTGCAGGCTCAACACCAGCAATTCCAAAGGTGCGCATCAAAACCATCAAGACGTCCTCAGGGGAAATCAAGAGAACGGTGACACGTGTGTTGCCTGAGGTCGATTTGGACAGTGCTAGGAAACCGGAGCCAACAGCCTCCGTGGTGGCTTCTGTGACATCACTGCTATCTTCCCCAACTTCTGCTGCAGTTCTTTCTTCTCCGCCTAGGGCAGCTCTACAATCAACGGTTGTCACCAATGCTGTGGCTTCTGCAGAACTCACTCCCAAACAAGTCACTATTAAGCCTGTTGCAACTGCTTTTCTTCCTGTATCGGCTGTGAAGACGGCAGGATCGCAGGTGATCAATCTGAAACTTGCAAACAACACTACGGTGAAAGCCACCGTCATATCTGCTGCTTCGGTGCAAAGTGCCAGCAGTGCCATCATCAAAGCTGCCAACGCTATACAGCAGCAAACGGTGGTGGTGCCCGCCTCAAGCCTTGCCAGTGCAAAACTTGTGCCAAAGACAGTCCATCTTGCCAACCTTAATCTACTGCCTCAAAGTGCTCAGACCACCTCTGAACTCCGCCAAGTGCTCACTAAACCTCAGCAACAGATCAAGCAGGCAATAATTTCTGCAGCAGCTTCCCAGCCTTCGAAAAAAGTGTCTCGGGTTCAGGTGGTGTCCTCTTTGCAGAGCTCTGTCGTCGAAGCTTTCAACAAGGTGCTCAGCAGTGTTAACCCCGTCCCAGTTTACATCCCAAATCTCAGTCCTCCTGTAAACGCAGGCATCACTTTACCCACGCGTGGTTATAAATGCTTGGAATGTGGTGACTCATTTGCCCTTGAAAAGAGTCTGACGCAACACTACGATAGGAGGAGTGTGCGGATCGAAGTCACATGCAACCACTGCACGAAAAACCTTGTTTTCTATAACAAATGCAGCCTTCTTTCTCATGCTCGTGGTCATAAAGAGAAAGGGGTGGTAATGCAGTGTTCTCATTTGATTCTGAAACCAGTTCCAGCAGATCAGATGATAGCTTCTCCCACAGGCAATAGTTCCGTTACGTCCTCCATTCTTCAAAATCCCACCGGAGTGGGCACCCATACAATCACAAAGATACAGTCGGGCATAACTGGGACAGTCATATCAGCGCCTGCAAGTACTCCTGTTCCGCCAGCCATGCCGCTAGACGAAGACTCCTCGAAGCTGTGCAGGCATAGTCTGAAGTGTTTGGAATGTAATGAGGTTTTGCAAGATGAAACATCCCTAGCCACACACTTCCAGCAGGCTGCAGACTCAAGTGGACAAGTACAGTATCTTACGTTTACATTCCAGTTATTTCTGCGGTGTGCAAAAAACCATTTGGATGGGGGCTTTTTGCTAGTTTTCTTTTAAGCTGAGCTTTTTCTTTATGGCAAAGCACTGGAAGAATAATTTTAGAATTGGGAGGATATTGTTTGAAAAGTAGTTAGTCCTTGGAAGGAACAAAAGTGGTTTGGAATTCCTGTTTAGCCCTTTATTCATTTAGACTATAAGGATACAATTATCTATTTAGATCTATACAGCAGGTCCCTGGTTTAAGGACAAGTTCCGTTCCTAAGTCTGTCCGTAAGTCGAATTTGTGTGTAAGTCGGAACAGTTATTTAGCCTCAGTTAGTCAAATGTTTGTATATATATAGTATATATTTTACCTTTTTATGCATATAAAACACTTCCAAATACACTAAAACATCTTAAACATAATAATACACAAAGTACTATTGTGTATTTAACCCAAAACATTGTACTTAACTCGAATTTTTAATATAATAGGCTTTATGGCAGTCCATTCTTAACTAGGAGTCGTCCGTAAACTGGGACGTTCTTAAACCGTGAATCTGCTGTATTGAAAAGTTAGAACAGAGCTATAATAGCCCAGAAACTAAAGGTAAAATCAACATTAAAACATAAATTTCTGCAGGTTAGTGGAAAACTCCCTAAAGAAAGTTATAGACTAAGCCCATAACTATGGAACTAACCATTTTCCTTGTCTCTGTTAGCTTTGTTGGGATCTGGAAATGGGATGAATTAGAAAAGAGATGCTACAGTTCCCTCCGTGCCTTTTTCTGCATTTCTACAGATTTTTCTTGTTGCCTCCTAGCAACTATAAAGAAGGAAGGCAGTGGTGGGAATAAGCGTGTGTGTAAATTACAGGTCAGGCCCCATTATATGATTAGTAAATTCACTTGCAACATTCTCCAGCATAATAATCTTAGATGTGCAGGGGTCAATAATTCCCAGAATTCCTAAGTCACACATCTGGAAGGCACTGTTTTGGGAACAGCTGTGTTAGAGGTTTTGCTGGCATGTTCTGTTTTCTTCAGTAGCAACCATAATTAGTGAACACGCCATGCTGGACATTCTGAACATGGACAAATATTAGGGCAACTGAAATGAAAAGCAGTCACAGCAAATTAGAGGAAGACTGTTCATGCTTTACTGGGACTGAAAGGGTTGCTCCTGTGACCTTTGGTTTTGACAATCAAGAGTTACCTAACACATTTTCTGTTTTTATAACTGCTTGAATTAATGTTAGCAAATGTTGCTATTGACTTAAGTTGCATAACACAACCGGTTTTATGGGAACCTTTCCCAGTTCGTCAGTCAACTAATGCAGCCTTTATTTCTTTTTCCTAGTTAAGCTTTCTCTATAAAGTTTCCTTTTTCTGGCCTCTAGTCTTTTCAGCAATATTCTTGCATGAAGTCCATGTAAAAGTACAGGTAGTCCTTGCTTAATAACCATTCGTTTAGTGACAGTTTGGACTTAAGACGGTGCTGAAAAAACCAACTTGTGACCGTTCCTCACGCTTACGATCGTTACAGCGTTCCCCCAGTCACATGATCACGATTTGGGTGCTTGGCGACTGGTTCACATTTATGACTGTCACAGCATCCCATGGTCATGTGATTGCCATTTTCAACCTTCCCGGCTGGCTTCTGGCAAGCAAAATCAGTGGGGAACCGCATGATTCACTTAAGTACCACATGGTTCAGTTAATGCCTGTGGTGATTTGCTTAACAACCGCCACAAAAAAGGTCATAAAATTGGGTTGGATTTGCTTAATGACCGCTTTGCTTAGCAACTGAAATTCTAGTCCCAATTGTGGTTGTTAAGTGAGGGCTACCTGTTTGTCTGCTGTGATGTATAGACCTGTCACAAATTTTTCTGAAGTTGGCTATTAATAGCTGTTGTTTCCTACTACATGGTAGATTTTGTGCTGGACTCATCATCTCCTGTACTAAATGGCTTTTAATGGGGTAGATGGAGTAATTCTATATCCTCTCCCAGTGTGGACTTCATATTAAGGGTTTACAGTGGTGGCAACAATACAAATGAAACATCCCAAATGCTAATATATGTTCATCCAAATAATTAAAGTTAGCCAGTTACAGAAGAACAAAAATGAGATAAAGCCCGGCTCTCTGTCGGAATTTCATTTCCTTAAACCTTCTCTGGCAATTGACTGTCCAGGTAAAAATGTAGTGTAAGGTCTTAAAAAGAGAAAATGCTGTAAGCTGTTGGACAGAATATGCACATGATGGAAAGAGGAAAAGCCCATCCAAGGCCTCTTGCATATGCCTCAGAGGTGTTTGTGTTTCTTCCTGGTGCCAGAGAAAGAACAACGTTCTGTTGGAGATAGCTTCTCAGTCGGAATAGTTTTTTCCTTCAGCTTGTGATAGGTGTGGAGGGATGAGAATAGTTCCATTTAAAATAAGTCTACCTGCAATTTTTGACTGGCATCTCTTGATGACATATAAAATTGCTATCAACATCACAGGGGAGTGTGGCACTGGGGAAAAGCATCTATGGACTGATAAACACCTACACATAGGGTAAGGAGGATAATTTTCTGGAGTGCATTCTGGTACATTGCTAGTGATTATGCTTGTAGTCAACGAAACCTTGCCAATAAAACCTCGTTTATACTTTTCCTTCCAGTAGGGTATATAAATACAGCTGGTCCTCACTTAACGACAGTAATTGGGACTGGAATTTCCATCACCAAGCAATGCAGTCATAAAGTATGATGTCGCATGACCGCACCGCTTAGTGACTAAACTTCCAGCATTTCTAGTTGCCATCATTAAGTGAATCACTGTGAGTCATTAGGTGAGGACATCACGTGGTTGCCATTTGCAACCTCCTGCCAGCTTCCCCATTGACTTTGCTTGTAAGAAGCCAGCAAAGAAGGTCACAAATGGCGATCACGTGACAGCGGGGATGCTGTGACCAACATAAGTACGAGGACCAGTCGCAAGTACCACTTGTTCAGTGCTGTTGCTGAACGAGTGGTCGTCAAGCGAGGACCACCTGTAATTTTTTCCCTTTACATTTGTGTAACTTGAGCTAGAACTTTTTCCACAGACATGTAGTTGCTTTATTGGCTACCCATCTTCTGCAGGGCATGAATTCCTGAGAAAACTGCCACTCCAGAAAGCTAAAAAAACAAACAGGCATGCTAATATCCTGATCAGAGGAGTCATCATCTGTGTTGGGCTGATTTATGTGCAATTACGAAGAGCAGTTGAAAAAAGGGTCTCTTAATACACACGAAGAGGAAACATAGATCAATTCTACAGGGGAATCTTTCACTAGAAGGCTTTTACAACCCTCACTTTCAAATAAAGGTACAAAAATTAACCTAGAATTTCAAAGCTTTTGAAGGAGATATTTAGGAGTTATGATATAGTACCATTTCATTTCCAAGTACAAATGCTTATAACTGTCCCCATGCTGTTCAAGATTTTAACAATTATCTTAAGGACTACTTTGGGCTATATGACGCTATTGAACTTCATTTTTCACATCTGAAACTCTGCTTTCCAAGCCACTGCTAATATCATTGGAATGGGAAGTACTGTATACCAGGACAGAGTCTTTTTACTGGTGGTGCCAGAGTTGTAAACTTCTTTCTCTGGGCAGATCTGAAATGCTGCTGATTGCACGTGGAAGCTTTTATTTAATTTTATTTTGGAGGGTCACTTATGGGCAACCCAGGTTGCATTCCTTATTTTCTTAATATTGTACTTTATGATTAAAACAAATTTCTCAAGCAATCTAGATTAAAAGAAGATTTATTTCAAACATGTGACATAAATAACTTCAGTAAATTACCAGCTCCCTGCTTTAATTTCTCTTAAAAAAGGCAGAACGGTAACCTCTCAGAGAATATATCAATACAATACTTAATCCCCCAAAGGATAATATACATGTTTCCAATAATTCAGAGACTGATATAACTAAAACCCATGATAATTAAATAAGACTCATTAGCACTGCTGTGTTTTAGTTAGTGGAATAGTTTGTGTGATTAATTTTGCTAAAGTACATGGATCTGGTATGCTGACTAGCTATGATGCTCCTAAATGAGAAATCCATATTTCATATCATTCTCATTTATTACAATCAGAGTTCATTCAGTTTATTCCCTGAACCATGGTTCCTATTTGGTCATCCCGGCTAGGACGTAGGAGGGCTGAAATCCATCATGTGTCGGTCACCAGACTGCAGAAGGCTGGGATACATGTGTCTCATCTTTTTTGGATATATGTGTGGTTAAATCTGCATAGCTTATCTAATATCTTTGGAGTAACTAATGAATAGAGGTAAGCTTTGACTACAAACATTCATTACTCTCTAGAGGTGATTGCATTTTCTTTAGTACATTTCTATTTCTTTTTGTCTCAGTAGTCCATACATTGGCTCAAACTTTTGGGTTTGCATTTGCTATTTTTTGAGTTTCTCCAAGTGCCACTCTGGACCTGTTCCCAAATTATGTCCAAGATGAAGGTCTTCATGTAGTAAACTCAGTAGATCAGATCAAAGATGGCCTCATGCCCTGTGTAGCATACCTTTGTAACATGACTTCCACTGTACCTGCTAAATTAGGGTTCTGTTCCAGAGTGAACAGATAGGATTTGGCCCCTCAAGCTTCCTGGCTCTGCTGCTGCTCATTGGTCTTGCTGCCCTCTTCTGAGGAAAGAGGCAGTGATGGGTACAAGGAGGGGGGGAGGGGTGGATAGCATCCACTCTCCCCTTCTGGATTGCTGTGTGGACTGGAACTGGAAGAAAACTGGCAAAATCTGAAGCAATCCTGGAGAAGACATTGTAGATAATTATTGTGAAAGGTCTTGCTAGAATAGAGTTGTCCAGGGGGGGCCCTTTATGCTATTCTGAGTTAATAGGGACCATCTTACCAGCTGGATCCATAACATAAATCCCTCCATCCTAGGTGCCTGTGTTGCGTCCCTAGAATAGTGGTGTTCACACTACACCTAAGCATATCAGGTGAAAATCCAGCAGATGCACTAGTACCTCATTCTCAGCTTGATTTGGATCATCTTTCATTAGTTTTTTGTGAGTGGCTTCAAACTCTGCCCATTTGATTAGCTTATGGTTATATGTATTGTGCCTACCCAGAAAATGGACTAACCAACTTATGCATTACCATGAGTCATAGCTACTTAGTACTGATCCTGGTAGCATTTAGCCACATGGGTTGGATCAACATTTTGGTGAATACAACATCTCTCAATCCAGAAAGCAACTAATAGCTCGTGAGACCTTGCCTGAGAAGAAACTGGCAAACTCCATGCTATCATTAACTCCTGCCCCATTGCCTAGACAAGCACAGTGACCCAGGTTTGGGTGCTACAACAAGCCATTTTGTGGCTGCCAGGACTCTGCCAGTGAGTTGGGTAATGAAATACTGCTTTTTCAACTGCTCTCCATCTTTCTTGGACTGACTAATTGGGGCTTTAAAACTACCCTTTACAGATTGGGTTATGGTTTGCACAATGTGCCTGACCCTGAACAAACCCAGAGCTGTTTGGGATTAAAATTAACTCTCCTGTCCACTGCTCACTGCGTTGTGATGTTCACATAATATTAGTCCCCACTAGCTCAATTAAACATTTTGTGCCAACCTAGCCAGTAAGTAGCTACAGTATATTGGGGATATTGTTTTGAGTGCCTGCCCCTTGTAAAGATAGCCTGACTAATGTTCATTCTCATTTCTGCTGTTTGACCTTCCTAAACAAAATTCTCAAGTCTGGAGAGTTGATTGGTTAGAAAGATATGAGACAACAGGGTTTTTTTTCCTCCAGAAATCTTCTGATGTGCTTCTTCAGAAGGAAGATCAAAATCAGCAAGGCGATGGGTGGATCTTTACGATGCAAGTCCCACCCCTTTTCTTTGTGCATTGACATTGCATGCATGTTAAAAGGAGGTGGGACTTGCATTGTGATGCTCCATCTGCCATCTTGCCAATTTTGATCTCCCTCCTTCCCACTTCTGTAGAAACAGCTGCTTCAGGTATTCAGCCCAGCTGAAAAAGCTTTACAAACTCTTTCTGATTTGGCTAAAAAGATTATCAAGGCAGAAACTACCAACTGTTAGTGAAAATTTGTCTTTGAAGCCAACTAGCTAGGTAGCTGAGACATGTTAACAGTTCTGGTCTAGAATGGAAGATGAACGGATAATTAGGGGATTGTGCATGAGATCCACCCTGACTGTGCCTTAATTTCTAAACCCTCAAACTGAGTAATGATGGCAAACCCAAACAGGAAGGAGCCCTTTTGAAATGTAGACATCCATAGTCTGTAAATGATCATTTCTGTTCCTGGTACTTTTTATTACTACCCAGAGACCTCCATCTGTTAGTCATTTTATGCTCTCCTTCTGGGCAAGACTGCCCCATCTGGTCCTATGCAGTGCAATCCAGCAACAGACTGGCTGTACTGCAGTAATACCATTCTTTTATAGATTCTATCGAATCATGTCATTAATGTTTGTTTTGAAAAATCCAGCAGACATACTGTACCTGTAAGTACTTTTTATCAGCTGGTTTGGTGCATCAGTCTGGGGACTGAAGAAGAGCACAAAAAGCTTTAGTGAATGATCTCTGCCCTCGGATAACTCAGCAGAAATGAAGCATAGCCTATAGTTGTACATTGCTCATTATACATTGTAAAATAAAAAGAGGAGGAGTAGAAAGCCCTGTTTCGAATGAGTGGCTCTGTAGTTCTATGAATTGGAACAACTCTGTTAGAAATATATAATATATTGCAGATTGTGCATGCTGGGTTTTAACCATCCAGGCTCTGCATACTGACTGCTAAAGAGAGTTCTGTCTTCTGGGCCTTTTTCCCTAGTAAATGTGATTATTGTGTATTCATTAGTTTACTATTCCACCTTCCCTGCAGGAGATCCAGCTGTTATTTGCACTCCAACTTCCATTTTTCCCAGAACAACAACCCTGTGGGATAGGTTGGCTGAGAGATAATTGACTGGCTCAAAATCACTTCCATGGCTGAGCGTGAACTTGAATCTGGGCTCCGGGTCCTAGTCTGACCCCTTAACCATTAAGTCACATTGGCTTTTCATGCCGTACTGACTTATAGCCTCTGTCCTATTCATAAAACCTTGGTCTAATATTGCAAGTTGGCAGGGGAAAAGTAAATGGAATACCAATAAGATTTTCCTGTAGAATATGAAAGACGTTTGTAAGTTTTTTTAAAAATATAAGGATCTGCATTAAAATGTAGGATTCTAATACCATTTCCCATCTAGATAGCAGCAAGACTTGGAACAAATTCATTTCAGTAATGTAAAGGACACCAATATGGTTTAGATGTTCAGATCCCCTATATTTTTTAATTAGAAGTTTTAGAGTTAGAGTATAAACAAACACAAATGAAAGACAAATGAAAAGAATAAGAGATTCAAGGGATCTAAAAATATATGGAGTTTCAGTTTTTCAATATATCATTAATTATTTATGAATAATTGAATATATTATATCACTTTAAAAGACGAAGAAGCTTTCAAAGACAATTAAGCTTTGAGCTGAGAATAAATATAAGGAACCATGGCCAACATAGTATAAATCACAGACTGAAATACGCTCTAATAAATTGAATTGATACTGAGAATCTATCCCAATTTAAATATCCCATGAAGTCAAAATACTGACTGTATACAGTTATAATCCAGCAGTGGTTTCCACTTTGAATTGAATTCTATGTCAGCTTTATTTTTAAGGTGCGAAGTTATTCTGGACATTGACGCATACTCCCACAACTTTGTTAACCATTCTTCCAAGGAGGGAATCAAACAACCTTTCCAATATAAGGCATATAATATCCTTGGGACAGTTAGCATATACAAACCTAATTCAATATACTTTGAAGGGATATATGGTTTAGTAAAGTTTAATTAAAAAGATGGCAGGTTAAAATGGGAATTCAGGCTTTAACATTTGTTTCATTTTAGTCTGGATCATTTTCCAGAATTGTTGAGCTTTACAACATTGCTACTGATTATGAAATGATGATCTGATTTCCTCATTACATTTCCAGCAGTTTTAGAGAATGAATTGTCCAATTTAGCAATCAAAACTGGAGTAATATACTAGCAATAAAACAACCCAGATCCTCTACTTAGTCCCAAAGCTTGCTGGTATTCTAAAGCCAGTTACCACCTCTTCGCTTAACCAAGATTGCTGTGAATTGAAGTGGTAGAATGAACACAAAACATGTTGGAAGTATCTGATGTAGGTCCCCTCTCCCTCTGGTTTTTACTGCTTAAGAACCTTCTCCAACCTGTGCCCTCCAGCTGTTTTGATTTCAAGACCCTAAAATCTCAGCCAGCATAGACACAGAATTTTGAAGTTGTAGGTCCCAACATATCTGATGGGCACAAATTGGGAAAGAGTTGGTCAGGTATAACAGGCTTAGCTATTTTCATATCCCACAAGAATCTGAATTGATTTTTAAAAAATGTTGCGTTATAAATCCATACTCTAGAAGGGTTTACTTTTTCCCTAAGAAGTCTATTTTTTTTTCCTAAACTGAATATTAACAAGCAGTGTGTCAGCCCTTCGAGGTAGTCCAGGCAGAAAACCAGAACCATGAGTACTAATACTACCTTTATTGTAGGGTTACAGTAACAGAAACTTGCAAGTCTGAAAGCATCTCTCTCCCCCCTTGCCTTTACTTTCCAGAGAACTAGGGAGGGTCCCTTCTGAGATGCTTTCTCCGTCCCCATTCCTTCCGTGGGCTGAGATATCTCTTGTCTGACTGTTGCCTAGGCTGCAGCTCTTCCTCATCCTGCCTCTCAAGGTGATTCTCCCAGCCCATTACACAGTGATACTGCTGCTGCTGCTGCTGCTGCAAAAGCAGTTTTAGGCTGCATTACTAGAAATACAATTTTTAAAACATGGGGAATAGTCATTATACTCTGTTCTGCTTTAGTAAACACCACGCTTTGAGAAGGATTCAGACAAGCTTGAACAGGTTTGGGAAAGTGACCTGAGGATTGTCAGGAGACTAGAAACTAAGTCCTGTGAAGAGAGATTGAAGGAGCTGGGTAGGTTTTGTTTTGAGAAAAGATACCTCAGGAGGGAAATAATAGGACTGTTCAAATATCTGAAAGAATGTCACCTGGAAGAAGGTCAAGAAAGGTTTTCTGTAGTTCCATAGTATAGGATGCAGAACTGCCCAGAGTCCCTCCTCTGTGGGGGGAGACGGGCAGTGATAAAAGTCGATAAATAAATAGAAAATAAAGTAATGGGTTGACCTTAGAAGAAAGCAGATTCTGACTGAATGTGAGAAAAAACTTCCTGACCGTAAGAGCACTTCAGTAGTAAACTGAACCAAATGCCCAGAGAGGAGGTGGGCACCACTTTACCGGTTGCAGTCAAAGGGAGGCAATTTAAATTTAAACAGAAGAAAGTAGGTCTGCTCCAAGGAATTTAAAATCTAATTCCATCTTAATGAAAGAGAGAAGAGGGTAGAAGAGGAAGGGGTAAGAAGTGAAGACAGTGATGAATAAACACTTGTACCTTACTGCTTGTAATGTACAAGTTGTTCTTAATCTAGATGTGTAGAAGAACAAAGAATCAATTACAAGCAATTGTAAATAATGGCCATTTTACTGTTACTGTTTTAAATTGATTTGTCAATGATGGTATTTCATGCTGTGATTTTATTTCAGAAGTTTGTTGTCGGTCATAACCAACTCTGTAGAATATTTGTGCCTGAGTTCAATGGCTGATTGTCCCACCTTTTTTGGTTCTGTAGAAGACCTGCGGTATCTGCCAGATGTTGCTTCCAAATTTGTGCAGTTTTGCATCACATCAGAGGATTCATCAGCATAAATCTCCATATACATGCCCTGAATGTGGAGCCATTTGCAGATCAGTCCACTTCCAAACTCATGTCACAAAGAACTGCCTGCATTATACAAGAAGAGTCGGATTCCGGTTAGTATAATGATAACGATGGTGGTGGTGGTGATGATGACGACGATGACAACTGATGATTCAGAGCTATTCAAATCTATACAAAAATCACCCTCTCTTGGGACCAGGAAGGAAGGATCTCCCTCCTTTTTCAGTATCTTGATCATCTTTATCTTATTGATTAAGGGGGTGGGACCAAATTTTTCTCATCAGAAGATGTTTCTTACCTTCCAGACCAATCTAACTGCTGTCTCACAGAGGAGCAAGTTGTACTTATAACTTCTGTTTGGTTCTGTCTGTAATGTGATTTTTTTAGATGTTGCTCAAGTTAGTTTCTTGGAATAGGTTCAGGCCCTGCTTATCTGACCAGCTCTTCCTCCTGTCCTTCAAGGCCATTCCCTATACCATCTACATTTATACAAATGTGCAATTATGCAGCATTTTACATACTCCTTAATGTTTAAGGTGATTTACAATCAAACGCAAAAAATAATGGTAAAGCACAATTCTCCAACTTAACTAAAGTATACATCACCATCTCTGCCCAAACGCCCTGTGGAAAATTTTGGCATTCAATTCCTTCTTAAAGCCAAAAGATAGGGGCCTTCTGCATCTCAGGAGGCAAAATATTCCAGAGTGAAGGGCAGTGTTTTTCAGACAAGGCAACTTTAAGATGTATGGACATGCTGGCTGGGGAATTCTGGGAGTTGAAGTCCACACATCTGAAAGGTGCCAAGTTTGAAAAACATCAGTGTAGGAGGAAGCACTGAGAAGGCATATCAACAGGTTTTCACCTCCTCACTTTACACAGTATGGAATAAACCTTCTGTGTATAAGACTTATTTGATTTTATTTATTAGATTTCTATAGCTGGGCTGATCTTGCCAAGAAAGACAGTCTGGTTCAAAATGTGGTGTACGAAAAGCACTTTCCTAGCATGGAAGGAAAGTTGCACTGTCCTTCCTTTTTTTTTCCTTTTAAATTCTACTATATTTATTTTCAGTATTATATTTAGTAAGTTGTAATCTTTTTTTTATTAGCTGTGCCCTGCTGCCAGGTATAAAGCCAACACAGCAATACTTAAACAGAGCACATGTCAGGAAACCTGAGATGTGCATGTTTCCTTGCTGCTGTGGCTTCTGTGAGCAAGCCTCTGATCGCACATGGCCTCGCTCACCTACTTGCATCTCTACATCCTGCACAAGGGATGCTAGGAAATTTCTCCCATGTAATATAGCTGCCAAAGAGCAGATGCCTTGGACTGGTTGTGTCCTCTTCTGTGTTGCTGGAAAGACGATGGTGGATCTTTTTAAAATTATAATTATTCACTGCAAAATTATTTCACTTCCAGAATTTTTCTGTATGCAAATCTGAGTTTCATGGTGGCCTGTTATGCAGGAAGGTAAAAGCTCTTGGCCTATTCCATCACCACTGTTGCTTTCCATTCAGCTACAATAAGAACCCTTTCCAGTGTTTATTGGGGAATTTGGCAGGCTTTCTTTTCTGTTTCTGTTTGAATAATATTCTGTGTCTGGTTAGAATTGTGTGCAGGGAAGTTCTACAGTATCGTTCACCACCTCTGTCCTGGCCAATACATCCTGCAAGGTTCTAACCCCATATCTTTCTTACAGCTGTGTCCACTGCAATGTGGTATATTCCGATGTGGCTGCGCTCAAGTCCCATATTCAAGGTTCTCATTGTGAAGTCTTCTACAAGTGTCCTATTTGCCCAATGGCATTCAAATCGGCACCCAGCACACATTCCCATGCCTATACACAACATCCTGGAATCAAGATAGGAGAGCCTAAGTAAGTGTCATTCTTGTCAAATTCCAGAAATTATTAAAGCTGAAATGACATAGTGTGCTTACAGGTAGTCCTTGCTTAATGACCACAGCTGGGACCAGAATTTTGGTTGCTAAGTGAAGCAGTCATTAAGCAAATCCGACCCAATTTTACGACCTTTTTTGCGGCAGTTGTTTAATCAGGCATTAAGCAAACTGCATGGTTGTTAAGCGAGTCATGCAGTTCCCCATTGATTTTGCTTGCCAGAAGCTGGCAGGGAAGGTCAAAAATGGTGACCATGTGATGCTGCGATGGTCATAAATGTACACCAGTTGCCAAGTGCCCAAATCATGATCATGTGACTGGGGGGACACCGCGATGGTCGTAAGTATGAGGACCGGTTATAAGTTGTTTTTTTCCAGTACCGTTGTAAGTCTGAACTGTCACTAAACAAATGGTTGTTAAGCGAGGACTACCTGTATTCTCCAAAGAAATACATCCTATATATTATGATAGGGCTTTTTTCTTCATATGCCATTTGAGAAGCAGGAAAAGGCAAAAGCACTTAGCAGTTTGTATTGCTTGAGCTGGAGGGCACGTGCTGTGCCTTTTAGGTAATGCAGTTTCGATATAAGGTGTGTAAAATGTGTGTAAAGTATCTCAGGTTGAAAATAGGCTCCTCCTGCAAGGTTGGAACAACCCATTTCAAGCTCTAAATGTTCTGAATTTGAAACTTTTTGCCCGTCTATTTAGACGCTACTAATGGGAGAGAGGAAATTATTTTGGATGGAAAAACAACTTTTGGGAACTGCACTAAGAGAGTGTTCTTCTTAGATTCTGGCTTAGGGAAATACATATAAGAGTTGTTATTTTGGGGGACTCTCTGTTAAACCAGAGTTGTTACTTCTTTCTCTGTTGTGTATGGATGGCCTTTTAAAACAGGTTTGGCTTTGACATACTGGGTTATATGATTCCATCATACTATTTTGTGTGGGAGTTAAGTTTAAATGTAACATTTTTTATATCCTGCTGAATCATTTATGGAGTGTTTGCCCTTATTCTCCATTTCCTGTCGGTGGCTTAGCTGTTAGCTGCAGTTGTAATTGGAGAGGAGGCGGAAAGAGGGAAATCCTGTTTTGCCCAAATCAGTGGACCAGAGAGAAAGATAATCCTGAATTAAACAGGTGACAACAACCTAACAAAAGAGCAGGAACTGCTGCGCCTGGAGGACAAATGGCATTCTTTGGAGTCTTGGCTTGTACCCACCTGGAGAAAACAGCTTGCTTTTTGTTTTGATTGAAACAAAAATCTGCAAGGATCTTGGAGAGACTTGACAGGTTAAATAAGGCAAGAGGACTCTGCATCACCCTGTCTCTTTCCTCCGCTGCAGCTTCTAGTGTGGCAAATCCCACACGGCTTTCTCTCTCTCATCTTTCCAGCATCTTCCTTTCACTCCCTTCCACCAGCTGCCACCTCCAGTGTTTCAGTATGGCATATCCTACCAGTCTGCCATCCTCCAATCTTCTGTACCTTCCTCCCCAAATTACCTCAGCCTGGAAGAACCATATTTTGGTTTATAATGTGAACAAAACAGCTCCATGTCATTCCATAGCCAGCATCAAACCTAGTTGTTTAAGTTCGGACACAAACCACCTGAAATCAGTTGTTAGGTGCTCAAAATAGTTTGTGCATGAAGCTTTTGGCACATCCTTCATATTTTTTAAAATGTGGATTGTTCAGATTCAGAGATTGATGTAGTGAAATTCCTGAAGCCAAGCATCAGGACATGAACACACATATTTCTTGGGAGTTTGAATCTAACATGGGCAGGATTCAGATCAAGTTCTGCAGGGGCATCTTCCCCAGGGGGTCAAAAAGTCAAAGTAGTGGTCACGACTACGCAACTATGCCCTTTTTGGTGCAATACACATAAAAAACAGGTGTTCCTTCAATCACACAGTTGCAGCTATCATTTTGATTGTTTTTACCATCATTACCCTCCAACAGATGCCTCTGAAATCCTGGACACCAGTTCCTGCTCAAAGAAAGTGAATTAAATGCTAAGATATTTAAAGCTAGCAATAATGGAGACAAGACTGAGCTTTGTATCCTGAGTGTGGTAGAGGAAACCCATATTCCTATAGGTAAAAGAAGTGATAGCCTATATAACATAGAAATGGAGGACAGAGTAATTTTAATGTGGCAACATTTTGGTTATCTAGAATCCATTGTTTTAGTTAGAAGTTGCTGAGGAATTTCAAAAGGACAGCATGAAGAGTGATGGGAAACATCTATGGTTAACTAAAATGTTTGTTCAGTGACCTGTCTTCGGTGTCTGCATGATGATAAGCCGTAAAGTTACTACGCTGTTTTGGCTCATACATCATCTTACACTGAAATGTGGTTGGTTAGTTTGTGGCACAAACATAGCCAAGAATGAAGAGAATTTATGAGGGAAGAGTGTTAGTAAGAATAAGGAGGATTCAGTTAACATTCTGTCGTTTCAATTTCTGTTAGCACTCCTATCTTGGAAATTCACTCTTCCTCTTTTGTAATGAATGTTTCTACCAGTTCTGTCTGTGCATAAGCTGCAATTTTTGCAAAAACTCTTTCTAGCCATTCCCTGATTGCTATATCTACTCCTCCTTCCTCATCCAAACATATAAAGGGTGAATTTTAAGATGTTGTTACCTTAAGCAGTCCCACTTCTTCTTCATGAACAGCCTCTGCTATTCTGGTTGGTCACCTGGACTTTCGTTTTAGACTTTTGAAAATAAAGAACAATGTTGGGTATGTTGGTAAAACATGATTATCACTTGCTGTGATCCTCAAATATCATAGAACCATAGAATTGTGCAGTTGGAAGAGAATTAGAGGGTTATCTAATTCAAGTTTTCAACTTTTTCATTTTGGCCATGTCCCTTCCATCTGGGCACAGCATCACCAGATGGTTTCTGCAGCTCTTTAGAAGGTTGAGAGATTGAGTTGCGGCACTTAATTCTCCCATGTTTATGAAAATTTATGTTGTAGTAAAAATATTGATATTTATGTTGACTTTAACCGAAAATTCAGAGAAATTTGCATCACTTTTTCAGAGAAGCCAGGCTATTTTAAATAGTTAACATCTGTTACCAACACAGAGTGCTTCTTCATTTAAAAAACAAAAACCTAGAGATTGGAAAAGAAACCCTGAGAATGTTTGCTGGTACTATCAGAATTCTTTTGGTAGTTCTTGATGTTCCTCAGATGTTTTACCTGAGGAAGAATGTCTGCTTTAAATGTTGTTTCAGACAAAATATCAGTATCAACCTTAATGGTAAATGGCTGATAACACCTCCTGATAACAGCACAACAGTCTGTACCTTGTGCCTCTGGTGATCTACACTGAGGCTCTTCCAATGGCATAGAAGCCTTCCATAGAGTGAATTTATGATACAAGGAGTAGACTACACTTGTTAGCCTCATGCCCATTATCACTGTGCCCTTCCAGATATGTTCCTGACCTTCATATATTAGTTGAAAGGCCTGTAAGGAATGTCTGTCTGGGTACAGCTGTGTATCTATGGAGCTAACATGCAGAAGATACGATCCATATTGAGGCAGGACTCAAAGGTAGGGTTCCACTCCTGCTCCATATATTTCCTCCATATTTGGAGGTGAAGTGATTTTCTGACACTGTGAATCCTAATGTAACAAGCATGAGAACATTTGAGTCATGCCCAAATATTCTGTAGCTTTTTCTTGGAGAAATGCATCTGAATAAATTGCAATGCATCTGGGAGAAGAGAACATACAGTGTTGAATGTGTCTATTTTTGTTGCAAGTAACACTTTCATGTAGTCATTCCATGAACTAAAGGACTGCAATGGGCAGTCATTACTTCTTCGACTCTCTTTGGTTTTTAGAATAATATACAAATGTTCCATGTGCGACACAGTGTTTACCCTGCAGCCATTGCTGTATCGTCACTTTGACCAGCACATTGAAAACCAGAAAGTATCTGTCTTCAAGTGTCCAGACTGCTCACTTTTGTATGCACAGAAGCAACTCATGATGGATCATATCAAGGTACATGTCATCTGATTTACTTGGAAGCAAAACGATTGCATAAAACAATAATGGAACGTTAATTAATAATAGGGAAGCTACCAAGAGAAGATGAGAGAAAGTGGGGGGTATCCTGTGCTTATAAGATGAGCAAGCACCTGAACTTAGCAGTGCATTCAGATAAAAAGGATGAGGGTCCCTCTTTATTACTGTGTCAACCACTAATCTACTGTTCTAGAACAATATTGACATTTGTAGTCTTTTCAAGCCCTGGATGCCTCCAGCTTCAAAAATACAAATAGCTTGACATCTCAGATATTATTTCATGTTAATGATTTTGATGATCTTGTACCATGAGATTAGAAGATCTCATGCAAAGACACCAAATCTTGTGTAAGATTTCAGTTTTCTCACATGAAGTCTTGTGTGCTGTCACATGAGATTGATAAAATGCACAACTATTTAGGTACAAGCTCTGAATAAAAAGTCATTTGAATCTTGAATATCCCATTCCCTCTAAATAGCAGATACAGTCTAATTGCCTTCCTTCCTTCCTCCCTTCCTTAGTCTATGCATGGAACATTGAAAAGTGTTGAAGGACCACCAAATCTCGGTATCAATTTGCCTCTAAGTACAAAGCCTACCATCCAGAACTCAGTCAGTCACAATAAAGAAGACTCAAAATCCATCAATGGGACAGAAAAGGCAGAGAAGAATTCCCCCTCCTCTGTGAAGAAAGCAGAGCCCAAAAAAGTATCTAATCCTGGCTGGACATGTTGGGAATGTGATCGGCTGTTTACTCAGAGAGATGTTTACATATCCCACATGAGGAAAGAGCATGGAAAAGTAAGTTGTTGCTCTAGCATCTTTATATATGTTAGCTCTGTTTGCATGACAAACTTACCAGGTCATGGGACAGGGTACGTGTATCATGTGAAATCTCCAGTCTGCGCAGATGAGCTGTTTACCTAAAGAAATCCCTGGCCTTGTTTGGACTAAACAAATTCCTTCCAATCAACTAAATCTCTCCATGCCATACAAATGACTGATCTGAATATTAATTGACTCTTTCCACTCCTGAGATTACAAGAGCCCAGCAAAAATGGATCCTTTGGGAACTCCCACCTGTCTCCTCTGTTTCACCCTCTCCCCTTGGCCAGAGAGGACCAGAAAAACCCCTCCTGAATGTGGCTGAGCAGTGCTGATCACTGGGTTTTAAATTTTCTCCCCTTTGGCGGGAAAAAAACATGAAAAGACAAGAAGTGAAGAGGCAAGTACAGCTTCCTTTGTAGCAGCTGTAAGAACCAAAAAATTGACTGCGGCATGATAGATCCAATCATCCTGTGTTGTCTGATGCCAGCACACAACACAGTGAGTCTGTTGACTGGTGAGTGGGTGGCTGGGGGTGGTTCATGTTGCGCGAGCACAGCCTGTATGAACGTTGGAGTCAAGCTGCTTTTAAGTTGGTGCTGAGGCTGTTGACTGCTGAAATATTTTATTCTTAGTAGCTGTCTGTTTCTGAACTGAATTATCTGTTGAATGTATTGATTGCACTGGTGCGTTGCCAAAACCTCAAGATATGGCTTTTTTGGAAATATTGAAGAAACTGTGAAAATGTATCATTCAGTAAAGGAAACTATTTATTTATTTAATTTTTATCCCGCCTTTATTATTTTTATAAATACCTCAAGGTGGCTAACATACCTAATACTCCTTCCTCCTCCTATTTTCCCCACAACAACAACCCTGTGAGGTGAGTTGGGCTGAGAGAGAGTGACTGGCCCAAGGTCACCCAGCCAGCTCTCACGCCTAGGGCGGGACTAGAACTCTCATACCATGACTGATTGGCTCTTGGGCTGAGAGAGGGGAACTGGCCCAAGGTCACCCAGCTGGCTTTCATGCCTAAGGCGGGACTAGAACTCTCATACCACGCCTGATTGGCTCTTGGGCTGAGAGAGGGGGACTGGCCCAAGGTCACCCAGCCTACTTTCAAGCCTAAGGTGGCACTAGAACTCTCAATCTCCTGGTTTCCAGCCCATTGCCTTAACCACAAGACCAAAGTGACCAACTATGTTTGTTAAGAAAGGTTGCCTATGCATTTTTCTCTTGCATTCTTTAGTAGTATAACATACAAGTAATAAATCAGCTTCCAAAACAAGTCTGCACTCAACCAGCCTTTCCCAACTTTTGAGAATCTGAGGCTACATTCCATCACACTGAATGACATTAAATTGCATTAAATTACAGAACATCTCACCAGCATGCTAAGCGGGATTTTGCAGAGATGCATTTATTTATTTATATGTATATACATTTGTTATTCATAGCCCATCTTAAACAAATAACTCTGGAAGGATGACAAACAGTACAAAAACCAATTTATAAAACCAATATAAACAAAACAAAATACAACTGAAAATCATCATCATGGAATGATCAAGGCACCTCACAAGGATTCACAACACTAAACACACGTATCGGGCTTCACTAATATCCTGGCCCTAGCACCTGAAGGAAAAGCCAGGTCTTCACAGACTTATGGAAGGCCAATGGGGTCGGGGCCATCTGGATCGGTGGGGGAAGGCTTATATTTTTTTATTATTATTAAAATGTATATGCCACGTGGCTCTGGGTGGTTTACAAATTATTTAAAACATTAAAAATGACAAGGAACAGAAGGGTTATAGTCAAAACAACATCCAGAGGGCATTCAGTTGGTGATTAAAACTGGCCCTTGTTCTATTAATGAACTAAAGCTGATGTACTGCCTTTGTTGGCAACACATATTAGTCATTGAGAATGCAGGCATATTCTCTTTGCCCAGTAAAAGAGCTCCACGTAACAGCTTCATCCACTGGATCAATTCATACATATGTCTGCCGAGAGGCATCATCAGAGTCCAGGGGTTTTGTAAGCATCACTACCCAAGCTCTACCACTTGTGTACCTGCATGCTGTAGCACAATGTATATATGAAAGGGGCACAGCTTACAGATAGTCCTCAGTTAATGACTGTAATTGGGGCTGGGAACTCCGTCGCTAAGTGTAAAGTGAAAAATCACATGACTGCACCAATTTATGACAGCAGTTCTGGCAGTTCCGGCTGCAGCTGTTAAGCGAATCACACACAGTCATTAAGTGTGACACCACGTGACCACTTAAGATTTCCTGCTGGCTTCCCCATTGACATTGCTTGTCAGAAGCCAGCAGTGAAGGTTGCAGATTGTGACTGTGGGATGCTGCTACTGTCATAATTGTGCACCGGTTTCCAAGCCCCTGAATCGCAATCATGTGACCTCAGGGACGCTGCAAAGGCCGCAATTTTGAAAACCGGTCATAAGTGCCCACATTCAGTGCAGTCATAACTTCAAATGGTTGCTGAACGAGTGTTCACTAAGTGAGGACTACCTGTACTCATTTCATATTGGCCTCTATGGATGCTGATGCTTTGTGCACAAAGAACTAGCACACATCCCTACCTATAAGATTATACATGCACCCTTTTGCATGCATAACATTTTCTCAGTTGTCTGTCCATTAGACTGTGGGGGTTGGGAGCTTCCAGGACACAATAGGAAGAATTAAAAAGGGAAGTCCCTTTGCATCTACAGAAATCCAATCCCGCTCTGTCCATTGTCGAGCCTAGGGTATGCGAGGATCGGGGAATATTTGCTGAGTGCTAGAAGAAGGTCATCGGAGGTGGGGGAAAGGCTGGGTATACAGCAAATACATCTGGAAGATGGCACGACTCAGATGCTGAACAGGAGTAGCAAATTATTTTCCCCTTTCTATCTCCCACCCTAACATTCACTGAGTAAGCAGGGGGTGGGGGGGAATCATAATTTTTTATGTCTGATACTCAGTGCAAACCCCTAGGCAGAAGTAAACCTAATAAAAATCATGTCAGTTTTGCTGTCTGAGAGGGTTGAGGAGGTATGGGAGGAAAAAAGCAGCAGATGACCTGTGGGAAATCTTGTGAAAATGAAATTGGCTCCAAGGTGTTGGTAGAAACAGGAGCAGCTTCATGCAGATCTGGGCTGCTAGGTGAGAGATGCTGCAATGCAAACTCCAGATGTGTTGGACTGCTGCTCTCATCATCCTGAGCCAATGCACCCTTCCTGGTCAGGCCAGGGTATTATGAGAATTGCTGCCCCAAAATTCCTCAGGATAATAGGTTGAAGTAAACTGGTGTAATAAAATGCTGATGTAATTTCTTTCCAAAGCTGTGGGTGAAAAGGGTTGTGCAGCTGAGGGCAGATGGCTGAAGTTGTATGTTGTTTTGTTTGTTCATTTGCTAGCAAGATTTATATCCTGCCTTCCCTCTAGGAGTTCAGACAGCATATGTAACACTCCCCCCATTTCCCACAAAAACAATCCTGGGGATAGGTTGAACTGGGAGAGGGAACCAGCCCTAAGTCACCCATTCAGCTTCTGCGGCTGAGGATGGATTTGAACCTGGATTATACTCCAGCACCTTAACTACTATACTACACTGGCTGTAGAAGATGTGGATCTTTGTGTGTCAGGCTTGTGCTTTCCATCCTTCCATTGTGTGGTGCTCTGCTTGCAAGTGTTTTGTTGAAAGAGCTGATGTTGCAGCTTTCAGGTTGCTTCAGGCCCTGGAAGCTGCCTGTTGTGGGCATGGCGTCAACATCCTGATCTAACTTGAGGCAAATACATATGGGATTAGATTTCCATCCCTAGGACAGATGGGGAGGGGCATGTAATCTGAAACAGGGCTGAGAATGTAATCTGCCCATGGATAGGGTTGCCCCTGTAGGGCCAGTTTATCTCAGCGAGCAAGGTTTTAAGGAGTGAAAACTCCACTCTCTGAACCGAACCCAACATCCAGACTTGCTTTTCTTCATGCTTCTTTCTTCTCTGCCTCTTTCTTCTTAGACCAGGGTTTCTCAACCTTGGCAACTTTAAGGTGTGTGGACTTCAACTCCCAGATTTCCCCAGCTAGCATGCTGGCTGGGGAATTCTGGAAGTTGAAGTCCACACATCTTAAAGTTGTCAAGGTTGAGAAACACTGTCTTAGACAAATGCAGTCCTTTTTCTGTGGAGAGGAAGTAATCCTTCCCTGCCTTCTGTAGTCATGGAGAAAGCTCTTATTACCAATCAGTTTTTTTTATCAAAAATAAGGATCTTTTCATGAATTAGGACCCTAATTAGGACCCTATGTCAACACAGAGCTTGGGACAGAGAAGAAGATGGTGAGCTGAGTGGACCCAAAGTTAGTCAAATGGCTGACCTCAGAGTTCTCTTCCCAGCTCAGGGGAACTCATCAAGGCACACTCCAAATATCTGGGATTCAAATCCTTTTAAGATCTTCAACTAGTACCAGGTTGGTGAAGGCTGTTTCTTGTTGTTGTAAGAGCAGTCGTTTAGATGCTTCTGGGAATTCTCAAAGCTGGGTAGAAAGTAGATGTCCTTCAGCAGGTTGGTCTGCTTAGTTAATTAGGCAAATCTTCAGTCCTTATTTGCCTTGGACTTGTGTATATGTATCCCGGGTAAAAAAGTCTATAGCAAAGCTGTGCAGTGTTTCAGAATTGAGAGTAGAAAGATGCTTTGAGCTCCTTATGGGTACATAGTACCTTTCAGCACCACCTTAAACCATACATGTATTTTCACCGGACTCAGCATTAAATCACAGCCCTCCAGTCTTTTCATGGCTTAACTGATCGCCTGTGCTAAAAGTGGACAGAAGTGTCCCAGATTGTTAGCTGTACAAGGTAAATCAGGTCCAGAAACTGACTTTACAGGAAGACTAGAACAAAGCTAGTATTAAAATAGGCCATATAACAGAAGTCAGATTGCATTTTTTCTGGTTCTCAGCTTCCTTTTCACCCCCACAGCTGCAGAGGGTGGGACCTGGAAAAGGATGCAGCTGTTTCAGGGAGTTTACAGAGAAAGTACTATATAAACATCCCACATGTTCTGAAACATCTTTTTGCCTTTGAATCTAAAACACCATAAGCCTAATAGAATTGGTAACAGGAATCTGGGGCAAACCACTCTGGCAGGAGATCTGAGTACAAGGAATGAAAAAAAAAAAAAGGCGGATGGATCCCTGTGTTGGCCTGCATTTAACAGCTGGATTTTTGTGTTTTATCTGTTCATTCCTCAGCTCTTTGCCATCTGGTCTAGTTAATGTTGCCTCTCCTTGACTTCTATGGGCCTGGGGAAAGCAGTTGGAACTGGGCATTGGGACATTTTCATAACGAGGTTTCTGACTTCCCCTGCACACACACATCCCCCTTGTGTTGTGTATCTATTAGGTTATTATAGGTAAGAGAGAAGTTACTGTTTTTTCCAAAAATAATTATCTGTGTGCAGCTCCCCCTAGTGGACATGGTGGGGTTGGATACAGACTTGACTAAATTCAGTCCTGTTTCTTTCAGCAGTTCTGCTTTAAGTCTGCAGAATTTAAGTCTGCACACAGCTGATGGCTTTGAAACTGTGTCAAACCAACATTGCCAAATTGTTTCCAAGAGTCAGTGGTGTTCTGAATGTTTCCTTTAAGGCTCCAAACTGAATCCCTCAGTTGAAGTTTAAAGGTATTGCCTCCTCCTTCAATGTTTTATTTCCTCTCATTAAAGCAAATGAAGAAACATCCTTGTCGACAATGTGACAAATCATTCAGTTCATCACACAGTCTTTGCCGTCACAATCGTATCAAGCACAAAGGCATCAGGAAAGTTTACACCTGCTCGTAAGTTCTGCTTTTGAAAGTTTTTGTTTATGTAAACACACAAATATTCAGCAGTACCACGTGGCAAAGGGACTGGCAACAGTTAAAGATTTCTCATAGATCCTCAGGTTTGCAACATCGTTGAATAATCCTTGCATGTTGCATGTTCATACGATGCTACCTCAGTGGGTCCATCAGCTCTTTATCAAGTAGGTTTACCTCTAAGACATGGAGAAGGAGAGCTTTCCCCTTTCATGCATCTTGGTTAGGTATATATTGTCTGTTAATTGTTGAGTATAATTTGGATAGCACCACATATTTGATCCCATCTATTCATAGTCTGCTCTTTGTTTTCTTCAGGCACTGCCCAGATTCCAGAAGAACTTTTACTAAACGATTAATGCTAGAAAAACATATTCAGCTGATGCATGGCATTAAAGAACCTGATGTGAAAGAAATGGCAGAATCAACTAACATGGGAGAAAGTACAGTCAAGGAAGACACGAAGGTGGGATACCATGTTTCTCATGATGCATCATGTGTATCATGTTTCTGTAGAAGCATATGTCTTTTTTCCTCTTTGATAGCAGCATCCGCAGGAGGTCAAAATTCAAAATACTGGTTATAGCAGTGCAATCAATTGTTGCATGCATGAAAAAGGGATGGGACTTTGACCACACTGGCATGGCCACTGTCTTGGCTTGGATCTCCACCTCCACCCTCTGCAAACTTCACTGTCCCTTTTCTTTATAAAAAAAACTGGAATATCAGCTTACTGAAATTTTGGGCCCTTGCAACAAATCATATGTGGAAAGGATAGGTTATTTAGTTTTTTTGGAAGTGATAGGAAAGAAGTACCTAAAGATGAAACTATCCATTCTGTCGTCTGTTTGAGGACATAGTACAGTTTTTATGCCAGGAATATGTCCTTTGATTTACTTTCATCAGTTTTTTCAGCCAGACCTGCAGACATTCCAGAATTAGAAATTCCGTCTGTCTTAAGAGACAGTCTGAGGTGTGTCAAGTAGGTCAGGCTGGCGGTTGTACTGTAAGGCTGGGTTGGGTGTAAACCGTGGAAATCTAATCCCATATGTATTTGCCTCAAGTTAGATCAGGATGTTGGTCCAGCTATCCTAATATTTCTAAAGAAGCTGGCCTGGCTCTCCTAGACCTCAGACTAGCCACTATGGGCAGTGAATTGCTTCATATATGCTGTTGTGTGCTGAAAACCAAACTATGACTGCTCTTGAACTTCTCCCAAGCCAATCTAGGGAATCCCTTTATAATGTGAATGATCTGAGGGTGATCTGGCTGTGATATGTGTCCCCCCTTGGTCACCAGGCTTGATTTTGCTGGTCTGGCTGGCCAGATGGGTGTCCTCTTCCACCTCCACTGCTCCATGTCCTGAAGCTATGCACTTGGTGCAAGAGGACCATCATTCAGATAGGATATACCATTCTTCTGAATAATGATATATAATAGCTGTACCTGCTAGAATCTCCCAGTAAGCTTGTTTGTATCTTTTGCACTCTGCCCTGTTCATGTTGTGTGAGAATTTCAGTATGTTCTTAGTGTAGGAATCAAGGAAATGAAAATCTGAATTGGGTGAATAATCTTAGTCATACAGCCATTCGACATCTAGATAAGATCTGAAGAATTCTGTGGAGTTGAAGTCCACACGTCGTAAAGTAGCCAAAGTTGAGAAACACTGCTCTAGCCTTTAGGTCTCATATGTAGCATCATTATCCATGATTTGACCCTGGAACAGAACTGCCATGGATAAAAAGGCCCATGGATCCCCTTCAAGCACAATATACCAAGCACAGAACCTGCCCCATGGGACCCAATGCCTTTTTCAGATTGTTCAGAAAGCTAAAGGGAGCTTGGAATCACATAGTCGGCAAGTGGGAAGGGTTTTCTACTTGGTAAATATTAGAGAGTAGCTGGTAGATATCTGCATGCTGGCACATTTGCCATCTTTTGTGCCTGTTTCAGTTTTTCTGGAAACAGGCCAGAGGCAAGCTGTGCTTTGACCACCAGCCTTGCTAGGAACAGATGTCTGTCGTGTCTACTCCCCAGGTATAGACATTTGAGGTTTAAAAAGATCGTCTTGTCGGTCCATCAAAGCCCATGTCATTTCCACCTCTGTACAACCTGAAGCCATATGCTGACCCCAAGAGTTCTTTCAAAAAGTTGCCACTGAATGTTCATCTGCCAGAACAGAAAAAATATTAAGCCCGTGAGGAATGATCATGTGGACTGTATTTAATTAAAATTAAATCAAATGTAGTTTTTGGCCTGGCCCTTTCCATTTGTTTTTGTCCTGATAGAGCAGGCCCTTGGCCTAAAAAAATATGTTGCACATCCCTATTTTAAAAACTCATAAGTGGGGCACAAAGGTTCTGACCTTACCCTGCTGTTTGTCTGGTATCATGTTGTTGTTATCCTTGTAAAGATAGAAGAAGACGTTACTATGACTAATAATTGCTGGAATACACGTCTTCCTAATCCACTATGACTTCCTTCTTAAAGTCGCTTATGGTAGTGACCATCTTCATATTGCATGAAAGTACATTCTATAAATTATACTACAGATTGCAGGAAAGACTTCTTCTTGTCTGTCCCAAACTTCATTTCAATTACAAGAACTCTATAGGAAAGTGACTGGCAGTGTTGTTCTTTGTTTCTTTAATGGACATGTTTAATGTTGTTCTCAACTTCTTCAGGTTCCCAGTCCAAAGCGTAAATTAGAGGAGCCAGTCCTGGAATTCAGGCCCCCTCGAGGGGCCATCACTCAGCCGCTGAAGAAGTTGAAAATCAATGTTTTTAAAGTTCACAAATGCGCCGTCTGTGGCTTCACAACAGAGAACCTGCTTCAGTTCCACGAACATATTCCCCAGCACAAATCTGATGGCTCCTCCTATCAATGCAGGGAATGCGGTCTTTGTTATACATCCCATGTCTCTTTGTCTAGGCATCTCTTCATTGTACATAAGCTGAAGGAACCTCAGCCCGTTTCAAAACAGAATGGCTCTGGAGAAGACAGTCAGCAGGAGAACAAGCCCAGCCGTGAGGAGGAATCAACTGATCGATCCACATCCGACAGGAAATGCAAAGTGTGCGCAAAGACCTTTGAAACTGAAGCTGCCTTAAACACCCACATGAGGACACATGGGATGGCCTTTATTAAATCTAAACGAATGAGTTCAGCTGAAAAATGACCTGCTCCCTTCTTTCGTCCCATAAGCATCTTCCAAAAGCAAAAAAGAAAGAAAGAAAAAATCAGCCTTTCTACTTCAGAATGGAGTTGACTTTTCTTTGGGGGGGTTAAAAGATTTACCGCACTGTAGATTTAACAATTCTCTCCCAGGCTGTTGCAATAGATTCTACTCTATTCTGTATTTCAATTTATCTTCCTCACCTCATATCACTATAGAGATAGATAGATAGTCATTCATTCATTCCCCTGAAAGACAGCATTAAAAAGCAGTATTTGAGTCTAAAAGAATTTGTATGTATTTAAACAAAGAAATTTTATAGTCTTTGTTACATGTTTGTATTTGTATTTAGTGGGAATTGTTTTCTTTTTTGTCTGTCTTTCTTGCTTATGTCTTTTCTAACAGCTGGTTTGTTTCAAAGCAGAATTCTTAAAAGTTGGAGCAATACTTTAGATTTATTAAGCTGCATCAGATGTGATCCTTTTATGAGATTACATGAGCAGCATGGGAAAAATTCCCCTGTATTTCTTTTGCATACATCCTGGGAAGAAGAACCCCAGTGAAACAGTTCCTTCCCCACTAGCATCACCCCTCCAGGAAACTAGGGTCATGTTGACACAGGAAAAGATGAAGCATGGGGTGCATTCATGTGTCCTTGGACTCTATTTAACCAGAAATGTCTGATATTGCCAAAATTGTGCTGGACATTTCTGAATTAAAAGTCAAAAGAATTGTATCTGAGCAGTGTTGGAAGAGAAGGGTTTTAAAAACTCAAATGAAAGGCAGATATGTTCTTTTGTTGTGACTAAATGATCATTTGTAGTTGGACCCCCAAATGATTAGCCCATTTCCTAATTCTTATGACTAGGAGGATTAAGGGTCATTTTAATATGATCTCTTGCTAAAACCTTTCAGGTGTTTTTGGAAGATCTACTCAATTTGAGGATTTTTCTACATAGAGAGAAAATTCTGGGTATTCAGCCCATGAGGGTTAATCTTCGCAAGAGCTCCATTGGAATGAAAAGGAGTTGAATCAAAGCAGTGTCTTTTGCAGTGGTGCTGGCAGAGAAGAAAAGTCTTGCAGGATTGTGCCATGTGTTATTTTAATCATTGTCTTTCTTCACAATCCTCTGTTGTGCTTTTAGAGACATCATTGAATATTGCATAACCTTTTAAAGGCCACTTGAAGATGTGTTTCAGTATTTTGAGTTTGTCTTTTTCTGCTATATAAGATGCAGAAATTAGCTTAAGTATTTTAGATTTGTGGTAATTACAGTCAATGAAGTTACAGTTATGGGGGGATAAAAGGTCATGTGTCAAGTCAGTCATCTTCAGCAGCAGTTTTTATAGGACGTCAAGCCTTCTTTTAATCATAGACATCAGAGATTTGAACTGGGCATCTTCTGCATGCAATGCCACTGATCTATGGACCCTCATACAAATTTAATTTAATTGCTTATTGAAATGTGCACTCATGATTGGGCACCATAATGATGGAAAATGTCTCCTGCAAGGGTGGTAGGTACCCTTGGGCCCTCACTGGCCCCCAGACCCTCTGAAGGACTGGAGAGTGTTGTTGGCCATGGATAGGAAACAGGAATGATTTAATGACTAGTGCTATATACATTTTGCCATTCTTTGTCTGAGTTACAGAAATAATAACAGCTGCAAGATCATGCATTACTTAAAATGTCTTGTTATTTTAAAGCAAGTTTCTTTCTCTCATGAGAAGTGCTGAAGGTTGAGTGCATGAGCAAGATTTTCAGATTCCATAGAATTCAGATCATAGAATCATAGTCATGTGGACTGTTCTTCATGGCAAATCTTTGGCAGATTTGTCCTGTAAAGGGCTTGTAAGATCAGCCATGAATTCATGTTTGTTCTTCTGGTGCTTTGTTTTAATCTAGTCAAAGGCCAATTGATCTCTTTAAAGCAGGGGTTCCTAAACTTTTTGCTCCCACACACCTCCCTTTACTGTAATCTTAATGTACACACCTCCCCTTAAAATCCAAACACCAAAATTTAGTCCCGCCTTAGACATGAAAGCCGGCTGGGTGACCTTGGGCCAATCACCCTCTCTCAGCCCAACTCACCTCACAGGGTTGTTGTTGTGGGAAAGATAGGAGGAGGAAGGAGTATTAGGTATGTTTGCCGCCTTGAGTTATTTGTAAAAATAATAAAGGTGGGATAGAAAATTAAATATAAATTAATAAAATGAACACAAATGAACGATGAAAACAATACAATGAAACTTTGGGAAAGGTGGATTTATTGTAACAATGTACAACTAAAAGGTTCTTCACACCTCCCCTGGACTCTGTCTGCACCTCCCCAAGGAAGATACACCTCATAGTTTGGGAAACCCTGGTTTAAAGTATTGGCTTGAGGGGTGGGGTGGGGGGAATATCAGTGAAGATGTCTTACAAAACAGTTGGCTAGACTATTTCCTAGTGTTTCTGAACTCTGCAATTTTGTGAACCTTTTGTGTGTTTGGAGTTTTTTTTTTTTGTCTCGTTGTTTTTGGTTTGAAGTGGCCCTTACATTTAAGAATGTGTGTAGATAATTCCGGGCTACCCAGAATGTTTGAACCTCACATACCCCTCTGTTGGTTCCCATCCCTTGGTGGCATTCAGGTTACTGCCACCATGCTTTGAATTTGGAGTTATTCCATGAAGTTGTTTGCATGTGGTTAATCTTTTGGATAAAATTAACCCTGGCTGAAAATGTCTTCCAGTTTCCTGAAAGTGTCATCTCCTGCATCTGTATTTCTGCTTTATTCTGTTTTATTATTTCTTTTGGTGGTGTTTTTGAGCTTGTATTAATATTGCAGGGTGGCAGAAGTTGTCATGATATTTTTTCTCCAGTCTTCTGTTTCCCTGACCTCCCACTGGAGGAATTTTCTCCAGATGTCTTCCCTTGGCATTTACTGGAAGTGTGGGAAGTAAGGAAGGCTGCAGACTCTTGTAAGAACAGTTGCAGAAAGATGGCAGGGAAGCCCCCCCCCCAAGTGTTTTGACCAGGATGACTACAAGAATCCCACTTTCCACCTACTTTTGAAAGCAGTTTGTTTCTATCAAATTTAATGAGAATAGTGGAAAAAATTGCGGCAGAAATTTTCAGCATGGCACTAATTAAAAAGATGATCAAAGAGCTACACTGGCTCTTTTGGCCTCTCAATCAAGTCTCCCATTATATATGAAGAAGGCAGAGATTTATGCAAATTTAAAGAATTGCTGAAATCTGAAAGAAGATGTGTGATTGCCAAGTGATGGATGAACAGTTTGCTATTTTAGGATAACGACTTTTTTCAGGATATACATTAAATAAATGTTAGTTGTAGGATTGTATGGTGCAGGCATCATATTGCATCATAAGAGAGAGAAATAAGAACCCTAAAGCACTTGAAATATAAAAGGTGTTATATAAATAGTAATTAATAAATAATTCTAGCCATCTGGTGGCTTCTTAATTTGGAAAGATGATATAAATTCTAAAAAGAAGACATTCCAATGTACAGGTTATACATATACATCATATAGATTAAGATTCTAGGTAATATTAGGAGTTATAAAGTGCTTTAGATTATTCCAAGTGCTTCACATATATTATCTTGACATTTCTTGCATTCCTGTTAGATAGAGATAAGTGTTGTTGTTCCTATTATCACACTGAGGTGGGGGTGCATTGAGTCAGAGCCAGCAACTTGTCTAAAGACACATGAATTCAGAGCCAAGGTTAGATTTGAATCTGGGATTTCTCGGCTCTCCCACCATTACAGCACATCAGCTCCTTTACCACTTGGTGCTCCATATCTCATGGGGGACCCAGTACTAGCCTAATCCTTCCAAAAAAGTGGAACCTGCATTTTAGACAGTTCCCAGGCAGGGATTCAGTTCTTAAATGGGGTACAATATGTGGTGGACTACAGTATTTAGACCAGTTGAGGTCACTCTTCTAGATGTATGTTTGTAATTCTGTTGGTTATGAGACTGTATGAACAGCCTACAGGTATAAGATGAAGGTAGCTGAAGTAAGGATCTGAAGCCCTCACATGAAAGTCTTTTCTTCTTTTTGCTTATTTGACAATGATAGACATTGGTCTCCCACAGAGATTTAAGAGACATCTTGTAGATTTTATTCTGCTGCCACAGTTCTGAACCAGGTCCACTCAACCAGAGACAACTGCAAAACATTAAAGGAAGAGCAAGTGGTGAGTCTGGCCAGGATGTTTTCAGAGATCAAATATTCAGACAGGGTTTTGCTGAGGGATGAAGCTGCCCGTTGTTTCTTCAGTATTGGAGAACGTTTCTCTTGGGAAATCCCATTCGGTACAAGGAAGCTGTCTCTGACCTGCAAGGGAAAATGTATTTAAGGTGCTTGTAGGTGTGTACATGTCAGTATTACCATTTACACCAAAGCTGTTGAAAGATTGTGAAGGTTTTGAAAAGACTTCCTTGTTGCACAAGGACAGAGGGTGCAGATCATCACTTTTGCATCGTGCAGCTGTTTACCCGTAATCTTCTGGCACAAACAAGTTAATATAGACCCATTTGATTCTTATTTCCTCAGAACCTTCTCTACCCTCTTCTGGTGCTTTTTTTGTGGGGGGGAGGGGGGAAGGAAACAACAATTCAGGCTGCACCTGTTATTGCTGGAGAAGAATTTCAGAAAGACCGAAAAGGTACTGTCTGTTGTCCCTTGTACGCTCAGTTCTCAAAAGGTCATTTTGTTTTGTTTTTGCTTTTGTCCCACATCTGTATTCCCTCTACCAATTTTGTACTTTTTTAAAAATCAAAAACATTCTGTGTATGTATGTAATGTATGTAAATATGTATAGCTAAGAGAGAAAGATACTTGCATGACTGGCATAGTAAATGCTCTGTTTTTAAAAATCAAGGGAAGGTGTTGCCACTCTTGAACATTACCCATTTTGTCCATAGTTATTGTAATAAAACACATTTCATATGTAAATAAATGTGGGGCTTTTTTTTTTGCTTTGCCCCTAAAGAATTGTGAAAAACTGTTATTTATTGATGAACTGTTTGACAAAACACGCAGGAGCAGAAAACTTCCTCTAAGATGAATTTTGCCCAACCCGTGATTCTCTTTATGGATCCATGCTGGTTGGGGATTGGGGAAGACAGTTCTAGATATTTAGTAGAGACATCATCCAGCTTTTGACTTCCATTGCTCTTGATTTCTTTGATAACCATTAAATGCTCATTGTACCTCTCCTTTTTGTACTCACCAAGGGTTGGGTGGATCTGAAGAGCTTCTGGATTCTCAGAGCTGCAGTAACGTATGAAGACACCTGTTACTCTTCCGTCAGTGATGTATACAAGCTTATCACTGCCTTTTTTAAGGAAAAAAGGACCCTGTGTACCTCTTAAAGCCTCATGCTTGTTGATGTGCACTTTTCAACATAACAAATGGGTTTGTCACTATGCGGTAATGATGGTTTTTTGTACAGTGAATGAATAATAAAGTTACCTTTTTATTACAGGAATTTTTTGATCCGTTGTCATTTTCTGTGTAACTGCATGGTCTCCTTATCTCCTGCTGGCAAGGTCAAATGCGAAAGCATTTTGTGTCACCACATAGGTACATTTTAGGAAACAAAGGCCTTGCAATGTGGTTGTCTCAAAATGGTCTTTAACTTGGGTTGGAAGTGCAGGTTGACACAACTCTGGGCTCCTACCTGCTCTTTTCATACGTTAGCAAAGTTGTATCATGCCTATTACAGATACAAAGAAAAGGTCTAGAACTGAGAGTGTGTCACCCCTCTTTTGCATTTATTTATTTTATTTTTATTTATTTATTTATTCAATTTGTCCCCGCCCATCTCCTCCGATCAGGGGACTCTGGACTCTGGACTCTGGACTGCTTTTGTAGCCATCTGAGATGGAATGTGTCCCTGAGGAGGGAGGTAGTGTGATGGAGCTCAGGTCTGGGGGAGAAGAGAGTGCATTCCAGGCTGATAAATGTCCCCACAGTTTGGAATCTCTGGGTGGGCCTAAGAAGAGAGTCAGACTGGATCCGCCCTAGACTGCTTTAGGTATTTTTCCCCTTAGCTCAATTAGAACCCTTTAGTCTGGCTAGATTCTGTTTGTATGGTGAAGCTAATAAAGAACTGGAGTTGGAAAGTTGACTCAGTGTCATTACTTCACCAATTATCCCCGATATCATCTGAAATTATATTATTATTGAGAGTAACTATGCTTGGTCATTTGTTCTTGGCCCTATGTTTAAGACTGTACAGTTAGGTTCCATAAGCATCCTAAGGATATACATCAATAATAATAATACTGTATACCTACAGTGACCATATTTCCTTTATTATAAAGGACAGTCCTTTATTTCAGAAAGCTGTCCTTTGGATTTACATATGTTTCAAAAACTCACTTTTGTCCTTTGGGTTGGTCATTTAACTTTTACCATGCACATGGTACCACTTAATGCACAGTCTTTCACATTCCTGTGAAAAGTAGGGAAACTGAATTGTCTTTTTAAAATAAATTTATATATACTGTTTGATTTAGGCATTTTTATTAGCATACGTGTTTTTGTAAAGTTCTTGCTTGGTTTTGCTCTTGAATTGTCCTTTGTAAAGCAAAGTTATAAATAGATTTTTTTTTATCCTTATGGACCTCTTTCAGATTTGCCTTTTTTTAAGGTTAGTCCTTTATTTTCTCCAAGAAAATATGGTCACCATACATATACCATAATAAGAACAACAACGTGATCTGTATGGACTATGGGGAAGAGCTTCCAAGTCTCCAGAATCTGGCAATTCATTTTTCAGATATAATACTTGTATTTCCTAATATTTAAATACCTTAAAGGGCTAGTTTTGAATTTTGAAGTCTGAATGGTCTAGTTTCAGGATGGACTGTCTTCTGAGAGATGGTTCATGGTTAGGGAGCTGATGACCCTAGAAAGAGCCTTCTCTTGTGCACTTTAATTGAGGAATCCCTTCCCTAGGTCAATTCTCCCACCATTATAAATTTGGATACATGAAGAATGAAATAGTGGAATAGAATTATTTCATAATGTGAGGGGAGATGTGGTTCCTTTAAAAAAAAAAGATACTCTATATAAAGCCATTTAATCTGGATCATTTTTCTGAGGAGTTAGTTTTCTATTTGCAAGGAAGATTGAAATGCATTTGTTTCCTGCAGTCTGAATTCATATAGCCCTTGGGCCACTCTCCCTTTTTCTCTTGCTGCACCTTGTTCAGATCAAGGCTTAAATTTATTCTGTTTACCCCAACCTTTTTTTAAAAAGTGAATTTTGACTGGGTGTCACCTTCTCTTAAACATACATTTTTTTCTTTAATAACTTTGTACTGAATTTCTTACTATTTTAGCTTGTCTGTCTTTTACCATTATGTAAGCTGCCTGGGGTGGGGATGGAGGTTTATAACAGAAAAGTGGAGTAAATCTACCTTTACAATTAATAATAGTTTGAAGGGGGACTTCCAGTTGAGATAGTTGTGCATTTGCTTTCAACACTGAGAGAAGTGTGAGGCTTGCCCTCGTTTTGAGTGATGCTTCTATTTCTTTTCCTTCTGGTTCTCTTACACCTCCATTGCAATTTCTATTTAGTACTGGCACCACCTCCCTATGCCTCTTCTTGGCTCTTAAAACCAGCGTCCCTAAGCTGGTGTTCTCCAGTTGTTTGGGGACTACAAATCCCAAAATGACCAGACAACATAGCTGTGGTAGTTGTGTTCCCAAATATCTGAAAGATACTCAGCTGGGGAAGAGTGCTTTAAATACTTCATTTTTCCCTGAAGGTGCAGGAAACAAAGATTCTTAAGATGGTCACTTGCAAGGCAAGAAGACTATAAAGAGCTAAGAAATAGAAGATTGAAGCTACCTGGTTTCTAAAGGTCTAATCCATGGGAGAAGTGAAACCTGCAGCCTGACCATCTGTCTTCTTTCCTTTTCTTAGACAAGCTTGAGACTATTTCATAATATAGGCATTCTCCTGCTTAACAGAACTGGAAATCCTGTTTTGTTCATTGGGCCAGTAGCCTTGAAAACAGAGTTTTCCCAAAGAACAAAACATCTAAATAATACAAAGAACTGAAATAAAAATAAATGTACAACTATTCAAATGCTGAGTAGTGAGTTCACCTGTTCTTCTAAACTACTTAGGAATTTGTGGACTGTACAATATGAAGCAGTTTAAGATGATGGCCTGAAAGGATTTAATTCTTTCTGCTGAAGCTCCAGGAAAAATGTTCTTCCCACTCCCAGCCCAAGATGCTGTTTAACTGCAGGAGGAAGATGAAACCCACACCCCCTAACTATCTCTTCTGCCTCTGCTTGCATCGGCAACATTAGGCTCATGCATTATTTGGCCTTTAGAACATTTAAACATAAAAGAACTCAGCTGCACAGAACTATTCTAGAATGCCCTGATAGAACAGCATTCTCCATAATCCAGTATAAACTCTCAAAGGGTATACATGTATACAAAGTCCAAAGCTGTGATGGAAACATCATCAAAAAAGATAACAAGTTGCTTGATCTCTGGAACGAATGGCAGCAGGTGGTTAAGAGGAAATGGGCCAAAGCGAGACAATACTGGTGCAGAAATAGGTTTTTCATGCTGGTACAATTTCCATTGTGCTGCCTCTGTTTCCAAAGAGCACTGAACATTTCTAATTAACTTGTGGAGATTGGGATGTCTTCCCACCCCCAAAGCAAGTGGCTGCGGTACAGTCCTTAAGTACTGTTTGCCACTCGTCCAAAAGGCAGAAGCCTAGAGATAAACGTGAACGTGGGGAAATGGTGACCTACGTCTTCAAGCTTTTCCTGTTTTCTTTCCTGACTGCGGCTTCTCCTGCAATAAACATAACTCATGAATGTTGGGAAGACGTCACTGAATTCCTGTCTGACCTGAATGCAGAGAAACCCAAAATGTATGCAATAAAGAGTAAGTAGAAGTGATACAAGTTTGCATTGTATGATTCAGACTATTCATTGGATTCAGATATTTATACCTCACCTATCAAATGAGGCTGTTCCAGGGGCTTGCAATAAATTTTAAAGACAATCAAAAGAGTCAGGATGTTAGAGTCCCTCACCAGGCTGCCAATGAGATATTCCATATTGCCTTTCTGTAGATGAATCTAAGGGCTACAGGGGACACAAATATTCTTCTCAGCTTTCCCCAGGTTCTCTGGAGTGGAATCTCTGAACTGCAGCAAGCCTCTGGAGAAACATCCCTGCCTAGGAATTGCCAGATGTTAGCATTTTTAATGTGACCAGTTGTCTACAGATAAAAGATTGAAAAATACTAAAAAAAAAAAAAAAAAGGTTCTTCAAAGAATTTAGGGTTTTTTCACCAAAAAATTTAATTATGGATCACCGTGGTGTAGAGGCCGTTTTTCTCAGGTCTTCAGCACGCTGTGAAGGTGGGTTTACCCCTATTAGTGCTAAATTACTATCCGTTTTGTAATGGGTTTGGGATTATTCCAACTTCACGGTATTTTTTAATAAACAAAGAGTAAGTATTATTTATGTGCAATAACTAATTGAAGTAAGGAGTTGAACTATCAGATATTAACAAATCAGTGGGGAAGGGTCTTAATGTATGTTCAGTACAATTTTAAACATTCTGAGATGAGACAAATACAACAAAAGCTTCTTTTTCATGTTTACTGTACACCCCAGAAATGGGTTTTGAAAAGGTGGCTGTGGATGTCATTATATTGTAAGGGGACACACATGTTTATGGGCTTGTCCCACTATTGCCCTATTTTATTCAGTCTCTATGTGCCTGTTAATATTAAGATCAATATGGCTTAAGCTGTGGATGTGCTTTTGAATTTTATATTCCAAGAAGTGGGAACATATCCCTAAATGAAGACTTATGGATTTATCAAGCACCAAGGCACCAGAAAAGATTACTGTTCAGAGTTGGAAAGAGAGTGCAATCGAAGAGTTGCAGTCCTGGGTATTTCGTATGCATTTGCTGTGTGTTTATGAGAGGGCCCAACAATTCCTAGGACTGTCACCTGTGTTGGTGCTTGGTCATGGCCTGCTACCTCAGATTGTTTGGAGGAGCAAGCAACCACTTAGAATATAGAAGTTATCCTTTCCTGCTTAAGTCAGTCTGAGGGTGGAGATGATCAGCCTCTTTGCTTTGATGTTACAGTGTATGATTCCGTTGGGAAATACAGCAGCAATATCTTGAATGGAAATGTGGACAGGTTGGGATCTTACACTGAATGCATTTCTGCAGAGGCTCCTTCTGGACGATTCCGTGGACGATATTGCAAACTTCAGTTGCAACAAGTGGGTGAGATACACTGCTGTTGTCTGAACATATAACAAAAGTTTGCCACATTGAAATGCTAGTGCCAACTCTCCCAGGACCTTTAGCAAAAAAGATTCAGCATGAAGACAGTCCTCACTCTAGAAGCATTATAGGCATGAAGACATCTGCATTCTAAAATCTGAGGTGGAATGGGCTAGATCAGTGTTTCTCAACCTCAACAACTTTAAGATGTGTGGACTTTAACTCCCTGAATTCCCCGGTCAGTTACTGAGGTTGAGAAACACTAGACTAGATTCTAGAATCTCCGACAAAACTGTTTTTCAAGGTAAGAGCCATTATTTCTCTTGTTGGCTCTAGAAGGGATAGATAACTAGATGGCAGCAGAATGTTTTCTGTATCCTTTTGCTCCCATCTAGGTTTTTGCAACCTGATCGAGTAGCCCTGCTCTAGCAAATGAATACCTTGAATAACAGGATTAAAGATATATCCCTCTATGGTGGAGTTCTAGTATCCAGGACTGGTAAAAGCATAGTCTCTCAGCTCATGCTACCTCATGAGTTTTTCAATAAAAAATAAAAATGAAATGAAATGAAATGAAATAAAATCTCCACATATAGTGCTTTGACATCAGTGTACAAAGGTGCTACTGTGTATACTTTTTTTTTTTTTGCCATTCAATCATGTCCAGTCCTCAGTGACTGCCTGGACTAGTCCTTGCAGTTTTCTTGGCAAGATTTCAGAAGTGGCTTACCATTGCCTTCTTCCTAGGGCTGAGAGAGAGTGACTGGGCCAAGGTCACCCAGCTGGCTTTGTGCCTAAGGCAGGACTAGAACTCACAGTCTCCTGGTATCTTGCCTGTTGCCTTAACCACTAGACCAGACTGGCTCTCATGGACATAAATAAAGGTGTAGTATTGTGGCAGAGAGAAAGGTTGGGGTAGAGGTTAAAGGCACCAGGCTAGAAACCAGGAGACTGTGAGTTCTAGTCCTGCCTTAGGCACACAGCCAGCTGGGTGACCTTGAGTCAGTCACTCTCTCTCAGCCCTGGAAAGGAAGCAATGACAAACCACTTTTGATATCTTCCCAAGAAAACCGCAGGGACTTGTCCAGGCAGTTGCCAGGAGTCAACACTGACTCAAAGGCATTAAAAAAAAACCTATTGTGACAAAGATTGAGCATGTGCACCTTTTGGGGAAAGCTGGCTCTTCTCTCTCTCTGTTGCTTTAACTATGGCCATATTCTGTCTTCAGGAATCTCACCCACTTGAGCGCTTTCCTTGAATTAATCTGCTGACTCCTTTGATAGACTTATGATTTCTCATTCGTTGTTTGGGCCCCACTGAAGTCAATGCATTTTGAATATCCAGTTAATTTGTCTGCTTTTGCCAAACCATCCAGCAACAGATTTAAAACCATTATATTCCTAGGAGAGAATTGATTACTACAATGGAATATGTGTCCCTGATTCCTGCCATGAAGAAGAAATTACAGCATTAGCCACATTAGGTAAATGGATAGTATTTATGTTAGTCCTTAGTATATAAATCTTTCAGATAAGAAAATAATTTCTGAAGGACTGTTATGTGCTGATTTCCTACACATACATGCGTGTTAATTTGTTACAATCAAGTGGCATGGAGTTTTGCTGTCTTGCAAAAACTTCAGTTCTGGGTTTACTGACTAAATAAAAAGTTAAGTTGGTTTGTGCATCCTCTACCTCCCTCCCCCTTACCTAATTTTTGAATCATATTTTTCACATCTGATCCTGGACTAGTCCTTGCAGTTTTCTTGTAAAAACAATAGTAAGGCATTGGGGAAAAAATATTAATTCCTTTATTTGCTCATAGAGTATATTTCATTAATTCTGAAAATAAACCCTATCCATTTATTGCTAATGAATAGCTTATTTACAATTAAGAGATATTTTGCAAGGGGTTTGGCATTGTGCAATAAAGTCGGTACACCATTCAAACATGATACTTTAAAAATTGCACATTAAACCCCTTATATGACACAGGGTTACTTGTTAAGATATTGCAAAATAAAAATCAAATAGTACATCAACAACTTTTCATTTTGATCCTTTCACCCTCGCAACATAACATTCTCTCCTTTATCTAAGCCACCACCTTTTCACCAACTGATTACAGTTCATCTTAAATCACCTTATAATTTATTAAACACATAATGTTCATCACTATGGTGTATCATATTAACTGTATATAATTCATTTCATTTTAATTAAATGTAAATGTACATTCAGTGTTACTTGTGACTTGCCTTCATTAACTTGTTTCTCCGGGCCTTATCAGGATAGTTGGGGATATTTGGCATACAAAAGCCAAATGTATTCCTTTTAAAGACTTTAGTGTGATTTTTCAAGCCTCTGGAGCTTGGCAGAAACAAATTAGAACCATTTCTGCCAAAGTTAATAATAATGCCAATGAGATCCTGAGTATTTTTCATTCTAAAAGGGACAGATGCACCTGCTGCCATGAAGCTTTTTAAATGCTATATGGTGCACAGGCATATACCTACAAAGCCCTTAGACCAGTGTTTCTCAGCCTTGGCAACTTTAAGATGTGTGGACTTCAACTCCCAGAATTCCCCAGTTGAAGTTCACACATCTTAAAGTTGTCAAGGTGAAGAAACACTGCCTTAGACATTGTTCAATCTAGGTTTTTACGAGGACTCTTCCAAATTCCATGCCATGCTTTAAATGTTTTAATCCAGATGTAAACTTGTATGATTCTACCAAAAGGGAGAGTCTGTGTTTACCAACTCTCTTACTGGCTTAACCTCCTATTTTCCAAAGGCTCACTGGCCCCATTAATTCTCCTTGATGGTGTTCCATCAAGATGGACAGGAAAACATCTCAGCTGACCGGTGTTATTGTGGCCTTTCCATCTACTCTCTCCTGCCCCTAAGTTTAGAGAAAGCTAAAGCTGAAATCCATCAAAGAGTATTTGACATTGCATGGCAGATGGATTTAGGGGGCTGTGGCCAATTTTCAGTGGTGGGTTCCAACATGGAAACTTTTGTACCTGCAAACTATTTATTCAGCCTTGTTTGCCCAGCATCCTATTCAGCTTTTTCTTTGGCTTGCTTCAATGTGTGTCCCCAGCAGTACTGGATGGGGGGTACAAGAGGACCCCATTCACTGAGAGATGCTATCTGGTGGTCAGAATGACCCTCAGACCATTAATTAATTAATTAATTAATTAATTAATTAATTATTTCTCACATTTGTACTACTGCCCATCTCCCCCCGAGGAGGGACTCTGAGCCAAGTTGCACGTATTTTTCAATTGAAGTGAATATTTGTAGCTCAGGGTTGAACTGTGGAGTCCTTGATGCTCTCTGAGCTTGGTCGGTTGCTTGCAGACGTTTCATTGCCAGACTAGGTAACATCTTCAGTGCGAAGAGGGAGTGGGCCTTGCTCTCCGTTTAGATACTGTCCTGCTTGTGTTGGTGGAGGTGTTGTTATCTCCTTGGGAGTTCTGTGGGTTGGGAGATTGTGAGAACTGAAGCACAACAAAACTGGAGAGCACCAGCTATATCTCTCTTTCTTCTCTCTGAAACAGGTGATTAAAAACAGGGGGGGAAAATGAGTGATTCTTTTTTTTTTAAAGAAAGACTCATATGAGTTTACTACTTTTCAGATAGAAATGCAATAAAAACTCTCTGTACCAGATACAAACACTCTTTGTACCTCAAGAAAACAAACGTTTCCATGAATTTCCTTTAAGAAGCAATGAAAATCTGTAAGCACAACATGCTCTTTTGTCCTGACCATGGGTTGTTACTGTTGTTCTCTCCTGACAGATATATTTAAATTCAAGTCCACATCTTTCCTGTTGCCTTTCCCATCACTCTTTGCTCTCAACTCAACAATTTCATTTAGCACGGTGGCCAGGTGTGCAAAAGACTTTTCTACCATTGATGTGTTCATAGGTGTTTGCTTGTAAGTACTGGGTGTGTCTGCAAAAAAAGGATATTCCAACAATTGCCTCAAAGCATCAAGACTTCTGCAGTAATGAACTTCTGTTTTCCCTAGGTTTATTAGTGTCTCCTTCATCATTCTGCCAGTTGCTGGAACTATTTACAGTGCTGATCGCTGGAGGAAAGCTAAGAACAACAAACTCCCTTCAGATGCAAATTATGGCAGCATATCTGCAGTGCAAAACAATACTAGTACATCAGAAACAGAGAGAACACAGACCCATGAATCCATGTCAGGGTTGTATGGGTCAAAGCAAAGTAGGTGTCTTAATATATTATTAAAATTATATATAGTCATGAACAATGTGCATAGTACATTATGTGATAGGCTCCAGAAAGATAGTCTTAGTTTATTTCCCGTTCTCTGTGTTATGGGTAGCTGGCTTTTTCCATACTGTGAAATGAAAATGACAGAAAGGTAAAGTATGTTCTAAGGACCACAAGTCTTCCAACTTTATGGGCTGTGCCCTCTGGGTTGATGCCTATCTAGTTTCCTACTTGCCCTACTTATCCATTGCCCCTCAAACCTTACTCCAAGCTTTAGGCCATAAAACAGGACTGTAGTAGTAGTAGTCTGGCCATGCTGCTCCATATACCGGTAATTACCTAGCTAGATTACTGCAGCATATTGCACATGATACTGCCCTTGGAGATAATTCAGTAGCTTCAGGTGATGCAGGATTCAGCTGTCAGAATTTTTACTGGAATAGCAATGTTGTCTTTCTTGCTCCAATTTCAGTAGAATAATGCTGGTTGCTTATTTGTTTCTAGGGTGAATTCAAGATGCTGGTACCAATTTATTTATTTGTAAAAAAAAATCTGTCTTCCTCTCTTACAATCAAGCTTATCTTTAAAGCTCTTAATGGGCTGGGATCTGAAAGACCAGCTGTCTGCAAAGTATTTTGTGTGTGTGACTGAAAGTTGCTTTCCTTAGGGAAGTTCATTATGAATCTACATCAGTGTTTTTCAAACTTGGCAACTTTGCTGGCTGGGGAATTCTGGGAGTTGAAGTCCACACATCTCAAAGTTGCCAAGTTTGGAAAACACTGATCTACCTGAAATAGACCTTCACTATAGTAGTATCATGACCTGGGAACACTCCCAAAGTATGGTTTTGTTCTGCATTTTGATACTTTATTATATTTACACTGGCATGATTAAATGTATTCATGCTTTAGTATAATGCTCAGGAATAAATATATCGTGCTGCAATTAATGAATTAAAACAAATGTTTTGGGTTTTGGTATTTTAGGTACCTTCGATTGCATTCTGAAGTGTTTTTCCTTGCAAAACAATCTTCCAGCTGTTTGGCTGACCCAACCTTCTCAAGATGTCTCCTTGGCTCTAAATGGTCTCAGAGCACTAAGCCTTTTGTGGATAATTTCTGGACATACAAGCCAAATGACAGCATGGCAGAACTTAGGTATGAGCTGGAGATGCCAAAGCAAAGCTAGTTCTCATTTAAAGGAAATTCAATCTCTTTGTGGCAGGTGTGAGCAAATTTTTAGTAGCCAAGGGCCATTTGTAATATTGAAGGGAGAAGCTGAAGGCCATGAAGTGGGTGTGCTACATCAAATGCCGGTGAGACTGAGCTTTGGGACATTACTATTTTAAGGGCTACAGTACCGTTTTCATCTGATTCTCAGCTAAGAATGGCAGAAAACTATCTCATCAGTATTTAACCATCAGATCAGGGACTCTGAAGGCCATCATCAGGAACTACATGGGCCCCGGGGCTACAGTTTGCCCAGCTGTGTTTATACACTCACATTAAATCAATTGCTGTTTTATTTCATAGTTAATATTCTGGGTTATAGCTGATGGGCTGTGACTTGTTGGTTAATAGTCTTAGGATGCCTCCAGCAGATCTTTTCACATATGACAGAGTTCATCACCATAATTTCATGGAGCATCCAGATGATGTTGCCATCTATCCTTTAGGCAGCAACTTATGTTTTATCTCTTCTTCATCTGTTGCATCTCTGAATGAAAGCCATCCATTTAAAGCAGAAGCATAGGGATGTTGTGTAGCATTTTGTTCTTGGCAAGAATTTTCAGAGTAGCTTGGACTTTAGTTCTAGCGTTCCCCCCTCTTGTATTGTTCTGAGTATGGGCTAAGGTATATTTCACACAATGAAAAAAATCTTTTTTAAAAAAAAAAAGATTTTTAAAAAGATTTATATCAGAATTTCATGATTCCAGAATAATATAGCTGAATCACACCTCTACCTTTTTAGAAAAAAAAATACAGGCTGGAGTCCAATTGTCTATTTGGCTATATGGAAGCAGTTATGCCTATCACAATGCAGCCACCATCCCCATGTGCTCTCAAAACCTGCTCTGGTCAAAAGAGGGGCAAGAAGAAGAACTAAATGCTCTAAAAGTTCTATTGTATGAGACAATTTCAGCTCATGTGACACAGGATGATTCTTGTGCTGGGATTTTATAAACAGCAATAAACAGGTAGTTCCCAAATTCAGAATTCCAGTTCTTAAGTTGTTGATTTGATTTGATTTATAAATGTGTATCTTTTCTGAGCAGACATATTATCTTGAATTCAGAGGCAAACCATACAGGACACATGAGAAGATATTTGTTGTTTTTCTACAGCAAGAACTGAATGCTTGCTGGAAACTCCTGACTGTATCTCAAAAGTAATCCTGGACCACCTAGATCATAGGATCATAGGATTGGAGGAGATGCTGGAGCTTTTGATTCGCTTCAATTGGTCTTTGATTTCTATCCACTGCTCACAGCAGGAATCCTCAGACCATCCCAGACAAGTTTTTTTTTTTCCAGATGCTTGAAAACCTCCAGTGATGGAGCATTCACAATCTAGGAGACAGGCTATTCCACTGCCTAATAGGTCTCACAGTCAGGAAATTCCTCCTAATTTTGAGTTTTAATCTCTCCATGTAACCACCCATTTTATTACCCTTGGGCACCATGGAGAATAAATCCACACTGTGTTCCCTGTGACAACCCTCCAAGAATTTGAAAATTGTTATCATCTCTCTCCTTAGTCTTCTGTGCTTTAAGTTAAACAGACCCCGTTCCTTTCACCTTCTTCATAGGGTTTAGCCTCCAAGTCTTTTACCATCGTTGTTGCTCTTCTTTCCACTCTTTCCAGTTCCTTAACATCTTTCTTGTATTTGGTGACCAAAACTGGACACAGTATTCCAGGTGTGGTCTGACCAATGCAGCACAACTATCACTTCTGGTGATCTCAATTTTATACCTCTTTTGATGCAGCCCAAGACACATTGGCTCTTTCGGGAGCTGCAGCACGTTGCTGGCTCACACTTAATTTGTGGTCTACCAGAAGTAGGCTCAGACAGAACCCTGAGGTATTGTCAGGGTATCAGTGAAGAAAACCATGCTGAGTCAGATGCAAACTCTAGTTCCTTTATTGTTCTCTACCATATACAAAATCTTGCCAGACTAAAGGTTCTTTAACTGAGCTAAAGGGAAAAATACTCTTGGGAAATCTAGGGCGGGGCTAGTCTAACTTTCTTCCTTGGCCCTTCCACACTCTCCAAGGAGTGCAAACTGTGAGAATGCTGATCAGCCTGGAATGCACTCTCTTCTCCCCCCACTCTGATCTCCATCACAGATACGCTGCTGAATACTTCCTCCATATAGACATAGACTCATTAAGGACCAAGAGTATGGTTGTTCAGTCAATGAATCCGTCTGGTAGTGGGACCATCCATCCTACATTATTCCATTTTATTAAGAAGGATGCTATGGTTAACTTTGTCAAATGCTTTACTGTAGTCTAGGTACAGTCCATCCACAGCATTCCCTTGGTCTACTAATCTAGTCACTTTGTCAGACAAACAAAAAACCAAGCTTTGTCTGGCATGACCTCTTTTTTAACAAACCCAAGCTGGCTTCTAATAATCACCTTGTTCCTTCTAAATGCTTGCAACCCCACTGCTTGATGATCTTTTCAAGGATTTTCTCACATATTGATCTCAAGCTGATGGGGATCTGTAGTTTCCTGGGTCCACTTTTCCCCTCTTTTTAAAGACAGGAACAACGTTAGTTCTTCTCCAATCATCTGGCACTTCCCCTGTACTCCAGGAGTTCTCCAAAACTGCAGTCAATGTTTTTGAGATCACATTTGCCGATTCCTTTAAAACTCTAGGAGGTAATCCATCCAGCCCTGGAGACTTGGGTCTAATAATGAAACACCTTAAATACTTTGACCATTCACAGAATAATCTACATTTCAGTACCTCTATCTTTAAAGAAATACAGCACTACAGTGTAGTTTGCATACCTTCTTCCTTATCTTTAAACTAATTCTAAAGCTTGTAGAAGTGCCTCTTGAATATACTCCTACCGTTATTTTTTCAATACCTTATACTTCAAGACAGGCAATTTCTTACCCCTTCTCCTATCATACATAAAAAACTGTCATTTGTTAGGTCAGAGTTCAACACTCTTCCAACTTTGATCACACGTAGCATTCAAGCAGCGTAGCAGGCACTGTCCTGCTATATAGTTAATGTGCCTAAATTTTTCACCCTTGTTCTTAAGGAAGCTAACCATAGCTTTAGTACAAAACATTATTTAATAACGTGAGGACATATACTGCATAAGGAGAAATTAAGAAATTGGGTGCATCACTTTGGAAGCAGAAAGATGGGCATCTCTCTTAAGCCATTTGGACTTGGCCAGTATTAATATAATCATGCCTAATGCAATATTCCATAGACTTCAGGCCATGGTTTTAGTTCCTTAATTACATCCAGCAAGTAACTACAGTTCAGGTGAAGCTTAAACAAGGTTAAGGAAAATAAACCTGAATGACTGGGTTCCTCTGCAATTCTAGTCCAGCTGCTATAGTCCTAACCCAAGAGATTTCTCCAGAGTGGAGGCATTTTGGATTGCTTTCCCCACTACCTGCAGACAGTCCTCCCTGATGATACTCCCCTTGCAACCCTATGCCCAAAAACTGAGGAATCAGTGTAAATCTATCAAATCAATCAACCTACTTTTATGAACCAAAAAAGAATCTTTAATTTACCTACCATGTTTTTTAAGCTGCATTTGCTCCTGCTGTTTTTAAATATTCCATATTGTTCTATTGTGTTGTTTTCTTATTTCTCCAAGTGTCATAAAGCTCCAGAAGGAGAACCCATCCAATTTTGGCTTCTTTTCCAAGTAGAGATAGCTACTTAAAGGTAGATAACACGTGGAATAAAAATGCTTAAAATAAATGGTATATTTTCTTTCAAAAAACTATTACACCTGATGTTGTGAAGATTGTTCTGATTAGATCTATAGGTCTCTATGTTTAAAAATAAATGTTTTTGATAAATGCCTATCCAAAAATCCCTATCTCATCTTTTTTCTTATGTGTGTTGCTACAGACAATGTGCTGGAATGGGAGGCTAAAGTACTAAAAAATCCTATCTACATATATTCTCGAAGTGGGCCATTTTATTTAGGCGTTGACACATTTTTCATCATTAGGTAAATCAAATATTATCAGCTATTTCCACCATTCTTCACACCTATCTGTTTATCACACATTTAAGCTACCTGTAGCTTTGAATGTGAATATGTGTGGCTAATAACTCATGGCAGCATAATCTGCATTGTCTGCCAAGGAAGTCATATCAATACTAATGGTTCCATTAATTAAATGGCATCAGTTAACAATGAATTTGTAGAATAGAAAAAAGCAAGAAACTCTTCATCAGGTCTCCCAAAGGGTTATTTTCCGTTTTCTTTTATATTAATGATGACTTAAATTGTCCAATTATTTAGCATGATTACTGAAGTTCCCATCCAGTAGGACTAATACATTTCTGAACCCAGAACCTAGGTGTTCACCTAGATAGTTTCAAAGCAGATGATGTGAAATAATGTTTTCGCCGTTACCAATCTGCCCACACTTTGAGAGTGTATGAATTGCGGGTGGGGAGTGGGGATATGTGTAAGCCAGTGTTTCTTAACCTTGAGAACCTTAAGATGTATGGACTTCAACTTCCAAAATTCCCTAGTCAGCCATGCTGGCTGGGGAATTCTGGGAGTTGAAGTCCACACATCTTAAAGTTCTCAAGGTTGAGAAACACTGGTGTAAGTAATATTCTGGTGTAAGCAAATATTCTTGTTATAGGAAAGAGAACTTTATCTTTCAGTGAGGGAAAGGAGAAACTGGCATTATGAAGTTAGAATATTTGCTTTTCAAGCAAGAGGATCTCTTTGATAACGTGACTAATTTTGTGTTGTGGTTTCATCAACAATACAGTTATATAAGAAAGCATGAAACAATCTTTGGGAAAGTAAAGTAGTAAATTTAATATGATTTCCTTTCCTTCCAGTGGTTTATTAAGCTCCCGGTCATTCCTGAAGATGTTGAATTGCTCAGAAAAAGACATTAACTTTTTCATGGTCTTGAAGTACTTATGGAATCGATTTCTCCGGTACAAGTTACAAAAGTTTTATTTTGCAATGGTTTGATAGAGAGGTTTTTTTCAGTTATGTTAGGATGCAGACACACAACACACATGATTTGGGGATGTTATAAAAGGAAGCACAAGTGTCTTAGCATGTTCCTGCCTAACACTCATGATCTGCAGACTTTCAGTATTTGTGTAGTATTGATTTGTCCACCAAGGAACCATATCTGCCATGGTAGACAGCATGTTCCTTGACAGAATTCTAGGGAGAACAATTCTCATTTGGAAAAATACTTGGGTGAGTGATATTACAAGATCAAGAATTGGCACAGAAGGTGCCCAGTTTTTACCTACGGCAGCATGTTGAAGAGCAGTATGAGCCATACAGAGTAAGAAGTTTTCTGGAAAATGTATTGACCATTACAAAAATTCATAAATATGTCCAAAGAATTCCTGGGCTGCTTGGAACATAATTTGAAATTATAGTCATTCCAGTCTTAATTATCATTGAGCAAAGATCTTTTTCATAGTAATCTATTGTGTTCCATTTATTAGAAAATGTGCTATGTGTAGCCCTTCTTTGGGACTTCCACTCCATAGTCCCATCCTGATGGTAGCACAATTTCCCATATTTTTGTGTCTTTCAAGTTTTCCAATCTTCCTGGAAATGGGAGGACACATAATTTCTTCTTGCGCTGAGTATCAGGAAATAAACAAAGAATGTACCCACACATAATCTCAGTCAATGGTATGGGGATCCTCTAAAATAGAAATCAATAATGAGTAAAATCTTGCAAGACCATCAGATCTTACGACATTTCAGAGAACTTACCAACAACACATTCTCAACAGTAATAGTTTGGCATTATGGTCTGAAATCTCATTAGATCTCTTGTGAACACACTACAATGTCATAAGATTTGATTAACTTGTGAGATCTGGGCCATTCAATCATTTTTAATGTAATTATTCTTTTACTCTCATGCTTAATTCTCCATGTTGTTTTAGTTATATTTTATAATGCTACATCTGACTGGTCAATAGTCATAAATAACTTTACTACTGCTGCTGTTTAATTATTATTTGATTTTGGGCTTCCATCTAAGGATTGCCACCCCTGATGTAAACGCAAATCAAAGAAGAAGAAGAAGAAGATAAAATTGTATGCCACCGTACTCCCAACTGAGGCATTTTAAAAAGTTAAATTAATAAATGCACTTTGGTATATGGAAATAAGTTAAAGGACCAGGAGTGTCTGTGGGGTATGGTTAAAAAAAATCAAGATGGCAGCTGCAATGGTGCGATTTGAAGCTCACCTGGTTTTTTTTTATGTGCTTCACAATGCAAATAAAAATACACATCAGGCTTCAGTCACATCACTGCGGCCGCCATCTTGACTTTTTTTAACCACACCCCACAGATACCCCTCTAAAGGAGAATCAGCTGTAAAGCTTGCATTGCCTGACAATCTCACTATTTTTGCTGTCATTGCATTTGTAGACTTCAGCCACTCCATATGTATTCCGTGTGTCTTTTGGTTGGGTTGTATTCTGTTACTCCTTGGGGAGCACTGTGGGAGTTCTTGAAACTTGAGGTGGATAACTGTAGAAGAGTGTGGTGGACCAACCTATTGCTGATAAACAACTTCATTGCTGGGCCTGAATCAGTAAGTTTCTACAATGGAATGCTCTTTGTTAGTTTGTGTAAAGGCCTGGTTTTCATGACATTCTTCTCCAGTCCTTCTGATTGTGGTTGTGGGCAGGGAAGAGAAGAGAAGAGAAGAAAAGAGATTTGTGAGTCACTCATCAGCCATTGGCATGACAGCTCAGGGCAAACATATTGGAATGTCAGCAGCTGAACAGATGACTACATTTTTTATATAATGTAAGAGCTAGATCATATAATTAGTACTGAATGTTTCCATCATGTATAATGCCTCAAGATGTATAGTGAAATGTCCTTTAGAAATTAACTGTTGGAATGTTTTTATAGAGAAAATGTTTTTTGTGTGTCAAGTTGAAAAAAAAATGAGCTGGATCGATCTGTGTTTTAAACCACATTATTAAGAAATACTGCTCATCCTTTGCAAGAAAAGTTTAAAGATAAGCAAAGAATGAAATCATCTGTCGAGGGAAAGGGCTGTCAAATTATACATTATCCTTTCTAGGAAAACTTGGGACCTAGCAACCTTTCTTCTAGAAATTAAAAACCAAGTAGTTATAAGGATGTCCCTTGATTCTCACCATGATCCTGGAAAATCAACAATTGTTGATAGAGCAACTTAAAACTTAGAAGCAAAAATGTTATTTGTGCGTATAGTCTGTCTTTAAGTATATAGCTGCCTATTTTTAAAATGTACATTTTCCATGTGTTTTTCAGTGTAATGGATGGACATGGTATCTTGCAAATGATTTCCAGTTTTATTTCATAACGCCCTTGCTAGTCTTTCTTTCTACCAGGTGAGTATCTTTTAGGAACCTGTCACCCTCCATAATACTGAAATATCTGTAAATTGTTCTGCTCTTCAGAAATATCTGGGGCAAAATGACAGCCTGTTGGAGGCCAGGAAGTCCCCACCCTACTTCCTGCAAATGGTTATGACTGAGGGTCATATGTGATTTTCTTAGAACAAATGAGCATTAAATCAATCAGGCCTCATTTGGGACTATATTCTCTGCATTCCGAAACAAGTATGCACCCTTATTCTATTCACAGTTGAAAAATGAATAATCCTGTTTCTTTGGAAAACTAGTATAATTTTCATCTATATCAGGGGATTAAGTGCCACCTATCCAAAAAATATAAAATCTATGTACCTCTAGGTACATAGATGAAGCATTTCCATCTGTTGCTTCTGTTTCTTTTTATTTTGGCAGAAGTAAATACTGGCTTGTCATCTTGGGAATCTTTCTGTTCCTGGCAACATTTACAGTTACAGCCCTGCTTTCATTGTTCTACAGACTTCCTGTAGCAAACCCACATGATCTGAGGTAAGGATCTTTAAAATGGTTTCATTTATCATTGGTCACTTACTGAGAGGCTGAGAAGAATTCAAACCTGATTTGTGAACTTGACTGAATCTTTCCTGCAATGTTTTTGAAAGAGATAAAAAGAAAAAGTCGGTATAAAGTAATAGGGACATTGAGAATAAAGAAAGAGCCATTACAGGCTGTAGTTAAAAGACTTTGTTGTACCTGAAAAGAGGTTAAGGTAAAGGTAAAGGTTTCCCTTGACGTAAAGTCCAGTCGTGTCCGACTCTAGGGGGCGGTGCTCATCTCCGTTTCTAAGCCTTGGAGCCGGCGTTGTCTGTAAACACTTCCGGGTCATGTGGCCAGCATGACAACTCGGAACGCCGTTACCTTCCCGCCGAAGCAGTACCTATTGATCTACTCACATTTGCATGTTTTCGAACTGCTAGGTGAGCAGGAGCTGGGATTAACAACGGGAGCTCACCCCGCCGCGCGGTTTCGAACCGCCGACCTTCTGATCGGCAGCTCAGCGGTTTAACCCGCAGCGCCACCACGTCCCTGAAAAGAGGTTAACATCATAAAAAGTCAGAGTTTTGGCCAAGACTTAATATCATTAGACCAAAAATTGAAATACTTCAATTATAGATCAAGGCACATCCCCCCTTCCCTCCCCACCACACAGGGCCTCTAAGACTAAATGCAGACCTCACTTAGGAATTTGGAAAATGATGGACTTGAACTGGTTCAAACTAAGGTGCCCCAATCTGACTCACAGCCAAATCTACGGTGAGATTTGGAGACCCAAAAGTTCTGCATCTCTTACTGAAGAACATGGAACTGTTTGCAACATCATTATTTTTTAACACAGCTGGATGAAATTTGCAAGAATACTAGAGCTTTTTGAGTGGATAAAATTGGCTTATAGGTGAGCCAATTAATCTGAGGTCACCCTCTTCTAAAAAGTTCATTTAGTCTTAGAGGAGGAAACAACCATAGGTCCACTATCACTATAGTAATAACTGAAGTTAATATCTGAGAACCAAGAAATGTTTGGATAGTTCCTAAGACAGAGAAAGGAAGAATATTCAGGACAGCCTTACAACGATATGGGCTCCTTGGTCCTTGCTAAGAAAGGAAGTCTTCTAGGGAAGTTAGCTGTTTGCTCTGAACTAATCCTTCAGATTTTTGAAAACAAAAGTTGGCATCTCTAGAAGCATGCATGAAGATTTTTTTTTTTGGCTGATTCATAATTGTCTGAGATCCTTTTCTCTTAATTACCTTTTCAAAAGGCAAAAAATGTGGATTTTGCACAGCAGAAAAAGAGGTGGTTTTGTGTTGTTGTTTATTTGTTCGGCCGCTTCTGACTCTTTGTGACTTCATGGACCAGCCCATGCTAGAACTTCCTGTTCCCCCAGCTCCCCCAGGGACGAGTCCGTCACCTCTAGAATATCATCCATCCACCTTGCCCTTGGTCGGCCCCTCTTCCTTTCGCCCTCCACTCTCCCTAGCATCAGCATCTTCTCCAGGGTGTCCTGTCTTCTCATTATGTGGCCAAAGTATTTCAGTTTTGCCTTTAACATCATTCCCTCAAGTGAGCAGTCTGGCTTTATCTCCTGGAGGATGGACTGGTTTGATCTTCTTGCAGTCCAAGGCACTCTCAGAATTTTCCTCCAACACCACAGTTCAAAAGCATCGATCTTCCTTCGCTCAGCCTTCCTTATGGTCCAGCTCTCGCAGCCATATGTTGCTACGGGGAACACCATTGCTTTAACTATGCGGACCTTTGTTGTCAGTATGATGTCTCTGCTCTTAACTATTTTATCAAGATGTTTCATTGCCCTCCTCCCAAGAATTAAACCAAGAATTATTCTGATTTCTGGTTTTATTGCATTGTATTTCAGTGCAAATCTCTAGAGGTATATCATGTCAAGTCTTTCTGTTCACAACAGTATTATTTGCCATATGAGTTAACACTAGTATTAATCAGATTTGGTTATTGTTATTTAACTGCAATCAAACAATTTCAACAGAGTCATTGACTAAACAAGCTTTAGTTCATAATAGTTATTTGTTCTTCTTTGTCCATTAAAATTTCACCAAAATAATTTCTACTCTGCTTTCAGGCAAATGTCCACTGTGATGTATTTTCTAGAATATTACTCAAAACCTTACTGCCGATATGGTCCATTTCTAGTTGGTGTTCTTCTTGGACTGTTCATGTATCACCACCAAGCATCAATCCTAAGAACCAAGGTAAATGAGAGACCTGCTTAACAGAACAATTAAAGATGTTTTGGATTTATACTGGTTTCCTTGCCATGGTTCCATTCTTGAAATCAAATGCATCTAGAGGGGACCAGATTAGGGAAGACTGATCAGGACAGGATTAGAATTACATATATAAATAAGTGGCCTGAATGGAATTGGTCTCCAATGTCCTATTGTTGGCATACTTGAGGACAAGAATGAATCACAAACTGAAAATTAAAATAAAACTGAGGTCTTAAGAATGTTTACTGAGGAAGGCATACTTTGGATGAGAGCCTTCATATGGAATACATAATTATTTCTCTCAGAAGGTGTGGGATGAGGCTCGCACCTCTGAATAAATTTGATTTGTTCTATATTTGCTTTTTTATAGCCACAACTAATTGATACTCTGGTTTACAGAGCCGACCGACCCGATAGGATTGGGTCTGGATTTGGTCATTAACAAAATGAGATGGATTTCCCTCTTCCTGTTCCCACAACCCCACAGTGTTGCCAATGCCATGTACAAATATTCCAGATCCTGGCTTCCTTCTGGTTCACTGTGCAGTCTGAGGCAGACAGAAGTTCTTCAAGTTCTGTACGGTGGCCTCCTTTTAATATGGGAAATGCTGAGAAAAACAAGTGGGATCTGCAATAAAACATATGGAATGCTCTCCTACAAGGTTCCTTCTAGGCTATTCCTTTCCATAGTCTTTTCTCATCTTTCCATTAAACCACCACGCAATAGTCAGACAATGTTCCTTGCCCACTAAGCATCATATGTTCTCATGAGGTTGCTTCCAATTATTTTCTTTCCCTGGAACACTTTTTGTATTTCTACAAGCTGTGTGGTTCTCTTGGATCTGCTGCTCTCTTACTCCTGTGCAAAACAAAGAAAGGATGAGTCAGATTTATAGAAGCAAAGTTTTTCTGGCATGAACTACTAATTAAGGATGCCTGGAGTGCTCTGCTTTGGCTAGTAAGGGGGTACCTTTGATTTCTGATATTGGGGTTATTTGAAATGATGTGTGAATTGTTACCCTGAGCAAAGTATTCTGGATCTCATAGAGATGTGTTGAAGGCATGTTATGAATTAGAAGGAATTTGACAAGAAAAGTAGCATACATCAATATGGGGAAGGGGGTTGTCAGGAGGAAAGATTGTAATAAAAATTAAGATCTAAGCTACATTTGAACCAGGAACCTGTAGGTTTTAAATAAACCCCTTTGATTGGAGCATGCATACTATGAGAGATATTCTTTCATTCTTTTGCCCTCTACATTATATCCATTTCCTGACCAAAGTCACTAAACTATGGCTAGTGCTCCGAACTAGAAAAAACAAACTCTACTTCTTTCTGGTTTAGGGAACGAATAATAATGATGGTTTGCCACTGGAAGGAGTGTCTCTTCCTGTATTTATGGAGCCTCTTCTCTAGGTGCCATTGCTTATGACAAGCTGAGAGAGAGTTACCAAAGAGCAATTCCAATAGTTGGCATCTGTGAAATGCCCTCCCAAGGGAGATATCCTTGCAGTGTATGTAGATATCAGGTTGAGACTAGGCTCCCTGGTCTAGCAGGCATTTGATCTTAAATGTGCCATTTGTATTAGTTTTACTGCTGCTTTTTAAAATGTTTATATTGGCTGTCTTACGGTCTTAGATTTTAATACTTTTATTGGGGGGTATTTTATGTTCATAGAGGGCTACAAGGATACTTGGTAGTTGAATGCTGTCTAAAGAGAAAATTGAAAGGAAAACCAGAGGAAAATGGGAAAGGGTTAGGGAGGTGATCTTCTGCTAATTCTGAGATAGAGTAACTTTAAGAGAGCAAAGTGAAGACCTGCATATAGCCTTGGGGAGTTGAACTACAGTCCATGGATGGGATCAAAACTGAGAAATGGATAGGATACGAGGAAACCTATTAATCTGAATTGATTAGATACTTACTATAGATGATGATGATGATGATGAGCCATCAAGCTGTTGTTGACTCTTATCAACCACATAGATAGGTTTTCTCCATGAAGATCTATCCCTAACCTGGTCTTTCAGGTCTTCCAACAGTACACCTATCGCCACTGTAACTGAGTACATCCACCTTGCTGCTGATCATCCTCTTCTCTTTTCTTCCATTTGTCCCAGCATTAGAGCTTTCTCCAGAGAGCTGGGTCTTCACATAATGTGTCCAAAGTTGGATAATTTGAGCCTAGTCATTTGTGCCTCGAGTGAGAACTTTGGGTTGATTTGTTCAATGATCCATCGGGTTGTTTTCTTGGCTGTCTATGGTATTCTCAGGAGTGTTCTCCAACCCCAAAGTTCAAAAGCGTCAATACTCTTCCTATCCTTCTTCAAAGTCCAACTTCCACTTCCACGAACTGTCACAGGGAATACCATGGCTTGCATAATTCTGATCTTTGTAGATATAGACTACAAAGATATAGATATAGAGCATTTGTAGAGTAGATATAGCTCACAGCATTTGAGTAACTTTTCCAAGGCCTTCATGGCTCTTCTGTGAGAACTCTGGGTTGATTTGTTCTATGAAACATTGGTTTGTTTTCTTAGCTGTCCATGATATTCTCAGGAGTCTTCTCCAACACCAAAGTTCAAAAGTGTCAACACTCTTCCTATCTTGACCACATGGATAGAAAATTTATTATATCTAATTTAAATTTAAAAATAAATTAATATTGTAATTGTATGATTACTCCCCATTTATCTAATAATGTCTCTCTCCAGTTGCATTAAAAATTTAAATTCAGTGGCAACTTTTGGAATGGCAGTAGGGAGTCACATCAAAAAGGATGACTCTATATAAAAGGTAAGCAATCTGTAAAGTAGAAGGTGAGATGCAAAGAGGCTGACAAAATGGAGGGCAGAAGAAAGTGTCCAAAGAGGTGTACTAGGAGACCAACTGTAAGAAGAGAGTGGCTCAGCCTGCATTGGAAACAAAGGTACCGCAAAGTGCTAGGGATGAACCAAGGTGAACACAAATGTTGTACATTATTCTCATCTCCCTGCAGGTTCAGGCTTCTGCGGGGTGGCTTTGTGCAATGTTCTCCATGTTGATGGTGGTTGCTTTGGCCTACACTTTAGAAGACTCCTTCAGCTTCTATTCACCCATAGTTGCCATTTACCAAGCTGTTCATCGGACACTTTGGGCAACTGCTGTGGGATGGATCATTTTCGCATGTGAGGAAGGCTATGGAGGTATGATATCCAAGGAGAATGGGGCCTTCTTTTGACCAGGGGCTAGCAGTCTTTTAAGAACAACTTATGTTCTTTTCTCTCCCCTGCCCCACTGAAACACTAGCATAGGCAGGATTCATCCTGCTTAGTGCTACAAGAGTAATAGGGGGTACACTTATATTCTTCCTCCTTTATGAGTACTGATGCTTTGAACCTGGCATGGGCTGCTTGCGGCTGAACCTTAGAACCTGGTTTCCAGAGCTGGAAAAATAAGGAGCAATTAAAATAGTATGAAAAGACAAGTGAGACCTTAATCCTATATATTCTGCTTTTCAGAAAGACTTTCTGAGAGTTTCTTTTCTTTCTCTTGCATTTTTGGTCTTCTCTTCAGTTGAAAAGGTTCTTAGAATGGCTTTCATACAGTCAATAAAATTCCCTCTCTACAGCCTTGCATTGTAAATGATACAAAGCACAAGGGGTAAGAGGAAAACAGGTGGACACAGCCATCAGTTTTTCAAGTTACATCGTACTGTGATCTTTAAGGTCCCAAACTAAAGAATCTATGTACTCTTACCATGAGATGTCCAGCTGAGAGCCAGGACAAATGGCCAGGGTACACTTAGGGCTCCTTTGAAACAAGCTGTTCTTCTTTAAGAGCATAAGGATACAAGTATAGCCTTTCAGGATCAGGCCACAAGTAGGTCTCATTCAACATTCCCTGTCACCCAGTGGCTAAATAGGTATATTTATGGAGCTCACAAGCCAAAAGTGAGGGGTGAGAACCCCCTCCCATTATTCCTACCAGCAACAAGTATTTAAGGCATTCTTCCTGTAATTGAGGATAGCCATCAATATTAGGGGAGCACTTTATTTTCTTCCCACTCCAGTCTATTTACAGCAGTGTTTCTCAAACTTGGCAAATTTAAGATGGGTGGACATCAACTCCCAGAATTCTGGGAGTTGAACTCCACCCATCTTAAAGTTGCCAAGTTTGAGAAACACTGATTTATATGAAGCTTCTGGGTGAGATCATCATTGACAATTATACATACCTGACCCAGGTCGATCAAGTAATGCCACCAAGTTCTGTTCCAGAGACTGGAAACTGTGGGATTCTGGATGGAGGAAAACAGGGTTCAGTATAACCCTGGTAACACTAAGTAGCTCTGGATTTTGAGACTTCTCCAGTTCTGGAGAGTTTTCATATTTATCACTGAGTGGGGCAGCACTTCCCCAGATAGAGCAGGTCTGCAGTTTGGGGATCTTCTTGACTTCATGGCTTCTGCTTGAAGAGCAGGTAGCAGCCATGGCTAAGAAGGCCTTTGCACCGGTTCATCTTGTGCACCAATATGATGTGCCAGCTTCTGGACTGGGAAGCCCACAGTAACTCATGCCTTATCCACCAGGAGGGTGGATTAGTATAAAGCACTCTACATGGGGCTGCCCTTGAAGAGCATTCAGAAGCTGCAATGGCCCAAAATGCAGTGGCAGGTGCAGTTTTAGGGGCTTCATGATATGCCCACATAAAACCTCTGTTCCTGAAGCTGCACTGGGTCTCAGGGGACATCCAGGTGCGATTCAAACTTCTGGTTGTCATCTATAAAGCCATATATGGCACAGGCCAGGGTACTTGTGGGACCACCTGTCTGCAACTGTTCTGCTTGCCCCACCAGAAAAATGTCACCTGGGCCATGAGTTCTAGCCCTAGGAAGGAGACAATGGCAAACCACTTCTGAAATCTTGCTGGGACTTGTCCAGGCAGTCACCAGGAGTGAACACTGACTCAAAAGGGCAAAAAAAAAAAAAAAATCAGTATTATTCAGTGGTGGAGTGTTGTCAATGTCTCCAAACTATTGAGTAATGGATAAATAAAATGATCTGTGTTGAAAGACTAATCCCATAATAATTAGAAGGGTAAGGAGAATACCTTTCCATTGCCTGTTACCTTCATGTAAGTTATGTAGTTCAACATAATATGTACATCTGAAAATATTAACCACAATAATCCTTTCTTGAATCTGTTGTATAACATTTCATATAAATATATGGATGTGTGTGTGTGTGTGTTGTGCATGTATACACACATTTTGCTCATTTTTTCAAAATTGTTTTGTTTTGTTTTTCTTTTCAGTTCTGTTTAATTAAATAAACATAAGGGAGAAGCAAACCATAGAGCACTTTGATGTAATTTTGTGGCAGTGCATCTTATCCACTTGGGGAGTGGGGTGCTCTCTAAATCTTTTGCATCCAAACCATTAGTAAGCTGGACATATTGGACTGAAACCTCATCATACACTTTCACTAATTTTTTTTAGTGACTAAGGTCTCCTAATAGGTGTGGTTTTGGTGGGTTTCAAAGGCTACCTTTGGATGAAGCAAATCAAATTTTACTCTTTGAGGAAGACAACTAAAACTTGTTGCTCAGAGGTTTGTGTCGGTTTCTCCCAGCAGGATTCATCAACACAATGCTTTCATGGGACGTTTGGACTGTGGTTGCAAGAATTAGCTATGCTTGCTATTTGGCGCATCCAATGATGATACTACTGTATAATGGACTTCAAGAAACTTTGATACATTACTCAGACATTAATATGGTGAGTGCAAGAAGGCATGAGAAGAAAAAGGACCACACTTTAGTGAACAGAATGCTCACAAGGGTTTTTTTAGAGTTTCTTTTTGTAACAATCCACTTTCAACCTCTGCACAAAGATTAGCAAAGACCTTTTTGTTGCTATTTTGTTCTTTTCTCTATCCCGAAATCCAATATTTCTTCTTGGGGGTGAAGGCAGTGAAAGTCCATAGATTCACCAATCAGCAATTCCCCAAAGGTGTTGTAAATATAGTGTCCAATTAAGGGTGGGTCTTTTTCTATTCCCAGTACAGATATATCCATACTGACTTGAGATCAACCTTGCCCATTTTAATCTATCGGTCCATGGACATGACTTTCCCATTGTGTCTAGAATGTGCAAACTAGTTACATATGCCAATATTTGCAATGTTGTCCACCAGTACATCTTTTGGATATATTTCTAGATTGTGATATGCCTCAATATGCATTCGTGATTACATTCTTTCCCACCTTCTAATTTGTTAACTGGGTTGGGTGACAGAGTTCCTACTGACTTGACAATAGAAATACATCACCATTTCTATCTCTCAACACTCCCTCCTTCTAAAGAGTTTCATCCAAAAAAAGGATGGAGGCAGAAAAATGAAATAATGCTTCCCACTCCATTTTGGGCCAGCACTATTTAAACTTGCTCCTAAATTTCCTGTTAATGCCAGATTTCAGTTGTCTTCTTTCTATTCAAATGAATATGATGTTGATGTTTGGCAGAAAACCACCCTAACTTAGAGATGGGCAGGCAATGTGGTGCCCAGGGGCACATCCCTTGATGCCAGCAGGTTTCCTGTACCACCTGGCTTTTTAAAACAATACAATATTAAACAGGAAGCTGGTGTGCTGCGAAGAAAAGCCCCAGCCTCCAGCATCATATTTATTTGCTCCACAGAGTAAATAAATGCTCCACAGAGGTCTGTTTTGGAGCTAGTTTGCCTTCTGGTAAATTGATGTTTTGGGACTGGCCATGCCCACAATGGCACCTGTTTTGTGAACAAGCACATTTCCCGTTGTAGCCATTTTGTTATTGTCTTTCTCATGCCATCAAAATCCCAAATTGCCTCTGGCCTAAAGCTTTGCCTTGACTTGGGATCAAAATTAGCACATAGAAATAGCATAACATGTAAAGTTTCCTAGCATCTAACATTTCAGAAAATATGGTGGGGGGGGGGGAATTACATATTGAAAGCTTCTCTATTTAGAAAGGTTCCTGAAAGTGGAATACAAGGATATCAGGGAAGAGGCTCATCAGAACCAGAAACATCTGCAGGGGCTCTTATTTATGTCAAAATGGGAGGTGTGATTAAGTGATTGAAGCCCATACATATGACTCCCCTGGCAGGAACTCAGTGCATGTTGACTTTCCAAGAGATAGTTCCTCCTTTTCAGTCTGATCTCATTCACTCTTGAAACATTTATTTCTCCACATTGGAATCAAGTCTCCTTTTCCCTGTCCTTCTCCTCCTGTTCTGATTCAGCACTGCCTATAGCAATGTTTCCCTGTGTTGAGCGTAGCTACTTAATTAAAGCTCTCCATCAATGGCTGAAAGTCCAGAACTGCTATACATTGCTGTACCAAAAGGCTTTTATTTTGTTTGTGCTTATCTTTTTAGTTCTACTTGTTCCTTGGACACTGCCTGATGACATTCATGGTAGGCCTGGCATTAACCGTGATGGTTGAGATTCCTCTTCAGAAGCTAAAGAAGGCTTTGGGTTCCATGCACCAACATGGATCAAGGCTTTAGAAAAGGAAGCAGGAAAGGTGTGATACCTTGCAGACCTCCTCTGGAAATTCTGAACCTAATTAAATTTATTGGTTTTTTTGTGCCTTCTCTAAATTGAACCCTCCAAACGTTGTGCTTCAACACTCTGGATTCCTATATCCACATGGATAAAGGCTAGAAATTGTAATACTGTGATGACTGGAACACTCGCCACCAATTAAACCACGACTCATAAGCTTCTGCTTAGAAATCTATTTTGATTGTGCGAAGCATTCAGTACAGAGAAAAAGTTGTGAATGAAATTTCCCACACGTTTCTACATTCAAAAAGTCCCAGCAAGACCAAATTCCCCCCCCACTGCCCCCTTAGATATGCACCCCCTCCTTCTCATGACAGCAGATGGCTGTAACAGTTCTCCGTGGATGACCTTGGTGCTGAAAGAGAGTCCAAACAAGATGTATCACGCTCCAACCATGCTCCTCCTCCCTGCTGGTCGACTCGCAGGTTGACACTCAGTGCACCAAAATGGATGCAAGCAGGATAAGATGTTCTGGGAACATCTGATCGGGGAGCATGACAAATACATTTAAGCATGCATTATTTTGGAATAAATAAAATTAAAATGGTTACATGACATTATTATATGATCCATATAAAAGATTATATATTCCCTCCTTGCCTACCACATGCCAGTTATGGTTATACTTACATTTACAGTAGATGTTTGCATACTCACATACATTAGTTTAACTAGGAATTATCTTCCTCCATTCCAGTTGTTCGTTGTATTTGCTTTGACTGGAGATTTTTATTTTATTTATTTATATTTTGCATTTCGTCACTGCCCATCTCTCTCAAAGAGCGAATCTGGGTGGTTTACCATAAAACTGAAATAAAGATTAAAATACAATAAAAACAATATTCTTAAATAAAAGCATAAATATAAAATCCAAGATAGAGATGTTAAAAAGTTCTTAAGTTAAATTCATTTAATTCATGGGAGCCTCTTCAAGGTGCTACCCATGCCCAGGATTACCCCTCCTCGTGCCCCAAGTGAGATGGCACAGCCAGGTCTTCACCCCTTTCCGGAAGGCCTCTGTCCTAACTGCCAGGAAACACGCTGAGACAAGGAACTGGTCTCTAATGTTTTATTGCTTGTACATAACAGGAATCCTAACAAACTGAAGAAGCGTGGGAAAACCCAGCCATATAAACCCCAAAGGTTAAGGCGGTCCCGATCTGTGTCTCTTTGAATGGCTACCTAATTCCTCAGTGCTACGCATGCGCTTAACAGTCTGGATGGGAGCTCCCTGCTCGCCATCCTTACTCATGACATCCTCAAAGGATTGCTGCTGGAGGAAAAAAAAAAAATGAGGGAATGCAGTGCATGCCACTTCAATGAATCACCATAAACATTGTCTCCATCCTATGTGAACCCAGCCAATGCTTCATGTCTAGTCTGAAAGCTGGTTCAAGAGATGTTCCTTGGAAATCTCTCTTATGAGCTTGTATCAGGAAGCCTGGAAAGGGACTCTCCATGCTACGTGGCTCTGATTCTTGAGCTGCAAAGCCTGAGTGGGCAATGCATGCCCACCTCCTAATATAATTTCAGAAGCCGACGGGAAGGCAAGTTGGAGGCAAAGTAAAGAGTGCGGAGAAAATTATGCAGCATAAGAAAATAGATACAAAGACTCCTCAATTCACAGAAATATTGTCACTGCATGTTTTTGACACCTTTGAATTGTTCTGGTAAAGGAATTGCTCTCATGTGCCACTGAAGTCATACGAACAACCTTCCCTGCGCTGCGGTGGAGCAAAACGGGTGGCCTGGTACAGAGACAGTGACATCACGGTCTGCCCCAGACAATGCAGGCCTGGGCATCACAGCACCCTCTCTGCTCCTGCCACCCTGCCATCCCCCAGCACTCTAATAGCAACTGCAGGATAATGATTAAGGTTGCAGAATACAGTCTGGACACAGAAGTGGAATAACTTTATTGCAACCACTAGATATTGCCGCTAAGTCCTGATGCACAATATTCAACCTTTCTATACTTCTTTCTTGGTGGTCCCGAATCCAGTTAGTTGCAGTTCTGTATACAATCAGCACTGCATTCATGTGTGTTTGTGTGTGTATCCCATGATCACCAAGCACCGTATAGTTTCATTTGCATTAATTTGAAAATAGGCCTAACACCCCAAATTTCTCTCTGTTGGGCTCCTTCTCTCCATCCAGAAAACCTGTAGCACCCTTCAGTAGTCTTTGCCATATGATGCTGCCCCTGAAAGCTCCAACTTTTAATTAAGTCCCAGGAGGTTTGCCTTCAACTTTAATTAAGTCCCATGGATAAATTCAGATCACTTCTCCATGTAGCACAGCAGAGAATAACCTGCGCAAGTATTGCCCTGGAGGCCAGGAAATGATGCTTCCAGGGAATTTTCATTTGCAATGCAGATATGCAGTCAGTTATGTTCATCTCACTGTCTGAATATGTCTGTGGTTACTTCTATGCCCTGTTATAAAACAGGATGACTGCTTACAGTGTATATTATACTGAACATAGTATGCAACATTCATGGGACACAATATGAATTTCACAGTAATCCACAAGTTTACTCTAAGCTGGATGGTGAATGTACAGGTAGTCCTCGACTTATGGCCAATTGGGACCAAAACGTCCATTGCTAAGCAAGGCAGTCGTTAAGTGAGTCACACCCAATTTTATGACCTTTTGCCATGGTCAACTAAGTGAATCACATGGTTGTTAAGTGAGTCCGGCTTCCCCCATTGACTTTGCTTGTCAGAAGCCAGCTGGGAAGGTCGCAAAAGGCGAACACGTGACCCTGGGACGCTGCAACCATTTCAAATTCATGCTGGTTGCCAAGAGCCTGAATTTTGACCACGTGGCTGCAGGGATGCTGTGACAGTTGTAAGTGCAAGGATTGGTCATAAGCCACTTTTTTCAGCAAGGAAAATCTACAATATTGACCTAAGAATTCATTCCCTTGGCAACATATCACATGAAGTTGCCTAACAAATAATGCCTGGCCAGATCTACTGTAACTAAAACATTTAATCACTTTAGTAATCCTTCTCTTATGTAGATAGTGTTTTTCACCTCCTAAATTCATAAAACTGGACAGAAACTTGAGATCACATCTTCTAACTCTATATTTTATAACACGACTTTCCTCTAAGTATCTCAAACCGTATTTGTTATATTGTTTTCAGAAGGGTATCTATTTAGTCCACTATAGCAAAAATAAAAATAGTAATCCCAACACCAAAAAGAAATAAACAGAGGATCTCAAAAGACTAACAACCACAACTTTTTTTATATATCAGGTCTCATGGACAATAATTTTGTTCAGCAGTCCCAAAAACTGCTGCTATGATGAATTGGTCTGCTGTATAAATGGAACAGGGCATTGCCAGGGGAGTCTGAGTGGCAGATCATAGTTTAGGTTGCATTAATCTATTCCAGCCTTTCTCAACTTTTTGACCCCGGAGGAACCTTGAAATATTTTTCAGGTCTCAGGGAACCCCTGCACATTCAGGCTCAAATATAGGCCACAAGGTACAAACTATTATATTTGTTTCATGGGTAGGCCTCTATATATGCATTAACAGTGTTCTTAAACTAAAGAATGAAACTTACCTCTTTAATGTGAAGTTGCCTGAATTTGAAATAGTTTTTTAAATAAATCGTGATCTCCCAGGTAACCCCTAGTGACCTCCCTGGTTGAAAAACCCTGATCTATTCTGTTCATTCTTCACAATTCTAACACTTGTTAGATAAAACTCATAGTAAGGTTTAAAGGCTTGGCCTTGAATACATTTAAGATGGTCTTGAATATGCTTTAGAAGTAGTGTATTTTGCAGCACATAATTAGTAGCTGAGTATTAGAGTTACATTGAGTTGGGCTGCCTTATAAGTCTAGTAAATAAATAAAATTAATTCCACTAAATGGGGAAAAGTTACTCAAATGCCTTGTTTTGTAAGTAAATAGATTTCTGCCTTTCATACATAATCCTAGAGGGAGTCTTAGAGGTCATCTATCCCAACCCACTGCTCAGTGCATAATGTTATAATCTATTGCTACTATTTACATTTAGGGCAATAGAATGTAGAACTACAAATATTAATTTTCTTCATTTGCCAACATATCTGTTCTGAAATCCAGTGGGGAGGGATCACTAGACTGGTAACTGATCAGAGGACAAAGAACTGGGGGGGGCGGGGGGGGCGGCGTGGAGAGAGAAACCATGAGAATGTCATTTCCTGAATCTCCAATGTCAAATTAATTCTACACATTACTTTCTGCTGGGAAATTAATGCCCTTCAAGGTCAAGAATTCCTAATTTGCACTGATATATATAGAATTTGGGACTGTAAATCTAATTCCCCAAGGGAAAAACATTCTGTCAAGGTTTTAACAGCATTCACTACAATATTTTCTTTCTCTTCCTTTATTACATGGCTATAATTATACTTTTTGTAGTTCTGATCTTGAACTGGGAAAAGATAAATTCAATTCAAATCCATATTCTTAGGTTTAAAGCTAAATAGGCATTGATGTTAATAGGACAAGAGAGTTTGTCTTCAGGTACCAGGAACAAACAATGATATAACAATAGTTTTCTGGCCTCCCTATAATGGCATGTAGCTAGCCATGGTTGTAAAAAACATACTAGCTACCTTATGTCTTTGGAGGCTGGTACTCACAAACAACAGAAATACTGAATAAGACCAAATTTGTTGAAATGACATCAAAACACATCAGAATAGGTAAAATTATAGTTAAACAGATAAGCCAAATTAATTCAAGTAGACTGGAAAAGCCAATCAAATTGAAGAAAACCATGGCAACTCCAATTAAGGTAGATCAGTTTATACTGGCTAGTTCATGGTATACCTGGCAACTGTTCAGAACCCTGGACAGCTACTAAATGAGCTATAGAAAGTGGCTCCAGTAGAAGACAAGAGTAATCTGCTACCTCAGTATTTCTCAAACTTAGCAACGTTAAGATGTGTGGACTTCAACTCCCAGAATTCTCCAGCCAGCTATGTCAAGGTTGAGAAACACTGTGCTACCTTAATAAACTTCCCAGGGCCTTATATTCAAGGGATTCTGCTCTCTACTCCGTATCCTCACCTTATCTCAGAAAAAGTGTCTCATATTCTCAAAGGACCCATTACTGATTCTGTAGCCAGATGGTCCTATGTTGCTATGCAGCAGGGAACTATGTGCAGAATCTGAGGATGATGGGAGCACTGTCCTCAGCTTAGATGCCAAGGATTGCCCCCTGAATGGGATGGCCTGTTGACCACCCATTGGTTAGATTGGTCTCGTCCAGAAGGGGTCCTTTTATTTTCTTAGCAGATACTGTATGTCTCCTGGAATTGCTGTGATTTGCTCCATTTGAGGTGTAGGCCAAAAGAAGCAGTGCTGAGTGAGAAGGAAAATGAAGACTATTGAAAGGCAGAAACCAAAAGCAATTCCCACAAGATCATGTAAAGGCTATCAGGTTTTTTTTAAATATACAATTTTCATTTGTGACATATTGAAAGTGTTTACAAAATACAGTTAACCTTGTTATGAATTAATCAACATTCTGAGTTTGCACAATACATTGAACCATAAACTAACTGGACTGCATTCATGCAGCATATCAAACCACCCACCCATGCACACCCCTAACCTATATTCAGTGCAAACAAGTTTAGCATGCTAGGTCTTTCACTGACTTAGTTAAGCAGGTTGTATGAATCTAGTAACTTTGTTACTTTATAGTCAACTACTTGTGTTTTGAAAAGTATAGCATCTGCTTTTCTTATCTGTAATGACCCTACTTGAAGAGTAAAAGTGTTAATCTATATCCTGATCCATGGAGATATGTGTACCATTAGTCTTTTTGGAGGACATTTACTCATGATGAGTTCAACTTCTCCAGAGGCCTCGTGTTGCCAGTTTTAAAACTATTGGCACGATGTCTGCTGGGAATCTGATACGCCAGGCATATTTAGTTTTGAAAAAGGTATTTCTTATAATTTTCTGACCTTTTCATTCTGTTAATATTACTTCCCTCTGAGCACTCAAATGCACACACTTAGATTCCAGACCAATAATGGGGCACTTTCAAAGCTGTTTTGTTTTTTTAAAAAAAAACCTTTCACAAATATTGGGATGTGCGAGGAGTGGATTTTACTCTATTTGAATTTCAGATTACTATGAAAAGGTTATGTCTCAGCTCCCTTAAGAAAAGAGGAAGAGAAGCACCAAAAGGGGAAAAAAAAGAACAAGAATCTGTTGTAGCAAACTTTATATGCCAATCAAACTCAGTACTTCCATTTTTCAATCACATCACCAGATGCCGGTTGTGTGAGCAGACGGGAGCAGTTTAATCTCTTAATATTTAACCTCTCTCTCAAACATAAACCAAGATTTTTCGTCACACTATAGAAGGATCCACACATCGTATGAAGCCATACTGCAATCTCTTTGGTGTTGGCTTACTGTGCTGTAGAAACCCAGCTATTATTCCATGCTTTGTGCAATGTCTGAACTGGGGCGGTATATATGGGAAGTAGTTCATCAGTGCAGGAATGTTCATGTCACACTTAACTATTGTTTTGCTATCAAACATGGCTAAATTCATACAACATGCTTAACCAACTAGATAAGGGTCTGCAGCACTGCACGAACCTGCTAATCCAGGAAGAAATGAATTGGGATGGAGGTGTAGCCCAGCTGAAAATGCAAGGCTCACCATTACCATCAAGCCTATCAGAACAGAACAAATGTCCTCAACACTGATTGGCTGCAGCACCCAAGCTAACCCACTGCTGCTTGGCTGACCAATAAAGAAGACTGTATTGATGTGATAACAGTTTGCCAGTGGTCTCCTGCCACAAGGATACATGGGGTACCAGGCAGGATTAAAGAAAGTAAGTCGGAACTCTATATGCTCCAAAATGATAACCCTTGACATGGTAAGCATGATGGTGTGTTGTCAGTTCAAAAAGGAAGCTATGACTAAGCTACAGACTGAGTCAGCCATGTTTATTAACCCAGCCATCAGCAGCAGCAGCAGCAGCAGCAGCATCATTTGCCATGAAGTGAGGGTTGATTCTTAGCAAACCCAGCCGCTAGCAATAAGTAAGCTTAACTTTCAATTCTCCTTTTTCCCTGTTGCCTGCTCAGCAACAGCTGTGAGTATCAATAATATTCCTCTCTTTGTAAATGGTATTCCTTTCTCTGGATGTCGCTCCATGCGTCTCATGAAATGGTTTGTGAAGGCACTGATTACAATGTATTCATTAGTCATTACGATACCACAGGACTGTGGTTTTTCACAAAATTCAACAGGGTAAGTCTACACCAAGACCAGCTTAACAATCTAAAATGTGCCACTTTGTTGAGATAGAAATCCTACTAAGTCCAAGGCAGTGGATTCCCAGAGAAATATATCTGCCATCTCAGAAAAGTTTATAAAGGCTCAGGCGGTGGAGTTGTTGCGAATGACCTAATTTTGTTATGTTCTTTTGATGCTATTTTCCTTCTATACTTATGAAAGACTTTGAGTAATAACACACCAGACTAACTTGAATTTAGTAGCCATAACTGTGTTTCCTTAATGTAATTTTGCAGAAGCTTTCACCCAGTTTGCCAACATTTTATCTCCCAGCTTGCTTATTTTGTATTTACTGACTCCAGTATTGTTCAGCTGATATAGATGCACTTAATGCATTAGCCACAGATTTGTGCTCGAAATTCTGCTGAATTACTTGTAAGCCAGACAGGCCATATTAGTATTTGAGGTCAATGAGAAAATGTAATTTTTCTTTTATGTTACTGCTGCTTTCTTCCAAGTTAAAATGCAGAGGAGCAACTTGAGAAGGCAATACCTCCCTAACTGGAAGACAGATTGTCACTTAAAGCACCTGCCCTCTTTGCATATATCCCACTAGTCTTTTGAGGAATCACTGGCATCCTTGTTTGTATGCAAATAAGGCTATCTTACCCAATAATTTCCAGAGGGCATTTTCCATAACTATAAAAGTCTGTATTTTTTCAAACTTGTTTTGAAAGATTCTTGCAGACTTGGTAGAGGCTGCAAAGCACCAATACACATCACACATCCCTGACATACTGTAGTTGGGGAGAGTTAAAGAATTAGGAACTGAGCCATATCTTTCCTGGCATCCTTCAAGACAGTGTTTCTCAACCTTGGCAGCTTTAAGCTGTGTGGACTTCAACTCCCAGAATTTCCCAGCCAGTAAGTTGGCTGGGGACTTCTGGGAGTTGAAGTCCACACAGCTTAAAGCTGCCAAGGTTGAGAAACACTGCTTCAAGACCTCCAGCACACTAAGGGGGAAGCCATGCCACTATCTTAGCATACAGCTTTTTCTAGAGCAAGACCTGCAGGAAAATAAGACTGCCACTTTCCAAATAACCAAGTCTACCTATCATGGTAGCCATTTAAGGAGACATGATCTCCAAATGCCAAACTCTCTAGAAGGGCCAAAAATTTCCTTGTTCCTGTCCCAGAAGAAGGAATGTTCAGCTGGAAAGTAGGAGCCCGCTGATTAGCAGGTGAGGAGGGGGGAGGTGATGAAAACTCAAATTTATATTATTACTGTATTCAGACCATAGGAGAGCCAGTTTGGTCTAGCAGTTAAGGCTCCAGGCTAGAAACCAGGAGATGGGGAGTTCTAGTCCCACCTTAGGCATGAAAGCCAGCTGGGTGACTTTGGGCCAGCCCCTCTCTCTCAGCCCACAACGTCAGGCTCAAGCAACAAGCTGGTCAGTCAGTTCCTGCTGCAACCAATGGATCAATGTCCGGTTGATCTGAAAAAAGCAGGCGGTGCACATGTGGGAAAAAACACTAGGGGAAAAAAAAAACTGCATTCAGACTATGTGTATTAATTACAGTATACGTAAATCAAAAGATAACTTGGGCCTGTGCTTAGGCCGCCAATCTTAAAAAAGCACACAAGAGAAAGGAGGGGAAACAAGAGAGACCAACAAGAGGAAAAGTGATATTGCTAAGTTCTTTGCCAGCAGGATTAACAGAAGCATCATAAGATAGGTGCAAACTAAAGTTCCACTTCCATGATTTATAAAGAAGTCTACATCGATTTAGGGGAACTAAGACCTAAGAGAAATCATTTGAAATCCTTCTTGCCCAGCAACTTCTCTAGGTAGTATTTTTTTAACAGCAAAATGTAGCTCATCTACTATGTGCATAGCAGCTGCACAGAATACTGAAATGAAAGATGGGCAGTTCAGAAGAGATAGTAAAAACAGGATAAAACATTGTGACGGTAAATACACCCAGTGGAAACATTATTGTACATACTAAATAAAACCAGGAACTTACTAAGCCCCAAGTCAATATTCTAGCATTAATTCTGTTACGGTTATCAAATGTCTAAACATGGACATAAAAACCGAACAAGAGTCCTGCTGGATCTAACCAAGATTTCATCCAATCCAACATCTTTACTCCTATAGCGGTCACACAGATGCATTCAATAACTTTACAAAGCAAATTTGAAGTCAAAAGCCATCTTATGTTGTGCTTTCCACCTAGATTCATGCATGTCTTTAAACCATAATGCTGTTTGTTTGGTTTTGATTTAGCACAATCGGTGAACCAAGTCATTATGATTTGTAAAATCATAGGGTTATATAAGAACCAGGCCAATGAAGTTGGACTTAGAAGCCATGACAAACCAGCATTAAGTGAGAACCCAACTATTTACTCCTCTCATCTCTTCTGACTATGGGTTCACCATCACATCCCATTAACTGGGGCACAAAGACATCTCACTAACTCTTTTCAGAGGACACATCCTTATGATGCAGCCTGACAGCAAAACAAGTATGCCTTCTTTTCCTATTTGCATATGGAGATTTCCACACAGGCATCACCTTCCACCCCGGTTCATCCTTGTCCTTTTCCTAGGCAGATGTATGGACTTCCAAGCCAACTCAGGACAATTTTGGGAAAATATTATTGTGGGAGGGGAACAAGCCAAGAACTCTAAAAGGATCTTTCAACATCAGGGAATGGATATGAAGTTCAGAATAAGTTCCTGCTGTGCTGCCTATGGTGGTGGGGATTGTTCCTGGGAAGGATGAGTGAAGATCACCGGAAGTCTTTGCCAAGAGCATGTATTTCCAGCAAGGTCACCCACTGTGTGAAGGCCATCCCAGCTGCCCAGCTAAAGCAAGGAGGCACCTATATCAAGCAGCATCAATATAGGAAGATGCTAGAGACAGATGAAAACCACATGGGTAGAGAATATAAAATTATTGACAATATAGTGCCAGATGATGGACCTCTCAGGTCAGATGGCACTCAACATGTTACTGAGGAACAGCTAAGGAATACTAATGTGTTTATGATGTGGCTAGATTAAAGCCTTTGGGATGTTTAGTGGCTGACACTGCCATACAGGTAAAGTTTATGATCCAACCACTGATGCAGGAGGTTGATTGAGTTTTATGATCAAGTTTAATTTGAAATTGACAGAACATACAAGCAAGATGTGTAAGGCAGAACATGGCGAAACAGACTGACTCCAGGTTGGCAAATGAGTGAGACAAGGCTGTATACTCTCTCCACATTTATTCAATCTATGCGCTGAATATATACTGAGGAAGGCTGGATTGGAAGAAGATGAGCATTGGAAAAAAGCATCAAAAATCTACTCCATGCTGATGACACTATCTTGAGAGCCAAAAATGCAAAGGATCTGCAAACTCTTGTAATAAAAGTCAAGAAGCACAGTGAAAAAATGGGACTAAAATCAAATATAAAGAAGACCAAACTAATGACAACATTAGTAGAAGGTTGAGCAACTAGCTTTAGAATTGACAATGAAGATATTGAAGTGGTAGATAGCTCCTGTCTTTTAGGATCAACCATCAACAGGAAAGGAATAAGCAGTCAAGAAATATGCAGCAGACTAGCACTTGGTAGAACAGCCATGAAGGCCTTGGAAAATTACTCAAATGCTGTGATGTGTCTATACATACAAAGATCAGAATCACGCAAGCCATGTATCCCTTGTGACACTCTATGGAAGTGAAAATTGGACTTTGAAGAAGCAGGATAGGAACAGTATTGATGCTTTTGAACTGTGGGGTTGGAGAAGACTCCTGAGAATACCATGGACAGCCAAGAAAACAATAGATGATTGAACAAATCAACCCAGTGTTCTCGAGGCACAAATAACCAGGCCCAAATTATCCTATTTTGCACACATTATGTAAAGACCCAGCTCTCTGGAGAAGGCTCTAATGCTGGGAAAGGTGAAAGGAAAGAGAAGAAGAGGACGACCAGCAGCAAGGCGGATGGACTCAGTTACGGTGGTGATGAGGGCACCGTTGGAAGACCTGAAAGCCCAGGTTAGGGATAGATCATGGAGAAAATCTATCTGTGTAGTCACTAAGAGTTGACACCAACTTAATGGTACATATCAATCAATCAGTCAATTAATATCACCAAAGTGAAAAGATTTTCCTGTTGCAGTAGTGTTCTGGATCTTTTTTATTTTTATTTATTTTATTTATTTTTATCCTGCCTTTATTATTTTTATAAATAGCTCAAAGCAGCAAACATACCTAATACTCCTTCCTCCTCCTGTTTTCCCCACAACAGGAACCCTGTGAGGTGAGTTGGGCTGAGAGAGAGGGACTGGCCCAAGGTCACCCAGCCGGCTTTCAGGCCTAAGGCGGGACTAGAACTCACAGACTCCTGGTTTCTAGGCCAGCACCTTAAGCACTAGACCAAACTGGCTCTGACCAAACTTTTTAGGGAGCACACTATAGTTTTTGTTTACTTTCTACCTCAAAATGGCAAGAATTCATTTTGTCTACCGATTTTGGATTCTCACATCTCTACAGCATACAGAAATACCTATGGAAAAGTCTCTAGAGGCTAAAAAATGGCTTATGTAACTCAAATCTCCAGTTGTATTCCCACCAAATTGTAATTATTATTATTATGGTATTTTTTATTCCACCTTTATTTTTATGTAACTCAAAGTGGCAAACATGCCTAATACTCCTGCATCCTAATACTCCTGCCTATTTTCTCCACAACTCTGTGAGGTGTGTTGGGTTGCAAAAGCGTGACTGACTCAAAGCCACCCCAAATCACTGTTAGACCTGGTTACAACTTGTTTGTGGGTGCGTAACTTGCAATGATCCACAAATTCATCCCATGATGATTCAGGCTCCTATGCAAACGCAGAAACTGGATGAGCTCAGTACCCAAGTGAAGTATTCAAGGAAACACAATCATGGTGTGAGCAGAGGAATCAGAAGGAATTATAAACTCAAAACTTTCTGGATTATGCTTAAAAGCACTTCGTATTCTAGATTAACTACTGTCTTCAACCTAGGATAAATGCTAAAACGAGTAAAATGATAAACCAAATAAAATAATATGATGGAATAATGTAGTACGCTCGTTCAGACAACGTATTAAGACAACGGCCGGCTTTTTCACAACACACTGAACGCCAAATATCCCATCCTAGTTTTGCAACTTAACTATTCAGTCTGTTTTCTCTGCAGCAGCTCCTTAGCTCCACCCCCACAGCTTCCGGCACCATTCTCCTTGCCACGCCTACTCTCCCTCCGTTCACCTCGACTAAGCCCCTCCCCTCCTCTTCTTTTCGCCAATGAACAATGTACACGGGGAGAAGAACCTCACAAATACTTAGCCGCTCTCCTCACAGCCCGATAGAAGCGTTCGAATTAATCTCCCCAGAACCGGTATGGAAGGGGCTCGCAGTCTCGTTCCTCTTCTTTCAGGCTTCTGTGGTGCTTTTTCAAATCGCTCCTTGGTATAAAGAGATTTCCCTCCTTACAAAAGGATTATATTTCAGGCAAACTTGCGGAACACCAAGATGGAAAATGGAAAAGTCCTCCTTGTCCTCTCCGTTGCATTCTGGGACGGGTAGTTTCCCGAAGCTTCAGAGCGCGCCTTCGAGTAGCGTGAGGGCGCAGAGGAGGGGACTACAACTCCCAGACGCCTAGGCCAAGCCGTGGCTCTGTGGACCTGGCGAGCAGCCCTGGGGAACGGGAATGGGCTTTGGGACCCGGAAGGCGGCAAGCGCGGCGTCCGCGGCTCTGGCACCCCCTTGACCGCGGCTGGCTTGAGAGGGAGGCGGGGGCTGGCGCCGTCTTGGGCGGGGGGCCGAGCAAGAGTTCCGACGTAGCTGTGCCCCCCTTGTGGCAGGTGGAGGAAGAGGAAGGGGGAGGAAGGTGAGCGGCGAAGGGAGCGGGTGGTCTGGAGAGGGAGGGTCGGGGGCGCTTGGAGCCTGGGGCTGGGGGGGGGGCTGCCTCCTTGGGGGGAAGCCTGGGCGGAGTTCTGCCTGGCTCTCCATGCTTTTGCTACCAAGCTCAGCCTGCCTTAGGCGGGCGTCCTTGGGATGGGCAGCGGTCCATGGGATTGGCTGGGGATGATGGGAAGCATGGAGTCCTTGGTGTTCCCTCAGCTGGGTCGTTTGCTTGCGGACGCTGCATTGCCCAACTAGGGAGTGCTTCGTTCCGATCTTGCGCTCCAGCCCCCTGAACTCTACCCCCATACCTGGTTTGGAGTCCCAGGCTTTCGGGTGCTGCTGCTCAACGCCAGGTCGGCTTGCAATAAGGCTTGATCGCAGAGGAGAAGGCTGACCTGGTGTGTATTACCGAGACCTGGTTGGGCCCAGAAAGTGGGGGGGGGGGTGCCCCTTTCGGAAATGTGACCAGTTGGGTTTCGGGTGCGCATCAATGAAGACCCCGGGCAGGGGTGGGGGAGTGGCAGTTGTCATACAGGGGTCCCTTGCGGTAATGGTATGTGGGAATGACTTTGGGAGGCGCTGCCTACAGAACAGTCAGATAAGAGACAGCATAGCCCGCAGCTGGGTAGCGGGTGGGACAAGAGGCTCAGAAGGGACCTTCCCTAAGTTCTCAGGTTGTAAAGTTGAAGGCAGGAAAATTGTGCTTTCAGACTTGCAAGATTGATGCCAGCCTTACCAGGTAGACCAGACAGGAACCATGGCAGATGAGCTACTTCTGTCTACTTTATTGTAAAGCTACATTAACAGAATCTTGCAAGTCTGAAAATACAATTCTCCCGCCTTCACCTTTGCAGTGGTAGCACACCTGATCCGGTTGTCTTGTCAGAGCAGTGGCAATGTGCTCTGAAATTGGGGGAGCTCTCTGTGGCTCCCCTGTCCTGGTCAGACAGAGTCCCCCAGGGTCATAAACCTTGATAACCATGGGATTTTCTGGTGTTACCCCCCACCACAGGCAGGCAGGACTCATTCGAACCCCAGTGACTTATGGACCCTGAGGGGTTTCAAAGGGAGTTGGGGGTATTCCTGAGGGTCTGCTGCATGGTCTGCCTGAGGCCCTGGTTGTTGCCTGTAATAGGGTGACCGAGGCCTTGGATCAGATCGCTCCCATGCAGCTTCTCTCCTTTCGTGGATCCCATGGTTTATGAAGAGTTGAGGGAGAAAAAGCAGACTAAGAGATGCTGCTGGCGGAGAACGAAGAACAAACTCAACCAAACATGGGCAAGAGCTGCTATTAAGGCCTACTTGTGGCGGAAGGGGTGGCAAAGCATTGGTATTTCTCCACGCTTATTGCATCTGCGGATAGCCGACCGGTGGCCCTGTTTATGGTGTCCAGAGCCCTCCTGGGTAAAGGGGACTCTGGGATACACCTTCAGGGCTGCATAGAGGAGTTTGCAGAGCATCTGTCGGACAAAATCGCTCGGATTTGTTTCCAGCTGGATGCCACCCTTGGTACAGGTCCTGTGGAGATGCTTGGGGCACAGTCCTGCCATGTTATCTGGGAGGAATTCGAACCTCTTGGGCCCAAGGAAGCAGATGGGGTCCTTATGACTGTGAGCTTGGCCACCTGCTTATTAGAACCATGTCCTTCCTAGCTGGCAAAAGCTTCCAGGGAGGTGACATGTGGTTGGGCTTCAGCAGTGGTAAATTCTTCTTTGAGAGAGGGGATGATGCCAGAGCCCCTTAAAGATGCATCAGTCTGCCCTTTCCTCAAGGAGCCATTCTGGACAATTTTTGTCCAGTATCCAATCTTCCATTTTTTAGGGAAGATTGTTGAGAAGGTGGTCACGCAACAGCTTCAGAGAGTCCTGGATGAAGCAGATTATCTGGACCCCTTTCAGTTGGTTTTCAGGCCTGGGTATGGGAGTGAGACAGCATTGATCACACTTTTTGATGACCTCTGGCAAGAGCAGGATGGGGGTAGTGTGTCCATCCTTGGTCTTCTTGACCGCTCAGCGGCTTTTGATACCATTGACCATGGTATCCTGGACCAGCTGTGGGATTTGGGAGTGGGCGGCACTGTATTGAGCTGGCTCTCTTCCTTCCTCAGTGGCCAGTTTCAGTTGGTGTTGACTGGGGGCGAGAGGTCCCACCCTCAGTCCCTAAATTGTGGGGTGCCGCAGAGTCCAGTACACTCTCTGCTCCCAAGTTAAATGACCAAAATAAAGCACAAAAGTAAGTTTTTGAAAAATAAATCTAAAGGACAGCTTTCTGAAATAAAGAACTGTCCTTTATAATAAAGGACGTATGATCACTGTACTTTTGAAGGGTGTGTAAATGGTTTCATCTCTTTATTGATGGCTGATTTGTCTGAATGCCAAGCTTCCAGGAATTCCCTAGCATTCTTGGATTTGGCTTGATGCAGTGACCTAGTTGGGTAATAAAATGTCTGTAAGCAAACAACCCAGTTCAGAGAGCACCAAGGACTCCACAATTCTACCCTGAGCCACAGATATTCTCTTCTATTGAAGCTAGTGGGTGCAGCCCTGGTGGGCCCACTCTAGAGACCCATTGCAGCATGCTAAAGCAGGTTACTGAATTAACCAATTATTTGGCTTTGTACAAGGGACTGAATTGCACCTTTCTCAAACAGGCGGGGTGCCTGGCCCCATCCCACAGGGCACGGTCAAGGAAGCAAGAATCCCACCGACGTCCATTGGGAGTTTTAACGCAGGAATTAGGGTAAGGTCTGTCCTCTTAAAAACTGCAATAGGAACCTCCAGACCTCACTTGTTAGTGTTCTCATTAAGGCAGAAACTCTTGAAAGTGTTGAATCTCTTCTTCTGGGGCTTCTTGTAACCCAGGTTGAGCTGCCATTTAGTTATTTATTTTTTTGCCCACCACAATGGAGAGATAATATGAGATAAGCTGCTAACAAACTACTTTTCCTTTTGTTGATTGTTCTTCCCATTTCATTCTCAATCTCCCTTGCAAATTCTCACACTGGTTTTCTACAACATGTTGCACCACAGAAAACCTCAATAAGGTTACCATTCACCAAGCTAAGCATGATAAGGAAATTGTTGGCCTAACCACCAAATTAAATTCATTGTCTGGCTGTGAACCCAGCCATAGTGTTTTGTGGTGAAAGCCTACAAGTTTGACTGGGTACACACAAGTGGACTAAACTACTGTGGTTTACTTATGGCAAGTTGTGAACCCAGCCAGTTGGCATTTGTTCAGTCACAGTGGTTAAGCAAGCCTTATTGGGTGAACTTTCTTCCATTCTATACCTGCAGACCATTAGAAGCAGTGTTTTATTTGTTACATCAGATACTGCACTTAAATTGTGCAAACTATAGGACGCCTGGTATGGTTGATTGTGAGATACAGTTCATTAAAAAGATAGGGTGTGCATTAACTGGGCATTTTTGATTCACCGTTGAATTTGCTTTACAACTATTGGGATTAAATTCAATCAGCTTTTTGTGGTCTTGGAAACCATGATTTGATTTCTGAACAAAATTATTCCTGCAGCCTCTTCCTGCTGCTTAGCTTTATGTTAGAAAAAGTTGCTAATTTCTGAGTTTGTGCGTATTCATAACTTTGTTTTAACTTATATTGCAAAGGCAGTTGGCTTCTGGTTTAGCTCCTTCTGCCGTGTGTATCTCTTATTAAAATGTTCCCACACAACTAATTTGGGAAAGGCCTTTGGTTGAACAACTGAAGAGCTGCTGCCAGTTAAAATAATTAATATTGAGATATGCCACTGTGGCCTTACTTGGTATAAGGTGACTTCATATACCCACTTAGAATATTCTGTGCCAAAGCAGAATGTCTTATTTTAGGCTCTTTATAGTGACTTCTGGGTTGGTTCCACACCGTGGAATGTACTTCCCTTCAGAAGAGCATTATGGTTTGCCTCCATTCTCCTTCCTCTTACAAATAGTTGAGACACCCCTCTTTAGCCAGACTTTTTCAGGGGGAGACAGTTTTATTCTTAATATTTAATTTTTTTTATGTCAGTAACTGTGTTGAATGTTCTGTAGGCACAGAGGTGGAATATAAATGGAAACAAAAGCAGTCTTTCAAAATAATTATGATATAAAATGTTAAACTCATTTCTGTGAAATCTTTGTATGAGGAAGCACTGTCATATTTTATCAATTTTATCTTTTCCTAGCTTTGTGTAACCCCCCCCCCCAATGTATCATTGTGCAGTAACTGTAGAATCAGAGACTGTATCACTTATATTATGACATATGCATTGCAATCTGTGAAACAGATTGAGGTTGTATCTCCTCCTTGGTAACACAGTAGATTTATTCATGCCTTATTCTTACCTTTGCTGTATCAAATAAAAACCTTCTGGAAAAGGGAGGAAGAACATAATTATTTCAACATTATAGGATGCATTTAGAGGCTATTTAGAGGTTGAACTTCACTTCTGCTATGAACTCCGCTGCTTTGTCTTTCTCCCAGTCTACCACTCTGTAGCAATACTGACTTACTTTTCACTCACTTTACATTATTACTAGATTCTGTCTGAAGTTAAATTCAGTTTGGTGTAGCGGTTAAAGGCAGCAGGCTAGAAACTAGGAGACTGTGACTTCTAGTCCTGCCTTAGGCATGGAAGCTGGCTGGGTGACCTTGGGCCAGTCACTTTCTCTCAGCCCCAGGAAGCAAGCAAGGGCAGGCCACTTCCAAAAATGGTGTCAAGAAAACTGCGGGGACTTGTGCAGGAAGTTGCCACGAGTCAACACTGACACAAAGGCGTGCACACACACACACACACAGAGTACTGAAAAAGCTTGTTATAGGAGTGTGAAGTATCACTGCTGTTCAAAGCGGTCTGTGGTAATGGCCAAAAGGAATGCTGTAAAATCCTTCTCCGGTCTGGCCCCTTGCAGATGGCTGGACATTAATTCCCATAAATCTAGCATGGCCAGCGTTGACTGGAAGACTAAGATACAGGAAATATATCTACAGGGCAGCAGCTTGGGAGAGGCTGCTGGAACAGGTAAGGCTATCTCCACTTTAGTGTAAAAAAACCAGATGAAGTGCATTGAGGCCAAGCAGTACAATTGAAACCTACCAACACAGTTGATAAGCGTTAGGGACGCCAGTCCTAGTACTCTGTTTATTACAATTTGGCTTAGTTTTTGGCACCACCCCTTGGCTGTGTGAGAAACCTGGCAGAATTCAGCATTTTCTGACTCACCCCAGTTTAAGAATAACATCTTTGTTTTTTTTCATTATAGGCACTTCAGAAAGCTCTCACAATGGATATTTTTGGAGATCTGCGGCGAATGAACAAGCGCCAGGTAAAGGAGGAGTACAATTTGCTTAGCGGTATTTGCTTGTGAGCAGTGACTAAGCGTTGCTCAGAATTGTTTATATCCACAGTCTGAATTGATTTACTGAAATTGATGTATCCTATGCAAGGTACTTAGTGGGACACGGTGGCGCTGCGGGTTAAACCGCTGAGCTGCCGATCGGAAGGTTGGCGGTTCGAAACCGTGCGGCGGGGTGAGCTCCCGTTGCTCGTCCCAGCTCCTGCTCACCTAGCAGTTCGAAAACATGCAAATGTGAGTAGATCAATAGGTACCGCTTCGGCGGGAAGGTAACGGCGTTCCGTGTCGTCATGCTGGCCACATGACCACGGACGGGTCCTTACGGACAACGCCGGCTCCAAGGCTTAGAAACGGAGATGAGCACCGCCCCCTAGAGTCGGACACGACTGGACTTTACGTCGAGGGAAACCTTTACCTTTACCTATGCAAGGTACTACAGGTAGTCCTTGCTTAACGACCATTCGTTCAGCGACTGTTCAAGTTACAACAGCACTGAACAAATGGCATTTATGCCAGGTCCTCAAAGTTACAGCCATTGGAGCACCCCTGTGGTTATGTGATCAAAATTCAGGGCTTGGCAGCCCACCCACCTGTATGACCACAGAGTGCACTTCAACAACCTTCACCCGCCTGTCTCCCCCGATCTCTGCCGTTTTGATCCCCTGAATTCCATGGCCCCTGAGACCCTGCACTCTGCCACCCACAGCTAACCTTCACCGTCTTTTTGCTGCTGCTGCTGCTGCTGCTGCTGCTGCTGCTGCTGCTGCTGACAAGGCACATCTGCCTGGCCCTTCACAAAGCAACTGTTGGGAAGAAGGAAGAAGGCCTCGCGACAGGACAGGCCTGGCATTCCTCCTCAGCAGTGGGAGGAAGAAGACAGAGAAGATCAGTTGGGGGCAGTAGGGGCAGCAGACTGTAGGGCAGTTAGCACACCTTCCCGTCCCTGGCAGCAGCCATCCCTGGCCCAGCTGCACTTGTGCCAGGTCATGGCAGCCACTTATCTGCCCACCAGCCTGCTTGCGAGCCACCCAGGACTCACAACTTCCTGCCAGCTTCCCCATTGACTTTGCTTGTTGGAAGCTGGCAGAAAGTCACAAGGAGGTCCTCACTTAACGACCTGCGACTCTTGCTTTACGACAGCAGTGGGGATTGCCGGGATTGCCATTGCTAAGCCGTAAGGTCATGTGACATCGCGCTTTACGACCACATTGCTTAGTGATGGAAGTTCTGGTCTCAATTACCATCGTTAACCAAGGACTACCTGTACTGCTTTGAAACATACGTAGCTTGAAATCAGCAGACCTGGTCAGAACTTCTGTAATTTAAAAAAATGAAAAGCCATAATTTCAGCCTGAAGCACAAATGTTGTACATTTGGTTATTTTTAGTGGTGTGCAAAGCATGTTAGTGCAAGTGAAGAACCCTCCTCCTTGGAGCAGTAAAGCATCTGTGTTCTTTGGAAGATGCATTATCATTGCAAGATTTACTAGCCAAAAATGTCCATGTGTTAGCAGTTTTGCCTGTTTCTGAATCTTTCCGATGTTGAACATCAGTTCTTTTGACTGATCATATTGTATCATTTTTGTTCCCTCAAGTGGAATGAGAGGCAGAAAGAAAGGTTGCCCTACACAAATCTTGATGTCTTGAAATAGAAAACTTGCAAGTTGAAAAAGACTGGATTTTGGATGCTTCTAGAATCCCATTTTTTTTCTCTTCCATAGTATTTATAAACTATGTCCTAAGTTATTTTTAAAAGACACATGTCTTTTAACATAAATGGAAAAAAAATTAAACCAGTTTTTCTCAAACATGGCAACTTCAAGATGTGTGGACTTCAATTCCCAGAATTCTCCAGCCAGCATGCTGTATGGGGCATGGAAGGTCCTGCATCACAGTGCTCCATCTGCTATCTTACCTTTTTTGACTCCCCCTGCAGATGTTGCTGCTCCCTCCGAAAGCTGGGAGGAAATAAATTCTGGCCCCATCCACTTTTATTATTATCCTTCCCCCTGACCATCCCTAAAAGATTGAATGACCTTATCTGAGATCAAAGTGGGCAGGCTGCGGACCTCATGCATTCCCCTAGGCACATGCTGCTTGAACGTCCTGAAATCATGGGGTCAAAATTTAGGCATTGATTCAGGGAGCGCAGATTTCCACTTAAAGTTAATAATAGATGGGTTGAGTTGGAAGTGCAGTAGCAAAGTATAAAGTGCATAAAGCATTCTGCTGTTGTACTTCTAATCCTGGAAAGGTCTGTGTCACTCCAGGAGGTGCGAGGTTTTTGATTTTCAGAGCCAGTTCTCCTGGGGATCATGAACCCGTTTGTGTGTGGGTGCAAACACGTGGCATGAGCTGGTGCTGAATAGCCTTTTAACAAGTTGTAAATCAATGCTTCTGTTTTTAGGCTTCTACTGGGCTGGAATGAGAGGGGATTAATCTGTTTCCCTTGTTAGCAATTTCCTTGTTTTTTAAATAAATGGAAAACTGGGCCACCTCTTGGCGTAGAGCTTTGCACGGTTACCCCGTGCAGACGGGAAAGGCTTAATGTCCTGTTTTTTCCACGTGCTGATCTACTCCGTGGCTCTTCAGCTGCTGGGCTGTTCTTCTTGCTGATTGGTTTTTGATTGCCCTACTTCACGCACATGCATGCCATTCTGTTGCCTTCGTTATAAAAATGCAGCACCCTGGGAAGATTGACCATTCTGAGGAGAGAAACGGGTGTCTATTGAATATGAAGATTATAAAATGTTTATGTATCTATTTATGTCCCTGTTCTGCCTGAAACACTTTGTCACTCAATAGGCTCCCCTTGGTCTGTTGCTCTTTGTTCTGTTGAGGGAGTCCAGTATAACTACTTAAAACCTCTTTATGGACAATGCAAACATTCCTTTTTCTAGTCAATTTAGTTATGCTAGATGCAAGTATATGGTCTTTTGACTTACAGAGCCACTAAAGGCCTGAAAGGGCAATACTGCAAATTAGACCAGTTTCAAAACTCATTTACATTTGCTTTCATTAAAGCAAATTGTTCTGGATCTGCTTTTCATGTCCAAGCTCATTTTCTTTAGTATTTTAGCTGAAGTTATTTCATTTAAAGTAAATAAGGTTTCTGTTGGTGTTGTGTGTGTATGAAAATTAAATTCGTATCGAATATTTAAATTTGGAGATACTCAGTGGTGCATCCTGTAAAATCAGAAAATGAGTACAGTGACTCTTGAAATAATAACAGCGATGATGATGATGATGATGATGGTGATGATGATGATGATGAAAGACCATATGTGAAATTTGTTCTTTTCATTCCACTCTTCATTTTGTTGTAGCTCTATTACCAAGTTTTAAATTTTGCCATGATCGTGTCTTCAGCCCTAATGATATGGAAAGGCCTTATTGTTATCACTGGGAGCGAGAGTCCAATTGTAGTAGTGCTCAGGTATGTCTCTCCATGAACAATTTGTTTGCTGGGATAGTCTACAGCCCACAATTTTTGTCTCATTCCTGTCCCAAGTTGGGAATAAGGAAACAGAGCGTGGATGGGACATTTTTGTTTTTATAACCATTATTTCTTCAATATGTTCTTGTTTCTACTAAATTCCATCTATAAAAAACTATTATGAAGTTTGACTAGGTCATAGTAAACTAGCCATTCCTTCTTGGTCCTCCTCCTACACAAAACATGTACTGTTGTATAAGCAGCCTTATTAGTCAACAATACATGTGTCCTTTCATGCATGGTGATGGCAGACTGAGAAACCATGGCTAATTCTGGCTTGCAGGCTCCTGCACCCTGACCTACACATGTTAGAAATAGATGTTTGTTGGGTTCTTGATGTTCTCTGAACTTGGTTGGTTTCCTGCAGAGATTTCATTACAAGGTTAGGTAACATCATTGATGTCGGTTGGAAATGACCAAACTGAGAGAACACCAAGAACCCAACAGTTCAACCCTGTTCTACTCTACTATTGAAATAGGCATTTATTGAACTTTTCCAATAATGTACTATGACATTGGGCTCCTATGGATAAAGATTTACAGAATTTCTTACATCGTTGAGATAGATAGATTGATTGGTTTAACCTATTTATGGGTAAACATTTGAAACATTTTAGGTCTTGTAACACAAAACCACTTCAAATAACCTGTGCTTATCTATTCTTCGATAGTCATTGTGTTAATTGTAAAAATTCTTCGTTTGTCTTCTTTTCTAGTGGCAGTATGGAACCAGCCTTCCATAGAGGAGACCTCTTGTTCTTGACAAATTTCCGAGATGACCCCATCAGGGCTGGAGAAATAGTCGTTTTCAAAGTTGAAGGCAGAGATATTCCAATTGTGCACAGAGTGATTAAAGTTCATGAAAAGTAATGGTGGCCATACAAAGTACAGTCAATAAAATGATTCAGAGCAGGCCTGTGTTGGGTTATTAAGGCCTTTCAGAGCTGGATTCCAAGTAATGGGTAGAGTTAAGATGAGGAAATGAGCCGAATCAGGACAAAATGAATGTTGAATTCGTTGGAATTTAATTTTTAGTAAAGTGAAGTTGAATTACTGAAGTACTTTTTTTTTAATTGTATGGCATAGCAGTTCAGTGTTCATGCTGCTTTTTCTTGCTGGGAAATCCTTGTGAGGTCCAGCAGCCAGATGTGTAGACTATTTAGCTGTGACAAGTCACATTGCCCGAGGTGCACCACAAGGAGGCTAGCCTACATTGCACCGAGTTGGGCTGAGGGAAAGTGACTGGCCCAAGGTCACCCAGCCGGCTTTCATGCCTAAGGCGGGACTAGAACTCACAGACTCCTGGTTTCGAGCCCAGCACCTTAACCACGTGACCAAACTGGCTCTCTACTGAAGTACTTCTGTGTCTTTAATAATTTTTCCTGTAATCTGGCAGAGGCTGCTGGGGCTGCATCTATGGCTTTTCAGGGGACTGGATTTAAAAGAAGCTAAAATATACATTTAATGGGGATGGAGAAGAAAGACATTGTTTATTTAAGCACCAACGTTACCTTAACTGTTGTATGACAGTCTTTTCTATGTGCCCTTGATTGCCAACTCCCAGGGCCACTTTTAATTTTGTCTTCCTTCCTCTTTATGGGAGAAGGGCATTCTCTATCCTGGACACCTGAATCAGTGTTTTCCCGGCATTCATGTAGCGCAGAGGTCAAACCTGACTTCTAGGGGGTTATCACTCTTACAACATTGTGACATTTTCATAAGACCATTTTTACAACATGACTGTTCAAGCATCGCTTCAGAGTGATGTGACAGCCTTAAAAGGAGACGTGCTTTAGACCTCTCTGCTCTATACTGGTAAAAATCTGAAGAAGTTTTGTGGCGCCTCTTCCGACTAACCAATTTCATTAAAAGATCTAAGCTTTTGTAAGCTGTAGCTCATTTCATCAGATGCACGGACTGGCAAATCTAATGATGAAGTGAGCTGTAGCTCACAAAAGATTAGGCCTTTTAATGAAATGCATTGGTCTGAACAGGTGCCACCGGACTCCTGTTTTTTGGTCACCATAGACAAATACAAATCTCCTCCTACAATTTATGCTGGAGATTGCTCCTCCATTTGATGCATATCTAGATTTCAGGTCAAGGTGATTTCCATAGCTGACTACCTCACCCATTTAGCTTGGTAACTTCTTTATCAGATGATAAGCTCTCACCATAAGCCAGAGGTGATGAACCAACACTGTCCAGATGTTGTTGAACCACAGCTTTCAGCAGTTCCAGCCAGCATTACAGAAGGGTGCGGGCTTGAGGTGCAATTCGGCAACAACTGGAGGCTGACAGCTTCACTGCCTATACTAAGCTGCTGAAAGCAGTTATGACTGATAGTCCCTGATATAGACTGGGCCTCCATGACTCGATCTGGCGCAGAGAATTAGCACCTGGCAAATTGCCTGTTCCATCAAAAATTGATGTAGTGAAGAAGTTTTACTTGATAGCAGAAGAACTTCTTTTATTTAGTAGCTTATTCTTTTTTCATACATAGTGGTGCTTGTTTTCCAGAAGACCTCTTTCTAGAGCAAGTATACTTGATAAATCTAGTCCTTTGTTGTTGTTCTTTAAGATGACTCTGTGGCTAGAGTAGATAATGCACTGGGGAGGGCCAAATAATTGTTTACCTCTATTAGCAAGAGTCCTAAAACACCTGGACATTTATTAAAATACAGAAAGGACAACATGTACATGTTGATATCACCTGATCCTGCCTGTGGGTGGTTTGTAGGCAGTTTAATAAACTGTTGTAAATGAGGTGCTAATGCATTTCCTGTCCTATTGCTTGCTTGCAGAGAAAATGGCAACATCAAATTTTTGACCAAGGGTGATAACAATGAAGTTGACGACAGAGGTTTGTACAAAGAAGGCCAGAACTGGCTAGAAAAGAAAGATGTTGTAGGCAGAGCACGAGGGTAAGTAATGCTAGATTACGTGAGCAGCCTCTCTTGCAAACACCAGGACATCAGAGACTTGCGTAGGAGCATGAGAAACCTCAGATGGAATTCTGCCTTCTTTGTCCTTCCCCTGCCAGCACTGTGGATTGATTTGGAAAATCCATTTATTTCAGGATGAGTCACCTGAGGCTTCAGGGCCACATACAACCCTCAAAACATTTTTTAAGGGCTCTGGGAACCTCTTTTGACAACAATTGCTGAAAATTGGTAGCATGATTTCCAGCCATTTTGAGGTGAAAATACATGTCACCCTAAATTTGGCTTAAATTATTAATTATTATTCTTGTCCCAGCTCTGAGGTGCCTTGCTTGCCGTTTGTCAAGGGCAGGCCTCACAATGTAGCCTCTCTCTTGGAGCCAGCCTGCCACCGAGGCAACTTGAGGTTCCATCAAGGTGACCTGGCAGGAAATGGTGTTTTCCATCTGAGAAAACAGTAAAAGGACCATGCGAAGATTCAGGGTCTCCTGGAGGAGGAGCCTGAGAGAGGTTGGTGACATGCAGGTTTCCAATTGGCCCATTACAGGACCGCCCCCTCCCATCTGGCCACAGGCCTCTGTGGACACTTGCGCTTTGGGAGAGAACCAAGCCTTGCCCAACAGTCCGTGTTGGTTCCTTTTTTAATATTCTGCAGTCCAGGGAATATCGACCTCGTGAGAGACTTTCCCCAAGGTCAATATTCCCTCCCAGATTTTCAGCAACTGGCTGCCCTAGATTGCAGCCATGCCCTGGCAGCAACTTTGTGCACCACTCTGCCATACTCTCCCTCTGTAGGGAGGTATCAAAGAGTCTGTTTCTTGACTCAAAATTACGCTGGCTTTCCTTGATTGAGAAAGAAGGCCTCTGGAAAGCCTTCAGGCAGGGCTAATTGTATGTTCTGACGCGGCTTCATGCAGGCAGCGACATTTGTAGCTTTGGGTTTTTAGGAGGTTTACTAAAGAAATAGTTTAAGCTTGTATATTTTTTAACTTATTTGTCTTTATGTATTACAGAATGATGTATACTATATTTAATATTAGCAACCTGGATACTATTCATGTAAAAAGGCAGGATGTAAATTTAATTATTAATATATTAAATCAGTAATGCCTGACATTTTTAGCAACAGCGATGAAGGTTTAGCTAACGGAAATTAAATTTCACTTATACCTATTTTAAGTCTGTATTATAAACATAAATGCTATTTTTTGGGCTAGACAGTAGTACAGTGATTTAATGCTACTCTGTTCAACAATGTTTGGTCAATGATTGCATTGATTAATAAAGCGACTCTCTTTCACTTCTGTCAATTAGGTTTTTGCCCTATGTTGGAATGGTGACCATAATCATGAATGATTATCCAAAATTTAAGGTGGGTACAGATTTAACTGAGAGTCTATAAAATGATCTTTAGATTTAGAATGAACAATTTTGCTTAGACTGGATGAGAAAAATGCTATCTAGTAAGTTTCATCCTATTGCTCGACCTTCACCGCTCACATAAGTTTTCTCTTTCGGGCTAGAAACTATCAGAGTCATATTTTCAACTCATCTGAAGGGCTGTTGGGAGGCAGTATATCAATTTAACAATTAAATAAACGATAGATTTGAGGGGAATGTAGCCGGTTTTGCACACTGTCAGCAATTTCATACCAGTTTACTGATTGATACATTCAGCCAAGTACATTGAAGAGAATTTTCACCCTAGTAAATGTGGTACTAGGACAATCTCTTCCAAGGTGAATGAGGAAAAGAGGAACGTCTTGTTCAGCTTTAAAAATGTGCATTTTAAAAAAACTAGTCAGAAAGTTATTCCCTTACACACTGATGCCCTCAGATTGAAAAGAGTATAATTTCTTCAGCAATGGCAAAACTAACAGTATATATTCACAATAGAAGTTTAACTAGATTTAAGCAAGACTGGTTCCCACATAAACAATACTTCACACAGCATGGCAAATATAATCACTTATGGCTTCTAAGGGGGCCTAAATGTATGGCCATATCACTTAGTGACAGCAATCCCTGCAGTCCCAGTTGCCGTCATTAACTGAATCCCATGATCATTAGGCGAGGTAACTTTCTGCCAGCTTCCCACAATCACAGTCAGTGGGGAAGTTGGAAGGAAGTTGCAAGTCCCAGGCCTGCAGGCATGTGAATGGCTACTGCCAGGTGGGGGAGGGAGCACGTGGGTGCGGGGGAGGGTCTGGAAGGGGGCATGAGGGGGTGAGGGAGGGTCGGGCAGGGTGCGCAAGGGTGCATGTAGGTGCGTGAGAGGAGCCACGAGGGGCAGGGAGGGAAGTAGTCAGCAAGGCGCAAGCACAGGGGGGCTGGGGAAAGAGAAGCCAGCAGGGAAGGTTGCAAATTGCAATCACATGATCGTGGGGTGCTTGGCAACTGGTCCTAAGGGCAAATGGATTGCCAAGCACCCAGATCGCATTCATGTGACCGCTGGGGTGCTGGGGCAGCCGGAACTCCGAGGACTGGTCATAACCACCATCCATTCAGCACTGTCATAACATGGAACAGTCACTGACCGAATGGTTGTAGGTCGAGGACTACCTGTAATCTTTAATTGTATAATATAAACATCACTGTATTGAAATAATACAATGTATCAAGATTTATAACAACAGAATAAAAAGGAAAAATAAGAATGTAACTTCTTTTGTGTGTAAGGAAATCGATGTTTCCCGGAGCATCTTTATTAGTAATTGTTTGCTTTTCATAAACTACATCAGTATTTTAATCCAGCTTGCTCCAGTCTGCTGCCTGCCGGATGTGCTTAGCTACATCCCCAGCCACCTTGACAGGGCGAAGGGGAGGCAGGCTAGCCAGTCCCTCAGAGATGTATTTCATTTGCAGGATGTGCTATGGAATGTGATACCTACACACAGTCATATTCCATGTGTTTGTCTTTTCACAGTATGCTCTCTTGGCTGTCATGGGGGCATATGTACTTCTGAAACGGGAATCATGAAAGAATCTGGAATTGCCTCAGACAACTCATCAGCACAGTTATATGAAGAGATACTAATATATTTGAAATGTCCCCTTGTCTGCAGATAATATTATGTGACATGTGCAAGCCATACTGTATTTGTCCTTTTCCTCTTCATGTTGCAGTCTTAAGAAGCATCTTGTGGGCCAGCCCAATTGCCTTCATTGAGTCACACTGATAAGTGTTTTTATTATGTCCATCTTCCCCAACCTGGTTCAGCTCCCCAAATTCTCAGCCAAGCAAGTCTTTTGGGCATGTTGGCTGGAGGTTACACAAATTATAGTCTAAAACCAGATTAGGGAAGACAAGATTTTCTTGGCTCTTTTGTTAACAAATATTGCTTTACTTTCTACATGTTCACAGGGTTGCTACTAACCAAGAATAGTGGCAGAATTGCTGAGAGGGAAGTGGTTGGAGCATCAGGGAATATATGTATACCCTTTCTCATCTGCTTATTTTGAAAATATTTTGGAGAATTGTTTAATAGCCGTGAATCTCAATTACACTGAGAATTCTAGTTTTTATTACACTTTTCATGCAAGGAACCTATTGATACAATTCCTACCCACCTCCAGATGATTCAGATAATTCCCATCTCCCCACCAAGCACTTGTCAGTACTTAAAACAGTTACTGATTATTCATTGAGCAATAGTCCTTTGCTGTGAATGAATTTGCTGTGAATATGCTTCCAACATAGGTTTAAAAATACAGTTTTGATTAAGGTTGTGAGATGCACCTTTCTGCGAGAGTGGTATTCTTCAAGTTGTTGTCCTTGAGCAAACCAGCTTGAAAATCAAGGCCCACAATGATATTATCTGATTTAGTGCCTTGCACTTATACAAGGCCCTTGCTTAACAATAGTAATTGGGACTGGCAACTCCATTGCTAAGCCACACAGTTGTAAAGCGTGACATTATGTGACCAGGCCAATTTATAACAGGAGTTGCAACAGTTCCAGTTGCAATTGTTAAGCGAATCCCATGCAGTCATTTAGTGTGACATCATATGATCGCCATTTGCGACTTCCTGCCAGCTTCCCCATTGACTTTGCTTGTCAGAAGACAGCAATGAAGATCACAAATAGCAACCACGTGGCCACGGGACACTGAGATGTAATTGCCAGTCAGTTGCCAAGTGCCCAGATGGCGATCCTGCGACCATAGGAACACTGTGACGGTCAGAACTTCGAGGACTGGTCATAAGTCTTGTTCAGCATCACTGTAACTTTGAACATCGCTGAATGAGTGGTGGTTAAGCGAGGACTACCTGTAATGTAATAAGATGGGGGGGGGGGGAAGCCTGTAGATGTCCAGCCTAGCTTGAGTGAGCTTTTATGCTCCTGCTATGCTGCATAAGTAACGCACTCTATCTGCAAGTACCCTTAACCATCAGTCAGTTCCAAGTTTTATTGTACTGATTTGGATTTGCAACCTAAGAAAGCTATAGAAGTAAAATAACTGGAGGATCATTTTAAAAAGAATGGCATCCTTTACAGCTTTTTTAATTTAATATTTATAGAAGAGTTCCCTTATTCAGTAAAATGTTACAAAGCACATGGCGCCTATGTAAGTGACACAGTACATTTGATACCTGCTGTTTTTAAACATGTTGTGCCAGTAATGTGCAATTTCATTTGCCTAGATACCATGATTTGCCTACTGCCTGTAGTAAGAGCAACAGGTTTTACAGAACTTGCAATCATAGCTTAGGTTTCATAGCATATAATCAACAAGGCAAAGTATATCATTTTTGCATTTGCCTGGTATGACTTCTCCTTTTTTTTAAATGACAGCAAATTTGGGGGTCACCTCGGTCTCCCACAATGTCAGGCAAGCCAACTAGCTCAGAGTTTGACCAACCATGGATCCAACTGTCTTGGGCAGGGGAAACTGTTGTGCAGTGGTTCAGATTCAGAGGCAAAAAGATGCTTCGGAGAATGCCAGGGCATGAACATGACCTCAGTCTGAAACTCCTTAAAGCAGCTGCCTCTTTTCCTGGATTGCACGCTTGACCTCCAGAGTTGCCATGCAGTCATAGGAAAAGAAGTGTTTCCTGCACACCCTGAAGTGGTGTTTTTGCCTTTGTACTGGTAGTGCTGCAGAGACCTAGTGTCCACTTCACTGTGGATTGGTTATCTGCCAAAGGTTATAAGCATTTAAATGGGCAACAGTGAAAGACCTATCATTGACTGGGTTCACACATCACACTAAATCAAAATATGTCTTGTTTGATTTTGGTTTTGTACATTTTTGTACATTGTGAAACCTGGATTGCAGTCAGTAAGCCACAGCTAATAGAACCATATAGGATAATGTGAGAACTCAGTCATCAGTAACCATTTAGTGATGTCATTTGGATGTATGTATGAAGATCCATCAGCTCAAAATAGCTTTATTATAACGAAGTATGATCCTGTGGTTGGATGTTTTGCCTGAAACTGCTGCTCCCCTATGCATTAAAGAAAGCGGGGGGGACTTTCTTTGGATTTAGACAACCTTGAAATAAGAATAGGACTGCTCTAAGTAAAAGAATGATACAGGATGCTTGTCAGCCCCACTAGATAGACCAGACCAAGAAATCAATTCCACAGGAAGGCTGAAACTATAGAATATAGAATCTATAGTTCTATATTCTATAGTATATAGAATTAGTTATTCTATATACTATAGAATATAGAACTATAGAATTCTGTATTCTATACTATAGAATACAGAATAACAATCTTGCCAGTCTGCTTATGCTGTACCTTCTACTACTTACAGTTCAGTGAATTAGGAAGTTTTCTGTCTGAGCCTCTTCCGAATATTATCTGTCTGTTACGGACTTAAAATATCTTTTGCTGTTCATTGTCCTGGCAATGGAGGTTGCATATCTCCATCAAGGACATCTTCCTTACTCTCTACAGTACTTTTGGGTTCTTGATGTTAATTGAGTTAGGTGGTTTTCTTGCAGATGTTTCATTAGTAGGCTAGGTAAGATAATCAGTGAATGGGAGGGTGCCCACTGCCATTCTCATCGGTGGCCACATCCACCAGTGATGTTACCTAGCCTGGTATTGAAATGTCTGCAAGAAAACCACCAAGCTCAGCAAACACCAAGAACCCAAAAGTTGGACCACAAGCAATGTACAAGCTCTAATATTGGAACAAGGTTCTTGTAATATTGGAAATGGGGAAAAATTTGACCTAAAACCTTTTATTATATCTCTGCTGTTGACATAATCCTTTGTAACTGCTATAGCTCCACTCAGATGGGACTGGGAAATACAATTTGTAGTGTAAAAACTCTACACAATATCACATTCTTGTTTAAGAACCCAACACTTGTCCTTGCAGTTTTATTCTTGGCGTTTTACAATCCCTCTGTGGCCTTAAAAATGCAAATTATCTGTGTATGCTGTTTAACTTCTCAGAAATACTTTTTGTTTTGCATTTTCATGATAATAAATATGTCAGTTCTGTTTTTTTGTCTGGTTTTTAAAGTAAATTGCTATCAAGGCTTGCTAGATTTCTACGAAAGGACCTACAAAGAGTGAAATAAAAAGCTGTCAACTCTTGCGCTGTATTAATAAATGTGATGCCCACCCATCCATCTCTCTTTGTTTTATCATGCTATGCAATAATATCATTAAAATATTGGTATCTTGGTTTTATAACTTAACTGGATTCTATTCCCTTTCTGTGGATGTATTTTTGTAGTTAATGGTTGAGGATCATTTTTAAAAAGCAAGCTTGTGCAAAACACGCATTGCTTTCTTGCGTGGGAATGTTGCCAGTAGCAATTGGGTCTTTTCTTACTGTTGTAGTTTTCTTTTGAAAGGTAGTGATTTTATTAGTTTTTTAAACCAATACAATTATTCAATTAGTACAAGTAAAAATACAAGTAATCCAAAAAACATTGATAAAGGACAAAACTCATTTTATATACACTGTTAAGTAAGTTATATGCCTAAAAGGTCAAACAGTCCAGACTAAAAAAAAAAAAGGAAAAACAATACAATGTGTTGCCTAGTCTGGCAGTGAAACGTCTACAGGAAAACAACGGGGCTCAGAGAGCACCAAGGACTCCACAGTTCAACCCTGAGTTACAAATAATTCATTTCGATTGATGTTGCCAGAATATGCAGCGTTGAAAATATCCCAGATTTTTGCCTTTGGGTGAGTTCAGGTTTGTGGAACTTTAAGAGGACAATAGTTGCCATCCACAAAAATTTTCCAGCATAAAGGAAATGCTTGAATGCATAAATTTCCTCACACTACAGTGTTCTGTCTGAGCACACATGCTCTGCACTTCCTTTTTTATTTGATTTAATGTACAGAAATAAAGAATTTTAGTAACTTACCACCTCCTCTTCAAATATAAAAAATGACCTCTTCTTCCCATATCCCAAACAAATATCCCATATCCCTTCCCTGCTATCCTTCCAACTCTACAATCATTGGAATGATGCTCTTAATATTAAAATACCATCTGTATCATGCATGATCAATTCAGTTTTGTCTTCATTTTTTTGGCAAAACACATTTTCATCTCCTAGACCTTTCTGAACTAGTTACCTTAATTTCATGATCTGGGGAAAAGACGCAGTTACTTTAAAGGGCTGCAGACAGATGCTGTTTCTGCTCCTACACTCTGAAGCCACTTTTTGGAATTGAGTCATAATCATTCCCCAGCCCTATTAAATATCCACAAACGCATAAATCCTATTGATGGGAAGCAAAATTTTACAGCAGAAAAAAAGAGGCTGGATTTTGAATAAATTCAAAAATTGCAATGTTTTCCACAAATCTTTCAATTTATATAATATTGTGTAATAATATGGAGGTAAATAGTTTCATTTCAAAAACCCATTAGCTTAATTCTGCATTTTGCATAAGATTGCTTTTCCTAACAGGAAATGCTCGATGGGTATGCGTGCTTCAGTCATTCCGGTTTTCAAAGAAGCAGTGCATTTCTCTTCCCGTTCAGAATCTTAAGCCCCGCCTGCTTTTGGGATTTCAGCTAACATCAACTACACACTGTCAAAAACAGCATTATAGCCAGAAATGCTGGAGAGGAACAGGCATTCTAAAGAGACGAAAGAGACAAGATCAGCCAGAAGATTATTTGTGCATTTGGTGACACCATTGGCATCTTTCCTGCTCCCCTGGGAACTGCAATATAGGTGTAATCCCTGTGACATTTAATTTTGTAAGCCACCCAGAGTCACCATGCATGAGTTGGGCAGCTATATAAATGTGTTTAATAATAATAATAATAATAATAATAATAATAATAATAATAATAATAAATAATCCCTTTGCTTTTCTCCAGCTGAGAAACTAGTGTATTGACTTACAAGCCCATATATCCTACACCTGTCTTCCCCAATGTGGTGCTCTCTAAAGGCCATGCAGGCTGGAAATTCGGGGAATCAAATGTCAATATCTGGGTGACATTTGGCAGGATGAGGCCAATTCAACCCCCTGCTCTTCGCTCATCTTCCTTGCCAGCAGAAAGCAGAAACGTTATAACATTGCCAGTTTGCATGCCCTGGTCATGGCACTTCCACCTTTTGTCATTTGGATGAAGGCCTAAGGACACAAAATCAAGACAAATCTATTAGCCATCCAGGACTCTGTGGGAAATTCGGGGCTGGACTCACTCATACTTTCCTGAACACTGGAGTTCTTAACTCAGAATACCAGCCTGCTGACAGGGATCGGTAAATGTCAGCTAAGGTATTACTTTGCTGCTTTGGCTGCATTTGGCTGCGTCACACCATGGAAGGACAGGGTGTATTTTGCCACCCCATGCCGAAATTCATTCTTCCAACCTAACAATCATGGACAGTTTATTATTGTGCTAAGATCTGCACAGCTCTTGGTTCAGCCAGTTTCCCCTGCCACCCAGCCCAGTTCCAAATCATTTGGAAGAGAAGTATTAAAACCGCCTCTGGGAAACTCAGGGAGTTATTCAGTTAAAAGTGTTTGACAGTTGCTATCATGAAACACAAGAGGCAGCTTCAGCTTTCAGTAATACCGTAGCCACCGTTTCTCAGCCTTAGCCATTTTAAGATGTGTCGACTCCAGTTCAATGAATGTAGCCTACAGATGGCCAACACTTACATTCTCAAGGCTCATTGCCAGCTTGGGAGCCGTACTTCTTTGGGAGGGGGCAATCTGTTGGGGGGGTGGTACATGGTGACACCAGAGACAGCCATTCCCTCCCTCTCCTTCCTCCTTGACTCACAGCCTAGAGGTCGAACGTGATCACTTGCAAAGTGCTTTTGAAACGGGCATCCACAGGAGGAGCTGGGGGATAAAAAGAATTAGATGGCCACCATCTTACTGCAACTTGTTTAAAAGGGCGGGGCTTCAATTGTGCAACTGCAGCAGCCATCTTGCCTTTTTTGACCCCACCCCACAGATGTTCCTGATCCTGTGAAAGAAGCAGCTGCTTTTAAAAGTTGCAGAAAAGCACTACATCCCCCCAACCCCTTTTGGCTCTGAATCCAGAGCACTCCACAGCTGTAATTTTTAACAGACAGTGCAAAACTATTCATAGCAAGCTGGGTGGAAGTTTTGTATCCCTACAAGGTAATACATTTGTCTATTGTCTACTATCTGTATGTGAGAAAATGAGAAAATTGTTGTGGTTACTGCTGGCTGTGACATAAAGGATCATACCCAAAGCTTCAGGCTTAGCCAGTCTCTAGTATCAGTTATAGCTTGTTTTAAGGCCAAAGGAACTCCTCCATGTTAAAAATCAGGAGTCTGGTTGCACCTTTTCCAACAAACACATTTTATTAAAAGGCAGATGCAGTACATTAACACTCTTCTCCTTCTACAATCTCCTGACATTAAAAGCAATCTTGAAGGTGCCAAATGCCTGCTCAGAGGAATTAACAGTATCACAGCCATTTCAGTGAAGAGAAGCTAGATGTACACAAAGCCAATAAATGCATATGCATCTGACTCACTCTCTCACTATTTCTCATTTGATATTTATTATCAGTTAGACTTATTAAATTGCTTGCAGAAAGGACCTGTCATTTCTCTACATGCAATAATTTCCAGTGTTCCACAGAAAGGCCCCAGGGGCATTATAATCCAAGCTGAACAATACTTAATGTCCTTTTTGCATTTTCAGTACAATGGGCAATCATTTCCCAATATGCTGGTGTCATTTATGGGTTCATTATAGACAGTGCTGTCTTCCCATCTATTTCCAATTTTGCCCACATGGTGGAAGAGTTTCAGTGAGATAGCTTGATTAATCAGAGAAGAGTCATTGCTTTTATAGAACAGAAGTCCTATTAGTTCAGTCTTCCCCAACCTGATGCTCTCCAGAACTCCCAGAAGTCTCAATTAATATGGCCATTGCCTGAAAAATCTGAATTGTAGCTCAATGCATGTAGAGGACACCAGGTTGGGATAGTTAATGTAGTCCATGAACATGTTACTGAAACCAGACAGGTGCTCCAGGAAAAGCCATAAGGAAGGCTGAAGGCAACATCTTTCTATTATTACTTGCTTCCCAAAACACATTCTATACCAAGTCTGATTGGGAGGTATCCATAATGCTAACAGCCATCGAAACTGAAGTACTTTGGCCACATAATGAGAAGACAGGACACCTTGGAGAAGATGCTGATGCTAGGGAGAGTGGAGGGCAAAAGGAAGAGGGGCCAACCAAGGGCAAGATGGATGGATGATATTCTAGAGGTGACGGACTCGTCCCTGGGGGAGCTGGGGGTGTTGACGACCCACAGGAAGCTCTGGCGTGGGCTGGTCCATGAAGCCACGAAGAGTCAGAAGTGACTGAATGAATAAACAACAGCCATCGGAAAGCCTATTCCCCATGAGTATGTTTAATTCCCCTTTAAAGCTGTCTTAAGAGGTTCCTATGAAATCCCCACATTACATAACACATTTGCAGACTTAATTAGTAGCAATGTCTTAATTTCATTCTGAATGTCCACTTTTGATTGTTCTAAATTACATGCCCTCTATAAAAGGCCACTCCCAACAAAGATATTCTTCCAGGAATTCCTGGTCTCTTTTTAAATTCTTTTAAATTCTATTTATGGGGATATATCGTTCATGTGCTTGTGACGAATATATGGCAGCATCAGTGTGCTCTGTAGTTCGTGTGTTCCCAGGCCTATGATGTACATAGAGCTCCCTTGCATTGTGGGAGACTCTGATTGGTCAGCTCTTTCACTGGGAAGATCTCCATGTACACGTGTGGCATGTCATATGTGTAATGTGTGCTAAAAAGACAATGCTATTTTGGGAAGAATTAATAGGAGTATAGAGATGATGGGAAGTAACTGTCCTACTCTACTCTGCCTTGGTCAGGCCCCCTTTGTCCAGATCTGAGCACTGCAGTCTAAAATGGAAAACAACAAATGGGAACAAGTTCAGAGGAGGGCTACCAAGATGGTGAAGGGACTGGAAGCCAAGCCCTATGAGGCCTGGTTGAAGAACCTGGGCATGTTTAGTTTGCAGAAGAAAAAACTTGGGGGAGATGTGATGGCAGCTGTCGGATATCTAAAGGCTCTCATATAGAGGAGAGAGTGGATTTGTTCTTTGTGCCCTGGAGATCAGGACCAGGACTAGTGGGTTGAAAGTAAGGGAAGTCGATTTCAGTTAGATATACAGTAAGGAGGCTTTTATTTTATTATATCTTTAATCTGCTCAATCGAGTCTGATTCTCACAGACTGCCTGGACAATCCCTGCAGTTTTCTTGGCAAGATTTTTCAGAAGTGGTTTGCCATTGCCTCCTTCCTAGGGCTGAGAGAGAGTGACTGGCCCAAGGTCACCCAGCCAGCTTCATGCCTAAGGCAGGACTAGAACTCACGGTCTTCCAGTTCTAGCCTGATGCCTTAACCATGACACCAAACTGGCTCTCAAGGGGGCATTACCTGACAGTAAATGCTGTCAACCCATGGAGTAGATTGCTTCATGAAGTGGTGTGTTCCCATTCAATGGATGACTTTAAACTGCAGTTGAATTGCCACTTGTCCAAATTATTTAGCTGAGCAGGGGGCTGGGCCAGATGACCATTGAGATCCCTTCCAACACTATCATTCTATGCGTGAAGAGTTCTTTTCCAAGCCATCTGAATGCCTGTTTTACTTAGAAAACCTTTGTACTGAAGACCCCAGTGGCTGGGCATTTTGCTTGGTATATTGGTTGATTGGTTGATTGGTTATGTGCCATCAAGTAATTTTCAACTCCTAGCAACCACATAGATAGCTTTTCTCCATGACAATCTATCCCTAACCTGTTATTCAAGTCTCCCAACACTGCACTCATCACCACTGTAACTGAGTCCACCCCACGTGCTGCTTGTCATCCTCTTCTTCTTTTTCTTTTTACCTTTCCCAGCATTACAGCCTTCTCTATAGAGCTGGATCTTTGCATAATGTGTCTGAAGTAGGCTAATTTGAGCCTGGTCTTGAGTGAGACCTGTGTCTTGAGTGAGAACTCTGGGTTGATTTGTTCAATGATCCATCAGTTTGTTTTCTTGGCTGTCCACAGTATTCTCAGGAGTCTTCTCCAACCCCAAAGTTCAAAGGCATCAATACTTTTCCTGTTCTGCTTCTTTAAAGTCCAACTTTCACTTTCATAAAGTGTCACAAGGAATACCATGGCTTGTAGGCTTCATGGAAATGGGTTAATATTGGTGGGAATATTGGGCATTGCAGTCTCAGCATAATTATTTAGGGAAGGCTGTCCTAAAACACAAGGAAAGTGGGAGTGCAGCCCTTTGGGGATGAAATCCAGAAACTGAAGTAAAAGATGTAGAAGTCCTGAATAAGTTCATGGGAGCTATTTTTCTTGCCAGGGAGTGCGGGGAGTAACATAATGTTAACCTCAGCTGACAGATTCAGAGATCTGTCTCTATGGCCAACTCTGTCCTCTGTCTTTTTCCCACTTTCAACAGGCCAACCAGCTTTGAACAATGTCACCACTGGGTGGTGGGGGCTGCCTTCGAGTCAGTGGCATAATGATCATAGGAGTTGGTGGGCCCTGAGGGCCTAAGGGCCCTACTTCTCTTGTAGCCCATGAGACTCCTCAAACACAGCTTAAAATTGGTGGCAGGGGCTCTTATCATTTTGAGGCAAGATGTAACTGCTGTGTAAGCCCTAAAGTAGGCTTAACATAAAAAAAAAACCCCAAAAGCCAGTTCTCCAAATCTCTGCTGAAAACATCTGAAAAATACACACAATCCCATCCCTGCCCTGCCTATTGCTGTCCTTGTCTTCCAAAAACAAACAAACAAACAAACAAAAAACTTCAGGTGTGACACACACACACCTTGGCACCAATATGATTCAGACTATTGGATAGAGAAATCTGTGCTACTAAGGATCATCCAACTGGAAAGAAATGACCACAATAAACTATACCGTTTCAAATCAAGCACTAAACCAAAACACCATTCTGTAGGCTGGGATGTATTTCTTCCTATCGATTTAGCTTTTTCACTCTCTTCCATGATACCGCGGGGTGATATGTGCGTTTTCCACACCATCACTTTCTTGACATCACCAGTCATTATTGTCACCACAGTTTGTGGCCCAATGATTATCAGCTTCACAAAACATGTCTAAAACTTCATGATGAAGCACGTTTCTTTTTGGCATTCCCACTCACTTCTGCGTGATTTTTGGTGAACTGCTGCTGCTTAAATCTGTGCAAAGCAAAATACAACTCCTACAAGCTCTCCTTCCTACTCCAAGTAGGAGGGGGGGAAAAAACTGGCCCAGAATTTTCATTCCATCCTAACTGGGGACATGCCACATCAGCAACTTCATCAGCTGGCCAGTGATAATTCTTTATATGAGGCTTTGGAGCTAAAAAGATATTTGAATCATTTCAGATGGTTCAAATGCAATAAAATAGAAGCACATCCCCCATCCTGCCCTGTCCCCCATCTTCAGGTGTCCCCAACCTATATAGTTAAAAAAGCTGATCAGCTATATGCATTGTCATTCCATTTTTATGTAGCCCTTCCATTCCAGTTTTCCTGACAGAAAAGTGAGGTCTTGCTTGTTTAGCTGCTTTTGGAAACAGATTTTGTGTTATTTTAACAGCCCAGGCACCATTCAGCAGGGGCAGCCGTTGTCTTTCCTGACTTACTGCTTCATCATGGCACTGGAGCATTATTGAGGATTTCCAAAATGCCAAACAGGCGATATTTAGTGTCTCAGAGTTAGGAGTGTCTCCTTTTTGTTGCTATGTAGGGTAAGAGTTTATCTAGAATACTTTCTCAGGTCAGGGTTCTCCAAGTTGGTTAGCCTTCAAAAATCAGAGAACGCAAATCAGTGCCCCAGTGATGAAGGTCAGCACTCACCATGACAAGCCTTGCAATGGTCTCAGAAAGGGGCTTGATCAGAACTGTTTGCGTGAATGGCTTTTTCAGAAATACTGATGTGGGTTTTGTACCAAAGTTTCTGCTACCTAACTTGATGAAGATTTCTACGTATTTATTGGGCATGTTTTCAAACAAAATTGATGTTGCAAAGGCAACATCCTCACATCCAGATGATTCCATTCTCTCCTTGGAGAAATTTCCCAATCCTGGGAACTGTTGGTTGGGATACAGCAGAGAAGATGCATATTGGATGCCCCTCTGTGTTTTTAAGGTCCTTTCCCCAACTTTAGAAGAAGGAGACTAAAAAAATTTATGGCCCCAGGAATGATGTGCTTGAGGCAGGGGGCAGGGGGAGGAGGGAATGGACCAACCTGGAGCTGGGGGTGTTATGATCTGCTTCCTGCCTTTCTCCGTTTCCATGGCTGTGGGAGCAATGATTTGGCTCTTCTAGATGTCTCTCTTTCCACTGAAAAAGGACTGAGATAGGGAGAAACAACTAGAATGCTGAACATCAGTGGTCCACCGGAGAGGCTAGGCTTGCTGTGTGTAAAGTAATGCATTATGCTAATTTTATTTAATGTATAAATATCCAGAGATTCATTTTCCAGTAGCTTGACAAAGCCAAACTAAAACACTTTTTTTGGAGTGTATCTTTGAAATACAGTTAAGTATACTTGCAGGCTTAAATGTTAGAGTCAAAACCAATTCAAACTGTTTATCTGGAAATTGCTTTTTTAATGGAGACCTTGTAAATATGACAGCTCAGTATCATACCATTCCCTTGCTCTGATTGAGATGAAGAAAGTAAAATGAAGGCAATAACAACTGGGAACACAATCGGTGCACGTACCCACCGCTCAGAAAAAAAGCATCAGGGTTCTGTGAATGTTCATCACAGCGTCAGTCTTTACTGTAATTTCTTCCCTCACACTCCCCTGATATATTCAGTAGCAAAGCCAGGCAAATATTCAGAAGGCTGGCAAGGGGTGGAGGCTTTTTCACAAAACTTTATGTAGTTTTCTAGATATAACTATCTGGAGCTGGGGGGGAAGTGATGTGGATTTTAACCAGTGTTGGATTTAATCAAGTTGTCCAATTTATTGATGTTGATTTCTAGCTAATTAAGGTTATGGCGCAGTGCCTTTTGAAAAGAGGGAGATGCCTGGTAGCAAAATACAGTAGCAGGGCCTGCAGAATAGTGATTCAATCATCCCATCACTGCTCAGGCCACCTTTTGCAGCCGAAAGGGTTCCTTCCATTCTGAGTGATCTGCTGAACCTTCTCCAAATAATTGCAGTCTCAACAGAACGCTTTAACATGTATGATTGCCCTCAGATTTCTCATCTCCTACAAAGTGCCAACAAAGAGCTATATTGGGAGAACGATTCAGTATACTTGAAAAGAGCTAAAAAATGGGGAGTGTCCTGCTAGTCTTGGCACAAAGATTGATATGCTATTGCACCACTCTCCAAACACTGCAGATCATATATCCTGTCTGTGCATCATCTTGATGTCCAGTAGACATATTTGCACCTGACATAATATGGCTAAAATTATCTTTTAAATTATTTATGTATTTGTTTAAATTATTCATGATTTATTTAAATTACTAATCCCAGATGACATCTATTGAGTTGTTGACTGCTTTGTACTCCTCTTTCAACTGAAAACGTTACACCATTTAGTCCATTTTTTCTTTTATGCTTTTTGCGGTTCCAGAAATACCTGGCTTGGAATCGTTCACACCAATCCCTAAATCTAGAAGAGACCCTTCACAGGTTTACATTCCAAGCCACAGTGGGATTGACAGTTTCGAAGATTTCTGCCATTCTTCCACCCACCCATCCATCTACTCACTTTTGGCCCTTAACTCTTCCAGTCTTTTTTGTATGTATCCATTAGTTTTTGATAAACAGGAGAACTGAAGGGTTATTATTTTTTTAAAAAAATAGCCCACTAGGGAAAGGTTAACTCCACTTTTATTTGTTGGTCCTGAGCTGGATCAGACCCTCTTCCCAGCATATGCCTGCTTTGCAAAAGAAAATCAAGGAGACAAACTGAGATGCCACGCCTCTTCTAGTTTAGGTATTTTTTCTCTCCTATCCACAATTGATCATCAATATGTCTTGCCATTAAAATGTTTGTTTCATTGGAAGTTTCCTCTTCATTACCTGGAAATATCTTATCTTGAATATCCGCTGCCGAGTTTTCTCTCGGCTTTAACTAGGAATGGAACAGGTAAAGGAAGAGATTCTGCCAATGTTGAGAAAAGAGGTCATGTCTATTTCTACATTTGTATATTTGGAACCTAACTATGGATTATCATGAGAGATGGGAAGCTTTTGCCCTTCCAAATTGTACATCAGCTTGAACATAATTTAGAGACGGAAAGTTCTGATCCAAAAAATATATTGAAAGAGCCTGCAGGAGATAAATCTAATAAGAAGAATCAATACATGGTAACCCCCGCAGAACATCTGAAGCAGTAGTCAATTTTCAGGAGTTAGGCTGCTATTCACTGAGAAGAAGAGTTAAATTATAAGGTATTTTGACTTGCTGGAAGGAGGAATTTAAACCAGAGAAAAACAGGAAGGGGGGGGGACATTGAAGCTTTTCCCACCTACCATTTCCCTCTCTAAATTCTCTACCCGCCCCAAAGATGTTTCATTTGCTTGTTTTGAAAAGGGGCCATTGGGCTACTGGGTTACATCTAAATTAAGTTACCCACAGTTTGAAACTTAAGGGACACCAATGTGCAAAGTCAGCTTTCAAATGTTACCAAGCAGTGATCCAGAACTGAATCTCAGATTTCAACGTGGCTGAACTGAGTTGTTTAGTTTGGATCCAATTCATTACAATTAATTCCTCAGTATATACTTTTCTCAACTACCTCTTCATCCTACATTGCCATTACGGTATTTTGATTTCCTTCTTTTACATTTTAACTAAATAGGATTTATTCTCTATTAAAGGAGAACTTACAAAAATAAGACATTTACTTGTTTGTTGTGACCATGACACATGTCATTTCTGCTGCAGTTGTTAAGCGAGACATCATGTGACTGCAACGAGCTTACAACCTCACTTCCAACAAGGTCATTAAACAAATTGCCTGCAGTCATTAAGCGAGACATCACTTGACCGCGACTTCTGATTTTACTGCCGTCTTCTCCATTGACTCCGCTTGTTGCAAGACAGTTGTGAAGCACACAAATGGCAATCATGTGACCGCAGGACACTGCAACAATTGTAAATGCCTGTCAGTTGTGAAGTGCCCAAATGTTGATCATGTGACCGTGGGGATGTTGTGCGGGTCATAAATGCAAAGACTGATCATAAAGTTACTTTTTCAATGTTGTCGTAACTTTGAACAGCTGCTAAATGAGGCAGTCAGTAAGCAAGGACTACCTGTATTTGTAATATACCTGAAACAGCAGTTAATTAAAATTAACTGGGTATGTAGATGTCTCATCCAGTTTAAAATGCTATTCATTCTCTATTTTTTGGAGAGGATATGCACAAATGTGTCATTATGCACAATAACTTACACACACACAGAGGGAAAGAGATTGCATTCATAAATATGTTCAACTTAATTCTGAGTTAACCTATTTTCCAGATTTGTACAATATACTGAACCATAAGTTAACCAAGTGCATTGGATTTGCAAAAGGTACAAATTAGAGCAGCTTCATAATTAACCAGAAACTTTTAATTATTTGCCTTTTTTCTGAATGCATAATACATAGTCAAATAAGGAATGCCAGTTCTTAGTCTAATGAATTTTGAGTTACCTGGTACTTCACCATATGTTTGCGATGAAATTTACCAAATTCTCCAGATCACATTGCAGCCATCAAATAATGATGGTTTTCTCATGAGTTACCAAACTGGGAGATGAATTGCTTCATAGTCCCAATAGCTTCTTTCTTGAATATCAATTTTGATTTTCAGAATGGATATGGCCAGCAAAAGCATATAGTTGTCCTCAAAGCAGAAAAACTTCTTCTTCTTCTTGGCTACCTCATTTTCTGACAAGCAGCGAAAAATGGAGACCATCACACAATAGCACACCTATGGACCAGAGGTTGAGCATTTGCCCTTTGCAAGAATGTGTTTTCAGCCAGAGATCTTTTTTTCCTAACGTTTGCCTTATCTACTGTATATCTGTGGGCTATTTTAAAAGCTTCCTCTATGGATAAGGGGGAAGGGGGGATCTGCATTTCCCTTTAGTATAACTGGGCAAGTATTTCTTTGCTTTTGGCAGGTGCACAACTATGGGTATTATCTCTGTCTTATTGCATTGGTTGCCAAATTTCCTGGAGAAAATATTTTCCCACCTGTGATGCAAGAGATACCATCTGGTTCTTAATCCCTGCACACAAAGTTGGGACAGAAATTGCAGAGATAGTCCACCACCCATTCCCGTGAGTTTTTGAAACCCCAATTTAGATGATTGATGGATTGACTGATTACGTGTCATCAAGTTGTTGTTGATTCCTAGCGAACACATAGATTTTCTCCATTATGATCTGTCCCTAACCTGCTCTTTCAAGTGTCCCAACATTGCACTCATGGACTAACTGTAACTGAGTCCGTCCACCTTGCTGCTGGTCGTCCTTCTTTTCTCTTTCCTTCCACCTTTCCCAGCATTAGAGCCTTCTCAAGAAATCTATGTCTAATTAGAAAAACGAATCATGTTCAAAATTCTTGTCCAAATTCTTAAAGCTAAATGCCTTTCCTTTTCTTCCCTCCCCTCCCCTCCCCTCCTCACAAGAATTCATTTCTAAGTTTCTGATCATCCTCATTGCTCCTCCCCTCACCAGTTCTAATTTCTCTGAATCTTTCTTAAAATCTGGTGCAGACAATTTGAACACAGAATGAGTTCATGACTTGGAATCAGTACTTCTGTTCAAAGAGCCTAAAGTTATATTTACAATTTCACATTTTAGATTCAACAATTATTTCAATAACATAAAGAGTCATCCACTGGAGGGAAGGATGGTTACTTTTAAATATTTGTATGAAGCCCTGAGTGTGAGACAGACAAGAGAGAAAGTGCACTAATTATTGTTGTTATTTTTTGTCTTTATATTCTTTTAATCTAAATCTACCAGAAAACTTTTTTACTGGGTAAATTTAAACTATTATACATATATAAATAAACAAATAAGTTGATACTGTATCTTACTTTTTTAAGTTCTTCCTCAATAGAGAATAAATCCTATTTAGTTAAAATGTAAAGGAAAGGAATACAAATCTTTTAATGGCAATGTGATTATGGAAATTAAAACCGATCAATGTATTCCTGATCCATGCAACTTGTGTGACATATTGCTAAAACTAGGCATCAAAATGTGTCAAAACGCAGAGGGCTTGCCTTTGGCTATGAACACATTTTGAACAATTGTCAGAAAGGAAAAGAGATACATTTTTAACAATGCACTAACATTTTTTGTTGACTTGATTCTACATACTGCACATAAGCTTTGCAAGAGGAAATGAATGACTGTGATAAATACAAAACTAATTTTGCATACCCATCTACCCATGCTTTGCTCAGTGTAGAATGATAACATTTGTTGTATGCTTTTGTATTTAAATAGTACCCTAATTTCCAAAATGTTTAATCAAGGGAGAGAATGGCCTACATTCCACATCAGTAAAGCAAGACAACGCATGTTCACTTCGTCTTTGTACCCAGCAGTGTGCCCTGAATATAATTCGGAAGACCCCCAATGCTCTGAGGCAGATTTGGGGATATGTAAAAGGTAGAGGAAGAAATGGGAGAAGAAATCCATTCTCTCTCTCCACAACCTATAGAACTGACATCATAATAAGGCATCAAGATGTTATTCTATTCATTATCCTTGCTTAGATGGGGTTAATCAACCTGAAGCAGCATCCATAATGCACTGAATACCATTGGCGGGGGGGGGGGGGGGGAGGAGTGAAAATTCTCACAGCTTCCAGAATTTGGAATGAAAACAGCTAATGCCACCCCATCCAGAAACAGGCACCATGTTCTTCACGTGAGAAAATCAAACAGGCACTGTTAGCATAAATAAGATGTTTTATGGACCTAGTGCACGGTCAAAATTGCAGGACCCACCAATCACCCCCTGACTGGAATGGATGTGCTGGGCATCCACTTCGTAGAACTTTGGACCACAGCCACAACACAGATCAAAAGCTGGCAGTGCAGATTTAAGAAGGGAAACAACGTGTGTAGCAAAGATACTGTCAGGTTGTCCCCTCCATTCTTTTTCAGAGCAAGACGTTGTGGGTTTGTGTGCAGAAAGAGGCATGTGCTGGTGGGGGAAGGGGAGCAGAAAAATAAAAGATGCATTTAGAAAACGGGATATTGTTGGACATCAACAGACCATACGGTGGGTGTTTGCTGGAGTGTTCCCCACTATCTCTCCAAGGCTGCAGGCATAACCAAGGATGCAAGCTATAATAAGGGAGTCAGAGGGCTTCATCAATCAGAGGCAAGAATATCTGGTTATCAGTGCCAGAAACTCCACAGATGAAAAGCCCCTTCCCCTGCTTTGATAAGGGGACGGCTGTCCCAGGCCTTATCAAGACTCACCAACCACAGGGGGGAAACAAAGATTCCCACTTCATTCATGGAGCGGTGGGGGGGGGGGTCCTGAAATTCAGAGGGGGAAAGGGACTTTCCTTTAGACACAGTAAGCCACGTTTTGCGCTCAGCAATCCCTGCTTTGTAGAACTAGCCTATTGAATGAAAACAGGGGATGAGATATGAATGAAGGGCACGCAGTGGGGAGCATCATCTGTATCCTAATCAGGGAGTCTCAGGGGCCTCCAACTAGACCCCCGATGAAGAAAGGGAACTGGCAAGGAAGATGGTATCATGAAATGCAGATTGCACTCCAAATTGGTGCCTGTTCCAAATAAATTATTTTGAAATGTGGCGATTTAATAGGGCATCTCCCTGGCAAAAATAAGCCCAAAACATTAAGGGCAAGACTACCCATGAGAAGAACTACTAGAACAGACAAGAAGTGGGTTGGGACACGTGTGTTCCAAGAAGGGATGAAATTGTCTTGAGGTGAGTCAAGACTGTCGTTCTACCAGCACAACACTGTGGATCCCACCTGATAGCAGATCTCAGGAACTTCATCCAGGGAGTCCTTCCCCTTGCTAGTTCTGCCACCTGGCCATCAAGGTGGGGACACCTCTTAACGTTTTACTGCCAATCTGAAGTGTCTGGAGGTGGAAAGGAGGCTAGGCTGTCTCTTAATATGTTGCATGTTTTTAGCTATTTGTATTGTTTTATATTTGTATTGGTCTATTTGAGTGGGCAGCTGTCATAAATTTAAATACATAAATAATAATACGCTATTACTGTTCCTGCATAGAGTGGATAGTTGGGGGATACCACCTGGCACATGTTCAAAGGCACTCTTTCCATTTAGGAGGGAGCCGTCATTTGGGTTGTGACCAGGTGTACTGATTTAGGGGTCTATCTTTCCCAGGATTCCTGGTTTACAGATTATCTTGGCTTCCTCCCAGAACCCCCGCGGAGCCTCTACTGCTGCTCTCCTGGGCCAGGGCGAGGCTTCAGGCACCTCTTCCTCACCCGGATTTTGGAACCCCACTGCGGGCGCCCTCCCGCCCCTGGAGGGCCTCCTCGGAGCCCGCATAGCTTCGGCCCAGGGCTGCAAACGCGGGAGCCGGGCAGCTTTGCAGGAGAGCCATCGGCGCCGCGGCCGGACGGAAGCCCCGGGGAGGCTCCCCATCCCTTTCCTCGTCCTCCCCGTCGAGGGGGCGACTTCCTCCGCGGCCGCCGGCGGGCCTGAAAGCGTTCTCGGGAGAAAGGCTCAGAGCCAGACTGGAAGGGGGACGGCGGGCGCGGCTGGCTGGCTGGCGCGCAACGTCGAAGCCCCGGGGAGAGGAGGGCGCGCGGCGGGGAGAGCGGGGCTCGGCTGCCGCTCGCCGGGCCAGCCAGCCAGCCAGTCAGGAAGGCGGAGGCGCGCCACTCGGCCCCCAGATCCTGGCGTGCCACCCCCAGGGGCGGCGTCACGTGCCTGACCTTTGCTGACACTTCGCCCAGCCGGCGTATAAAAGCGGGTCAGCCGGTGAGACTGAGCTGCGCCGCGCTCAGACTCCGCAGGTTTGGCACCGCTGCTCGCCTCGCCCTTCCCGACCGAGCGCTCGGCGGACTCTGTCCTGCGCAAGCCCTCCGCGCCGCTCAGCCGTCCGATGGCCCGCCCGGAGACCTTCCAGCTGCTGCCGAAGCCCCGCGGGCAGCTCTTCCCGCTCCTGGCTCTCCTCGCAGTCGCGCTGCTCTTGCAAGGGCGCGGCGGCCGCGCGGCTTCTTTGCAGGGCGTCGAGGGAGCGCCCGCGATGGCCAAGATCTACCCGCGAGGCAGCCACTGGGCAGTGGGTGAGTGAGGGTCCTCCAGCGCCCTGGCTGGGCTTCCCCGGGAGGCTCACTCGGCCAGGAACGCGCGAAGCAGGCACTGGTTTCCAAAAGGCAGGGCTCTGCCCCGAGGCCCTTACAGCTTTCATTTCGGCAGAGGGCGAGGAAGGCAGTGCGGGCATCTTGGAGAACTAGGTTTGGACGCAGGAAAGGATTGCTTTCCAGACCTGGAGATGCCTCCAGGATTTTCCCCCAGCCAACACCTGGTTGGGAAAAACTAGTTGGGATGCCAGACTATGGAAGCTTGCCATATCTGTCCCCAATCTTCGAAAAGTGGGCTATTCCCACCCACCAGTCACTTACCTTGGAGAGCATCCATGCCATCCATGCCAGGCTTTCCATTTCCTTCCAATCACACCCCGTCCGCCACCAGCCTTCCCATTCTCTGTGGTATGTCTGAAAAACTCCACATTCATGCCTCCCCCTCCCCAGTGTCCCAATTTTCCTTTAAATCCCAAGGGAAGATGTCATGGAGCAGCTCGTTCCCTTGGGCTTTTTAAAGTTTGGGCACCTAGGGAGGCATCCAAGGAATAAAAGATGCATCACAGAAAGCCACAACAGGAAACAGGCAGGATGCACATCAGAAGAGTATCAGCGGTGGCACCCTCTGTTGTCTCCGATGATAAAATTCATTCAAAAATGTAAAATAAATGAGCTGTGTTTGGACTGCAGTGGACAGAATTCCTGGAGATCGGGAAGCCAATTCATCACTAAAATATTCGCGCTTTCCAATTGCTAATTTAAATTTGTTTGTGATTAAAGTGTTTTATGGAAGGGCAATAGATTGGGAAAAAAAGAAAAGTAAGGAAGAAAATTCAAGGAAAAGGAGCTAGAAGGTAGAGACAGAGATATTCCATTCTCTAAGCATTGTCAGGACTAACACTTCTCTTTCTCCCTCTTCTGCATGAAGAGCAGAAATTTACCCCTAGGAATTTACTTTGTCAGCAAATGTAACTAAGATTAGAAGCATCATTTGTCTATATTAAAGCAAAGATCACAAACATATTTTCCATGAAAATAAATTTCCTATCAAGAAAAGGTGAATTCTATGGCAGTCATAATCAAAAGAATGTTGCCTGTTATTCATAATAATTTTATTCCTGGTCTGCTTGTCATGGAAAGTGCCAGGGAGCTGTGTAGAGCATGCAAGCCCCTATTTTGGCTGCTGAGATTTAACTAAGCATCACCCCATATCCATATAGGTGTATATGAGAGCTAGAAAGTTGTTTTTTCTCACTAAAAGGAAAGTGGGGTTATTGCCAAAGAGATGACTGTGTCCGCCACTGTATTTGACTTTTGCACAGAAGAGCAGAATAGAGAACACATCATGGGAACTTCAGCCATTCTGCTTGCTTGAATTGTTCCAAGCCAACCAACTTGGATGCCACGGTCTCCAGATCCAGGCAGTCCCTGTTGCCAAAAGAGACACAGATGTTCCCATTGACACTAATTTCATGGCACGTTCTTTCCTCTTGCAGGTCATTTCATGGGGAAAAAGAGCACTGGAGATTTTCCTTATATATATGAAGAACGTCAAGAGATGCCCTTCTCTTTGCTGCCAAATGATGTCAAGCATCTGGGCAGTTATTTGCAGCAGGATGAATCCTTCAAGGAGTTGCTCAAGCACATGGAGGAGAATGAAGATCAAAGCACTCAGGTTCTCCGGGAAGAACTGCCTTTTTCTGCCAAGAATGTTTGGGGGGCAGAGGAAAGCAGCAGCTTCAAAGACGTAAGTGGAGCTTTCACGACCCCAGTAGTCTTTGGCCTGCATTCTAGTCATTTAATGCTACCCAATGCTCTTCTGTTCCATTTGCTTGCTGTGAAAATGTGTGCCAAGCAGAAACATTCTCTTTTTTTCCCCCTGCCAGTCCTCATTCAGATTGATGAACATTTGCTTTAGAAATCCTTTCTTAGGAGAAAAAGATTTCAGAAAAATCCTCGTGGGAGGAGTGACACAGGAAGAGTGTCCTGTTCCTGCCCTTAGTAGTGAGGCAACCAAGACTTCCAAATGTCCTTGATGATGTTACTGCACTGATGCACTGATGATGTTCCCTAGTTGGGTAATGAAACATCTGCAAGCAAACAGCCAAACTCAGAGAGCACCACGGACTCCATAGTCCTTCCTTTCATTGGGCTGCCCTCATTGGCTTCTCACATGCCAGTGAAATTCCAGAGAGGGCATCAGAAGGGATTCCTCTTGTTGAACATACTCATTCCATATTAGAGAGAGAGAAGGTTGAAACGGGTTTCTCCTGAAATCTCAGACATTTATTCTCTAGCCATTTACTCAATAGATTGGAATTGTGTGATGTGGCTGCTGCTTTGGGCTCTTTCTAAAGCAGGACTAGATTGAGAGGAAGGGAATGGTGGGAAGGGGAAGTTGATTTTGGCTAAATATTAGGAGAATCTTAATGCCTGATTGAGGCTCGATCCCCTTTCACTGGAAATGGTAAGTAGAAGCTCGCTCAGTGTTTCTCAACCTTAGCAACTTTAAGGTGGGTGGACTTCAACTCCCAGAAGTCCCCAGCCAGCATGGGGAATTCTGGGAGTTGAAGTCCACCCACCTTAAAGTTGCTAAGGTTGAGAAACACTGAGCTAGATAGAGCCTGCACTAAGTATGGGGCTGAACTATATGAATTTTAAGATCCTTTTTCACTTTAGGATACTGAAATTATTGAAGAGAAGAGAAACAATGATGGTATTGAACAATTATATCCTCTCACCATTGTCTGAGGGTCATCTCTGTAGTTATCCAAGAGCAGTCTCTTCTTCCAGTACTATCCCCCATTGCTCAGATGATACTAGCAAGTCCATTTAGAGCAATGTTTATAATAGCTGCAATCTACATGGATGCACCCGCCTGGATTTTTCCAAATTTTTGTTTAGGTAGGTGTTCTGGTGCAAAGTGGGGGATGGTGAACTTTTGGTTTTCACAGTGGGACTCAAATAACTTTGCAGTTGTTGACAAGCAATTAGGTTTCCAAATATCAAATTTGTTTGTAAATAAAAGAAAAAAACAACTTGGGGGTTGGGTCCGAGAGAGAACTCTCTCAAGGGGAAGCTGTGGAAATCCAGCATCATCTCCAGGGTATCATGGTGTGTTCCAGCCTGAGATCCTTTGAACCGGAGACACATAGGAGGACCAGTCTTCCCCAGTTAGTTCCATCCAGATATGTTCCACCCCCACAAAGCACAGTTTTTAAAAACTTCTAATATTTGAAATTTGTATTAGAATTCCATTTTAAAGAGGTGCTTCATGAAGCTACACCACGCCTTTTCCTAAGAGGACTGTAGTGGCTGATGCAGGCACATGCAATGGAGTCACTGAGGCACCGTTGCAACACTGAAAGGAAAAAAGCCCCTTGAAACCACATTGTGCAGTGTGCAGTGTGCATGTATTAATTGACAGAACAGTGGTGATAACCTCTGATGTCGGTGGCTCATTGGAAAAGGATTAGATCAGGCTTCTGCAAGAGATGTGTCATAAACCTTAGGGACATTCTGTTAGGTAGTGTGGACAGGATTCAGCAAGGAGGGGAAAACTCTTTGATTCAATATAAGGCAGGCCTTGTGTATTTTTATTAACTCTTTCTGTTCCACATACATGAACACATCTGCTTTTCCTTCTAATAGCAATTTTCTAACTTTGCTCTAGGATTTCTTTGACATTCATTGGAAGTTCCTGTGTGTGAAAAATGGTTTTCTCAGGCCACACGCTGGGCCTCTGATGAGGTCTTCATATTTTGTTAACTGCCCTGAGAATCTTTCTTATATTATGAAATACTATTTTGAAATCTAGGAAGTCATTCTGGATAAGTGCTAGGGGAATGGATTGAAAAACCATGGCCCTATTTTTATATATAAGCCAATTGTTATTTGTGGTGGGGTGTATGTAAAGATACATAAATAAGTATGAGACGTTGTAGGAGGAGAGCTGTGTTAGTCTGTCGTATCCAAAAATCAGGAGTCTGGGAGCGCTTCTTCAGACTAACAGATTTTATTGAGGGCATGAGCTTTTTGTGAGCTATGTTTTAATAAAATTTGTTAGCATGAAAAGGTGCTCCCAGACTTCTTCTGATTTATAAACACATCAGTGTTTCTCAACCTTAGCAACTTTTAGATGTGTGGACTTCAACTCCCAGAATTCCCCAGCCAGCTTTGCCGCATTGAAGTCCACACATCTTAAAGTTGCTAAGGTTGAGAAACACTGACATACATCAACCTCTCCAGGGCTGTTCTTCCACTTGCAGAAAGCTCCTTTTTATTAATTTATTTCTCCAGTTTGTTCCATGACAAAAGCAGTCCATGACCAGAATGGGGGAAGGAGGGTGAGGAGTTAGAGATGATATTTGCTGCTAATGACAGCATCACGTCAGCTGAAAGGGAACTACTTACCTCCCCACTTTCTTCTAGCTTTGAGGAGATGTTCTGAGGAAGAGGAACACCTGGCCAGCATTGCTGGGATGGAAAAGCAGCAACTCGCAAACACATCATTGGGAAAGGGGAGACTTGTGGTATCTTCAGGCATCCTGCACATCCTGGGATACTATGTATATTAGGTGGGGGAGAGGGGTATTCCTAACCCTGCAACCAGTGAGACCCGAGGGTCAAAAAGATTGCTCATCCTTGAGTTCAAAATCACAATGATCTCAGTAAATTTGCTCATCAGCAATCAGTTCCTTGCCAGTGTTTAAGCAGAGGGCTGCAGCTGAACTGCGCAGCAGATGCTGGGGACAGCAGTAAGTGTGTCCAGTGCCTGTCTCCCTGGGGGACAGGGTTGTGCACGTCCTAAGCCTCCTCAACTAGCTTGCTGTTTTGGGTGTAAAGAAGATGCTTTCCACTGGTAGATGTTGCTAGGAGCTACATCACTCAGCTTCACTGCAAAGGGTGGGGAGGACATCCTGTCTTGTCTTGTTTACCTGATCATCTGATGAACACAAACTTGGTCTTCGGAGTCCCTCCTTTTGTGGCTGAGAGCTGTTTACAATCCTCAGGCTGCAAGGTTGCCCACCCCACATTAAAGAGTGAAATAGCATGCTTTTATGTAGAGGAAGGCCCATTGCAAACACCCATAAGTATGAAGCCCAAGCTATTTTAGACAAGATTGTGCTCCAAACATTCTTCTTTTTCTCTCTTTTATCAGATGATGGAACTCCTGCTGCAAGTAATGGATAAAAAGGAAAGCACTCCAAGTTGAAATGACTGCCATCCAGCACTGAAGACATGGAATAATGTCCTTAAGAGACTATTGTTTCATAAGCATTTTATTGTACATGATAACTAAACAATTATCTTTTCTGTTAAAACAAGATTTCCCCCCTTCAGTGTAAAAGAACCTGTTTACTTGTTCTCCTAACAATGGCTACACTTTTCAGTGGCTTTTTTCCCTTCCAAGCAGCATTTTTCTCCCTTGAATTGCTTTGTTGTACATAATTGTCAATGAAGGGTCTTCCAATTCTCTGACAATACTTTGCCATTTCTCTCTTCAATCGCTGCATCTTTTATCTTGCAATCATCTAGCATTTCAACATCCACAATAAATAAGTATATATATTTAAAAAAAAGGTTGGCACTTTTATTGATCTTGAAGTACATGACACAGCCAACTGGTTGAAATGAAATCAGTCTTGGTGCATTCAGCACACTGGGGCTTAAGTTCCATGATGGAAGAAATATGGCCTCAGATTTGAAAAATAACAGCATGTAAAACAGTAGAAAATGTTGATCCTTGATTCACATCTGTATATTGATAGCCTGGGGATGGGGAGCATCCAGTTCTAAGTCTATTCCATGCCAACCCATCTGTTTCACCAGACGTAAGTGCAGATTCTCCCCTTCCTTGTAATTGGCAATAGACTCAATTAAAGCTGCTGCAATTATGTCTTTTGCCTGGCATCCTGTCTCAAAGGCAAAAGTCATGGGGCAGGCAAGCCAGGGGGTCCTTCAATTATCTACCTCAAGAAGAAGACACTTGGAAGTGTTTTGGTGTTTTGAAGTAGCCCCTTCCTGGGAAGTGGGTGATGGCACTGGGAAAAAGAGCCCTGAGGACTGGCCTCCCCCAAATTCTATCTGGGATGATCTTGGGAAGGATCTGATCTTGACTTTGCGATGTAGATGATGGATGGCTTGCATGTTCCTTGGAGACAGAACGATGAACAAGATGGATTATTAATCAGATCTCACTTGGTAGTGGTGATCTCAAACCATTCTCTAATGGTGCTCTGAAGTGGAGGATAACAGTGATGGCAATGGATGCAAATCAGGGCCATTGAAAAATGAGAGGGAGGGATCAATCTGCTGATGAGAAATTTACAAGTGTGTGCTCCAGGTTTTTTTTTTTAATGCAGCTTCCAAGCAACAGCTTAATAAGCTTGAGCATGCCAGAGGCAGAACGTGGACTGTCAGATAGGGAAAAAAGACTGGCTAGAGGGCACCGAGTCAGGTGTAATGGAGAGTTAGTTCCTCTTGGAAAACACGTTACTGTAGTATTTTAATTCTGGTCTTATTTGCAAGGAACTGCTGACGCCATGATCAAGCACAGAGCTTGTGCACCTGAGCCCATTAAAATCAACTAACATTGGGCTGAATTCTGAAGATCAGAATCTCCTTGAGGTATTCTCTTCATACCTACAGGTCCATGAAGAGAATCTGAATTGAAATGCTATAAAAATGCTCAGTCCTTTTTCTTTTTTCCTTTGGAAAAAAGGGATTCAAGTTTAGCTATAAAGGATTGGATCCAATCTCAGTCAAACCACTGTGAGCTAGCCTTAAAGGCAGGGAGCATGCAATGTAGAAATAAGCTAAACAAATTAATAAAATAATTTAAGGAGACCCATTCAAATCAATGGGGCTTCAGTTCCATCTTGGCTAAGTGATCTCTCATTGAACTCAATGAATAAGTAAGATTAAGAGTAGATTTAACCCAGTGAATTAGAAGTATGAAAGAGGGAGAAAGATTTGTTATAGGAATGATACTAACTAAAGCTGTAATAAAATAAGGGAAATTCTTCAAAATAAGCACATGTGGATTTTAAAATGCCAAAATTAAAGCAATAATTGTACAAGTAATACAGGAGCATCACTGAATCTGGACTGAACCCCTCTTTCGGTCACAGCTGGATCAATTGTGTTTAGATTGCTTAATTCTGCTTCAAGAAGACTGTAGTCCTACTGCCTTGGGAATAAACCTCATTGAATTCAGTCTGACTCAATCTGAAAAGGAACATACAGGGTTGCACAGTGTCAAAACCGATTTGTCCAAATGCACTACATCTCTCCCTGCCAATGTAAGGTTAAAATCAAATTCATGTTTTTCAGGAAATAAGCTGGATTGAATTGAGACTCACTTTTGAGCAGCTTTCTCAGCTAAGGCCATTTTTACTTCTAGCATGTATGAGAAAGGTGTATAAAATAGACATCAATGCTCTTTTGGGAGGTATGGGTAGGGGGGCCTTTCTACTTGGCTCTATGAGTTTTAATTTGGGCCCATCGAATCAAAATTAGAATGTAGCTCTCAAAATCTTTCCCAGATTTGGGCTATGAAGATTCTCTACCTCTGATGTAAACATAGTCAGACAAAACATAAGGAAATTAAGTTGCCTTATATCACCATCCCTTTAGGCCTGAACAGACAGAGCATGTGCTGGGGAGAAGAGGTGGGTAAAGTACAGGGGTATTGGGGGGAGGGGTGTCAAAAGGTCAAGATGATAGTTGCCACCATGTGATTGAAGCAATCATCTTTTTTCCTTTTTCATATTTCTGTATTTTATTTTAACAAATATTTAACTGATAAAAAAAGAGGAGGGAGGGAGGGAGGGAGATTTAGATGCTGTATAAAACTGAATACGATGTTCAAGGTCATATTACTACTCCTTATAGAGGTGATCTAGCATTCCAAGCAGCTCACTTTCTTGGCAGGTAAGGTACTATTTTTGGGTGACAACCTGCTGAGCAATAATGAAAGAAAAGCACAACTTTATGTAGATAGTTTGAACATGGCCCTTCCATGTGCTCTGCCAGGCTCTGGGATTCCACCAGATGGCACTCTTGGCTAACACATCATTTTTGCACACACAGCAATGGAAAAGCTAAACCCAGACACTACTGTGATAAAAAAGTGCCTTATTTTTTATCGGTTGATTGTTTGGCCTCTACATAGTGCCAACTACTGCATGTTGTACAACCTATGTAGTTAGTTTAAGAATCAATGGTGGGTTTACACAATACAGTAAACCACAAATGATCCAATCCCATTTTAGCCTATTCTGGCATGTTGTGCAAACTCGGTTGAGTAAACCATGCAATAGTAGTAAAGTAGTGATGATAATAATGATCATGCTCCTAGAATCATGTGTGTCAAGCTTCATTACCACCAAGGAATATCCAGTAATAACTATACTATTATAATTAACATATTTTCTGGGGTCCAAATTCAGTGCACCTCCTCCAACTTTGTAGTCTTGGCCTTATATGACGTGGAAGGAGAGAATTTAAATCATTATAATGGAGCCAGTATGTTTCTATGTGGTATGTTTCTGACATGTCAAAGGTTTTTCTCATTTCACATATAAGGTTTTCTAATCTGGGACAAGCAATAGTACATGAAGCTTAAATCAAAGGAATGGTGAGGTTAGCTCCACCTATCTAGTCCTAAAATCAGTGCTCATGAAAGCTTTGCCTTTTAATCAAAATTGTTAGCCATAAATGTTTCTACTTCCCTTCTTTTGGCTACCATAGATAGCTTGGCTCTTCTACCCATTCCTATCAACTCAATCTGTAGGCTCTTAGACAGCTTACCTCCACATTAGCCTTCTCTGATGGACTTTCAAAGCCTTCTCTGGAGGTGATGAACCTTCAAAGTTCTCAGACAGCATGGTTGGGGAAGACTGATCTCAAATACCTCAAAAATTATGCAGTTGCATCTCTGATTGGAAGACTTCCTGCAATTTCAGAAGACCAGTGTTTCCTGTATATCCATAATTCAGATGCAAGATAAAAATGATGAAGTTTTAAGAAAAGAACTATAGGCAGAAGTACAGTCTCTGAAGAGGAAAGAGTACTTTAGAGCATTAATCTAAAGCCTATCAAGCGAGGTCAGCAAGTCCCTGTTTTTTAGGAATAAAAATATTTACACAACTTGCTCTATCAAAAAATATTAAGGTCAGGGCAAGATGCCAGTCATCAAGGATAAAACTGTATTTCATTTTAGGGACTACCTTTGACCTTTGTAATTGGTGCAATGAAGTTAACATGATACTCCTTCATAGGAACGTAAGTCCACCTATTCAACCAAAAGTCCACCCACATCATATTCCATCATTTACTTAATCACCCCCTTATTTCCAGTATGGAAGGCAGATACTTCCAGGAGCATATCTGGATGGTGGCCCCATTTCCTCACTCCTTCCCCCACCTTCACCATCTGGTATTTAGTATGTGCATGACTTTTCCATGGACACCTAAAGTTTAGCTTATCTTCTTCATTTATACAATGAACACTATATCTTGAGCCTCATCTGTAATAGACTATTTCCCAAGTTACTATTATAAGAATGCTGGATATGAATCATGGAGCGATTATATCTTTTAATTCCTACTAATGTCAATGAAAGAATTGGAAGAGCTTCATTTTGGCATATCTATATTGATTACACTGCTCTCACCCAGTATAGTTCACATGTCTACTCAAGACTTGGATCCTCCACTACTGTCAGAACTGCAGCTTTGTCAGCTTGAAACCCAACTGCATCAGAGGCTCCCTCATATGTCTGGGAAACACCAATTTAGGTGCACTTTAGCTGAAAGAGAAATATTGAGTAGAGGCCACAAGGCTCTCTCCAGGACCCTGGGCTCCTCAACATTTTTATCAAGTTTGCAGGTGACAGAAAGCTTGGAGAAGTGGCTACAAAGAAGGGATTCAGTCAGTGGAACAGGCCACCAGATGAAGGCCTGAAGGTCTTCAAACAAAGACCGGGGATACTGCTCTGAGCAGGGGATTGGACTAGGTGACCTCTAAGGTTATTTCCAATCTTATGAAGGAAGGGAAAGAAAGAAAGGAAAGGTCTTTCATTCCAGAAATAGAACTCATGTTTTTTTCAGACTGCATCATTCTGGCCATTCCAGGGATGGCCCAGACATTTTCTGGAAGTTAATCCTTTGAACTGATTTGTGATGTTCCAGATGAAACACATACTAATAAATGATAAAACTAACACCTAGAAAAAAGCTCACTTTCATTATTCTGCATTGTTCCTTTTCCATATTTTTCCTTCAGTTTTCTTCTCTTTTTCCTCCTCCTCCTCCTTCTCCTCCTCCTCATTCGCCCACCAGCATAAATTATCTGGGTGGATATCAAGTTATTTAAAATGTTAAAACATTCTAAAAGCATTTGAAAAAGGAAAAGGAACTCAGTAAAACAATACAATACACTTAATAATTGCCGCATGGAAGCTTAAGAAAAACCACTTTTCCACTGTCAAGTTGGTACCTAGAATCAAATTAAAGATAACTGCAGGAACCATTCTGTACTTCTGTTGCAGCCCATGTCTAAAACCTTTAAAACCTTGGGGAAATTTCCAATAAAGTAGTTAAGGATCCAGATGATCCTGTAAATAGTGTTATAGTGAGCAACTAGACGGTGCAGAAGGAATTAATCACTAAGGGGTCAGTATAATGATGGCATTACATAATTAACAAGCCATGGCAGATTTTTGCTACAATAGGAACCAATCAGCTCACTTCCTACCAATACAATGAGGTCACTTATTTATCACCTGGCTTGTTTAATATCATGCAATTCATTTATTTAATTGATATTCTGGCAAGGCCCTTGAACTAGTTTCCACACCAAAGCAAATCAGGGTAATAACAAAGCTAATGTTGGTTTTAAAAGCATTAATAAAAGTGTTTGAAGATTAGATGTCTGTTAGAAGAGAAAGTAAGATGAGGACCAACATTAAATTGTATTGTGTTGTAATAAAAAGTTGATTAAATACAAGTTAATTTAATATTATCCCTTAATTTAGTCCTTTTTTTCTATATCACATTAAATAGTATATTAAGTAGTAAATTTTAGAGGGGGTGCCAGGGGGTCTACACCTTCAAGCCTGCATTGTCCCCTCCCAGTTTTTATGGGAAATGCTGGACAAACCAGGTTTGCTTTGTGGTATAACAAAAGTTGTTCTCTCTTTGGAACATGCATTGTGGCTTCTTGAGTATTCGTAGCTACGTGTAAGATTATTGGGCTGCTCTTTTGCAGAGAATGTCAGAGGCCAGCTGGGTGATGATTTTCTCTTTAACTGCTTTGAGATGGTCCTCTGGGGGAGTCAAATCTCTGCTCCATTTTTTTTTTTTAATGCAAGGTCCTAGTTTGATGGAGAAAAGGGGCTTGGCCGAAAGCCACCCCATGAGCTCCATGGTCAAATGAGGAGTTGAACCCGGGACTTCCTTAACCACTAGGCTCCCCTGCCTCTCCATTTTGAAAGAAACTTACTAGTTTTCCAAACTGGCTTGTTTTGTTTTTTTCCCCTGTGTGTTTCCAAACCATGCAAAGCAATGCATTGTCTGCCTGCTCCTTGAGCTTGTCGACTTGGTTACAGGAGAAAGGAGAAGGCAGAAGTGCTTGGAAGACGAAGGAAAGAGAAGGGGGCTGTTTTCAAAATACAGTGATTCCCATTATTATCGGCAAAAGAAGCTCTCCAGTCGACAAATGGAAGCACCATTGTTGCAAAGCCCTTTTGGGGAGGGATGTTGAGAAATTGCTAAGGTTAAAAAGGTCCCTGAATGAAGGTTGAACAAAGATGACAAGCTTGTTTTTGACAGGCCCCTTAAAGATACGCACAGATTGTGAAAATATAATTAGAGGCCTCCCTTTGTCTGTCCACAATGAGTGGGAAATGCTGAAAGGAGAGGTCCCCCACTCTTTATTGAACGCTCCCCACCCCTGAGAAACAATGCAGGGCCTTGTGAGCCTGCTTCTCCCTCTAATGAGAAGCGTTAATTGCCACAATGTCCAGAATGCCTGTAAAGCACCCTGCGCTTGAAAAAAGAGAGGGAGAAAGGAGGTCCGTGGCTGGGCAGAGATGGGTGGACAGGCAATGCAGGGGAAGGCTTTAGTTAAAAGGGTTCCAGACCCATTAAATGTGGTAACAGAGATAATGGGGAAAATGTAAAATGCAGAGTTTCTAAATCGTAAGGCTGAGACTGAAGGAGAAAGCTGGCAGTCAGGGCATATCTGCTGCAGATTCTTGTCTTCAAAATGGTAATGCTGGGACAGGGCACGTTCCTCTCCTCTTGGTGCAGCCTGCTTCTTCCTCTCAAGACAGAGCTGTTTTTAGGACCTTGCTGAACCAAATGGAACATGGGCCAAATGGGAGATAGGAAAAGGGAAAAGGTCACCAGAAACTATGGTGTTTTTAAAAAATGCAAAATGCTTTTCATTTGTTGATAAAGCCGTGATCATTTTGGGGAGTAAGGGTTGTTCCTCATAAGGTATTGCCTGTTTCTGGGTTTGAGGATTTCTCCTGTGATCAAGGGTGGGCAATTTGGTTTAATAATAACAACCTTAAGATGCTCTAAAGTCTAATTTCACCTCTGCCTGGTCCTATAGGGCTAAACTGGAATGAAACTTGCAAGATTTAAATTTTTAAAATGTCTTCTCTTAACACCGTAGGCTATAACTGAAAGAACTTGAAATTAAACACCCACGATTTATATCAACCCAACCAGTTCAAATTAAAAGTTATTTTGTCCCCAAGCTTTTTTTAAGCAACTTTCTGTGGTCAGCCAAATGTTCCTTCTTTGATTTCTTGGCATGCCAGCTACAGGAGATTAAAAGCCTGACGTCAGAGGCCTGCATTAATTACACATTTTAAAAAGAATCTCCCCACAATCTCCTTAAAGTTTAGCCATGCGCCTTTATTAATTCCATTTACCTCTGGGAAGATACACCTCTTCCCAGCACACCATTTTCACCCCAAGTTACAGTAACAGATCATAAATTTAGAGCTTTTTGTATTTTGGAGCCACCTTTAATATACATTTCAAGATTCAGTTGGAAATCTGAGTTACAGGTGGCTGTTGAATCTGAAAAGCTGAGACTCACTTGCATTAGGAGCATCTGCTGAGAGGGGATAAGAAAAAAGATGGCATCCATGCCTGTGTGATTGAACACCATCCGTTTTTTTTTTCACGTGAGGTGGCCCTAAGCTTTAGCTTGGGATCACTCTTGAGGAAAGAGTAGAAGGAAAGTCAATGGAATGTGAGACTGGAAGACCCTGAAGAGGGAAGCGGTTGGACTTTTGTGGAAAGGAGGAGAAGGGGCCCCTTTCTCTGGGTGAGAGACAGAGAAGATTACAGACCAGGCATGCTGGAGAGATGGGAAAGTTGAGCCCCTGCTCTGTGATTGACTAGGGATTAGAAGTATTGAGTTGGAAGATTGGAAGTTCAGGAGGTGTAAAGGAATGGGGAGATAACCTTGATGAAGGAATGGATGAACTGTTAAAGGAAAAATGAGAATTCATTCCTGGGAAAGTGGGAAGGAAGCTTAAAATAACTCTACCTGGATTCTATTTGCTGTTAGAGGGGGCATGCACTTCATCTGAGGAGGAGGCACTAACAACTGCCCCTTGTCATGGTCAGATCACTCTGTGACTGCTATGGAATTGGGCAGTGAACCAACCACTATAGCAGCCTTTCTCAACTCCTTGACCCTGGAGGAACCCTTGAAATATTTTTCAGGCCTCGGGGAACCCCTGCACATTCAGTCTCACATATAGGCCAGAAGTTACAAAATTATTGTATTCGTTTCATGTGTAGGCCTGTATATATGCATTAACAGTGTTCTTAAACTGAAAATAAAGAATGAAACTTACCTCTGTGAAGTTGCTCGAGTTTGAAATAATTTTTTTAACAAATTGTGATCTCCCAGGGAACCCCTAGTGACCTCTCACAGAACCCTAGGGTGTCACGGAACCCTGGTTAAGAAACCCTGCTCTATAGGGAGTATGGACCTATTTGATTGGTCCATCCCAGATGCCCAAGCAATCCATTTCATTTCCAGAAGGCACTTGGGGAGTTTCCTGGCCAGTTCTACCAAGATTTTGGTTACCTGTTGGAACACTGAGGCAGTGGCCACCTTGGACTGAATTGTCTTTGAGTGGCCTCTCCTTGTTTGCAGATCCAGATAAGCTTCTTGGTTTACCGCCCATCCAATTAGATTGCGAAGAGTGGGCTCCTTCCAAGATTCCTCTCTTAAAGAAGGTCATCTACAGGGGTCTTGGAGGTGGGCCTTCTGAACTGTGGCCAACTTCTGTAGAAGAGCATCTGTTAGGAGGTTTGACTTACCCCAACATTATTGAGATTCAGCAACACCTGGTTCTTTCAGTAGGCCTTTGAGGGGGAGACAAGCTGAGAAAGATTTGTCCTGTGTCTGTGTACTGATTATACTAATTTTTATGCCCACTTTGTTACATGAAAGTGAGCACTGAGCATGTCTGAGAATCCTAAAAGTTGAATGCAGTGGGAATGGGTTACTTAATAATGATAATTAGTAATACATTGTTGAGTTCCCCACCCCCAATGCTGTCATTTGCAGGTTGGTACATCTGTGGTTGGGAGGGTTCATAGATGGTAGGTGCAACCATATGATCGAAGCCCCACCCTTTTCTCTGTGCACGAGGTGCTCTTTGCACAAGGTGCTCATTCAAGAGAACTTTGAATGAAGTTTTCAAAATTCGATTTTGACACTGACTTTTAAACAAGACTTTAATTCTGCTATTGCTTCATTTTCATCTCTGTTGCTATCATTCTTTAAGGGTTTTTTGTTGATTTTTTAATGTGATATAAATTGGCTATATTGACTTTTACACTTTAGGAACCATTTTGAGCAACTCTTTTTGGAGATCCAAAGTGATGTTTTAAAAAGTTCTGTAAAAATAATAAATAATGCTATTGTTTGTGAGAGATCAGCACGGAATAAATCAGAGAAAAGAGCAAGTTTAATGTACAGTAGTAGCTAAAGGCATCAAGCTAGAAACCAAGTCACCATGTGTTCTAGTTCTGCCTTGGGTACGAAGCCAGCTGGGTGACTTTGGGCCGGTCACTCTCTCTCAGCCCTAAGAAAAAGGCAATGGCAAGCAACTTCCAAAAATGTTTCCATGAAAAGTATAGGAACTTGACCAGGCAACCACCAGGAGTCAAGACTTACTTAAAGGCACCACCACCAACAAAAATCAGAGAAAGTAGGAAATAATTAAATAAGATCCTTTGTCTTTGATAAGGTTCTTGCTAGCAGATTAAACTTCAGAAGTTTGCTGTCACTCCCCATTAATAACTAAGGTTTACCTTTCAGCCAGCAGAGGATGTCTTATCTCCTATGGAGCCAGAGGACCAAGCACCACTATGTTCAATGGAACTTACTGCGTTGAAACTACAGTATGTAGAAGAATGCAGTCACCCTAATTGCAATGAATTAGATTATATGTATTATATTCTGTCATTTACTCAAAAGAACTGTAATCCATTTTCTATAGAAAAACTCTTTTACTGCTTCTTTTTGGTGTGGACACACTAATGGAATTGCACAGGAATGTAACATTACTGGTTACCATAGTAGCTCAAGGTCAGCCTACATATGTTTCAGGTGAAAGGTCATAGTTTCAGTCTCATGAGTCTCTCTTTTACAGAAGAAGTCCCAATCTAGACAAACATTTTGATCTGGTGAAAAATGTCTTCCTGCATAGGGCTGATGTGGAAATAGATGAGATAGATGATAGATGATATAGATGAGAGATGACAGAGATGATAGATGATAGATGGGGAGGGAGGGATGATATAGATGATGGATGGATGATAGAGATTGATGATAGATAGGGAGGGTTTGGTTTCTGTATGCTGTTGTGGACAGATCTTCTGTATGTGTATGGCTTCATTCTTATCTGCAATAAAGCAAGTATTCTGTGTTGTGCCCATGAGCTTCTGCTATAAGGAAGTTGCACGTCTGGTGTGAAGCCTGACACAATGCTTCTGCTGGAGCAACAAACTGCATCTGCCTTCTCAGCAGCCATGCCATGTTGCTGACTCACATAAGCCTGTGATCAGCTAAAGTCCAAGATCCTCTCCATATACTTTTACCAAGCCAAATATGCCACCATTCTACACTTGTGCATTTCTGAGAGTTTTTTCCCCTAAGAACTTTGCATTAAAAGTCTCTTAAATTTGCTTCTGCTTTCTTGTTCAGCCAATTTTTCTAACCTATCAAGATTATCTTGAATTATTTCTGCTTCCTAGAGCAGTGGGTTCCAAAATGTTTTGATCATGCCCCATTATCAATAAAACATATTTGACCATGCACCCTCAATATATGTATATTTACATAATAAATTATGTAAGTGCAGTAATCTGCTAATACTTTATGTACATTATGAAATGTACCCCTCCCCACCAAAATAGAAATTAAAGAAGGATGAGATAAAGATGAAAAAAATATATATATACATCCTGATGTTTTCTTCCCACACCTAAGTGGACTGTCATGCTGGGGTGTGTGCACCCCACTATAGAGACCACTATCCTAGAGTTCCAGCTATCCTACCGACATTTGAATCCTCAACCACAGTGATAGGAATTCCATCTCATGCTGATTTACTGATTTACTATTTAGTTCATTAACAGCTATTGAAGAAATTATGAAACTGTAGAAGCTGTTGTAATATAATATTCAGTGATGATTTCAGACACAAGTCAACTGCTTTAAGGTATAATGCAAAAATATCTGTGCTTTAATGTTTACAAAATTCACCTACAAAAATTACAATTGTCTTTGTTTCATCCAGCCAAGATATCAAATGATGAGATTATTAAAAAAAAAAAAATCCTGCAATCCCATCCGAAGTGAACCTAGAACTAACTCTAAATCCTGTTCTGGAAACAGGACAGAGAACCAGAAAGATTATAAAAAGGAAATGGGAGGAGGCAACTGATGGCTTGTCTTGAATGTTGAAGTTACTTCTACACTGAAGTTCAGTCTTGAGAACATTGGTCCTCTTTATCTGTCCAATAGAAGGTCTAAGAAATGAGACCTCTTTCCAAAAGCAAGGAAAACAGTTCAGATTGTCTGCCACGGTTTGCCAAAGGACTGGATATGCTCCTTTGCTTTCATCCTTAATGATGCGATACTGGTATTCCGAGGATCAACTTCTTCCAGTGGGAATTTGTCCACAAAGTTCGTTCCACATTGATATGGTGGTGGTGGCCCCATGACCCCCAGGGGCTGCAAAGTGTGTCCCATGGGGGGAGAGTTTAGGAAAGGAGGAGGGGTGTAGCTGCTAGGGAGGCTCTGGGGGGAGGACACAAACCCAGGCAAAGTTTGGAGGGGGCTACTGTTCGACATGGGGGGGCTGAGCCAGGATTCCAAGGGCAAGTTACTACCAATAGTCCCAATTGTGGAAGGTTGAGGGGAGCGGTTAAATGAGAGGATGGGTGAATCCTGCAGCTTCATGGAGGTCATTTCCAGCTTCTCCTGCCTCCTCCATTTTGCTCTCCGATTCTGAAACCAAACCTAGAAAAGCATAACTCAGAATTAACCACACATCAGAGAAGGATGCCATTCATGTTATAACACAGTACTACTGTGATTAAATACTTGTTACTAGGATGGTGTGTATGTTAGACGGTGAAGAATAATATACTGTATGTAGCCTTAATTTAATACTGTATCTAATTTAATTTATGTATGTAATTTAATTTAATAGTGTATGTAGCCTCCAAGAGCTGAGCTTGAGGGAGACTTAATTTTTATCAGATAAAGTGAGAAGACACAACTGTTCACCTACTCCATCATGCCTCCCAGTGTTATAGGCCATATGCAGGGATCATCACGAGAGAGAGAATAAGGCATCCAAGTTTCTCCAGTTAACTTCTGGACTGGAGGAAACGGGAATTCTGAGCCATCCTCTTTCTAATCCAAGTTCTACACACTTAGCAGTTCAGACTGTAATGTAAGGAAATGTGGGCTTCTTTCCTGTGTTTAAAAACTTGTGGTACTATTAGGAGTGAACTTTAAGATGTCAACGTTCTCCAAACACAGTTGCGGGCTGGCAAGGAAGAAGACTTTGGAGCAATATGGTAAATGGTTTAGGCCTTATAATGCTTATAATACAATTTCCAGTAATTTCTCTCTCTTTTTAATTATTACTCTGATTAGTTTTAAGGGTGAGTTGATTATTTAATGATATTCCTTTATTGACTGGAGGAGGAGGATAGAAGAGCATCATCATCGTCATCCTTTGTTCCTGAGTTCCACTGCAAACAGGCACAACTATAAACAACTGAAAATAATGAACATTCTTTTCCTTCTTTATTGCTTATTTTTGTCCTGTTCTTTTCCCATCTACCTAGGCTTGAATTTAGACTGGAATCACTTCAGGACAGAGACTTGTCCTCTGATGGAGGTCAGAGATGTGTGATTTTGCACTGTTGTGCATAGCCACAGAGAATATTAAGCATGAACCAAAACAGGGGTGAACCAACTTTAGGGGGTTTAAAATCCATGCTTGGATTTTATATTTGTTGATTTTATAATTGTTTTAATCTAGTATTATATTTTGCAAGTTGCCCACAGTCCACTGGAGTGGTTAGCTATAAATAATAATAATAATAATAATAATAATAATAATAATAATAATAATACCCTAGCATAAATGCACAAAGTACAAAGATTAGAAAGTCTTTAAAACTTTGCTTTAGGGTCTCTGTTTAAATCACTGAAACTCTAGGTGTACTTAATCTGAAGAATTTTGCTTACTTACTGAGTTCCACAAAAGTCTACTATACACAGGTAACATTCCAGAAAAATTACTTTGTAGGACTAAAAAGAGAGCACATGATTCACTTATTAAGAAGTGCATCCTTGCTATACAAGCTCTTTCAATACTACAACCAAAAGCTAGAGTATCCAATGGAATAGTAGGTATGTTTGAGGGAGCACTCACTATCCCATAATTAAGTAGCCAGTGTGAAAATCTCAGTTCTTGAAAATTGTTAGCAAGGCTTCCTACCACTTTTGACCAGAAAGCACATGACACTTTTAAAAGAAGCTCAACAGAGCGTAAAAGGAAAAAAAATAGAAAACCCTCAAAACTCCTTCCCATAAAATCTATGAAAGACAAATAATCATGCCCCCATTTATTTCACACCATATTCCTTGTCCCAACGAATAAGGTTGCTCACCCTGAATGAGATGCTGGCTGAAACATTTCAAGCCTACTTTGTGTTCTAAACAACTTTAACTTAATCCATGTTCGAGTTTTTTGACAGCGGCCATTCCCCCCACCCCTTACCCCACCTGCCACTCCTTCTATAATACCTCTTAGTTCATAAATCCATTTCTGTTCTCATTAGCCAATGGATGGATAAAATGATTCCTGTTTTTCCCCTTTGTCTTTTAACCTTAACCTGGATTTTTCTCTTTCCTTATACACTTTTTTAATGAGCTCTTCAATGTCTTCTCTACTTCTAGCTCACAAAGTGGTATTATCTGCATATCTCAGATTGTAAGTGTTTTGACCTCCAATTTTGATTCCAGGGATAATTGTTTCCAATCCTGCCTTTCTTATAATATATTTAGATATGGATACAGTATAGCATCCTTGTCCCACTCTCTTCCTTAAGCTAAAACACTAGATTTCTCCAAATTAAATTCTTACTGTAGCTCTTTCCCCACTAAAATAATTAATCAGAGAAATAAATCAGGTGCACTGGCATTCCTATTCACCTTTAATATATGCTACATTCTGCCATGATCTGCACTAGTATCCCCCAACCTCAGTAGCTTCCAGATGTGTGAAGTCAACTCCCAGAATTCTCAGTAATGGTGATGCTAGGTGGCCTGGATGTTGCCCAGGATAAGAAACACTCCAACTTCTGGACTTCCAGAGGAATAAATGGCAGACTGAAGAGGGCTCCGCAAAAATCAGAGCTGACAACCACCGCAAAGAACGAAGAGCCAGTGAGTAGACTGGCTGTTCGAACATCTCTGGACAAAGAGAGGACGGGAGGTCACCCACAAGTGCTCCAGACAGTTGGTCCTTGTGAGGAGGTCACAAGACAGTGGTCTCCAGCAGGTTTGGATACTGGGAGATGAGGGAGTAGCTGCATTGGGTACCAGTTTGCTTCTGGGTCCAATTCAAGGTGTTGGCTATCACCTTTAAAGCCCTACACAGCATGGGTCCAGGTTACCTGAAGGGCCATCTCATCCCCATTATATCAACCTGTCCCATCTGGTCAGGCAGAGAAGTCATGTTGCAGATCCCATCTATGAATGAATGGTGGGCCCAGGAAGAGAGCCTTCTCTGCCGTTGCCACCACCCTATGGAACACTCTGCCTCCAGAGATGAAGCTGGCCCCCGCTCTCCTGGCCTTCTGGAAAGGGGTGAAGACCTGGCTCTGCCATCTTGTGTGGGGTGTGAGGAGGGGTAACCAACCCTGGGGGTGGTTAGCATCCTGAAGATGCTCCCGGAAATTAAGAACTTTTTAACATCCATGCCTTGGACTTTATTATTTATTTAAGAATGGTTTTATCATATTTTTAACTAGTATTTATTCTTGTTTTATTGTAAACTGCCCCGAGTCACTCTGGGAGCGAGATGGGCAGTGACTAAATTTGAAATATAAATAAATAAATAAATAAAAATCTTGCTCAAACCACAGTCAGTGCCTTTAAAAGGACACTAAGTTCACACACTTCCTTTTCTAATCACTTTCAGAAATGGCTTGTTAACTACTTTTCAGCTACTAGAGACCTTTGGAACGACAAGTCTTAAAACACCAGATGAGTCTGCTTTCAATCCTTACCAAAAGAAAATTTCAGCTACAAGCTTAAGAACCTAAAAAAATTGAAATAAACAGCAAAAAGCTAACCAAGACTTTGATTTTAGAAAGTTATAAATAGATTAAGGGTTCAAATAAATTCGAAATAAGACTTTGGAATTAAATATAAAGAATCCTTCCTGTGGGAAAGTGGACTTATTTTGAATTTTTTCTAAGACATAATAGAGATAAGTAATTTTAAAAATTGGATACTAGAGGGAACTAAAGATTTTAATTAAAGGAGGAGAATACATAAATCTGATTAACAGCTACAGAACGATGCAAAATATTATAACATTGGAAATACTGAAGGACATTTTTGAAAAATGGAATCAGAAGTTAATATCAACAATGTCAATGGTAATGTTTGCTTCTATGGTTAGACTGTGTCTAAAACATGTTATGGAAGAAATGGTAGAAGAACAAGTTTTATCTGGCAAGACGGAGAAAGAGTTGACACTGAAAGTGGATCTACAAATGACAGGCTACAAGAATAACATGGAAACAGATTTCTCATTTGATGCTTTAATAATCAAAAGGGAATAACAAATAATAAACCAAAAGAGTGACCTGGTTAATCCTTTTACGTTGGATTTACAAAAGAGGTTTTTAAAGCCTGGATGAATCTTGTGAGAAGGGGTAAAAAAGAAATGAAAAGAAATCAAGTCTTAGGACATTATTTGAATGGACTAACTATCAAGATTATTAGAAGAAAAAGGAAGGAATATAAAGTTGGTTTATTTGATCAAGGTTAAAATGTTGTTATTTCTGGCAACCCTTAATGGACTTTTGATGATACCAGGACTGAAATGATGATGCTTTATGGATTTGTTTATTGATAAGAGATGGGACATGGAATGAAGAGATTATTGGTTGTGAATTAAGAGGAGGTGAAAAGTTACTAAAATTGTTTATATTTGTAATGAAAGTTGGAAGTTACTTCTTTCTTTCTTTCTTTCTTTCTTTCTTTCTTTCTTTCTTTCTTTCTTTCTTTTCTTTCCTCTACAATTTTTGTTCTTTTCTTTTACACTTTTTACTCTTTCTTTCTACTCTTTCTTCTTTCTTTTAGTTTGTATTGTTGCAGTTATAATCTTTAATAAAATTATATATATAAAAAAGAGACCCTCTCAGTCTTGCTGTAGTCTATAATGCAAAGACAGACCTCCTTCTTACATACTTTCCCCCTCCCAATTATCTATTTGACGTTAGCAATCTGATATAATGTCTCTCTGTTCATTCCTTTCCTAGGTAGGGCTCTATTAATCTCTGTTGTATGTCAAGCAAAATTCATGTCCAACCTCTAGGTCATGCAGTCTTGTTCTGTATTTGTTGACACAGAGCTGTTAGCATTATAAATGCCTACTGTCCTGCAGCTTTAAACAGTTGGACAGGTAGCTTCTTTGCACCTGGTGCCTTCCTGTTTGATAGTTAGTCCATGGACTGTCCTACCTCACTGTCTAGAACTGGAGTCAAAGCAGCTACGAGCATGGAAAGGTATGAAAATGCCTTTCAACTTGCCAAATAAAAAATGCCAATTTTGATGGAAGGTGGAAGGTGTCCTCCCAAACCATTGCAGTTCCAAGCTAAGCATGATCATTCCTATCCTGGCTGACTTAATGGTTCAATATAGGACCGATTATTGGATCAAGCAGTTAAAGAGACGCATGCCAAAGGCACAAAGCCATTTGCTTTAAAATGGAAGCAGTGACAGTTTGATCTTTGTTAATTATGTTGCAACTGGTTTTTACGAGACATGAAAGAAAACACGTACTGTATAACATAAGTTATTAAAATACACTGCTCGCTTTCTGTTTGTTTTTCGGTCTTACAAATTAATTTCAGCTCTTCTTTGAGTCTCTCCCTCCCCCACTTCAAAATTCTCATAATTGCCTAAATAGCTACCTTCAAATAAACCCCAAACAGACATAAAAGTGTTTGTTTGAAAGAAAGGGGTGTTCTGATTTTGAAGTTTGCATGGAAAAAATAGCAGCTAAAGGAAAGATTGGGAATGAGATGACCATGCTGTCTTCTACACTATAGTATTTTCAATTAAAAAGTAAATGAATGTTAATTGATTCCTAAACTTCTGGCTATCTTCCTTCTTTGCTCCTGGATCTCTCCTTCCATCCCTGGATTTACAAGATCCAATGAATAAATAAAGACTTCAGTTAGTTTACAGTAGGGCTGGGAAGAAATTCACTTGGGCAATGTTTTAATGCAAATCAGCCTCATTTATATTTCTCAAACTAACGCTGAATCAGAACACAATTATCCACAGGCTTTGATAGTTCTCCAATTTTTGTAATGAAGCTCTTGAATAAAAAAACCATGAAAGAGGTTTTATATCATCAGGCAGATCTTCCTGAAACTTGCTTGCAGAAATGTGAATATTTGGGAAAGTGCATGCCAAACGCATACAAATATTTACCAACAGATGCAGAAACGATTCAGAACAACCTTGCACTTGGAACAAGGTGAATATCACAGAAAGCAAAATGGGAGATCAGTTCATTTTTACATACCGGATTTTAAGTGACTTTGCAAACTGCACAATCTACATTTTTATGGGCTAGCAATGCTATTATGAATGGGAGGAACATGAATCACAGGTGTTGAAACCAAACACTAATAATTACAGTCTGAAGTGTTAGAACACACACACTCTCACACACCCAGATTAGGGAAAATCCCTTTACAAACCATTTAACATGGGTGCAAATCTGAAATTAGCTCCAGAGGGGGAAAATACAGAAAAGAGAGAGTGCCTTTAAATTGGATTAGTAAAACAAGGCTGCTGTTGGATTGCAGTGCCCTAATGAAGGAAGAAAGGAGAGGTTAATCATTCAAAATTTCACAGTGCAACTAGAGGAGAGGGGAGGAGAGGAGAGGAGAACCTGTCTTGTTACCTGAACTCTGACTTCAGGTAGGTTGACTTTCACGGCCAGCTCTTCTCGGCTATAAACATCAGGATAGTGGGATTTTTCAAAGGCTCGCTCCAGCTCATGCAGCTGATAGGTGGTGAAGGTGGTCCGGTTCCTTCTGTGCTTCTTCTTGGGCTGGTCTTCATCTAGCAGTTTGCCATCACTGTTACAGGCTGCCAGCTTTGAGCTCAAGCAACCATCTGAGCGTTTGGTACAGTAGGCATCTGAGAAGCAACAAGTAGGGAGAGACTGATCCACCTTTAAGTGGATTTGCACCAGAACGTTCAATTGAGGCTAAGCACATTCAGACCCCTGCAAATCCTCTTGATTTCAACATCCGTTCTTCCCATGTTATTTTTTTCCAGACAGTTCCCTCAATCGCTTATTTGTTTTATTTGGAATAGCCTTCACAAAGAGTTACATTAGACATGGGGGGTCTCTAGCCATTGGTGCATACTCCAATCGGAGATTTTCCAAGAGAAAAGTATGTATTTTCTGTTAACCACTGAACCGTCCAGTGCTTCTGGTTTGAATTCAAGAAGTTGCTTGAAACTATGCGGGAGTACACACACAGTGTCAGCAAGTCCTTAAAACAGCCACACTTCCCCCACCCCCCCATAACGGCCTCATCCTGGAAAGTGATGCTGCTACTTTAATGAATTGCCAACAGCTGCTTTTTTGCACTGCTGTGTGCAAAGCACATTTTTGGAGTTCAATTAGAAACATTGCACAGCCCTATCAATCATTATCTCAGTAACACTGCTGTATCGATAGAACTTGTTGTATTATTAGACAAACATTACATTCCTTCCTTTTGTTTCCTCTTTTATCAATTTATTTTTAAAATCCATGTTAAAAACAACTGTTCTGGTTCTATAATATACTATTACTAGCAACTCATCATTTTCTGCTCCCTTAAACTGTGATCTTGGGCATGTTTACAGCTGACCCTTGTTCAGGTCTACCCAGAAGTAAGTTAACTTTGGATGGAATGGGGGCCCACTAGTCTTGCTTGCACGTTCTGCTGAAGCCCTAGCAAGGAAAGACTGAGTCACACAATCACTCTGCACCACAAGCTATTTCTGTCCTTTCCAGCACTGAATGATTATCACAGCCATCCACCTTTTAGGGGGAGATGGGCGGTGATAGAAATGTGAATAATAAATAAATAAATAAACAAACAAACAAACAAACAAACAAACAAAGACCCATGATTGTCTCCAAACTTGCTCTCAGTGTCTTCCTGCATTACTCCAAGCTCTGGTTCCCACAGCAGTCCATCAGATGCTCCTAAGGACAGCATGGTTTGCATGACAAAATTGTGGAAAGACCTTGGCCTTGCACAGCAGGAGTATGTGAACTGGGAACTAATCGTAATCCCAAAGATGACTTCCCTATAAGCACGTTCCTCTAAAATCAAGGTGTCCCAGGTCACTTTGGTTATGACTGATGTGCCCATCTCACCCATCTCCAAGGATCTGAGAATCACAGATTTAGGGGTCCTGATCTGCATCTTAGAGATTAATCCAATTACTTCCACGGGGCTATTCTAAGGGCATGCAGAGCAAACACTGCAGTTGAGAAGGTGAATGTTCTCATTTAATATGTATCACTCCCTCAAATCTTTTTCTATCAGGAGTAGAGGAGTTTCTTCTTAGAGGACACAAAAAGACAATTCATTTTTAACTGAGTGGCCCATTAAAAAGGATGCTGTTTAAAGCTGCAAGGTTTTTTGAAGTATGTGATCTACCATCCCAACACTGAGAATCAGCTCCATGCTCTTGAAATATCTCTTTGGATGAGGTCATGTATGGATGGCAGCCACCACAAGAGAGGAGAGCCAGAGAACCAGGCAAGTTTCAAAAAAGCATGCAGGCTATTCTGAAAATGGAGAAAACTACTTTGGAAATGATCACTTGTTTCCAAAAGCATAGAGATCAATCTTCAACAGCGTCTTTCCCAAACCGGCACCCTTCAGATGTGTTGGGACTCTCCTGGTTCCCTGGCTAGGAATTTTGGGAGTTGAAATCCAAATATGTCTGGACTGCAGCAGGTGCTGGAAAGCTTCTCTAACACATTTTCTCTGGGGTAATTAAAAAACACCTTTATTATAAATGTGTTTATAATGAACAAAAGTCCCTGACCCTTATTATTTTTATTTATTTTATTTATTAAACAGATTTATAAGGCCGCCCAACTTACACACGGTGACTCCGGGTGGCTTACAGAATTAAAAACCATAAAAACACATGGTATTATGCATCTCAATCCTAAGGGACTTCCATATTGCACATTAGAGATTTACTAATTTGCTATAACTAAGCTTAAATCACTGAAAGGAGCTTTATACCCCTAAAGTAGGGCTGATACTGAAACAATCGTTTTAATAGTTACAGAAGGAAATTTAAAAGGTTCCTGAAGAACCACCTGGAAGTCCCTTCTGCAGCTGGTGGCTTCCACAGGTGTCCTACTACACCTCCCATAATTCCGGGCTGGGACTTCTGGGCGTTCAGGTCCAACCCTTTCTGGATGCCAAAAGATGGACTGACCCCCTCTCACCTCCGAAGCGCCCTGCCCTGGGGCTCGCCTGCTCCTGCCTCAGCGGCTCCCGGGAGGGCATCTGGGGGAAGCCTTCCCCGCCGGGTCCCGTCTTCTCGGCCGCCTCCTTCCCCGGCTTGGCCCCGCCGCTGGCCTCCTGGCCTTGGAAGCTGCCCAGACGGGGGTCCTCTTTGGTAAATCCGAGGATGGCCTCGATGCTGTGGAGCCGAGAGGGGGGCCCTCCCGCCACGGGGCTCCTGAGCAGGGGCCCAGCCAGGGAGAAGCCGCCGCCGTCGCCGTCGCTCATGCTCAGGAGCGCGTCCTGCGGCGGCAGGTGCATGAAGAGCGCCGGGCCGGGGACGAGCAGCCCGCCAGCCTCCCGGCTCCGGGCGCAAGCCGGCCGCCGCCGCCGCCGCCGCCGCCGCGCCGTTCTCCGACCTCCGCGCCAAGGAAAGGCCGAGCGGGGGAGGCAGATCAGCCGCGGCCCCGACCGTCGGACGTGGCTCCGCTTGCGGCCCGAAGCGACTGCGGCAGGCGGCGGCTCAGCTCCGCAGCTCGTGCCCCAGCCGCCTGCGAGGGCCGGCCGGGGCAAGAATGCCCCCGAAGAGCCGAGGATCAGCGGGCAGTCGGGCCACCCCCTTCCACCGGCGAAGGCGCTCGCCCAGGCAGGCGCATCCCTGGATCTGCCGCCCGAGCCCGCCGCCTTGGCCTCGACGCCGCCGCCAGCCCTGTTCTCCGGGCGAACTGCGCTCCGGAGGGGTTTTGCCGCCGGCAGGGCTGGCAGGGAGCGCCCGGAGTGCGGGGCAGCCCCGGCCCCGCCCCGCCGAAGCTCCTCCCCCTCGTTCTAAGCGCCGCTGGAGGGAGCGCCCAGGGTGGAAATTGACCAGGTGAAATTGACCAGCGGGTAAATGGTCGTCGGGAAAGCGGGAGGCGAGGAGGGGATTGGAGGCGTGCTAACCTTGAGGAGCGAGCCCCTCTTCTTCCGAGGAGAGGCCGTTCGCTGACTCCGGCTGAGATCGGTCCAGAGAGAAAAACAAAGGTTGATTTTCAGTAAGAGAGAGATCCTTGCTAGACTCAAAAATAACCGAAAGGAGAGCAACCTATCCCCACCCCCACCCCGAAAAAATGATGTGGGAATTCTGCAAGAGATGACCTTCCCTCACTTTAAAAAAAATGCATTAAAAGTAAACCAGGACTTGGCTCGACATTTGGGGAAGGGAGCTTTTAAAACAACGGTTGCTCTTTAAAATGAGAGAATCTTGCTAGGGGCGTTCTGGAAATTTTATTCGGCCGTTTAGGATGGCAGGATAAGGAAGACGCGACTGGCGGCGGGAGCCTTGAGGCTTCTGAGCCCAGTGGTGCGGAGGAGCTTCCGAAAAGTTTCTCTAACATCCGTTCACCGACTGAGGGGGCTGAAATGCATCCCTTAGTTTCCTAGTTTTTTAAATCAAATAATAAAGATCAAAACAACGGATAATAAAAAGGGCGAAGGGAATAATTAGAAGGTCACCTTTCAAGCATATTTTATTCTCCTCTTCCACGTCGCCCCCTCCCGTTTTAAGTCCCGTATGATCTCTCTCACACCCCACAGACCCACCAACGCACCCTGTAAAATTCACTTTCTTTATGGACTGCCCACCACAGCAAGTGAGCGATTTTCAAAGCGGTTTAAACCCGATCGTCGGTAGACTTTTGGGCGTCCTTGGGTGAGAACAACCGTTTTATCTCCTGCCGCGGGATACTTTGCAGTGCGGAATTCCACTCAGGACTGAAATCAGCAATGCGAGACAGCCTGAGACTCCGCTTACCAGCCGATTTAAAATGTAACCTCTTAATCTGTATTAATCGATGGGTGGCACGAATTAATCGTTACACGCTTCCATGACTGGTTGTAATGATTCTTAAGGAAAGAAAGGAAATTTCCTTTCTTCTTCGAAGTGAAAGAAGAGATATTTTGCTAGTCTCCGTTTCTGCCCCAGTTTCCCAGCGCGCTAGACTGATGGACGCCCAAAATTCTGCTCTCCGAAAACAGCAATTTCGCAACGCTCCGAAAGCACCGCCGGCGGATTTTCGGATCGCGCCCTTCCCTTCCAGATCCTCAAGGAATCCCAGGCAAGCGGTTCGTGGAAGGAGACCGAACAGAGGAAAGCGGAGCCCCGTCAAACGAAAAGTGGGCTTGCAAACCCCGATGTGTCGCCGTGGCACTCTGCACATGCTCAAAGTCACATGGGACTTGGCGACGAGCTAGCGCGCTCTAGAGGTGTTCCCTGAAGGAAGGTGGAGGTAAAGATTTCTCTGCTTGATTCCATCCTTCCGTTTTTTTCGTCTAAGCTGAGTACAGTACTCTAGCAGATTACCTTTTGTTCTGATGATTAACAATAATCATGTCTGTAAGGGTATAATCATTCGTAACAGAAACAGTAACGTGATCGTGAAGAAACGTCATTCTCTTTGTTGTAAAGTCCCGTATTGGGTCAATAACTTCCTCCCGCCAACACAAAGATCATGTGGATAGCTATAAACATGTGTGATGGGAGGACAGAAATGGTTTAAATAAATACATTAAAATGTGCAGGCTTTCTATGGATTTTAATTCCCCTCCCTTACCGCCAGTGCAACTTAAAAAAACAACAGTATTCTCTAGTCTTTGCAAGATACCCTACTAAATGTATCATCCTGTAACATCCCATAGAAAGAAATAATTGGATAAAAAATTATGGTGGAGAAAAAAATAAAGGAAGGATATTAATAAAAGCAGTGCATTTATATCAGCCCAAAAACAGATGCTTCCTTAGTCCCATTTACTGCATCGTAATGATACAAGTGCAATAGCTCTGGTGGTGTATAAATATTGTAGCTTCATAAGAATAATAAATTGTGAGAAGATGTTGAGTCACTGAGCCATACGGGGCCATTCTCTGCCCAGCCTTTGCTGGAAGACACCCTGGGAAGGCTGTCTTCCAGCAGAATGAAGGCAGCCTGCTGTCCAATCTTACAATCAAGAATTCTCTCATCATTCACCCAGATTCTGCCTTTCTACAATTTCAGCTGGACCTGGGGAGGTCAAAGTGCCCCCACCCAACTAAGTCTGCAGAAGCCCCTGACTTGGAAGCAGAGGGGGCTATGTGTGTTCAATCTCTACTTAAGGTCACTGTTCCATGATGCATGTAAAAAGGGGTGGGCTTCAATCACAAGATTGTGGCCACCATCTTGACAATTTTTACCTCCTCCCTGCAGACACCCCAATTCTATGTCCTCTATTCTGGAATGCTAGACCAGGCATTGCCCTTCTTCTTGCGGGGGGGGGGGGGGGCTGCCCTTCAGGGCTTGGAAAAGTACAATAATCTCCTCTACCTTCATTCTTCAGTTGTCCTCTTTGCCATTTTAGCCATTTCAGTTTCTTGAGTCTAAACCATTCCTTCTTAAACAGGCAGAGTATGTGAGATAGGATCTGGCCAGTGTGAAAACAGAGGAGAGCTATTCTCTTTTTGCGATTCGGAAATCGTATTTCTATCCAGGTAACCTAAAATGTGTTTGCTTTTCTTCAGCCCTACTGCACTGTGGAATGCTATTCTCAGAGACCAGATCTGTTCGACATTTTCCTGCTGAGGTTCCTGTGAAATATCAGGTATCAAGATGGATTGTTTTGAGGTCATTTAATTATTTGATAGATCTCTATCCCACCTTTCCATCAGGAGCTTAATTAAAGTACTGCAGCTTTTTTCAAGCTCACGCTGTTTAGCAGAGAGAGAGACATCAGGAAGAACTTCTTGACCATACGAGCTATGAGCCGGTGGAACCCTCTGGCACATGAGGTGCCGAGCTCCTCTTGACTGGAAGTCTTCAGAAAGTGAATGGTCATTCACCAGGGCTCTAGTGAATGACCATGGTCAAACCCTAGGGCAGCGTTTCTCAACCTCAGCAACTTTAAGATGGGTGGACTTCAACTCCCAGAATCCCCAGCCAGCATCTGGGGAATGCTGCTCTTCGGAGATCCTGCCCTGAGCAGGAGGTGAGCTAGGTGGTATCTATGGTCCCTTTCAACACTATGCTTCTACTGTATTACTTGATTAAAAAAAAGTCTGAAGCACTTCTTCCAAATTATTTTTCAAATGGGCACAGCCCTGATATATTGTATGATGTCAGGCACCTGACTTTGAGATAGACTGCCCCGTATGTGGGGGTTCTATTTCATTACACATGCTTATGATTAAAAAGTGATTAGGCATCATATTCTGTCCACCTGGATCTATAAAGTGATGCACAATTATGTGTCTGTGTATATGCTCCTTTGAATTAAGCCCAATTCTTGGTGACTATATGACCTCACTCAAAGATGTTACTTAAGTTGTTTTATAAATGTATTTTAATTTTGTCTTCAGTTTTATTTCATTTATTATCTATTAAGATAGATAGACAGACAGACAGACAGACAGAGATACATTCACTGAGCACTCTGCTTGTACTGGTTTACAACCATAATAAATTGAATAAATAAAAAATTGGTGACTACATAAACACACCCATATATGCATGTGTCAAAAATGATTTGCCATGGCTTTCTCTTGGTCTGGTTCATGGACCTGGTATACCTTGGCGAAGCCCCATCCAGCTACTAACCAGGTCTGGCTCTACTTAGGTTCTGAGCCCTGACAAATCTCACTCACAAAGATATAACTATACATCACTTGTAGATCTAGATGGGCAGAAAGTGATGCCTAATTCCTTTTTAAGTCAAGAAATAAAACCTCCACATCTGGGGTAGTCTATCTTGATGTCAGGCACTGGGACGAGCAGCAGAGAAAGGCTTTGCCCATTGATATCAGAGGCAGTTGGCTATCAGGAAACAGGACTAGAGATGGAAATGCTTGCCACGCCTTTGATTTGATATGTATCTTGCTTTTCATTCAAGCAAGTCCTTGGGGCAACTACCAAAACTGGGGGGAAAATCCAGAATGTAAAAAAGTAAACAAAATAAAGTGAAACTCAGGTAAACAGCTAACTGGGGCTGGAGGCAGGCAGGGAGGTAGTTTAACCTGAAAATCCCCACCTGGCTGCTATCCTCCTCCACTGAGATTGGGAGATTGGCAGTGTTTCCCCTAAGCTTCTGCCCACATGTTGTTAAAGGGCTTATAGGCTTTGTTTCCACCAGTTAATTCCTCCCATCAGTTGCCCTGCAATTCCTAGTATTGCTGGGCAAGGCTGTTTTTATTATGGGAGGAGAAAGAGAAAAGAGCTGGCTGCTTTGAAAAGAGGGGGGGGGGAACAAGAAAGCCTCGGGGGTGCCTTTTGTGCTGGTTTCAAAGAGCAGGTCAGTCACATTGTAGAGGCAACAGCGGACGCTCAAAGCCGCCAGCTGGGGAGCATTGTGCCCCATCCCAGTTGCTGTGTAATTCGGCGAACCCAGTAGCGCTCGTGAATAGCTGGTACAATGTTCCTAATATGTTGTCATTTCAACTCTGTTATTTATTTTTTTTCTTCCTCTTTTTCAAAGGCCCTCCACAAATGCCACCCTGCTCCTGATTTGAACAACTTGAAGAACTCCTGATATCATCAGCAGTTGTGCACGACGGAATCCTTTTTGTTCTGGCCACTGTGTTTTCCCAGGCCCTCTTTATGCGACTTCTAAAGAGATCCACTTTTCTCTCATCCATCTTCTGTTCCCACTTCTGTTTTGCTACCCCGCAAAATCCTGCTTTCTTGTGCCTGCTTTCACTTGCTTCATCCTTCTGGCAGGAAGCAGGAACCGCTCTTGATCTTCTTGGGCACTGCCGGTTTAGAATATTTTTAGGGCAAATGAAGCTGCAACCAACTTTGGCAGTATGGGATGTTTCTTTACATTGCTCCAGAAGGTTAAGCAGGGTTCCTTCCAAGATATCCCAGGCTGTTCCCCATTTCCCAGGTTTTATCATCCCTTTTATCATCCCCAATAGTCAGCATTTATTTATTGAGTTTTTAATATAAGCTGCCCTGAATCTTTCTAACTGGGCAGCCATGTAAGTCTAATTATAAATAAGGTACAGTAAGGTAATGTAAAGTGAAATAAAATAAAATAAAATAAAACGTGCAAGTGTGTATGCATGTATCTACAGTGTATCTTCTCTATCTCTATCTCCGTCTGCATCTCTGCAAACCTTTCTGCATTCCTAGTCCAAAAGCTGAATCAGTGCTTTCCAATCTCTTTTTTGCAAAGTACTTTAACACCTCTGAAAACTTTTGAGGATCACTGCAAAAGCCATGGGGTTAGCACCATGGCCTCTGATTTCACCATGTATTCTTTTTAGATGGTGTTTGATATGTGTGTGCATGCCTGTGTGGGGGTGGATACACATACACACAAACAAATTTATAATTTGAATGGATGAAATCTTGTGAGATCGAGAAAACTCGTGAAATTTCGATGTTCCTACCAACATTTTGCACAGTTTTATATAAGAATTCTAAATTCGTGTGTGATATGTCAGTCTCCAGAGATCTTGGCCGTTTAATAATCACAAAATACAAAGCCCTACAAATAGAAGTAGAATGACTGTGGCAAAAGAAAGTGAAGGTAGTACCAATAGTACTAGGTGTCCTGGGTGCAATTCCAAAAAATCTGGAGCACCACTTGAACACCACCGGCATTGACAATATCACCATCAGTCAATTGCAAAAGGCAGCTTGACTTGGAACAGATTATATCCCGCGACAATACCTTTAACACCATCAAAAAATATCTGCCTATCCCAGGTCCTTGGGAAGGGCTCGATAGGTGGATAAAAATGCCAAATCCAGTCTAAACATCTGGCTGACTGTGCGACCAACCACAATAATAGATGTATTAAAGTGATGGATCAGGATGGGGAAAGGCCCAGGTTCTGGTCTACTTTCAACCATAAAAGCTTGCTGGATGACTTTTAGCATCAAGGTGACTAGATGTACCAGCCCTTTGCCCTTGCCCTGCCCCCCCTATAAACCAGTCTCACAAGATACAGAGAAAACTAAATTTTACTTAAAGATTTGCAGAAAATCTTTTAAATATTGAGAGCCAAAAGAGAAATAGGAAGAGCCAGGGTAGTGTAGTGCTTCAGTTGGTAGACCAAGTGTTCTATGATCCAGGCTTTAATCCCCCCTCAACCAGACAGTTCTATGTATCCTACCTTGAACTCCTGAGTGAAAAGTGGGCTATTAATCTAATAAATAAACACAAGTTGGAAAATATAAATTATGGAATTGTTCCTAGAGCTAGATTCATCATGTCTTTGTTAATCCAACTGAATAATTCTAGTTTAGAAGAAAAAAATCTATTTTCTGTTGACTGATTTTGATGAACATGCAACAAAATAAGTTGCATTGCTTTGCAAGGGCCACAAGGAAGATACCAAAGCAGATATTGACAAATAGTGCTGTTAATATTCAAGGGGATGTATTGAACTGATATGGATTGTTGTAATTTTATATGAATTTGGCTAAAACCTATGGTTGCAAATAAATGTACAGTATATACATGCTTTCTTGGTTTCCCAGTCTAAGCTTGTGCTGCTGTGTGAGAAGGTTACTTCATATCTTCTCCAATGTTGGGTCGAAGGCTGGTCTCTTGAGGAGTGGGCAGACCAGCACCTATTGCAAAACTGATAGAACCTCCCTTTTGCTCAAGGAGGTATTGGCTACTATTTGGATATTCCAGTCCTCTCCCTGGACACCTTGAGTAGCTAGATGGAGCAGGGCTCCAGTCAATGTATGACAAAGCCAACATCACAAAGAATCCTGCGCAATTCCTAGAGATCCATAGGAATGATCCAGAATGCAGCTGACAAGATGTTAAAATAGCAATGGGCAATAGGTGCCAGACTTACACAAATCTAAAAGGAACTCCACTGGTTTTCCCGGTTAGTTTCCAGAAAAAAAATGGAAGTGTTAGTCTGTAACCTGGTTATCTGAAGGACAATGTTCTTCTTAGTCTTCTAATGAGATCCACTATCTGAGGACACAATAATCTTACTAGTAACAAGAGCAACCATTAAGCAAGCCTCTGGGCTTCTGGCATTTGTGAATGAAATGAATTTGTAAAATTCATCACTTTGCTCCTCTTTCCTCCGCCTGTTTCTCTCATAAAGATTTTTGAGTTTCACACAGTAAAGCTACATTAATGCAATCCTTCTTTGCTTGTTTTCTAATTAGCCTAATTGAATCCAGATTGCTTAAAAGTGGGCACCCAAGACATTTATCTTGATGGGATGATGGTTTTGAGCTCCAGCGATCCTATTAACTGTAAGAAGAATGAAAATCCCCAACCGTGCAGCTGCTTTTTGGCCAAGGGGAGAGGCAGCAGGCTCCACATGATGGGGCTCAGGAGGCTGATTTTCCTCTGAACTCTGATCACGCTTCAGACTGTACTTGCATACCTGACACTGCACACATGTTTGTCATGGGAAGTCCATATGTTTGGCATACAAATGCATGTGATGAAGTGAGGACTTCATGCACTTGAGAATGCCTTTACCGTTACTACCATAGGTTCATCGGTTAAGATCAAAGTTGGTTCTGTGACTTTCACTAGCATTGGCCATATTACAAATCATTGACCTTGAGGAATAGAGATAATGAGATATGGAGCAACGAAATAGACCAGTTCTCACCCATCCTTGTTTCCAACTATTGTCTAGATAATTATATTTTGAACCTGTTAACTCCACTCAACCTTTCAGTTTAAGGGAATCTTGTTAGTTACTTGTTTGATGATTTTGCTTGTACTCTCTTCTTTGACCTCCTAAACCACAAAAATGCTTATCCTATGTATGCTGACAAATTTAATTAGCTCATCTAAACCGCCACATGCTTTCATTCAGAGTTTCAAGATGCTCCTGTCACATTTTAATTTGAAGGTCAAGAGTTTGGGGCTGGTTTAGTGCAGTGGTTTTTGCTCTGAGAAATAATGCAAAGATGTGCAGAGTTATAACTAGTCGGAAAGCTCAGGATGCTAAAGGCAAGGAAGAAGGAAAAACCACTGTTTTACAGATGTTTGGTTAGATGCATTTCTACTTTTATACTAAGGAAAGACCTACTCTTTTTTGAATTAGTGGCTTGTTAACTTTTTTTATTTTTTTTTCATTTATTTAAATTTATTTATATGAACTTGACTCTTTCTACTTGAAAAATTACAACATCACTTATATTTTTTTCCTAAAATGTTTTGAAGATTTGCTTTGGTGAAAACTTAATAAGTTTTTTTCCCAGTGTGTCCAATCCAAGAGGAGATGTTGCAGGTCCTTACCATATACCCTACATGGCATGGGAGGGAAGTCACCACTCTCAGTGGTGGACCCTACAATATGGGACTGCTTACCTGAGTTTTGGGGGGTCCTCAGCCAGCTCACTTTTTACAAGGCTGATAAGATTGTTTTGTTCCATCTGGCATTTGTGCACAAATGGTGCTGATAGGTTGCCTTTTGATATGAGTTATTTTTATTAGATTATGTTTTTATTTATGGGATTTTCATGTGATAGGGTATTGGGTTTTTTTGTTTTTTGTTTTTTTAATATGGTGGATATGTTCTTGCCATTGTAAACTTTTTGGTCTAGAGTCTTTCAAGTGAGTGGTATACACATAGCTGCACTGTATAAATAAATATACCAATGCTTGCCAACTTTGGGTTGAGTTGAGGTGTGGTGATTCACATCCCTCTATGAAATATGTACATATAAGACAGATGTGTACACAGGTGAAACTATGAGAAACAGTATTGGCCACCTGGGGTGGTGGTGGTGTTTTTTGTGTTTAATGTCAGGTCTAGAAACTCTATGAGAAAACAACAACAGCTGGTAGCAACATTATGTATTAAAGTATCTCCAGGGTAGAAAGGTGTCCTAAGCATTGAAATCCAGGGGGGGGGGGGATCAAAAAAAGCCATGATGGTGCTTGTGGCAGTGCCATGACAGCCATCTTGACTTTTTGATCCTCTGTGACACTTTTGGAGGTAAAGGACGAAATGTGCATTGCAAGGTTGTGATAAAAATTCCACTTCTTATATACTAGTGTGCAACTTCATAATGCAGGTATGAAAGAGTGGAGCTGTGTTGTCACATTACAACACATATTTCATCATTTTGACATCATCATGGCAAGCTATGGACACTTATGACCTGTTTTTCAGGGTGGAAGCAATGTTTTGCATGTAGATAGTCCCAATTTCAGCATTTAGCTCAGTTTTTCCCAATTTGTCATCCTTTGGATGTGTTAGACTGTCTTCAAGATACTGATAAAACCTTATTACATTACATTTTATGGAGATGTCAAATATTCGTTGGACTCTCAGCTGCTCAGCTAGCAACCTGATCTACTTCTCATAGCTTTTTTCATTTACCAGATCCCCTGGCAGCTACTTTTTCGGAGTGCACAAAAAGTTTCTGAAGTTTTGCTTTAATGTAAAAATTTCTAAAATTTATCTTTAAGTGGGATAAACTTAATATTTTTTTTAAAAAAATCTCAATTTCACTTATATAGAAAAGGCCTGAGGAGAGTTATGTTATATTGTCTGAGATGCAATGAGATTAATACTTCATCACAGCACATGTTTGTACAGTGTTCTGTAACTTCTTCATTTGGGGAAGACATTATTACAGTATATGTATTAACTCAACTTTGGGACAAGACCTAATCTGCATATTTTTTGAAAGTAATTTGCTATGTCCTACTTATAGAAGACTTATTCTTCAGCATTAGAAAGATGGGCCCCAACCATTCAGTTGTCTGCTGAATTGATGTTATTAGCAGCTTATGAAAGAGTCATACATTGACATAGATAATCTATGGAAGGTTATAATGAAATACAGCTACCAGAACCAGAACCAGAACCAGTCTGGTGTAGTGGTGAAGGTGCTGGCCTAGAAACCAGGAGACTGTAAGTTCTAGGCTCACCTTAGGCATGAAAACTGACTGGTGACTTTGGGCCAGCCACTTTCTCTCAGCCAAGCCCACCTCACAAGGGGAGTGTTGTGGGGTATACAGGAGGCAGGAGGATTAGCTATGTTCATTGCCTTGAGTTATACATATAAAAAAGGTGGAATAAAAATATCATCATCATCATCATCATCATCATCATCATATCACCATCATCCATTAAAACACTTCTGGATTTTTAGAACTTTTAACAGAGAGAGAACTTTCTTTCTTACTGTGTCTGTGTGTGTGTGAATGTATATTCTTTCTGTTCGTTTTGTATTCAAGAGGAAAAAAGGGCCCTGAGGGAAAACAAAACTGGCAAATTGGTCCATTCTGTGTGCAGGAAAGACTAAAAGCAGCAAACAGATTGCTGTGAACAGGACGGTTGACTTGGGTTTCTTCCCTTGTAAAAGACCTTACCAGCAATTTGATTGTCCTGGGAAAACTGTGTCCAGCATTACCATGAGATGACTGCTGCAATCCTTAAGAGATTAGGAAGGATTAGTCAATAATCAGAAATTCTTTTAGGCACCTTGTAAATTAGCTCTACCTCTTAGTTGTGCTCATAATTATAGCAAGATGCTACTTATAATAAGCCAACTTGGCTTTGTGCATTAGCAAAGCAAATGCAGGCATCCATGTCAGTCAAACACTTTTGGAATATATTCAAAAAGTATTTTGGAGACTAATCAAAAGAAAAGTTGAGTTGGGTGTGGTGGTTATTCCTTGCCAGTAGGAACACCGAGGATACTTTCTGATGACCAGCTTGATGGCCATCTCCCAACCAAAACTGATCCGGACAATCAAGGTACTGATTTACTTCAGATATCTGGGTATGAGAGAAGTTGCTACAGTACACAGGGTGAGACAAGAGATATGGGCAGCGCTGACCAAGTCAAGTGGATATCATCAGGGAAATATTGTGGAGCAGTGTTTCTCAATCTTGGCAACTTTAAGACGTGTGGACTTCAATGCCCAGAATTCCCCAGCCAGCCATGCTGGCTGGGGAATTCTGGGCGTTGAAGTCCACACGTCTTAAAGTTGCCAAGGTTGAGAAACACTGTTGTAGAGAGAGAAACAGAAGGGTAGAGACAGTGTCTCTCTTCAATCTCCTCCTTTCCTCAGCAAGTCTTTGATCTCCAGGCTGTTTTATGGCTTTCTGGGATGTTCTCAGGGACAACTTACCTGCTGCTGCTTTGACATGTCTTTCTCCCCTCCCATCTGCTGCATGGAGATGGCATTTCACCATTCAAGGAAACAACTAAGTTAGATCAGAACTGCTTATGAGGCCAGTCCTAGTTACCCTGTCTTTTGATCCCTAGGGGGCTCATCTTGTTTCAAAACTAAAAGTTCACCTTTGCCAAGTAAACCTCTAAAAAGCAGACAAGACAGACAGCTTTGCTGGGAGAAGGTCTTTCCAGGATGGTGTTTACAGTCCCTGCAGTCTTTCATGTCCATCTATTGGCAGATCTGTTCAGAATGCTGCAAGCAAAGTGGTTCCCTTTGCATATTATCAAACCCCCAGATGATGCACAAGGGTGCAACTCAAGCTAGGCCTTAGGCCAGAAGTCCAGGACCCCAAAAAGATCACAGAGAAGGCCACAGGCCATCAGGGCAACAAGCTCTGGGTTGACTTGAGGATGCCAAAAAGCACCAGCAACCAGGTCCCTCTTCATAGCACTTTTCTTCTGTTTTTTAAATACTTTAAAAATACTTTCTAAATAATTTCATTGACTTTGTGATCATGACTAATATAATAAATATAATAATTACATACTATTATGTTATGTAATTATATAATTATACTTAGAAGACAAGCATGATAAGCAATATGTGTGATAAATATGGCAATACAGCATAAGGCCATAAAGTCCAGGGTCCCCAAATGGGACCAAACAGATGAATTTCTGTAGCCAGAGAGATGTTTATTCAAGATGGGAAAATAAATGGAATCAGTTTTAGAATGTGCAAATGCTGATAAAAGTAGTGGGTCTGCTGTGAAGCAGAGGTGTCTGTTAAGGTGGTCAAAAAGGTCAAGATGGTGGCTGGGATCACATGATCAAAGCTCCTTTTTTTACATATGTTGCATATGCAATGCACAAAAAAAGGGACAAGGACTCTATCACATCGCCATCGCCACCAACTGTACTTTTTTACTTCTCCTGCAAACACCCCTGTTTGACCAATGAAAGTTTGTTGAATTAAGTGAAAATGGCTGTGTATAGCAAGGGACCACCACTTCTCATATTTACTTTGTCTTATTTAATGTATTATATCTATCTTCCAGCCAGTGTTTGATGCAAATAAACAATAAGATTAAATACACCCATTTAATAAAAATAGAAATGAGACCAATGATATTTTAAAATATATGTACTCTATAAGTAACAAAGTTCATTCAAGTATAAGTTTTATGAAGAATTGCATTTTTTAAAACGTACGTTGAGAGATCCTGCCAGTAACACCAATTGAACTGTAACCATCTAGGAACTTGAGGTGACCAACATCTGTTTCAGGAAGAGGCAACCAGATGTGATGGATGCACATGTACCAGACCTTTACCTGCCAGAGCACCAAATCCACTTTAGAAATTACTTGCTAAAAAGCAAGCTGCTAGACTTTGCCACCATCATTTGTACTGACTCATATAAGCCCCTGTAAATATTCTCAAAACATTAAAATGGTGAATTGTTGCAACTCAGCCTTGCTTGGAAGAGCCACCATCTTCCCAGAAAACAATAAAAAAACAAATGTAAGTCAGACCTAGGAGAAATCAATGAGTCTATGAAGGTGGCAGGGTTATATTCTACCAAATCAATGTTTTATGACTGGCTGCATCCACTGGGTCAGCCATTTGGTGAGTGCACTCAAGATACCTTTCAAAATTCCAGTGATGTCCATCAGTCTAAAATGTTGCATATTTTTTTATCAATTTCATATATAACATTTTCCCCCCTTAATAAAACAGAATTTATTTGTAAATTCAATTTTTCCAGCTGCACACTGGTGAATGACTCTGGGTAGCTTACATGGATTAAAACAACAATATAAGCTATTTAAAATAACACAGAGACTGACATCCTGGGGGGACGGGGAAACACACCACAATTAATATGTTAATGTATGGGTAGCAAAATCCCTTCTCAAAGAGGATTCTTTGAAAGGGATCTAAAAAATTTACCAGGATGCTGGAAATACAAATATTTATGGTTTTTCTTTTTTAATTTAAGGGGAAAAAATGATTGTAGATGCAGCTGCAAATATACATGTTACCTCAGAGTGAATCACATAGAAGTCAGGTATAAGGGTTTTTTAAAAGTGTGAAGAAACTCTATATAATCAGCTAATCAGTTCACTAGTAGGTTTTTGATTACAGTACTGTTATTACAGTAATTGTCAGTCTATTCCTTCTAATTTTAATTTTGTTCACTTTCACTGGTTTTAGTTCCTAGCCATGGATGTTTATATATACACTTAACTCAGAACAATGGTTCTTGCATCTTATAAAGTAGATGCAATCTTTGAACGCTCGTGGTAGAATAATTTGTTCATCATTATGACACTTGATTAGTTGCATCAGAGTAGTGCAGGTACTGTCTGGATATTGTCTTGATGCTTGAGATGCTACATATTAGTGCAAAGTATTTGAAAATGGTGCTACACAAAGCAGGTACGTGAGCAAAGGGGTACAGGTTTGGATAATAATAATCTGCAATATTGGAATCCCATTATCACCATCACAACTTCTCTCAATGGTTGTTTTTATGTTATTTGGGGAAAAAACACACACCACATCTCATAAAGAGGGAAGGAGTGATGAGTAAGCAGCAGCACCAATTGTTGCTGTTCTCCCACTAGTCATCCACTTCTACGGACATTTGTACCTAGATCTTGTGAAATGTCTTTACTACATTACAGAGCACTTCTGTTCAGCTGCCTGCTTAATATCAGTGAAAGTAGTTTGGACTTTTTCTTTGATAGCATCCATGTCCATATTCTGGATGTTCTGAAGCTGTCCAAAAAAAGTATCTTTGTCTTCTTCCTCTTCTTGATCCTCTACTACCATCTTCTGGAGGTCTTCTGGCAAGTCCACTTCATCTCCACCCAGCTGGATCTGAGTCTCATCCAATTCACTCTGAGAACATGAAGGAAGTGAGGAAAAAGCAAAGTAAAACAAGAACTCATAAATATGGATAGGAAGTGTGCAGCTCCCATGCTAAATACATTTTTTTTAAAGAATACCTGTGTCAAAAAGTAAATTCTGTAAGCCAGAATAAGACATTTGAGATTGGGTGAACTGTTCTTCTTGAAGCAGCAATTGTTTGCAAACTTATCCAGGAGTTCTATTGTATTTAACAGTCCTTGTGTCTTAATGAGCATGTATAGAAGATAGTACTGCATGTGAATTTGCGTAGGCACACTTAAAAACCTAAAGCATGCATTTATATCAAAGACAATGGCAATGGCATTGTTGAATGCTGAAGTTCAGCAATCAGTGTTTGTATCTTTCCAGATTCTGACATGTTGCAAACAAGAAAATGTACAGGAATGCATATAGTACAAAAAGGGGAAACAAAAACAATACATTTGGTGAACAAGCATGCAAAACATGTTTTTATGTAAGTAAAACATTTTGTAAAAAAAGTATATTAGGGACATTTATTTATTTACTTATTTATTTATTTAACCTATTTACATGACCACCCATCTCATGAATGTGACTCTGGAGAACTAACAACATGTTAAAGCAGTAAAAACAATATTAGCAAAGAACAAAAAACCAACAACAGTCACTAAAAATAAACCCAACAAAACAATTGACAGAGACCTCTCAATGGGCCATTTAACCTCCTGACCCACAAAATCCTGAAGCACATCTCGGTCTTCAACACTTTACAAAAGGCCTGCAGGGTTGGGGCCAATCTGATCTTCAGGGGTATACTATTCCAGATGGTGCTTTTACAAGAAAAGTGCATAAAAATACTACATATTTTCTTTTATTTTTTTTAAATTGCAAAGTGTTATGAAAATGGTAATGGAATAAACTTGAGGTTGGAAAAACAAAACTGGGCAAGATCAAATTTAAAATGAGAGATTTCAAGAGTGCAAACTTGATGGAGAATAATCTTCCTCTCTCTAGTAGAATAATCCAAAATATATAGTTCCTTTCATGGACTATGTCAGGACCGCCTAGCAGAAAGGTCTGTTGTACTTCTTCTTATGATTACAGGAACATTGATTATGTTAAAACATAGATTAGTTCTGCCCAGCCATGCATAAAATCCAGGCGAAAACCTGGGGAGATATAACTTAATTGCTCATGAAAAGTCTGTGCAAAGATGGAGGGCTCCAGGTTTAAAAGGACAGTGTAACCTGGCAGCCAATCAAACTTCCAGCTCCCCAGTCTTAGGTGTAATGGTATGTGAGAAAGGCCTTGGGAGACAAGGCCAAGAGATGCTGCCAAAGGTAGGGTCAGATAAGAGACAGCATAGCCCGCACCTGGATAGTGGGCAGAGCAACAGGCTCAGAAGGGACCCTCCCTAGTTTCTTGGGCTATAAAGGAGACAGCGGGAGAACTGTACTTTCAGACTTGCAAGATTCTGTTGATGTAGCTTTACAATAAAGTAGAAGTAGTTCATCTGGTCGTGTTTCCCCTCTGGTCTACCTGGGAACGCTGGCATAAATTAGACACATCTTGTGTCCTTTTTTCTGACACCCTTTTTCAGTCCAAAACTGTTTGCTCTCCTGTAACAGTCCAAAACTGTTTCCACTTCATCATATCACCAGAGAACACAATTCTTGGCTATGGACATATAAAATTCTATAGAAATGTAAAATGTGCAAGTGAAAGTGTTCTCTTAAAGTTACCAAAGTAACCTTCCATTTTATTTGATACACCTTCTCAGTTGGAGCATATTTCTGCACCATGTAAAGGGTGTTTTCTGTTCATAAAAAGGTAATGACTCCCTTGAGTTGAGCTCAACATCCTGAGACTAAATGGATCTCTAAATGTATTTTTACTGACAGCAACAGAGAAGTGGTTTGACACAACCTGTTTGTCTTTGCAATGATTTCAGAGGAGAAATTGCAAAAAATGCAATAACCTTTCTAGTCTAGCCTTCTCATCACCCCAGTAATGATGGTCACCAATATGGGTGGAGAGGGGAGAGGAAATGTCAGGATTCCTGCTTGGTCCCATTGAATCAGTCAGGTGGATGCCAAGCTTGAAAACCACACCTTGTCATTACAAGATGACTCATCTACGAAGATAACGACAGTGGTGGGGTCCTCATCTTTGGAGAGGAGGATGAGATTGAAGAGGAATCCAAAGCAATCTCATTGTCTTCATCAACTGACTGGGATAGTCAGAAGGTGGAGAGATGCAGAAGCACACATTCTCAAGAAAGATTCCTGGAGGTGAAGGTCCACTTAGAAATCAGTATTGCTTCTCCATTGGCCTACATTCTGGTTACAGCTGCTGCAAACTTGCTGTGAAGCAGAGGGGGCTTGTAACCTCTTAGGTAATGCTCACCTATCTTCACCTTGAGCATCTTCACTGTGAGAGTCTCTGCTTCAAAACCTAAGACGACCCTAACCTAATTTGTATACCTTGGCCTAGCTCTTTTATTAAATCTTGGGCACTTGGAACTTACACTGCTGTTTTTACTGACCATTTGCTAAACAACTTTTGTGCTCCACCTCTTGAGTAGGTTAGGTTACAGAAAAGACTTACTTTAGTATTCATTTGGAATAATAGAATAAGAAAATAATAACGCCCTAAAGCAATTAACAAACTAAGTCCAATATAAAGTTAAAGAGAGACTTGGAATTTGTCTGGCAGATACTAAGAAAATGAGAAAGAAGTAGTTAATGGAGTTTTTGTATCAGTTATATCTGTCCATGTATCAGTTGTTATTACAGATAGTCCTCAGTTAACGATGGCAATTGGGACCAGAATTTCCGTTGCTAAACGACGCAGTTGTAAAGCATAACGTCATGTGACTGTGCTGCTTAGCAATGGAAATTCAGGCACTGCCAGGTGCCAACATTAAGTGAATCACCATGGGTCATTAAGCGAGGATGTCACATGGTTGCCATTTGTGACCTCCTGCTGGCTTCCCCATTGACTTTGGTTGAAGGAAGCTGGCAAAGAAGGTTGCAAATGGCGATCATGAGACCATGGCAACACTGCAACTGATGTAAGTATGAGGACTGGTCATAACTACCACTCATTCAGCACCATCATATGTTTGAATGGCTGCTGAATGAGTGTTCATTAAGCGAGGACCACCTGTATCAAGAAATTGGGTAGCATCCATAGCTGTCTCAGTCATGCATATGACAGTGTTACTTTTTTATAAGATACATTTTCAAATAATGCCAATGTCTTGGGCATTTTCTGTTAGTAAGGTAAGTGAATGGTGCGAATTAGCATCTATCCATCCATACACACACACATGAACTATGAGCCCAGCCCTCAGCTTCAAACAAGACTTTTTTGTCTAAAAATGGGAAATCTATTCTTCACCATTAGATGGCATGTGGGTCCTGAACCATAATCCCTGCATCTTTTTATTTGAGCTCCTGTGACTGACATAAATAGATCCATTAAATGAATTAAGTAAAGAAGGAAATCCCGTTGGATCCATGCAATGAGTGCGATTTTTGTTAGGATACACAGCTCTGAAGACACCCAGATCAGGTATTCTTATTCCTCTCCCTCCCCCAGCTTCCTAGCAGAAGGAAAAAAACAAGGATTCTCAAATGTATTTCTGACCCTCTGGTTCTTTCTCATCCAGTTACAATTCCACATTCTAATACTCCCCAATCTTCTATCTTCCAGTGTTCGATAATGCAAAAATGTTTTCTTCTGTTTTATGCAACTAGACAAGAGGAACAAAATGAATAATAAACTAAGGCTCCAAAGATTGTTTCCATTATTGTTCTCTAAACAAACCTGTCCTTCTGTCTCAGTTGTACACATAGTTGTAATAAATCTACTTCCTTCAACGCTAAAATATTTAGGGTATGAAAGTACTGAGAATGCTTCCAAATGCATGTGGAGAGTGTCCCTCTTCATGACAGAATAACCACAGCTATCAGTCTGTCTGTTACTAAAGACTTTTAATATAGAATTCAGGAATATGATCTCTAGCAATTAAAGCTGTGTGACCAGTTGGGGATGGCCATGAATTTTGGACATAATCCTCTCAGATATGACCATGTCCAACAGCACCACCTCTTTAAAGTTGCTGCATTGTTGTTCAGGCATGTGCACTGCTCTGAAAAAAAGATGCAGCTATTTTAAAGAGGTGTTGCATTCCTGCTTCCTGCATTTCAAAGCATTTCTTCTGAATCATTTTTGGAGCATGCATCACTCTATTAGATAGCAGATATTTCCCAGCTTTCCAATTCAAGGGAAAAGGCAATTTGATCAACGTAGTAACTGTCACTTAGGAACAAGCTATATGATTCATGGATGAAAACATCTTCCCAATGACAAATTTTTCCTGACAATCCCATTAATAGGATTAATAGGCTCATTAAGGGCATGTTTTGTCATATAAGACTGTCCTTAATACCTCTAAGCTTTATGCCTTGTACCTTTCTATGGCCCCATAAGTAATACCTGTATGCAATGTTTAACAGGCATCATTTTATGTCTCCATTTTTCTGAGATAGCAAAATATTCTTATTATTACATTCTTCCGGGAAATTCAAGATAGAATTATGGGATCAAATCCATCTTATCTCCACAGTAACTCTGAGAAGCTAGGTTAAACTGAAGACTCTAACCTCAGGTAACCCCAATCCAAGATCTACTCACTATTCATTATGCCTCTTCATACAAGCCAAACTGTCAGTATCTTCCATTTAAATCACTCTCTCCTGATTCCTGCATTATTTGCATTAAAGGATTTCAGATTATTTCCTCTTGGGAGAAGACCATAACTCTCAGAGGCACAGCACGTGCTTTGCATGGTGGATGTTTCCAACAGTGTTGGCAGCTCTGAAAAGTTATCCGCCAAATTCCCAAAGAGAGGGAATCATAACAGTTATAGCTCCAACGTATTTGAAGGGCACAAGCTTCAGATGTGTTGGGAAGGTCTAGGTCAGGCAAGGACATACTGGACTTAAGACTGATCAGCAGCTACTCTAATGTTAAGCATCTACACACACACACACACACATACACACTCTGTGTGTGTGTGTGTGTGTGTATCTACTATACAGTAGATATATATATATCTACTCCAAAAAGTTGCAGGAAATGGAATGAGAGATCTACAAGGACATACATATTAATTTCATGAATGCCATTAACAGAGCTATTGAAAAAAGAACCCTAAATTGCAGTTGGGTGTGGGTAAATGAACAGTGATATGATTACTGAAGATGGGGAGGGAAAGGCTACCTTGTTTCTCAGACTTTAGATGAGCTTTCTTACAGCTGTCTTTCGTACACAGTCAACAATCTTCATGGTGTTTTTTCTTACACTGCAGTTCAATATTTGGCTAATCAGGAGTAAGTTCATTGGCAGTTGCTCTCAAGTAAGAGCATAACGTTTTTCCATTTACAAATTTCATTTCATTTACCTTAAAAATAACGTAAATTTTATTTAAGATAATTTAAAAACACTGTAAAAAGCAAGCATTACAAGACACACTTTGAAAAGGACTGAATCAATTATTGTTCTTTTCAAACTGATCAGCAGATAAAGAACATCAGCAGAGGAGACAACCTGCTGGAAACTTGGTGGGAGGGCATAAGGCATAAGGCAGCACTGGTCAAAGTGAATGCAGTGTAGGCCAGGGTCTGGCCACGAAGCTTGCTTGGGAACCCCAACCCTGGACATGCATGACACAATAAAATAAAATAATTTTTAGAAATCTTGTAGGGTTGCAAAATCTCAGGCAAGAATGCTGAAACTTCCTCCTAAATTCTTACTGGATTCTTAGGGGATTTTGGTGGTCTTGCATGAGTTGTTAGCCATATTGTGGGAGGGCAAGGTGATGATTCAAGAGTGCCCAATAACACAGAGACATCAGAAGAGGTTGTCACCCCCTGGGTATGCCAAACACGGGGGGGGGGCAGGGAGAATAAAGTTTGCAACCAAAATGACCCACCTTTTTTTAAATTCACAGGTACATTATTATACAGATCAATAGATGCTTTCTCCCTTGATACAACTTCTATTAGAATTCTTCTGGTAGGCTTCTTATTTAAAAAGGGATTAAAACAATTCAGGTAAAACCGTTCACCACAACATTCACGAAGAACTTTAAAACCACTTGCATATAGAAATGGACTAAGAGAAATGGGAATTTTCCTAGTAAGATAAGGACCATATACAAAATGGAGATTTTGAGGAAGACAGAGAGGCAAAAAGGAAAGGCAGAGGATTAAGATTCTTTAGGAAAGACAGAGGATTAAGATTGTTTGGACCAACTGGAGAAGTTGGAAAGACCTGGAGATTACATGAAAAAGGTGTCACCAAAAGCAAGGGGCCACTACCTCGCACCATCTGGGAACTTCATCACTCTGTGTAATTTCATGCAGCCCTTGGGTTAATTTCCTGACCCCTCTGCCAGCATCAATTCAGAGTTTTGGCAAGGATTGCTGCCTGGCAGACTTTTGGGCAGGAAAGATGGCAGAAGGGTAGAGAAAGAAAAAAATGGGGGGGGAGGGAGAGAAGAGTGGCCCCATCTCCTTTTAACTCTAACAGCCCCCCACCACAGAGACCAATAGTAAAATGTCTTCCCACTCCAGTCCTAAATCATGCCAGCATTTGACTAAAAGCATCTTGAAGGAGTTTGAAATGTGCAATAATCTTGTACATTATTGAGATTATTGAGATTACTGTACATTATTACAGTACCACATTTTCCCCAGGCACATAAGGCAGTGCACATAATACTCCTTGCTTTAATTTTTCCACACAACCACCCTGTGAGATAGGTTGGACTGAGACTGGCCGAAAGTAACTCGGGAGTGGGCATGCTTGGCTGAGGGTAGATTTGAACCAGGGCTGGGTCCCCCATCAAGGATCTTTATTCTTACACCATTCTGACTGGACCTGCCACTTTATTTCCATGTCCATCTCTAATGCATGGATTTTTGCAGTACAAATACAATGCCAGCATTTAAAGGTCCTTCCTGGACAGAGTATCATTTACCAGATCTGAAAGCTGCCATGAAGGGTTTTTTTTTTCCTTATCTTTCTTAACTTTTTTTTAAAGTTGAGCTTTAACAGGTGCTTTTCTAAGGCCCTGAGGTAAAGTCTTTTTTTTCCCCTCCTGCTTCAGTAATTGTGACCTTAAATAATTATCTCTGAAGTTCCCCCAGGATTAGTGATTTGTTAACTGAGGGGATGTTCGAATGCATCAACCTCACCATGCAAGGGCATCTGCAGGGCGTGGTAAAAAAAATCAAGATGGTGGTCACAATGGTGGGATTGAAGCTCCGCTCATTTTTATGTGCATATAAAATGCGTGGAGCTTCAATCACACCATCGTGGCTGTAATCTTGACTTTTTTGACCATACCCTGAAGACACACTTGTTACCATGTTTCCTACTTTTATTACTGTTGCTTAATCTAAAAAGTGTGGAGTGAGATCACCACTGATGATGTTTCCTGGTCAGGTAATGAAACATCTGCAAGCAAACAACCAAGCTCAGAGAGCACCAGAGACTCCACCGTTCAACCCTGAGCTACTGATATTCTCTTCCATTGTAATCTGTAAAGAAACTATGCTGTAAAGCTGCAGAGTCTTCCAAGCTTTTAATGGGGTTATTGCTTTAGATAAATGCCTGGTACCTTTAAAAAATGTGAGGAAAAATTTCACTAGATAACTGCTAGGATTCTCCCACTCAGTCATTAGATTTATTTATAAAGCCAAACTTCACTGAATATGTATGTCATCTGGTTGTTGACTGCAGAGAGACACTGGTTTAGCATTTTCATCTTTATTCAATGCTAGGAATATGCCTTGATTTTGCTCAAATGCTGAATACGAGTCACACTTACTGATCATAGTAATTGTCTTTTGAGAAGCTTTCAGGATGAAAAACAAAGTTACTACTGAGCAGAAAAATTCTGCCCTTTTCTCCTACCAATTCTCATTCAATCTGATGAAGGAGAATTTGCTTTTAAAACATCTTTCCAAAGAGAAGATTATTTTATTTGGAGAAATGCAAATGGTGCTGTTGCATTTAATTAATTGCAAGATGCCAAAGACTTTATGCCAATGTCCTTCTTTCAATTCTTAATCCAGTCAATCCAGTCACTCTGTTTCAAATCTGGGAAAATTTGTAGATAGACTTCTAGATAGATACGCCTCTATAGAAAAATATTTTAGATGTATTATATGTGCATTTTAAATTGCATGCAATGTTCCTTGGCTGGCACATTCAGCATATGTCACATATCATGTTAAATTTCTGGGACTAAAGGGCAGAAAAGATAAATCACAGAACAGTTACATCAGTGTTTCTCAACCTTGGCAACTTTAAGATGTGTGGACTTCAACTCCCAGAATTCCCCAGCCAGCTGTGTTGGTTAGGGAATTCTGGGAGTTGAAGTCCATACATCTTAAAGTCACCACTTTTGAGAAACACTGAGTTACATAAATGCTGTATGTTCTCAAGTGCGTGTATGTATAAATATTATTTTTGAGAGAGGTCTTGCCTTTGGAAGTCTGTATTTCTCTCGCAAGTGAACCCGCACAACAGCTCGTCCAGCCTTCTTTTGCACAAAAGCTGCATCTCTTTCCATCCTAAAGGCATAAATGGGAGGTTTTGTAAGAATCATCTGAGCAGGTCTAGCTAAACATCAGGCTGAGGGACATCCTTAAGGGGCATCTGGAAACAACTGTCAAACACTGGGCCCATGGGCCTGTTCACTGACATCAACCCTGGGCTTTCTGTTTGGAAATGTTCCTGGACAAGGGACTGCCATTTTGATGTCCCACAATGCCCCAGACTACTGTAGCATCAGCAGCATTGTGGTGGCTCCTGGATTCATGTATCTGGTTAGAAGGCCCATCAGTAGAAGGAATCCTCAAAATCTGGAGGTTTGTTTATTTATATTGACTTATATGGCTGCCTGTCTCATCAATGCGACTCTGAGTGGCTAACAATTAAGATAATAATACAAATTATATAAATACCATTCCCAGCCAACTAACACAAAGTAACTCCTGAAAACACCATTCTCCAATAGCGTGAGGTCAATTACTCTCCTGGCCCCCAAGCCGGGGAAAACAGCCAGATCTTCAAGGCTTTCTGAAAGGTGAGCAGAGTTGGCCCAGCCGGACCTTGGGTGGTGTGGTGGGCATAATGAGATGCACACATAATTGCTCTTGCTGCTGCATTCTGAATCAATTGAAGCTTCTGGATGTTCTTCAGAAGCAGCTCCATGTACAGCACATTGCAGTAATCCACTCAGGAGGTGGGCAAAACATGTACGGTGCCTCTTCATCCAGGAAAGGACACAATTGGTACACAACACAAAGCTGTGCAAAGGACCCCCTGGCCACAGCTACCTGCTTTTTGAATAGGAGCTTTTGTTTGTCCAACAATTCTGTCTGGGATTCCGCAACCCCATCAAGAACTAAGGATGGAAAATCACTAGATCCAGGAGGCCCTAACACCCAAAGCCACTCTGTCTTGCTAGGGTTAAGATGAAGCCTGTTCATGCCCATCCAGACCCCAGCAGCCTCCAGACACTGAGACAGAAACTTCTGGTGAAGTTTTATTGTCTTTCACAATCTCACCCCATTTACCTTCTGGATACTACTGAAAATGAAGTTGTTCTGGAAGGCATACTGTGATGGATAATAAATACACTGAATATTTATACTGTGTATTTTTTTTAAAAAATCTACCATCAATGTTTTCTTTCTTTCTTGTGGCTATGGTGGGTAGAAATGCAGTAAATAAATATATTTCATTTCTGCTTTTATTCTGTAGTGTGTAAGTTTTAATAAGATGTAATCAATTGGTCACTTCCTCTTGGAACCTGGCCTATCTCAGATGGCTATTATGAAGCTAACTTGAATAATCCTCCATGAAAGGAAAAGATTCCCTCAAGTTGAGCTGGATTCAGTGACTCCACGGGTATAGATAACAATATAAAAGTGGTTTGCCATTCCTTTCTTCCAGGATGCATTTCAATTTCCCAGTCTAGCCTACAACTGGGGGATCTCAGGGTACTGTCCTAGCCAAGCACTAAGCTGGTCCAATCCTTCTTGTCTTTTTTCAAGGTCAGCCAAGGTTGGCCAGGTGCTGTCCTCTGCTGTGATGAATCCTCTATCCCAGTGTTTCTCAACCTCAGCAACTTTAAGATTTGTGGACTTCAACTCATGCTGGCTGGGGAATTCTGGGAATTGAAGTCCACACGTTAATGTTGCTGAGATTGAGAAACACTGCTCTATACTGGTGTTTCTTAAACCTTTTCTCTCAGGACCCCTTCCCACTTTTAATATTTATGGAAGACCCCCCCAAAGAGCTTTTGTTTGTATGGGTTATGTTTACCCATATTCACTGTATAAATATCAAAATTGACACATTCGCTTCCACTACTGCTTCTCATGATTGTTTGATGGGATTTTAATATTGTATTATTTTTCAACATAGGCTGGCAAATAATTTGATTGTGTTGACGCCTGAGGTCGTCTTGGGGGACCCCCCAGAGGCCCTAGGACCACACTTTGAGAAACTCTGCTCTATACTATTGCAATAGTAATTGCTTCAGTGATTTATTAGCATTTTGAACTTGGACCTCCTCTTTGATTTTTATCTTCTAGACACTCCTGCCCCATCTAACTAAGAGAAAACATGTTTTTCCTGGTGATTGTGCAGAGATGCCCAGGTGTATTTCCCACCCCCAGGAAACATCTACAAATTAGGACAAAAGAACATTAAAGATGGTTCCTTAGCTTAGCAGTATCTTACTCTGTACATCCAGGAGATAATGAGGCCTGGATGGCTGCTTTGGCATTTACTCCAAAGTCAAGCCCAGAATCATCTCTTTTCTCCAGCTCCTAATTCTTGAAGTCTGGAGAAAGCTAGAATGAGGGGAGGAGGAGAATGGAACCATGCAGCAAAATGCATTGAAGTTTGATGGGAAACATGATCTGAGCTACTGCAGACAATAAGAGAGACCACATTTTTTAAACACTGTTCTAAAAGGGAGAGGGGGCAAGGGGCATCCAAAAGTTTGTTATGGAGGGATGGTTGTGCTTGAGGTAAAATAAAAGAGTAGAGTAGAGTAGAGTAGAGTAGAGTAGAGTAGAGTAGAGTAGGATAGGATAGGATAGGATAGGATAGGATAGGATAGGATAGGATATTTTGAATCTCTCTCTCACTGGCCCCTGAATTGGTTCAGTATTAAGAAGAATGCAGCATCCACAGCTGCTGGCTACTTTACAGGGTGCCAAGGTGGATGAAGCATACTCCTGACCTACTTACCATTGTGCAGGATTTCCATCAGCCACCTCCTTCTGCCTAAGTATTGGATGCGCCTGTGTATAACAGGGTCATCCCTTAGAGATGATGATGATGATGAGCCATCAAGATGTTGTCAACTCTTAGTGACCACATAGACAAGCCTTTCTCAGCCTTTTGACCCTGGAAGAACCCTTGAAATATTGTTCAGGCCTTGGGGAACCCCTGCACATTCAGGCTCAACTATAGGCCAGAAGTTACAAAATTGTTATATTCGTTTCATATGTAGGCCTGTATATATGCATTAATAGCGTTCTTAAACTGAAAATAAAGAATGAAACTGACCTCTTTAATGTGAAGTTGCCCAAAATTGAAATCATTTTTTAAATAAATCATGATCTCCCAGGGAACCCCTAGTGACCTTTCAGGGAACCTTAGGGTTCCATGGAACCCTGGTTGAGAAACCCTGACATAGAAAGATTTTCTCTGTCATGATCTGTCCCTAACCCAGTCCTTCAGGTTTTCCAATGGTGTACCCACCAATGTAACTGAGGCCATCCACCTTGCTGCTGATTGCCCTCTTCTTCTCTTTCCTTCCACCTTTCCTGCATTAGAGCCTTCTCCAGAGAGCTGGGTCTTCGCATAATGTGTCCAAAGTAGGACAATTTGAGCCTGGTCATTTGTGCCTCAAGTGAGAAGTCTGGGTTGATTTGTTCAATGATCCATTGGTCTGTTTTCTTTCAACAAATGTTTTTGGCTACTAGGGAGGGCCAATTCCTTAGAATACCTTACTGTATATGTTTCTGCCCATGCCCCAAGAAAGCTATAGGCAATCTTTCACACTATTTATGCCATAGTCCTATTTCCACCTTTGTCCATGAGAAATTTTTGGAGCCCATCTTGAAGGCGACATTATTCGGCCTGATTCACACAATATTGAATATTTAATTAATATAAACAAGGAGACTTTATTATGGAGGCTGGCAAGTTTTGCTTCAGCAGCTACTTAAATGGTGAAATTATTTTATTAAAAGTTCTTCATGCTTTAATAATTTTAATTTCTGTCCTTATAAGGCTATTTCATTTTTACTTGGTTCTGATATATTCTGATGTATTTTAATAAACTTAACTCCTGTATTTTGTTGTGACTTGAAGTCAAAATAATAAATGGAATGGAATGGGAGTGTATCAATCTTTGGCCCCACATCCTGGTGCATTAAAAATGACAGAGAAAAACAGCTGATAATCATTTCTTACCTAGAAACTTTTGCTGAACTGAACTTATCTTCAAGTCTGAAGTCTATGCTATTAGCTCACAACCCCAGCATCTAATTCTGCCGCACATGTTGCATTGATATAATAACCAAATGCGTTCCTGAAGGACAGGATAATTTCCCCCTCCATTTTGGTTTAATTAGCTTTTGATAGCAAGAATCACACCCAGAATGTCAGCCTTCCTGCCTCCCCCTTAAAATTATCTCTTATACCTCCTTCCCCTAACACTGAGCTGCATGTGGGGTTGACAGTTCTTCTGGCCCAAAACAACACTAAAATTCACAGGGAAAAGTTCTAACCATGGCAATTACTTCGTAATAGCTAATACAGCTTCCATGGACAGAGACATTTTACTTCTGAATATGAGATGTTCAAAGTAAACAGAGAGGGAAGACTGTTGTTCCTTCCATATGATGGGAAAGCAAGCTCTCTTTCCATGGGAATGTCCACTTGACCCTGGTGGGTTTAGAATGCTGGGGATGGTTATGGAACCAGATCCAGTATTTATGGCTGTTCTCAGGTCTCCAAATGAGTTTATGAACTGTAATGATCTACGGTTGTGAAAATCAGTCTCATGTTGTCTGCTATAGTTGCATTGTAATAGAGCCATTAGTTTTATGGCTAAATAATATTTAGGGCATTTGTATATGTATCATTTGAGGACTCCTTAAACCATCTTCCCTTTGTATGTTTCTGAAGGGGATATTTTGATAGTCTTGCAATGGTCTGAACACTGACAACTTAGTAGATACAGAGAATAGAACTACAAGGGGTTTACTCCAGGCTATGACCTTGATTCATCTTGCAACCTTTGGTGAGTCATTTAATGTCTGTAAAATTCAGTATGTTCAGTGGCAAAAGTGATCTGTTAGAAAAAGGGGAAGGGAGGGCTGAGTCTGTACCTCCTATTAAGGTCCCTGGGATGACTAAATCACCCGCATACGTAATAGCATTTTTCTCTCCTGTGTCCTGTCCTAGGTATGAAGTTTAATTCCAGACTTGAAAAGTACCCTAATTCTTCTTTTGAGTAGTGGAAATGTAACTTCATTTTGAATTCAAACTCATTCAAAAGCCATGATTGAAAGAGATCTTCACTCATCGTAATGTAGAAGGAGAGCCATCTTTGTTTATGATAGCCAAGCATCAGGAGGAGTCTGGTAGCACCTTTTTGGATTAGCCAATTTTATTAAAAACCATAAGCAAAATTGGTTTGTCTGAAAAGATGCTACTAGACTCCTTCTGCTTCTGACCATTAAACTCAAGTATCCATAGTAGCAAAAAAGTAACTTCATTAAAAGTGTTTGCTCAATCCAAATCTTGAAAGATACAGAAGGTTTCTTTTCCTCCCTGGACACATTTTTGCTTCATTTTCCCATGTAAAAAAGTTCTCCTCAGAATATTCTACCAGTCAAGGTCCATCTTGTGAAAAGGGCTACTTCTAAATATATCCCTGGCCAGTCAAATTCCACAGGTCATTAACCTCTCACCTCTAATCATCTTACACTGTAGCTTTAGCTAAGCATTATGTAATTGATCATTAGTGAAATGATGTCCTGGAGACTTGAAATTCAATTATTTTTGTAGCTACAATTGTGGCTGGATTTAATGCTTTCATTTTGTTTTGTATGGCTTTGCAGGTTGAGTACTAATACTGCACATTTCCTAAATATTCCAACTGATATTTAAAATGTTAATTTTGTAGGTAGTTTCCTATATCATTATATAACCATCATACTCATTTTTTTAAAAAAAAGAGCACAGTACTTTAGACTTTCAGAGGCAGACTCATAGAGCCTTTGCCATTAATTATTTCTTTATGTGTGTTTTACAATAGAGTAAATCTAACTTTTAGTTATTTCACTAGCTTACACAAGCAAATCTAAAAAAACACCAACAAACTCAGGAAAAGAAAAATTCTGAATAGTATTTGATCCAGAGGAGCAGTAAGGGAGACTGAAATTCCATACCCAAACATACTTGTAACCGTGGTTCTGTTTAGGAGAAATCTTGGGCATCTTAAGTATTTCTCTTCCCCCAACCTAGAAGTCTGGAAGAAGAGGAACATTCAAAGGAAGTGGTGCCCTTTCCATGGAGATACTATCATGGAACATTGGAAGTGCTTCTGGAGAATAAATAGTGGCACACAGCTTTAGCCCACAGGCATTAAAGCATCCACCTCCCTGGTTTTTTGGTCCTGTGAACCCAAACAATCCACACCAGTTTACACACTGAAAACATGGGAAGGTGCACTTACTTCTCCTCTATCACCTGCTTTTGATACTCTTCATATTCCTCCCGGGTCATTCCTGCTGCAGTAGCTGGGTCAGTAGGAGCAGCTTCCTCCTTCTTTTCTTCACCCCCTCCGTGAAGCCCCAGATTTTTCACCTGGTTGCTCAGCACATTTTTCATTAGGAAAGCCATCTTCTCGTCTTTTTCTTTGCACCTTTCCAAATGGAAAAACAAACCCACACCACCAGGAAACCCACAGCAACAAGGGAAAAGAATGAACCAATCAACAAATGAAATTTCAACAGCCCTGAGCAGCTCTTGTAGGGCACAGTATTAGGGGAAACTCTACGCCAAAAACAGTTTGTCAACTATAATCTGGATTAAGGCAGTGTACTCCTGAGCAGCCAGAGGCAGATGGTTCAGATTACCAAGGGGGGAAAAATCATTAGATTTTGTATTTACTTTTTGTATTAATACTTTAAGCTAATTTTTATTCTTTCAAGAGCAGGGTGGGTGGGTGGTGGAGAGAGAGAGAGATGAAAGACACTGAGATCTAATTTTTTCTTTGTTCCGATACATTCAGGCATAAAATAAGCCGCTAATGGCTCCATTGTTTGAATTCTAATGGTTGGACTTGGTTGATTATGTGAATTGTGTGAAACAGCTCAACAATAAATCAGGTTAGATAGACCAAAGAGATATGAATGATCATAGTAGGTGCAGCAAGACTCTTCCTTAAATGAGAACCAATCCTTTTATTCACAGATACTGTTTTGTCCCACTGGGCACTGGATTTCCCTCCAGTCTATTTTTTCCAGACTGCTAGGTGGTTTGACCAGTGATTGGAAAATAATACCAAATTTATGCAAGAGCAAGGTCTTATCTCTCTCTATAGTTGTGGTGTGTAAAGATTTAGCACGCATTCTAGTAGCTAAGAACCACTCAGGAAACATTTCCTGTTTACTAAATTCTCCAGGTCAGATCAAGACCATCTTTATCCTGTCAAACTCAGTGGCTGTGCTCATGAGACATATTGAACTGCACCAATCATACTTTAACCTACATTGTTAAACCAGTCAGGGTGGTTTGTTTACAATCTGAGATCTTGTGCAAACCTTGGAGATTGGATGGAGCAAAACAGTGGTTAACCATGGGTAATCATGTCATATGAGCACAGCCATTCAGATGGGTTCAAGGTAGGCATCATGGGAGAGATATGTGAGACAGACCACTGTGTGACCCAGTTCTCATAAATGGGGATTTTTAATTTGTAGTTGGGAATAGAGGTTTCTTGATTGAAAGCAGGGCATGTGCAGAACAAATACAGAGTAAATTATTATTATTATTATACACACGTGAAATCACAGCTGTCAGTTCTTTAGCTGGTGTTGTTCTTTGTTTGCACTGAGTTTTCCCCAAGATCCTAGGATGTTGTAATGTATCAGCTTAATATATGTGTGGATCCAAGCAGTGTGGCCTTTTGTAATTGACAGATGAAAATTTGTCAACGTGCAGGTTTTCTAAGTGCTGTCCAAGGTGTTTTGGTATGGCACCCAGTGTGCTGATAACCACTGGGACCACCACAACCGGTTTATGCCATAATCTTTCAACTTTGCTTTTCAGATCTTGATACTTTGTGATCTTCTCTAATTCTTTGTCTTCTATTCTACTATCACCTGGTGTTGCCACATCAATTATCCACACTTTCTTCTTTTCAACCACAGTTAAATCTGGTGTGTTATGTGCCAAGAATCAGTTTGTATTCAGAAATCCCACAATGTTTTAACCTGCTCATTTTCAACTACTTTTTCAACTGTATGTTCCAATTTTGCATTACTGGCACTTGATATGATATATAATAATAATAATAATAATAATAATAATAATAATAATAATAATAATAATAATAATAATAATATGATGATGATGATGATGATTAAATTTATATCCCACCCAACTCCCAAAATAAGAGTTCTACAGTTCCTACTAAAAACTCATTTGGAGGTCACTTAAAAGACAGCTCCATCAGAACCCATCACCTTCTCTTCCTCAGGCAAGCCAATCCATCTACTCACCAATCCTCAACAAGTAATTCCAATTGTAAATGAAAGTGAATACTTTCCCCTCCCTCCCGTCCTGTTCGGACTATGAGACGGCCAGGCAGAATCACTAATAAAATTCTTTATTGAATAAACTATTTACAATAGCAAAAGTTCTTGCAATAGATTAGAGCATGGAATTCAATCAAGTCCACCCGGGTGGCAAAGGACACCCAGGCAACGCTGCAGAGTCAGACTGTGGCAAGGCAACAAGGCAGAACTTGGCCAATTCTCTGATCGAAGCTGCAAGGCTGGAAGGAGCTGGGGTGTGTTGCAAAGGAGAGGCTGAACACTCGGACTGGTGTCCTGACACGCAGGCTGGATCATGTTGGCGGATTTCTGGGAAAGCCTTTGGCCCAGGAGAGATCAGAAAAGTCACACACCAGGCATTTCTATAAAAATAATTTTATTTACAGAAAGCAAAACATATTTAAAAGCTTCTGCATTCTACAGGCTCTCAGTGAGAGCTGCTAAAAACTCTCTACATGCCTACACAGAAGGGAAAAAGAAACTAAAACAAGTCCAAGCAAGTTCTTTCCCTCAGGTGCAAAAATTAACATTCGAAAAGGGGACAGTTGAATTCAACCTTTTCACCCGGCCAAAATGATTAGTTACCATAGTAACCTTAATCTGTAGTAGAAAACATTAACAGATCAGGCTGGCACACCGAGGCTAGACAAGGCTGGGCTGGAGTATCTGGGCAGGGCTTGGTTCTGGAGACAAGGCTGGACTGGAGCGTTGAGACAAGGCTTGAACCTGGAGACAAGGCTGGACTGGGCTGGAGCACTTAGACAAGACTGGGATCTGGAGGCAAGGCTGGACTGGAGTGGAGTGTTCAGGCAAGGCTGAGAGCTGGAGGCACACCTGGATCGCGTTGAAGCGAAGCGACGAGGCTTGGAGCTGGACGTGAGGCTGTGCTCAACAGGGATGGAGGAGAGAGGCTCTACTGGGGCGACCTGAGCAGAAGGCTGTTCCATGAAGGCAGAAGGCGCTGGCGGTAGTTCCATGCTGGCTACAGGCAAGGCTTCTGATGCTGGTAAGGACTCTTCTGCAGGTGCTGTGAGCTCAAAGGATTGGTTGTCTCCGGCAGCTTGCTCTTGGCATGCCTGCCTCTTTATTTGCTCCTTTTCGCGCTGTTTTCCCTCACCGGCCAATCGTGCTTCTTCTTCCTTCACATGCTTCTCTGCTCTCCTCTCTCGAGCACTGATTGGAGGCTTCAAATCTCCCTCCAGAGTTTGTCCAATCATCTCCTGCGATTTCTCCCGCTCTGCTGAGTCACTTCCTGGTTTAGATTCTTCAAGACCTTGCTGATAGGTTTTGTTTTCCCCTTCTGACTCCAAGTAAGTTTCGTTTTTGGAGTCAGAAGCAGGCTCAAACCTCACAGCTCCCTGATTCTGTTAAGAGGAACTTCCCTCTTAACAGTAGTTCTCTATCCTATTATGAACAAATTACTTTATTACAATATTTAAATGGAAAAATAAAATCAAACATGGGCAAAATGGGCAACAAAGTCATACTAAAATCAATTGGCAAATTAGTTTTCTCAAAAGTATTAAACTGAAAGGATTAGCTAATAGACATAGCTTATTGGAGACACCGTGTCATTTGCTTACAATCCCTCCAGTGCTATCTAGAATGATTTAAACTAATATAATGCAGTTTTAAGGGTGTGGAGAATCATTTCCAAATTATTTTTAGAGTCAATTCTTGATGACTCATCAATACCTTAGAAGGGAGTTTCTTAAAACAGAGTAAGATGAATCTTCATGTTCAGATCTCAAGCCCTCTTTTCCTACATTTAAAAAATTTTCAAGACAGCCTGTTACATTTGCCCAAAATTTTGTACAACATTAACACTGTTCCTTTGATTTTAAATATTCTTTAAATATGGTCAATGTCCTTAATTCATGAAATCTTACAAGCTTAAAATGAATGCACTTGTCCCACTTGAAACCAGTTGGAACTTAGGAGCAATTCTCCCACAAAACAGTCAAACAGAGGGTGATTTTTATTAATAAACATTTGACAGGAGTTTTCTCAATGTTTTGTAGGATATCCTTTAGAATCACAGTTATGACAGAACCACTGTGTTTATGCCTTTTTAATGGGCTATAAAGATCACGGCTGTGCAGCACTGAGGATCTGAAAGGGCAAAATCTGCATGGGAGCATACAGGGCGCCCATGTGGCATCTTCTGGCTACTCTTTAAAGCAGTCATGTCGTTTCGTGGAATCATGAAGCTACCCTCCACAGCTGCAGTGCACTCCTGGAAAAGATGTATTTGGTTTAAGAGTTGCTGACATGTAGGGGCATCGAGAGGTGTGTGTCAAAAAATATGGTGGCCACAACCCCTCCTAATCAAAGCAGCAGCATGGCCCAGATAATAATGTTCTATTAAGTTGAATATAGGTTAACTATCTGAATTATTTTTCTGTTGAGTGAGAATTGCATGGGTCACCATTACAACAGAACATACAGGAGAAGTCATCCTTGGCTGATCCTTTTAATGCACTTCAGTACCTAATTAAAACAAATCCACTCCTTAGTATAACTGCCCAGAGTCATTGCAATATGAGATGGGCAGTAAAGAAATATGATTGATAGACAGACAGACAGACAGACAGAATAAAATAATGTGTTAATCAGCAGGATGGACTTTCATTTTGAAAATAAGACTGAGGTAATGACAAAGCAGCTTTGATTCTGCCTTACTGAACCAGAAGAAAGGAATCACCTTGCAGGTTCTACCAGTACACACTGCAACATTCTTAACGAAGTGCAAAAGTAGCCAACTTTTCTGGGCCAAAAGGTCCCTTTGGAATTTTGAGAGCACAACACATGCACACCCAATACCACTGCCCAACGTTGGAGTGCAGCCAATCACAAAACCTCCGCTTCCCAGGTGGCGTACTGGTAAAATTGCCCCTTGCCATCTTTCTCCAGCCCCAGAGAATGTTTTCTATCATCTCAGTTCACTTTCAGGGTTTGGGGTAGGGAGGACGGAGGTGGGCATATTTTCAAGCAAAGCACTGGGTGCAGCTGCTCACCATTTTTACTTTCTACTAACGCTGAGATCCAGAAGCATTCTTTGCAGCACGTCAACTTCCCGTAATTTTTAACGGAGGTGATCTAAATTATCCCAGCTAGATAAATCACATGCCAACAAGGAAGCTTCATATGTGGAAATGCTTAGCCTGAAGAAGGGGGAGTTTGGCCACTATTCTCATGTAAATCAAATCTCAGTCAGAGATTTTTCAGTATCTTGGTCTGGATGGAATTTGTAGGCAGAGAATTAGAAGTTAGAAAAATAATAATCTGAAGAGTAAATTAATGGTTTCTTTCTTTCTTTTGTCATCAGCATGTACCTTTGCAAAATTACAAATTTCACCAAAATTTCCTAAGAATAACTTATTTATTCAAATAATGTTCTGATTTACTTAGATGGTTTAATCTGAAAACAAATACAGCAGTGCTCTTCAAAAGCATACAAGAGTTGGCAATTACATTTTCAAAGTTTCTGTGCAAAACTGTACATTTCACCAGCAAATGAATTGTACTTGTAGTTAAGAGAATTCTGCAATTATTGACTTTCTAGCAGGGTTTTACATATATGTGTGTGCGCGCGCCTTTGGGTAGTCCTGGCATCTGGTGACTTCCTGGACAAGTCCCTGCAGTTTTCTTGGCAAAGTTTTTCAGAAGTGGTTTGCCATTGCCTCCTTCCTAGGGCTGAGAGTGTGTGACTGGCCCAAGGTCACCCAGCTGGCTCCGTGCCCAAGGCAGGACTAGAACTCACAGCCCCTCAGTTTCTAGCCTGGTGCCTTAACCACTACACCTACTTGGCTCTCTTCTATCAGCTTTACTACTGTATGTCAAAGTTACTAAGTTCAAGTTTAACATCACTCTTTTAAAATCCTGCTGCAGTATGCATCAATTCATAATGCCTATATAAACAATTTTGTGAAAACTAAGAACATCAATGCTGCAATCTCAAATTGTTCTCAAAAATATTTTTGATTGCTGCCATAATAAAAAAGATGGGCAGATCATAAAATGTGCATGATATCCCTACTGAACTTCAAAATGGGATTAGAAATGTTTAGGGCTATAGATGTGTGAAAATGCAAGTTATGGGGTAACAACCTTTCACAAGTACAGGCAGTCCTTGACTTACAACCATTCGTTTAACGACAGTCCAAATTTACGATGGGCTTAAAATGGGTGCTTTACGGCCTGCAAAGCACTTCCAAGCATTGCAAAACATTGCACCTCCCCAGTCACATGATCGCATTTCGGGCACTTGGCAACCGGTTCACATTTATGACCAGTTGCAACATCCTGTGGTCATGTGATCATATTTTGTGACTTTATTCCATTTTCTGGCAAAAAACACCCATTGGGGAAGCTGGATTCGCTTAATGACTGTGGTGATTTGCTTAACGACCCGTGATTCACTTTTAACCATGGTGATTTGCTTAATGACTGCCGTAAAAATGGTAGTAGAATTGGGTCAGGTCACGTGGTGACTCATGACTGCAATGACTTATGATACAAATTCCAGTCCCAATTGTGGTTGTAAGTCGAGGACTACCTGTCTGTGCATTTTATGTATTTGTTGGGACCACAAGAAACCTTATATTGGAATCTGTCCACTCTTAGTGAAGGTAAAATCTGTAATTGCTGGGATATTAATTCCAGTGTAACAATGCTTCCGAGTACAGCTTTATCCCCTCTGAACACAAGATACAATACCACCAATTGCTTCAATATTTTAATTCTTGGCTGGGTAGATTCACATTACGTCAAAAGAAAATATAGATGTTTCTCTACAAGATCTGCATCCTAACCCAAATATATTCCAAAGAAAAACAACTCAACAGAATCCACAAACCCTTGAGTAGTAGGTCATTTTTACAGCATACATTTGGTTTTTATTTGTCCAAGGCACCTGTAAAAATATTATCCATTCTGAAACAGAATGGATAATGGCCCTTTTGAGTGATTTTGGTTGATAAAAATAAGTCTGCTTACTTGTCCTCAATTGTGTGTTGCAGAAAGGTATTTTGCAGTTACATGTTTTTAAACACTTGATGGAAAACTTCCAGTTTGTAAATCCTAACATAATGCTATCAATATCTTCAAAGGGAGAGAATTGCATAGATTTGTTCTGTTTCTCAAAATTGCAAACAACGCCTTCAACATATGTAATACTGGATAGAGTGGACATTGCTTGCTTTTTAATATTTTAAGTTTAGAGGAATTTGAACACTTAACGATATTCAAAACCTATTCAATTATAATTTCCACATGCATAAAAATGAAGTTTCAAGTCAACACTACAAGGACAAAATGCTGGGCAGAGTAAATTCACATTTGCTGTTCTGGAACTGCCTTAAGAAGGATTACATAATAAAGGTGGGTAAGACATAAGAATACTTGCAGATTAAGAACAATACTGGTTCAGTAAAAACAGGAGAACAAGCTTGAATTTTTTTAACAATGCCATCAGTATTGCCAACAATATTCCTGGCTTTGGAGAAGACCATACCACTTCGAACAATTCAATGCAAGGTCTGCGTGATTTATAACGTTCAATGAATACATTTTGAAGATCGCTGCTATACCATATTCTCCCAAGTCAGGTGAATTTCAAGATCATGCAAGCTAGGATCTCTTCGTTGAAGAGAGATTAAAGAACACTTTTACAAAAGTATGATCAATGTGAATACAAAGAACTGTATCAAAACATGCTAGAAAGAGCTTCTTCCCTCCTATCTTTTTCTACACAGAAAAATTGCATCTTTAAGAATTGAGCTGTTCTACAAACTCCTTTGTTCAATACCCCTGCTGATCACTTTTTCTGCAAGCCTATTTTTATAAAGTTGGATTGATGATATTAAACCGCTTCTCATCTATCACTGCCCACAAGGTTAAATGTCTTTTTTTGCAATCTCTTAAAACTCTAAAGGGGAATGCAGTTTCAGAACCACATTGCCTGCCTGCCTGCCTGCCTCCCTTCCCCTCTGAGACATAAAACAAATATTTTACCGCAAGTCTTTCTGCCTTCCACAATCTCCCCAAATAAGAATGTAAAAACAGGTGTGAGAAATACTCCTGTCCCAAGACCCTACCTGGGATGTATTTTGACAATCAAGTAAAGGCATATTTCATCCATCCATCTCTCCTGGAAGTTCCAAGACAGAATTTGCCTCCTTTCTGCCTTGGAGTATGTCAGTTTTATAGCATCGTAATCCAGAATTCAGTGTACTTGGTTAAAAAAAACTCAATAATTTAAAATACTGAAGCATTTTAAACACTAGGGTTTCCCTCCTCTGCAACTAGTGCAATGCTTTCCATGCACCTCTGGAATGCACAATAGAGTGGCCATCAAAAGAACTTCTTTGCTGCTGCTTCTTGCTGACTCCTGCAGACACAAAAGAAAGACAAACCCATTAGCTCAAATGACTTTCGAAAGCTTTTTGTCTGTCTCAACAAGGCAGTGACTCTTTCAGATCCAAGAATGCTCTGGAATTCAGAGGAGGAGGTAGGGCAACCTGGCCTGGTCCCAACATAAGCTTCTTGGGCTGAACATGGCCTTCTTTGCACTTTAATCTGAAATAATTAAGCTCTCTACACTGTTCAAGATCTCAAAACCAACTCAGGCCATTATTGAAATAAGTTTAATGATTACTTCAGATGGGTTACAGTAAAGTGATTGACAGAAGCAGAACCACTTGGACCAATATTATTTCCCACAAAATACCTTTTAGTGAGAAACTAATACTTAAATTAGAATGATATACAAGGAATGCACTCTATCCATTTTGGGTTGCAAAAGGGAAATGCCCCACCAAAGGAATTGGAAGGGACAGTGCTTAATTCTTCCTTGCAGCTGTTTGTAAAAATGCTTTTAGTTGCATTACACATTTCTACTTTACTCTTTCCTCAAGGGACATAAGGCAGCTTATTTAATATTTTGTCCCAGTTTTATTCATGTAACAATTCTGTAATGAAGGCCATGCTGAGAAAGACTTGCTTCTTTGCCAGGACTTGAATCCAGACAGCCCTGGATCCAATCCAGCTCCTACATCATTTCAGCTTATTCCTGAAGTTCAACCCCCACCCCAACCAGCAGTTCCTCCCAATTTTGACCCCACATTTTAAAACCCATGAAAGGAGGGGAGGGGAGGGGAGGGGAGGGGAGAACGGTTAGAGGAAAACCACTAAGCATTTCCATGACAAGAAAAGACGTGCATTCCACTGCTTAGAATCTTGTCCACTGGTGCTCTAGTCTAAAATATATTGATCATCATCAACCTTTTTGGGGCAATTAACTTGGCTCTAGAATAAGAAAAAAGTTGGCTGGACAATTTTGAATGCTGACAACGAGGGAAAGATCAAAGACACTCACTCTGCTACTGCAAGGCAGCTTACTTTGACGTTTTGGGAAACCTGACTTAGAGCAGGGATCACTTCTCTATGGCCCCCCCTCCCTATTTCGTAGCCATCTGAGATCCCCAAGATCCCATTGCTAAACAGTGGTGACAAATCCCCAAATGGGGGCCCAGCTTTCTGCTGAGTCTTGATGAGAAGCAACACAACCACAGCATGTTAAGCCTCTAGTAAACCGTAAACTCCTAACAACTTTTTTAAAAAAATACTCCTCCACCCCCCATTCCTCCAGGGTCAAAAGGTTGAGAAAGGCTGATAAGACTATACAGAATATAGTACTAAACACTACAAGAATACAGTACTCTACAATATGGAATAGAGCGCAAGCATGACGACGGTAAAAGCTATGACACCATCAATGGGGTGAATTATATAATTTGCATAGTGATGTCAAGACCTGTCTGCTGTCACCTACTCCTTTGTACACCCCCTTGTGAATGCAGGTTCCAAAAGGCTGTTAAAGTGCGCAGGAACCCAGCATTTCCTCAACGAGGGAGGGTTTCTGTATCTCCTGAGTGAAGAAGGGTTCCTGTTGTAAGTGCCACAAAACCCCAAGAGTGAGATTTGAATCTTTAGCAAAAAGACCAAAAGAGATCCTTAAACATGCGACAATGCGTACATGAATTACACTTCTTTTTCAAATGCACTTCCGAAAATTCCACAGCAAAGACTCTTCAGACACACAGTCATGGCGACAGCGTATCTGTGCCAAGGCACCAGCACATTAACTCCACTGATGCCAGGGAAAAGCAGCATCTCCCCGTTGTGTCTTTTTTAAAATTCAGTTTTATGTCTTTCATCAGCTTTTAGTATTTGCTTAGCACAGTCAGATCTCATTTCTGAGCCCCCCCAGTCAGTTCCATTCCTCAAGAGTCATCCCTGTTCGCAATGTTATGTGGAAGACCGAACTTACCTGTACATGATGTAACCAATGAACAGTAGCGTCTGCACAGCTACGAATATAAAGAAGTGTGTTGTAGATAAACACGATGGAAATTGTGGCAACTCTGGACATTTGGGTTTGTCGTTCAATGGCTAAAAAAACAAGCAAGATGATGCAATGGTTTTTCAACAAGCAGAATCTAAGAGCATATTCAGATTTGTTTTGACTGTTCTGCATGCATGCTTTAAAATACATTGTGTGTGTTTTTTTAATACCCTGTGTAAGAAAAGGCCAAGTAGTACCTTTGGAGTACCACTACAGTGCTGATTCCCAATCTCCCCATCTCTAGTATTGCTGCTGCTGCTTCTCATTTCCCAGGAAAAGCTGATGAGTCAGTAAGTGGAGAATTTGTTTTATCAGTGTTTGGCCCCACCACAAAAGGCCAGGAAAGGGCCTTTATACAGAGATGCAACAGCAGATGATAAATCTCAGCCACTGCCCTGTGATGTGAGCTTCTGTCATTGGCCCAAGATCGATCGTTAAAGATGCCAATTTATCAAGCTGTAGACATGCTTCTCGTGAGGCCAAAAGGATTTAACAGATTTACCATAAAAAACCAACACAAGCTTGAAATTATTGTGGGCAGCTTTTTTTTCAGGCCAAGGGCTTTTGAGGCGGGTGATAAGAACTACACTCCAAGCACAGGCTGGAACAAGGCAAAGAAACACTTAAGGCCAGAATAAAGCCTACATTTAGCTTTAATTTAAGATAATTAAATAAACTGAGGTGAGTACTCCCCCATGTATTAACATTTTCTCCCTTCTGGTAGATTAGAAATTATAATTTAACATCAAGTACAGTTAGTCCTCACTTAATGACCCTATAACTGGGACCGGCAACTTTGTCGCTAAGCGACACGTCACATGACTACTCTGCTTAGGGACGGCAGTTCCCACAACCCCAGTTGTCGTCGTTGAGTGAATCCCACCTGGTCATTAAGCAAGGACCCACCCAGATCCAAGCCATTCTTGGAAGAAGGTAAGGGACTGCCTCCACTACAACTCCCTCTATCCACCTATCTCCCCCCATCTCTGCCCTTTTGGCCGCCTGCCTACCCACTGCCACCAGCTGCCCCCACTGCACAGCCCTGCCCACCGCGGCTGTGCCCGCTGCACTGCGTGCCATACTGTACCGGCTGGGGCCTTCTTTCGAAGGGCTTTCTTTTGTGCCAGGGCAGCCAGGGCCTTCTCTTGACCTGCCCAGGCCCTCCATTTGCGCCTCATGAAGGGCCTCCGCTTGTGCCCTGCCCAGGGCCTTCTTTCCAGCACATGAAAGAAGGCCCCGGCTGCACCGGAACAAAAGAAGTACCCTTCTAGCCGGGTCCTTCTTTCGCACACCAGCTGGGTCCTTCTTTCACGAAAGAAGGCCCTGGGCAGGGCATGAACGGAAGCCCTTAGTGAGGCACAAATGGAGGCCCTGGCCCGAGGGAAGCCCCGGCTGCACCGGTGCTAAAGAAGGCAGCACAAGAGAAGGCCCCAGCTGGTACAGCAGCAGTGCATGGTGCGGCAGTGCCGGGGACAGCTGGCGACAGTGGGTAGGCGGGTGGCCAAATGGGGGCGGGCCCGAATTTTATGTGACTGTGGGGGCGCTGCAATGGCCAGACTTCAAGGACCGGTCGTAAGTCCTTTCATTCAGCGCCATCATAACTTTGAACAGTCGCTGAACAGAGGAACGTTCAGCAAGGACTACCTGCATTGGAGGGGCTCCAGGGGTGTTCCCTGGAACTTCTGGGAGTCACATACTAAGTTTCCTTCATGAAAAAATAGTTCAGTTGTTCTCAACCTGGCTCCCATATGGAGGGTGGAGCTTGTTATCTGATTACTATTAAATACAAATACTGAGTTTCTCCTGACCAGTTTATGTGGAAGTCCTTCCTCACACTCCAATGTATGGAAACATACGGGCCCAGGAAGTAGACTCATGGGGGCATCCACAGAGATCAGAAAAGTCAAGACCCAACTGCAGCCATGTGATCAAAGCCCTGCCCCATTTTTGTGTGGAGTGCATTTAAAAGGGGGCAGGGCTTTGCAGCTGCAGCCATCATCATGTTGACATTTTTGGATGCCTCTCCCCCCCAAAAGCAGGACACAAATAGGAATAGGTACCATATTCCTCTGGACTAAATGCTCAATGTCCCTCTTTACGACATGGAGATGCTCCTTAATGTCATTGAAATGCTGTGTTGTTTCATAGATCCCACCAGCAGAACCAGGGTGCTGAATGCCACTGACTAGCCGCAGAGTTTCCCCCATGGAATTTCTGGAAAGAGAGGCAAGAATGCTCACATCGGATATGATATTTGATGCACCTGAACTTTTAAAATAATCATATGGCAAACACAATGTTGCAAACTAATTTAGGTTAGTTTTGATTTGTCAAGAGTGTTAAAACATGGGTGCTGTTGAACGTGGCAGAAAACAGAGGAAAGTTCTATAAATTTGATAAAAGGTAACTTGCTTGGGTACACTGGAAAAGCAGTCCATGAACTATTAATATTGGGAAATTATGGCTCATAACTCTTGCACAATGGTCCCAAGAAAATTTCTAACAAGTTATTAGAGGATTTAATTCCCCATATCCCCCCCTCCACAACTGAGAATGGGAGAAACACAAGCAGTTCAACTGCAAGCTTTTCCTTGTGTGACATGCCCACTAAAGAACTGTGAAATCACTGCCCAGAAAGTCCTCACTTAACCTCCGGAACGTAAGGTCTGCACACTTGGAGGAAAAAGGTAATACGCACTCCCTGACTATAGCCATAGAACACTCTGAAACTAGTACAAAACAGGTGCAGGAACTGTTTTGGATGAGCACTCCAAAACACAGCAGCTCAGGAACCATCTTTTCTTCTGCAAGAAACTCAGAAGTTACAGGTAGTCCTCACTTAACAACTATTCGTTTAGTGACCGTTCAGACTTACAACATTGAAAAAAACAACTTACAACTAGTTCTCACACTTATGACCAACAGAGCATCCTCGCGGTCATGTGATCACGATTTGGATGCTTGGCAACTGGTTCTCATTTATGACCACTGCAGCATCCCGTGGTCATGTGATTGCCACGTTCAACCTTCCTGGCCGGCTTCTGGCAGGTAAAATCCATCGGGAACTGCGTGATTTGCTTAACAACCATGTGGCTCGCTTAACACTCACAGTGATTTGCTTAACTGCTGCAAAAAGGCTCATAAAATCAGGTCAGATTCACTTAATGACTGCTTCATTTAGCAACCAAAATTCCGGTCTCAATTGTAGTAATTAGGCGAGGACTACCTGTAGTCAAATCCTTATCTCAATCTCTCCTCCAGCTTCAATAAACCTCATTCCACAATTGTTCTGCTGCAAAGATGGTAGACTGCACAGGGTCATATCCTCCTTTCACTGCGTCACACATAAGTTACTGACCTGTTTACCCAACCACTGCAGTAAGGACCTCAAATGTACTTGCTATACTGTTAACACCAAGAGTTATTCAGAAAAAAACTTAGATAGATGGACCATCTAAGAATAAACAGAAAGCTTGGAGATTCAATGAGCAGCACTAAGAAAAAACTCTGGGTTTTCTTTGGAGCTGTACTTATCGGGATAGTTCATGCCTCAACAAAAGTTTTGCATAATAATGTGAAACCTCTACTGGACACCAACTGGGATGCCATGTCTTTCACACATGTATCCTTACTTCATTTCACCAACTTGTCTCAGGACCTCTTCTTGAGTTTTTACGACACTGTCAAGTTCTAACTGGGAGACCTAATTTTTTTTAAAAAAGAAACAGAGAATTGAATAGCACTGTTAGTGAAAAGGACAAAACTGGCAAAATAGAGAATTGTGACATGTGAAAATATGCACCAACAGTATACCTGCCCTTGATGGCCAGGGACATTTGCCCCTCTTTTGGAAATTTCTTCCGTTACTGCAGAGACGTATCTTCTCTGTTCATCCAGAATCATATCTAATTGCCTGTTGAGTTGTTTTATTTCCAGATGAATTCGATTTTGGCCTTCAAAGATCTGCCTCAGCTCACGATCACTCACCGTCTCAAAGAGGTCATCCGCTTAAAGGAAAACAGGTGGGACAGTCTGGTTATGCGTTCCTCAAATGGTCCCAACATAACCCCATTTAAATGTATACTTAACTACTTGCTGTATTTCGATGTGAATTTAATTGAGAAGATGTTCTCAGTAAGACACACAACTCAGGAGGAAGTACAAAGGCTGTTCAGAGTAGGAACTGTCCACTTGTGATGTTTAATTAATAGCACAGTCCTATATACGTCTGTCCCTGAAGTAAATCCCATTTATGAATCTCAGCGAAGTTAACAGGACTTACACCCAAGCGAGTGGATGAAGAATTTCAGTCTCAAAGGAGGGGTGAGTTTTAGAGGGCAAAGTGTGGGGTGGGGGAATCTGATGGAACTACTGATCATGGCAAACAACCTGGACTCTTCTAATCTTTTAGGAGTACCCTTAAACCAGTTTTAAGATGCTGTATAATAAAAAGAGGGAATAAAGTCACAAACTCGCCAAGGTAGAGAAGTGCAACTTCTGTGGGTTTGAAGGCTGCACTAGATTCTGCATGACATGTTAAAGGCCACAATCCAGAAATGGGCAAAGCCAGAACCCATTTTCAGAAAGGGGTTTTAAAGGAATGAAACAGTGGTCTTAAGGATTTGCAAACTTTAAGGCACCTCTATCTATCTATCTATCTATCTATCTATCTATCTATCTATCTATCTATCTATCTATCTATCTATCTACCTACCTACCTACCTACCTACCTACCTACTCATCAAATTTAATCACCGCCCATCTCCCCCAAAAGAGGGACTCCTAATTTCCTAAACCCCCGTCTCCTCAAAACCCCACACCTCTCCGGTCCTCTTCACTCCTGTGGAGGAGAGAGGGCTTTGGAAGCAACAAAAAAGATACTATTCGGCTGTATGCAGTTCTCCTGCTGTACAGTTTACCTGCCTGGGCTAGAGGAACTGCCAACCGTAGCAGACACTGAATGCACTGCAAGCCAAAGGTCATCACTTCTTCATGTTCCATCTGAATTCTACTGTGAGAATGACAGAACTACAGGACCCTCTAGCCATTCTCACATGGACAGTCTAGCAAAGCATCTTGTTTGCCAACAGATCAGAATGAATGCCTCCTTAGAAAAGCAACTCTTTCAATTAAGACATGGTCTTCTACATCAAGCCCATCACTTGACTACTCACTTGGCTGGCCTTGCATGTCAGGATGCTCTTTCTGAAATTCCTCCTTCCTTTTGTCCAACTCTTGCTGGAAATGCTCAAATTCTTCTTGATATTTCTCTTTGTCCTTTTCAGCAATCTCTGTATCTGGTGGAGGCTGTGAAATCAGTTTTGAGTAAAAAAAAAAAGCATTCTAAAATTTGACAAGCACTATTGGCATCAGGCACTTTGAGTTAACATTCTGGTGCACCCAAGGAACAGTTCAAAGAAGCTGAACTGGCTCATATGGCCTACCTGATTCCCTTTATGTAAGGGGAATTATGGGGCTGTATTTACTGATTCTTACCTCTTATTTCCTGCCAAGCTTTACCCCACCACATGTTACATGAGAAAAGTCTGAAGCAGGGTGCCTGCTTTACCCATGTAGACTCCGCCATGCAATTCCAGAATCAGGCTTCTACATGCACGAGAAGCCCATGTGCACAGAAAGGCTTCCCACTTCTGACCTGCCCTTTCAGTGCAAAGAAGAAGGAAGGGCCAGCAAGGAGATGAAACAATGGGGAGGGCTATGTGTGAGTATAGCTCCATTCCCCTCCTTCTCTGAACCTAATTGTGTGATGATTAATGGCTGAATGAAGCTAATGCACTCCTGGGCAATTCCTAGTTCTAACTTCTGTTTTTGAAACCCTAGAGACCCTTCCAATCTTCTAAGTTTCCATGGCACAATTAATGAAAACTGAAGGGCCACAAAACCTATACTGTAAGTCCATGATGCCATTAAAAATCTGTAATTATTTATTTTATTTATTTATTTATTACTCAAATTTAGCCACTGCCCATCTCCCCCAGAAGAGGGACTCTGGGCGGTTTACAATAAAATCCCACACGAAACATAAACATTAAAATCACATAAAACAATTATGGTAAAACACAATAAATAAATAAAATCCAAGAGAGACGTAAAATCCAGGCTGGTGGGAGGGACTCTAGGGTACGAGCCATCCCCAAGAATGGTTATTCACCTTCCCGCCCCAGGCGAGACGGCAGAACCAGGTCTTCAGGGCCTTCTGGAAGGTCAGGAGTGAAGGGGCCTGCCTCACCTCCGGGGGCAAGATATTCCAGAGAGCGGGGGCCACCACAGAGAAGGCCCGCTTCCTGGACCCCGCCAGATGAAATTCTCTTATAGACGGGGTCCGTAACATGCCCTCTCTGGATGATCAGGTGGGGCGGGCTGATGTAATGGGGATGAGACAGTCCCTCAGGTAACCTGGCCCCATGCCATGTAGGGCTTTAAAGGTAATAACCAACACCTTGAATTGGACCCAGAAGCAAACTGGCACCCAGTGCAGCTCGCACAGCAACGGTGTTATATGTGCCCACCTAGGGGCACCAAAAATAGCCCGCGCAGCTGCATTTTGGACCAGCTAAAGCTTCCGGATACTCTTCAAGGGTAGCCCCATGTAGAGCGCATTGCAGTAGTGTATATGGGAGATAACCAGGGCGTGAGTGACTGTTCGGAGGGCTTCACGATCCAGGAACGGGCATAACTGATGCAAAACCCGAAGTTGCGCAAAGGCCCTCCTGGCCACGACTGCCACCTGCTCTTTGAGCAGGAGTCGTGAGTCCAGGAGAACTGCCAGATTATGCACTGAGTCTGTCTGGGCAGTGCCACCCCATCCAGAACTAAAGATGACAGTTTCCCGGAAGATGAAGCCCCATCAATCCACAGCCACTCCGTCTTACCAGGGTTCAGTTGAAGCCTGTTGTTCCCCATCCAGACCCCCACAGCCCCCAGGCACCGAGAAAGGGCAGTCACTGCATCACTCACCTCACCCAGGATAGAGATGTATAATTGGGTATCATCAGCATACTGATGATACCTCAACCTGTGGTGACGGATGATCTCATCCAGTGGTTTCATGTAGACGTTAAACAAGAGAGGAGAGAGAACCGAACCCTGCGGCACCCCACAATGGAGGGGTCGAGGGTCGGATCTCTCCTCTCCTATCACCACTGACTGGGACCGGCCCTGGAGGAAGGAGGTGAACCAGCGCAGAACTACGCCGCCCACCCCCAACTCCCTGAGCTGTCCCAAAAGGATACCATGGTTGATGGTATCGAAAGCCCAACCACACGTCACCTCCTGAGCTGCCTTCACCAGCCAGGAGGGGCATGGATCTAAATAACAGGTGGTGGCATTCACAATCCGGAGGATCCTGTCCACTTCCTTGGGTCCAACCGGATCAAACTGCTCCCAGATAACAAGGCTAAAATGTCCCCTTGGTATCTCCACAGACCCTGCTTCACGCATGGAGTCCAACTTAGACCGGATCCGAGTGATTTTATCCTGCAGATGCTCAGAAAACTCTTCCGCACGGCCCTGTAGGTGGGTCACTGGGCCCACCTTCCCCAAAAGGGTACGTGTGATCTTAAACAGGGCCGTCGGACGGCAATCTGAGGATGCAGTAAGAGCGGAGAAATACTGCCGTTTCGCCGCTCTTACCGCCACAAGGTAGGACTTAATAGCGGCCCTAGCTTGTGTTCGGTCGGATTCGGTCTTTGTCTTCCTCCAGCGGCGCTCTAGGTGTCTCTTAAGCCTCTTCAAAACTCTCAGCTCCTCCGTGAACCACGGGGAGTGTCAGGTTGGATGGGGCAAGAGAGGCCGCACAGGCGCGATCCTGTCCAAGGCCCCGGCTGCTTCCCTGTTCCAGGCAGCAGCCAGGGAATTAGCCTGTTTTCTAATACATATTACTTTCCAAGAAGGTTATCTACCCTGCTGAAAGATTCAGCTTAATGGATTGACAACACAGCTGCAAACTCCTGTTCTGTTTAATTGTTCACTCTTCATAATCTTAGACGGAAGTCTCAAACACTGAAACAAAAGGAAAAAAACCTTTCCTTCCAAAAGCCACAGTGAGTATGCAAAATAAATATGTAATCCAAAGGTACCTACCGCCATTTTGCCAGGCTCTGTCAGCTGAAAAGTCAGGAATGACAAGACATCATGGTCATCTAGATATAAATTCAAAAACATGTCAAAACCATTTGTCTACATTATCCTAACTCAGCAGAATGACGTAGCAATGTAAAAGCCATCCCATTTCTCCTGCTATTTGGCTGGGAGCACAAAGGCCAACATGATACATTAAGAATGTCGGGTGCATGAATGTTTGCCTATGGCAAGAAGCACATCTTCGTTAACTGTGGACTTGTAAGATGGGATCCATCTCAAAGAACTGCAAGTAAACGTGAATGAACTTTCACTCTTCATTCTAGCAAGCTATGCTTTTCTAACCATGTGGGAGGAAATTTATGCCTGAAAATAGATACACTGCATTAACCAGTTGTGCTATTTATCTCAAGGTTGCATTGGACAAAAATCAGAAGGTAAGGTGGCAAAGGAGTTTCCTACAATTTTTGGTTCAATAAATAATTTGGAGGCCCCATACATCGATAAAAAAAATTGCTCAATCACAAGGGCAGGTTCCTGTTCACTGCACTTTTAAAAGTGAAATGCAAATACTCTCTTGGGCATCCAAAAGACCTTATGGTTTGGAACTCAGCCCTAGTGTTTCCCTTTCATTCCAGGAGTTAAGACAAATGCATGGCTGGGTTCCAAAGTACCAGTGCTGCTTTGGGCTTACATTCCTCTAAACCGCAGTCCTCTCCTACAAGTACATGGGACAATGAATTGGGCACTTTCAAAAACAGTCTGAGAGCCTTAAGGTTAATTGGGCAGTCTGCCACTGAAGGGAAAAGTGAATTCTCTTTCTGAGACTACCCGGTCCTTTGAACACACCTTCCATTTAGATTAGGGTGTGGCTGAAAAGGACACACACACCACTGTCTGCCTGGGATAAACAAGTGCCAAGATGATAATCATCTGACCCTGTACATTCAGTCCACTTAATTTCTTCTATCTGCTGCCATCCAGAAAGACAAGCATCTTCGTGCCATCTTTTTTTACAGATACTAAATCTGCAGGCATTTTGACTGTATATATCTACCCCAAGGAGGGAAATCATTTCTTGGAAAAATAATCAGGGCAGATGTAACCTGAGCAGTAAAATCACCTGCAAGACCACCGGTTGCTGCAGAGATCCCGAAGTATCCTTGAGGAGGCAGCACCATGTTTTCAACTTTGGCACAAAACTCGTAGTCTTCTCTGTCTGGGGTAAAGCCATTGTTTATTAATACCTTGGAGGAAAAGGGAGAGATACGAAGTCAACTGATACAGGGTTAGGCCAACCGTCTACCTACTTGATCTGTACTTCTCTAGCTCAATCAGTTGAGCTAGACAACTAAGACTTTTTCCCCCAGTCCTGTGACCTGAGATAATTTGAGCAGCAAGACCAAATTATATCAGTTAGACAAAGGACTTTTTAAATTATCATCCTCAGCAAGTGTGTTATTTTGAGTTATGTGAGAAATCCGTTTTGCCCTCAAAAATAATGTTTCTGTATCTTATGCTGTGTGTCTTGGAACTGAAAATACTATTTCACTCTTCATTAATTAGAGTTATTATCTCTTAAGCTCCAGTTGGTTGACAGTTCCTAGTTTATTCACACAAAAAGAACCTGGGAACCACTTGGCCACATGTTTTCAAGCCAGATGGTTAACATACCATATTTTCTTGTGCTGCAGAGGAACCCCAATTGCTTATCTCTCTGCCAAACTTTAAGCAACGGCAAAAATTATTCCACAAGATCTGATAGATCGTACCAGCTGTGCATACACTGTGACTGCTCAGCCTTCTCTCCCCACTTTCAGAAATATAATTTTAATCTCCTTTGGAGCCATGAATTCCTATTATTCAAAAACACATCATTAAATATACATACAGGGAAGTGTAATGAGAGCTGAGAGTACTTACAGTTAGCGTCTTCTGGTAGTACATAACCTTTGCTCGGACCGGATAAGGCTTGTTACGAAAATCTCTTTGACATGATGCCAATGCTTGTGTGGAACCGTCACTTTAAAAGAGAAGCATCTTATCAATACAAACTTAAAAGTCAGAATAATCCACATTGGAAAATAAAGACCCATGTAAATTAACATATGGCCCATCTAAATAAAACAAAATAGAAGCAGTCTATTCAAGGAATGAAGTACAAACTACACGGCCTCACCAAACAACACCTTAACCCACTAGTGAAATACTTAACTAGAATCTAAAACTTGGGTTAAGAGGAAGCCTGGTTATTGTTAACTGTGGCATGCACCAGTGCACAAGCATCATTAAGATGGCAGTTTTGAAACTGGAACCAGAAAGGGATTGGGGAACCACATGAAAAAACAAAACGAACTGGCAGTGATGGATAAACCTTGTGAAAAGACCATTACCCTACAATTACCAATCTGGGCAGCTGCAAGACTACAAGCACTGGGTGTGTGCTCAGTTGGGTTGCCAGTTCATGCTGAGGGCAGCAAAAGATTGGCGGGAGAAACTGCGACAATCCATGATGAGAAGGTGGTGATGTATGAGCTGAGGAGAAGGTAGAGCAGAGAACAGGGTGGCAAGGAGGAATCATTTTGAGTCAATACTTCAAGGAGTCTGATGGGAAGGATGAGAAAGTGGGATGGGAATTCACTTTGGAGACAAGTTGCAAAAAAGATCTAAGCTGCTATCTAGCATTTGCAGGCTGGACTGCTGGGGAAGGAGTCAGAAGGACTGGACTTCTACACCTGGACTAGGGACCAGGAAATGGACTTGCAAGCCAATTAAGTTGCTTATGCTTTGGTCACCTTGTGCGTGGACTACTGCAATGTGCATGGAGTATGGAGCTGCCCTTGAAAACCACCCAGAAGCTGCAGCTGGTCTAAAATGCAGCAACACGGGCAATTAAGGATATGCCACATCATGCCATGTAACATCTTTGCTTTGTAAACTATGCTGGTTCCCAGTAGGCTTCCAGTTAACCAAAGCTGTTGGTTATCACCAGCATAGGGACTGGCAATCTAAGGGGCCATCTGTCTTCCATAGTTTCTGCCCATCCTGTATCAGTAGGCAGAGTTGGCCTGCAGTAGGTTCCATCTATTTGTGTCATCTGATGGGACCTAGGAAACCAGCCTTATCTTTGCAGCATCTTCCCTCTGGAACAGCATTCTCCCTGAGATCTGTCTGGTCCCCAACCTGACCATGTTTAAAAGAGCCTTAAAATCTTGCTCTTCCTCCAGGTCTTGGGCTAGATGGGGTGGCAGGTCCTGCAGGCTGTATTGTTTATAGAATGAATGGCCTTTCTTGTTTCCAGTCACCTGTACCTTTTCTACTTCTACTTTTTAAAATAATGGCTTTATTACTGTACACCACCCAGAGCTGCTATGGAGTTGAGCAATTCAAAATTTAATAAATAAATAAAGCAGTGCTAATAGTTATGTTTCTGTGCAGTCAAGTTTATAATCTTCCAATCTTCCAGTCCTTAGAGACCATGGTATTTATTCTATCCACTCAACAAAAATGTAACAGACGGAAGTCATTTAAAAACGTTTCTCCCTTACGTAAGTTAAATATATAAATATTCTTTTTCCTCAGGAAAATCAAGATAGATCAGATGAAATACAACCTACTTTTGATGGTCATAATGGAGCTTGCCATTGTTGCCGACAATAATCACCACGGGGTTGTTTTTCTGAGAGGGAAGGAAATAAAAATCAGGATAAAGATAGGATCAGACATGAAGACTGAAAAACCAAGTATTTGATGCTTTTCCAGCAAAGTCTAGACATCTATTGAATTTAATTATGAAATTTAGATTGCAAAAAATCCAACACATTATTCTAGATTCTATACAATAATGAACTCTTGGTGTAGTGGACTTTACGTGTCATATCAGAAAATACACAAAGCAGTGACTTCCAGAGGAGGAAATGGTGGACTGAAGTTCATGGCACTGAGAATTGCAGAAAAGAACGAAGAGCCGGCAAGTAGACCAGCTCTTCGAACCTCTCTGGACGAGGAGAGGACTTGAGATCACCCACAAGTGCTCCAGACAGCTGCTCCTTGCGAGGAGATGCAAGAGAGTGGTCTCCGGCAGGTTTAGAGCTCTGGGAGACGAGGGAATACGCTCAAACTGCAGTTGGTGCCTTTGAAAGGACTCTGGGTTCATATACTTCCTTTTCTAATCACTTTTGGAAATTGCTTGTTAACTGCTTCAGCTATTAGAAACCTTTGGATCAACAAGTTTGACAGCACTGGGTGAGTTTCCCCTCAATCCTTAGAAAAAAAAGTTTTAACTACAAGTTTAAGAACTTAAAAAAAAATGGGGGGGGGGAATAAATGCCAACAAGATGATTAAAACTTTGACTTTAGAAAGTTACAAATAGACTAAGGGTCCAGATAAATTTGAAATAAGATTTTGAAATTAATTATAAACAATCCTTCCTGTGGGAAAAATGCTTTTGTTTTGAATTTTTTTTAAGAACATAGTAAGATTTTAAAAATTAAGTCACTAGAGGGAACTAAAGATACACATAAACTCGACTTAAAATTACAGAATGGAACAAAATATTGTAACATTGGACATACTGAAGAATATTTTTGAAAAATAAACTCAGAAGTTAATATTAATAGTGTCAACAGAGACATCTGCCTCTATGGAAAGATTCTCTAAAAGATGTCATGGAAGAGGAACAAGTTTCGCCTGACAAGATTGAGACTGAGTTGAAAGTCGATTTACAAATGACAGGCTACAAGAATGACATGAAAAAGATGTTACGCTGGACATATAAAAGAAACTGGCTGATATTTTAATAATTAAAAGGGATATACAAGCCATAAACCAAGAGCGTGATCTGGATAATTTTTTCTATATTGGCTTCACAAAAGAGACTTGTTAAAGCTTTGAAAAATTTTGTGAGAAGGGACAAAGAAAAAGTGAAAACAAATCAAGTTCTATGACATTATTTGAATGGACTAAAGATTAAGTGTTAGAAGTAAGGAATATAAAGTTGGTTTTATTTGATCAAGGTTAAAATGTTGTTATTTCTGGCAACCCTTAATGGACATTTGCTGACACCAGGACTGAAATGACAATGCTTTATGGATTTGTTTATAGATAAGAGATGGGATATGGGAAGAAGAAATCATTTGCTGTATTTTAAGAGGAGGTAATAAGTTACTAAAATTGTTTATACTTGTTGCGATAAAGGTTGGAAGTCACTTCTGTATATATTTCTTTTCTCTTTTTTTTACTATATTCTTACTTTTTTTCTTTCTGTTTCTTTCTGTTTTTTTTTCTTTCTTTGCACTTTTTACTTCCTTTCTACTCTTTTTTTCTTTTAGTTTGTATTAGTTTTTACTATCGCTATTCTAAATCTTTAAAAAAAGCAAGTACACAAAGCAGGAACTTCAAGCAATAGCATACTGTCTTCTCAAGTGGATAACAATAAAACCATTGTTGATAAATATGTAAACATCTAAGTAGAACTTAACACCTTAACAGGTAGCTACAGAAATCAAAGCCAAGGATTTTTCTAAAGGTTTAGTTCAACATCACCTTTCTAACAAACATTAGAGATGAAATTCTCTAGCTACAAATTACCTTTTCTGCCTTATCTGCTTGTGAGTAGCCACTCCAAAATGTAGCAGAATGCAGACCTTCTGAGAATTGATGAAATAAGAGAGAGCTTAAGCATTCCCAAGTATTAGCTAGCTCGTTTTTACTCTTGAAACTTCAGAAAGGATCCTAACATGAAGAACTAGCAGGGGTCACATTCAAAACAAATCTAGCCCTCATACAAAGGACCTCCCAATCCAGAGTGATTCCGCAGTGCTTACTATACAGAAAGGCCCTAATCCAGATTGGCTTCCTTATAATTATTCCATGGTAAGGATAGGTAAACCCTAATGTTCCATCGACAATCTGACTGTTCTGGGAGTGGTCTGGCGGTTTTCCAGAAGTTGATTCTCTGAACTGGAAACAGATTGTGGTGTCCTTGCAACAGACCCCTTTTGTCCAGAACACCATGATCCACTGTTGATTTGGAGAACTTACTTCTGGAAAACGTGCAGACTACCTTGGCAGGGCCCAGAGAAGAAATGGAATTTATCAGAGTTCTCTGGAATGTTCCATCCTGAAATTAATTTTTCCCAGCTCTAAGGCAAATATATTGTCATAAAATGTGACACTTTCCTAAAAGAAAAAGAGAGATACACAAAAGGCAAGCTGCTCCCCCTATGTCATACTGCTATCCCCATGAATCATGACCAGACCTTTAAAAAACCTGAATTACAGCTGAAACATCAAAAAATAATAAAATAAAATAAAATAAAATCACCCTTACTACAAACTCATATGCAGCTTGGAAAAGATGAGTCAAGTTGATGGAAGACAGATCTAAGAAACAATCTAAGTCAACCATGAGGATTTCAAGAATTTGTATATGTTATACCAGTGTTTCTCAACCTTGGAAACTTCAAGATGTGTGGACTTCAACTCCCACAATTCTCCAGCCAGCAAGGCTGGCTGGGGAATTCTAGGAATTGAAGTCCACACATTTTGAAGTTGCCAAGGTTGAGAAACACTGTGTTATATACACTGAGTACTGGTTGTTGGACAATAAGAATAGACAAAATTTGTTTCCTTTACACTGTCCTTGAAGGTTTCTTTCAGGCATCTGGAATGCACAGAACTGTATGAAATACTGTAGGCGTATATTCCCCTCTGCTCAGGTTCACACGTTGAGCTAAGCCATGGCTGATTTAACCATGGTTTACTGAATTAATTACAATGTCTAGATTTAGTGGGTATGGACTACTTATTTATTTTATTAGGTTTGGAAGGCTGCCTGACTCCCAAATGACTCTGGGCAGCTTACATAGTTAAAAAGAGAAAAAGATTTATCAGAAAATATGAATCCAGTCTATATCAATGCAAATGGCAAATATCCATATGAACAATAAACACCAAATCACAATGCCTCAAATCAGTTTCTCTTGTCGTGAGCAGCAAGTTCCTATTTGGCTCTAGCGTGTGAAAGAAATTAAGTTTATACTTTCTAATCTGTTAACATATACTAATCCTTAGAAATGGCTTCAGGAATCCAAATCTTTCTCATCTCTTACTTCTTTGAGAGGACATATAAAGATTTATGCTGAAAGCCTTATTGTGGCATTAAGAGAAAACTTATGAATCCAAGTGCCTATTAAAGCTGAGTGCTGTTTTCTGCAACTCTTTTCAACTTGCACGTTCAGCTAAGTGCAGGTCCTCGACCTTTTCTTGGAATAAGTACTGAATTCACTGAGATTTGCATCTGAGGAAACATGCACAAGAATTTGAATTTTCCCTTTCTAACCACCGTGAGTATCTGGATATCCATATTTTTTAAAGATTTTTTTTTATCCTGCCTTTATTATTTTTATAAATAATTCAAGGTGGGGAACATATCTAATGCTCCTTCCTCCTCCTATTTTCCCCACAACAACAACCCTGTAAGGTGAGTTGGGCTGAGAGAGAAGGACTAGCACAGTCACCCAGTTGGCATTCGTGCCTAAGATGGGACTAGAACTCACAGTCTCCTGGTTTCTAGCCTGGAGCCTTAAATTAACATAAAATAGAACCATACAAACTATTTAAAGTTCAACCCACAGCATATCCTTCAACGTCTTCTCACTCACCTTTGCATCGTTGTCAAAGGAGTCAAAGAAGATGCCAACACCATTCCAGTTATCTGCTGCGCCAAAAACCGGGCCATCTAATCCTTGCCCTTCGGTATACCAGACTGCCTGTTCAGACAAACACAAATCTAAATTATAGGTCCTCCGATTCATGCAACTGGCATGTTTGCGAAAGGCAGCTGGTATTACATACCAATCCATCAGCTCCTACTCTCCCTCTTCCGGTCACTCTGAAGGTCACTTCAATCTCCCAGTATTCAAATATAGATTTGCTTTTTGTCCACACAGATCCTCTTTGGCTTTTTAATGAAGGAGTTATTCTTATCTGATCAGCACTGGGGATAGCATCTAAAAAGGAAGTTCACTATTTTTAGTAATAATTTTTCAAAATCATACTTGTTAAAAGAATTACTTCCAAAAATACTGATCTCTTGCTCTAGAATCAATTTTGAAGAGCAGGGAATTGTCCCATTTGTATCTCGAGCACCCATCGTTTATGCTTCCACCAAGAAATTTCCATCTCTTTAAGCCAACAGAACTGGTGGCTCTTCAGCTATTGCTGAACTTCAGTTTGCAGAATATGACATCGTATGAAATGCTTGCAAGGTCTGCTGAAAGCTGAAGTTCATAATAATCCGGGAGGCTTCAGGTTCCCTACCACTACTTCAAAGTCTGCAAGAGTGAGAACATGCTTTGCATATACACCTTTGACCACAATGAACAAGGCTAATCATCAGGAGCTACAAAAGCATTTAAGATTTTAAAATCTGCTTTTCAGTTCAGAAATAGCTATTTTCCTAGGCATTTCCCAGGTTTCAAATTTAAGAGAGATTTCTGAGCTGGGAGGAGTGCTTTAGGAACCTGACGTCAGCTTTGCACGCTGTAAAACTGTAGGATCAGCCTTGTAAACATTAGGCCACTGGGCACATTTTAGATCTGGGATGGGGAAACACAAACAGCTAGTTTGTGGATACTATAGAGTGAGACCTGGAAAAAATCAGGCATATTCAACAACAACAATGTAGCATAATGCAGAGAGTCAGCGTAGCATAACAGAGAGCCAGTAGTGGTTAAGGTCTTGGACCTCGATTGGGAATATCCAGGTTCAAGTCCCACACGATCCTGGAGCTCAGTGGATGATTTGGGGTTGCTTGCTTCTCTCAAACTCATCACAATTAAACAGGATTAACAAGCAACACAGAATAAATAAGATACAGACATTCCTGTTTCATTCACATCAGTTAACTTCTGCATTTGTCTTGCAGAGACAGATATTCAGGATCACCTAGACCAGTGTTTCTGAACCCTGTCAACTTTAAGATGTGTGGACTTCAACTCCCAGAATTCCCCAGCCAACAAAGTTGACCTGCTGAGAAACACTGACAGAGACTAAAGGAACTTAGAACCTAATGCAAAGAAAGCCCTAGTCACATAATAGTGCAGTTCCTACTGTGCACAGCGGAGTCTGGAAAACAGACTTCACAGGATCAGTTTTCATAAATGAAATGCAGGCTAGCCATAGGTCATAATATGGATTTATATTACATTTTACAGGCTACACATACCAAATCTCGCTCCTCAGTTCCAATACTATATTCCAGTGTTAGGAAGCGTGCCAATAGGCAACAATTTGTGTAGTTGAGGAATCATTCTCCATGTTATTCAGAATTGTTTTTAAATATTGGCACAGCACTTTCTTAACTGTTCCTCCATTCTAATTTACAAGCCTGTTAGGTTAAATGCTAGCTTTTGTCCAGTAATTGGAGTTAATATTAAAGGTAATTTGTGTTGTGTTTCAAGTGTTGATTTAATCAGTGACAAAAAGTCAACATGCTCTTAAAGAAAAAAAGCCAACCCTAGAATCACGATCAAAAGTTCAAAAGCAGCAACCATTTATCAGCATCAGGTAAACAGTTTGCTATGGATCAGGATGGATAAACTATTTAAAAGTGTGGATGTGTACAGGGAATGGGTTTTGCTGGTCATTATGTAAAGCAGGGCAAGAAAGTCTCCCATTTGGTAAATAGTGACACATCACCATACAGCCACAGTTTATACTGGCTTGGATTCAGCTACACAGAATAGGAAACTGAATGATAAACATCATGAATTGACAGACAAAAAACTAAAGACATCAGCTTAGTTTTACATATTGGATGAACAAAAGATATTCAGTCATACTTTGATACTTGCACCCTGTATTATAATGGCATATGTGACCAAGTCACTCTTCAAAATCTGATCTTTAACCTCAAGACTAGATGAACTGAAGAAAAAGTGAAAGCATGTTATTATGTTGCAAAAGGCACAGGGATAGCATTTCAAATTTAGCCATCTTATATAATAAGAGTAATTTCAAAGTAGAGTGGGAAGAAATAAATGAATTCGATTCCCTGAAGAAACCAGGGGTCCAATGGACAGAATCTCTTATTGCAATACATTCACACCTCACCTAAATACCATATGATATGGCTTATTTCATATAATGAAAGATGATTATTAGTCACCTGCCTTGGAAAATAGCAGAATTCCTCATGGAAACAGTAAATAGCTGAAATAAAGTTACTCCACCAGCAGGCCCTGAAAACTTAAATGTATAACGCATTCTAATTTAACCACACCATGATTTTTGAAGGGTGAATGTATAATTACAATAAAACATTATAGTACCTGTGCCAATTACATTATGCCACAAAGAGAGAGGAGCCAAGAATGTCATCAGCCACTATAAAGGAAAGCTGTTAACAAAAGGGCTTGGAGATTTCTCTAAATATGGGAGATTTAGAAGAGTTTGGGTTCAGTGATTGAATTAATTTAGTTCCCTTAAGAAGGATGCAGGCTATTTTTAGATTTTTCAGTGACAATGTCAAATAAGTATAGAATTAGAAAGAGTAGCAGCAGGAGGGAGTCTACTTGCAGGGAGAAATGAAAAGAGTATCTGTGTAAATGTAGCACAGACAAGATATTTGAGGCTTCTCATTCCACTCATCTAACATGAGACCTCACAGAATCCACAGCAACAGAGACTATAATCACTTGAGCAGCAAGCGTGTACTCACCATATCATACGTAGCAGGAATCTGCTATTTTTGTACAGAGCAGTGTTTTCCAAACTTGGCAACTTTAAGCTGTGTGGATTTCACTCCCAGAATCCCATGCTGGCTGGGGAATTCTGGGAGTTGAAGTCCATACATCTTAAAGATCTCAAATTTGAAAAAAAACTGGTATAGAGTAATGCAGTCAATCTGGGTTTTATTTGAACACAAATATATTTGCACAGGAACTTGTTAACACTTTGTGTCCTACTTAGGTATCTCATTCTGGGTCAAGTAACCACTCTTCCTTTGCCAATTTCTACACTCAAAGAGAGGAAATTAGGTATTCAGAGGATGGAACTGCACTGGACAAGGCAACATGTTTGGGCTAAATGGTTCAAGAGCATGCACATTAAGAAAACTCTGCTGGATCAAATCTGTGTGCACCACGGGACTCTTTGCAATATTCATCCCTGACTGGGATTCCTGGAAAAGGATGCTTTATAACTCACTGCTATAAGTAGTCTGTCATTGGTCCCCCTTACCAACGTTTTGGAGCAGCCCAATACGAACAGCAAGGTAAGTACACGGAGGGGCAAAAGAATGGAAGAATACATACGTAGATGCGTATGAAAAAGGTCAATTCCTTTCCAGATTTATATTAAGGAGAGAAGAGGCAACAGCCCACAGGGGCTGGATGGCATATTCATAGATAAGACTACGGACCAATTTTCTGACACTCTCCTAAATCATTTCGACAAGTTTCTATCAAGGCTTGCAAGTGAAATCTCTTCCTTGACCTACAAGCCCGCCACGAGCCCCGGGTAAGCCGAGCTCAGCCGCAAACATGAACCAGCTGCGCTCTGCACATGCACAGAGGCGCTCTTCCCTTTCCGAGCTGTGTTCCAAGGCTAATCGCCGACCCTCAGAGCAGATTCCTGAGCCGATCACAGGGTCAAACGAAGCCCCGCTCCCCTCTTCGGGAATGACTGGTACTTACTGCCCGCATGCACCCAGAAGGGCACCGATCCGTCCGACTGCACCAAGTGCGGTCCCTTGAAGCTGTATTTGTATTCGAACCGCCGGTGAGGCCCCGCGGGAGTAGGAGCGTCGCCTTCCGCCTGGCCGGTGGCGTCTGCTGCGGGAAGCAAGCGGCTGCTTAGGCACAGGAGCGCGGCTACGAAGAGCCTCCTTGCGGCCGCCGCCGAGCCACCCCGCCGCATCCAGAGCGCCGCCATCTTGGACTCTGCTGCATGGAACCCGGCTGGGCCAACAGGGCGCTCGCTGATTGGCCCTGGCGCCAGAAGGGCGGTGCGTCCCCCGGCCAAAGGGCAAAGAGCACGGCAGCTTGCTCGCAGAGGGCGTGTCGTCCTCGGCCCTCCCCCTTCAAGCCCCGCCCAGAAAGCGAGCCAAGTGGGCGGGACCGGCGGAGCGGTCATTTCGGACTTGGTTGCGGCGGGCGCTCCGTATCTTTTCCGCGCTGAAAGAAACGTTTCCATGATAATTAATTAATAAGCATTAACTACTGTAAAACAGTTTTCACCATGCATGTGGCAGCTGCGGGGAGGGTCGATCGGCAAAATAAAGTGTGGGTGGCTCGCTTCTCTTAACTGGCGTGGGCCCATCATACCCGCCAGCAGCATCGTGTGGGGTGGGGAGTGATGGGAGTTGTAGTCCTTGGCCTCTGAAAAGCGGCCGGTCCAGGTGGAAGGTCTAAGCCAAAATCCTGTCAGGAGAAAAGGAAAGGTAACCTGAATACATGCTAACTAACTCAGCTTATGGTATCAAAATCCACCCAAAAGAATGAAATGGTTTAATGGAAGTGGGAGGAGAACATCCAAACGTAAAGCAAGTATATTCAGTGCTGTCCTAGATGCCTTCACTTTAGAAGAAAAAATGGCTTTATTTTCCGTGTAGGATTGGTTGTACGTGGGGTTTTGGAGGGGGCCTGATGGTTTTGCTTCATTTTAGTTGCTTCATTAAATGAAGATTAGGATGACACATATAAAATCTTTGTATTTTGATGGTCTTCCACTGGGAATTTTTAATTGTGAAGAATAAAGTTTCCTTTAAATGAGGCTGATGACTTCATGGACCAGTTCATGTAGTTTTCATGGCCACAACATAGAAATGCTTTGTTATTTGGCAGGATGTTTTTCTAGTGTCCTAGTTTTGTCTAAATCTGGGATTTCCTGGTGGTCTCCCGTCTAAGTACTAACTAGATCTGACCCTGCTTGTCTTATCAAGTTCAGCTAAGTGCTGCCGAGGTATTCTAGTAGTTTTCTATTGGGACTTTTTACATAAGGATGTGTCCGAAATGTCCATGTCCAATTCTTTGTCACTACTTGCATTTTACTCTTGCTCTTTTGGAACACTTGCAAAATCCTGAATATTTTTGTAGCAATAGGTATAGAATTTACAAGTCACTTGGATGTCAAATTATATGAATACGTTTTGGTGTAAGGAGTTTTCTGTTTGGGAGGTGGTATTTTACTGTTTTATAATTGCATTACTGTGGATATTATATTTGGTTTTATACTTTACTTAAGCTTCAGAGAGTCCCTGGATGGTGACTTGGTATATATGAGGACCATAAATACAGTTAGTTTAAAATTGCAAGTCTATATCATAATAGAAGTTCCACTGCATTCAGTGCAACTTATGCCCAGAGTATAGGATTGCAAGATATACTAGAATATCAATGAAAACTAGTCATTAAGCCAGATCAGTCAGAATATTGTTGTTCAGCGCATTCAACAATAAACAATAGTTTCTGTGCTTAGATTTACAATCTAAATGACATGACACAAAAAAGGAAATAGTTGGAGGGGGTGGGAAGCCCCTCGGGCTCCAGTTGTTAAATTTGCAAAGATCTAGAAACATGACTGAATAAAGACATTTTAAAATAGGACTGTGACATGAGCTTTATGAAGATGTTTTATTCTGAGACCAGAACTAGATACTTCAATTTACTGATTATGTGCTATCCAGTAAGGTTCAACTCTTAGGGACCACATAGATTGGCCTTTTCCAGCATGATCTGGCCCCAACCTGGCCCTTCAGGTCTTCCAATGGTGCACCCATCGCCACTATAACTGAGTCCCTCCACCCTGCTGCTAGTCGTCCTCTTCTTCTCTTTCCTTCTACCTTTCCCAGCATTAGAACTTTCTCCAGAGAGAAAGTATCTTCACATAATTTGTCCAAAGCTGGATAATTTGAGCCTAGTCACATGTGCCTCGAGTGAGAACTCTGGGTTGATTTGTTCAATGTTCCATTGGTTTGTTTTCTTAGCTGTCCACAGTATTCTCCAACACTGAAGTTCAAAAGCATCAACACTCTTTCTAACCTCAAAGTCCAACTTTCACTTCCATAGAGTGTCACAGGGAATGCCATGGCACGATTCTGATTTTTGTAGGTATAGACACATCCTGGCATCTGAATATCTTTCCCAAGGTCTTCACTGCTATCTTACCAAGTGCTTATCTGTGGTGCATTTCTTGACTGTTGGTTCCTTTACTGCTGTTAGTCAATCCTAAAAGGCAAAAGCTACAGCATCTACCATTTCACTATCTTAACTGTCAGTTCTAACTAACCTGCTGTCATTAGTTCAGTCTTTATATTTAACTAAGTCTCATTTTTAACTATGCTCCTTGACTTTCATTATTAGAGCTTGCAGGTCATTTTCACTTTTAGCTATCAGAATATTGTCATCAGCATAGCGCAAGTTATTGATGTTTCTTCCTCCAATTTTAAAACCATGCTCATCTTCCAATCCAGGTTGAATAAATAAGGGGAGAGTATACAACCTTGTCTCATTCCTTTGCCAACCTAGAACTAGTCTGTTTCACCATGTTGCATCTAGACTATGGCTTCCTGTTCTGTGTATAGGCTTAACATGAGAAGAATGAGATGTTCTGGGATTCCCATTTTCCTAAGGATATTCCACAACTTGACATTGCCACAGTCAAAGGCCTTTCTGTAATCAGTGAAATATATTCCCAGCATCAGAGCCTTCTCCAGAGAGCTAGGTCTTACATAATGTGTCTGTAGTAGGATAATTTGAGCCTGGTCATTGCAGCCTTTCCCAACTGGGGTTCCGCTAAACCCTAGAGTGCCATGAGTGGTCATTAGCAGTTCCACAAGAGAATAAGATTGAAAAAAATAACCATTTTTTTTTACTTTGCGCACTACTTAATGCTGTAACTCACACTGATGGGAATTTTACTCGCCATGACTCAGTTGCTGGCCTACTACCGTAAACATGGAATATGGATTGTGTAGGTTAGAAGTGAACTGTGTTGTGAAGTTTAATATTTTTTGCAATTTTTATGCAGACCTGAAAAGTATTTCAAGGGTTCTTCTGGGGTAAAAAGTTGAGAAAGGCTGCATAATGAGATGTTCTTTAGCCTACAAAAGCTTTTGTCATTTTTAACTTGTTGCAAAATCTTCAGTTTTTTATTGCAACAAGCAGATCCTTCTGTGGAAAATCCTCTCTGTTATGAACTCAGTATAAAAAATTGGGCAGAAATACAAAATACCTTATCTTGAATCCAAAGGGCAGCTGCCTTCAGAGTTTGTTTGTTTGTTTTGATCAAGTGGATTTTAATTAAGGACTTCCTTCTATCATATAAGAAGCAGGAAGATGCAGAACAGCAGTAGAATAACCTAGACAGGATCCTAGTGTATCCCTGTATTACACAGGAGTACCTAGGGTATTCCTGTGTTTATTATACACTACATATTTTGCCTAGAAAAATGAATAAAGAATAATTTGGATACATAGCAAGAAACAAAAAGGTGGAACAAAAAGATTGTGATCCCTCAGGAGAATATGACACAAGATTTAAGGTGTGCTAGAATCATAGAGTTAGAAGATCATTAAGCCTTCCCCCTGCTCAGTGTAGGAATCCAATTAAAACATGCCAGGCTGATGGCAGTGTAGGCTCCACTTGAACACATCCAGCAAAGGGGAGTCCAACTCTGAGTAGTTGGTTCCACTGTTGAATTGCTCTTGCTGATAGAAAGTTTTTTATAACATCCTAAACCAATAAATTTCCCAAGAGACTAAAACCCAGGCAAAAGATAACTTTTCCCTTCCATCTCTTTGGCTATTCCTTCAGGAATTCCATTAATATTTTTAGCATTTAATTTTATATGTTTTTAAAAAAATATTGCTCCCTCCGACTTTGAATCCAACATATCAAACAGGAATGATTTCTCCCTATTCTCTCCCTAAACTAGTGGGGAAAGCTGAAGGCTTCCAGTTTTCATAAAGGGTTCCGTAACTTGGAAGTCCAACATCACCTACTCTATTGGGGAACTCATTTCCAGGACTGGATAGATCCCAGACTATTAAAAACGATTAAACTCTTTTTACATCCCTGACCTCTTTTGCTCTTAGGCAAAACAATCCATCCTTATGGGCAGACTTTTAATCTCTAATAGTTAAGGTCTTCTATTTTTGTTGACTCATCTTGGCAAGTTCCAGTATTGGCATTGTACCTATTACCACACAGCAGATCAAAGAACAGACTTTCAAGGCTTTCCACAAACAGATTGCAGATCATAGATCACGACCAGCCCTAAATGACAGCTACTTTTGTCTTTTAGTGGGAGGGGGCATCAAAACTTTAGATATGACTGTCACAAGAATTGGGTTGTTTTGAAGAGTTGGAATTACTTCTACACCCTTACTCTCAGCCATGTGTCCGATCTCAAACTTGAACCATCTCTGATCATTGTAAACTGTTGATTGGGGCAGAATTGTAATCCAGAACACTTGGAGGGCACCTGATTGCAGAAAACTTGCTTAAGGATTGAAATAGGATTGCCATTTCTATTCTTGGTGCCTTTGTTCATTAAACAGAGGATTGCAACTCTTAGTTTGACACTTTATGGATGGAAATATTTAAACTGCTGTTGTTAGAAGATGAGCATGTTCTTTACACTTCCAAAGGTAAACTAAATTCCCTAGTTAAAAACTGCCAATGCTTAATTCTTAGCATTTAATTGAAGGATTAGCCTACTTACGTGGGATAGAGCACTCCTAATAACCTTCCAAAAATACCATTTAACAAAAGCAGAAAAAAAAAACATTTGTGATACAGTATAAATAATTTGGATACAGGGTGGACCGTTGTATTAAAATGTTTATATGGTTTTGAATTTATAATTAAGTTTGCAATTATAATTTATAAATAATGAGCATTTATAAGAACATTTTATAAATGTTCATAATATTTTAATGAAATAATTAAAATAATATAGTGAGCTACCTAATTATACTGTGGTAAATATTATCCTAATTTTGCTTTTTCCCCCACACCTTTAGTTAATAATATCTCTTTATAATGAGTATTGCCTGGAATTTATGATTCCAACATCATAAATAGCAATACAGAGAAACCAATATGAGAACATTTCAGTCTAAGAAGACACTGTGCTGGCAACTTAAACTTGGTCTTCCTCAGACACAGAAATGTCAAAAGAATATTCAAGTATGAAGTTCCTAATTTAAGAAGTTCAAATCTATTCAGCTGGTTCTGAACAGAGACAACAGCTTCCTGTCCTAGTTATTTACTTTGCAATGCTGATAAGATCGCACAGTCTCTCTGTTTTCCACTTGCCAGTCCAGGAACTTTTTTTTATGCACTGTGCTTGCATACCTAACTTCGGAGTCTTTTGGAATGAGCAGCCATAATTAATCTTAATGATAATAATATGTTGATGATAATGATAATGATAATGGAAGAGATGGACTTACCTGATAGTCCAGCAGCTGCCCTCAGAGCTCCCTGGACTCAAAGACGCTGACAACTCAGAATCAGGCTAAAATCAATGGAAAAAGACCAGGTTTGTCCCATCATTAAAACAGACTACCATTAGGCCAAATAAGGTAGGTGACAGGCATCCATAGTATGAGGACAATCTGCTCCATTTTCTACTCCTGCAGTTGTAAAGCTAGTTTGTTGTCTGGAAGTTTAGTGGATGAAGTTGCCTCACTTAAATAAAACCTCATATACTGCAACAATGGAACTATGGAATTTGCTTCCACTGGAGGTAATGATGATTACCAATTAGGTGGCTTTTGAAGAGAACTAGAAAAATTCACAAATTATAAGAGCCCTTCCCCACTTGCACCCAACCATGGCATGAACATACCTTGGCAACATTTTTTTTTTGCGCCAAGTCTTTGTGATGTTGTCTTTATCTCAGCCCCAATTAATACCTGGAGCAGCTGCAGAGGGTAAGGGAGATCACCTTGGGAGAAGTATGGAAGACCCGTTATATAAGCAAAGAGGGCTGAAACATTCCTTAAGTCCTAGGAAGCAATATTTGGCAGAGACTTTGGCTACTCCCTAATTCACTGAGGTATAAGAAGAGGGGAGGTAAAGCACAATCCGGTTTGCATGATTCTGTTATTACAGCCTATTCCAGTAATGTATAATTCTAGTCTTCCTGTGGAGTTGATTTTCTGGCCTGGTTTACTAGCGGGGCTGACAGCAGTTTAAAATAATCCATAACTGAGATCCAAAATCTGCAGTTTCTCACGTGTTTTCCTGTGAAAGACACTTTCATTTTTCTTCCTTGTTCTCATGTTATTTGAAAATTTCCTTAACATTTCTCTTCCTGATGTATTTCAGTTTAATTTACTTTTGCAGCTGCAACTGTTAGGGTTGTTATTTCCTGTTACTTATCTTTCCATGGTTCTGATGCCTCTCTAGCTGTCCATATTTCCAAATCTGAAAAATCCACTTGGAGGAATTCTGTCATTTTGCTTTCCCCTCAAATTTAACTGAACTGTTGAAGCCAGGCAGACCCCTGGAGAAAGAATTATACAGTGGAAAAATTCAATATTCACACATATTCCATAGGCATCTCATAATTAAACAAGTACAGGAGCATCAAACTCCATTCATGAACACTCACCTGTTGTGGAATAATGTGCCCCTGTGTATAAGGACCACTACTTTCAAATTTTAAATTTGGGGTCTGTCCCTGTTTCATTGTGCCATTATGGTTTATATTATTTTCTCTTCATTCTGTTCTTCTTTTATTCTTGTTGCACACTGCTCAGAGCTATTCGGAGTGGGAGGCATAGAAATGTGATAAATAAATCATTCACCAAAATTCTCTTCTTGAAAAAAATCCCAAAAGCAAATTTCTTCCTCTAATGGAAGAAAAGTAATGCAGGTTCCCCCCCCCCCCCCGCTGCATGGTATTTGTTTCATTTTGTGTTTTCTTCCTTTTTAAATTGGTTATTGTAAATCTTACTGGAGGCTTTGTTTGCTCAAATTATAGAAGAGGTACTGCTTTAAAAAAATGTTTGATCTACATGTATTTTGACCTAGCTGTGATCCACCTAGCTATAGAAATTAGCTTTTCTGTGGCATGCTAGAAATATGAATAGAAAATAAACAGCCTTTCTCATTTACAAAACTGCCAGCTGCCTCTCCCCCAAAATGTTTTTATTTTTTTATTTTTGTCAGCTGTGACTGAGAAGAATGTGTGATGATTTTCCAGCCTGATGTAGACATAGTTTATCAGCATGTGAGACGTGATGTTCACCAGGTTTCTGAAAGAGTAATGTGGTTTGTTCACCAAGTTGTATTTCACATGCAGTGTTTGCTTCGCAGATTCGTTTCAATCCCTCCTTCCCTCTCTCTAGACTATTGATGTGCGCAAATTCTCGTATAAATGCTATCCTATATCTCCAAAATACCAGGTTCTATTCATATAGGAAAAGGTGCCTTGATTTCAACAAGATGTTAATTGCTGAAGACCAACAGTCAATGAATCCTGTATGGTAATCAATGTATACAGTATTTACTTGGTTGATTTGTTCAGGGAAATGAACTCAGGGCTGGAGAAAGCTGATAAGAAAAGTGAGTGGCAGATACAAACTCAAGTGTACAGCTTCTTGTTGGAAAGTTTGTCTTTGCTCTAAAGGAGACGCCTTCAAGGATCATGTACTTTGAATTCCCTACAAATGTTGTGTCATCTTAGGTTGACCAACTCTGGAAGAACATATTAACCTCCTCTTGCGATTTTTAGCAGACCATTCTAATTTAGCAAGTAATTAAGGGTCACATGTAGGATAAAGAGTTGGATAATCTTGGATTATGCACAGGAAGCTTCGTTTCCAAGGTAACCCCATCAGAGGGGGGGTTTTTAATGCCGAGGTCGGTCAGTTAATGAACTGGGAATAGTGAGTACTACAAAACATGTTAGAAACAGGCGGAAATAATAATTGCATGACCATTAAACAGTTTGATAATGGAAAACAAAGACTTGCCAAGCGAGCCCACAAAAGATTTCAGTCCAAGGGGAGAGATCTGCTGAGATAGGTCAAGGGAAACTGAAAACTGTCATGCTGGACAGAAGAAAAGAGTTAATATTTTTGCAGTCAAGTTTCTTCATTCATTATATACAGATTTCACAAGTCTCTATCTGTATGGCGATTGGGGGAGAAATGGACATATGTCAGCTATTGTCCCTGACCAAAAATCCTCCCATTTGGGGTCCTCCAAAAATGTTGGATTCTCAGGTAGCCGGCTCAGGTTGACTCAGCCCTCCATCCTTGCGAGGTTGGTAAAATGAGTGCCCAGCTTGCTGGGGAAGGTGATGACTGGGGAAGGCAGTGGCAAACCACCCCGCTCTATAGTCTGCTGAGAAAACGTCGCGAAAGCGGCATCCCCCCAAAGGGTCAGACATGACTCGGTGCTTGCACAGGGGACCTTTCACATCATCACAAAAATGTTGGACAATAATTGTTTAAAGATAGGCCACCTGCTTTAGGTAATTTTAAGCAAGGTGACCAGAGTCTTTGTGGGTAGCTGTGCTAGGTCTGTTGCAGCAAAACTGCTTATATATCTTATTAGTTAAAATATGGCAACCCTTAGTGAATCTTACAAAGTGGATTCTAATACATAACAATTTATATCAAAATAAATCTACTAGACTCTATGTGCCACAAAGACAATGTTGTTCTGATTAAAATATTGGCCTGAGAATTAGATAAAATCATCAGAATCAATGTTTTGATTGATTTGATCAATATAAATGTTTTCTCTATTGTACCACAAATTAAATATTTTAAAGATCCCTTGGGGAGAGGAGCAATTTCTGATTCTGCATATAGAAGACTAGTGTGGCAGGGCCAAAGAGATAATAAGGTAGCATTCATGCATACAGAAGCAGCAGTAGACCCCCTCAGTATATGTTTAGCCCCCCGCCCTCATTGTCTTGTGCCTCTGCTATTGATTGTGTAAACCAAGGTTTCTCAACCAGGGTCCCGTGGAATCCTGGGGTTCTGCGAGAGGTCACTAGGGGTTCCCTGGGAGATCACAATTTATTTTAAAAATTATTTCAAATTTGGGCAACTTCACATTAAAGAGGTTTCATTCTTTATTTTTAGTTTAAGGACACTGTTAATGCATATATACAGGCCTATACATGAAATGGAGGGACGCGGTGGCGCTGCGGGTTAAACCGCTGAGCTGTCGATCGGAAGGTCGGCGGTTCGAAACCGCGCGGCGGGGTGAGCTCCCGTTGCTCGTCCCAGCTCCTGCACACCAAGCAGTTCGAAAACATGCAAATGTGAGTAGATTAATTGGTACCGCTTCGGCGGGAAGGTAACGGCGTTCCGTGAGTCGTGCTGGCCACATGACCCGGAAGTGTCCTATGGACAACGCCGGCTCCAAGGCTTTGAAACGGAGATGAGCACCGCCCCCTAGAGTCGGACACGACTGGACTTTACGTCAAGGGAAACCTTTACCTTTACCTATACATGAAATGAATATACTAATTTTGTAACTTCTGGCCTCTGTTTGAGCCTGAACATGCAGGGGTTCCCTGAGGCCTGAAAAATATTTCAAGGGTTCCTCCAGGGTCAAAAGGTTGCGAAAGGCTGGTAAACTGTCCCTCAGACCTAACTTTTGTATTTATTAGATGGCACTATGCAAATGGTTTTTCAGCTTCTGCCATGTAATGTATCTATTCTACAAACAGTGATATATTTAAATTGGACTTGAATTAGGGAAGGGTGTGTGGATAAAGTTACTAAAACAAAAGATCCTAACTTGAATGGCTTGTGTATACTGTATGTGCATGTGTGTGTTTAACAGGTTTTTCGTATTAAAAAAAAACTTACAGAATCAGATGTTCAGAAGAGAGACAATGTAATTTTGCAAGCTGATTTATTTTGTCATTACTGCATTTAGAACGTATACTAATATTTTTAGGTTTTTTAAAGCATCCTGGAAAGTTAAGTCTGAAAATATAAGACTGGTATTTTGGCAATGCTGTGATACGTAATTTTTGAAAAGGGGAAACTACTCAGACATGTCCTATTTATAGGCAGGAAAGTTCTGCTTATTTGTGATGCAAAAGATTTGCATTTCTTTTTTCTCTTAAAAAATTGGCGGATTGGTTTTATGATTCTTTCTGCCAGTTTTTCATGCAGTTCTCAAACAGAACTCAACCAAAAAGCCTGGTCTATCACAGCTACCAAAATAGTTTGAGACATTGTGATGCAAATTCTGTCTCTTTTGTTCTTGTATTGTACCATCACAGGCAAGTATGTAAGCAGTGAAGCTTGTGGTGTGAGGTCATGGCACACACTGAATTGTTTTTACAAAAACTTAGCTTACTGTGGACACTCCTGCAGTGACAATGTTTTGACCTGGATTAACTGCCTGCCTTCTACTTACCCATATGTCAATTTAATGTTCCTTAAAGGAAAATGTTGCCTCCTTTTTCTTGACAGAGTACAACTGGAACAGGAAAGGCTGCCATCTAAAAGCTGAATCAAGCAAGTTCACCAAGTGTGATTCTAAATATGCGGTCTCCTAGAAGAAAAACTGGTTGCCTTCAACTCCGTCTGGGTTTGCCTAAATCACACGGCGGAGGAGGAGGAGGAGGAGGAGAAGAAGACAACGACGACAGGTGCAGGGTCATAGGCAGCCCTTCTCAGTCAGGAACCTTAACTTAATTTCTTCCAGGTAGACTTTCCTAACCTAACACCTTCCAGATGTGCTGGATCTCAACTTCTTGGAGGGAAGGAGGTTGAGGAAGGCCAGAATAATGATGGAATCGCCCCACTCATCCTTTCTTCAGAACCCCCATTTCTTTGTGAACTGCAGGACTTCATCATGAAAGTCACCACAGCCTAGTAGCCAAGGAGAAGCCTGAAAAGACAAGCAGCGTTATTCCCTCTGTACGTCCCAGGAAGCAGCTCATAGCGTGCCCACCTTCTTAGGATCAGGCAACAGTCACAGAATAGCAGCCTTCTAAAAGATGGTATAGAAAAGATAAAAGTTTCCTTCAAGTCAAGTTCAGCTCCTGGTGGCTACATGAATACTTCCGTAGATTTTTCTTGGCAGCATCACGCAAGTGGTCCTAATGAATCTAATTTTCATTTTAATTTCCCAAGATGACCCCCAAATTTTGTAATCTGGGGGCACTTACAGAAACTGAAATTACCCTACATGGCATGGCACATCATTCCTACATGGCCCACAGATATACCCATTATCTGCTTCCTGATAGCCCTAATACGGATGACAGGAAGTAAACATGCACAGCAGTCACAATATCACTCAGCTTTAATGGGCTCCCTTTAAAAAAAATTGGAAAGCGGTGCATTGCCTTTGCCTTGCCCCTGCAGATTTGGAGCTGGTTTTGGAGGGGATTAAGGTAAAGTTTTCTCCAAGCTGAGCTAGACCTCTTGTGATTTGCTAGACCCATCCATGGTCTTGGCAGCAATAGGAAAGGGGTTTACCACTGTCTTCTTCCAGAATATATTTTGACGCCCCAGTCTAGAAAGGCTGAGAATTTCCCGGTGGTCTCCCATTTAAGATTTGACTACGTCTAATCCTGCTTAGCTTTTTGAGACCTGTTAAATGTGACAGGATCCTGTCACCTAGCTGGGCCACAGAAAAGAACAGAAAGTAATGCAACTTAATTTTTGACAGAAGATTACAGGAATCCTGTGCTTTTCTTAGTAATTGGAACTTGGACTTCTGAAACCTGGGCTCAAAACTCAGTGGGGTCGTATCAAGCAAATCTCTACTGTTAATATCCATACAAAAATTAAATGTCAAATCCTAGCTTATGAATGATGGCATATGCTTGTGAATTGAACAGAGAATTATTGTAAAGCACTTGACATCATCTGGGCAGTTATTTAGTTTCTGAATGTCAAAGTATTCTTAACTAGGTAAGTCTGTCTCAGGCAGAATTCTCTGACAAACCTTTGCGATGGAGGTGAGATCATATACTTGCAAAGATAAAGTGAGGGGCCATTAAACTTCTTAAATTTTAGGTTATCCTTCTCCAACTGATCTTCTCCCGATACATTGAATTATACATGCCATAATTCCCACAAGGAATGGAAATTATAAGAGTTGTAATCCAACATATCTTTAGGGTACCAGATTGGAGAAAAACCAAAGAATATTTAATCAACGTGCAATGAAAAGGGAAATCAGCAGCCTTCTTCATCTGAAATTAATTGAATTATGCTAGTAGTTCCTTCATAAGGACACACTTACTAAAAAGCAAAGTAATACCATGTAATTGGACCACATTGGAGAACAAAGTCTACCAGCATAATTCCATGATGATTTCTTTTAGATTGTTGGATAATTCCAACATAATTTCTAAATTATGCCTCCCATAAATAACCTAGTTCATATTATCTAAGTTCAGCAGATGCTGTGTTGTTTTAAGGTATAACTGATGTGAAAATTGAACAAACATTTTTACTTATTTAAATCTGTAGGCCATATGAGACAAAAGCTTAACTAACTACTAGAGTTAGTTAAGAACATGGTGCTATTTAAGTGTGATGCAAAAAGAAACTTTACATGTGCATAAAAACAAATAAAAATAAGTATTTAAATGCATTTTGGTTATGCAATTATTTGGAGGTAACTTTGCTGCCAAAAATAGGTACGGGAAGTAAGAATCTTAATAGATTTTGCATTCAGGAAGTCCAAAATTGTTTACTGTTCTAGTTAAAGCAAGGGTAAGCAGCCTGTTGTCTTCAATATGATCACAGATATATTCTTTGAACTTGATCATCTCCCTATCCTAACCTTTTAAAAGATGGTTGTAATTTTTTTTTAAATGAAGAAGTTGGCCTGTTGCAAAGCAAAATGCTAATGCTAATGCTGTAGAATCATCTTTATTTTCAAGAATGCTCCTAGGCCTCATAATAGGCTAAGTATTTTTAAAAAATAAGACTAGTGGGTAGCTGCAACCCAGTTTTTTATCTGCCCAGAAAAAAGACAAAGAAAAGATAGAGTGGAAGATAGAAACCTGAGCCTCGATGAAATAGAGAGGATCAATTTCAGCAATTTATCTTCAAGTTACAGTACTGGGCATTTTGTGGCTAACCTATATTACCATGGCAATCATCTTTGTGAATGTTCAAGCCTTCCTTACCCAACTTGGAAGCCATTTTGTGAGAAAGCTCATGACATGTCACTTCCTAATATGAGCAACAGTACTACATTAAATGATCTTCAAGATACAGAGGGCAAGGGAGGATGATTGACTGCTGGTTGGACTACATGGCTTTATGTTATTCACTGATATACTTGAATCCATTAAAATCTTCTGCATAGGTTCAGGGTGTTGCAGATTTGTTTCCCCCCCACCCACTTCTAATCCAGTATGTCTTACATGCTCCCAGCTCTCTCCCCTTCCAACTGGAAAGGAATCACAGACATAATAAGAGGATCAAAATCTGAAAATGTCTTCCCCATTTTGCTATTAGCACTGCATGTCTCGCTTTAGCTTCATGAAATTAACCTATTAAGGGATAGATTCATATTAGTTATTTAATACTTCAAAAGCATCTAATATTTTCTCTATTCCACAAAAAGGAATGGGGATGGTAGATGAAACAAATATCAAAGCAGAAGAATCTTCTCTTGCATATGGGTGAAGTTCAATCAGCTTCTGTCTCTCTGCCGAAAAGTTCTTCATGGCAAAGAGGAGGTATATCCTTCCAATGACTTATTCTCCAGGGCCATAACAAAGGCCAGAGTGTGTTTCTCTTCAGCTCCAGTTCAACTGGTTTATTCAGAGAAAACCTACACCTCCTCAAACCTGTTGAACTACAACCCTTCATACCCCTCAGCTGGTCGTGCAGCTTAGAGCTGCTGGGTTGCAAATTAGCAACATCTGAAGACCACAGGTTGCCCAGACCTAGGCTACAGCGTATTCTTTGATTTGAATATTTTTTTAAAAATGGGAAATAGTATATACATGTTTTAAATACAGGCATGCATACATTATTTAGATTCTTAGCCATTAGTTCGCACTATCAATACTCAGTAAGTGTTAATATTCTGTTACTTGTGTGTTAGATAGTCGGGCTGTATAGTGCTTCAAATTTTATTCCAGCAAAAGTGTTCTGGATCACGGGAGGCTCATATATGCAACTGTGGGGGTATGAGCATGGATGCACTTATATATACAGCTTCTGACTGAAAAAATGTAAGAAAAGTGGCTCTTTGGAACAAAAAATTACACCCCACCTCATACCACCTGCAAATTTTGGTATTAGAACTTTGGGATCATCCAATGAAGCTGAATGGTGGAAAGATAAGATAGAAGAAAGAAACATTTTTTCCCACATGCATGGTGAAATTATGGAATTTCCTACACGTAATAGTGGTGTTATTTTATTTATCTATCAAATTTACATGTACATCTGCTAACTTTGGAAGTGGGAGTAAACAAATATGCAAGAATAGCCTAATACCATGGTGGCTATATCTTCTCTCCAGTCACAGGTCTGAAAGAACATAGGCTGGAAGATGTTCAGGTTGAATTTCTTGGCTTTGTCAAGGCATGTGAATGGCTATTGTGAGAATCGTATTCTAGGTGGGTTTTTAGTCTGATCCAGCACAGCTCTTCTACTGTCTGACTTAATTACAGTGAAAATGTCGAGATACGCTGGTACTGAAAGCGTCTGTACACTTCATCATAATAAACATAATGGGCTTCTTTGGTTTCTGGTAAGATTACCCCACCTGGTGGTCTAATGTTCCCTCTGCATCATCATCTCAAATGAGAGCTGTCATTGCTGAGTGTGGAAGGGAAGGGAGACGGTATTAAGAGAGAGAGAGCCCATTAAGCAATCCTTCTGGGTTCAGCAGCTCACCCAGAGCTAGAAGGTTCAGCATGAACCAGCACAAAAGCCCTGAGGAAAGTTAATAGATTATGTCACCAGGCTGGTACTGTATACACAAGCAGCTGTGTACAAACCAACGCGAACATGCACCACCAGGCATATGTGGAAAACGCTCTTAAAGTATCTGGATGCATGCTTTGAGATGAACAAGGTTCACAATTCCATCCAGACAAAAGCCCTTACTTAATGCAGGTTACATACAACGAACATTGGATGGGGCAAACTCAGTTTGCTGTTACTGTTGTTTTGCTCAATCATAACTTTGCAAAGCGAACCTGAAGTAGTCAACTTCAAGTGGAAGGATTTAGGAAGAAGCTAAAGCTTCCATTTGAATCCTACCTGTTTCAATGGAGCATGTTCCACAGGATTGGTCACTCCTGTGCAATCTGTTTTCTATTAACAGTACTAGTATTTTTTTTTTCCAAAGAGCCACTTTTCTTACATTTTTTTTTAAAAAAGGACTTGATTTTCTTACAATAGGTCAGATTGGCTTTTCTCAGTAAGCCTGCTACACTGACTTAGTAAATTATTCCTCTTTAGCACCAAGTCCTTTTAAAATCAGTTTTAATATTAACAGCATCCCCCACTACGTATGCATAAAGCTATTTGCGTTGAAATGAAAAACCAACTTTGTTCTCGATCACGTAAAACAAGATTTGAGCCAGGCCAGCTTGGACATCTTGGAGACCCATTGACCATTGGTAGCTGGAGAGTTGAGAAGCTTATCAAGCCAATGACCTGGAAATGAACCGTGAAAAACTATGGCGCACCCCAGGCTTTGAACTCTGACTTTCAGAGGGCAGCCAGGAGAAGCTATTCTAATGATCCATCAGATATTTCTCTCCTCCTTCTCCTCATGTCTGAAAGAGGAAAACAAGTGCAGTTGCAGACAACCTCCTAAGTTTCCATGCCATTATAAAGTATATAGTAATTGGGTTAGAGTGAGGCTGAAGCCCAGTGAACGTAGATGTTGATGTGTGGAGGAAAGCTTGTTTCTGGGGTGCTGAGATTTTTTGATGGCGGCTTTTTATTTCTTTAAATTTTTATTGTTGCTTTTATGAGCCATTCAGGGTTATGCTACATACAAAGGGTGGCCGTATAAAGCTTTTAAATAAATATAAATAAATAAAACATATTTCCTTGTTTATTTATAAGTATTCTAAATAAATCTTAAGTATATAATCCTATTTATATTATACTGTACTTCTACAAGTATAGAAAGGAAATATATATTTGCATATTTCACAAGCATAAAAGATAAAATAGATGGGGTGCCAACTGTTTTTGGGATTTGGGAGATCCCAAATGGGATATTACTTAAAACAATGGCATTTAACAGGACCTTGGAGATGATCCTTTTCTGGGGCCACCCTTATGCTCTGGAATAATATCCCCCCACCCAAAAATTCTGCATGGCCTTGGTTCTTTCAGCAGGCCCTGGGACCCTGCAGCTGAGATAGGACATCTTAATTTGGGGAGGTGTCTTCCCCAACACACTCTTTAACATTGCCATCATTATATCCAGACTTCTCTTGTTTTAAAAGGTATTTATCAATTGATTGTACATCACCTAGACTAGCTTCGGCAATTGAGGCAGATTATGTTTTATTTAGAGATAGTGATAAGCTACTACGATTGTTTTTACTGGCTGGGATGAAGAGGGAAGTTACTTTTTTCTTTTTCTATTTTTCTTTTTCACATTCTTTTCTTTTGTATTTTTCTGTACTGGCTTTTATTCTTTTCATTTATAATTCTTAATAGAATTATTTGAAAAAAATAAAAATAGTGTGTCATTTATTTTTTGGAATCTCTCTGAATTTATAGATCTTTATATAATTATATGTCATGGGCCTTTTACCATAAAGGCTCCCTATTTTATATTGTGATATTAAAATTGATTGTAGTATGTTATAATATGCTTTACTTTTTTTTACTGTACTTAGTTAAAAGCACATGATAAATAAAGTTACTGTTATTTATTACTATTACTTGGCCATGAGTAGAACTCTTTATGTAGCTGGATGATTTATCAGATGTCCATTTCAGGGGGATTTGGATTCACACTGATGCAAATGCAAATAGAAGAGAACTGACAGCCAAGGGCACTGAAATGAGGACAATGCACAAAAACCTGCACATTTATCTTTTTCAGGATGAGATTAATTTAAAATTTAAAACAAAAAGAATCAACCTGCTGAACTCATTCCAATGTTCACTGGCTTGAACTATGCATGCAGCACGGTGAAGCTGAGCATGGTCTGAAGCACTTTGGATTGCAAGTGGGATATGATGATAAACCACAATATTCGTCTTCCCTTGTATCCCCGCAAGAACTAGCACATCAGGACAGAGATTGAATCACAACTATTAGGAAAAAAAATCTGTCTTTTTAAGGGCACAGCAGCATCTACTCTACCAACACTGCATAAGCAACAAGGCCAGTCTTATTTGGTTAAGTCCCATATGCAACAATGTCTTTGCCACATTCTTTGTATACAACCCCATTCTGAACCGTTCCTTTCTAAATGAACTTTATAATTACAGTTCACATCCCTTTTCAATTACCTAGCAATCACCTAAGAGAATGAACACTGAATTGATTACTCTCAGATTAATGAATGGGATAAAGAATGGCTCAAGTGTATTTTGGATCACAGCAAGAATTTGTTTGAAGTTATCAAATTCTAATCACACTGCACTCTCAATCTGGAAAAACTTGTCCGTCCTGCCCCAAGAGGTTACATTATCTACTCCTACATTTGTATTCTTCTGGCACTTGAAAGCTTTCCTGTTTCAGCAAGCCTGTTAATTTACTGCTATATAATACAGCTACCATGTTGGGCTTCCATAAACCCAAATGGCCTTTAAAGGGGGGGGGTGTATCTCTTTGCTGCCATCTATTAGTTTGCAGCCCAAACATGGCATCCTACTAGATAGGATACTCTAATATGACTTTAATTCTACTTGTTATTCATGTATTTCCAACCTGCCTTTTATCAACTGGGCAGGGTAAATCCAACAAAATATTTCAACATTAAAAACTTGGAAAGTTCATAGCCCAAGATGATCTTAATTTACTGACATGCAGTCAGTAAGATTATCCAGGTTTGTACAAATAACCAGATTTTTTTTAGCATTCTGGTATTTTTACATTTTTAATGACAGAACTATAGTGTTGTTTTGTTTGAGCTTCTTTGTTGGAAACAAATTGTAAATGTTGAAGCTCTGAGGTGCCACTGATACCAGTACAATAATTATGCAGTTTTTCCTATCACAACTTACTGTAAGTTTGTTTCACCACATTTTAACATTTTCATTTTGGCCTAGTGCATGGAGAGAAGATTATAAATGTTAGCAGCCTCCCACCTCTGTCTGCAAGGATGTTAAACACACACACACACACACTAAGTCAAGATGATGGTCACAACAGTGGAATCAAAGCCCTGCCCATTTTTAAAATGTGTATCACATGCATGATGCATGTTAACAAGCATCAGAGCTTTGACTGTATGGTTGCAACCATCAACTTGACTTTTTGAACCTCCTGCAGTCACCCTACCATTCCTGACCAGTATGGCCAAATCCATAATGTCCAGGGATTATGTGCACATTAGTCTAATTCAGTGTTTCTCAACCTTGGCAAGTTGAAGATGTGTGGACTTCAATACATGCTGGCTGGGGAATTCTGGGTGTTGAGGTCCACACATCTTCAAGTTGCCAAGGCTGAGAAAGCCAGTTTGGTCTAGTGGTTAAGGTGCTGGGCTAGAAACTAGGAGACTGAGAGTTCTAGTCCCTCTTAGGCATGAAAGCCAGTGGGTAACCTTGGGCCAGTCCCTCTCTCTCAGCCCAACTCACCTCACAGGGTGGTGGTTGTGGGGAAAATAGGAGGAGGCAGAAGTATTAGTTATGTTCACCACCTTGAGTTATTTATAAAAATAATAAAGGCAGAATAGAAAATAAATAAATAAATAATCCATCTGGAGGATCCTGTGTAAGGGAAGGATGGGCTAGCATTAACTGATTCCTCTTCTAGAGCATGCTAGCAAATTTTATTTTTGTTTTAGTGACCCCAGCTCTTTGAAACTTCAGACTTGCTGCTGCTGCTGCTGTTGCTTTGTAGTTAATGCACTGGATTAACCTCTATTTACATCAGTTAATTGTAATTTGTTCACAGTCATTTACTGCTCCCCTACCCATTCTCAAGGAAATCCTCAATTTTCATGACAATTAGAAAAGAAAGCAAAAGCACAAGCTTGAATTGAATCTGGAGACAAGCAGCCCTCAATTCAGAGTGTGAATAGGCTACAAATTACCCAGTAAACATTTAGCCAGACTGGCTGTTGGCCAGCATGCTGTCACTGTCAGGCCAGCATGTGAAAAAGAGCTCTTTAAAGGGGAATTGCTTCTCAGTAAAAATCAAATCCATCTTGGACTCTTTACAGTAGATACGGAGTGAGATGGATAAAACGCCCGCTATTATGTCAGATAATGGATATTTAGGCTACAATTCTATAATCCTTTAGTTCAGGGTAAACCCTGCTGAACTCAGTGGGGCTTACTTCTGAGAAGACATCCCCAGATTCATTGTTATTTAATTCCTGAGTTACCTCACTCTCACTACTACAAACAGGACAAACATCTGATAAAATTCTCAGCACAACTCACATAATACCCTACTAAAAATGCAAGAATATGAATTATCCCACATTCTAACCCAATCTTGGCTGTGTAAATACCAGTGTACAAGAAGCAGCTGTGCAGATTGTACTTTAATCCAAACATGTGTCAAAATATCTTTATCAAGAGAAATCTATGTTGCTCCTTTAGCAAGGCTAATCCAAAAAAATATGGTCATCCTGGAGCAAGCAGTAAAAAGCCACTCACAGATCTGCCAGAGAATATTCTGCCTCATTCTCCAGCAAGACTTTACCCCCTGACTACCCCTACCTTCAGGCCACTGTTATTTCTGCCTAAAACAAACACCTCTAAGCTTGTGTCCTCTACCTGTTTGGGCTAGGAATTCCCAAAGATGCAGTTTTACACCCCTGGAAAACCCCAGTTGCAGAAGATTGGTTAAAAGGATTGTTGCTGTTGTTTGGTGATTCAGCTGCTTCCTAATGTTTCTGATCCAGTGAGCATCATTTGCCAGAATTGACTGTCAGTATCGGCTTCTCTGAGTTCTTGTAGGCTTATCCTGGTGTCATCAGTTATGGTATCTAACCACCTTGTCTTTTTTTTTTTATTATTGCCTTTCAGTTTTTCAAGCATCAGGTCTTCTCCAATGACCCTTCGCATTATGTGTCCAAAATATTTAAGCTTTAGCTTCACTGGCAATATGGACATCTGTTGTCAGTGTGATGTCCCTGCACTTCCATATTTGGTCTAGATCCTTCATCGTCTTTCAGAAGTTTCTTTACTTCATGTCTACAGTCACCATCGCTATGATTTTTTTTTTAGCCTAGGAAGATAAAGTTTGTTAGTACTACAACTTCTTCTCTACCTGCTTGCTTGGCATTACCTGTTGATGTAATGGGGTGGGGGGAGGGAGGTGTTGTTTTTTAATATTCAGAGATCCAGTTTTGTACTCTTTTCATCTACCTTCAATAAGAAATTCCTTAAGTCATTCCCCCTTCCAGCCCTCAAAGTTGAACCATCAGCATATGGTCATGATGTTTCTCCCCGTGATTTTAATTTTAATTTCTATTTAATTTGTCCCATGGATTCTGGGAGATATGTTCAACACCTAGGAAGTCACAAGCTTTGCAGAAGACAAGTGAAAAGGATACTCTTAGCTCATCTTAAATTAAGGTGGAAGTTTCTTGCTTCAGCCAGGCCTTTCCTACCACTATGTGCTTTGGCCTTACTGAGGAATGTTAATGCCTGAAGTCATGTTATTAGCACACTTCGCCCAAAAAGAGGCCAAAGATGACAAATACTTGCATCAAGTTTCTGTAGGTGAATGTACGAGTCTTCCTCCCAATGTTTAAAGATTTTAATTTAAATAAATAATTTAAATAAAACACATCTCAGCACTGGGCAGGGAAGAGAGACAATAGCCAAGATACTTGAATATCTTGTGAATAACAGTATAGACTACTCTATTGCACTCTGCATGGAGCTAACTTTGAAGACAGCTCAGGAACTTGAACTGGTCCAAAATGTGTCAGGCAGGTTTAACAGCGCTAGCGTCTGTTGCGGACACCACGCTGGTGACTGATTTGCTTTCAAGTCCAATTTAAAGTACTAGACAAGACTAATCTGAGCTTGGTTAGGGACCCCGATCTCCTCTTACAAGCAGAAAAGCAAAGTGCTGGCTCTTCCATTTGCAGAAAAGCATCAGGAAAGCCTTCACATAGGTCCGTAAATAGCATTACTGCTGTCCTTTTAGATAAATGCCTTTCCATGGTCCCGTAGAGGCATTCAAGGAGAGCAAACAGGTCCTTGTGTGTCTTTAGGCCAGCCAAGAGGGAACCTACTCCAAAGTGCATTTATGAGATAACGGGGGAGGGGGGATGGCCCTGTGCCCCTCTTGCCTCCCCTGGCCTGGTCTCCCTGGGACTTGCCTAAACCTTCCCTCTTGGCCACTGTTTCTCAACCCTGGCCACTTTTAAGATGTGTGGACTTCAACTCCCAGAATTCCCCAGCCAGCATGCTGTGAACTTCTACTCCCTGGGTTCTAGGAGCAAGCATGCTGGCTGGGGAATTCTGGGAGTTGAAGTCCACACATCTTAAAGTGGCCAGGGTTGAGAAACACTGCTCTAGGCAACAATTCATAATGACAAAGGAGTAAAGCCCAGCCAGGGCTTCCCGCCTCCATTTGAGCTCGAGATGGAAGTCCGCCGGCTACCCCAACCCCGCAAAGCACCTTCCCGCGCAAACAGCTCGCCTGCCTTTCTCTCCTTGCACACTCGCACTTGTTCCGGGCTACACCTAAGGGTATATATACATTTTGCCCCCCCTTGGCCCCTTCTTAGCCCTCTCCCCCTTTCTGATTTAAACCCTCATTAACCTCCCCTCGATCTGCCTCCGTCGGCTTGCAATGCTCAGGGAGCCCTCTAATTTTTTCTCTCTCCCCCTTTCCCCTCACTCTCCCCCGACCCCCAATTAGCACCTCATCAGCTTCAATTAGAGGAGACAAAGGCCGGGTAAAGATAACTGGGAAGGGGGCGGCGGGGCAGGCAGGGGAGCATGTAATGGCTTAAGACAACCGGGGCCGTTCCCCGGGGGAGCAGCGGAGCCCGATCGCCGGGCTGTCTTTCCTCTGAACGGGCCGGGGGCGCTTTGGCTGGGGAGACGGGCCTCCCAGGAGTCTGGCCGGCCCTCATGGCCAGCCTACCTGCTTGCCGGGCCGGGCCGGGCCAGGCCAGGCCAGGCAAACAAGCCCACATTGTGCGCGGCGCCGCGTGGCCTCCGCAGAGAAGCCCGGTAAAAGGGTGGCTTTCGGCTCATTAAGGGTCCTCCTCGCAGTGTCTTCTAATTACAGGCAGAGGCCAACAATGTATTTTTTCTCCCGACGAGAGTTCTTTGGAGCAGTTAATTTGGTGACTGTACGAAATGCCTTTAAACATTAATTAGGGTGGAAGGAACACTAATTTCCTGTCCCCGTTGGCCTCCCCCTTGTTTTCACATAGGCTTGGATGAGTCTCCATAATGAAATTACCTCATTAAGGCCTTTATTCTTGCACAGTAACTCATTCAAGATCTCCCCTTTAGGTTTTAATTTGATGCTGTCAAAAGCGGGAGGAAAAAGCCTGCGTAGTTTAATTAGTGCTTGTTGTTTTTTTTTTGGTCCCCCTAACCCTCCATCCAACGAGTGGGCAGATTTAAATTATTAGGATGGCAAGTAGTGACTTATAATTGGATACAAGCAGCACTTCAGAGAATAGGAAAGCTTTCAAAGGCTTGCCTATGGCTCTGGTAGCTATTAACTGCATCCACGGTTTGTGTACAGGGTCTTTTGCGCCAAAATTAACTGTACCTGAGCATGCACAAAACAGATTGCTGGCCTTGATAGATAACTCTTAAATAGGGTCACAATTAAGTCCACAAAGCTTGGGGCCCACAAACATTGCACCAAACTTTCTGATTTCTGCTTTAGCCTGGGCTTCTCTTTTGCAACTCCTGTCTTGTCTCAGATGTGTGGGCCAAGTCTGTTAGTGATATGGCCATGGGCCTGAAGATGAAAGGAGAGAGAGGGAAGAAAGGAACACCAGTTTCTGTCCATGGGCAACTTATTCTGGTTTAGTGTCCTCTGTGTCCAATATTTAAACAGTGACAATCAGCCCTACAAGGTAGACCAGACTAGAAAACCAACTGCTTATATTGTAAAGCTATAGTAACAGAATCTTGCAAGTCTGAATGTGCTTCTCCTTCCCTCCCTTTATCTTTGTGTGAACTAAGGAGGCGCTCATCTGAGACATTTTCTCAAGTTACTTTCTTGGGCTGGGCTCAGGCCCCTCTTATCTGACCATCGCCTTGGTAGTGGCTTGTCCTCCTGTCCTTCAAGACCATTCCCTCTGCCCTCTACGGGGACAAATTACATGCGGAGAGAACTGGAGCAAATTATTTCGTGGAATCCTTGTTGGAAAGAAGTCACTGACCAAGCCCAATGCTTTGTTCAATGAGGGAGTCTATATTTGAGCATCCCTGACAAATGGCTGTTCAGCCTCTGCTTGAACGCATCCAGCGAAGAGGACTGTGCTACCACCCACCAACGCTAATTGGCATTACTGTTTAACTTTCTGATAAAAAGCTTTTTGTAACATTCAACTGGGATCTGCTTTAATGTAACTGAATATTATTCCTTATCTGCACTGTGGGAATACCCTTGTGTGTGACACCCCTTCAGGTATTGTAAAAGGCATAGGATTTGGGCTACATATATAGGAACGTGCAAAGCATTTGACAGAAGTGTTTCACAGTGTGCAGGAACTGGTACAAAACATACCCTTTTTAATAGTTAAAGTATCCATGTGATTTGCAAAGTTCATGTAGTTGCTTTGGGTGTGACTCCAAGCTACTTTTGAAAGCAGCTGCATCAGATATCGCAGAGCTCCTCCATCTAATGTTTTGCATAGCCTTAACACATCCACACAAGTGGAAGGCAAAAGGAAGAGGGGCCGACCAAGGGCAAGATGGATGGATGATATTTTAGAGGTGACGGACTCGACCTGGGGGAGCTGGGGGTGTTGATGACCGACAGGAAGCTCTGGGGTGGGCTGGTCCATGAAGTCACGAAGAGTCGGAAGTGACTGAACGAATAAACAATAACAACACATCCTCGTTTCCTAATTTTTTTTCCTAGGTTCAGTTTCCAGTTCTCTGATTATCCTCATTGCCTTTCTGAGTACCAGGCCCATTTTTAAAATATATTTCTGAAAAGTGCCCCATACCTAGTAGTTGGAGTGGGGTCTGACCGCTACTAATGTAGAGGACTGTTTTCTTCCCACAGTAGACCAGAAGTGTGAATAATTTCCTAATACATCCTTCTCTAACCTGTCATGCATTAAATGTTTGGGTTTGAAACTCTTATTATTCCTTACCAGGACAGCTAATGGATATGCTGGGGATGATGGAAGTTGCAGCCCAATACTTCTAGGGGGCATCAGGTTAGAAAAGTCTATCTTAAAGTAAAGTGATCCTGGCTGTTCAGCTGTCCAGTTAATAAACCAACAAGAGTATCAGGCAGGTTCAACTTAGTGGGTCAATGGACTTAGTTTCAAGAAGGCTTGCTAAAATGATAATCTTGTTTGCATGGGACATATATAATTCCTATATATTACAGGAAATAAAAGTACAAAGAAATTATTAGAACTACCAGATCTAGTCTGCAAAAAATCTGGATGAGCACTAGATGGCAGCAAAGAATTAGTTTTCAGTTTCATTATACTGCCATCTAGTGGTCATCTGGAGTTTTGCCTTTCAAATCTTGTAGACCTAAGAGGTGTCCTGCCCCCCTTGTGGGGACTACAGAGTCCTGTAAATAACAGGCTGAACAAAATTTCACCATCATCTGGCAGTGTTTATTTATTATTGGGGCCCTGTTTTTTTTCTTGTTGAGGGATGCCTTCTCTCACAAATCTTTTGAGAGCTAAAGTAGAATTTAAAAAATACCCTAAATATTATTAAATCTAAATACATTAGAATGTCCTAGACATTCTTTATTGGATAAAATACTGAAGTCCTGAAACTCTACCAATATTAAAATAGGTTAAAAAATAATGATCTTTTTTTCCCGTTAAAAAGACATCCCACCAATAAATGCATTTTGCTCAGTTAGGCAGAAAATTAAGTTTCCCCACATGCTTATTATTCCATCAGCTCTCTTTGGAAAGAGTTTGACAACTTCCAGGACCTTGTCATGTCTTGCTTAGCAGCTTGAATGGATTTGATTGCAGCTCTATTATCGTTCTCCTCTCTATGAAAAGGAGATTTGGTATTATCAAGAGGCTTAAGTTTAAAGCTTTAGTTCTATCTACTGAGTATGTAGCTTCATCTGAAATAAGGCAGGATAGATACAATTTTGTTGCTCAGTAAAGGAGTGACTAAGAAGATTAGGCATTCTCTATAAAAGAGTGTAAGAGCTGACATACTTTTCAGTTAGATTTTGATTGCATAATGTTAGACTATAGGAAGATCAGAAGACATGAGTTTTTATATATTCATAGGAAAGAGCTCCACAGAACTGTCTTAACTTGGTGTATCACTAACGGTGAGAAAAAGTGGACATAATTCAAACACCTCTTTTAACACTGTTATAAATCCAGATGACTCCTGCTTTAGGACTTTAGGGAATGCACGAAAGAAGCATCTTTAAATTGTGGCCTAGGTGGAACTGCAGGGAGATGAACCAAACATACAAGAACCACCTTGTAAGCCAGAACAGGGCATGTAATGTGACTTGAACTCTCCATAACAGCCTCCCCCAATTTGGCATCCAAGGTGTTGGATATTTTAAAAAAAGGTGCATCATAACCCAGGGGAGCACAAAGGAAGCATCTTTCTTTGTACCATTAAAGTAGATGTGGCTTGCAAGGCCCATTCAAAAGCTGTCCCTGGCTATCTCTGCTGGCATATCCATGAGCAACAGCACTGCAAAGCAAGTGCTTTAGAAAGACCCTGTGGGAATCATCACTTCCACACCTAAGGTGAGGAAGGATACAGTGTTTTTAAAAAAGATCTAGTATTGTTTTACACAGCTGTGTCTTATTCTTTCTTTGGTCTAAGCATGGTTTAGTGCAGTGTTTCTCAACCTCAGCAACTTTGAGATAGGTGGACTTCAACTCCCAGAATTCCCCAGGAGTTGAAGTCCACATATCTTAAAGTTGCTGAGGTTGAGAAATCCTGGTTTAGTGAGTTAAACCAGTGGACTGAAGGCACACAATACACTGAGCCATCAGCTAGTGAATAATGTTTTAACCTGATGTGTTGTGTGAACATAGCCCAAAATAACACAGGCCGATGGTGCTCTCTGCCACAGACTCACCACACTTTGGCTGGCCAGGCTTGCCTCTGCCTTAGTTTCTTGCTTAAGTCTTGCGCAGCAGATCTTGCTCTCCTGCAGAACCTCCTTTCTTTCTGTTTCTGTTTTTTGCATCCCATGTTGTTCACCTCAACATCTGTGGAATTGCCTTGACATCAAGTCACCTTCAAGACCCATCAGAATCTGCTTGACCAATTTGATCTTGCTGAGAAGAGCACCTGGAGATACCCTAATTTTGGGAGGTGAGCAACTGAGACTCAGAGGCACTGTTTTTAAGTTTTATGTATTTGTCCAATTTATATTCTGCTTTTACTCAGGAACTGAAGGCTGCATACTTAGAATTCCCTCCTCCAATTTTACTCCCCACAACCATAAATGCCAGTTTGTATTTATGAGTCTTCTGAAAAGATGTACTTTTCCCCCTCTTCCTGTGAAAGAACCTGAAACTTACTGGTGCCATCTTGTGGACGAGAGAAAATAGTAATTACAGATACCTGGAGAATGGAAATTGAAAAACATTTCTTTGCAAACAACCAAAAAACATAGTGTCGGTATAGGAGGAACAGGTACAATTTTTTTTCCACAAATATTTTAGGTAGAATTTAAAAACATCTCCTTTTGGGGGTGGTCCCTATATTAAAATCGGTTTCATGCACAATAACATTAGCATATGGCCAAGTTCTGGGTGGGACTGGACATGTGAGAAGGGTCTGGGTGTCTTGGTGGATGACAATTAGACAGTGAGCCAACTATGTGATGCAACTACAAAAAAACAAAACCAATGCCATCCTCTGTTTGCTCAACAGAACTGTCAAGATCATCATTGTTCTCTATTCTGCATTGGTCAGACCATATTTGAAGTACTGCATCAAGTTCTAGGCACCACATTTTAGGAAGATCATTGGCAATGTGGAACATGTCCAGAGGAGAGCAATCAAGATGGTCAGAGGCCTGGAAGGAAGAACCTTTGAGGAACAGTTGGAGGTGTTGGGGACTGGAGAAAAGAAGCCTATGGGGAGAAAGGATAGCTGCCTTCAAGGTGTCTCCAGGTCCTCAAGCATGTGGTAAGACTTCAGCTATAAGACAAGGCAGAATGGTTCAGAGCTGTTCCAAAAGAAGCAATGGGTTTAACTTACAAGGAAGCAATTGTAAAGTGGATTTCAGGAAACAGTTCCTAATGGTAAGAGCTGTTCAACAATGGAATAGATTATCTTGGGAGATGGTGGACATCTGTTGGGTAATGCTGAAGTAGTGGGTTCCTGCACAGAATAGAAGGTTGAACTAGGTGATCTTCAAGATCCCTTCCATTCTTTGATTCCATGATTCTAAAAGTGACTCGTTATAGTGTTATGTTTTCATGCTATTCTTGGCCTTTCTTATCCAGGAAAGGTTGTCCTAATTTTTAATTAGTTTAGCTATCTGAATAAATAAAAATATATTGTGAAATTGTGAATGCTTTTTAGAAGTGGGAATAAAGAAAACCTGTCCGGGCACTTCCATCAAGACCCCCCCACACACACACACACACACCCGTTACAAGACAAGAGTTATATGGGCCAAAGCATTTATTAAGGTGACCTGTCCCTAGGGCATTAACATGTTAGTATCAGCACTTCAGACTGGGCCCAGGAACAAATGTTTTGCTTAGTTAGTCTTAGAAAAAGAGCTGGAGAAAAAGAGTAGCTGAATAAGCAGGTCTGCTCATTACAGCACTCATTTTCATTGTTTTAAAAAAAGTTATGCTGCACTTTCTAAAAGCAACTTATTACTTCATATATTGCTTTGAAAATGCAAAGTTAAATATGTTGATACAGAAAAATGTGCACCAAACTCATTTCTTCATCCTCCCCCTGCCTATGTTCAGTGAGAAGGATCTGAGGAGTGTGCATCCTGCACACGGCTGGCTTGGGAATCTAGGCAGCACGCAAAGAGAGTGGGGAGTGGTGTAATGCCCCCAGCCCAGCTGTTTACGCACACTAATGTTGTTCTTGAGCATCAGGCAGCATTCTGGTAGATGCATTTTGCACCAGCTGCAGCTTCTGAATTTTCTCAAGAGGATCACAGCTGCTCGGTGGGGAAATGCCTGATTTTGGGGCTGTGCTCCCTATGTTGAGAAATTCTTTCCCAGCTCTTCTGTGGCTACCTGGCCCGCCTATTCTCTTGAATGAAAAGATTTCTGGCACAATTGAGCATTTAGCTGAATGAGCAATTCATGCCTAAATAGTGCAAATATTTGGATACAAGCGTGCAGGCAGCAGGCAATTCCTGGATATCTCTGACAATGAAGGCCCCCGTGGGAACCAAATGGGCATAAAAGAGAAGGCAGCCATTTAATGGGAGGTGAGTCATCTTCTTCCCCACTCCCAAAGAATCACAAAGGAGATTTTCCTCTCCCTTATTAGGAATATACATCTTATCTCAGCTATTTTCAAAGCAAGTGGGTTCGGCAAGGCATCAGAATGGCCAGTTCTGAATGAATTCCAATTCATTAACATTTTTAAAAATTCAATTATAATTTAAGGTGCTTTGTGGCAACTTTTTGGCTGGGAATTTTGACAGCCTTAGTCCCCACACATCTGGAGAGAACCAAACAGATAAAGGCTATGGCAATTGCCTAGAGGCATTCATTCCAGATACTGATAAATATCAGTAGCCACACTTGTGGATTGCTGATGCTAATCCATGTGCCAGAGAGAGCTAATGTGCAAAAGAGCTGTTGTCATAAAGGGCTGCATTTTCTATGCAATCGCTGGAAATTGAAACTACTATGTCCAGTAAAGTAATGGCCTTGTATAGCTGGCTAGTGAGGCTGCATATGGGACACCATGCAGTTTTGCATGGCCAAAGGATACTAAAGAGCTGGAAAAACTTTTGAGAAGGGCAGTCTGAAGAAAGGTTGCAGCAGCTTGGGGTTTTTCGGCTTGAGGCAAAAGAGGCCAAGGGTGTACATGATAGATATAAAATCATGCAAGATGTAAATTATGGATTGAGAGGTTTTTCTCCCTCTCTGATAATATTAGCACTCAGGATCATCCATGGAAACTGAATATTTTCTTGCTTGCTTATCTGCCATCAAATCGATTTCAACTCTTAGCAACCACATAGATAAATTTTCTCCATGATGATCTATTCCTAACCTGGTCCGTCGGGTCTTCCAATGGTGTACTCATTGCCACTGAACTGAGTCCATCAACCTTGCAGCTGGTCATCCTCTTCTCTTTCCTTCCACTTTCCCTGTATTAGAGCCTTTTCCAGAGAGCTGGGTCTTTGCATAATGTGTCTGAAGTAGGATAATTTGAGCCTGGTCATTTGTGCCTCAAGGGAGAACTCTGGGTTGATTTGTTCGATGATCCATTGGTTTGTTTTCTTGGCTGTCCAGAGTATTCTCATGAGACTTCTGCAACACCAGAGCTTGAAAGCATCAATATTCTTTCTATCCTTCTTCTTCAAAGTCCAGCTTTCACTTCCATAGAGTGTCATAGAGAATATTGTTGCCTGCACTGTTCTGATTTTTGTAGGTATAAATACATCACATCATCTGAATGTTCAAAAACATTAATGCTCTTTCTAGCCTGCTTCCACCTTTTGCTTCCATTGTCACAAGGAAAGCCATTGTCTGCAGTATTCTGATCCTTGGAGGTATATACACATCATATCATCTGAATATCTTTTCCAAGATCTTCATGGTTACTCTACCAAGTGCTGGTCCATGGCATATTTCTTGACAGCTTGTTCCTTTACTGTTGATAGTTGGTCCTAAAAGGCAGAAAATGTCCACCATGTCAACATCTTCATTATCATTTCTAAGGCTGGTTGTTGTACCTGTTGTCATTAGTTTGGTTTTTATTTTTAATTTTAGTCCCATTTTTTTCACAATGCACCTTAACGTTTATTATGAGACTTCGGATCGATGTTCCTCTGCAAATAAATATAATTTAATTGCATTTTTACTTATATTGTACTTGCTTTTATATTTTTTTCCATAACGCTGCTTCCTCACAGTGCCTTTTAGCAGAACTGAGTTATGAGATGACATTGTTATGGGTCATTTTCACAAATGAGTCTTACATTGGAACTTTCTTATATGTCTGGGTTAAGATCACATCCTTAGTGAAAGAAAGAATATAAAGATTTTCTCAAGTGGACATAGCACTTAAATTATCACATATGTCTTTAATTTCCCACTATTTCTGCCATATACAAGTTTATTTTTGTGTTACTCTCTGGCCTTTTCTATTTGTGCACCACATGGATGTTTTATTTGGGATTAGGAAGCATGGCATTTTTCATATCCTCTGAAAGTTTTTTTTCCTTTCCCATTAATATATATTAGCAGCAGAGGAGGATGATATGGGAGAATAAAAAATAATCCAAGATACTACTCACCTTTTTCCTTCTTTTAATGAATGTTCCACATTCTTTTCTAGAGTCACATTCCATCACTCCGAAAACACATCATGAGAATCAGATTAGAATTTTTAAATCTTCTGAATTTCTCTTGAGCGCACAAGGATGCTCCAGGATTGATTGCCGATGGCATTCTATAGCTGCCACCATTTGCAGAAATCAATGCAGGTTGATTGGAACACCTTCTAAGGGGAACTAGCCTTTTCAGGACATGTACATTTATTTCTTTGTTCATTTATTTCTTTATTAGAATTGTATCTAGTGTTTCCGCCAGGAGCTCAAGGCAGCATAAATAATTCTCCTACCTACCCCCCATCCCCCGATACAGTAACAATCCTGGGAGGTAGGATGGTCTGAGAGAGGATGATTGGCCCAAAATTACTTAGTTAGCTTCTATGGCTGAGGGTGGATTATGGATCTGGTCTCCCTGGTTCCAGTCCAGTCCCCTAACTATTACACTACACTGATCCGTACTATCCCAGATGCCCTCCATCTTCCTCTCTTATTGTGTTCTGAGGCTACCCTTGAAGATGGTGCAACAGCTGCTAGTCCAGAAGATGACAGAGAAACTGACAATATCATTTAGAAATCCCAAAGCTCCAATTTGAAGGAACTGCATTAGCTCCTAAAAGACTCCCAGGCCACGTCCAGTGTGCACATGACGGTTTTGAAAGCCCTAACCAGAATGGAATTTGAGAAGGGCCTCCCACATCACATATCCCCTTGAGTGTCTACATCTACAAAGGGGTCTTTTTTCTATGTACCACATTGAAAGAACATGTGACGATGCACGAGATGACTGTCTTCACTGTGGCATCATGCTTGTGGAACATCCTTTCTCTAGAGGCCATTCTGACAACAACAGTGGTTTTAATTTCAGTAGCACATGAAGGCCTAAATGGTCACCTAGATTAGGGTGTTAGTTAATTATACAGCAATCTTCATTTTCAACTTCTGTTTCTGTTGGAGCCAAACCAGTTATTTTGTTCTTTTGCTCTTGTTTCTGTTTGCTTTTATTTGTATCTTATGCTGGGAGCCATTGCCAAAAGGTGAATGATAAACAGCTCAATAAATAAATAAAACACAGCATGTCTCTAGACCCCGAGAGCCATTACTACAAGGTGGGCCATAGTCTATCGATAAAGAAAACACTTGGATGGGAAGAAGTGAGGGAGGCAGGCCAGGAGCTGACCTAAGTCGATAAAATCCAGCTATCATGGCTTAAGGCAAGATATGTACTAGAAGATGCTTTTTTTAAAATCTGTTCAATCATATGTGATTCTCACAGACTGCCTGGACTGCCTGCAGTTTTCTTGGCAAGATTTTTCAGAAGTGGTTTGCCATTGCCTCCTTCCTAGGGCTGAGAGAGAGTGACTGGCCTAAAGTCACCCAGCTGGCTTTCATGCCTAAGGTGGGACTAGAACTCACAGTCTCCCGTTTCTAGTCCAGTGCTTCAACCACTACACCAAACTGGCTCTCAGAAGATGCTGTGGCATCTCTTAAAGCCAAACATGTGGCTGTAATCTCAGGACCCAAAGAAGAAGTTTCTAAGGGTCTAAAAGTTAATGAGAGGTGACAGAAATCTGCAAAGAGTTTTCACATAACTTGGAGAGCTTGAAGAAGAAGCCATTTTCTTTCTGAAATGCTTCCCAGCTGTTTGCTTTTTAAATAGCCTAGATCTAATCCAGCGGCTGCAACATAGGCACTGCTTTCAAAAGGCAAATCACCAACACATGCGGTTCTGCAGCAAAGGCATCGGCAGATTGCATCATGTGGCACAGCTTGGTCTTGCTCTAAATGAAAACACATTACATGTCATGCTTTACCTTTCCAGGATGAGGGTGGAATCTTTGGGAAGCGACTTATCCAAAATATTCTCCCAAGAAGTGAGGGAGAGTGATGGTTGATTAGAAAACTGAGCAAACAAGCAAGTAATAAGGTTCTCTCTCATTCCTCTAAGCATTAGCAAAACCCAGACTACTTAGTGATTACTATGAATTTGGATATATCATCAGCAAATTGCCAGTACTGATGTTCTTGGAACAGACACCATGCACACTTCCTTGGGAATAATTTCAATGGATTATAGGATGAGGCCAGGACTCATGCAGGGTTTAGTCTGAAAAACATGTTTGCTTCTTTTAATCCTTTTGGCATGTGACAAAATGGAAGTATCTTAGGACATCTGGGAAGTGCTTCACCAGTGTATAAAAATTACAAGGTCTGTAAGGGGGATTAAAAATGCCAATTTCTCCTGCAAATGCCACCAGAACAAGGCCTTAATAAAACACATAACGCGTTTGGTATGCATGCTAGTCATATAATACTGTGGTTGTCTTTAATGCTTTAATATTGTCATGTAACACAGATAAACACAACAGATGGTTAAAAGGCTTTACTGAGAAATCATTCATTTGAGGCCACTCGGTGTCTTCTTGGCTGAAGGAATGACAAGCGAGAATTTGTCTGAAATGAGAAGAAACTTTTATTTGAATTGGGCACCCCCTTCTCTTTTAAGTGAAAGGCTGGCAGTGTATTGTTGTTAGAAAATAGTCAGAATTGTCAAGTGGAAGAAAACAAGATGCAAGGCAGGTCCAGTGAATCAGACCAACTTAAAATAAGAAACTAAATATTCAAGTAGCCAAGAACAACCATCTAGAATGCCTTTAACTCACCGTGATGGAATGCATTCTTCACCCACGCATGGAAAATAAACAAAGCTCTCCTAGGACTTGTGTCTTGGATTCCCCCAAGCAAAAAGCTATTTGGGTTTAAGGGAATGGATCCAGTAGCACAGTGCTACATATGGAACAAAAGCCACAAGGGGATCCTTATTTGCACAGCTTCTCATCAGATTTATCACCAAAGACAGGAACAACACAAAAGTTGGGTACATTCTCAGTCCTAAAGTTCCAACACATTTAGGTATGGGCCACTTTTCTTTGGCACATTATTAAAAAGTTTAGAAACCATGTAGTGTATTTTCCCCTATGGGAAATTAGTGGGTTTCCATTAGATGCAGTTAGATTGCATTTCATAGAATCATAGGGTGGAAGGGACTTTGGAGGTCTTCTAGTCCAACCCCCTGCCTAGAGTAAGAATCCTCATATCATCCCAAACAAATAGCTGTCTAATCTCATACTGAAAACTTCCAGTGACAGAATACCCACAACTTCAGGAGACAGGCTATTTCACTGCTTAATAGCTCCATCAGGAAATCCCTCTTTATTTCAAGTTTGGATCTCTCTCTTCCACCCATTGGTTCTTATCTTACCCTCAAGTGCTACAGAGGATAAATCATGCATTGGAAGACTGCTTTCATGTCTCCCCTTAGCCTTCTCTTATTTAGGCTAAACATACCACATTCCTTTAACTGCTCTTCATAGGATTTAGCCTCCAACACTCTTATCATCTGTGTCACTTTTCTCAGCACTTGTCATGACCTCGTTGCAAGGCACAAAAAGCCTCACAACGTGGATCATGATCATTAAGGAAAAGGGGGAAGAAGATAATCCAATCAGGGATTAAAACAAGCACCCAAAGACACCCACACCCATGATCCCATCAACACCTGAAAAGAGGGACGTCAGAGGAGTGAAGATAAGGAGCACATGGTGCCCCGGAGAACTCAACCGTTGCAGGAAGACAAAGAGGACACCGGGGAAAACGCCCACGCAGCCATCAAGGATCCCATCAAGAGGGATCGGGGCATTGAGGGGTGGGGAAGCCCGGGGCAATACAGGAGGGTATAAAAGGGGCACCCCCACACTACCTACCCCGTTCCCGTTTTTCGATCTGTCAGTTATCATTCCAATAAACCAGAAATCCTTAATACCCATTAAGTGAGTCTGTGTCTTATTGCGAAGAGAGGCTGGCCCTGACATAAAAACGGGAACCGCAAAAATTTTTTTTCCACCTGGTACCTATCCAACACGTTTGTGAGGGACCCAGCCAGGCATGGAGAACCAGGAACCGAGGAGGCGCAACCCTTCGGCGCCCGGCGACGAAGCCCCGCTCTCGCAGGGCGGGATACAGCTGAGGTCCGGGCGATGCAACGCCCCGGTAAGTATGGGACCCAGCTGGGGGGAAGCAGCGGGGGAGGGACCCACCCCGGCGCCCCGGAGCCCGCGAGGCACCGGGGGCGAGACGAGGGGACCCTCTCCAAGCCTACAGGCAACCCCGGAGGAAGCGCGAGACGAACCGCCACCCTGGGCGCTCGAAGGCGAGGGCGCGCCTGGCACCGCGGCGGGATCGGGGGACGATCCGTCCTCTACCACGGCCAACGGCGAGGGCGAGCGGAGCGGCGAAAACCGCGGCGGGAAGCCGGGGACGGCGGAGAGGCTCGACGCGTTGGAGGAAGGGATGCAGGCGGTGAGGCAGATGCTCCAACAGCTGACGGCGGCACAGGGACTCCGCGACGGAGGCGGCGCAAAGGCACCCCCGGTCGAAAGGAGGCAGGGCGAGCGGGGCGGCGGTGACGGCGGAACCCGACCCAAGGAGCCCAACCGACGACCTGAGGCACACCGGGAGGCGAGACGGGGTGGAGACCCAGCGGACAGCGGCGACCACGGCGGGACCCGACCCCAGGAGGCCACCCAACGAGCGGAGGCGCGCCCGGACGTGAGACGGCGGGACAACCTCGGCGGCGGCGGCGTCCGGCCCCAGGAGCCCACCCCACGACGGGAGATGCGCCAGGCTGAGAGGCGGAGGGACGACCCGGCGGGCGGCGACGGCGACGGCGGAGCCTGGATCCAGGAGCCCGACCGAGGGAGAACACCCCGCCCCCCCCCCGAGCGACGGGACGACGACCTTGCGAGGAGCCCCAGAGAGAGGCACCAATGCCGCAAGAGAACCGGAGACACCCCGACCCGCAGCAGCTCCTGCAGAGCCCGAGGCACGACGCAGAGGGGGCCAGGAGCCAGACCAGGACACCCGCCAAAGACTTTGGCATAAAGTTCGATGGGGACCCCTCGAAACTCTCCTTCTTTTTGACTAACGCGAGGTACTACCTCGAAGAATGGGGTCCCTGCTTCAGAACTGAGCGGGGCAAAATCAATGCCCTGGCCATAAAATTAAAAGGACGGGCCGCCGATTGGTACGTCCAATTGTGCCAATCAGGCGCCCGGGCGCTGCAGGACAGCACTGAATTCCTGCAGGCACTAGAAAGGCACTTCAGGGACCCCCTGGAGCAAGAAAAGGCAAAAAGGGCGCTAGAGACACTTAAACAAAGCCCGCGCTCCGTGGCTGAGTATGCCATGGAGTTCCAAGCCCTAGCCGGAAAAGTGGACACTTGGTCTCAATCGACACTGATTGAGAAGTTCAAACATGGACTCAACTTAAATGTCCTCCGGTGGGCACTTGGCCGCGACAACCCCAGCTCCCTCACGGGGTGGATCCAGCTGGCAGCGGAAGCGGAGAACGCCCACGACACGTTCCTCCACGCAAGGAGGGAAACGCAACAGATGGAGACAGTGAGACCCCCACGCACCAACGCAAGGCAGGTGAGGGCGAGACCCCAACCTTGGAAGGAGGAACGGGACAGACGCTTCGCAAAAGGGCAATGCTTCACGTGCGGCAGGGAAGATCACAAAGCAGCCGCATGCCCCAAAACGACGCCCAGAGAGAGCCCAAGGAGGGCACAAACAGCACCAACCCCAGCGCCAAGAAAGCGACCAGCAGCAAAGGGGGAGTACCGACGCAGACACGGCCCCTACAGTTCAGAGGAGGAGGAAAGCAACCCCGAGGAGGCGGCGGGAAACGACAACCACCTGGCCTAAGGGGCGCCGAAGGACAGGTGGAGGACACTGACAGGCGCTTCGACAAAGGGGTGAGTGAGGAATGCCCCACCCTCTACGTCCGTGTCACCCTCACCCATAGAAATAAAACCGAAAAGGTCTGGGCACTCATCGATTCGGGTTGCTCCAAAAGCCTCATGCACCCTGACCTGGCAGCCGCACTCGACCTCCGCTGCTATCCACTTCAGCACCACCTGGTGTTCTCGCAGCTCGATGGATCTGCAGCGGGAGGGGGCCCGGTCACCCAATACACCGGAGAAACCGCGCTACGGCTCGGCAGCCACGAGGAAAAATTGGCTTTCATCGTGGCACCGGTGGGGCAACCCCGACTCATACTGGGGATCCCATGGCTCGTGCAGCAAAACCCAGTCATCAACTGGAGAACCAGAGAGATTAAGTTTGCTGACGGGCGTTACCAAGCACCTTCAGGGAACAGGGTTCCCCGAGCAGCCATGGGGGGGGCGACGACGACTGTGGAACACAGAGAGACAGCACTGCCAGAGGGACTGCCGACCAAATACGGGGCTTTCGCCGACGTTTTCGGTGAGAAAGAGGCGGACAAACTCCCCCCCCACAGAAAGACGGACTGCACCATTGAACTGGTCCCGGGGGTACCCCTACCCAAACCAAAAATATATGCTATGACCCAGCGAGAGCTAGCTGCATTAAGGGACTTCATAGACAAAAACCTGGCGAGAGGTTTCATCGAGCCAGCAAACTCTCCAGTGGGAGCGCCAGTCCTCTTTCGCGAGAAAAAGGACGGGGCATTGCGGCTCTGTACAGACTACCGCGGATTAAACGCAGCAAGCATTTCAAATAAATACCCCTTACCCTTAATAAAGGACATTTTGTCCCACTTGGTAAAGGGTAAGGTATTCTCCAAATTGGACATAAGGGAAGCCTACTACCGCATACGGATACGGGAGGGGGATGAGTGGAAGACTGCTTTCAATTGCCCATTGGGGGCGTTTCAATATAAAGTACTCCCATTCGGATTGGCAGGAGCACCGGGGGTATTCATGCAGTTAATTAATGAGGTCCTGCGTGACCACCTTTTTAAGGGGGTTTTGGTTTACCTGGATGATGTATTGATCTACACAGAAACAGAACGTGAGCACGAACGCTTGGTAAAAGACGTGCTCAAGAAACTTCGCAAGGCAGAGCTGTTTGTAAAGCTCTCCAAGTGCGAGTTTCACAAAAAACAAATTGACTACCTAGGGTATAGGATTTCTGCTAAAGGGATAGAAATGGACCCCAGCAAGGTCCAAGCCATCCTGGCGTGGGAACGCCCACGCACGAGGAGACAGCTGCAAAGCCTCCTGGGATTCACTAATTTCTACAGGGGGTTCACGCCCAGGCTGGCAGAGACTATATTGCCCCTAACTAACCTGCTAAAGACTAAGGGCTTGGGGGACACGCGCAAATCGAGGAACCCGGGGGCGCTACTGAATTGGACAGCTGACTGTCAAACGGCTTTCGAGAGACTGAAAACCCTCTTCACAGCTGAGCCAGTGTTACAACACCCCGACCCCACCAAGCCTTTTGTGGTGCAGGCAGATGCCTCCGACTTTTCCATCGGAGCCATCCTGCTCCAAAAGGACTCCGACAACCACTTAAAGCCCTGCGCCTACCTTTCCCGCAAATTCTCCGAAACGGAGCGGAGATGGCACGTATGGGAAAAGGAGGCGTTTGCAGTGAAGACAGCCTTGGAAACATGGCGACACCTGCTGGAGGGGGCCTCCTGCCCCTTCGAGGTCTGGACGGACCACAAGAACCTGGAGGCACTCAGCACACCAAAACGACTCAGCCCGAAGCAGGTGCGATGGGCTCAGTTTTTCAGCCGGTTCAATTTCACGCTGAAATTCATACCGGGAAAGAAAAACTTCTTGGCCGACGCCCTTTCCCGACGGCCACAGGACGACATGCAAGCCTCCGACATCGTAGGAACAGTATGGACCGAGAAACAGCTCGGCTGCCCAGCTGTCACGCGGCGCCAGACAAGGAATCAGCGCACGCCAGCACGAACGGCGGGGAGCGATCGGAGCCGACGCTCAATTTCACCGAACTGGCAACAAAGACTCACACAAGCACTACAGCAAGATACATGGTTGCAGAATAACCAACAACATGTATCTTTCAAAGACAACATCGCCTGGAAAGAGAAAGCCTTGTACGTGCCCGAATCACTGCGGGGGGAAATCTTACACAGAGCGCACGATGACAAATCTGCCGGGCATTTTGGGTTTGTAAAAACCCTCCACCTAACGAGGAGGCAATTTTGGTGGCCAAACCTCAGAAAGGACGTAAAAGACTACGTAGGCAACTGCCCCATATGTGCCACCACCAAACGTAAAGGAGGGAAACCCCACGGGCTGCTACAGGCGGTATCCAGCCCCTCCCGGCCATGGGAAGAAATTTCCATGGATTTCATTGTGGACCTCCCACCCAGCCAAAGAAAAACTGTGATATGGGTGATAAAAGACTATTTCTCGAAACAAGCACACTTCATCCCGTGCGCAACTATCCCCTCTGCACAACAGCTGGCACGTTTATTCCTAACACACATATACAGGATCCACGGCGCCCCCTACAGGTTGGTGACCGACAGAGGAACACAATTCACGTCAAAGTTTTGGCGGGAATTTTTAAAACTAATCGGAACCAAGCAAGCACTGTCCACTGCGTGGCATCCAAACACGGACGGATCAACAGAGATCCTAAACTCAACACTTGAACAGTTCCTGAGGGCATTCATAAATTATCAACAGGACAACTGGGTAGACCTACTACCTTTTGCAGAGGTGGCCTATAATAACGCGGTACACCAGAGCACTGGCCACACCCCTTTTAAGGTGGTCTATGGAAGGGACTTTGTACCGATACCAGAATTGCCGCAACCTGAAACCCTGCCCTGCTCACCAGACGATTGGGCGGCACAGCTGGCAACAACCTGGCCTATCATCCAAACGGCCCTAGCAGACGCACAAACAACGTACAAAAAATATGCGGACAACCACAGGGCGGAGGCACCGAACTACAAAGTGGGAGATAGGGTCTACCTCTCCACTAAGTTCATAAAGACCTCGCAACCCTCGAAGAAATTGGCACCGAAATTCATCGGACCTTTTAAAATCATACAGGTAATCAACCCAGTTACGTTCAAATTGGAACTGCCTTACAATTTGAGACGGGTCCACCCAGTGTTTCACTGTGCACTACTGAAACCAACGAGCACATCCAAATGGCATACGGAAGAACCTCCACCCCCACCCATAATGATAGACAACCAACAACATTTTGAAGTAAAAGAAATACTGGACTCAAGAAAGCAAAGAGGAACACTCCAATACCTCGTGAGATGGAAACATTTCTCACACCCAGAGTGGGTCCAGGCACGACACGTCATGGCTAGACAACTAACAAGACAGTTCCATGAGGCATACCCAGAGAAACCAGCACCATAGAACATCTTTGGGGGGGCAGCATGTCATGACCTCGTTGCAAGGCACAAAAAGCCTCACAACGTGGATCATGATCATTAAGGAAAAGGGGGAAGAAGATAATCCAATCAGGGATTAAAACAAGCACCCAAAGACACCCACACCCATGATCCCACCAACACCTGAAAAGAGGGACGTCAGAGGAGTGAAGATAAGGAGCACATGGTGCCCCGGAGAACTCAACCGTTGCAGGAAGACAAAGAGGACACCGGGGAAAACGCCCACGCAGCCATCAAGGATCCCATCAAGAGGGATCGGGGCATTGAGGGGTGGGGAAGCCCGGGGCAATACAGGAGGGTATAAAAGGGGCACCCCCACACTACCTACCCCGTTCCCGTTTTTCGATCTGTCAGTTATCATTCCAATAAACCAGAAATCCTTAATACCCATTAAGTGAGTCTGTGTCTTATTGCGAAGAGAGGCTGGCCCTGACAGCACTCTTTCCAGTTCTTCAGTGTCCTTTTTGCACTGTGGCAACCAGAACTGCAGGCGATATTCTAGATGTGGTCTGACCAGTGCAGCATAGAGTGGTACGAACACTTCCTGTGCTCTTGACCCTATGTCTCTGTTGATGCAGCTCAACCCTGCTTTCTCTTTTTGTAGAACCATGGCCTTAGAAGTTATCTAACAGAACCTATAGTCCATAAGAGAAGATGACCAACATGAAATCCAGGCTTGTTAAATTTTGTTCTTACATAGGATTATCTTTATTTCATAAAAGGCCTCTGGTCCCACATGAGCCCTATATACAACAGATGACTACACTATGATGAGAGGGGAGAGAGTCAAAATCAAGGAGGTGATGAACAGTGTCATGGACAGAGTTAGAGAGACTGGTGAGAAGCATTCTTGGCAGGTTGCCTTCTATCAAATGTTTGGTGATTTGTGACTGACGAATCCCACTGGGGTAGTCATTTGGGCATGGGGAATTGCAACTCTTTTGCTCCTGCTGGATCTCTCAATGGCTTTTGATTCCACTGGGATCCTACTTGACTGCCTCTGAGGTTTAGAAGTGGGAGGCAGCTTTACAATGGTTCTTCTGTTACCCTAAGAAGTTCCAGGTACTATTGGTGGGATGAAGAGGTCATGCTTTAAGACCATTTGTAGGTGTCTCAGGACTCAACACACTTGCCCCTCCTGTTTACTATATATATGAAATCACTGGGGGAGGTCATCCATTAGCACAGGGGTCAGGGGTCTTCAGTATACATTGTGACCCTAGGCCAAAGAGCAGATGTGAGAGGTCCTATTCCAGTACCTGTAGGTTGTTGGGGTCTGGGGATGGGAAAGAATTGGCTCTGATTTAATCTTGGCAAGATGACGTGACTGTAGGTACGGAAGCTGTCTGACTCCAGTGAGCTGCCCTCTTTGGTTTCGTTTGGGGTTGCATGTACCTGTACAGAACTGGTTCACAACTTGAACCAGTTAGCTGAATCCATGGTGTTGTTTGAAGGTTGTTTGAGTCCTGTTGGACTGGAATGGCACATAAGCTCCAGCAACTAACTAACTAACTAACTAACTAACTAACTAAACAAACAAACAAACAGTCAGTCAGTCAGTCAGTCAGTCAACCAGAGAACAGGTACACCAGCTTTTCTATATGCAGAAATTGTCCACCACCCATAGTTTGCACCAGGCAACATTCATGGAAATAACTTGAAAGACCTCACCTGCAGGCATTATCAATTTGAACATTATCTGGAATAGTAATGGATGTGGAGGGACGCGGTGGCGCTGCGGGTTAAACCGCTGAGCTGTCGATCGGAAGGTCGGCAGTTCGAAACCACGCGGCGGGGTGAGCTCCCGTTGCTCGTCCCAGCTCCTGCACACCAAGCAGTTCGAAAACATGCAAATGTGAGTAGATTAATTGGTACCGCTTCGGCGGGAAGGTAACGGCGTTCCGTGAGTCATGCTGGCCACATGACCCGGAAGTGTCCTATGGACAACGCCGGCTCCAAGGCTTTGAAACGGAGATGAGCACCGCCCCCTAGAGTCGGACACGACTGGACTTTACGTCAAGGGAAACCTTTACCTTTACCTTTTAATGGAGGTGGGGGTGGGGGGAGAAGTGTTTCCTCAGACAAGATGAAGGATATTTCTTCCTGTTGCTTTTGGTCATTAGCCAGGACAATTGTCAAGCTCTGTGTTTGATCTTCTAAGGAAAAGCTTGTAATATCCCTTCATTCAAAGAGCTAAGTTTATTAGCCTTTTGACCTCTCCGCTATCCAGTGATGCCACTGTCTCTTTAAAGGTAAAAAAGAAGCCAGAAAGAAGACACAAGAGAGCCAACACCACCATTAAAAAAATATTCCTCTTTACTTGCAAATATACTGCATAATTACAGTTTTATACAGTTTTAGTACTTCATATAATTAGTATAAATAATAATGTACTATATATGTTTCTAAATGTGCACAAAGACACAATACTTGGTTGTTTCAGTTTGTTTGCTATAAAACACCATCTGAAAAAAAGAGATAGCATATAATTATAGAACTTTATTGTAAATTAATTTGTTTTGCTCTGGAATGATTCATTCATTTACATAAGGAATCTGTGGGAGAATTTATCCATCTGATTATAGGCAGCGAGTGCCTTAAAATCTGAAGAGATTACTCAAATGGGAGATACTACTTTTTTTTATCCTGCCATTATTATTTTTATAAATAACTTTGTCTTTTTCTTCTTCCTTCATTACTTCTTACTTGTGGCTTATGCCCATTGCTTTGATATGGTCACTTGACTAATCAATAAAGTTATACTTAAGTTTCTACTTCTTCTTACTCATATTTATATTCTGTGCCAAATGGGGAAGTATGAGGCAAAAGTTTGAATGTTTGTATTTGGGGAAATACGGAATTTACTTATTTTCTGGGGGGAAACCATGACCATATGTAAACATTGAGGCTGTAATCCTATTACCTGAATTGGAGAGGAAGTGCCTGTGAACTTGGGGAACTTGGGCAAAAGATAAGGCTTCAGCACTTCTAGAGGTGAACTCTTCCATGTAATTACTAGCTTTGAATAATAATATTTACAGAGCAATCTTACAAAAGGAAAAGCTTGTAACAGAAGAATGGTGTTTTCCAAGCGCTACTGGAGTCATCCCAGTCAAAGCGGAAAGCGGAGGGATGATAATGTATCAGCATTGGTTTGGCTTTTCAAAATGTGGTCTCCTGAAAGAACTGAATTGTGTCCGATTTTAAGGCATGCCAGTGAGCGGAAAAAAATTGTCAGGACTTCCTACACTCCACGCCTTATCAATCTGTTGTTGTTGTTGTTTATTCGTTTAGTCGCTTCCGACTCTTCGTGACTTCATGGACCAGCCCACGCCAGAGCTTCCTGTCGGTCGTCAACATCCCCAGCTCCCCCAGGGACGAGTCCGTCACCTCTAGAATATCATCCATCCACCTTGCCCTTGGTCGGCCCCTCTTCCTTTTGCCCTCCACTCTCCCTAGCATCAGCATCTTCTCCAGGGTGTCCTGTCTTCTCATGATGTGGTCAAAGTATTTCAGTGTTGCCTTTAATATCATTCCCTCCAGTGAGCAGTCTGGCTTTATTTCCTGGAGGATGGACTGGTTTGATCTTCTTGCAGTCCAAGGCACTCTCAGAATTTTCCTCCAACAGCACAGTTCAAAAGCATCGATCTTCCTTCTCTCAGCCTTCCTTATGGTCCAGCTCTCGCAGCCATATGTTACTACGGGGAACACCATTGCTTTAACTACGCGGACCTTTCTTGTCAGTGTGATGTCTCTGCTCTTAACTATTTGATGGAGATTTGTCATTGCTCTTCTCCCAAGGATTAAGCGTCTTCTGATTTCCTGACTGCAGTCAGCATCTGCAGTAATCTTTGCACCTAGGAATACAAAGTCTTTCACTGCTTCTACATTTTCTCCCTCTATTTGCCAGTTATCAATCAAGATGGTTGCCATAATCTTGGTTTTTTTGAGGTTTAGCTGCAAACCAGCTTTTGCACTTTATCAATCTGTACTGTCAATTAAGGTATCCTTCCAACAATGCATCTAAACCACTGAGCTTTTTGTAGATACACCGGGCTTCTCCAGTGGCAGAAATGTTGCCCCGCTAATAGCTTCCCTCTCCTTTTGGGAAGCGGTGTTTCCAATTATTTCCAATAGAGTTTGACTTTAGCCATTACACAGCATCCTTGAGACTGCAGTTTTAAAAAGCATTTTCTATCCAATCAGTGTTTTATTGCAGACATGTTAAGCTATAGCTTAAAAAAAAAGAGCAAAAATATACCTGTGATTTAGTAACTGTCTCATTATAGGATTACAAAATACTTGATTAAATTGGCATTGATAAAATAGCAATGACAGTATACAGAGCATACTGTATGTTTAACTCCTACTGTAACCAAAACGGCTTGATCTGATTTACATGTTTAATCTTTCCATTCTACTTCTGGTTTTATATCGTCTTCTCATCCCTTTCCTAATAAAATTCCAGACATCCAATTCAATTGGTTCATTATTACACTGTTGAATACACACCACCCCTTTTTCCAACAGAGCTGCCAGGAGGAAGCAGGGGTGGATAGCAGAGCTACAGATAGAGGATTCCCTGCGTTAACTACAGATGACCTATTGGTAAGTTATGGAGGTTTGGAACTACTACTTCAGACCACACCTGGGATATTTTGCAGGTAAAAGTTTAGATCTCATTTTGGGTCTGATTCTATATGCAGATGCATATGGTACAATATTAGCTAAGATAATATCTTTGATGAAGAAGGAAGAGTCAAACTCAAACAGAAAATGGAAAGAGAGAGAAAGTGTTGGACAATAAAATACTTTTATAACTTCATACATTACCAGTGCATGTTTAAGATAGAGTCAACTTTAACAGTGCAATCTACAAACCATTTAAGCCACAGTACTTAAGCCAGCTACCAGGTTTCTTTGCCTGGAGCCGTGTCCCTCAGCCTTGGCGGCGTGAAGATGTGTGGACTTCAACGCCCAGCCTTGCTGGCTGGGGAATTCTGGGAGCTGAAGTCCACACATCTACAAGCTGCCAAGGCTGAGGAACACTGGCCTGGAGAGTTACACTGATGCACCGAGAGCAACCTTGCCTCTTTCAGAACATGTGTTATTACAGATGCCCCTGTTGTGATGTTAATCTACTGCATGATGCAGACAGGCCTATTTCTTGCCCTGCATATCCAACCACCTTTGTGTAAGATGGGAAGGAACTGGTACAATATGGTTGAGAGGACCTACAACTGTTTACAGGTGGCCAGCAAGCTGCAGTATCTGGCATGGCAAAATTATTATCCATGGCGATTCCCCATGTGCAGAGTGTACTTATTTTTTGTTTCCCCCTATATGTATTAAAACAGCAGCCGCTTTGAGCCACTGCAAGACAAAGGAAGCATTGGGCAGTGTTGGGCTTCAGGGTTTAGTGACCGTGTCTACAGAACAGATTCCTTGATGTTTCACTGGCAGCTGTGGCTGGCATCTTCAGAGGCTACAGACCACAGGCAAATGAGCAGGGACTGACTGTGTTCCTGTCTTTATAGCCAGTGAGGTGTCCTGACTATATAGGCAGGAACCCAGCCCAACAGATACCAGCCGTGAAAGCCTACATCAAAAGGAAACATTTTCTACTTCAGAATATACAAGTTTCCTGGTCAAGGAGAAGGGTGTCATACAATTCCTACTGCAGAAGAGAGCAGATAGCAAGAAAGCTGTGTAGGTAAGTGTTCCTGGCCAGCAGTGGTGGTGGGAGGGTCTAGAGAGGACAAATGATGGAAACAGCATCACACTGATGCAATGCAAGCTCTGTCTGTTTTGTACATGTGCCATGATGTCACACACATACACAAAAGGGGCAGTCCTTGCATGGGGATGGCTTTACAGTAGGTTGCTTTTGTCATTTCGCAGAAAGCAGTAGATCCTGCAGATGCCTCTGCTCCTGGCTCCGCTTGCTCAATCCTTTTTGCATGTGTGGAATGTGGCAGGGCAAGAAGTTGAAATCAAGAGTCGGGGTAAATGATCTGTGGCTCGGTGCTGAGGCTCTCCTTGGCTCCTGATATGCAACTCACATAACAGCCAGATCCAATGATGTTGCTGGCTGTAGCACCTCAAGCATCACCGAGGGACTGAATAGTTGAATGCTCAACCAAGCAATTCTTGCACACAAAAACTGGCAGGCAAAGTGGAAGGTCCACCCAGAAGCTTTCTGTTTAGCATAGGAGCTTCAGTGGTTTCTACATAAAAGGAAGATGATTCTTTTCTAGAGAAAACATTCAAATATGCAATTTTCAGTGGGACATTCTAGGCACAAAGACTTCATGTGGGCGATAGTCACTAGTGCTCTGTGGAAAGATTCCCCTGCATTTCTTTTGCTCTTAGTTCTCATTCAGTTTGATGAAAAACATTTCCCCCCCGCAAGGAGAAAAGAATTTCCAGTGAAATTCTGGTGTACAAGTCACACGTAGAATCCATTCCCACAAGAAATGGCAATAGTCATTCACTTGGGTCTCTTTAAAGGAGGATTAGATAGATTCGTGGAGGACAGGTCCATCAAAAGCTATTCATCATGAAGACACTAGGTTACCTCTGCTTGAGGCCAGGATATCCGCAGGGGAAGAATGGTGGAAGGGGGCATTTTTCTGTCTGTTCTTTGTGGGCACCTGAGAGGCAACTGATTGGCCACTGTAAGAAAGAAGTTCTGGACTAAGGTGACTTTGGCCTGGTCCAGCAGAGTTCTTCTGGGTGGATGTCCTGTGTTCCACTATACAGTCACCTCTCCAGTTCCTGCAGTCCTGCACTTCAATCAATTACCAAGGAAAGGCAAAACGTCAAGCCTCCTGTAGGGCTTCTTCAGACTGGGAAGTGTGGGCAGGCAATAAAGTAAGCTGAAAAACAACCTGATAAATCCAAAGAAATTCCCAAGCACCTTGAGAGGTAAAAAAGGCAGAAGCCTCTTTGGTACAGGAAGAAACTGCAAGACAAGACTTTGACACAGCATTACTAATAACCTACCTTGCCTCCTTGTTTGGGCTATAATGTTTAGGGAAAGGAATGTAGTAACCCCCTTGACACATGGTCTTATTATCCACTGATTTTTCCATGGCTAAGCTGGGGTGTGTGCAAATATGCTGGCTTAAGTGACCTGTGGATCACTACCCAACCCCTTCTCACTCTGTCCAAAGCAGAGGTCCCTTTTTAATGATTGCCTTCTTCAAATGTTCTGGAGTCTTTCGGCATAGTCCTCTGTTTATAGTCTTCTCCTGATCCAAGATCCACATCCTGGTAGTTAGCAAATTCCTGAGGTAATGGAAACTCCTCCGCTGATGAATGAGTCCTGTGTCCAAACACCCGCTCTTGCAGCTCAGCAATGTCATTCCTGATATCTGCCATCATCAACAGCAGGAAGTCAAAAGAACCTGGTGGCCCCTAAAAAAGTTACAAAGGAGACCCCAAAGTTACTTGTCTTTTGTGTTACACTGAACTGGGCTCTTACACTGAACTGGATATTCTTTAGATGTGTTGGGCTTCAACTCCCATTATCCCTGGACATAAACTAGACCCCAGGCATTTGACTGCCATGGGTAGCAGCAGAAACAAAACAATTTTTATAGGGACCACCTTAACTATACTGGAGTAAAAACCAATATTAATTTTATTATGGCTCAAGGAATACTCCTAGTTACATACACTTCAAACAATTTGGTTATGGTGACCCTATTTTATATATTTAAAAGGGGGGGGGGAATGGAAAAGAAGAAGAGGAATGTGGGGGGGAAACCCTGTCAAAAGCAACATATTGGCCCTCAAGTTTGCAAATCTGCAGTTTGGGAGCATTTCTTGTGTATTTTATGCATGTGCAAGATGTTGGACAGGGTTTTGCATGTCCATAAAGTATGTTCCTTCACATCTTGCTACCTGCAATTATTTGGCTGGAACAGAACCTCTGTAAGTAAGGAGGACTGCCTGTCATGTTATACAATTAAGTAATTAACATTTAATTCAGTTTAGTTACCAATTAAAAAAGGATAAACGCTACAATATGAAGTCCAGTTTTCTACCTAGTCCTCTAATCAGTGGCAGGCACACACTGAAGACAGGGAAGGCAACCATTTTGGGGCCTTCAAGAACAGCACCTCTCCTGGACTCCTCTTTGCCACATTGGCCACTCTTTTCCCCACCCCTTCAACAAACCTGACCATGGGGTTATGGCTACTGTATCTGGCCAGTCCAAGCATTGTAGTCCAAGAAGATGATCCAAATAGGGGAAGGAAGGAAGGAAGGAAGGAAGGAAGGAAGGAAGGAAGGAAGGAAGGAAGGGGCTAGTGAGAGAAGAGCTGCTTCCATCAATGCTGCTACCAATTCCCTCCTCCTCCTCCTCCACTCCCCCATCTTCTTTGGGGATTGTTGCTACTTGCTTTCTTCCTCTTCTTGTCCTCCTCCTCCTCCTCCCTTCCTTCCTTCGTGGAAGAAGGAGAAAGAGAAGAGAAAGAGAAAAATAGGCATGCCATATCTGTGCTGCAAACATCAAGATGCTCCCTAGATGGCAGCAAAGAAATACCAAAAACTCTACCTCTTTGCTGCCTGCTAGTGGTTGCCCAGTGTTGTAGCCCAGAAAAAAAAGCTCCAGTAAAAACACTGCATTGCTTTCTTCAAGTTTGGGTTGCTGACACGTTCATCAGGGTAAAACTTGAGTTGATCTACTCTGTGGCATCATAGCTAATTCAGAAAGGGAGAATTCCATGCTTTCCAAGGTAACTGGACTGCAGCACTCTTCAATTTCTAGACTTCTGAAGCTCAAATATATCAATTCTAAGATACCAATAATGGCAAATTTCCAGTTGGCAAAACCTGCCATACATTAACCTAAGAAAAAAGATACTCATGATGGCATAATTTGGAAAATTAAAAGCTTTCTCTCTGATAGTTGAAGCTTCCTAAGTAAAACAAGAGTGGGAGACTTCCCTCTCCCTGAACTCCAAACAGTGCATTAAATTTCTGGAAGAATGTACAGAGGAATGCTACATATGGTATACATTGCCGGCAGTAAAACATAAAACATTCAGTTTTAAATATTAATTTTACCCCAAACACTCATCTTAACTAAGGTTGATCTATCTAACCCAGTTGTTTTTCCTAAGCATAATAGATTTAAATTTTTAAATCATCTGAGATCTTTCTCTAGGTATTCTTAATGTAAGTTTCACTTAGTACCTCTGAGCAACATTGAAACCATCTAGGGGAGAAACAAGCTCATAAATCCTAGCAAGATGGAGCTGCTGTTTGTCCATAAACTTCTTGGCCTCCCTGAAACATAGGTCTCAGTTGTGCCTCTAGTGGAACCATGCTTCTCCTGAAGGAGCAGGTCCATGACTTGGGGTTCCTCGTCAACTTTTTCTCCTCCTCCAAATCTCAGCAGGAAACTGATAATCCAAGAAACCAACCTAAAAACTCACATTAATGATGTACCGTATATTAGAAAGGAGGATTAGGTAACAACACAAGAATTCTAGCAACTGACCTCCTTTCAAATTAAGCCTGTTTATATTCTCTATGCCAGTGGCAAGATGTTTCATCTTTATATTTTAAGTGTGATGTGAGGCAAAGGGTGTGAGAAGCAGAGACGGCTTTGTGCTTCCATGAAAGAGGGACAAACTGTATCTGCTCATATTTTGATAACCGCCAATCCCCTTTTCAGCCTGAGAAATAGTTTCCACATTCTTCTGGATTCAGGGCTCCTGCTTAAACAGCAGTGGAGACCATGGTGAGGACGGCTTTTGCCCAGTTTCAGCTGATGTGCAGTTATGGCTTTACTGGGACCAGGATGCATCAGCAACAGAGACTTCAGCCCTTAGCACTACAATTTAGTACAACTGCAATGTGCTGCATATGGACCTGTACCAGAAGCTACAGGTGGTACAGAATGTGGCTACCAGGCTGCTGGCACATAGGCTGTTATCGCAAGATAGCAGCTACTTTCTGGTTGCCAATCGGCTTTTGGGCTCAATTCAAAATGCTGGCGCTATATGGCACAGCACCAGGTTATCTTATGGACCCCTCTTCCAAAATGATTCTGCCCATTCTGTCATATCGCTGAGAGATGACCTGTTTAGAGTCCTGTCCCCATATGAAGTGAGGGGAGCATTTGCTCCAACATAGGTCTGCTTCAAGATGACCTCAGCACTGTAGGATATGCTGGCCCTGAAAACAGCTTGACCTTTGCATGTCTGGTTTTGAGAAAGCTTTTTAAAACCTTCATTTTTAAACAGGGTCTTTGATGATTTTGATTCCTAATCAGGAACGATTATTTATTTTTATTTTTTTATTGTGTTGATTGTTTATATTGAGTAGTATACACATCTTACTAATTAATAAATGTATATGTAAATAGCACATGATGTTTGATCTTTATCTGGCATTGGAACTAACTGCCATGTAAGAATTATTAAGAAAAAGCTGATGGGGTATCAGATTCAGACATGTTTTGAAAAAAACAATAGAAGTTTAAGAATTTTTATATCATTCCATAGGAAAACCATGAAGCCCTGGTATTTTGCCCTTCTTTATATTATCAATAATATGTTGAATTTCTTCATACTGGAAAGACTCAGAAAGTAGGATTATCCAAACAGAAAAAGCTTTAATTCATTTTCCATTCAATCCTTATCTTTTTTGTAAAGCTTTGAATAACATTTTTGACATCTTAAATATATCTTTCTGGGCATTCCATAGTTGTGCCAAATCACTTAAATAAAATTCTAAGCTTTTTACAGCTTTAATTGATGTGCCATAAGAGTATCAAATTGTTCTTCAAATTCCTTTGCTATAAGCATGTTAATGCAAAGTTCCTTTAACAGAAAGCAATTTATTTAATTTATATTTAGCACTTCGCAAGTTCTTGTAAAGAACTGGAGATGGGTGAGTAGGAAATTGAGACAATTAAAAGCTTAAAAATCCTGTTTATCATTTTTTTCTTGTAATTCTCTTTTTTTTCCCTATAAGAAAAAAGAACTCATATCCTGCCTGTGTCCCACTCACTCAGTGACACAAGAGGATGCTGAATTCTCATTAATATTTTAAAAAATGAAAGCCTGCTACTCATTTGCTTTTTAACATTTTTGACATTTATCCAGGAAACAACCAAATACCAAATGTTCTTTATTTTAGAGGAATTCCCCAGTTGCAAAGAAACCACAGCTGAGAAGTGCTTATACGCAGTGTAAGTTATATGACAGTCTGTTACATTCTGAAATAAAACTGAGAAATTTTACAAAATCCAATCAAAAGCAATTTTCTTGTACAAAAGATATAAAGGCATAATTTATTTTACCGGGAAGCAATAATGACTGCTCAATAGTTAAAGCCACCTTACACACATAAAACAACCTCAGTGCTAGCTAACTAAAAACATAAAGAACCTAACATTGAATCAAGAGTTTCATCCTATCCAGTGATCAAAAGGTTGTAAGCAATAAGGGCAAGACAATTTTAAAAATATGAAATACATAAGTGTCTCTATCTATCTATCTACTACTAAAACCCTCATGTCTGTTCGAACTTTGTAACCTTTAACCAGGTGAAACAGTGCATCGGAGGGCAACAATTTTTGAACCAAGGTACCTCAAATGGGCTAACTTACAGAATGAATCCAAAATCCAGGACCCATGACTCCCATGGAATAGGAATTTGGCAAATCTGATAAAACATTTTATGACATAAAAATGATCATAAAACATTTTATGATGTAATACAAAATGTCATAAAACATTTCCTGTGGTCAGCTCCTGATGCCTGACTGGGCTATTTTCAAACCAGATACATCTCTGAATATCTTCCTCAATTTTTAAGAACTTTTCCAGTTAAGGCAGTACCTTAGAAACTCTGCCACTGTTGAAAGCATTGAGGAATCTGGTAAGGAAATAGCTCTAAAACAATGACACAGTAGGTCACGGGTTGTCTAGTATAAACCAGGATTGTAAATATTATTTCTGTACAGGAGCTGAAGGTGCCTCCTAGAGGTTCCCCTTCCACTTTTCCCCACAGCAACAACTCCATGAAGTTGGTTGAAGTGCAAGAGAGAGAGATTCACTCAAAGCCACCCTTTGAGCTTGCGGGGCTGAGGGGAGACCACAACCTGGTCTTCCTGGTTCGCACTCCAACACTTTAACCACTGCACCACCTTGGCTATCTGGCTAGTTACTCAAACAATTATTTTTTCAAAAGATTTAATAAGGTCACCACAATAAGGCAACATCATCCTTTGGAACATCATCCCCCTAGAGGTTAGATTGGCCCTGATCCTACTTGTGTTCCAGGAACTGCTGAAGACTTGGTTTTGCCATCATGCCTGGGGATCTGGCTATGGCGATGGTTGTACTGCTTGTGATGTATGGATGGGTGTGTCAATTGTAAATGCCGTTGATAATGTTTTCTATGGTTTTTAATTTGATTTGAATATGGTTTTAAGGTTATTTGTATTTTTTTATTATGTTTTGTTGTGGTTTTAATTTTGTGAACCGCCCAGAGTCACATACGTGAGATGGGCAGCTATATAAATTGCACGAATGAATGAACAGCCTTGTCCATCTGTTTTATTACAATATATATAAAAATAATAAAGGCAGGATAAAAAAAAGTATCTCTCTGTCTGTCTAACAAATGAGGCATTCCTCTAAAATAAAGAACATTTGTATTTGGATGCTTCCTGGCTAATGTATGAACAGATTACATTTGCACTGAGATTAGATTTGGATGTGATACTTACCGGTGGCCCCTTTTCTCCTGGTGCACCTCTTTCACCCTGTAACAAACATCATTCTGGTTAAGTTGCCTTAATGAAAACTGAATCATAACTTGTTGGTCTCAAATCAAAACTCCAAACAGTGCTATTTTCACACTTAGAACTGCCTACTGTAAGATCCTATGTATGTCAATTTAGAAGACAGAGTTCAATGGGACTAATTCTTAGTTAAATGTATACAAGATGGTAGCTTCAGTTTCTCTTCTTGACCAGATTAGGGAATCAATTTTTTGTAGCAAAATTGGTATATTTGATTACCTACCAAAGATAATGCTTGCAGCACTTTCTAAGTATGTTCCATGAGGACAAAGAACTATTGGTTAGACTCAGTTACTCATATTCATAGGACACTCACTGAAATTAAAGGGACTTGTTAGTCATGACTAACTTAATTTCCTATTGATTGCAGTGGATGTATTCTAAGCATGCCAAAGTCATGATCCAATTCAATTAAGCCTTAAACTACTTCCCTAGTCTTAATGTCATTTATTATTAAGCATAATAAGCACAACTACAACATTTATTCTGAAATCATTCAGATCAGCAAGTTGCACCCTACACTGAAAAGCTCCCTTCGAAACTTAAAACAATTATAACACATTTATTTATTCACTTTATGGGATAGCCTGATTGAAATGACTCAAGGGAGTGTGCAATAGGTTGAAACATCACTGAACAAGGCAAAACAATACAGGACAAATACAGTAATAACATGTTGTGAAATACACAAACATTCAAGTTCTTAATACTTTCCTGAAAGTCAGCAAAAGATATACGACAGGCAATACATGATAAATCATAGATTAATAAACAGTGACTACTGCATCAAAATACTTTTTGATGTCTCAAATTGCTATTCCAGTAAATTTTTTCTGTAAGTTTGTGGGTTAATGTCTGTGTTAGTTAATTCTATATTGATTACTGGGATACATGTTGGGAAAAAAACTGAAATGCACTCGGAGTGGGAGTGGATGGGATCAAAATAGCCAACCCTGTTATGCACTAACCCTTTCCACCTTCCAAAATTGAAAAAACTAGAAATGACCTTTTATACGAAAGAGAAGGACTCTTGCGGGGAAGAGGAGAAGGAGAAAAAAAAGAAGAGGACAAGAAATTGTACTTCTGACCTTTGCTCCATCTCTTCCTGGTGCACCTGGAGGACCCTAGAAGATAAAATTGCATTCCTCAAAAACCTGGTATCAGTAAGATCAAGAGACTATACCATGCACCAGAGCCTTGACCACTCTCAGATGTGTGGACTTCAAGTCCCAGAATTCCCCAGCTGTCCACACATCTGAAAGTGGCCAAGGTTGAGAAACATTGCTGTACACACTTAAGAATGGAGACATAATACTGACCACAGGTCCTCTTCTGCCCTGCTTAATGTGAGACAGGTCCGGGGATGGTCCCATTGGCCCCATAGCTCCTCTAGGGCCTGGCACTCCTGGAGGACCAGGGGATCCAGGAAACCCAGGGCTCCCTTTTGGACCTGCAACCCCTGGAATGGAAACAAGACAATGCAGTTAAGAATGCCAGTAGCTTCCTTGGACAATTTTGCATAAAAAGGGTATTTATGGTTGTTTTAAGTCAAGAATTGGAAGAAGTAGTTTCAGGGCTGTTGACAAGGTTTTTAGAAAATTACAAAGACATCAACCATGGGAAAAAAACCCTAGCTAATAAATAAAAGAGGAGTCAACAGCAATTAAAAGTACTCCAGAAGTGCTTGAAAGGCCAAGTGAAGAAAAACAGCTTTTTTCTCAGTGCCAAGAAAATCTGGATGTATTTCACACTACTATTATATAACTTGATGAACTAGAAGTCCAGGATACAATCCCTATATTAAAAAGAAGTGAAATTCAAATAATGCATAACTTTCAGCAGCAGTTACCTGCCCAGGGACACTGTCAGATGTCAGGCACGGAATCCTCAATAGACCTATTTGTAAGTGGAAGTGAAAGGCCAGCCTAGTTGTGAAAAGACCTCCTTTAGGCTAAGGGAAAAGGCAGAGAGGTGGCCCACGAAAGCATGTTTTGAATTCCCAATGAGGAAAACGAAATTGGAAGCAAAATTGCTTCCATATTAACATCTCCCTTCCCAGATCAAACCCCATATATTTAGCACAAACCAAGTGCACTTTGCCTTGACACTGACAATATCTGCCATGTTCAAAATTAACATAGTTCACACCACTCCACTGTATTGTGAACTTAATATTCAAAGTTCGATTTAAACTAGCAGTCTTGTGTCCAAATCATTGCAAATATTGCATATTTATTTCTTTTCCTGAATGTACTTGTCACAGTCGCCCTCAAGTCCTGCTGTGCTGCCACATTGTGGCGGGGAGGGGGCGTGTTCCTGGGAAGGAGAAGTGAAGAGCGTCGAGAGTGCATGCCAAGAGCATAAACTCCCAGCAGGGTCACCCAAGGCATGAAGGTCATCCCAGCTGCCCAGCTAAAGCAAGCAGGCACCTATACTTGGGAGCAGTGATACAGAGGCAGATGATGACTTTAGTGACAATGTCAAAGGCATCAATTCATACTGCACGGGAGAAGGCAATGGTAAACCACTTCTGTATTTTTACCAAGAAAACCACATGAATAGAAAATATAAAATGATTGACGATATAGTGCTGGATGATGGGTCCCTCAGATTGGATGGCACTCAACATACCACTGAGGAATTGCTGAGCATCTTTTGGAATGCTAATGGTGTTTATGACGTGGCTAGATTAAAGCCTTTCGGATGTCTAGTTGCTGGTGTTGCCATACAGGAAAAGAAAATCCAAAGCTGCAAAGATAGAATTACAGTAGGAACATGGAATGTAAGAAGCATGAATACAGGAAAGCTCAACACAGTGAAAGAAGAAATGAAACGACTTCAAATTGACATCTTAGGCATCAGCAAATTAAGATGGGCTGGGCTTGGACACTTTCAGTCAGAAGATCACACTGTTTATTACTAAGGACATGAAAAACAAAGAAGAAACAGTGTTGCTTTTATAGTTAGAAGGGTACTTGGCTACAATGAAATCAATGACCAAATACTATCAATTAGACTTCATGGACAACCCTTTACTATGACAATCATTCATGCCCCAGTCACTGATGCTGAAGTGGAGGAGGTTGATGACTTCTATGATCAAGTTCAATTTGAAATCAACAGAACATGCAAGCAAGATGTGCTGCTTGTGACTGGAGACTGGAATGCCAAAGTTGGAAATGTGAAAAAGGAAAATGTAGTTGGATTGTATGGCTTAGAAAACTGAAATGGAGCAGGAGACCAACTTACAAATTTCTGCCATTCCAATGATTTCTTCATAACTAACACTGTCTTCAAACAACCAAAATGATTCCGCTATACCTGGATGTCACCAGATGGAATATATAGAAATCAAATTGACTATGTTAAATTCAATTATAGCTTCAAAGACATGGCCAGGTGCTGACTATGGAACAGATCATGAACTGCTCATGTGCAAGCTCCAAGTTAAGCTAAAACAGAAGAAGAAAGCCAGTCAGTTTCCATGATATCATCTTGAACATATACCCACCATTTTCAAGGAGAACATCAGGAATCACTTTGAAGTCCTGAATTCATTGACAGAGAATCAGAGGAATTATGGAATGAACTTAAAGAAGTTGTTAAGGAGGAATGTGAAAACAGACTGCCAATAATGAAGAAAGAGAAGAAAGCAAGCTGGATGTCAGAACAAACCATGGAAATTGCCAAGAAGAAGAGAGAAGCCAAAGCCAAGAAAGACAAAAAACTCAGAAAGGAATTTAACAAAGAGTTTCGGAGAGCTGTTAAAAAAAACAAGAAATTATTACAACAACATCTGTAAAGACATTGAAGATGAAAACAGACATGGAAAAACAAGGGAAGTCTTTCAAATGATCTCTGAAATCAGGAGGAGGTTCCACCCTCAAATTAGTATGCTAAAGAGCTCTAATGGACAGATAGTAATCAATTCAAAGGAGATCAAAGGAAGATGGAAGGAGTATTCTGAAACATTATACAATAGATATGTGAACATCCAAGATACCTTAGAATATATTCCGTACTTACAAGAACCTCTAGTACTAGAAGATGGAGTTAGATCAGCAGTCCAGTCATTACCATTAGGAAGGCTATGGGAACTGATGGAATATCCACTGAAATATGGCAAGCAAAGAAGAAGAATCAGTCAAGGTGCTAACCAAGCTGTGCCAGCAAATTCGGAGAACGACACAGTGGCCAACTGATTGGAAGAGGTTAATATATGTACATGCTAATACCTAAAAAAGGAGACTTAATAGAGTGTGCAAACTATCATATAATATCCTTAATTTCACATACTAGCAAAATAATGCTTAGGATCATCCAATGCAGATTAGAGCCCTGCATGGAAAAAGAGATGCCAGATGTTCAAGCTGGCTTTAGAAAAGGCTGAGGATCATGAGACATTATTGCTGATGCATGCTGGATAATTGTAAAAGCCAAAGAATACCAAAAAGAAGTCAGTATGTGCTTCATCAGTTATAGAAAAGCCTTTGATTGACTTGATCACATCAAGCTGTGGAATGTGCTCAGAAAAATGGGAATTCCAGCACATTTCATTGTCCTCATGACAAACTTACTGTATATACAGGTCAGGAAGCCACAGCATGGACAGAACACGGCAAAACAGACTGGCTCCAGGTTGGCAAAGGCGTGTGACAAGGTTGCATACTCCCCCCCCCCATTTATTCAAACTACATGTGGAATATATATTAAGGGAAACTGGATTGGAAGAAGATGAGTGTGGTTTTAAAACTGAAGAAACATCAATAACCAGTGCTATGCTGATGACAGTATTCTGATAGCTGAAAATACAAAGGATCTGCAAGCCCTAGTACTAAAAGTCAAAGATCACAGTGAAAAAATGGGACTAAAATTAAATATAAAGGAGACCAAACTAATGACAACAGATAGAACAACAAGCCTTGCAATTGACAATGAAGATATCAAAACAGTGGATAGCTTCTGCCTTTTAGGATCAACCATCAAGAGTAAAGGAACAAGCAGTCAAGAAATATGTTGGAGACTAACTCTTTGTAGAGCAACCATGAAAGCCTTGGAAAAGATACTCAAATGCTGTGATGTGTCTATACCTACAAAGATCAGAATCAGGCAAGCCGTGGTATTCCCTGTGACACTCTATGGAAGCAAAAGTTGGACTTTGAAGAAGCAGGATAGGGAGAGTATTAACGCCTTTGAACTTTGGGGTTGGAGAAGACTCCTGAGAATACCACTGAAAGCCAAGAAGACAAACCAATGGATTATCCAACAAATCAATCCAGAATTCTCATTCGAGGCACAAATGACCAGGCTCAAATTATCCTACTTTGGACACATTCTGCAAGGACCTAGCGCTCTGGGAAAAACTCTGATGCTGGGAAAGGTGGAAGGAAAGAGGAGTAGAGGACAACCAGCAGCAAGGTGGAGGGACTCAGTTACAGTGGCAATGAGGGCACTGTTGGTAGACTTGAAAGAACAGGTTTGGGACAGATCATCATGGAGAAAATCTATCTATATGGTCACTAGGAGTCAAAAACGACTTGATGGTACATCATCAATCAATCAACTTGTCACAGTATAGAGAAAATAGCAGAGTTCTGTTTTTGTAATTGTAGTAATTTTGATGTATTATTCAGTTTTAGTGCTGTAATACATACTGGTGTAATACAAAGTATAAAGTAACATGAGGCAGTTACAGAATCAGCAGTAAATAATGTAATTCACGAGCAAATAAATAAATTGGATTGCACATTATACTATGTAACACATTAACACCAATATGAACTGGGGTTGCAGTTCCAAAATACCAAATTTGGGGAGAACTCATCAATGATAAAATAATAGTAATTTATATAGTAATTTAGTGCTCACTTAAATAAATGGCAATAAAAATGCAAGTAGAAAAGTCTTCCAGGCTGAGATTTTCATGGAAAATTCCCAGTTGATTTCTAATTTCTTTGCCATTCCCAATCTTGAGGTTTACTAATCATGCAAAAATAGCACAACTTGGGAGTGGATGGTTTTCAGTTAGGAGAGAGAAGTGAAGTTTACAGCACCTTGGACAGCTCATGAGATGGGAAAATCATCGGATGGAGCAAGCCTAAGTGACCCTAACAGTATCTTAAGAAAAACTGATGTCTGCTCCTGATCCATAATTTTTGTCAGAGAACTGATACAGGCGCAATATAAGAACTTAATTTTCATGATGCTTTTACATGTAGGAATTATTTTATTGCCTTACCTGGAGGACCCCGATCCCCTGGCTGTCCAGGAGGGCCAGGTATATAAGCATTGGATGCAAGTACTTTTTCTCCTGTGATTGGTTTGCTAAGGTCAACAGCATTATTTGGTAGCCAAGCAACCTGCAATAAGTGAAGTGTCATAAACCAGAAGCCACTTGCATATTCAACTTCATCCAGTTGAATGGCTGACTTCATCAAGCAGTATACATTCTTTATCTCAATGCATGACTCAGCTACCATGTCCATAATTCTGAGCTCAGAAAGCCCCAGAGTGATAGAATGGATAGCATGCCAGGCTGAGATAGGGAGCACCATCTGCTTTTCACCCTTCCTCCCTTTACTGAATAAAATGGGATAGCCTCCATCTTTTCTGCCTTGCATAACCTGAAGGAATCATGTAAATGTAATCAAAGCAACACAGTTGTAATAATAACCTACATTTACTATGTTCAGATTCAAATTGCAGCTGAGGAACAAAGTCAGACTAGATTTGATTTCCATCATGTAACTTAGCGTAGTATAGCTCCCCCTGCCCCCCACCCCCCAAAAAAGCTGCTATACAGGAGGCCTCAGTTAGACTATGGTACCTTGACTTGAAATAAGAGGGCTTTAACACTCTGGCACTTCTATGATCATAGACAGAACTGTGACCTACTGTTTGCAAAGGGGAAAAACTGTTATTGTCAGGTCTGACACACTGAAGGATTTACACTTATTGGTGGATTTGAATACTGAAAAAGAAAGTAAGACTTAGTATGAAGGGCAAAGTCAGATTTAAGTGCTGCTTTATACCCACACTATGTACACAACAGTCTTGTTAAGGTCTACAGCTGTGGTGCTACCCAAGTCTCTCATCAGGGACAAACAGCCCAATACCCTGCAAATATTTTGAAAGACAATCCGCAATGCTTTATCATTGGTTATACGGGCTGGAGCTGATGAGCTCTGAAGTTAGGCACCCACTTGTACTTCTGCCCCAAACTGCTTAATGAAGCACCCAAGACTGAACCTGGAGCATCTACATTAAGAGTTGTGCTCTACTGATGAGCCAAAGAAGGGTTTTCACTTCTAAAGGTCAGACTCCATACAGTGAGAAAACTCTTTATCAGATGAGTAGATGGGCTATTTTAATAGTATATTTAAGATAGCATTAAGTATTTCTATTAAAGGATAGGCAGAAACCAGCTTGCTACAGCAACCTGATTTTGAAGCACAGGCCATGTGGGTTGGTCCACCCACTCACCTACGTGCTCACTTGCCACTCTTCTGGATTTCAGCACTAACTATTCTGCTTTTGATGTGGAGTCTTCTTATCCTCCTCACCAGATGCAAACACACACTGACCTCATTTCTATTCCATTCCACTGTCTTGATTCAGCCTTGGAATCACAAGCTGCGAATGACCTCAGCCTTACTTCATGCACGAATCTTTCCCCACAATAATGTAAATACTTGCACAGAGTCCTATCCAATGGGGCAACAGTCACAGAGATGAATACTAACCCTTGCTGAAACCTACATTTTATGTTGTAATTTTGAAGAGGTTCCATGCAGAAATAATTGCCAAGTTGGCTTGGAGAAGGACCAGTTAGGTCCAGTCTAGGACTTTCTTCTAATTAAATGCATACTTGCTTGTATCTGAGTAAGCACATACGCATACAGAATATTTGCACACATGGGATTGTTTGTATGCCTGGATTGTCTGTTATTTATTTCCTTTGGCAAAAGCTTCCTTCTGACTAGTTTTGCAATTCTGTCAAGGGGATAGGGTAGAAGATTAAACCAGAAGTTTCTGAAAAATGCCTATGTCCAGGGAAGTTTTTCTGGCAAGGCTTCCCCAAATCCTAAGCATTGCAGAGAATTCCAGTGTATAATTTAGGATCCGTTCATGCATGATATTCCTCAAGATGTTTGGATTTTACCATCATGTACTGAAAACTCCGATTGCAATTTGGAAACCATGTTCAACCCTAGGTTTGGTAAAAAGGGTCCACTTTATAACTGTCTGTCATTGCTGCCTTCCAGGAGTGGAATTTATAATAATCTTCAAGATGCTATTATAAACCACCAGAACAATCATATCATCAATTGAGCCAATTTTACCACCCAATTTGAGTTTAGGGATTGCTAGCTGCAATTGTCTCTCCCACCCAATAATGTGCTAGGCGCAACATTGAAATGCTGCTTTCATACATTTTGTGAGGTCCATCAAGTCTGTCATATTTTCCCCAGAATGCCTCACAACAGTCATCTTAGGAATTTGGGGAGAAGTGAAAAGAAGAGGTAAAACACCCAAACTTTCTGTGTGAGTTCACGATCTGCAAGTTGCTTTCAGTCCCAATCTCTTTTTGCCTGGAATGGTATGTGGGAATGACCTTGGGAGACCAGGAGGAAGAGTTGCAGTCTAGACAACAGTCTGATAAACGAAATCTGGGTCCAAAAGAGGAGGGGTGGCAAAAGCGTCTCAGAAGGGAACCCTCCCCCAGTTTTCAACAGAGTAAAAGTGAGGGACAGGAGGGGTACTTTCAGACTTGCAAGATTCCATTAAAGTAACCTTACAATAAAGATAGAGCTAGTACTCCTGGTTGTGCTTGTCTGGTCTACTTTGCAAGACTAACATTGCCATTCCTCCCTAAACGTTATGCTCAGAGTTTTAATTTTCAGACTTTTAGCTTGTCCTTATACTATATTATGAGATTCAAAGTAATATTGCCCTGCAAGAGATAAATGTCAATAAACGTTTATTATTGCATTTTTATCCTATCTTTCTTTTGGGAGCTCAGGCAGCAAACATGGGGGGCTCTTCTGGTATCTCCATTAACAATGCTGTGTGAATTAATTGGGCTCAGAGAGACTGGCTGGCCTATAATCAGGAGATACTTGAAGCTGTGCTACCTCAGCCCAAGGAAGATCAACACTAACTCTTACCCTAACCACGCTCAAGCAAAAACTCATTGCATCCTTCAGGCACCTCAGTTTCCATACGGATTTCCTTCACAGAAGCAAGGAAGAAAGAAGTAAGCTTAGGTGCAGATATATTTTTCCGCAAACCACTGTGCTTTTTCCCTGCAACAGCAATGGTCCAGAGATAATGATAAACACTATCATTAGAAAATCAACTATAACAAATCAACTTGACCCTGGGGGGCCACATGACATGCTCCCTTCAATGTGGGAAATATAAACAAACATTTAAGTGATTTTTGTAAAAGCAGCCATTCAAATGGAAGAGATTCTTTAAACTGTCTAGCTCCATCTCAAAACAGACCATCCATGCCATCTACCCTTTAAAAAATATCAAGTGAAATGGCAATGGATGACATGTCTCCAAGAAAACATACTGAATTCCACAATCTATTCAAGCAATTAAAATCCCCTGCCAATTTCTCCTCTTTGTCAATACCTATGATTTCAATATTTGGGGCAAAACTGATACATTTCTTAAATATACCTTTTGTTTCAGTTGCAGTACCGTCTGTTTGATCTGGTGGAATTCTTTGCAGGAGGCACAGCATGCCCCTGGTTTCACCACATTATCCACCTTCTCAGAAAAGCCTGCTTTAAAAAAAAAAGTGGGAGGGAAGGAGAGCAAGGCTCAGTATTTCAGTACAACCTCCTTCTTTTCTGAATAGAGATAAAAACAGAAAGGGGGCAGAAAAATGCCAAAGAAAGCTGTGCACAGAGAGCCTTTTAAAAGTTCCTTCTTGATCATTCCGTGAGAAGGAAAGGTACCCTCTGTATTAACAGCCTTTTCCATGAATCCTTACAAATGCCTGGAGAGCTGCAAACAGCGTTAGCAGCAGCTGTTTCTAATCAGCAGGTCTTAATGCCTCTTAGAGAACTCCTTTTATACCTTAGGGGAGAAAAGAGCATACTTCTCCACTTTTATCTAAGTCTTTACTGTACATGAAATGTAAAGACCCACAGTGATTTATCAGCTCCCATTAAGAGGGCAACTTTCTTATACCATAAATTGTGCCAGTATCCCATGCAAGGAGAATTGCCTGAAATTTGCACAAATGCAACCCTTATTGTCACCAATTATATTAGCTGTGCAAATGCAACTCCCAGGAGTAGATACAGGGCAACAGTTGAGAGCAAAAAAGGAATTCTACAATCAGTCTGGCACTTCTAGTTATGTATCAAGTCCTTTCTAACCCTACTTTCTGTCCTGAAAGAGCACATTTTTGTCCCGCCCCCTATAATTTATGCATCTTTAGCAATTATACTAACTACTGTACATATCTGTTTGGATGCATTCTACTGCAGTTGTGTAACAATGCTCAGTTAGAAATCCATGATGCATCAACTATTCAAAAGGAATACTGACCAAATTTGTAATTGCTGATGGAATCTGTCACACGTCAACTACAGAATGCTGACAACATCTCCTTATTTTGCATCCAGTGGCAGAAAAGTGAATATAAATCCCATAAATGATCAAGTCTTTTACATCTTTTGTTTTAAAAAAATCATTACATGGTATGGGAGAAAAGGAAGCTTTGCGCCTGATTGTTTGAACTCTTGCTTCACTTATTTTTTCCCAACTCAAAGTTGCCTGTAGACTTTAATGTCAGCTTCTATAGACTGAAAGGATTACAAGCTTACTTTTTACAAAAGATAAAAACTGAGATTTTACAGATGTTGAGGTCTGGCTCCATGATCAAGGTATTTATAATATTACTTTGTAATTACAGTAATGTAAAATACACAGTTCTTCTATATAAGCTTAATACAAGATGCAGTTAGATCCTTCAGTCGATTTCAGGCCAGCTGATCTCTTGAAGAGCCTTGAGTTAATGGGATGTTGTTGTTTATTCGTTTAGTCGCTTCTGACTCTTCGTGACTTCATGGACCAGCCCACGCCAGAGCTTCCTGTCGGTCGTCAACACCCCCAGCTCCCCAGGGACGAGTCCGTCACCTCGAGAATATCATCCATCCATCTTGCCCTTGGTCGGCCCCTCTTCCTTTTGCCCTCCACTCTCCCTAGCATCAGCATCTTCTCCAGGGTGTCCTGTCTTCTCATGATGTGGCCAAAGTATTTCAGTTTTGCCTTTAATATCGTTCCCTCAAGTGAGCAGTCTGGCTTTATTTCCTGGAGGGTGGAGCGGTTTGGTCTTCTTGCAGTCCAAGGCACTCTCAGAATTTTCCTCCAACACCACAGTTCAAAAGCATCAATCTTCCTTCTCTCAGCCTTCCTTATGGTCCAGCTCTCGCAGCCATATATTACTACGGGGAACACCATTGCTTTAACTATGCGGACCTTTCTTGTCAGTGTGATGTCTCTGCTCTTAACTATTTGATCGAGATTTGTCATTGGTCTTCTCCCAAGGATTAAGCGTCTTCTGATTTCCTGACTGCAGTCAGCATCTGCAGTAATCTTCGCACCTAGAAATGCAAAGTCTTTCACTGCTTCTACATTTTCTCCCTCTATTTGCCAATTATCAATCAAGCTGGTGGCCATAATCTTGGTTTTTTTGAGGTTTAGCTGCAAGCCAGCTTTTGCACTTCCTTCTTTCACCTTCACCATAAGGCTCCTCAGTTCTTCTTCACTTTCAGCCATCAAAGTGGTATCATCTGCATATCTGAGATTGTTAATGTTTCCTCCAGCGATTTTAACTCCAGCCTTGGATTCGTCAAGCCCAGCATGTTGCATGATGTGTTCTGCATACAAGTTGAATAGGTAGGGTGAGAGCATACAGCCCTGCCATACTCCTTTCCCAATCTTAAACCAGTCCGTTGTTCCGTGGTCTGTTCTTACTGTTGCTACTTGGTCATTATACAGATTCTTCAGGAGGCAGACAAGATGACTTGGTATCCCCATACCACTAAGAACTTGCCACAATTTGTTATGGTCCACACAGTCAAAGGCTTTAGAATAGTCAATAAAACAGATGTTTTTCTGAAACTCCCTGGCTTTTTCCATTATCCAGCGGATATTGGCAATTTGGTCCCTAGTTCCTCTGCCTTTTCTAAACCCAGTTTGTACATCTGGCAATTCTCGCTCCATGAATTGCTGATGTCTACCTTGCAGGATCTTGAGCATTACCTGACTGGCATGTGAAATGAGTGCCACTGTTCGATAGTTTGAACATTCTTTAGTGTTTCCCTTTTTTGGTATGGGGATATAAGTTGATTTTTTCCAGTCTGATGGCCATTCTTGTGTTTTCCAAATTTGCTGGCCTATAGCATGCATTACCTTGACAGCATCATCTTGCAAGATTTTGAACAGTTCAGCCGGGATGCCGTCATCTCCTGCTGCCTTGTTATTAGCAATGCTTCCTAAGGCCCATTCAACCTCGCCCTTCAGGATGTCTGGCTCTAGCTCACTGACCACACCGTCAAAGCTATTCCCAATATTGTTATCCTTTCTATATAGGTCTTCTGTATATTCTTGCCACCTTTTCTTGATCTCTTCTTCTTCTGTTAGGTCCTTGCCATCTTTGTTTTTGATCATACCCATTTTGGCCTGGAATTTATTTCCGATGTTTCTAATTTTCTGGAAGAAGTCTCTTGTCCTTCCTATTCTATTGTCTTCTTCCACTTCCGCACATTGCTTGTTTAAAAACAATTCCTTATGTCTTCTGGCTAACCTCTGGAATTTTGCATTTAATTGGGCATATCTCCCCCTATCACTGTTGCCTTTTGCTTTCCTTCTTTCTTGGGCTACTTCTAGTGTCTCAGCAGACAGCTGTTTTGCCTTCTTGGTTTTCTCTTTCTTTGGGATGTATTTTGTTGCCACCTCCTGAACAATCTTGCGAACTTCTGTCCATAGTTCTTCCGGGACCCTATCTACTAAGTCCAGTCCCTTAAATCTATTCTTCACCTCCACTGCATATTCCTTAGGAATATTAATGAGCTCATATCTAGCTGATCTGTGGGTCTTCCCTAATCTCTTTAGTCTAATCCTAAATTGTGCAAGAAGAAGTTCGTGATCTGAACTACAGTCAGCTCCAGGTCTTATTTTTACCGACTGTATAGATGTCCACCACCTTTGGCTGCAAAGGATGTAGTCAATCTGATTTCGGTGTTGTCCATCTGGTGAAGTCCATGTATAAAGCCGTCTCTTAGGTTGTTGGATGTTAATCCCAGCTAAGTGTAAGTAAATGGGAATCTGGAAGTTATAACCCCAGCTCTTCATTGTCCTCTCCAAAATGATTTCCTAGAGAGATATGACCAGTATAGCTAACATGTTTCTAAACTTATATTCCTAATGATGGGTTCCAGAATCTCAATAAAACTGAACACTGAGACTCTAAGGATGCTTAATTCTACAGCACACTTTATAGAAGAGTGGAAAACAAGCAAACTGAATTATTTGGTAGCTACCTAACTTTTAAGATATGACATCTCTAGTGTGATAGCTGCAATTGTTATTCTGACATTATAGAAAGCTAGTATCATAGATCAGTAAAGCCATTTTCTCTTGTTTTCTTGAAAGCAAAGCTTCTGCTCACTCACAGAGGGGGAAAGGAAAGGAAAGGAAAGGAAAGGAAAGGAAAGGAAAGGAAAGGAAAGGAAAGGAAAGGAAAGGAAAGGAAAGGAAAGGAAAGGAAAGGAAAGGAAAGGAAAGGAAAGGGGCACAGTAGCAGAGATCTTGCTGGGGAAATATTTCTATTTTATGGTTCTTCTGCCATGCCATTTTCTTTTCTTCAAGGAATAATGGGTTATTAACTATACGTTAACCAGTGGTTTGAGTTTGTATGACATGCTAATTTAGAGTTAGGAAGAACTAATAGCAATAAAAATTACAGGTTGTAGTTGTTTCTTTTTATCCACATCTTATCTGTGGTCTGGTTTGGATGATATAGTAGGTCAAACTAAAATACAGCTTAGTGGGTAAATACTTAATGGGTAAACACACAGCAAAATGTGATGACACCAAAAAGACATGTCCCTAGTGACATAACTATGCAAATACCACCATTGCATATTTGCATCCCAACATCTGATGCAATTAAATAAACCATAACATTTGCACAATGATGTAATCACACATATTTCATCATCTGCCCCTTCTTTTCTCTCCAAAGGGTGCCCGTGACAATTTGTATGTTGTCATAAGAAGTTCCAGCCTTTGACATCAACTTGGAGCTCCATTCTAGTTAGGAAGCTAATAAGTCCAGTTGCTGAGGCTGTTACGTGAATTCTGTTTGGGGAGGGGCAGTAAATCACAACCTTGAAACCTAAATCTTGTCTCACTTATTTTGGCAGTTGCTGCCAGAAAGTAGTTTGTAATGCATTCTTGTTCGTGGGAGGTGATTAAATTTATCATCTGTCTTGTATTAGTTACACTGTGTCTTCATTTGATGATTGACTGTGCTATATTGTCTGGGTAGTATGGAAAAAGGTTCACAATGCTGCTGCCTCGTTTCTTGTTCTCCAAAACTTGAAAATCTTTCTGAAGCCCAAGAGAGGCAAACAGCCTTAATTCCATAAACAGGAATTTATTGGAAGATCTACCTGAATACAGCAAGGTTGCAATATGAGGCAGATATTATTAATAGGTTGGCGTAATGCAAATTGTTTATAGTTTTCCAAAAGGTAGATACTTAAATCTGCCACTAGGTGGTACTCAAAGTAGATTGTTTCAAAGATGTATGAACCGGAAGGAAACTATTTTTATACTATACCATGTGCTGGTCTGAAATTCCAGCTACAAACGATTAATAATTTATTGATTTTCTTTCCTCTGGTTTATTCCATGTATGCTGCCTCAGTTTATTCTTTGTTTTTATCCCTGATGTGCTTCAACATGAAGCTTTTATCACCAGATCAACCTGCCTCAGTTCATAGAAGGTCCAGATGATGTTCCTTGTCCACTTTCCTCAACTCTTTTCTTTCCATCAAATAAACTCCATTAGGGAGGTAAAAATGCACTGTGTTAAAAGCTACAGGCAGAGCCCACCACCAAGCTGTCTTTCCTTCAAGGTGAGCTGCACAGCAAAATTCTGGAGCTGTTTCAGTTTTAAAGTAGAGCCCCAAACCAGGAATGGATCAATGCCTCTCACTGTACATTTTGTTCACTTGTTCAGTTGCTTCCAACTTTTGACCTGATGGACATCATTCCACTAGAACTGTCTCCCTGCAACTGCTTTTTTGAGAATTTGTGCTTCTCCTTATGTCATCAGTGGTCATATTTAGCCGTCTTGTTCCTCCTTGGAACTACTTGGTCTTCAAAGGCTGGGGTCTAGGTGGTGAAGGGAATGAAAGCTGGGCAATTCCATGATTGCCTCACACTTGCAGAAAAATTGGCACCAAGCAAAAAGTCAATTTGTGGAGAATCTCAGTACTACTTATTATAAAGCAAGTTTCTAGTCTTTACAAGGGTAGGTTTAAAATGTAGACAATGAGCCTTGAGGTCTCTACAAACATAACTCGATTTGGGGCTACCTCCAGAAATTTCAAGTGATACACAACACAATGGTTAGGCTGTTAACCAGTGCAAAGTATCAGGAACTTAAGATGTGTGCACTGAAAGACTGGCACTGGCTGCTAATTGTTTACTGGATACAATTTACGGTATTGTTTTTTATTTTTAAGGCTCTAAAAGGTATGACTAAGGACCATTTCTCCTGTTATGAATTTGTCAAACTGTCTTTCAGGCACATGGCAAAAGGCCTTATCCTGCATTGCTTACAACCTATGAAATGCTGTCTCTCAGGAGCTGTGCTTGGTCTCCACTTTCTTGGCAAATATGCAACAATGTATCTCTTTTGCTAGACTTTTAATTGTTTAGTACCTCTTTTATTGTTATTTATCATCTGTGTTTTTAACTTCGTTATGTTGTTTTGTTGGCCACCTCAATTGCTCATCAGTCTAGAAGTCTCAGGGTGTGGGGGGCTATCAATCAATAAATGAATCCCTAAAGTCAGAGGATCTAAGCAGAGCAACAGAATTCTTTATTCATCGTAGTTATCTCCTTCTTATTATGACTAGCAGAACCAGAATGAAGTACTGTATAAAAGGGAAACAGATTGGAGGGACAATAATTCAGTGGCAGGACAATGTGCTTTGCATGTGGAAGTCCTAGAATGTCTAGTAAAAATGACTATAAAATTTGAATTGCTACCAACAAGAATGGAGAATGATGAATGAGAAAGGCCACCTGTTTGGCCACCTGCCTGGACTTTGCATGGGACAATATTATCTGCACATTTGTATAATTTATGACTTTATTGCATTATTTTCCCTATTTTAATAGAAGGTTTGTAGAAGAAATAGCAGGAGACAGTGAATTCTAGCTTTGCAATGAAAATAATCAGCAATTTTCAGAACTGGAAAATCTCAGTATGAGATTTTAGACAGTCAAATGTTCATCTCCAAAATGTCAGCAAGAATCTGTTTCTCTATGTTCATGTGATTTGCTAAATGAAGTGTTGATAGGGCTACAATATTTGACATGGAAAAGAAATGGATGAGTACTAGATGGCAGCAAATTTAAAAGTTTTTTTTGCCTCTCTTTGCTGCCAGGTAGTGTTTGTCTACACATATCTAACTGGATGCCCTCCAGATGTGTTGTCTTTTATTCCTATAATCCATGGTAGCTATGGATGACCCATGATGACCAGTGATTAATAGAACAAGTTCAACACATCTGGAGAGAATCAAGTTGTGGAAAGCAGATACTGTTACTTTACAGTGTAACAGTTTTAAACCCTTTAGAACAGGGATACAGAACTGTAGCCCTGTAAGACCTGCTGAACTACCTCTCCCAACATCCTTTCCATGGGTCATGTTGGTGAGAAATATTAAGGGTAATCTTAATAAAACATTCTTTTGAGCATGGTCATCTGGCCTGAAGCTTACATGAAATTTATATGAGTAACTTTTATATCCACATGGAACTAGCCTCGTATAATTTAGATGATTTAGGTGATTAGATAATTTAGATGACTTGATATTGTACCTTTATCTCCTTTGGTGCATACTTTCCCATCATCTTCACGTATGTATCCTTCATGACATTCGCACCGATAGCTACCAGGAGTATTTACACAGATGTGAAGGCAGAGAGGCTCACTGCTTGTGGCACACTCATCAATATCTGAAAGGAGACATATGTGAGCATTGAGGAAATGAAATGATCAAAAGTAAATATAACCTATAATCTTTGTGTTCATTGTACTGGATTTGGAGTGAGCTCAGGAGAAGAACATATGCATTGCCTAGGAAAGTCCCAGGTTATTTTCCACTACAGATTTATCTAATCAGATATCCTTCCAGTATGGTATAAAGGAAATTAGAACTGATCTTGGGGAAGGTATGAGTAACCCATTAAGGGAGGAAGGAAGGAGCAAACCATTAGGGAGGGACTTGGAGAAGTGATTGCACAGTTAAGACATTGAAGCAAGCGTGAGAAAGAAATTCAAAATAACCTGTCTTGATTTTGTTTAATATAAGATGGGACAGAGAAAAACTTGAGCAGGCTTTCAAGATTCTAGTACTCTGTTCTTCAACAATAAAGTGGCATTCTGGAATTCCTGCAGTGTCTGTTTCTTGACCTGCCTACCTTGAAGGGCAGACATATTGTCATCGAACACATCTGAAGGTACCAGGTTGGGGAAAACTACAGTATACAGTAGAAATGTTTATTTTTTGAAAATGATAGAAAAGAGGTGCTTTGGAATGCACAGGAGCACAAGCACAACATTTCCTGAAAGCAGCTGCATCTTTTCAAGCTTCTGCACAAGCTTAAAAAATTATGCAGCTGTGTGAAAAAGGTAATTAAAGATGCAGTACTGTAATGAGTTGACATATTAATGTAGTTATTTCTTCCCCAAGGCTGCCTGGGGAATTCTGGGAGTTGAAGTCCAACCATCTTCAAATTGCCAAGGCTGAGAAAAACTGTTGAAGATCTAATCCAGTTTTCCAGGCCAGGCAATCTAGATCATGGGGCTTCAAGTGAGGCTCCATCCCATAACTCTAATCCTTGCTTCCCATGAATAGATTGAAGAAATCACCTGCAGTCAGGAATCCAGATGCAACCTTGTGCTTTCCTAAAATGCATATATCAGACAAACTGCTCCTAGAGACTCTCATATACTTCTTCTTAGGGACAATATGAGGTATCCCCTATTAGGGAAGGCAGCTATTAGAGAAACTATTCAATGTATGGCATGATGGGAATGATGGATCCCCAGTTCATCTTCCACAAAGGAATTTTCTTGGTGCTGAAGTTTAGAGGGAGCAATGGCTCCCTGTCTCCTACTATTCAAAGGACTGGATGATGCCACAGTATGGAGCTCCCATCCTTAATTCCCACACTGTGAGTTTACCTGGCCTGCTGGGGCAACAGAAAGTTAGATTTGGTCTGAGGCTAGATCTGGTTCCCTCTCCTTTTGTCCACGTTGCTGGAGAGATAGGGATTGAAATTCCCACTCAACCAAAAAGCTTTCTAAACAACCTTTGATCAGCTACCAATCAACTTCAAATACTTGCAAGGATAAAAGTAATTTTAGATGAGAAGGAATGTCATGCATTCTGGTAATGGAATTTATTTCCAATAAGTGTGATATCATAGCCTTAAAAACTGCTGTGCAAATTCATAATTACCCACTTATACTTCTGTTATTTGTAAAATACAATTAATAACATAACTGGTTAGACATCTATTTCAAGACTGAAAGGAAGAAACTCTGCTTTTCTTTGGTATGCACTGAATCAAAAGTAAAAACTGTATCTGTAAACAGTCCCTATATTTGGCTCTGATCATACCCTCTGTTAGTATGTGGACCTGATAGGTTTCAATCAAAGTAATACAGACTACAACAGAAAAAATATTTAGTACTGCAACCTCAGTGGGCAGATAACAAAGAGAAATGCTTACACAATTTTGCATGTGTATCTGTGAAACCACAATTGAAAATGCCAGAACATTTGGAAAAGAACAGGAAATTCAAGAAGCAATCATGTTCTTTACACAAGCCTTCTATTTTCAACTGAAAACAAATATGCAAGAAGAAATTGTGCTGAGTTTTCACCTAATAAACAAGATCTCAAGAATGGAGATAGCTCAGGATGTTTTTACTGAATGGCCAAAGAACAAGATGGCAAGTCTCCAATTCCACATCCAGAACCAACCTAGATCGACAGTTGAATTTTATTTTGATGTTGTGATAAACATCTTTTCTGCACCAGAGGGAGCAGACTCATTTACAGGGTTCAGGACACAATCCACAGCACTCTGTCCTACAACACAGGGAATTCAGAGGGACTTCCCAGGACATATCTGTAGTAGTTGCCTCACTATACGCTTTGGTAGAACTGCCCCTATTCAGAAATTCATAAAGTTATAGGCAGCTAAATTCACACTCACATGTATGGAAAGGCATGAGAACAGCATTTAATCAGTTAAATTACTATAAATCTAAATGTTGTTATTTTTACATGTATTTCAGTTGCAATTCTTTGCACCCACCTAAGCAATAGGGTTTTTCTCGGTTCCTGTGTCTTTCACGATCATACCGATAACCAGGGTAGCATGTACATAAGACTCGACCAAAGTTGTCTGTGCACTGCTGTTCACAAGGAGCATCTGCACACACATCATAGTCTAAAGAGAGGGAGAATATGACTGAAGTTAATAGCTGTCCAATACCGCAGGAGCAATGGAATGTTAATATGTGTTTTATCTTTATGTATTAAATGTAGTTCTGTTCAAACTGGAAAGGTAGCAAACCATTGCACTATATTTGATAAAGAGCTATCTAAAGAAAAAGAAAAAGACAATAATATTTTTCAATTGCATCCCTTTTTGAAGAAGTTCTCTGAAGAAGTTATCTTTGAAGAATATATCTGTATGAAAGTCATATGCATAAGTAAAAACGGAAAATTATGAACAGGAGGACATGTTAAGATGTTATCACAGAAGAAATTTTGAACCAGACTAAAATAAATTGGGGAGCAATTCAAAAGCAATGTATTAAGAGGAAATTGTTCAATCAGCATATACCACCTATGCTGACATATGGTTGTGAAAATTGGCCATTACATGTGAAAGCAATACAGAAGCTGAAAGTTACCCAAAGAAGCTTGGAATGAGAAATGCTTAATATGTCACGACAAGACAAGACAAGACAAGACAAGACAAGACAAGACAAGACAAGACATATATGGATACACCAAAGATGGGAGTATGTGACATAATGAAGTGGGTGACCTCACAGAAGTTGTAATGGGATGAATATATCACATGACAAAAGATCAATGCAGACAACAACAATCCTCATTGGTAACAGTTGACATTAAAAGAGCCAGAAAATAGCCAAAGAAATGCTGTTCAAATAATATAACTCATTAAAGGTGTTAACTGGCAATGATTTGTGGCACATCACAACAGTTGGAAACCAGCTGAAGTGGTCTTCAACCTGAGTGGGCTGATTTGGACTGAGAATTAACTGATTGATTGATTAATTAATAAGCTGATACATAACTGAAGTAAAAATGTGGACTGACAATTAACTACTGATGGTTGTGAGGCAACTCATCATGTTGTTGAGATGTTAGTGAATGCAGTTTCCTTCAATAGTGTGCTATGTAGAAGCACAATTGGAGTTTTATATTTTCAAGGAGAATAAACTTAAAAACAGAACTAGTCCCAAACCCAGGAAGTAGTTATTAGAAGCAGTCATGTTCCTGCACCTTTGCACAGCTTCTTGTACAACAGTTAAATAAATTCACTGACTGCTGCTTGCAAGGACAGGGAATCTCAGAGCATACTGTTGTTATAGCATGCAACACATAATTAAGTAGAAAGGAGGAAGGATCACCACTGTTATACCACCGTGTACTTCCAATAATGTCTAGTTCATACCAAAAATTTATTGAAATTTGTGGCATCTTTCTTTCTTCAGCCATCAGGAATAATTGCAGAAGAGAAGCACTGATGAGAGTCAGAGGAATCAACATTGATGACTATAACCCCATTTTCTCATTTATTTCACAAATGCTTATTTTGATATGTGCATCCAAACCTGATTTGAAACTACACAGACTACATTTGTTTCCCAACTGGCTACTTTTGTGCTAAGTGTGTAAGCAGATGATGTAATGTGCTGAATCTATTTGATGTATAATGTGAATTTCTCATTTGGTTCAGAGTTTTTATCCATTTCAAAAATCAGTACAGAATGTATGGTCCCAAGGGTTTCCTCAGTGCTGACAACAGAACTAAGATAGGAGAAATCACTTCATGAGTTTGATCATCAACCAAGTTTTTTATCACAGTTTTGCCCCAACGCATGATCAAGTTTGAGCCGGGCTGCCAAAATTCCCAAAACATTGAGCCACTAATCTAGAACATCTGCCGGTAGTACATCTACCATAAAAATAAGGTGAGTCCTTTTATTGATTTCACAATGTGGTTCACAACAACAAGAATGTGTAAAGTTTTTGCACTGTCCTAGCAACTCTCGTAACAGTGCAGGCCTGCCAGAGTTGAGAATGCATGACCTATAAAACACACTCTTACACTTACATTCAGTGTGTGTAAATCTTTAATAAAGAATGAATCATAGGTTGAACTCCTTTATCTAATAATTTTTAAAAAATAAAAATGCTATTATACTCCAGAGAGGTTAAAATGCATATGTGATTATATTAAAACATTCCCTTTTAAACAAGCAGTTATCATCCTCAGCATAGTTGAATCTTCCAGGAATGATTTTAGGAGAGGAGAGAAGCATTTAGCAGCAGGCACCTGGCAACTGTGGGCCAGAGAAGTCCACACAACGCCCACAGAGGCCAGTGTCCCCAGAACACCCAAAAGAGTCCCCCTCACAAGAGGGAACATCACAAGACATAATGAACTCAAGCAAGATTTCAGCAATTTCTTTTCATCATGTCTCCTGGGTAGACTCCTCATGGTAAAATGAGCAGAGTATATAGTAAGACCCACATTCAGATCTGTTCAGTCATGAAGCTGATGGGAAAACTTTAAGTCTGCCACAGTGGATAGGTAAAATTTAGTTTGACTTGTTTTTAAAACAGAACTTTCCAAAATCACATTTTTTCCCAAAAAAGGAATGGAAGGAACAGAGCTGAAATCTCTGTCAGAATGAGATGGCCAGGGTGAAGCAGTATGGTGAGGACAGGTGGGGCTTTCTATAAGGAGAGCTAGCTTGGGTCAAAATAATATTAGAACTGTACCAAGGACCTACTGGTGAAGCACTGTGTAAACAGAAGGCAGGCTATGTTGTTGCTGTGCAGTTACTCCTATGAGGAAGTGAACTTGCTCCATTAGAATCTTTTACTAATTGATTTTATGAATATAGAAAGTAGAGTTTAGCTTTGTGGGAACTGAGCGTTAAATTCTACAATAAGAGCACTACTACAAAGCCACCAGCCTTACCCTTGGCACCTTGAGTGTTGCCCTGCTGCACTAGTGCCCCCACTGTAGCACTCTCCTATGCAGCTGGCCAGCTGGCTAAAGAGCCAAAATATTAAAACAGCAGCCAGCTAGCACCCCAGCCCCACCTTTGTTCTTCCCTTGCTGCATTTTTGGAGGAAAAAAGCAACTCCTTCCTGAACAACTGTCAACGGGTCACTGAGCAAACAAAACATCAACATCACCTCTTGAAGTTACCAGGGAAATGGTGGCAAGGCACCACAGCTGTTTGGCTACAGGGAGGAGAAATCTCAGAAGCAAAATTCCAGGATCCATGAGTTTTCCTGCCCATAGGAACAATCTGCCCTGCAGTTCCAGAGGCAGTGCTGCATCACCCTCTTTGCAGCATCTCTTCTGAAGAGGAGCTGAGCTGATAATTAATGGACTCAGCTTGGAAGCTTCTCAGGTCTATCCAAGCCCCGTGGGGTGCAGTGCTGATCTCAGACTGGGGCTCTTGTGTGAGGAAGAGCCTGAGTTAGGGAAAGAAACAGTGTGTACAGGTTTAAGTCCAGCTGGATTTAGTATCTTCAGAATTGGGACAGGGCCTAATTTGAATGTCTATCACTTCCTTCCATATGTCATCTCTCACTATGCAGACTTCATGACTTCAACATAAGCTATGACTATCCTCACCCTGCCTTCTGAAAGTTTTTCCCCTGATAAATAAATCTAGATATCTCAAAAGCATCCCAAATTCTTTGACATTTGAATAATACAAAGCTACAACAAAAGGAATGAGTTACAGGGGGACATCACAGGGAACTCTGGTTCATCAGCATGCATATTAAATAAATGCTCAATCTTATATTTATTAATTTAGCACAGGAAGACAGAGCCATGGAAGTAATAAACATGGTAAAGAAACATTTAATTACATACCTTCGGGAATGCATTGTCCAAGAACAAACTTATAACCTTTACAGCATTTTTTCCTAGAAGACAAAAAAAATGACGTTGATGATGAAATCAGTAAATTAAGAGTCCTATCCTTCACACAGAACCATAGAACTGGAATGAACCACTTAAATTCCTCAGAATCCACTCTCCCTATTTCAAGAGTCCAAACCATCTCCTACTGGTGTCTGTCTAGTTCCTGTTTGAAGAATGAAAGCTCATCATCTTCTTAGGCAAAGGGTTCTATAAACTTACTACTAGGAAGTTAAGTCTACTATTCTATGCCTTTCAATCTGTGATCACAAGAACAAATCGTAGTCCTTTTGCATGTATATAAGAACCTTTCCCATACCTGAGGAGAGTTATCATATCCTCCCTCCCCAATTTTCTATACTCCTTTACTTCAGTTCCCTGATCCTCTTCATTGTCCTTTGAATCAGTTCCAGCTGATCTGAATCCTTCTCAAAATATGGTGACCAGAACTGTACACAGACTGGAAGTGTTGAGATTATTGGGAAGTTATGATCCAGCCTAAAATTTCATTTGCTCTTTTTGCAGTTACATTATACTGCTGACTCATAGCTTATGATCCAAAATCACTTTCAGATGTACTGTTGTGCTAAGAGCTAGGTATGATTTATCTTAGACTTGTGTATTTGATTTATTTTACCTAAATGAATAACTGCATTTATCTCTGTTCATTTTATTCTGGCGTTCCCTGCCCAGTTTTTTAAACATTCAAAGATACTTTGAATATTATTTATGTCTTCCAAGGCATTAGTATTTATTTATCAGACTTATATAGCTGCCCATCATATATACAATAACCAGCTCACAGCAAGATCAGTAAAAGACAAAAAGATAAAATAACACCATACAACATCCACAGCATACTATTTCCACCAAACACTGTCTTCTAACCATACAGTAAGCATTTCCCACCTGTTCCTTCCTCAAAGAATTAAAATAAATAAAAAATTTGAGGAGCACATGGCTCAAAACTGAATGTTCTATCACCCATTCATTCTCTTTCTCCCGTTTGAGGAGATACGATTGATGAGCATTCTTTGAATGGGTCTTTCTGGCCAACTGCAGATTTAACTAGAGTAATGTAACTTAACATCCATGGACCTTTTCATAGGTAAATAGCAATGGCCCATTACTGAATGATCCCTGGGGTAAAACTCTAGTGCAACTCAACACATCAACAGTAGGGGTGGGGGGCAGTGCCATCCACAAGAGGGATCAAGTGTGTGGTCAGACTGAAGAAAACAACGAGATCCTGTGGGTTCTGCTGGAGCTAACAGAATGAATGATTCCAGAAACAGCCTGTTACTATTGTATAACTTTTTGACCCTAAGGAAAAAAAAACGTTTCTTAAGGCAGAGCATAAAAAATATGAATACTGGCTTTAAAAGTTTGAGATGTAGTCTTAAATTGCTAGAGGATATACACACCATTGGTACTAAGAAAGACGGCCTGACAAGGTTCACACATTACCTCGATAACCACGAGCTGCTAGATTTATGACATTTACAATATAAATGTAGTTTATATTGAAATTGCAGTTGTCAAAAGGCCTAGGAGGATAATCTATCTCTAACTGCCAGGCCTAGGATATTATAGTATATGCTAAGGCAGATCAGTGAAATTGTCAGCCTATTAACTGAAGCATCAACTTATTAAGATTCGGGGCAGAAGTTCCTTTACTTAGGAACATCATCTATGCTACTAAATAGAACATACAGGATAAGTTCTATAAAGCCAGTTTGGTCTAGTGGTTAAGGCAATGGGCTAGAAACCAGGAGACTGGGAATTCTAGTCCCACCTTAGGCCTGAAAGCCGGCTGGGTGACTTTGGGCCAGTCACTCTCTCTCAGCCCAAGAGTCAATCAGGTGTGGTATGAGAATTCTAGTCCCACCTTAGACCAGAAAGCCGGCTGGGTGACTTTGGGCCAGTCCCACTCTCTCAGCCCACAAGCCAATCAGGTGTGGTATGAGAATTCTAGTCCCACCTTAGACCAGAAAGCCGGCTGGGTGACTTTGGGCCAGTCACTCTCTCTCAGCCCACAAGCCAATCAGGTGTGGTATGAGAATTCTAGTCCCACCTTAGACCTGAAAGCCGGCTGGGTGACTTTGGGCCAGGCACTCTCTCTCAGCCCAAGAGCCACTCAGGCGTGGTATGAGAGTTCTAGTCCTGCCTTAGGCTTGAAAGCCGGCTGGGTGACTTTGGGCCGGCCTCTCTCTCTCAGCCCAACTCACCTCACAGGGTTGTTGTTGTGGGGAAGGAGTGACAGGTATGTTCCCCACCTTGAGTTATTTATATAACAATAAAGGTGGGATAGAAAATAAATAAATAAATAAAGTTCGCATGGCCATTGTTGGTTCCAAGGTTAAAATGCCCCATGGGGCTTCTCTGATGCCACCTTGTGTCCTGGGGCTTAGTTGGCAGCAATAGACAGGCAGGTCTGGGAAACAGCAGTGCTTTTAATTTTACATAATGCCTCAAATAAAGCTTTGCTCCCCCTATGAAGGGCATTTACACGGCAAACTGCACCGCTAAACCCTAATGCCAGCACTGCCCAAACCGCCATGCCACAAAATTGACGGAGACCCCCAAACTCTGTAATTATGGCAGCTGCCCAAGGCTTCATTGTACAAACGTAGTTCTAAATTTCAATAGGAATGGGATGCTCAAAACCTCCCTTTTGCAGGAAAGCCTAATAAAATCTCCTGAACATGATGAAGGATAATAGAAAGCTGGCTAAATGGAAAAAAACAGTGTCAGAAAAGTCAATGTTATCATTGAATGTTCATAATTTAAAGAAAGCAGAACATAAAACAGATGAGATTAACAACATATTCTAACTCCCATGGGGATTATTTAACATAACACGTGATCTTGCTTTTCTTGAGCGAGATTCTAAAAGATCTGAGGGTTTGCAACTAGCTCAAGATAGGAGCATGTTCCAGAAGTGGGGGGGGGGGGGGAGAGCCCATCTGTTTCTAATAATCTGCAGTCCAAAGCAACTGGTTTAATTTGCCAGGTTCTATTTGGCCTGGCATATCTTTGAGGAGCGGGCTGTGGGGCATAGCAACCTTTGAAATTATATATTTTTATGCACCATTTCAAAACGTCTGATAAGCAATGTATGCATTTTCTTCTGAATCATTAAAATTGGGAGCGCACTATACACTTTGCTTTGGTAAGTCTATATAGAAGTTGAAAGAGCAAGAAAACATGGGGATGTGGAAAGGTTTGTTTATTTATTGTTAACACTTATATACTCCTTCAGCCTATGACTCCAAACAGCATCCATTTAGTTCCTTCCCAGACTTCTTCAATTTCCAGTCCCTGTCAGCATATACGGTCATTGCGTACACTTGTCTAGATGTCAGTGGCTGATTTTGAGATCCCCCTGCTTTTTATGGCCCCATATATTTTCTGCTTCAGCAAATCTGGGATTCTCCTGCATATGGTACTGCCCTCTCTTTGTAAGTTGTATACAGACCCTTCAAGAAGCAATGAAGGTAGGCAGGTAGGTAGGTAGACAGATAGATATGCTAATCTCAGACCTGCTATCATTTTTCCCAGGAAGGACCAACATTCCCAAACTCTGGAAACGAAGTGTACAGTGATGATAAAAATAAATTGATCTCCAAACCCACAGATTATCTTTGAGCATCTCTATTAATTATTACTTAGTTGTTGAGGGTCTCTGTTAACTATTGATTTTGGCATGCTTCTTGAATAGAATGAAGTAAGCCCAAAGCAGATACTCATGCAAACATGTATTTATCACTGGTTTAATGAACTAAAGAGAGAGGGGCAGACAGACAATTCACAAGTGGACCCAAGACTGTATACTGTATGTGCCTGTGAAAGCATGACATTTACTCCATTTCTTCTTTGGAGTGCAGAATCAAGCAAAAATGGTGCAGAATTCCAGGGCCAACACAGGCTGATCTGTAGAAGTCAAAACAGAGCAGGGGATCATAGAGAGATGATCTGGAGCTCTGAGAAGCTGTTATTAATTAACCATGCAATTTTATGCAAACCTGTTCAGAAGTATTCAGGGTAGGATCAGCATGGTAAGATGAGCAGAGGATACAGAACTATACACATTCAAATCTCTATTCAGTCATGAAGCTGACTGGATGCCTTTAAGTCTGTCACTACAGACAGGCAAGAATTTGGCTTGACTCCTATACAAACCTATACAACCAGAAGCAAGGTTTAGAGTTGTGGAGGTATGGTTTCCAGAATGTTTTGCAGATGTGGTTAGAAAAACCAGATGCCAAAATAAGGATTGGCCTTCCCTCTTTTGCCTCTTAAAAAATAAAATGTAGACCCAACATAAAAATGATTGGGACAATTGTTTCTCCGGTTCTCTTAGCAGTGAAAGACCTTCAGTGAAGCTGAATGAGTCAATAAACACAAAAAGAATTACTACGCACAGAACATAATTAAAGTGTAAAAGGTGCTATCCCCCTTATTAAAAAAAGAAAGGGGATTCCCAGTGGGTTTGTTTATGGATGCTAAATATGATGATTAGTATCATTACAATTAACTTCCGGGGTTGGAGAAAAGATATCACCAAAGTCTTTAATACATCTTCAAGTCCTGCTTATGAATTTCCCAGAGATGAGAATGGCCAGCTCACAAGTTCATAAGCGTCATGATTTTCCCACTGGACAACAGCTCCGACTCTGACCAAGCTGTGCATGGCCAGTCAGATCAGAAAGAAATTTTGATAGCGATTAGACAGCTCATACTGTGGAAGGGTTTTGCTAAAAAAACAAAACCCCAAAATCTTGTGTATTTATTCACAATCACTTCCCTGATTCTACCAGCTGAACTAATTATTGCTTATTTGTACTGTTTTGCTCAACAGTAAAATATTGTTTTATATTATTACTAAGGGGCCATTTTGAGTTGTTTTGTTATAAGAAACAACCAAAAGAAAAGTGGTCTAACAAGTCTGCAAAGAAATCTTAAACCAATAATGGATCGTCCACAAACAATTCGGAAAGATTAGACCAGCTCTTGCAAAACTGTTAGCTAGACCACCAGCACAAACCACGAGTTAGGGGGAAGTCATGGAATGAGAAAGGAGGAGTCCTTTTACGCTTACTACTCTTGGAATGACAGGTGGCTTTGACACAGCTTGGAAGAGTTTGCAGGGCTGGTCCATTCTGCTTAAGAATGGTCTAGTTTGGTCTAGGGGTTAAGGCTCCAGGCTAGAAACCAGGAGACTGTGAGTTCTGGTCCTGCCTTAGGCCTGAAAGCCGGCTGGGTGACCTGGGGCCAGTCCCTCTCTCTCAGCCCAAGAGCCAATCAGGCGTAGTAGGAGAGTTCAAGTCCCGCCTTAGGCCTGAAAGCCGGCTGGGTGACCTTGGGCCAGTCCCTCTCTCTCAGCCCAAGAGCCAATCAGGCGTGGTAGGAGAGTTCAAGTCCCGCCTTAGGCCTGAAAGCCGGCTGGGTGACCTGGGGCCAGTCCCTCTCTCTCAGCCCAAGAGCCAATCAGGCGTAGTAGGAGAGTTCAAGTCCCGCCTTAGGCCTGAAAGCTGGCTGAGTGACCTTGGGCCAGTCCCTCTCTCTCAGCCCAACCCACTCACAGGGTTGTTGTTGTGGGGAAAATAGGAGGAGGAAGGAGTATTAGGTATGTTCGCAGCCTTGAGTTATTTATAAAAAAATAATAAAGGCGCAATTAAAAAATCTAAAAAAAAAAAGGATAAGGTAGTGCCCCACCTACCTCTCTTGCAGAAAACCTGGTTGCAAATTGTGCTTCAATGCAAGTGACTGGACTTCATCTTCCAATGTATCTGAGGGTCATAAGCAAGCTGAGGGGCAGAGGTGTATGTAGAGTCCTCTGGGCCCTAAGGCAGACCCCTCTGTTAGGGCTGCCCTTGGTGAGAAAGCTCGGATGCCAAGCGTCCACCAGGCTGTGACAATGGATGGCAGGCAGGGGAAGGAGAAGACGTGGGTCTCAGTTGATTCTTCTGCCCACCAGTCTGAGTGTGGAAAAGTCTCCCGTCACAGTCACAGTCCCTCAAAGTCTTCCTTCCGCCACTCTTCCTCCTCTCCACCCCTTCAAAATACAGCCATGCATATATATAAAAAACCCATGCCTTTTCCTCTCAGAAGAACCACCAAATCCATGTAACAATGGCCTCCTACCCACAGATGTAAAGCAAAAAGTTTAATTCAACTTCTGCTCAAATTGCACTTTAAAACAAATGACTCAAGGTTATTCCCCTTTCCAAATGTAGTTTTTAAGGCCTAAGTGTCAGCCCTTCGGGGTAGACCAGACTTGAAAACCAAAGTTATAAATACTAAAACTACTTTTGTTATAGGGTTATGGTAAGAGGATCTTGCAAGTCTGAAAGCGCTTCCCCCCTCCCTGCCTTTACCTACGAGAGAACTATGGAGGGTCAAACCTGAGATCTTTTCTCAAATTACATTTCTGCTTTGGACTCGGATTTCTTTTTTCTGACCATTGCCTTGGTTGTGGCTCTTCCTCCCGTTCCTCAAGGTTATTCTCACAGCCCATTACATCAAGTGCCCTGCTCTGTGCCTGAAGGTTCTTCTCACTGGGGTGGGCCATGGTGGGGCTGCAAAACTTTGAACAACCACTAGATACAAGCAAGAGCTCTTTGCTGCCACCTAGGGGTGATCTGAACTTTGCAGCTCAGGTGGTCATGCCTATCTTGTCTCCCTGATTCTCTCCTTCACTATCTGCACCACTATGTACATGCTGTGAGATAAACTGTGAGGCATCTGAGATGTGTCCTCCTTTCTTCCGCTGCCTTCCCACCCTGCAGCAGTACCTGCTCCCTGAAGTGACTGCTGTCTTAGACCCATCTTGCTGTGCCTCACCTTACCTCGCCTTGCCAGGCCTCAGCGTGGCCTGTCAGTTGAAAGCAAAGCACCACTCTGTTCTTCTGACATTTTTTATCCGTACATAGATCCAAGAGTGAGGATATTGCTGATAGGTGAACTGACCCTGTCATACTTTGTAATTTTCCCACCAAGTGAACTAGAAGAAGGCAGTGGCAAAAAGCTTCTTTACTGTTGCCAAGAAAACCACACAGATGTGAAGTCACTAGGAGGTGGTTCAGCTTAAAGGAGATTTAAACCTTACCACAAATTAATGGATGTTCTATGAGATTTTGAAGTAATACATTTAAAATGGAAGGACAGCTGGTCCAAATGTGTTTTTATTAATTCTCCAAAACGCACACACAGAGGACTTTCCAAAAAGACTAAAAGGTGAAACTCTTGCCAAGTGCTTTCAAACAGTGCCAGAACCATTCCTTAAAATGGTGTGATGTGATCCCATAATGTCAATTCCAGGAGCTGTATCAGGGGTATCCTTTTTTCCCTCAATACCCATAATTTTACACATATTGTTTGATCCTAATAAAGATATTACCTGACTGTGGATTTGGGAATTTTATTTATGTACAAAAACAGCTTACTTTGCTTCCTGTGATCCTTAAAGCACCCACCAAGGGCCAAATTTGCTGGAAGGCCCACATGGATTACCACTGACTCCATTTCAGCATGGCCTCCAGTTAAGAGCATTTGTATAACTGTGCACACGTCTCAAAGGCCATTAAAATCCTCCCCTATTCCACTATCTCCCGGTGCCAACAATTCAGAAGAAAAAGTCAGCGAAGCTATAAAAATGGCCAGCAGACTAACAGCTCTCAGCTATAAGATGTGACCTTTAGAAATGAACAAGAAAGGATCAAAACTTTGTAAAACACCCACCACTCTGCCATGCGTATTCTACAGTTTCAAAGATTAAGCTGGAGTACAAATCCTTCTTAATGAAGTTAGGCTGTCTGAAACTGGTGGGGTAGGGGTCGAAGAAAGGTTTTCCTTGTTTTGCAAACACTGGTCCTAATTAGACTGCCTTTTAAATGCATCTGTAAAGTTTTATCTTCTAGAAAAACAAAGGAAGGAGGAAAATAGTTCAAAGGTACTCAGGAAGGCCGCCTGCATCCCCACCACCACCTTCAACAACACAGCGTAGTGTAAAATGGAGACTTTTTTCATTATCAGAAGAGCATCTCGCTTACTGTCTGGAATGTAAGCAAATCTGAGCTGCTGCTGTGCAGTGACCTGTAGATGAACATTAGAATTGTTCATATAATCTGAAATCCTGTTTTGCATAACTCCACATGAAGCATAGGAAGATAACCCCCTATGGTTTCCCAATTGGATGCCTGTAGGTGTGCTGTCCTTCTTCAACACATCTGACCAGGAATTATGGGAATCGAAGTTACCATATCTGGCAGATACCTGGCTGGGAAGGGTAAGAGGTTAAAGCTATTTGCCTAAATTGGGTTCCTCACCCAACTCTTAAAGCAGGATCTCTCAACCTTGGCAACTTTAAGATGTGTGGGCTTCAACTCCCAGAATATTTAACAAAAACAATTATCCTCTAATGGGGTTTTTAATATTCATTTTATTTCTGTGGTTTTACTAATCAAGAATTATGACTATTTATATGTACTTTGATTTTTTTGGGTCAAAAACTTTAAATTGCATTTTAAAAATGTTTTGAAAGCAGCACTGGGAAACAATAGTTTCGAAAGGCAGCTTAGAATTTTTTTTAAAACAAGAAAATAAACATATCCATTAAAACTAAGCCAAACATTTACAAATAATGTGTAAATCCCCAGAACTGCAAGCAGAAAACTTTTGTAAGAGCTGCTATTTCCATACAAAACTCAGAACTAGAGAATAAGTGACTGACTACTATTTTTTAGTGGCAAATTGCACATAACTTCCATTATTCTTCTGGTTAGAAAAAGCCGATATTTTGAACCCAGGGGCATGGACTTTTTTCTCGTTCTTGAACTCCTGTAGGCTTGGCTTGATTGCATCAAGACAGGTCACGTTTCAAGAGCAACAAGGAAGATAATGTAGGAGTGCCTTGAAGTTAAATAACAGGCGTAATTCTAATTTGCAAGGTCTGACATGACCCCTGGCATTCCCACTGCCAATTACATTTCCACAAGCAATTTATCAAAATGACTGGTGGTGAAGCAGATTATCTGCAGTGATATTTTCCTGACAAAACCTGCTGTCAGACAAGCAGAGGCAAGCAGGATGGGCTTTATTTCACCAAATTATACAATTATACTTCCAAAATGACAGGCTAGCAGGCTGTTACTAATTTTTCCAAACATCAAGCAATGCATCCTTGTGATGGTAGTCTCAAGCAACTGTAAATTTAAGTTATCTTGTCTTTAAGTATATTCCTAAATTGTTTTAAATACCCAACAGAAATTTAACATATGCAAGTGACATGTTGGAAAACACATATTATCACCCAGGCACATGTATCAAGAAAATGTAAACAACTAACACTCCCCATGGCCATGCATTCAGTTTTGCACTACATTAGGGTGTGAAATTTCTCCTGTTATTCCTGGAATTGTAAACCTTCAAATAATAGGCAACACGTTGAACTTAAAACAGTAGCTAACGGACAATGGGCTTACCAACCAGCAAACAATCAAATAACTGACTGGCCACTTTGCTTTGGGATAACAAGAGGCTGACTTGGAGTAAACACTGGTCTTAAAGTTGAATTTGACTCCCAGTGTCTCTATGGACATGTCTGTATCATTTTTAGCACCATTTTAAAATCTTCTGGGGTGATTTTCCAGTGTAAAGGAAAGTAGCTATAACTTTGATGAAGGGAGGTAGGGGCTGTTAAGGAAGGAAAAACAACTCAGTTTTGAAAAAGTGGAAAGGGTGAGAAAGAAACTCAGATTAACTCCATCTGGATTCTGTATGGTTAAGATGGGTCAGAAAGAAACTCTGGCAGGCTTTCAAAATTCTCTTATTATACCCTACAACAATAATGTGGCATTAATGGAATCCTTGCCATTTTCCCTCCCTTAATAGCTTGTCCATTCCTTTGTCAAAGTTAGCTCTATATTCCTTTACACCCAGTGTAGCTATAGACCCAGTGTTCCCTTGAAGTCTCTGATCTAAAGACTCAGCTCAGTTTGGCTTCTGAACCCAAAGTTAGCTGGGTGCTGCTCTGCAAGCTCATTTAATTGCTCTTACCAGTTGAAATTCCTATTTTGTATTATACTGTCCACTCTTTTGCTAACTTAAATGACACATCTATCATTAGCAAGCAACATAAATATTCGTATTCATATAGATTCTTGGATCTGGACGTATGTATTTTATTTTTTTATTTATTATTCACATTTCTATTACTGCCCATCTCCCTCTAAAAGGAGGGGTTTGATCTTGCAGAATTTTAGCTGCAGTGTCTTAAAAAACATAAATATATTTTTGAGTAAATTCATGACTATTCAGTGTTTTGGCAGGTTGCTGGGAAAGCCTTTGGCCCAGGAGAGATCAGAAAAGTCACACACCAGGCATTTCTATAAAAATAATTTATTTACAGAAAGCAAAACGTATTTAAAAGGCTTCTGCATTCTTTCAGGCTCTCAGAAAAGCTACATGCCTACACAGAAGGGAAACAGAAACTAAAACAAGTCCAGGCAAGTTGTTTCCCCCCAGGTGCAAAAATCAACATCTGAAAAGGGGACAGTTGAATTCAACCTCTGCACCCGGCCAAAATGATTAGTTACCATAGTAACCTTAATCTGTAGTTGAAAACATTAACACTCCCCTTTTTATACTACAGAATAAGATGCAAACCAATTTGCTTTGACAACTCTCTTTTTCCATTCACATTATTTTATCATTATCTCCCCTTTGGTTTAACAGAAAGCTACCATCCTTCTTCCTGTGTATTTCTAAACCTAGGTTGTTATAATTCCAAGGCTTTTTAATGTGAAATGGCTTTTCATGCAGGCTTCAAAATCAAGCCTTTGTTTTTCTGTTGGTGTGAACAGCAGCAAATCATCAACATAAATGCACAGATACATACAGCCTTGTCTTTCTTCATATATACACATGGATCTGCTTTCCTTTTTCAAAACCAAAATTCTGCAGTTTTTCATCTAATTTTTGGTTCCAGGATCTAGCAGCTTGTTTTAACCCATAGATTGACTTCTGCGGTTCACAGACTAGATTCTCCCCTTTTTCATAGCCAGGGGGTTGCTGCATGTATAATTTGTGATCTAAATCTCCATAGAGAAATGCAGTTTGAATGGCATAGTGGTGAACTGACATTCCTTTCAGTGCAGCAACTTTTAACAGTAATCTAATTGATTCACCTTTAGTAACTGGCGCAAAAGTCTTGTCAAAGTCTAAATCTTTCCTTTGAGTGAACCCTTTTGCAACTAACCTTGCTTTATATTTTTGGATTTTGCCATCAGCATCCCTTTTCAGTTTGAAAACCCACCTACAACCTAAACAGCATTCATTGGGAGGTAGATTTACCAGTATCCATGTTTTATTTTCTTTCAAGGATGCTAATTCCTGTTGCATGGCAGAATGCCAATTCTGTGCAATCTCAGGTGGTAAAGCATTCACTTGTTCTAAAGACTCAGGTTCTGTGAATATGTGAAAAGCCTTTACTGTTTCAGCCTGAAAACATGATGGAGGAACGCCTTTATTACTCCTCTGAGATCTGCGAGGTAATACAGGGCTTAAATTTTGACTCCTATCACTTTCCTGAAGCATCTGTCTCATCAGACAGATCTTCAGTTTGCTTTTCTGGTTTAATGTCCTCATCAGGCAAAAGATCACCATCAGCAAGTCCTTGCTGTTCTCTTGTGGTGGTCAGATCAACTGGAGAGCTAGAGTTTAATCTCCCCCAGTTTTGTTCAGCAAAAGAAGCGCTTTTGCTAAGTATTAATTTCTCTCCCGTTATGAACCTGTAGCTCCTTTGGCTTTGTTCATAGCCAACAAAGATGGCTTTCTTTGTTGTGGGGCCTCCTTTCCTTCTCTGTTGTTTTGGAATATGAATCCATGCAGTGCTACCAAACACTCTAAGATGGTTAACCTTTGGTTTCACACCATAAAACAAATGGAACGGAGTGTCCTGAATCACAAGAGTTATACAATCTGTTTTGTACATAACAGGCAGTAGATATTGCCTCTCCCCAATACTTAAAAGATAAATGTGAATCTTTCAGCATGCATTCCATCACATTTTGCAAGGTTCTGCCCTTTCTTTTAGCAACACCATTTTGCTGAGGGGTGTAAGGGTTAGAAAGAATTTGTTCTATCCCCTTTTCCACTAGGAACCTTTTGAATTTGTGAGAAAGGTACTCTCCTCCTCTATCACACTGGAGTGCAGATACAGGCCTAGGGAATTTTCCATTAGCCCATGTCACAAAACTTTTAAATTTCTCAAATGCCTCATCTTTGTGTTTTAAGATGTAGATAAATGTGTATCTTGAGAAATCATCAATGATGGTCATTGCATACCTTGCTTGTCCAAGACTTGGAGCAAAAGGACCAATTGTCATGTTCTCCGTTTCAATGTTTTCCATACATCGTAACGCTTCACATGTCACTCTGTTGCTCCGTGTTTCCCTCTTGGAAATTTCCAGCCCTGCGAGGCTGTAATCTCTGGAATGCATGTTTGGGTTGGTGTCTTTCTTCAAGGTTACTTTCCCAGGCCGGGTTATGACCCTGGGTAGCATCTGGCATGGGGTGGTTGTTACGATGGGACGCAGGGCGGAGTTGGACTGAAGCAACAGTATTTGATTTGTATTTCGCGCGCTTTTGCTTTATTCTCAGCTTTGTCTGTATCTGCACACTATTCCTTTAATAAATCAGTTATCTTAAGCCCGGGCTTGTGAGACTGAGTATATTGGAGTAGGCAACCATTACACCAATAATGTCAGAGTGTACAATTTCCAAAGGTCTAGTTGTAACTCTGTCACTGTGCTTACTCACAGGAGCTTTTAGTGTTTTGCATTCTTTGCAAACTACACAGTCTAAGTATTTGTCACAGGGTTTTATCTTTAGGTCAGCACACAGCTGTGGCATTTGTGCTATATACTTGAAATTAGCATGACCAAATCTCCTGTGCATCAGGTGTACACATTGGTCATGATATGGCGTGTTGCCAACTGCAGCCTTGCAGCTTGACTTTCTTGCATTTTGCACAATGTACAAGGAGTCTTTTAATATACCAGTAGCACACAATCTTCCATTTTTACGTACCTCACAACCATTTTTCTTAAATGTTATAATATACCCTGTTGCAGCCAATTGTGCCACAGATAAAAGGTTTGATTGTAAATTTGGCACATACAACACACCTTTTACAGTTTCTCCCAAGCAGGATAAATACAAGTCACCTTGTCCCATAATTTTGGTCACAGACCCATCAGCCAAAGATACACTTTGTCTTTCAGTTTTAGACAGTGACACAAAAGAGCTTTTACAATTACATAAATGACAACTGGCCCCAGAATCTAACACCCATACATCAGAATTACCCTCCTCAGCAACCTGTGCAATTTGGGTTGTCAGAAGAGCCTTCTTCTGTGTTGCCCTTGTGTTCTTCTTCTCTGTCTTTCTATGCTTGGGTCTCAAGGCACAGTCTTTCTGCAAATGTCCAGCTGAACCACAGGTGAAGCATCGCTGGCTGGCTAGCGCTGTGGCCTCAGCTTCCTTTCCCTTCTTTTCCCTTGTTTTCTGGTATTGCAGCTTTGCAGAAGAGATGGGGGGGGGATCTTTCCTCTCTCTTCTCCCATTCAGCGAGTAAGTGCTGTGTAACATACGATGGGGTGAGGTCTGTTTCAGGCATAGCCTCCAGGGTACAAATCAGCGTGTCCCACGTTGCATTTAGTGAGGACAGGAGGATATAGGATTTTGTGAGAGGTGTAAATTCCATTCCTCTCTCCTGCAACTCAACAAACAGCTGCTGAATATAATGCAGGTGCTCAGGAAGTCTATCTCCTTCTGCAAGGTAGGCTTTGTACAGCTTTTTTGTCAGGGTAACTTTACTCCCTGCTGTTGCCTTTACATATAAGTCTCTCAAAGCGTCCCAAAGTTGCTTTGCAGACTGCATGCCTCGCACGTGGACTAGCTGATTGTCCTCAACTCCCAGGATAATGGTGGCTCTAGCCCGCTCATCCTGTCTCAGCCATTCAGCACTGGGATTTTGGGGGGGTTGCTCACCAATTGGCAGCCAAAGATTCTCTCTGTGAAGATACATCTCCATCTTCAGGGCCCAATTCAAATAGTTGGTCTCTGATAGGCGCTCCAGAGGCATCGCTGAGGGCTGGGAGGTAGCCATGGCTTCTTCCTTCTTTTGCAAGTCACCTCAGCTGGCTTCTTTGTCCTGAAGACCGGCAGTTGCTGGAAAAATCTCCAGGTGGCTCCAAAGAAAATCTTCACAGGTCTTTGCTTCCTGCCTTTAAATTGTGCATGAGGTGTGGAGCTGATCTCTCTATTCCCTCTGGGTTTTACTGGGCTTACTGGGCTGTTTACTGGGCCCATAACCTTTTGGCAGGTTGCTGGGAAAGCCTTTGGCCCAGGAGAGATCAGAAAAGTCACACATCAGGCATTTCTATAAAAATAATTTATTTACAGAAAGCAAAACATATTTAAAAGGCTTCTGCATTCTTGCAGGCTCTCAGAGCAGCTACATGCCTACACAGAAGGGAAACAGAAACTAAAACAAGTCCAGGCAAGTTGCACCCCCAGGTGCAAAAATGAACATCTGAAAAGGGGACAGTTGAATTCAACCTCTGCACCCGGCCAAAATGATTAGTTACCATAGTAACCTTAATCTGTAGTAGAAAACATTAACACAGTGAACCAGTAAGTCACAAAAATGTTTATTTTATCCAAGCATCAACAATTCCTACTGAGGCCTTTGTCTCTGCCAAAACCTTATATGGACAAATAATAACCATCTATGTTCGCAAATAACCCAGAGGCTGGTAGGAGTTCAGTAATAATTCATCTACACACACAAAAAAAGGGGGGGGGAGGGAAGGGAAGGGAAGGGAAGTGAAAAAAAGAGTAAAAAAAAAGAGCATTCCATAAATGAAAGGATATCATGTGATACAATTTAATACTATTTTTCACCATCATTTACCACAGTGGTATGCTAGTTACCTACCTACCCTAAAAACTAAAGATCTCTGCATAAATCATTAGAACAATAATTATATTAAGGTGACAAGGTTAGGAAGACATTTCCAAGCTTAACAATGCAGTTGGATCAATGGAAAACTGCAACACGTACCTATTTCTATACATTAGTGTATCCAAAAGATAGGGTTAGAAAGCTAATTTCTCTGTATTAACATAATAAAATTATTTTGGTCTACATAAAATCAAGACTACTTTCTCCTTCCAGTCATATATAATCATCTATTACTAGTATAACCCAAATCTGGTGCACTAAAGTTCTGTTGGACTACAAGTCCCAGAATTCCTAGCCAGTTGCAGTAATACATCCCTTGAATGTACTAATTGAAGAAAGGAGCCATAAATTTTTGAACAAGCTTCTAGCAACCTGCAATATAAGACGGGTGATGTGTTTGGTTGAAAGGTTATTCTCTTTGCAGCTCTCGAATAGGGAATAACCCCCACCCTTTAAAAAAAAAACCTCTTTATTCTCATGACCTGAATGTAACCAGCAGCATTCAGAGAAGGACAATGGCAAGGATCAGGAGAGTTGAAACTGAAGATAGACTGGAAGGAGTTGGGTATGTGTAGTCATAAAAGTACTCTTCAAAGATCTAAAAAGATGTTGCATTGATGTCTCAGAAGAAGACCTGCTCTGTCTCATTTCAGAAAGCAGGAATGATGGATTTAAGTTAAAGCTTCTTAACAGTAAGAGCAATTAAACCGTGGAACCAACTGCCAGGGAGATGATGGGCTCCCTTTCACTGGATTCCCTCAAGCAAAGGCTGGACAGCCATCTGTCAGGTGATGCTTGAATTTTGAGTCCTGCACTGATCTGGAGGTTGGACCTGATATTCTAAATGGCTCCTTTCAATTCTGCAATGCTATAAACTATGCCTTCACTGGCTATCATAATTAACTTACAGAATTTCTGTGGATGACAAAATGAACAGAATGCTGATAAGATTTGCAGATGACCACAAACTGAGTATTCTATACTTCTGCTCATTCTCAAAAAGGCAACAATAAAATTCAAAGTAGTCTTGATGTGTTACACAAATGGGCAGAAAATATCTTAAAAGCAATTTAACAGGGAGAAGTGCAAAGTTCACGTTGGAAACAAAATTCAGTGCACAGGTATAGGGAGAATCTTGTGCGAAACATGTTGGAATAGTAATTACAAAGTCAATATAAGGCAACAATGCAATCTGGCTGCAAGAAGGGCAAATGCTATTTTAGGCTGTAACAGAAGCATCATTTCCAAATCCCAAGAACTACTCATTCGACTATATTCTGCTTTGGTCTGAAGAACTATGTACAGTTCTGGGTACCACACACTTTAAGAAGGGTGAATCTTCTTAAAAATAAATTGGAAGAGATTCAAAGAAGGGCAACAGAGATGATCAGGAGACTATGAAGGGCCTATGAAGAGAGGCTGAAAAACCTGGATATGTTTAGCTATGAGAAAGAATGATCAGGGTGCAATATGTCAGCACTCTTCAAATACTTAAAAAGGATGTCCCTTAGACTTGTTCTCTCTCATCCCAATATAGAAGACATGGAATAATGGATGTAAGTTACAGGAGGGCAAATTTCAATTGAATGTTAGAAAAAAACTTCCTAAGGGTGAGAGCAGTTTGGCAGTGGAACCAATTATGCAGAGAGATGGTGGGGTCTCTTTCACTGGATGTCTTCAAGCGGAGGCTAGACATCCATATGTCTGGAAAGCTTTCATCTGATTTCCTGCACTGAGTCAAAGGTTGGCCTAAATCACCCCTTCAACTTCAGGATTCTATAATTCCAAAATAAGCATAAGGGAAATTTATACGCATTGAATAACTAAACAGATTAAAAACTACCAAAGAGGCAACAATGATTCAGATGATAAAAGAGCTCAGCAGCACACAAGCACACTTCAGTGGACTGAGTTCAGAAGCCTTAGTAGAGGAACACTGCCAGAAACCCAACTGGGAATTTGTATTTCCAAATAACAGATTTTGATTTGGATAAGAAAGGAATCTATTCCTTGCCCATCCCTAACTGCTATCACATTTAATGTTTGATATTTACATTCTCTTCAGCAAAGGATCGTTACCTTGTCGTGGTGCTGGAGCTTGAGCACCTCAATGATGCCATGAGCTAAACCGTGAAGGGCCACCCAAGACGGGAAGGTCATGACAGAGAGGTCAGACTAAATGCGATCCCTGGGGAAGGTAATGGCAACCCACCCCAGTATTCTTGCCGTGAAAACTCAATGGATCAGTACAACCAGAGATATGTCGGTATACCATCGGAAGATGAGACCCCCAGGTCGGAAGATGGTCAAAATGCTACTGGGGAGGAACAGAGGATGAGCTCAACTAGCCCCAGACGTGATGACGCAGCTAGCTCAAAGCCGAAAGGATGGCTAGCGGCCGACGGTGCTGGTGGTGAACGGCGAATCCGATGTTCTAAGGATCAACACACCATTGGAACCTGGAATGTAAGATCTATGAGCCAGGGCAAATTGGATGTGGTTATTGGTGAGATGTCAAGATTAAAGATAGACATTCTGGGCATCAGTGAACTGAAATGGACTGGAATGGGCCACTTCACATCAGATGACCACCAGATCTACTACTGTGGACAAGAGGACCACAGAAGAAATGGAGTAGCCTTCATAATTAATAGTAAAGTGGCTAAAGCAGTGCTTGGATACAATCCAAAAAACGATAGAATGATCTGAATTCGAATTCAGGGCAAGCCATCTAACATCACAGTGATCCAAATATACGCCCCAACCACAGATGCTGAAGAAGCTGAAGTAGAGCGGTTCTATGAGGATCTGCAGCACCTACTGGACAACACGCCTAAAAGAGATGTTATTTTCATCACCGGAGACTGGAATGCTAAGGTGGGCAGTCAAATGACACCTGGAATTACAGGTAAGCATGGCCTGGGTGAACAAAACGAAGCAGGACATAGGCTGATAGAATTTTGCCAAGACAATTCAATGTGCATAACAAACACTCTCTTCCAGCAACCTAAGAGACGGCTTTATACATGGACAACACCGAAACCAGATGGACAACACTGAAACCAGATGGACAACACCGAAACCAGATTGACTACATCTTTTGCAGCCAAAGGTGGCGGACATCTATACAGTCGGTAAAAACAAGACCTGGAGCTGACTGTAGTTCAGATCACGAACTTCTTCTTGCACAATTTAGGATCAGACTAAAGAGATTAGGGAAAACCCACAGATCAGCTAGATATGAGCTCACTAATATTCCTAAGGAATATGCAGTGGAGGTGAAGAATAGATTTGAGGGACTGGACTTAGTAGATAGGGTCCCAGAAGAACTATGGACAGAAGTCCGCAACATTGTTCAAGAGGTGGTAACAAAATACATCCCAAAGAAAGAGAAAACCAAGAAGGCAAAATGGCTGTCTGCTGAGACACTAGAAGTAGCCCAAGAAAGATGGAAAGCAAAAGGCAACAGTGATAGGGGGAGATATGCCCAATTAAATGCAAAATTCCAGAGGTTAGCCAGAAGAGATAAGCAATTATTTTTAAACAAGCAATGTGCGGAAGTGGAAGAAGACAATAGAATAGGAAGGACAAGAGACCTCTTCCAGAAAATTAGAAACATCGGAAGTAAATTCCAGGCAAAAATGGGTATGATCAAAAACAAAGATGGCAAGGACCTAACAGAAGAAGAAGAGATCAAGAAAAGGTGGCAAGAATATACGGAAGACCTGTATAGGAAGGATAACAATATTGGGGATAGCTTTGATGGTGTGGTCAGTGAGCTAGAGCCAGACATCCTGAAGAGTGAGGTTGAATGGGCCTTAAGAAGCATTACTAATAACAAGGCAGTAGGAGACGATGGCATTCCAGCTGAACTGTTCAAAATCTTGCAAGATGATGCTGTCAAGGTAATGCATGCTATATGCCAGCAAATTTGGAAAACACAAGAATGGCCATCAGACTGGAAAAAATCAACTTATATCCCCATACCAAAAAAGGGAAACACTAAAGAATGTTCAAACTATCGAACAGTGGCACTCATTTCACATGCCAGTAAGGTAATGCTCAAGATCCTGCAAGGTAGACTTCAGCAATTCATGGAGTAAGAATTGCCAGATGTACAAGCTGGGTTTAGAAAAGGCAGAGGAAATAGGGACCAAATTGCCAATATCCACTGGATAATGGAAAAAGCCAGGGAGTTTCAGAAAAACATCTATTTCTGTTTTATTGACTATTCTAAAGCCTTTGACTGTGTGGACCAGAACAAATTGTGGCAAGTTCTTAGTGGTATGGGGATACCAAGTCATCTTGTCTGCCTCCTGAAGAATCTGTATAACGACCAAGTAGCAACAGTAAGAAAAGACCACGGAACAACAGACTGGTTTAAGATTGGGAAAGGAGTACGGCACGGCTGTATACTCTCACCCTACCTATTCAACTTGTATGCAGAACACATCATGCGACATGCTGGGCTTGACGAATCCAAGGCTGGAGTTAAAATCGCTGGAAGAAACATTAACAATCTCAGATATGCAGATGATACCACTTTGATGGCTGAAAGCAAAGAGGAACTGAGGAGCCTTATGATGAAGGTGAAAGAAGAAAGTGCAAAAGCTGGCTTGCAGCTAAACCTCAAAAAAACCAAGATTATGGCAACCAGCTTGATTGATAATTGGCAAATAGAGGGAGAAAATGTAGAAGCAGTGAAAGACTTTGTATTTCTAGGTGCGAAGATTACTGCAGATGCTGACTGCAGTCAGGAAATCAGAAGACGCTTAATCCTTGGGAGAAGAGCAATGACAAATCTCGATCAAATAGTTAAGAGCAGAGACATCACACTGACAAGAAAGGTCCGCATAGTTAAAGCAATGGTGTTCCCTGTAGTAATATATGGCTGCGAGAGCTGGACCATAAGGAAGGCTGAGAGAAGGAAGATTGATGCTTTTGAACTGTGGTGTTGGAGGAAAATTCTGAGAGTGTCTTGGACTGCAAGAAGATCAAACCAGTCCATCCTCCAGGAAATAAAGCCAGACTGCTCACTTGAGGGAATGATATTAAAGGCAAAACTGAAATACTTTGGCCACATCATGAGAAGACAGGACACCCTGGAGAAGATGCTGATGCTAGGGAGAGTGGAGGGCAAAAGGAAGAGGGGCCGACCAAGGGCAAGTGGATGGATGATAGTCTCGAGGTGACGGACTCGTCCCTGGGGGAGCTGGGGGTGTTGAGAACCGACAGGAAGCTCTGGCGTGGGCTGGTCCATGAAGTCACGAAGAGTCGGAAGCGACTAAACGAATAAACAACAACAACAAGCTATATGAATATGTAACTAAAGATGGTTTCCATTTAAATACAGTTTTATATATTTGCTCCTGTATCTTTAGCACAATCTAGCCAGGAAAAATTGATGAATTGATTTTTTTTTTTAGCAGTGCTTCTTCCAGAGGTATCAAAATATCAGATGTACCATAAGAGTATTAGCAACCAAAGCCATAAATAGATTCAGCAGAGTGGTGTCCTTCCATTTCAATACACTTTTAAGAATATAGACTTGCCTGCTGGCAGCTGGGATTCTGGAAAATTTAGTACTGTCCACTGAAGGTTTCTCCTTCAACATATAACTCTGTGTATGCATCTTCTCTCAATATACCTTTTTGCATATTAGTATATGAAGCATACAATGTTTAGTATTACTCTACTTACCCTTTCCATAAAACATATATGTTATGCTAAATAATATTAAGCATAAAGGTAAAGCTAGAATCTCATTCAAACTGATTGACACATCCACATACGTTTCTTGACATCTGTATAGAAGTGTTTGCCATTTGCATTTTTCAATAAGCTTTTTCAAATTCTCAGTCTCATCTGGAATTCCCAAGAGGTCTGTTGTCTAAGTACTAAGCAGCTCTGGTCTGCTTAGCTTCCAAGCCCAAAGTTAGCCAGCAGCTGCTACCTGCTGAGACAGATTGTAAATATATGCTTGTTCTAATATTTTGCATATTTGGAATAATAATATTACATCTTCAATGCCTTATTAAAGGTTTTCACATTGCCTGAACTTTTTAAATGTTTAAACTTTTTAAACTTCCTTTTTGTTTAGCATTTACTTCTAATATTTTCAGGCTGTTCTATATCAAGATGTTTTCAAGGTGGCAAGGCAGAAACAGTAACTTAACAGAGATTTTGTATCATACTAATACAGTAAGAGGCTGAAGCACATGTAAAGCGATGTGAAATGAAGTTATGTCTTTGCCCAACTCTGAAAAGACCCCATAATATATACTAGCCAAGTTTCTTAGTATGGCACATTTCGTATCTGGTGCGTCACATCCTTTCCTTTGTAACCCACCCACTGCAACCCATTAATGGATCCTCTGGATCCATTAACTACTAACTTCTAAGCGTTATGAAGTATCTGTTTAGGAAGTTATATATGAAAAAAATTGGTCCTTCAGACTTTGTCCCATGCTATGAAGGCCCTCCAAATATAAAATTAGCTTCTTTGAATATGGGCCCAATAGTGAAGCATTGTCATATGTTAATGTTCTTACTGAGCCATCAATCTCACAATCATATTGTTCTCAGCTAAATGATGTTTCTCGACCATTTTCAAAGGGAGGTCCATGCATGATTTAAGATGACCAGATCTAAAACAGAAATTCTTAGAGATATGAATAAAGGGCGGGGAGGGGGGGAGGAGGAAGAGGGAGTGAGAGAGAGAGAGAAGAAACAAATGTTCTTTCCACTGTCTTCCAAGTCCCAATTAGTCTCCAAGCCAACTTTCTTTCCAAGAGTGTAAATCGAATGTCTTGACATTGGCACACTATCAGATATTTGTCTAAATAAAGGTGAGCCAGAATCCAAACTATTTACTATACATCTGCTCAGATTCTCCTGGAATTTTTAACCTTCCATGACTCTTGATTAGGGACTCTAATTTCACAAAAAATGCATGCTACATAGAAAACTATAAATTCATTTTCCTAACAAATGGAGTGCCAAAGTAGGAATTCAGAGCATTAAACAGCTCTTTGCTTGGTCAACGGAATTCAATAGCAACAAGTCATTGATGGGTTGTCAGATTTACTGAGTCTATTCCAGTCTAGCTAAATGCAGCACTTTTCATCAGCAAGACCACAAAAGTGCTGTACAAACACCAATAAAAATCAAATCACACAGTGCATGCACACACATGAACGTGATACAGGGACATGCAAAAAACAACAACACATGGATTTAATAAATGTGCAAGAGAAAGTATAATTTTGGCAATGTCCCAAATAAGTTAAAAAGTCAGAAAAAAACGGAATCAAATGACAGTATCTAAAGTTATTGAGAATTACTATTATTTTAATAATAGTGGACAGGTACTGTTATACATATGGCTACAAGTTTATAATCTACACTATATAATAGACACAACTAAGGAAGAGATGAAAAGCAGAGAAAGAGATAAACAAAAAGGACATATTGTTATTGCAAATAATGATGAATACTGCAGGCTGCAATACATAGAAGCTTAGAGCATAATGTATTTATTAATCTTTAAGATTCCATAAGTATTTTAAAAGTGACTTGAGAATCTAAGGGAACTTTGTCATAATTTAGAACGGATGAACAAGGTCAGGAAAAGGTGACAAGCCCTCGCTTGCGTGTGATTAGAGGTCTCTCAAAAGCTCTTTTGTAGCTCTTGCAGATGTTGATGCTGTTGTTTTGCCTTCCCATTCCCTCAGCTGGAAAAGGAGGAAGAGAAGAGACAGATGCTCAATAGAAATCCAGTTGTTCTTTCTCCGTATTTCTGTTTCACTGTTTTAGGGAAGGGCATTATGAAAGCACACAATTCTGAAATGAGTTGGTAGTGTGCTGATTTAATAAAAATGAGAGGGGTGGGGAGAACGAAAAGGAGAAAAATGAGCAAGAATTGTATGAGCGGACAAATGTTTATTCTCAGCCCAGACAAATGTTAATTACTCATGGGGATGAAAGCAACATATGCTGCAGATATAAGACTGATTTTTCTTCCCCCTACGAACAGCTCCTGATACTGATGATACCATGGAGATACTATCTTCGGGAGATAATGCAATGGAGAATTATGAACTCTTGCTACACTGCAGTGGCTAAGCCAAGTTTATATTTAGATATGTTCAACTCTTGGTTGTTGCAAGCAGCTCAGGGAATGCATGGTGAGGTGTTGCTACAGGAGGAGGTAAGAGTACAATTATCTTAATAAAATGAGTGTGATATCTGACTTGAAAACAGGCTCTTAACAATGAGATTACATGCCAATGCACTATAAACACAGGAACACCCCTAGCATTTTGGTGCCTGAGATGGAAAACGTTAAATGTTCCCCTCCTACCAATTAACACAGGGCCCAATCCTCCAGAAACTCTCTAGTACAAATTGCAGAGCAGCACAAGGACTGAACAGTCAAGAGAATAACAGACCTTTTCCCTTTCTGCTCCCAGTTTCACACACTGTTCTCTCAGGGTAAAAGGAACAGGTTGCAAATTTAAGAAAAAAAACTACAGATGAGAGAACTATCACAGTTCCCCATATCACCAATGTTTTGTTCATTCCGTTCTGTTTCTACACCTATCTGAAATTTTTCTGCTGGAAAATGTACGTATCTTTTCATGTGTATTTTCCTTAATATTATTTATTACCGCACACAAACATTTGGATTTATTTCTCCCAGTATATACATCTTTGCAAACACTGCTTTGCATACTGTTTTCCCTAATAGACATGTTTCTAACAGCCTTTCACTAATACACATAATGTTCTGTATTTTTGTGTGTACTTTTTTTTAAGGAACCACACAGCAGTACTCAGAAAAATCCAAATATCGAAGAACAGCTGCCTGTCGTTTGAATATGTGGGTTTATGTTATACCACTCAGTTAAGTTCACAATTACAGTTTTATTGCACCCCCCACCTCCACCCCCATCCTTAGAAAAGATCCTTCTCTGCTTATGATCCAACAGTGGCCAGTCAGAAACATATACAGACACATACAGACACACACAGACACACAGTGTGTGTGTGTGTGTGTGTGTGTGAGTGTGGGGGTGTGGGGGTGGCTAGACAGACCAACCTGGTTTAAAGAAAGTCTCCATCTTGCCATGGATGGAATGTTATCCAGCAAAAGTTCCTTAAATGGAGCCACGGAGGGCAGAATATCCTCACCTTCAAGTGTCTGTCTCCCAGCACATATACTGGGCTGCCTGGGCTACACCTAGACGTAGCATGTGCAGCAGGCCCCCATTCCCACCATCCCAATACAGTTGTGTTTCCAGCAGTCCAAATAAGTAGCATATGTCAGCCAGAGTTGAAACTGTTGGCAGAATGCTGGGAAAGCCTTTAGCCCAGGAGAGATCAGAAAAGTCACACACACCAGGCTATAAAAATAATTTATTTACAGAAAGCAAAACAAAAGCAAAACATATTTAAAGGACTTAGCTCTCATTGAGAGCAAGCCTGGCTTGCTACATATTGGCAGAGAGAAAAAAGAGGAAGTAAGAAACAAGTCTGGGCAGGATCCTCCCCCCAGGCGATTTGCATGAAGCACGTGAAAGGAGACAATCAAATACAACCTCTTCACCCGGCCAAAATGATTAGGTACAATAGCAGTCTTAATCGTTAGTAGGAAAACCTCAACACTCCCCTTTTTATACTACAGATTAAGATGCAAACCAATCTTCTCTGACAACTCTGTGTGTCTTGGTACAGGAAGAGGTTTGGTTAAAATATCAGCAATCATGTCTTTTGATTCACAATATTTTAACATTTCTCCTTTGCTTATCATATCTTTGATATATTGATATCTAATATCGATATGTTTTGTTCTATTTCTGCAGGCTTCAGATTTTGCCATAGCAATGCAAGCTTGATTATCCTCATAAACAGTTATAGGCTGGTTCACTTCCATGCCTATGTCTTTTAACAAATGTTTAAACCATGTAACCTCATTACAGGTTTGTGTTAGAGAATAAAACCCTGCTTCTGCAGTGAAAGAGCAACAAGTGTTTGTTTTCTAGAATGCCAGCCTAAGCTAGATCCAGCAAATTGAATTAAAATCCCAGAAGTGGATTTTCTGTCACTGACATCTGCTCCCCAGTCAGAATCGGCAAAAGCCTGCAATTTCTCGGTTCCAGAGGCATTTAGCTTCAGGCAATAATTCTTTGTTCCTTGCAAATACCTCATTAACCTCTTCAATGCTGCTTTTCCAGTAGATGTAGGCTTCTCTACCTGTCTACTTAAAATGGCCACAGAATTTGAGATATCTGGGCGAGAATGATTTGCAATGTACAGTAAACTTCCAATTGCAGATCTATAGTTCTCTGCCTCAGTTAATTGAGTTTCTCCTATATCTTTCTGAAAATCTGTTATCATCGGAGTAGAGACTGGTTTACAGTCTTGCATATTAAAATCCTCTAGGAGCTTTTGAATTTTACTACGTTGGTTTAACAGAAAGCTACCATCCTTGTCTCTGTGTATTTCCAAACCTAGGTAATTGGTCACAACTCCAAGGCTTTTTAATATGAAATGGCTTTTCATGCAGGCTTCAAAATCAAGCCTTTGTTTTTCTGTTGATGTGAACAGCAGCAAATCATCAACATAAATGCACAGATACATACAGCCTTGTTTGTCCTTCTTCATATATACACAGGGATCTGCTTTTCCTTTTTCAAAACCAAAATTCTGCAGTTTTTCATCTACTTTTTGGTTCCAGGATCTAGCAGCTTGTTTTAACCCATAGATTGACTTCTGCAGTTCACAGACTAGATTCTCCCCTTTTTCATAGCCAGGGGGTTGCTGCATGTATAATTTGTGATCTAAATCTCCATAGAGAAATGCAGTTTGAATGGCATAGTGGTGAACTGACATTCCTTTCAGTGCAGCAACTTTTAACAGTAATCTAATTGATTCACCTTTCGTAACTGGCGCAAAAGTCTTGTCAAAGTCTAAATCTTTCCTTTGAGTGAACCCTTTTGCAACTAACCTTGCTTTATATTTTTGGATTTTGCCATCAGCATCCCTTTTCAGTTTGAAAACCCACCTACAACCCAGACAGCGTTCATTGGGAGGTAGATTTACCAGTTTCCATGTTTTATTTTCTTTCAAGGATGCTAATTCCTGTTGCATGGCAGAATGCCAATTCTGTGCAATCTCAGGTGGTAAAGCATTCACTTGTTCTAAAGACTCAGGTTCTGTGAATATGTGAAAAGCCTTTACTGTTTCAGCCTGAAAACGTGATGGAGGAACACCTTTATTACTCCTCTGAGATCTGCGAGGTAATACAGGGCTTAAATTTTGACTCCTATCACTTTCCTGAGAAGCATCTGTCTCATCAGACAGATCTTCAGTTTGCTTTTCTGGTTTAATGTCCTCATCAGGCAAAAGATCACCATCAGCAAGTCCTTGCTGTTCTCTTGTGGTGGTCAGATCAACTGGAGAGCTAGAATTTAATCTCCCCCAGTTTTGTTCAGCAAAAGAAGCGCTTTTGCTAATTATTAATTTCTCTCCCGTTATGAACCTGTAGCTCCTCTGGCTTTGTTCATAGCCAACAAAGATGGCTTTCTTTGTTGTGGGGCCTCCTTTCCTTCTCTGCTGTTTTGGAATGTGAACCCATGCAGTGCTACCAAACACTCTAAGATGGTTTACCTTTGGTTTCACACCATAAAACAAATGGAATGGAGTATCCTGAATCACAGAGTTATACAATCTGTTTTGTACATAAGTGGCAGTAGATATGGCCTCTCCCCAGTACTTAAAAGATAATTGTGAATCTTTAATCATGCATTCCATTGCATTTTGCAAGGTTCTGCCCTTTCTTTCAGCAACACCATTTTGCTGAGGGGTGTAAGGGTTAGAAAGAATTTGTTCTATCCCCTTTTCCACTAGGGACCTTCTGAATTTGTGAGAAAGGTATTCTCCTCCTCTATCACATTGGAGTGCAGATACAGGTCTAGGGAATTTTCCATTTGCCCATGTCACAAAACTTTTAAATTTCTCAAATGCCTCATCTTTATGTTTTAAGATGTAGATAAATGTGTATCTTGAGAAATCATCAATGATGGTCATTGCATACCTTGTCCAAGACTTGGAGCAAAAGGACCAATAATGTCAGAGTGTACAATTTCCAAAGGTCTAGTTGTAACTCTGTCACTGTGCTTACTCACAGGAGCTTTTAGTGTTTTGCATTCTTTGCAAACTACACAGTCTAAGTATTTATCACAGGGTTTTATCTTTAGGTCAGCACACAGCTGTGGCATTTGTGCTATATACTTGAAATTAGCATGACCAAATCTCCTGTGCATCAGGTGTACACATTGGTCATGATATGGCGTGTTGCCAACTGCAGCCTTGCAGCTTGGCTTCCTTGCATTTTGCACAATGTACAAGGAGTCTTTTAACATACCAGTAGCACACAATTTCCCATTTTTTCGTATCTCACAACCATTTTTCTTAAATGCTATGATATACCCTGTTGCAGCCAATTGTGCCACAGATAAAAGGTTTGATTGTAAATTTGGCACATACAACACACCTTTTACAGTTTCTCCCAAGCAGGATAAATACAAGTCACCTTGTCCCATAATTTTGGTCACAGACCCATCAGCCAAAGATACACTTTGTCTTTCAGTTTTAGACAGTGACACAAAAGAGCTTTTACACTTACATAAATGACAACTGGCCCCAGAATCTAACACCCATGCATCAGAATTACCCTTCTCAGCAACCTGTGCAATTTGGGTTGTCTGAAGAGCCTTCTTCTGTGTTGCCCTTGTGTTCTTCTTCTCTGTCTTTCTACTCTTGAGTCTCATGGCACAGTCTCTTTGCAAATGTCCAGCTGAACCACAAGTGAAGCATCGCTGGCTGGCTAGCGCTGTGGCCTCAGGTTCCTTTCCCTTCTTTTCCCTCATTTTCTGGTATTGCAGCTTTCCAGAAGAGATGGGGGGAATCTTTCCTCTCTCTTCTCCCATTCAGTGAGTAAGCGCTGTGTAACATACGATGGGGTGAAGTCTGTTTCAGGCATAGCCTCCAGGGTACAAATCAGCGTGTCCCACGTTGCATTTAGTGAGGACAGGAGGATATAGGATTTTGTGAGAGGTGTAAATTCCATTCCTCTCTCCTGCAACTCAACAAACAGTTGCTGAATATAATGCAGGTGCTCAGGAAGTCTATCTCCTTCTGCAAGGTAGGCTTTGTACAGCTTTTTCGTCAGGGTAACTTTACTCCCTGCTGTTGCCTTTACATATAAGTCTCTCAAAGCATCCCAAAGTTGCTTTGCAGACTGCATGCCTCGCACGTGGACTAGCTGATTGTCCTCAACTCCCAAGATAATGGTGGCTCTAGCCCGCTCATCCTGTCTCAGCCATTCAGCACTGGGATTTTGGGGGGGTTGCTCACCAATTGGCAGCCAAAGATTCTCTCTGCGAAGATTCATCTCCATCTTCAGGGCCCAATTCAAATAGTTGGTCTCCGATAGGCGCTCCAGAGGCATCGCTGAGGGCTGGGAGGTAGCCATGGCTTCTTCCTTCTTTTGCAAGTCACCTCAGCTAGCTTCTTTGTCCTGTAGACCGGCAGTTGCTGGAAAATCTCCAGGTGGCTCCAAAGAAAATCTTCACAGGTCTTTGCTACCTGCCTTTAAAGTGTGCATGAGGTGTGGAGCTGATCTCTCTTGGTTTTACTGGGTTGCTCACTGGGCACATAACCTGTTGGCAGAATGCTGGGAAAGCCTTTAGCCCAGGAGAGATCAGAAAAGTCACACACACCAGGCATATCTATAAAAATAATTTATTTACAAAAAGCAAAACATATTTAAAGGACTTAGCTCTCATTGAGAGCAAGCCTGGCTTGCTACATATCGGCAGAGAGAAAAAAGAGGAAGTAAGAAACAAGTCTGGGCAGGATCCTCCCCCCAGGCGATTTGCATGAAGCACGTGAAAGGAGACAATCAAATACAACCTCTTCACCCGGCCAAAATGATTAGGTACAATAGCAGTCTTAATCGTTAGTAGGAAAACCTCAACAGAAACTAAGGTTAATTAGTTCAGAATTTTAAGGGGTTTTTTTTCCTATTTCATGCTTACCTGACTAATTGTTAGCTACTTCATGATTCCAGGGTGAGGAAGACATGGAATCAGAAAGCAATTATTTTCAGATTTACTTTAGCATCTTTAGCTGGAAGGGTTGAAGACAGTTGGGAAAAGAAAAGTCCCTTCCTGTCATAAGACTATGCAGAAATGCACTGTCAGTGTGGGTAGATGGTGCTGGGCTAAAGGAATTGAAAGCAAGACAACTTGAGATCAAACTGTCTCAAAGAGGATTGGCTATTATGGTAGCCCGAAGCTTCCAGGGCAGGTCCTGCTCTCTGTGCAGTGGATGGCAAAATGCCAGTTGGTGGCAATGTGAAGATGGGCCTTTTAGCACCTGCTGTGCGGAATGACCCACCTTTAAAGCCTCTAAAACTGAAACCTCTCAGAAAACTATCTTTGTGTATTAGTCACCCCAGCCATTTCCCCCCCCCCATTCAATCGTGTCCAATCCTCAGCAAGTGCCTGGACTAGTCTCTGCGGTTCTCTTGACAAGATTTTGGAAGTGGTTTGCCACTGCCTTCTTTCTAGGGCTGAGAGAAAGTGACTGGCCCAGGGTCACCCGGTCGGCTTTCATGCCTAAGGCGGGACTAGAACTCACAGTCTCCTGGTTTCTAGCCCATTGCCTTAACCACTAGACCAAACTGGCTCTCTATAATAACCTTCCCCTATTATTTTGTTTCTTTTAATGGATTGTTTTACTCTGTTTATTCTGGTCCCCCCACCCTCCATATACATATATATTTATTTATCAAATTTATCACCGCTCATCTCCCCCACAAGGAGGAACTCTGGGCAGTTCAAAATAAAAACACAATATAATATAAATAATATACAATAATATCAATAACATAAAAATATAAATACATTAATATATAATAAAATTCAGATGGCTAAGATAGTCTCTCTGTCCACAAGCAAACAGGGCAATTCTACGGAGCTAACCATCCCCAAGAGGAACTATTCCCTTTCCCACCCCAGGCATGTTGACAAAGGTTTTTAATTTTTTTCAGAAGTCCAGGAGTGAGGAGACCTGCCTCAACTACAATAATACTACAATAATTTTAAAAATATTGTAAATTGATACAGGATTTAAAAAATATAAAATGGTATATCAATACATTTACATAATAGAATGAGGATGATAATGACAATAGTAATAGAAGGTTACACTGAAAACAAGGCAGGCAGCATATTTCGGAACATGTTAAATATCCCTTACAATTACAAAATTGAAACGGAAGAGTGATTTTTAATGCAAGGAGTTTGTTTTTTCAGATTATCTTTCAAAAGCGTAGTCAATGTTAATTCACCTCACAGGAGCCAATCTGACACACTTTAAAAGCATTAACTGCCTTTTATTGGCAAACATTATTCGGTCAGTTCCAACAGTACAGAAATCATGAGCCAGCCCACTTAAAATACACTCTGTATCAATAAAACCACTTAGAAATAACAAACATTGTCTAGGAAAACAGGTATATGGTTAATATAATTTTATGGGACAGGTAGGTTATGGGGAGATCAACAAAAGGTTGCATTGGGTCATTATTATTTTTGTTTGATTTTTAAACTCTTGGGTAATCATGAGGAAGAGATAACAATTTAAAGCAAATCAAGTAGACTTCATAGAAGCTTAGCATAAGGAATTTACATTAAAGTGATTACAAAACCATCCAGAACATTTCAGGCCAGATGTGGTATTGGTCAAAATTCAGCTTTCCACACCTATTTTTTCCCCTCCCCTTTGGGAAGCTTGTTTATATTGTCCCATAATGCTATAAAAAGTATTGATAAGCAGCTTTAGTATCCGTTTTCAGAACCAGCAATCAGGAAAACTTATTCACAACAAGAAAAAGGTGTCATATGCAGATAATTTTGCCATTCCTGGTATTTAATGAAGATGCCAAGATGCCCATGTATATGATTGTACAGAAAGCTGTTTATAGGGGTTCTTTATCTGAAAGATTGTCTATTCCAAATATTTTCAAGGAAAGAACAGAAGGGAAAGCAGACGCCTTGATGTTGCCCACCAACAGGTGGCATTGTACATAAAAAGACGAAGTAGACACGGGGATCATCTGGCCAGTCTTCCCACAATTGTGAAATACGTTATAATTCTATTTATAGTTATTATTTCTAAATTTGCACTTATACGTATGCATGGGAGTAACTATGTTATGCAATTACTGTTGGCTTTTCTTGATAATATCCTTCTAATTTGGGAGTGCAGTGTTCAGCTATCTTATTTGTTATGCAACTTAAATTTTTAATATTTTTACTTGTCTACCTATATCATCAAATATAAACATATTAGTAATTTATTAGAGGGATGTTCAAGTTGTTGGGGTATTGAAAAGGAACATGGCACATATTCATTCAATCCAGACATGTCTGTCCCATTTAGTTATAAAAATATTTATAGTAACATAAAAGTATTAAGACAGAATATACACATTGAAAAGTTAAAGTGGACAAGAAGGGGAAGAATAGCATAGTATTCATAGAGATGCAGTAAGAACCATGTTGGGCATATCTTGTCCAGCTTCCAATGGACTATAATTGATTGGGTCTGTGGGAAGCCACAAGGAGGATATGAGCGCAGAATCCTCCATAGGTTGGTGTGTGTCTACAGCAGCTGGGGTTCAGAGATATGCTGCCTCTAATCATAGTTAACTAGAAGCCACTTGTGTCTGTAAGTCATTTCTGCCATTATATCACTACAAAAAACCCTATATCTCATGCCAACCTGATTATGAATCAAATAGACAGCAAGAAGAGAGCCTTAGGGATAAATCTCACATATCAGAGATATGTATTCACTTAGGGGTAGCAGAGTAGTCCAAGATTATTTAAAACTCAGAACTAGCATTTGTAATGAAGTCTAAGAAACTGCTAAGTAGTGTAGATTATATGCCAGTATTGGACTTGTCTGTTGCTGTTAACACTCTTCTTGAAGAGGAAAGGCCTATCAGAATTTTTCAATCTTTCTTGCTTGCATCACTTACATTCTCACTTTCTCCCCTGCTTCCTTCTAGCTCAGAGATGGGAATTCAGTTAAAGAAAAGCTACTGAGAAGATCAATTAAGAAGCATAAAAAGTTGACTTACAGTATCTCTGTAATTTATCTACTGCTGTCTGCTCCAAATGGTACCAATTCCCCAGGCTTATCAAACAGAGATCTTTTGCCTCTTCTACCTAACCCTGTCCACTACAGATACCAGAAACTGAATGTGAGGTCTTCTGTATGCAAATCAGCTTTTCTATCACTAAGTAGATAGACATCAAGGAGGTAAGCTTCTAAATAAGGAAGAATAATAAAAGATGTTGTCATTTTATTTCTCTTCCTTCGAGAGAACTCAGTGTTCATCTCATGGGGCTCTTTTGATTTCCCAGACACATGACACTTCAGAAGCTCCAAGGTCTGTTGGCTATGTGGCTTACCTCAACCACATATGTTTAAAAGATTCTCTCTCCAATTTGCAGATTTTCATGACACAAATCACAATGACAGAACTTGGACTAGGATTTATACACTTGAGGATGTCAAGGGTATTTTGATCTTGCTGGCATTTAAATTACACATACTCATGAGTATGTAAGAATTTGGACCTATTGTATGTTGGAGGGACACATCTTTTGTTTTGGCTGGATGAGGCATTTTTTAACAATTGGACAACATATGAATAAAAATGATCAGATAATTTGTCCAAGGAATTATATAAGTACTTGATTTTTAGGCAATAAATCTGGTGCATGCTGTTCCTTCAAATATGTCCAAGAAATTAAAGTGAAAGACTTGATTTTTAAGCATTTAATTACATCCAAGGCATGGTGTTCCTTAAAATGAACGAAACACATAGATTTTAATTCATGGAAAATGAATACTCCCAAAACATTAAGTGATTTTAATGAGAGCCTCAACATCCAAATTGTAAATGACAATAAAATAAAGCAAAAATTAGTCTGTTAGGACCAAATTCCACATTCAACAATAGCACATGTGATAGCATTCAAGAAGATGATACCATTTCAGAACTCAGGGTGATTATATGATAGACTGATTCACCACAGTGTGGAAACACCCTTCATTATCTATTCTCTCAATGTGCTATGCTTTCTGTGGGCTGGTATTTTTGGATGAAGAGAATTAGTCAAATAGGTCCTCTGCTCAGAGCTGTATACTTCCTTTTCCTGAACGTATTATTTATATTTTCCTACACCAGAGACTTAACATTTAGTACCTGCAGTTGTGTATGCTGCTTCCAAATTACTAATCCTGTGCTACACTTTTTATTTCCATAGTGCATGGATTCAGTGCAAAACAAAGAACAAAAATATCTACATTTGATCTTACCTGTTTTGGCCTACAGCCAAACTAATCTAGCAGGATTTGAGTGAGGATAAAAGAGAGATTTGCAGATGGTGTGGTGAAATAAACAGGCAATAAACAAGCAAATATACAGAGCTGGATGGAATACCAGATAAGCCAGCACTGGTGGAAAACCATGGGATGTCGTTCAGTAGAGTAGAAGTTGTGACACTTAATGACAGTTTTTAAGAGAAATCCTACAGAAAACATGAAAATGAAGCCAACTAGTCAGGGATCAACATCAGTCATTCCAATTAAAGGGCAAAGATATACTTGAAAGAGGAGCCAGATTATCAGTGAAATAGATATACATGCAGTTGTTATTCCAGAGGTCACTGAGGTGAGTCTGTAAGATAAAATCAGTGCCTTCTGATCCCTTGGAATGTCTTTTATGAGACTCCAAAGAGGATTAACTTTATGGAGGTTTATCTTTTTTTCATGATATTTTAGCACGTAGTCTCCTTTAAAGAGAGTTTATGTAAATCACATTTTAAATAATGTAAGGTATATATATTTATCTATTATTCACTCTAGTAGACTTTGTGTGGAGAATAGATCATGTTTTAGGTCATATTTATGCAGAAATATTGAAAATTCAAAAGGATGCACAAATGTTTAAGTACCACTGTATGTCCAGAGTTTTCTTTTCATTTTTAACAGATGTAAGTTAACTTTTAATGGCTGGTTTGGATTTGAACTGAATAATAGAAATTAGCATTTGAAAGGGTCATCCAGGCCTTTCCTAGTCTGGCACCCTCCAGAGATAACTAGAATTGGAACCCCCAGAATTCCTACTGACTAGGAAAGCTATCAGATGCAATCCAATCCTCGTGTTGGCAAAGACTAATGCCCTGCCAAAGAAAATATGCAAAGTCTCCTTTTCAGCTCCAGGTGACTTCATGAGCATGTCCATTATAACTGTAAATACAGTACCCAGCTTCAGGATTTGTGGATATCAGTGTGCCCACTCACCTCAAAAAGTATTGCTGCCCCCCTCAATATTTTTTCTGAATGTCACAAGATTATAAAATCTTCTAATCCTTTATCCTGCCACAAGATCTCATGAGACAACAAAGGCCTCACAAAATCTCATGTGAAAACATGATCTTGTGAGATTTCTGGAGATGAGAGCTAGAAAAAGTTGCTGATCCCTGATCTACTGAACAATTATAAAGTTAGAGGTCATGTCAGAGACGTGCTTTAACATGCTGTGTTTCAACATACTGTGATTTCTGAATGCTTGGACAAAATTATTTTTTGACGCCTACTTCCTATACATAGCGATGACCTATTTAAATTCTTCTCTCCAGACAATAATTACTACAAACTTAGCTTCTTATCAGTGTAACAAACTAAATATGTTTCAAAAGCACCTGGGAATTGCATTCTGGTGAGAGTGATGACTGCTCCCTGAGTCCATCTTTGGAAAGTTAATGACTACTAAGTTCATTTGGTCCATCTTTTCCTCTTTGGAGCTCTTCGTAATTGATTTCAGTATGGGAATTCATAATGAAGGCAGTGTTTGATTTGTAAAAAGATACTGACTCTCCAAGTGCATATTCTATGACACTGTCTAAGCCAGGAACTGCTTTCCAAACTCCTCAAAATACAGTGGAGCCAATAACCACATTCCACTCTTAGCCACATCTCTTGTTACAATTCTGATGGAAGCAGTGAGGATGCTGTCAAGATGACTTTGCCCAGTTTTCCCCCACCTGGAGCTGTCCAAATATTTTGATGGCTCTGGCATTGCAACAGGCTGCCAGCCAGCTACCAAACTAAGTTCAAGGTACTTGCCATGACATGCAAATTCTGGTATAACCTTTATTTCTGACAGACCATCTCCTTGATTATTTACCTGACTTTCAACTAAACACCATGAAAAAATGTCTTCTTCAGGGGCTGCACTCCCAAGAGCCTGAAATTCTTAGTACAAGCCCCATGGGTCTAGAAGTCTCTCCACATTTAGTTACAGTTTGGTGTTGAGCTTTGTAAATTTTTGGTGGGAACGTAAGAGACATCTCTTCACTCAGTTTTTCTCTTTGTTTGCTAAGCAAGAGTTTATGTGCTGGTCTGATCATTTTGTACCACAGCATTTATGGACACACACACACACACTTTTCAGAGGGTCCTTTTTTTCCTGGATTGTTTATTTGTAAATTGTAACTGGTTTTTAATTTACTTAAATTGCAAAACAAAAAAGATTCCCCCTTTTGGATTACTTTTGACCATGAAAATTGTATTTAATAACCAAACAAACAAACATGATTGAAATTCCTAGCCAGAAAATCTACCAGTAGAGCAACAGAATGAAACAAATTGAATTTTGTTTTTGTTGACTTAGGAACATATTTCCCTCTTTTTCAATTTTCCTCTTTCTATTGGAAATATTTACAGCAGTTCCTATATAAATATATATAAACAGCTCTCTTGCTTGCATTTTTTTCCCCAAAATAACATACCATGAAATCAGTTATACTAGTCTATAAAATAAATACTTGTCCTGATAAAATAAGATAGTCGTTTATTTAAAATACTTCTATGCTAATTTAAGGCAGTTCACAATGTTGTAGAAGTTCTTGATAACACAGTGTAATACAGGTGCATGAACAAAAGCAACTTACAAATAGCAGGGTGGTGAAAACTGTGGCTCCTAAGCCTTAGGAAATTAAAAGTTTTCTTTTTGTCATCTAACAGTGGCATCTTCAGGAGAAGTCAAAACAGGCAAGAAGGCGGTCACCGCAGTGCAGTCGAAGACTCACCCCTTTTATACATGTGTTACACACACGTGCAAATGGGCAGGGCTTCAGTCATGACACCATGATTACCATCTCGCCTGTTTGGACCCAGGGACACCACTATCATCTAATTAACTTTCATCAGAGTCGGTAAAAGCTTTTACTTGTAGGGACAGCAAACCAGAATTGTGCCTCTTCCCATTGCCAGGCTTCATTTTCCTATTAGCCATTTATTAGGGATGCTGCAGATCTACCACACTGGGAGATTGGACTAGATTACTTTGTGGATTGCTTCAAATGCCAGGGTTCCTGATTGCTATGTGGATGGAAAGTGAAGCTCTGTACTTTATCACCTGCTCCACAGCTGTCAGCCATATTTCCTGAAGTTTCAACTCTATTTTAAAGAAGTATTGCTTCTTTTGGAAAACATTAGATACTGTTCTTGGCTTTTCAGTTCCATTGTATAGGCCTCCCAGTGATTGCATTGTATGGTTTTTAACTGTTTTTAATTGTATGGTTTTTAACTGTTTTTAATTGTTTTAACATTTTGTATTGGTTGTTTTACCTTTTGGTTTTTTTGGCATTATGTTTTAATTGGAAGCCGCCCAGAGTCACGAATGTGAGATAGCTGGCTATATAAATTGAATAGATAAATAAACAAGCCAACGAACATATGTACTGCTTTTTATTGTTTTCCATTTTTTTACCTGGTTTCCAATAATACAGTAGTTGCTAGAGGAGTCCAAAATTTCCAGTGGGGAATTTGAAAGTGATTTGATTCAATCATCCCCTTTGAACTGAATTTTTGCATCCTTCTTTCAAACTTAATTTCTGAATCCTATTTCCAACTTGAGTCAAAGCACTGAATCAGATTAAGTACCTTCAAATCACTTTCGGGAGATTCAAAGGTAATTTGGAAATTCAGTGGACATGCTGATGATTTTGGTTTTGCAAAGACTTGGATGCTGTTGTGGATTTCCTTCAATATATGCTCAAAGATGGGGATTAGCTAAATGAGATGATGATCTTTCTGATACTGACATGTGTAACAAGCCTCCATAGACCCTGCTTGGAAGAATGATATTCTGTTGGTTGTGTCTCTCACTCTTCTGCTAGAATTTGCTTAGGCATGTTTTCTTGGAGAGAGAAGAATGGAAAAATTAATTCCTTGTCTGTAAATGGGTCTGAGATGGTGTGCTTGCTGTTAGATTATATATTGTATTCAGTGGTTTACTTTTTATACAATATTGTATTATATACATATATTACAGAGGGTTTAAAATTTTTTTTTTTTTTTACCAATAGCCAAATGCATCATTCCTAGAGGAAAGCAACCTTGCTTAGGAGCAATGTCAATGAAACTACCAGCTGCTGTGCAGCAATCTTCAATCTTTAATAAGGATGTACTTTTTAAACAGCATTTGAAAGTTTTTATCACTGATTGAACATCTCTCTTTTCTGGATAATTTGGAGGCTTCTGTGCTGTCCCTGCTATCTACCATAAAAATGGCACAGAAGGAAATATTTCAAAATGAATTGCAGTGAATACCTTGAAGTTACTTGGCAGAAACTCTATAAGCTTAATGTGTCTCAGGGAGTCTGCCATCTCTATGGTTTTCATTCAGTTCTGCCAAACCACTTAGGCATTTTAATGCTTACCCATTATAGGCCATAGGCCTGTGGAAAGTGGAAAAGTGTCTCAAGAACATGCTTTGTGATTTGGCAGCAATGCAGTCCACCTTGACATTCAACTGGCCACTTTACTTCAACAAAAATGGCTTCTGAGCATGTGAGTTTTCCTAATTTGGCAGAGGAATGATTGAATGAATGAACAGAATGCTTTGTTAAGAAAAGCAACGCAACCACTCTGTTCTGGGCACTTAAATGGAGCACTAGGATCAAAACAAAATAGGAGAAGGGAGCATTATATCAAGGCAGGATATAAATCAATCAAACGAATAAAGAAAACTTCATTGAAGCAAGGACCCTTTAACATTCCCACACAGCCCTAATGACCTGTTGTTGAATCTTTTATTGATTTTAAAAGAATTCTATCTATCTTTCTATCTATCTATCACATATCCATCAAATGTCAAACAAGTTTCTAAATCTACATTAAAAAAATAAAAGAAGTATTTTATTGAAACAAATCTCAAATCTCTTATCTTTGAATCAAATCAAGGAACTTTCAGATCTCAAATCTGAATAGATTTTCAGCTGATTCTCACATTTCTACTAGTTGCCTTAGAATGATTATAAAATGTCATCCTTTTTCTTCCTCAGATCTCTATGCTTACCATTTAATTTGTGGAAGTCTCATCCATAAAATAAATCAAGCTAGACATGAAATGCACATTAAAATACTCAAAGTCCTGTTGCAAGTCAATTTAATTTTACTAAGTATTAGAACTCAAGCATGGCAAATGTTCATCCGTAAGATGCAAGACACTACAAGGTATCAGCTCATGGGGAATTTTGTTTACATGAATAGCTCCCCATGTGTGTTAGATATGACAAGCAAATGCCTGCTCTGGCCAAGATTGTCATAACACAGTTCTTAGATTAATGAACAAGTTCTGCACTGCCTACTCATTCATTGAATAAATTAATGCATTTTTGTTTTAAAAAGAAGAGATTGCTAACTCAGCATTAAAAAGTAACATATGAGTTATGTCAGTGATGGAAGCCAGTGATTTCAAAATGAAACCAAGTATCAAGAAATACTCGTATTATGCCAATGCTAAACAAAATTCCTTTGTATGCTCAGACTTAATTATAGTAAAATAGCAAAAAAGGAGTTGCTGGCTTCATTCAAATGTATTATAAACCTAATCTAAGGATGGATTAATTAGTTAGCACAGATTCCTTTCACATTCTCATTATCCTCACTTCACGTTTGTGACATTCCATTTCTGGATCAGTTCATGATTTTACAGAAAAGTATTTTATATAGATTGCATATAAAAGGAGTATAGATCTGAAAATTAATGTATCAAAGACCAAGCTAGTTGTGTTTGACAGAGAATAGTTCCCCTTGGGTGTGAGTTATACCTGTTCTAGCCAAGATCATCGTAACTCTTAGAATGATTATCACAGCTCTTAATTGATTCAAGTTATACTTAATAATGAAAAATTAGGGCAAGTAGATGAATGTATGTACCTTGGTAGGATGTTTTCTAAGATGATAAAATGGATGGAGAAATTTCAAAACATCAAATGCCGGTAGAAAGATAGCAGATAGCATGTTGTGAGGAATGTAATGTTTGCTGAAAGAAGCAAAATGGCTGTGTATAAGAGTGTGTTTGTTATATGGATATGGGAGCTTGAATGCAGTGGGAATGGGATACTCCAGAAGAGTGTGTGGTAAAACGAGAAATGAAAGGGTCAAGAATTAATAAATGTTGTATGAATGTGGATTGAAAACAAAAGTAAGGGACCAATATGAAAAAAGTCAATTGAAATGGTTTGGCCATGTAGAGAGAAGGAATGAAGATCAAGCTACAAAACAAAGATATGAAACAGGGCCATGCACAGGGGGAGGGTCAAAAAAGTCAAGATGTGAGCTGTGACCACACAATTGAAGCCCCACTCCTTTTTTACATGGGTGGCCAACCATTTTGACTTTTTTGACTCCCACTTGACAATACCCTGATATGAAGGAAGACTGAATGAATACAAGGAATGAGACTGGGAAAGTTGTGGTTGAATAGAGTCGATGAGAACTTCAAAAAGAAAGATGAAAAAAGTTTAAAGAACAAAAAGCCATTTATAAAACAGTGTATGGGTGTGGTAAAAGCAAAGATGGCTTGCAAGGATAGGAAGGTATTGGGCTGTTGAAAACTAATTTTAGTTATGTTTCCCTTTCTCTTTCTTAACTCATGCCCTTAATTTCTTTGGCTTACTATTTCTTACTCCTTTTCTGAGCTCTATATAACATTCCAAAAGGAAATAGTGTGATGGGTATGGATGAGTGTATTAAAATACATTTATCTTAAAAGTATTCTATGTATTTTTTGTGTATTTTACTTCATATATCCATTTCTGTTGCCATTCAGTCTTGCTGTTTAGGAACAGTTTTCTTTAACACGTGTACCTCTTTTTGGTAATACAAGTTTTTGTGTGTACTTTTAAAGCTATTTCAAAAACTGCATCAGATCCCACACAGTATTAGAAAAATATTAAAGATGTGGCTGCAACTGGAATGCAAATCTGAAAATAAGTTTAAATATTTGCAGAGAATTTAAAACAGCCTTTTCTTTCTTTTCTTTTTTTCCCCAGTTTGATTCATGAACTGGTTTTCATATTTATGATTCTCAGCCTAAATGATTTCTGACTGTACTGGCTAGCAATGACAGTTTATCTCAATTACATGGAAGACAGTGGTTGGGAAAGCTGCTTTAGAACTTCTCACACATCGGCAGCCACCCTGGATCCATAAAATTGACCACGCAATGCACAGGAGTAGCCATGCATGTACTGCATATTCTTGCAAAAATAAAAAGCTAGCCTAGATACATGAAATCTCTGGTCAACAATTTTTGCTGGTTTCATAAACATTTCCTTTCTTTTCCTGAAGCATACTTCACAAACACATTAACTTCAATGCATTTATATAAAGATTTGCATTAGTTATAATGAACTGACTCCCTGAAGCCTGAAAGGAGACAGGCCTGCTTTAATGAACAACCCAGCGATGCTGGGCTCACCTGAGCACTTTTTCTGAATCAGTTTTAAAGTCTATAGACAGTATAGAGTTTGATGTGAGTTCTGAATATGCTATCAACCAACAAAATGTTTTCCTTTTGTCTACAGGATGGTTTGAATGGTAGCAATGTCAGTTTTCAGGGACAAGGAAGTTAACTGGCTTCAATTAATTTTATTACACAATTAAATACAGTATATTAAATTATATGGGACATGAAACTGAAGGGATGCTGAAATTCTACATGAGAAGGGGATTTCAGCAGGAAGGGGGAGAAGGAGATGGTCTAATATCCCAAAAATTATTTTACAACCCTACCTACAAAAGAAATTTATGAACACATTTTTGTTGTTGCATCTGGAGAGAGATTGAAAAAGGCAGTAAAACGTCTGAGCTCTCACTCATTAAATGTGGGCAAAAAAATGTACTCAGCTCTTGTCCACAAAGATATGTTTATAATTTGCAGCCAAGACACACAAGAACCCCAAGGTCCTCCCCCTCCTCTCTTAATTTTTATTCCTACAAGTCACTGATTAAGCTGTTACCCCTCAGGACATCTCCCTTTGAATAAACATTTTATAAATGAATCCTCAGATCACTGATAATAATTCTAGAAAAGGGGCCATAAGCTTATTAAGAAGGAAGTCAAAATGAGGGCAGTAACACAGATTAGAGCTGTAAGTAAACTAGGTAATGTGATGTACTGTAATACAATGCAATGCACTATTAAGAAATTCCATTACATCATTTGTATAGCTATATTCCAATCCAATCCACCCATGTCTTCGGAACAGTAGGCATGGAGGTATTATAGAATCTCTCTACATATCATCCTACTTGCATTGTCCATATAGCATTAAAGTCTATTAGGTCAACTCTTCACCTAGTCACTCAACTGAGTGCATCAGTGTTTCCACATTCACAAATTATTTCTAGCCAAGGAAGGCTAAACATCTCTCGTCTGTATACATACTGGGCCTGTTATCTATCTATCCCTCCCTCCCTCGTCAATGTATATAGCCTCCCATCTCAACAAATGACTCTGGGTGGCAAACAATATCTAAAATCAAATGAATACAATAAAAAAATATTACAACCATAACTGTAAAAATCAAAATACATAGCAGCCAAGAAAAATATAGCAGTCACTAACACAACCAGGAGATGGGTCCCTTCACATACTCAGGGCCCCAGGCCTGGGTTTTCTATGCAATCTCTAGGCCACATTCTCACATGCAATCAAGCACTCCCCCTCTGGATGCATTAAAGAGCAGGCAGGCAGCTGATCAGTGAGCACATACAATGGAAAAGACGACTTGAACCTGCTACTTGATATGAGGGGTTATAAGCTTTCTATGAAAGTAGCACAACAGAGGAAAAACCATTTTTCTTTAGCTGGCCCTGGAAGCCTAATGTCGGATTCTATAAACCACAGTGGCCTGCACAACAGCATAAGATATGACTTCCAAGATGTATTTGACATATCCAACTGCTTCTGATGAAATAGCCAGTAATTATGAAATCTCATGCTATAGGTGAACAACATGGCTCCTATGGCCCTCAATGAACTTCTGATGAAATAGTCTATAATTATGAAAGCTTATGTTCTAGGTGGGCAATATGGTTCCCATGGCCCTGAATGCATTTGAAACTATCTTCCTTTGAGTGGGCAAAATGTCATATTTATACCCAAGATGGGCTCTGTTTTGCATTATTTTTAGGCAACCAGGAGCCCTTCAAAGAGATGAGATTATCTTCAGCTATCTGCCATCTTCATAGCCCTAAAGAAAGGCTAAATGTTAAAGAGACTTTATTTTTCATTCTCTTTTCAAACAAATACACAAGCTCATAGTCCTTCTATGTATAACAGCATTCATGGTTACTTAAGCTTTTTCATTTTAGCTATTTATTTGTTCATGAAGGAGACTCATTTTCTTGCTGCTGCAGTTAATTAAGAGTCAAATCATTTGCTGATCTTCTGCAAATCACCCAGACATCTGGTAGAAGATCGTAATCAGCTGTGTTGAAAACTATTTTCATTTCTCTATAGATCTATCAGCAATTGCTTTTTCCTAAAAGAATATTTAAAATGCTTAAACCAGTTCTTGTTCCATAGCTCTACCATTCTGAGTTGCACTCCTGGCCTCCCATTGTCACCTCATGCATGCCATTTCTTTTATTTCAACTTGTATAAACTTTTCTGGTCATTTTGCTTCCATGGCAGCCTTATTCAATTTGGTTTTGCAGATACAGGCTTCCCTTTGCAGATACAGGCTTCCCTCGCTTTCTGCTAGTGCTACGTTCCCTGAAAATCTTGCATAAAGCAAATCTGCATAAAGTGAGACATCAAATCAGTGGGGAAAAAAATAGAGTTGTGAGGTTTTGTGTCAAATTCAGCAAATGTGCTCATAAATTTTTACAGCCTTATTCTTAAGCACTAAGTTACTCAAGTTTTCTTCTTTGTCTTGCGTTCTACGTCCAGTGAAAATATTTTCCCCATCTTTTCTACAGTCGGATCTCTAATGCACATGATTATCACTGCAGACAAAGGGGCAGATTCCGTCAGTATAAATTTTATGAACATTCTTTGTTATGTGGAGCCCAGTAGATTCACCCAAGTTAAAAGTTCATCCTGGGGCTGAGGATCCTTCACCAGATTCATTGTTTCTAAGGTTAGAGTGGTCCTTTTCCTTTTCATTTTGGGTAAGGAAGCAGAAAAGATACTGATGGACAAGATACTATGGACCCCACAATAACAAGAGGTTATGTTGCAGGTATGGGAATAAATGGGAGACAGGACGCATAACCAGAATAACCGCACAACAGGATGATAAATGCTTAAGTGGGGGCAGAAAGGGTTTTGGCAGGAAAATGTTCAAGTGGGTTTGGTGGGAAAAAATCTTGGCTTGTTTCCAGACCTTTGGCACAAATGGACTCTGCTGGCACAAATCACATAATAGCAAGATGTTTTTCACATAAAATGAATTCTTGGACGAAAATGGCCAATTGCACAGTAGCAAATTTGCATAAAGTGAGGAAAACCCATGTTTTAGAATACAAGTCAGATTATAGGTAGGAGTTTTCATCTTAACAGTATTGGAATGAACTGATTTGGGGCAAGCTATTCTATAGGTAAGCATTTGATCTCCTCCATTTACCCGCTTGCTCTTCAAGTTCCACTGCCAAGTCTGATTTTCTTGAAAGTTTGAGTTGAAACTAACCACTTGCACAGATGTATTACCACATACAGTATTGAAACCACAATGTACATAGCTGTATAACTTGTACAGCTGTAAGTCCAAGGTGATCTGGAAGTGTCATTCCAAGGTGATCTGGAAGTGAGGAACAGTGAGAAGTGACAGAAAAGTCAAGAAAGAAAAGGCACATTGAGGCAGGCTAATGATCTGGTGATACCATTTCTTCTGAGATGGGTTGTTAAGACACAAGCTATAAAACTTTGAGGAGGGATATATTGCTGTAGTAACATCCTTTCCAAAGTACCTCCTTCAAATGCTTTATAAAGCCCCACCAGATGGCTTCTATTGGAAGGAGAAGAACAAAGAATCTGAGGATGCCGAAAAGAAATAGCTAGAGATAACTATTTTGGGGTATAATATAGGAGGGATAATAAAGATTGCCTCTGAAGAAGACCCATGCATGAGCTGTAATAAACAGAGCTGCTTTAAAAAAAAAAGAGGTTATTTTATTTTTCCTCTTCTTTATGCCATTCATTTTTGCATTCTGAGGTTCCGTAATTGCTCTTCCTTTAAAATTTTTGGACTAGAGATTCCTGCTAGATGACTCCGACTATCTCTAGTTTATTTCCTTGAGCACTATTATAGCAGTGCACAAAGAAGAATATTTTCAGCAACTAGCAAAAATAGTTTGTTACAGAAAGAAATGTGGAATTCAAACCAATGCATTTTTGTAATACCTTCCATAAACTTTCTTGGCAGAAAAAAAAAGTTCAAATAATCACTTCTTCAAAATGCTTTCAAAAAGCAAAGAGCAACTCCCTGCTTCCCTGAGTAAATCCAGCAACATCTAAATGTAAATGGTTGGAGAGCAATTTAAAAACAAATGAAAAACAAAGGCGAACCTTGAGAGAATACTGACATGAAACATAACCGTTTCATACCAAGATGAAGCCAGAACTTGCTTTGGGAGGGGAGATTTCCAGTGTACATGTGAAGAGCAGAACTGGTTTTTGACTTGCAACACATTGTCTAATTCCAGGTGGGGTTTATTATTTTTCAGTCTAGCATCTTTAGATAATTGGAGTGCATCTGAAACATCCCTATCATCCCAAGCTTACTTTCAAAACCACAGCAGTGCTCTAGAAGAGATAATAACAGAGCTAGGGTGGAGATATATAACTCAGCATCATCCGCAAACTGATGATACCACACCCCATGCTGCAAATGACCTCACCCAGCAGCTTCATATAGATGTCAAATAGGAGAGGTGAAAGACCCATGCTGTGAGGCCTAGCGGTAGGCCTCTCCTCCCCACCAACATCACCTGGAACTGGCCACGCAGGAAGGAGGAGAGCCATTGCAAAACAGTGACCCCCATTCCCAAACCCCAGAGCTGGCCTAGAAAGGTATTGTGGTTGATGGTACTGAATGTGACCAGGGGATCCAGAAGGGCCAGATGGATACACCACCCCTATTCTGAGGTTTCCATGGATTTCCTCCCCCCACTTCTTTTTCCCCATTTTCATTGGAGTTATAGATAACTGGATGGTTCTATACCTATAATCTGCTGAATGATTAATATGCAGTCTGTTAAACACACACACAAGTATGTATTTTCTTTTGAAGAGAAACAAAATGCTCACTTACAGCCACAGCTGGCATTCAGAACTACTGCCCATAGCATTTTAGGCTGCCAGGGAAATTGCATCCTGTAGGCTTCCCCCCATAGTAAACACTCCCTGACTATGGAAAGCTAGCTTGCCAATGACAAAAGTTCAAGATTAGAGTGGGTTAATTTTCTACCTGAATAATTATTTGCAGATGAAGGCACTTCAGCTGTTCAATATCTGACACATTAGGGAAGGGGTGTTATGTGATAAATCTGAAGGACTTGTCCCTAGCTCTAGATTAGCAAAGATTTGGGGTTAGAATGGAGAAGGGCAATGAAAAAGTAGAACAGCAGCACTGAACCAACTTCCTGGTAAGCTTCCCTTCCCTTGATTGGAAAGCAAGAAAAGGGGAACAAAAATTAAAACCAAACACTTAGTCGCAGAGAAACAATTAGAATGCCAGCACATCCTGGCCACAGAAATGAGAAGGCCTGGACCCAAGTGTTTTTGATATGGAACAAATCAAAGGCAAACAATGAAGATCACAGGAGTTCTCTGTATAGGGAAGAAACAGTGCATCAAGCTTTAAGCAAAGAAATGCATGAAGTTATCTTCCTACCTGGAGTAAATGGAAATATTGGAAGATTCAACGTTTATAAATTTACATTGGCCAATCGATTCATCTTCTGAATTAGCATTTGAAGTTTGTTTTTCTGTGTATGCATGTGAGGTTATTTCCATCATGGCTTTTCATAACACGGAGGCTATTTTTGAAAATGTCTTTATAAAAGACAGATGTTTGAGCATTTGGCTACTTCAAACTGTACTGGCCTTTTCAATGGGCAATAAGCTTTACAACTCTTCCCCTAGTTTTCATAAACTCCCTGGGTATTTATTTTACTTCATGCAATTATATTAATTTACTTAGAGCACCTTCCGCAGTTTGAAACCTCCATACAACAGAGTGTATATAATGTAATATACAGTAGTGCTTATGCTCCTCTTACACAAACACTGCCCCACTGTAGCAGCATCTGTGATGATGTACAGAGCAGCTCATATTTTCTGTTGGGACAAATGTCACCTGCAGAGGCTGGATCCTTTAAAGGCCCTAAGTGGTCAAGACCTTCAGCACAATTTCTTTCTGTCCTTACCGAAATTCAGGTAATGATCAGACCTTGGTATCAGGTGAATGTGAATATTTCAAGTTATATCTCAACTTTCTTCCTCTAGGAGATTCAAGGAGGTCAGGAAATATACAGCTTTATATCTAGGTCAACATTGGACATTTTTTTCTTACCAGTACCTTCAAAGTAACACATCTCTACTAATAGTGGCAAATTTTGTGAAAGTCAGGCGTAAAAGCCAACTATACAAAAGGATAAAAATCTAAATTGGGCTTGCCCTTTCTGGTACAAATGGATATTGTAAATTATTTTGTCATTTTTGGTGGATTAATGCTAAAAACATTCAGTGCGAACAACATAGGGGTACTATCAAGCACTGGAGTAGACTCATCTGTTAGAAATCATTCTGTACTCTTGGCAGGAAAAGCAATGGAACAGAAACAAAAGAATCTTCCTCCTCAGACAAACACTACTAATTGTGCCAGATAATGGTATAAGACCTGGATGGAGAATAAATAACTGGATGATCTCTCACAGTCTAAGCCAGTGTTTCTCAACCTCGGCAACTGTAAGATGTGTGGACTTCAACTCCCAGAATTCCCCAGCCAGCCAGCCAATTCTTGCCGAGGTTGAGAAACACTGGTCTGAGCCATGTTTATTTGGAAGTAAGGAACTGAGCTGTTGCTCTTCAAGTGTCCTGGACTTCAGGAATGAGGAATTCTGTTGCTGACTAGGATTTCTGACTGTCACTTCTGTAGACTGGGAAAACAGTCTTTCTGTGGTCTGAAACTAGCCTTGATGCCTGTTAAAAGTATTTTTGTTTTATTCAGTAGCTGACCGATATTTCAGTCAATAGTTCTTACATACTTTTGGGGATATTTTCAGAAGGGAGGGAGGGAGGGAGGAAATTCAAACTAGCAATAAACTCCCTGGCATAACCAGAACACAAATCCCCAAATGTATTCCTTCCATTTCTTGCAGTTTTGACTTTTTGTCTGTATTAATGGCTGGAATTAAGAAACAAAAGACTCTCAAAGAGGGGATTTTAGCAAAGATTCCTAGAGAAAGGGGGCAGACTTGACAACAGGAAAACAGTGCCAACAGAAGCTATTCCTTCTGATATCTGTTTGACAAGAAACATTTCTTTTAATTTCTTTGATGTGATTCTCACACTGAGTGAGCCCGGAGATGCCAACTTGTTAACTTTCATTTCCAGGAGACTTTCCTGCCAGCGGTGATTCTTCTACATTACTCTCGCCCACCTCCCAAAAATTCAGGGGAATGCTGAAGCACAATATGCAGCAAGTATGACCAAGAGCGAAATACAAAGGATTCAAGTTTCTTCAGGTGAACAAAAGAGATAGAAATAAGATTTAAAATTAAGGGCAAGGAATTATAATCTGTCTGCTATACACATGGTAGCCATAGAACACACAAAGTCCTAGACAATATGTACTGGCCCTGCTAAAAGTACCTTTCCCTACTCAAAGCTCTGCAAGCTTTGAATTGCTCAATAGCACTAACTGGGGGAGGTGTTTGCAAGCCTTCTTCAGTACTCATTTATAGCAATCCTGATTAGGCTTCTCCCATAACAGATTCTCACTCTCTGCCCTTGAAAAATAACATTCTATGTTTCCAGTATGTTCCTGCTTGTTTGGATAGAGCAGTGTTTCTCAACCTTGGCAACTCAAAGATGTGTGGACTTCAACTCCTAGAATTCCCAAAAGGCTGGCTGGGGAATTCTGGGAGTTGAAGTCCACACATCTTCAAGCTGCCGAGGTTGAGAAACACTGAGATAGAGGCTTCATATGCCGCGCTGCCTTTTACAGTTTCCTGTTTCCTTGGGCCCGTTTGTTACTTCCAACTTGACCTATCAGGCTGACCTATCAGTGAAAGTCTTTAGTTTAGCGGCAGCCTTGCCTTTGCTTGGATGCCTGTGATCCTCACAGTGAAATAAGGTGTTTCCCAAAGCACCTACAGTACACATCTCTGCTACCACAGAGGCAAACAAGTCAACAACAGAGGAAAAAAGAAGAGCTATTTGTGTGACAAGACACAGCTGCATCGTGTCTTGTGCAATGATAAAATAGGAGATGTGTTTTCATACCAGAATGTGGAAATACCTCATATCAGCAAGGACAAGAGGGAGCGAATGGCAAAAATGAAATTCCACATTCCTCCCCTGCATTCCTCTGAAATGCTGATAATGACATTTGCAGTCCAATTATGTCTTCTTCATTACAAGGGCCATGTATCAGCTCATGCAGCATTATGAACTGTGTTAAGGGCCAACCTTGATGATACCTGAATTGCAAAAACAGATTGCAAACATTGGTTTTTAAAGCATTAAATGTCCTGTTGGAGGCAAAGGAACAAGTTCAAGACATGGCATTTAACCTTTGTCCTCAGCAGGCCATAGTCCTGATGAAAACCAACACCTCCCTGAAATTGTTGTCACTGACACCTACAGCATTTAAAATTATATTCCCATTTAAAAAATCCTTATCTCCTCCAAGCCCAGTACTATTTATATGTTCAAAAAGTACACTATAGCTACATTAAATGCAGTCACAAATTTTACATAGCATTAAGCTTTAGCCTAATTATTAGACATGAATGAGGATTCTCAAGCATAGTTAAGAATGGTCAAGGGGCAGATTTATTTGAGTGTATTATACTCTACTAGGATATCTGTCTCACTAACAAAACACACAGCATACTTTCCAAACTCTAGTCTTGACACAGTTTCCTTTGAAAATGCCATTTCCCCCCTCTCTGCTTTTATAAGAGGCCTTTTGGTTGATTGAAACTTAATCTATTGCAAAGTTGTGGTATTATAAGCTTTACTTGTAGGGGATGTGTGGAATCTATCTGTTTAAAATAGTAGAGGGATAGATCCTGTAACCTGCATTATGAGTGGAATAGATCAGTTCTACCTCCTTTGGGTTCCATAGAGGACCAGGATCCAAGTGAGAAAGAAACAAAAAAAAAGGCAAAGAAAGAAAAAAGAAGTCCCTTTGTTTAGAATGCTTAGGACCAGCAAAAGTTAATTTTTAGAAGAGGAGATAATAGGAAGTTATCCATTCTGCTCCAAGCTATGGAAGGAGGCATATTTGAAGGCTGGAAAATTGGTGCTTTTAAAACACATGCACGAACACATATTTTCTATTTTCTACTGCATAGCAAAAATGCTGTGAAGGTACAAACAAATGAAAAGTTAGCATTTAACTATATTAATTCATTGAAGTAGTAAAACACATACAATTAATGATGAAGGATTGAGTAAAAGAGCACCTATGGGGCCCCACATTAGTATATATAGCAAAATATATGCGGTCTTTAACATACCACTCGCTTTCAGGGACTTAGAATGGCATACATTAGTGAATAATTTCTACTTTTTGTGCTAAGCAACAGGAATGTTGCGCTGAATTAATCATCATCATATGCTCATAGGGCAGCAAAATATGTGTTATATATAAATACCACCACTCCAAAACAAATATACATGCACTTGTCTACATCTTGCAAATTAGTGGCCAGGAGTACATACCACAGAATTAGAATAGCCCATGCAGCACCAAAAAACATTTAAGTAAACCACACCACTTAGTTAACTCTAAAGATTTAAACAGGAACATGAAAGGATAAAACATTTGATGCTATACCATTAGCCTTCCCAACTTTATGCTCTCCCTATGTATTGGTCTGTGCTTCCCCACCATCCACTGCCAGAATGGGCATTAACTATGCTGACTGGAATAATGAAAAGTATAGTCAAACACAGAGGAAGGCCACAGTTTGGAGAAAGTTGCTGTTAGGTATTGTTTGTTTGTTTGTTTGTTTATTGAAAAAACCATCCAAAAGGGATAAGATTCACTGAGGAAACAGAAAGGGAAAAAAAATTGCCTGTGGCTCTTCAATACCCTTAAAAGACTGGCAAAAGTAAGTTTTTTTACAATGGAAAAGATAGAAAGAAAGTGGGTAGATGGGGAAAAGCAACCATGGTGAAGGATAAACGTCATCAAAGTCAATGATATCTCCTTGGGTTTGGGAATACAGTGAAGAGGACAGATAAAAGACAGAGAGTGCATGGGACTCCTGAAGGACTTTGCCAGCTGAGCCAATTCAGCACAGCCTCTGCTTCTGAGATGCATTTTGCAGTGTTTCTGCCAGAGCTGCAGGGAGGTAGTTCCCCTTTGTTGGGAACTGACCATGTCTTTCTCAGAGTGATCAGGGGGTGGCTTTGAATCACAGTCCCCTTTGACTCACAATCCCCAGTCATTGCTGCCAAAACAAACACAGCAATGAAGTGACAGTGAAGGGGAGGCATTTCCTTTACCGCCATTTTCCTATTTCCCCAATAGCCAGTTGGATGGCTTTTGGCTGTAAGAAGTATGGCCAGCATAAAACTGAGACAGAGGGTGCAAGGAACACAACCAGTGGCTGTGTAGTAACATCCAGAGAGAAGCAACTGTAAAGATATTCAAGGAAAGATCTGAAGGCATAGAGAGAAAGGATGCATGCAGCTAAAGAAGGGGAATTTGGGGGGTGGGGGCAGAGATAAATGGAGCTGGAGAAGGTCATATGTAAGGTTATACTAAAAGGTGGGGTGACACCCATATCTTATCCAAACACTGGTCTTATCCAAAGGTCTTATCGAAAGACCAACAATATCAGAGATTCATTCTGCCACCCAAAATGGCACCAGGGTGTATGAGTCATGAAAGTTCTAGGGCTGCCAGACCCTGATGTTAAAACAGACACACTAGTTTCTTTAAGATCATTGAGCAGTAAGACAGCAAACCAGATCTACTTAGTATTATCTTCTCCTGCCTGGGGAATGTACACAGCTACTGCACAGGACTGTGTGATATATGGTTTTTGATAGCTGGCTCTTGAAAGGAACTGGGCAGACTGTGAGGGTTAGTTTCTGGCAATTCCGATTGTGCAGCTGAAGATAGTGGGTTCGATGTCACCATCTTGCAAAATTGGTAATAACTCAGGGGTTGAACACACGCTCTGCATGTCTCAAGGTTTAATTCCTGGCATTTCTTGTATTTTTGAGGGATGATCGAAAAGTAATGCCTCCACCTCCACAGCTTTAGTTTAAACAGGGATATTTTAATAAATGAAACAGGAAAACAATCCTTGAAATGTGCTCTTTTGCTATACATTTCTGCCAACGATGGACAAGTTTCTAAAAGCTGTCGCAAAGAAGCCTCGTACTATATCATTTCAAACATGTCCTGACAGTCCTTTTCACCTCTTCATTTGAGTCAAACAGAGGCCACAAAGTTATTCCTTCTATTTTGGGAAATGTGGAGGTCATGTGACACTAAGTCTGAACTGTATGCAGCTGGGGTAGGACAGTGAAATCCAACGTTGCAATTGCCTTTTGGGTGGCTTGTGAACTGTGAGGCATTAGTTGCAGATCAACTAATTAGTCGCATTATCATTTTGCAGCATACGATCTTTCTTGTGCTTCCACAGTCTGCCTAATCGTGGTTTCAAAGTTTAAAGTTTGGAGTGTTTCAGCGTAGTGCTCTGAGCTGATAGCAGTGTCAGGTTCAAGGAAATCCTTTTGAATCGCACCATATGGGTCCCCAAAAACTGTAACCACCGGTTTTTCTGCCAAACCATGGCTTTTAAGCCTTTTTCCCCTACCAGGAAGTTTTGTGATGATAGTCCATGGGCTGATGCTTTGTTTCTGGGTCATAATGATGATCCTGTATTTTGTCAGCTGTCATGATGCTGTGAATAAATCCCTCACCTTCCTTCTTGTAGCATGACAACAGTTGCTGGATTTCAACTCTTGAAGCTTTCATCTCTGCCATCAGTATGCAAGGAACGGATCTTGCACAAAGCTTCCAATACTACTGAAGAGTAATGTGACCCACATTCGTGTGAAATACTAAGTTTGATAGCAGTTTCTCTTTGAGTGTTCTGCCAATTGTCCTTAATCAGTTCATCAACATTTTTCATGTAAAACTCATTGGTTGCTGTCACAGATCATGCACATCATCCTTGATCACACAAATCAGCTCTTCCTGGTTTACAATTTTTACAATTTTTAGCCCAGCGACACACAGTACTCATATTAACACAGTCATCAACATAAACAACAACCAGTGAATTTCAGCTGGAGGGACTCTTTCAGCAATCAAAAATTCTATCACTGTGCATTGCTAAAGGAAGACGGACAAATATTCAGTGTAGGGTTCCATTGCACAAATAATAGCAACACAATCTTTTTTCACATAACTCCCCATCAACTGAAGGGAAAGAAAGATGCTAAAGAGCTTTTAGCATATCTGTACTGCCATCTGTTGGCAATTTATTTCATTGGAGGCATTACTTTTCATTCAACCCACATAAAAAAGGATTGTGAGTAGTGGAATTGGAAAATACCTTTGAAAGCTGCTGCCTGTTAGGATACAGTGTTTTCAGATCAGTGGTCTGGCTCCAATCTTTTTATAGGGACACTGTGATTTTTCTACTTGTGATGAGACTTTCATAAATGCCAAAATTCTGCAGAACGTTCTCATAAATTGCACTATTTAAAATAAATAACGGCAGAATCTGAATAGGACTTTAAAAAAATAATGTTTCACAATATAGAATAACGAATCATTCTATATTATTTCTCTTACATGCATTCATTGAACTGATGAGCCGTATGTATCCTATGCCCTGTGTGTGTGTCTGTGTGTATTCATTCATTCATTTTCCCCAGAGCATTAATCTAAACCAGGGCTTCCCAAACTTTTTCCTTCATTACCCAAAACCGCTTATCAGAAAGTCCTTTTTACCCAATGTAGATTAAACTCTTTAAGTCAATTTAAATCTCCCTGTTGTGATTGGGTAATGGGTTCCTGTGTTGTTAACCAAAGAAAAACCATTTTTACCCAGTTTTGGGTAATTTACCCAGGTATGGGAAGCACTGATCTAAACAGACAAGCCCTGCAATTTTCTGTATTTCTACCCCCAAAAAAAGAGAGAAGCAAATGTAACACTCTCCATATCAGTCCATGTAGATTTTTCTGGAGCAAGCCAACCTTGACCCTTCATTCCTCTTAGGAAAACTTTTTCATGCTTTCTTCCAAGAGGGCGTCTACACAGCCAACAGAAATATTGTTTTGCTGTTTTATACGATAACACGTACTCTTATTTTTCCTTTCTGGCATGAGGTCTAATGTGTTCATTCTGATTTTACAAGGACCACTGAGGTTAATAACTACTCACTGGGAGCAAAACACTTTAATTTGTCATGAGTATGTATAACAGGGTTACTTGCACACGTGTTAGGGGTTATCTGACACTAGTAGCAGAACTTCAGCTGCAAGAACTTATAGAATACTGGCAAATGAATTAATACTTCAGTGGAGAATTGATACAGATAGATTTTTGAATCTCATTCTTTCAATAGCAAAAACTACTGTTTTAGATCAATTGAGTGATTTCTTGGAAGCTCATCTTTTCCATGAGCTAATAAATGGGCTAGTAACATATGGCTGCGAGAGCTGGGCCATAAGGAAGGCTGAGAGAAGGAAGATAGATGCTTTTGAACTGTGGTGTTGGAGGAAGATTCTGAGAGTGCCTTGGACTGCAAGAAGATCAAACCAGTCCATCCTCCAGGAAATAAAGCCAGACTGCTCACTTGAGGGAATGATATTAAAGGCAAAACTGAAATACTTTGGCCACATCATGAGAAGACAGGACACCCTGGAGAAGATGCTGATGTGGAGAGTGGAGGGCAAAAGGAAGAGGGGCCGACCAAGGGCAAGGTGGATGGATGATATTCTAGAGGTGACGGACTCGTCCCTGGGGGAGCTGGGGGCGTTGACGACCGACAGGAAGCCCTGGCGTGGGCTGGTCCATGAAGTCACGAAGAGTCGGAAGCGACTGAATGAATAAACAACAACAATAAATGGGCTTTCGCTTCATGCATCAAATGTTACATGCATGGTGTTTCTTTCTCTGAAGCCATAGGGACAGTCTGTAATTTATGTATCTATGTTAGAAATTCCGCAAATATAAGAAACCACAAAAAGAGTATGTTAAGAGTGCAGTTCTGAACACTTCTGTTTTCAAGGGTTCAGAAAGCAGAAAACGTTCAGTGCAAATAGTAGTATTTATACACAGTTTAGTCTACAATCCAAAGTAGTGGTGGCAAATACCACAGCTGTAAAAACAACATTGTAAATAGTCCACGGCAATTCTTTATACAAAGTTCAATGGTTTGGTTTGGTTTGGTTTTTAACAAAGAACAGAATAAATCAAAAGCATCTTACTTTAGTTTACAATGCATATTTTTACAATGCTGCATGAATTTGCAAAGTTTATTTTCTCTAAATATAAATCTGTGCACACTTTAAATATTTATAATTAGAAAAAGACACTGGAAAAAAATTACTGTGTTTATTTGAGAAAACTATGTGGAACGTTTTAATATATATCTTTGCTACTTTTGAAGAATTCCAAATGCTGTTGTAAGCCTCTGCCTTTTAAGTTAATTTTTAGTTCACATCCAACCTGCCAATTACAGTAAAAAGAGGAATTTTTAATAACCAGAAAAGTTACAAGGCAGAGGTTCATCAATATACCTAAGTCTCAGTCACCAGGAAATGGATATTTAAAAAGATATTATTCTTAATGCTCATTTCATATAAATTTCTTGTCTATGGAAATACTAAAACATGGAAGTTTCAACTGAACTGTTGCAAATAAAAAACAAGATTGGAGAAGACAACTTGGACACTTTTTGCAAGAAAATTATTTCCTTTTAGATGTGCTATTGGATAGTTTCCTGCGCTATAGGAAACCCATATGATTTATATCAGCTCTGGAAGACCCACATCCAGTATGAAGGGAAAGCCCCAATAAATACCCTTGAGTTCATGTAATCTGCGTCTGTGCGCACGCACATGCACACACACACACACAAAGTTGGGCAGGAGATTCCAGATTTCCATTTCCAAGAAGGACCTGGTTCTAGTTCTTTGGAGAATCTCAACAGGGGCAGCTAGTTTTGTTTTAATGACTAGGATAGTAAATTCCTAAGTGTTCCCCTTTTTATTTTTTGTATATCTATTGAACATTAAAGAAAATATATAAACAAACATAAAAAGAAGACAAGAATAGAGAATAAGAAGTAAAATGCAAATGAATAAATCAGGAAATTAGAAATGTCATGGAGGATAGGTTATAATTTTCCAGTATAACATAGCTGTAAATAACTGAATATATTATATCGCTTTCTCAGACTGAAAATCACAATTAAACTGTAAATTTAGAATGACTATCAAGAATTATGGTCAAATACTTGGTATAAATCACCAAGCGAAATTATAGGCTATAATAAATTTAATCCATATCAGTAAAAATCTCTGGTTTTTTATATCCTGTGAAATTAAAATATAGGCTCTATATATAGAAAAATTCTGGATGTAGTACAAATCCCTGTAGTAAGCTGTGGTCTATGAATTCTGTGTCCTTTTTGCTTTTAAAATATGAAGTTATTCTAGACACTGAAGCATACTCCCAAACTTAGCCATTCTTCTATTGAGAGACTCAAATCACCTTTGCAGTAAAAAACATTTAATATTTTTGAAGCAGTTGGCATATACAAAGCTAATTCGGTATACTTTGAAGGGATATATAGTTTAATACAGTTTAATAAGAATATTGCAGGTTGAAATGGGAATTCAAGTTTTCAAGATTTGTTTCATTTGTAGCAGAGATCATTTTCCGAACTGCTGAGCTTTACAGCATTGCCATCAAATACGAAAAAGGTCTGACCTCCTCATTATATTACCAGCAATTTTTAGCAAAATTGCAAAATTATAGCAATCAGAACTAGAGTAACATAGCAATGATAAAACATACCAATTTTCTCTAAGTGTAATAGTGAAAATAAATTTAATGTTACTCTATTGAATGTTCTTTCATTGAAATTTCCTTTGTTGCATCTGTCAGCCCCACTATGTAGACCAAACCAAGAAATCAACTCCACAACTACTATTATTAATATTGGCTATAGTAACAGAATTTGCCCAGTACAACTATGCTTTGCATATACTCATGTGAATTAGGGAGGTGTCTGCCTGAGTCGCTTGCGCATACCTTCTTTTAATTTTGGACTTAAGCCTTTTTTTCCCCCTTGTCACTTTGGTAAAGGATCTGACCTATCTCAGTCAAAGTCATCTTCCTTATTCTCTACAGCAGCCTTTCTTAACCTTTTGACCCTGAAGGAACCCTTGAAATATTTTTCAGGCCTTGGGGAACCCCTGCACATTCAGGCTCAAATATAGGCCAGAAGTTACAAAATTATTATATTCGTCTCATGTGTAGGCCTGTATATAAGAATTAACAGTGTTCTTAAACTCAAAATGAAGAATGAAACTTACCTCTTTAATGTGGAGTTGCCCAAACTAGAAATAATTTCTTAAATAAATTGTGATCTCCCAGGGAACCCCTAGTGGCCTCTCATGGAACCCGAGGGTGCCACAGAGCCCTGGTTGAGAATCCCTGCCCTACAGCATCTCTGTTACTGCATTCAAATTCTGCATCCATTTAATCATGCAATTTTGACTTGTTCAGATTCTGAATCATAGTTCATCAGCAATTTATAGATAAGGCCCAGCAAACGTTCCAAATGTCATATTATAAGATTTTCAAATTCAGTCAGGTCTCTCAAGATTCCCCCTTGTTTCTGCATCTGTTTTAATACCTATTTGAGCATAATGAAAGCAATCAGGCAGATTGGACCATAATGAAGTAAGAGTCTCAAAATAGTTTATCTTCATCTTGTTAATAATTAACCCTTGTAGTCTAAATGAATCCAAAGTGATTTATTGGGATTTCAACTCCCAAAATTCCTACTCCAACACTGCTGGAGTTGGGTAGTGCAGAGTGCGACAGTTTATTGAATGAGGTCAGCCATTCATTCTTTCTCTGCTTAGCACTGAAAACAGGATATTTTAGAGCAGAATTCAGCAAGTCAGATAAATTATAATAAAGAAATGTTCAAAGTGGGTTACTCTTGAGTTTCTCTGACAATACCAGCCTAAGAACAACAGCTGAGATAGTTCAGTTTCTGTTTCCAGCTTCCACTTGTTCATCTCTGACTTTCCATCAAAGCTTCTAATTATGTCTGATTAAGGACTTTGTGAAATAGGATTAAGCCGTGATTTGCAATCCTAGTTCTAGTCCCAGGTTTCATGTTCACAGATAGCAGAAAACCACAGTTCTCATAGAGACTCACGACTCCTGCTTGAAGAGCAGGTGGAAGTCATGGCCAGAAGGGCCTTAGTGCAACTTCGTGTTGTGCGCCAGTTACGCCCTTTCCTGGATCGAGAAGCCCTCCGAACAGTCACTCATGCCCTGGTCATCTCCCACATAGACTACTGTAATGCACTGTACGTGGGGCTACCCTTGAAGAGTATCCAAAAGCTTCAACTGGTCCAGAATGCAGCCACGCGAGCAGTTATTGGTGCCCCAAGATCGGCACATATAACACCGTTGCTGTGCGAGCTGCACTGGGTGCCAGTTTGCTTCCGGGTCCAATTCAAGGTGTTGGTTATGACCTTTAAAGCCCTACATGGCATGGGGCCAGGTTACCTGAGGGACCGCCTCATCCCCCTAACATCGACCCGTCCCACCCGGTCATGCAAAGAGGGCATGCTACGAACCCCGCCCGTAAGGGAATCCTACCTGGCGGGGTCCAGGAGGAGGGCCTTCTCTGCAGTGGCACCCGCCCTCTGGAACATTCTGCCCCCGGAGGTGAGGCAGGCCCCTTCACTCCTGGCCTTCCGGAAGAACTTGAAAACCTGGTTCTGCCGCCTCACTTGTGGGGAGAGGGGTGTTAATGTTTTCTACTACAGATTAAGGTTACTATGGTAACTAATCATTTTGGCTGGGTGCAGAGGTTGAATTCAACTGTCCCCTTTTCAGATGTTCATTTTTGCACCTGGGGGGAGGAACTTGCCTGGTCTTGTTTTAGTTTCTGTTTCCGTTCTGTGTAGGCATGTAGCTGCTCTGAGAGCCTGCAAGAATGCAGAAGCCTTTTAAATACGTTTTGCTTTCTGTAAATAAATTATTTTTATAGAAATGCCTGGTGTGTGACTTTTCTGATTTCTCCTGGGCCAAAGGTTTTCCCAGCAATCTGCCAACACATTATGTGCCCAGTAAACAACCCAGTAAAACCCAGAGAGAACAGAGAGATCAGCTCCACACCTCATGCACAATTTAAAGGCAGGAAGCAAAGACCTGTGAAGATTTTCTTTGGAGCCACCTGGAGATTTTCCAGCAACTGCCGGTCTACAGGACAAAGAAGCCAGCTGAGGTGACTTGCAAAAGAAGGAAGAAGCCATGGCTACCTCCCAGCCCTCAGCGATGCCTCTGGAGCGCCTATCAGAGACCAACTATTTGAATTGGGCCCTGAAGATGGAGATGTATCTTCGCAGAGAGAATCTTTGGCTGCCAATTGGTGAGCAACCCCCCCAAAATCCCAGTGCTGAATGGCTGAGACAGGATGAGCGGGCTAGAGCCACCATTATCCTGGGAGTTGAGGACAATCAGCTAGTCCACGTACGAGGCATGCAGTCTGCAAAGCAACTTTGGGACGCTTTGAGAGATTTATATGTAAAGGCAACAGCAGGGAGTAAAGTTACCCTGACTAAAAAGCTGTACAAAGCCTACCTTGCAGAAGGAGATAGACTTCTTGAGCACCTGCATTATATTCAGCAGCTGTTTGTTGAGTTGCAGGAGAGAGGAATGGAATTTACACCTCTCACAAAATCCTATATCCTCCTGTCCTCACTAAATCAAACGTGGGACACACTGATTTGTACCCTGGAGGCTATGCCTGAAACAGACCTCACCCCATCGTATGTTACACAGCGCTTACTCACTGAACGGGAGAAGAGAGAGGAAAGATCCCCCCCAATCTCTTCTGGAAAGCTACAATACCAGAAAACAAGGGAAAAGAAGGGAAAGGAACCTGAGGCCACAGCGCTAGCCAGCCAGCGATGCTTCACCTGTGGTTCAGCTGGACATTTGCAGAAAGGCTGTGCCTTGAGAACACAGAAGAAGGCTCTTCAGACAACCCAAATTGCACAGGTTGCTGAGGAGGGTAATTCTGATGTATGGGTGTTAGATTCTGGGGCCAATTGTCATTTATGTAATTGTAAAAGCTCTTTTGTGTCACTGTCTAAAACTGAAAGACAAAGTGTATCTTTGGCTGATGGGTCTGTGACCAAAATTATGGGACAAGGTGACTTGTATTTATCCTGCTTGGGTAAAACTGTAAAAGGTGTGTTGTATGTGCCAAATTTACAGTCAAACCTTTTATCTGTGGCACAATTGGCTGCAACAGGGTATATTATAACATTTAAGAAAAATGGTTGTGAGATACGTAAAAATGGAAAATTGTGTGCTACTGGTATATTAAAAGACTTCTTGTACATTGTGCAAAATGCAAGGAAGCCAAGCTGCAAGGCTGCAGTTGGCAACACGCCATATCATGACCAATGTGTACACCTGATGCACAGGAGATTTTCTCATGCTAATTTCAAGTATATAGCACAAATGCCACAGCTGTGTGCTGACCTAAAGATAAAACCCTGTGATAAATACTTAGACTGTGTAGTTTGCAAAGAATGCAAAACACTAAAAGCTCCTGTGAGTAAGCACAGTGACAGAATTACAACTAGACCTTTGGAAATGGTACACTCTGACATTATTCGTCCTTTTGCTCCAAGTCTTGGACAAGCAAGGTATGCAATGACCATCATTGATGATTTCTCAAGATACACATTTATCTACATCTTAAAACACAAAGATGAGGCATTTGAGAAATTTAAAGGTTTTGTGACATGGGCTAATGGAAAATTCCCTAGGCCTGTATCTGCACTCCAATGTGATAGAGGAGGAGAGTACCTTTCTCACAAATTCAAAAGGTCCCTAGTGGAAAAGGGGATAGAACAAATTCTTTCTAACCCTTACACCCCTCAGCAAAATGGTGTTGCTGAAAGAAAGGGCAGAACCTTGCAAAATGCGATGGAATGCATGCTGAAAGATTCACATTTATCTTTTAAGTATTGGGGAGAGGCAATATCTACTGCCTGTTATGTACAAAACAGATTGCATAACTCTGGTTCAGGACACTCCATTCCATTTGTTTTATGGTGTGAAACCAAAGGTAAACCATCTTAGAGTGTTTGGTAGCACTGCATGGGTTCATATTCCAAAACAACAGAGAAGGAAAGGAGGCCCCACAACAAAGAAAGCCATCTTTGTTGGCTATGAACAAAGCCAAAGGAGCTACAGGTTCATAATGGGAGAGAAATTAATATTTAGCAAAAGCGCTTCTTTTGCTGAACAAAACTGGGGGAGATTAAACTCTAGCTCTCCAGTTGATCTGACCACCACAAGAGAACAGCAAGGACTTGCTGATGGTGATCTTTTGCCTGATGAGGACATTAAACCAGAAAAGCAAACTGAAGATCTGTCTGATGAGACAGATGCTTCTCAGGAAAGTGATAGGAGTCAAAATTTAAGCCCTGTATTACCTCGCAGATCTCAGAGGAGTAATAAAGGCATTCCTCCATCACGTTTTCAGGCTGAAACAGTAAAGGCTTTTCACATATTCACAGAACCTGAGTCTTTAGAACAAGTGAATGCTTTACCACCTGAGATTGCACAGAATTGGCATTCTGCCATGCAACAGGAATTAGCATCCTTGAAAGAAAATAAAACATGGATACTGGTAAATCTACCTCCCAATGAATGCTGTTTAGGTTGTAGGTGGGTTTTCAAACTGAAAAGGGATGCTGATGGCAAAATCCAAAAATATAAAGCAAGGTTAGTTGCAAAAGGGTTCACTCAAAGGAAAGATTTAGACTTTGACAAGACTTTTGCACCAGTTACTAAAGGTGAATCAATTAGATTACTGTTAAAAATTGCTGCACTGAAAGGAATGTCAGTTCACCACTATGCCATTCAAACTGCATTTCTCTATGGTGATTTAACCACAAATTATACACGCAGCAACCCCCTGGCTATGAAAAAGGGGAGAATCTAGTCTGTGAACTGCAGAAGTCAATCTATGGGTTAAAACAAGCTGCTAGATCCTGGAACCAAAAAGTAGATGAAAAATTGCAGAATTTTGGTTTTGAAAAAGGAAAAGCAAATCCATGTGTATATATGAAGAAAGACAAACAAGGCTGTATGTAGCTGTGCATTTATGTTGATGATTTGCTGCTGTTCACACCAACAGAAAAACAAAGGCTTGATTTTGAAGCCTGCATGAAAAGCCATTTCATATTAAAAAGCCTTGGAGTTGTGACCAATTACCTAGGTTTGGAAATACACAGAGACAAGGATGGTAGCTTTCTGTTAAACCAACGTAGTAAAATTCAAAAGCTCCTAGAGGATTTTAATATGCAAGACTGTAAACCAGTCTCTACTCCGATGATAACAGATTTTCAGAAAGATATAGGAGAAACTCAATTAACTGAGGCAGAGAACTATAGATCTGCAATTGGAAGTTTACTGTACATTGCAAATCATTCTCGCCCAGATATCTCAAATTCTGTGGCCATTTTAAGTAGACAGGTAGAGAAGCCTACATCTACTGGAAAAGCAGCATTGAAGAGGTTAATGAGGTATTTGCAAGGAACAAAGAATTATTGCCTGAAGCTAAATGCCTCTGGAACCGAGAAATTGCAGGCTTTTGCCGATTCTGACTGGGGAGCAGATGTCAGTGACAGAAAATCCACTTCTGGGATTTTAATTCAATTTGCTGGATCTAGCTTAGGCTGGCATTCTAGGAAACAAACACTTGTTGCTCTTTCCACTGCAGAAGCAGAGTTTTATTCTCTAACACAAACCTGTAATGAGGTTATATGGTTTAAATATTTGTTAAAAGACATAGGCATGGAAGTGAACCAGCCTATAACTGTTTATGAGGATAATCAAGCTTGCATTGCTATGGCAAAATCTGAAGCCTGCAAAAATAGAACAAAACATATCTATATTAGATATCAATATATCAAAGATATGTTAAGCAAAGGAGACATAATGTTAAAATATTGTGAATCAAAAGACATGATTGCTGATATTTTAACCAAACCTCTTGCTGTACCAAGACACAAAGAGTTAACAAAGCAAATTGGTTTGCATCTTATTCTGTAGTATAAAAAGGGGAGTGTTAATGTTTTCTACTACAGATTAAGGTTACTATGGTAACTAATCATTTTGGCCGGGTGCAGAGGTTGAATTCAACTGTCCCCTTTTCAGATGTTCATTTTTGCACCTGGGGGGAGGAACTTGCCTGGTCTTGTTTTTAGTTTCTGTTTCCCTTCTGTGTAGGCATGTAGCTGCTCTGAGAGCCTGCAAGAATGCAGAAGCCTTTTAAATATGTTTTGCTTTCTGTAAATTAATTATTTTTATAGAAATGCCTGGTGTGTCACTTTTCTGATCTCTCCTGGGCCAAAGGCTTTCCCAGCAATCTGCCAACAAGGGGCACCAGTTCATCTTGGGGGTGGCTAGTATCATAGATCTCCCCCCAACAAATAAGATCTTCACCACTTGGATTTTATATCTATTTTATCTTTATTCATTGGTCTATTTATATTGTAATTTATATCTTTTAATTCTGATTTTATTGTAAACCGCCCAGAGTCCCCTTTTTGGGAGAGATGAGCGGCGATAGAAATTTGAAGAATAAATAAATAAATAAATAAATAAATAAATAAATAAATAAATAGTTTAAAAACATTCTAAGAATACTGAAAGGGAAAGGCAGGATGAGCACATAGGAGTTCTGATTCTAATCAATTATTACATTGGAATCAGGCTAAATTCAAGAAGAGGTGGGTTAGTATTTGTATATGAGACTATAGGCTAGACTATGAAGTCAAAGAACATGACAGAAAATGGGAATGGTAAAACTCCACAGTTACACAATGAGCAATCCCTCCTATTTCAGGATTAGTACAAGGTTTGTTAAATCTGGTATTTCTGGGGTTTGAGCACAAAGGTGTAAAGCATCTTTCTTTTCTAGTTTCCATAGAGTTGGGCTGAAGGAAGAAGGGCTAAGAATTCCCCAGGCTGTCGCTGCTAATATAGTTGTTTACCCGCTAAGTTATAATATTTTAATAACTTAACCAGTTATATATTCCAGTAAAGCCCATCAAGAGAAATACTATCTACCTGTCATAAGCTTAGTCTTTAGGAAACTGGAATTAATATTTGTTAATTGCAATAAGAGGAGCAATCTGAATATAAGTGGGACATAATTTCTTCTTAGTGGCCATTCAGTGTTTGCTTCAGGATCACCCCCTTCTTTTCTCACAATTAATCACCCGTGAATGGCACATTCCTTCCAGTCCGACACAATGTTTTTGCTGAAGGTTATTTGGACAATAGTTTCAAAGGAGCTATTCCTCACAAGGACAATTAATATAAACAGGCGCTATTCCCCAAGACATGTGCTTCCAGCGATATCATATCACACCAATTTGTTTTTCTAGAAATGTTATGTGGGACATGTCAAAATATGTAACTCTTTGAATTATATCTTGCTGTACTTCATCTGGTTAAAGACAAATTTATTGCTGATGAGTACATTATGTGAAAAATGAGCCAATTCATAATTCAAGTCCTAAGTAAGTTCTGCTGCGTTCAAAAAATGGAATAAAAAAGCAAAGCAGATTCATGAAAAATTATTACAAAATGCATGGCAAAAAAATAGAATATCACTGCTTTGGATGAAACAGTTAGCAATTTGCAATATGCAAATGTGATAGTATTGCAGCATATAAATAGAAGATTATTTCCAAATATGCAGCAATTGACACTGGGGAGAAAAGCGAGTTCCAGCAGCAATTTATACAGTAGAGTTGGAAAGAGCCATTTTGGCCCTCAGGTTTAACCTCTGCTCAGTTCAGGAATCCAAATTAAAGCATCTCATCTGAGTAACTGGTCAAAAAGCTCTCATTGTTAAGAATGTTTTCCTAACATTCACTTGGAACTTTCTGTAACATAAATTCTTTATTCCATGTTCTATGCTCTGGAATGATAGAGGACAGGTCTTGATCTTTTCCATATCAAACATTTCCAAGTATTTAAAGAGTGCTATCATGTAATAATATCTTAATGCAGGTCTGCATGATGTATCAAAGCGAACACAACTTACCAGTTATCTATGTAGGAATAGGGATTTGTGTGTGACTTATTTTAAATATACCTTGTAGAACATCCTATGCCAGTAAGGTTCATACAAGATGCTATGCCAGAAATCATGATTTGCAAATAACCATAGCTAAATTCACCACTACATTAAGCCAAAACCATACAAATCACAATTAGGGATTAGTGTGATTAGTGCAATTCCACCTAACTATCTAAGGCAGAATCTATACCCTGGATATTTAAGAGAAGATATCCAACCAGAGTTGTCAGTCAGTCCCCAAATCCAGGTAGTCCTCAACTTACGACCATTCGTTCAGCAACTATTTGAAGTTACAGCGGCGCTGAGCGAAGGGACTTATGACCGGTCCCTGAAGTTACGGCTGCTGCAGCGCCCCTGTGGTCACATGATCAAAATTCGGGCGCTTGGCAGCCTGCCCACACTTACAACTGCATGGGCACTTCAACTCCCCCCACCCGCCTATCTTCCCCCATCTCTGCCCTTTTGGCCCCTTGCCCTCTGCAGCCCCTACTGCCCTAGCTGACCTTCAGTGTCTTCTTGCTCCCATTGCTGACCAGGCACGCCCAGCCTGGCCCTTCGCAAGACAACTGCTGGCCGCACAAGGCTTTCTTCCCAAGGTCACACATGGCGGTTTCCTCACGAGGCCTGGGGAAGATGGCCTCATGTGGCCAGTAGCTGCTTTGCAAAGGGCCAGGGCAGGCACACCTCATGAGCAGCGGGAGCAAGAAGATGGCAAAGGTCAGCTAGGGCGGTAGGAGCCTTGGAGTGCAGGGTGGTGAGGGTGACTCTGGCTGGGCAGGCTGGGGCTTCCCAGGACGTGGGGGCTTTGCACTGCACTGTTGGGGCTTCCTGGGGTGCTGTGGCTTTGCGCCACAGTGCTGGGGTGGCTGAGGCTGGGCTTCACACCATGTTACAGCTCAGTGGCTTTTTGCAGCCCCCAAGCTGCAACGCATCAGGAAGCCCCTTTCCGCCATGCTGCTAGGCCGGGCTGGGGCTGGGTTTCACCCTGCGGCTCAGGTGCTTTTTGCAGCCCCAGAGCCATGGTGTGCCAGGAAGCCCCTGAACAGCAGCGTATTCTTTCCCCGGCCTTCCTGAGCTGAGCATCTTGCTGCTGGTTGTCCTCTTCTCTTTCTTTCCACCTTTCCCAGCATTAGCGCCTTTTCCAGAGAGCTGGGTCTTTGCATAATGTGCTCTAAGTTGGATAATTTGAGCCTGGTCATTTGTGCCTTGAGGGAGAACTCTGGGTTGATTGGTTCTATGATCTATTTGTTTGTTTTCTTGGCTGTCCATGGTATTCTCGGGAGTCTTCTCCAACACCAGAGTTCAAAAGCATAAACCACTAATGTAGCCTACTTTAAGCCTCATCATTGCCACCAATTTTCACTCAGCAACTCTTCACCTTGCAGGATTTATCTATTGGCCAAGCAACCTCTCTACTGAATAGGCCAGTCTGAGTGAAACAGCAAAGCTTCAGAAGAGTCATTTGGAAACCAATATTACTTTCACTTCAGTTTTATATGATGATGCAGTTTTATATGATATTTTCAAAGCAGAAAACAAATTGATTTTCTAATTTTACTACATTCTTATCATTTCCTATTTCAAATTAGTGGTCTTATCTTACAGAGTGGGAATAGATCCCAGGTAATACTTCTGAACATTTGAACCTGCCACTCCACCACATGAACTCATATCTCCCCTTAAAGGAAGGCTTCCTTAGTTTTTAGAAAAAGTGACTCAGTAGAACGGAAAGGACAAGAAGGTATGTGCATCAAGAACAAATAAAACATTTTCAGAACAGAATGAGGGGGTAAACTGAACTATGAATTGTGGCAGAAAGCCATAAGCATTGAGCAGTGTTGATGTCTGTCTCCAGAAGTGTGATATGTAGTTGTGTGCTTGCGGCTTGCAAGATGCGCTATGCTCAACTTGTGTTCTGTAAATAAGCCCAAATTCTGCCATGATCCTTTCAGAGGTATCTCTTTCCATCTCTCTCTTTGACAGGTGCTGTTTCTTAGAATTTCATTCCGCTTGGAGAACCAGGGAATATATGCAAATACAAATGTGTCTTATTACATCTGAATTTCCTAAAACCCAATGTGAGCTCAAAGGTGGTTATAGCATTCCCAGAAGTAATTATCCTTTTAAATCTAATCATTGTTACAACTGGTACATATTTTTCTAACTATTGTGTTTGTTTCTCTAGATGCTTAAACTTGGAAAAATTCTTTTTAAAAAACAACTGTTTTTTAACTGAAAAATGTGCATCTTGAGCCCTTGGAGGATAGAAAATTAGTGTTACAACTCTTTGAAAAGTCAGTTCCCTCATTTGGTTCAGAAAATGTTTTATTTGTTCCCCTCCTTCCCTTTCAATGAATGCTCGTAGTTACAAACATACCTGGCTATTCCACAGCCATTCCAAACTATTAATGCAGCCGTTATATATTAGGAAAAGGGCTCAGAAGTAAGATTGGCAAGCCAAATATTTTTACAGAAAAGTGTAACTTCCACAGCCACAAATAGTAACAGAAGAGATATAAATCTTCCTTGGGAAGAAGGCGACTGGGAGGTTTTACCACCTGGAGTATAAGTGTCCAGTTTCTGAAAGTATACATCCCCCGATGATGGAAACCATGCTCATCGAATGAAGGTGTCAACATTAACAGCAGCTGCTGATCTCATTGTGAGAGGAAGGGAATTTTGCTTATTCCCTGTGGCCTCTTTAGGAATCAAATCAGGAAACAAGGCCCAAGGATTCGATTTCCCCTCCTTCTGACATCTGCCACTTAGAATTCCAGTATCTTTGATGAGATGGGCATGAGCTTGCATTCCACTTAGGTACATTTCCCAAGACACAATTTCCTTACATTGAACTCTTCTGCAATTTGTGCAAGTACAAACGTGCAGCGTAGTGTGCTATGAAATAAAATACAGTAAATACAGAAAGCAGCTTTGCATTTTAGCCGAGGATGAGCAATCTGCAGCCAATGAACTACAAGCACCCCTAGACTCAGCAAAACACATGCTTTTTGAAGGTACCATTTTCAACCTTTCATTTTCAAAAATAAGGGTAGGAACTGGGTGCATTCAGCCTCAGCAAAGCAAAAGGCATCATTTCCATTCTAATACCTGACACGCATGCAGACCTAACCCACCATATCGCCACACCACTTTAAACGATCTCCACTCAAAAATATTTTTAAAACATTCAGTGCAGCCTCTACCCCTTCAGCAAAGGATTGTTACCTTGTCGTGGTGCTGGAGTTTGAGCACCTCAATGATGCCATGAGCTAAACCGTGAAGGGCCACCCAAGACGGGAAGGTCATGACAGAGAGGTCAGACTAAATGCGATCCCTGGGGAAGGTAATGGCAACCCACCCCAGTATTCTTGCCGTGAAAACTAAATGGATCAGTACAACCAGAGATATGTCAGTATACCATCGGAAGATGAGACCCCCAGGTTGGAAGATGGTCAAAATGCTACTGGGGACGAACAGAGGATGAGTCCAACTAGCCCCAGACGTGATGACGCAGCTAGCTCAAAGCCGAAAGGATGGCTAGCGGCCGACAGTGCTGGTGGTGAACGGCGAATCCGATGTTCTAAGGATCAACACACCATTGGAACCTGGAATGTAAGATCTATGAGCCAGGGCAAATTGGATGTGGTTATTGGTGAGATGTCAAGATTAAAGATAGACATTTTGGGCGTCAGTGAACTGAAATGGACTGGAATGGGCCACTTCACATCAGATGACCACCAGATCTACTACTGTGGACAAGAGGACCACAGAAGAAATGGAGTAGCCTTCATAATTAATAGTAAAGTGGCTAAAGCAGTGCTTGGATACAATCCAAAAAACGATAGAATGATCTCAATTCGAATTCAGGGCAAGCCATTTAGCATCACAGTGATCCAAATATACGCCCCAACCACAGATGCTGAAGAAGCTGAAGTAGAGCAGTTCTATGAGGATCTGCAGCACCTACTGGACAACACGCCTAAAAGAGATGTTATTTTCATCACAGGAGACTGGAATGCTAAGGTGGGCAGTCAAATGACACCTCAAATTACAGATAAGCATGGCCTGGGAGAACAAAACAAAGCAGGACATAGGCTGATAGAATTTTGCCAAGACAACTCACTCTGCATAACAAACACTCTCTTCCAACAACCTAAGAGATGGCTTTATACATGGACTTCACCAGATGGACAACACCGAAATCAGATTGACTACATCCTTTGCAGCCAAAGGTGGCGGACATCTATACAGTCGGTAAAAACAAGACCTGGAGCTGACTGTAGTTCAGATCACGAACTTCTTCTTGCACAATTTAGGATCAGACTAAAGAGATTAGGGAAGACCCACAGATCAGCTAGATATGAGCTCACTAATATTCCTAAGGAATATGCAGTGGAGGTGAAGAATAGATTTAAGGGACTGGACTTAGTAGATAGGGTCCCGGAAGAACTATGGACAGAAGTTCGCAACGTTGTTCAGGAGGCGGCAACAAAATACATCCCAAAGAAAGAGAAAACCAAGAAGGCAAAATGGCTATCTGCTGAGACACTAGAAGTAGCCCAAGAAAGAAGGAAAGCAAAAGGCAACAGTGATAGGGGGAGATATGCCCAATTAAATGCAAAATTCCGGAGGTTAGCCAGAAGAGATAAGGAATTATTTTTAAACAAGCAATGCATGGAAGTGGAAGACAATAGAATAGGAAGGACAAGAGTCCTTTTCCAGAAAATTAGAAACATCGGAGGTAAATTCCAGGCAAAAATGGGTATGATCAAAAACAGAGATGGCAAGGACCTAACAGAAGAAGAAGAGATCAAGAAAAGGTGGCAAGAATATACAGAAGACCTGTATAGGAAGGATAACAATATCGGGGATAGCTTTGACGGTGTGGTCAGTGAGCTAGAGCCAGACATCCTGAAGAGTGAGGTTGAGTGGGCCTTAAGAAGCATTGCTAATAACAAGGCAGCAGAAGATGACGGCATCCCACCCAGCTGAACTGTTCAAAATCTTGCAAGATGATGCTGTCAAGGTAATGCATGCTATATGCCAGCAAATTTGGAAAACACAAGAATGGCCATCAGACTGGAAAAATCAACTTATATCCCCATACCAAAAAAGGGAAACACTAAAGAATGTTCAAACTATCGAACAGTGGCACTCATTTCACATGCCAGTAAGGTAATGCTCAAGATCCTGCAAGGTAGACTTCAGCAATTCATGGAGCGAGAATTGCCAGATGTACAAGCTGGGTTTAGAAAAGGCAGAGGAACTAGGGACCAAATTGCCAATATCCGCTGGATAATGGAAAAAGCCAGGGAGTTTCAGAAAAACATCTATTTCTGTTTTATTGACTATTCTAAAGCCTTTGACTGTGTGGACCAGAACAAATTGTGGCATGTTCTTAGTGGTATGGGGATACCAAGTCATCTTGTATGCCTCCTGAAGAATCTGTATAACAACCAAGTAGCAACAGTAAAAACAGACCACAGAACCACGGACTGGTTTAAGATTGGGAAAGGAGTACGGCAGGGCTGTATACTCTCACCCTACCTATTCAACTTGTATGCAGAACACATCATGCGACATGCTGGGCTTGAGGAATCCAAGGCTGGAGTTAAAATCGTTGGAGGAAACATTAACAATCTCAGATATGCAGATGATACCACTTTGATGGCTGAAAGCAAAGAGGAACTGAGGAGCCTTATGATGAAGGTGAAAGAAGAAAGTGCAAAAGCTGGCTTGCAGCTAAACCTCAAGAAAACCAAGATTATGGCAACCAGCGTGATTGATAACTGGCAAATAGAGGAAGAAAACGTAGAAGCAGTGAAAGACTTTATATTTCTAGGTGCGAAGATTACTGCAGATGCTGACTGCAGTCAGGAAATCAGAAGACGCTTAATCCTTGGGAGAAGAGCAATGACAAATGTCGATCAAATAGTTAAGAGCAGAGACATCACACTGACAACAAAGGCCCGCATAGTTAAAGCAATGGTGTTCCCTGTAGTAACATATGGCTGCGAGAGCTGGACCATAAGGAAGGCTGAGAGAAGGAAGATCGATGCTTTTGAACTGTGCTGTTGGAGGAAAATTCTGAGAGTGCCTTGGACTGCAAGAAGATCAAACCAGTCCATCCTCCAGGAAATAAAGCCAGACTGCTCACTTGAGGGAATGATATTAAAGGCAAAACTGAAATACTTTGGCCACATCATGAGAAGACAGGACACCCTGGAGAAGATGCTGATGCTAGGGAGAGTGGAGGGCAAAAGGAAGAGGGGCCGACCAAGGGCAAGGTGGATGGATGATATTCTAGAGGTGACGGACTTGTCCCTGGGGGAGCTGTGGGTGTTGACGACCGACAGGAAGCTCTGGCGTGGGCTGGTCCATGAAGTCACGAAGAGTCAGAAGCGACTAAACGAATAAACAACAAGCCTCTACCCACAAAATAAATTGAGGTGACTAAGTGGGCTAGTGAACTGAAATGGAGCATTTTATCTTTTCTGCGCACTCAGCATTCAGATCAAACAGGCCGTCCTTGTTTGGGAACCCTCTAGCAGAGACAGGAGAGACAAACCTTTTCATCTAGTAAAGTATTCTGCAAGCTAGTAACTTCCGTGTTTGTATTTACAAGGCTGATATACTGTAGATGACTGGTTCAGAGAGTCCACCTAGATTTAAAGGTATTGTTACATTCATCCTCTTGTCCTGATTCAGCAGTGCTCTTGTCTGCTTGATCGTTTTTAAGGCAGCTCTGTGACCATTTCCTTTCCAAGGAAGACTGATTATTAAAAGTATTTTATGGAAACAAAGCAATTAGGGCATGTTTCTCAAGACTTCAGTATTCTGAGTAACTGTTAAAACTTTGAAGGAGAATAACTCCCTTCCAGAGAGAGAGAGAGAGAGAGAGAGATTGTGTGCATTTAAAGAAAAAAAAAAAGAAGTTTGGGACAATGAGGGAATGATGAAAAGCAGAGAGAATACTGCAAGCCAGCTAGAGGCACTTCAGATTTTTTGCCTGGCAAGCATACATAGTTTTCTTGCCTTCATTTATGCTCTGCATGGTTACATATTTGTAAAGATAAAGGTAAGAATAAAATCTTCTTCAAACTGAGTTCAAATATGGGTGACTTCATGGACATGTCCATGTCAATTTCTTGGCAGCAATATGTCATCACCTCTGGGATTTTTTTTTTAACTCTGGTCTCCCACCAAAATTCCAACCATGCTCAACCCTGCTTAGGTTTTGGAGACCAACCAAGATTGCCCTGGTGCTGCCACCTTACTGAAATTTACAGCATGTATTCCAAAAAAGCCACAAGTGTCTAGAGAAAATCAAAACATGGGAAGCACTATCTGAGGAAATTTTCACAGCTCAAAGGGACTGCAGAACAGCAGAAACTTGCTTGTTTAATTCAAGACCACCATACATGGAATGAGCCATGAGAAATCACAACTGTTATGAGGAATAACACAATTAGAAATAACAATTACCATGAGAAATAACACAATTAGTCAGTCTTGCCTATTAATTCAGGACAAGTGATGAACCTGTCGTGCTGAGAGCTGCTAAGCAGACAGATGGAAAATGAATAACCCTGTTAGTCAATAACAGCATACAGGAAGGGGGCCTTAAACTCTAATATTAATTTATAGCATTAACTCATGGTCAGCTAGAGGAAGTTTATGTCACAGACAAAAAGCCAGTAACCTTTCTGTTTTCAACTTGCCTTTGTGAAATTCTTTTGGTGGCATCTTCAACTGATGCACTTACTTATTCCAAAGAGAAGAAATCCATATTGAGAAGTGGAAAAGAGAGGGGTATCAAGTGCAATTACATACAGTATAGCACCGAGTTAGAACATTTGAAACGTTACAAAGGAAAACGTATTTAAACTGAGAGCTCCCACAGTTACTGCAATGCAAGACCCTTTGTACACTTCTGACATGCTTTCATTGTTGTGTGTGGTGTTAATTTCACTGCCTTCGTCTGGATGCAAGGCAGCCAAGTTTTGGTCATAACTCAAAATCTCCCTAAAACTTATTGTGGTTACCAGTCTCAACATTAATATAACCTTTGGCAGGAATATATTCTGTGGTTTTCTGAGTTTAGTTGTTTGTTTCCAAAATTGTTCAGTAAGGAGACAAACATCCTCTAAAATATATTGCAACATGGAAGAAGAGAAGAAGGAAAAACAAGGGAATTGTGATGGTGCATTAGAGACCACAAAACTAGGAAGCCAGGGTGTGTAAATCTCATTTCTAAAGTGGAGATTCCTGACAGCTTTGTATAGAAATGCAGCTACTGATACATAACTCTTCCAGTTCTGTTGCCTTTCACCTGGACAAAATAGAGCAGGGTGGCAAGAGATTTACAAGAAATTCTTGACTTTATAAAGAGACTTCCCTCTCATCGACAAAATTTACTAATACTTGCAGAAATACTTATTAGAAAACAAAGATAGTGGGAAACACTGCAATAATGAAGTGAAGTGAATAATGAAGACAAGTTCATCCTCTGAGTGCTTAACATCTCCAAAAAATTAAAAAAGAAGGCACTTCAGTCCAAAACTCACTCCGACAAATGAACAGAACTGCAAGTTGATCAATGTAACACAATCCCTCTAAAATTCACCAGAATATCAATCCTCAGGTGATAATCCCTTACAACTGGACTCTAAAGAACAGACTAGTCAGACTACAGCTCCATCCCCACTGACTCTTCCCTGTATGGACCTTGATTCTATTCATCCAATGGTTGCCCCTACAAGTTGCCATTCTTCCCTGCAAATCAGTTCTCTCCACAGGAACCCTGAACACAATCAGTCCTCTAACTTTGATCCCCAACCTAGCCTTAATTGCTCTACCCGTAAAACTTCCCCTATGGAATCATCCCAGATTCAGGACACTATCCACCCTATTTGTCAACAGATCAGTCCTCTGACTTCTTCCCCAATCACTAGTTTGTTCAATCCAAGCGTTACTCCTTCTGAACAACTATCCAGCAACAGCACCTCGAGAGAACCAGCAAACTGACAACTACATCCTGCTAACAGTCTCTCCGTCCTCTCTTGGAATATAGCTGGATGGGCCTCAAAACAAGCAGGCCCTGATTTCCTTGGATTTCTATCCCAATTTGACATGATTCTTTTGCAGGAGATGTGGATGCTGAGGGAATTTTTAATCCCTACATACTTCTCTCTACTAGCTTCAGCATAGCCTAGCCTCAGAGGTGGCAGACCCAAGTAGGGTCTTGGACTATTTATAGCCTCCATAATTTCAAGGGGAAGGGGATTCTCCATCTGACCCATTTTTCATCTTCATCTTCCATATCAGACCCTCCTGTCTTTGCAGACTCTAACTTACCTACACATCGAGGGTGGAGTTCTTTGCAGCTTTTAGTTTTAAACCATGGTATATTTATTTTATTTATCATATTTTTATCACCACCCATCTCCCACATACAGGGGACTCTTGGTATATACATGGTATATGGCTTCTCATATTGTACAATCCCAATCCCTTATGATAGTAGTTGTTAAAGACTGCCTTCCCCAAGCTCGTGTTTCTCCAGATATATTTGAACTACAACTGGAAAATAAGAGATTGTAGAAGACTGTCCTAAACAATTTAACCATTTATCTGATCTATTTTTAGAAATCAAATTAATTGTACAATTCAAAGTGCCTGAATGCATGGTATTAAACAAGCAGTCCACATATTCTTTTTCCAAGCATTTAAACTGCTTCACAAGCCTGACCTCAATAATTCTTACAACTAAGATAGATGATTACTAATAAGATTGGATGGGGAAAAGGATGAAGCTGATAAATAATAATTTGTCCAAGGCCATCCCATGTCTTTTTGAGAAATGAGACTTGAACTTGGAGTATTGTAGTTCATACCTCCTTTTCCTAACCGTGACAAATTTTCAACTATTAAACTGCACATTTTCAGAATCATGTTTTCCTGATGCAGCAATAAGATAAATTTTAAAACGTTGATTGAAAAACGGTATTTCCAGTAATAAATATTAAGACCAGATAATAAAACATAAAAGTCCCTCAACATCTGGACACTTGCTTACAGTGGTCCAAAAAGACCACCTTCAACCCATGGTGTTCTATTTCTGCTCCAAAAGGTCAATATGAGAGGCCAACATAAACCATCATTCATCTGAAGCGATGCTTTAATGATCATTCAGTGAAACTCTATCAGTTTATGCCAGCATCAGTCAAAGAAGTGCAAGAGTAGAGGAAGAAAAATAAAAACATTTAGCTTCTTTGGAAAAGAAAATGATGGTTTAAGGAAGGTAACAAAATCTGAGAAAATATGTAAGGTTAGGTGATCTAGGGCATGAAGACTTCCACATAGCAATTCAAGAAGTTCCTCAGAGTAATGACAGATATGCGGCAACTGAACGAGTCCAACAGGTTTGATAACATTGTCTATTGTCTGACAGTTTTTATCCTTCTTAGCCAAGCTAGAAAACAAAAGCCTATTTTCGGTAAATCAAAAGCAGAAATGCTGGAGTAGTTATGAAGGATTAGACAAAATGTGGAATGGTGGGTTCACATATGGAGGAGCTCTTGAATTCTTGCCAAATTCTGCAAAAGCTGCATCTCTAACAACATTGCACATAACATTTACTAAGTAACAAGCATCTGTTAATTTGATTTAGCTTGTGTGTGTGTGTGTTTCTAATAAATGTATCTTTAAAAGGTCTACAGTATTTGAATCTGAAGTTCATCCAAACTCTTCAGCTGCTGGATAACACTCAAAACATCTCAAATTAAAAAAAGGCAAACCAGAAATGTATTAAGTGAGGGCTGTGGGCTGGAAGAACCATTTTTTGGCTTCGATATTATGATAGTAGAAAAATTCAGCTCTAACTTCTCTGGCTTAAGAAAGCAGACAAAACACTACACGTACTGGTGGTATCTGGGGCTCATGGCACAACTATTTATTTATTTATTTATTTATTTATTTAAACAAGTTGTAAACAGTTCTAATCAAAAAGTCCTGGTTCTGCTTCATCTTACTTCACTAGGATAATGGTATTCGGAAAGCTGAATAATACAGACAGACTTCATTAAATTTCATTAAGCATCATGTTTGAATAAACAAGTTAAGAACTGAGCCCAAAACCAGAATGTGAAGCCACAGTTTGTTTTTATCTGCTGCAATCCAACCACAGATACCACACTGCCATTCTACTCTCCGGGAGAGGTTTTACCTTCCAATGGCAGAACTCCTGATTAGGCATTATCTTCATATTGGACAATTCTTAATCATGAAGGAAATGGTATTGTTCAAAGGTTAATGCATTTATATTCTATCCTTCCTCTCATAAAAGGCTTAGTGCTGTGTTTATGGAACTTATTCAAACTCTTCTTCACTAAAATCTGGAAAAATAAGTTAGTTGGAGACTATAGGCTATCCAATGAATTCTCTACTGACACAGCACTGGATTACGTATTCTCTATAGCACTGAATCTCCAACAGAGCAATCCTTAACCTGGTCCATTGCTCAAAGCAAGTAGCAGTCCCTTCTAGTGAATATTTTTCACCTGAGTTCTTCTGAATGCATTTAGAAAACAAGCTGCATGTGCAGCTTATTTTTATAGTATAATGAAGGCAGTTTCTTCATAGACCCCAATTTGCTTCCATTCCTTCTTTCTTCCAAGGGACACACTCCTGATTCTTATGGCTAAGAAAATAGACTTTGTACTGTATGTTTGCCAACATCACAGGTACAAGTACCTTTTTAAAATGTCAATCCAGAAAAGTGATTGTAAAAAGATTACCAATGATGAAACTTGATGCTACTTGCTCCCTGCCTAAGACAAAGGAAATCAAAATAATCAAAGACATAGATTAAACTGAATAACAACAGCAACAACTATTGCTACTGCTGGATTTGGATCGCCTGGGTAACAATATTTAAATTTTTAAAAAGGGCAAATCCTAGAAATTCACCAAATCAACACAGAACAAAAGTCCTGAGCTGGGATTATTATGCAGGCAAGCAAGTACGTACATACGTACATACGTACGTACATACATACATACATACCCATTATGTCCCTTGCACGGTGAGTTTCCACATTACATTTGTGTGATCTTTCTGCTCAGTCATTTGCCAGCTGGTATTTTGACAGCTGTCACCTTGGCCAATAAAGCAGGGTCTCAGACTAAAGGGATCACTGCAGGTGGTAGTTATTGCAGAGATCCTGTCTCCATCCTCAGAGAATCAAAGACCACATCTGGCAGATCCACAAAAAGTGAAGAGGAAGCAAGTTTAAAACAAGTGAAATCTGCTGCTCCTAATTTAAAATGTTGCTTTGGACGTTTTCTTTCTACCACCTCTAATCTTAAAGTCTTCTCAATGCAATGATACTGAGTTTGCCGAGAACTTCAATCTTCTTCAAAATACTTTAAAACAATTTAAGGGCAAAATTATTCAGTAGATGACTGCAAAGAGGGCATCCTAAAATGAAACTTATTTCTTTAAGCAGTTCTCATTTTCTTGTGGTAGAGGTAGTCCTTGCTTAATGACCATTCATTTCATGACAGTTCGGACTTACAATGGTGCTGGAACTTGTGACCAGTCCTCACACTTACGACAGTCACAGCAGTCACGTGATCACAATTTGGGCGCTTGGCAACCAGTTCACATTTATGACTGTTGCAGCATCCCATGTTCACATGATCTCCATTTTCAACCTTCCCAGCTGGCTTATGGCAGGCAAACTCAATGGGGAAGCGTGTGATTTGCTTAACAAGCATGTGGTTCGCTTAACACCTGTAGTGATTCACTTAACAGCCACCACAAAGAAGGTCATAAAATCAGGTTGGATTTGGTTAATGACCGCTTCGCTTAGCAACCAAAATTCCAGTACCAATTGTGGTCGTTAAGTGAGGACTACCTATACTCTTCTTTTTCTGACACTGAATATTAGATCTGAATGTTCCATATGTCTGGGAACAAACTTTAGAAATTATCCAGCCTGCAGAAACAGGGATGTGGTCCTATTCTCAAGGATAGCCAGAACTTCATGACTCTTAGAATGGTAGGTAAGGTCCTGTCCTACCATTCAATCTCCTAGAAACATAAGACTCTAAGTCCAATTATGTGTTCATCATATTCAGTACTAGCTATTCTAACACAAAGCAGTTCCCTAAAATTTGGGTGTCCAGCGTGGCACCTGAGGACCCCAATGCCCCAAGGATACCGCCTTACCAAATAGTATCTTTCTAAAAACATGGTTAGAAAATTGATATATGGAAAGAAATTACACATAAAATGCATAAAATAGGAAAGTATCTTGATGCATATAAATGATCAAGATATGAAATATGCACATGATACAGAAATTGGGTGGAACAAAGTTAGAAAACTGAAAAACTGAACAACACCGAATTTAACAGATTTGCACATGCCTACTGGAAACAAGAAAGGAAATAGTGAAATGAAATTAACAGCTCACTTAGATATAGATGCCGCTAATATATAGATGATTACACTCACATATGAATTCTGCCTTCTCCTAAAAAACATTTTTGTATGTTCTTTGGCAGCTGTAGAGGCTGACTTTAAAGCTAGTAGGACTCCTTCCTTGCCATACACATGGCAAACCAATACAATACTTTAAAAGGGTGGATGGCATCTGCAGAGGGTGCAACATGGTGGTTGTCGTTCCATGATTGAAGCTCTGTCCCTTTGTACATGCGTGCAATGCTGATGCACATACAAAAAGGTGGGGCTTGGATTATGGAACTCCAATGGCCATCGTACCTGCTTTAACCCCTCATGCAGACACCACTGGGTAGAAGCATCAAGAATGGTGAACTATTCTCCTTCCCTTCTGCCTATCGATTGTGACTGGAATATCAGGAAGTTGTTTGGAACAAAGTGCTGTTTTGATTAATTTTGTGTAAAACTTTCAGAGTCCTATCAGATATTTCATGAAGGAGGCATGGTTAAAATAGATACCTAAACCTCCATAATATTACTGTCATATTTTAAGAATTAGAAATTTAATAAAGATTCTCATTGCATTGCCTATCTATACTTAGTTTGACTTCTACATTTTCAGAACAGGAGGAAACTGAATTCAAGAATAAACACTGGAAGATTATGAGTGAAGGACACTATAAAATGATAGCTATCTCCTTTTCCTGAATCATGTTATTCACTGATACAATGTTTACTACACCAATCCTTTAAAAAAGAAATAAGCCAAACACTGTAGAATAACAAATTGACCGGGTGTGAAACAGCTACACAGTATATCTTATTTAATCCTGTGTTGTTAATCAAACGGCAGAATGGCTTTCTGCTGCAAAAGCCGATGTTTCAAATCTGTTATTACTCTTCACAAGAGAATTTCAAACATCTTTAAAAACTGAAGATATTAAAATAAAATTTTCTTCCTAGGCATGCATAGAACATCAAGATAGATTTTAACTCTTGAAATTAGAATCAAAATTAGAAGTCTAAAATTAAATATAACTTGGACTGCCCACTATTTTTTTTAACTTGAATTATCACAATCCATTAAATCATTTAATCAATGTTTAATTTCATTTCACTAATCATGTGAAACTGACTCAGCTGATTGCCCCAAACAAAGTCAGAGGTGGTCTTGCAGGGGTGGGGCTTCAATCACACTGCCACAACTGCCATCTTGCCTGTTTTGACCCCCTCCCTCATGGACGCCAGAGGGGTATTGTTATTCCTCCCTACAGAACCATGTACATGACATGTAAAAAGATAGACATGAGTTTATTTACCAAGAATGAAGGACAGAATTTAGTTTTGGATACAATCTTTTTGTATTGGTATGGAGTCACATGAACTTCTGGGAGTGACATAGCTAGTTTGCATGTAGGTGATTTCATGCAGCATAATAATTTATTGTAGCAATAAATGTGGTCTATTGTGGAAAGTGTTAGCCTGGCCCATAGCCCTTCCCTTGCTATTGAATTAAACGCTACCTTCAGGTCAATGAAGGCAAGATTAAGATCACCTCAAGGGCAACTGGGCTATTTCTTGCCAGATGGCACAGGACTATACATTGATCAATCCAATCCAAATCTGGCTTTCTGCACAGGAAGCATGTCCCCTCTTGTGTCAACCAGTCAACAAATTGTCCGTATAAATGTTTGGCACATACTAACTTTTATTTTTTTTAATCCATTCAATCATGTCTGATTCTCAGAGACTGCCTGGACAAGTCCCTGCAGTTTTCTTGGCAAGGTTTTTCAGAAGTGATTTTACACCAAACTGGCTAACTTTTAATACATATGCATCTAATGATTTCATAAATATAAGTATCTGAGGACATTGGAAGAAATGCAAGGTTCCTTATGTGAACTCAGTGTTAAATATATAAAGATTTTTTATCATTCCCTAACACCCAAATATTGTTAAATGGGGTGCCTCATAACATTGCCAATTAAAACCAACATTTCATATTGTAACTTACCAAAGCAAAGAGGCTTTTTAAACCAAGTATCTCTATGTTTTCAGAGCCCCAAGGGCTTAAAACTTCAGGAGTCCTTCACATAAAACTGACCAGTTACCTTCATGACGATGATTCAGAAGTTAATGTTCTCTGGCTTTAGGTAATTACCAACTGAACTAATTAAAGGATGAAGCTCGATGTCCAAAAGGCAAATGATAGAATTTTGGCTCAGTAGTTCAGAACCAAAGGAAGTGAAGATCCTTACTTTGTTTTTTGTTTTAATCTCCAACCTAGGGTTATTGGTACTGGGGTATTCCCTTTATATTTCTACAGTCTAAAATTGTACAGTGCAGATAAACTCAACGCACAAGTTGACACACGCAGCAATGGAAAGGAATGTCAAGGTTTACTGAAGAGTTGTAGGAAGTGAACCGAACGGATGAATTTGTGAGATTGGACTGATCACCTAATAGCAACCATGTCAAATATTATTCCTTCTTACTATAATTCTTGGAAATTAAGGCAAATTAAATGTAATTTTATACTAGTATAGCCAAGCTATTTAAAAAGCAGCTTACATTCTGCTTAAAGAGAAGCTTACCTTTGACTATGTATGTTATAGTTCTTTGTGTGCCTCTCCTTGACCTCTTGAAGAGTCCACTATTATTGTAATTGTGCTAAAAAGGTTGTTATGACATTGTGTAACAAACTCCCTTCAGGAAAATCACTAAATATTCTCTGCTCATTTGTGATATGTACCATATGTTGGTCCAATCATACATTTTTTTCCTGTGGTCAGATAAGAGTTTGCAAAAGTCAGTCCCACATACCACAAGATAGAATTACAAGGAAAACTTTTAGAATTGACAATTTATAGTGCAGTATCAGTAGAATGGCTAAATGCTAAGCTTTCATGGTCCATTTATAATACCCTTCACTTGTTAAAGACAAACTGAGAACAAACCTTTATACATTCAGCATTCCCATTAATGCCTGTATGATACCTAAGCCTGCTTTTTATTTGATGAACATCCATGACATGAATAGTTCCTTCCTTCCTCCCTCCCTGCTTGTTTCTCCTTTTACTTTTAGTTACTTACTTTTAGCAGTTCAAAATCTAAAACAACAGTTTCAAACAATCAGTGAAATAAAGGCTGATGGTGTAGTGGTTAGGCACCGGGCTAGAAACTGGGAGACTGTGAATTCTAGTCCTGCCTTGGGCACAAAGCCAGCTGGGTGACCTTGGGCCAGTCACTCTCTCTCAGCCCTAGGAATCAGGCAATAGCAAACCACTTCCAAAAATGATGCTAAGAAAACTACTTTACAGGGACTTGTTCAGGCAGCTGCCAAGAGTCAAGACTGATTCAAAGACACGCAAAAAAAAAGAGAAAATGTAGCCTACACTATGAACAAATATGAATAGCAATAATAATATAAACCTGCCAGATAAACATATGTAACATTCTGCCAGAAAAACTTCTCAGGTAATCCTGTTTTCACATTTCACATGCTGCATCTGAAAAGTCAGTCTAAGTAAAGTAAATGAGACTTCTGTTTGAAGCCCATACCCATTATGAAGCACATGTGAGGGCTACAACAAAGAAGGCCCTGCATGAAAAAGAATAGTATGGTTGTGTTCACACCACATGTTTAATGTGGTTACTGAATAACCTATTTTCTGCGTTTTCAAAAAACTCTGAAATACTATAATCACTAACCAAATGAGTTGGTTGTGCACAAATAGTCAAGTTCTGGAACACCAAAACAATTCATTAACCCAATCAACTAACTGTTCAGAGGGTTTGAGTTTAACCCCGAACAGACCAAGTCATGCAGGAAAACAAAGTAAGTTCACCAATCAGTCAAGTTCTAGGAACACCTAAACTCAGTCTTTGCCTATTTGGGTGACCTAGTCCTCTGAGAGAGTATCAGCAGGAGAGAAAAAGTGGCTGAAAACCCATGGTTCACCATTAAAGACCTCACTGCAAAGGTCTTGCAGGAGCCACACCTCCCAAATACTCAGCTCTTAGCATGTTATGTAAATGTTGGCAGATTGCTAGGAAAACCTTTGGCCCAGGAGAGATCAGAAAAGTCACACACCAGGCATTTCTATAAAAATAATTTTATTTACAGAAACCAAAACATATTTAAAAGCTTCTGCATTCTTACAGGCTCTCAGTGAGAGCTGCTTAACTCTCTACATGCCTACACAGAAGGGAAACAGAAACTAAAACAAGTCCAGGCAAGTTCTTCCCCCCAGGTGCAAAAATTAACATCAGAAAAGGAGACAATTAAATTCAACCTCTTCACCCGGCCAAAATGATTAGTTACCATAGTAACCTTAATCTGTAGTAGAAAACATTAACAAATGTAGCCACTAGGTCTTCAACTGGCTGGTTAGCTCTGCTAGCTGAATCCAGTCTGTGGGTTCTATTTCCTAAACATCTGAAGCATCCTTCAGATTAGCTGCCTCAGCAAAGTGTTTTGAATTGTTTGACTGCTATATCAGGAGTGAACGTAACAACCACAGGTAGTCCTCTTAGCAACCACAATTGGAGACCAGCAATTCAGTTGTTAAGCCAAGTGGTCACTAAGTGAAGCTGTGACTGTGCTTATGATCTTACTTCAGCTTTCCTTTGCTTTACAGACCTATGAAGGTCAAAAATACAAGGACTGATTGTAAAGTTATTTTTTCATCACCATCATAACTGCGAATGGTCGCTGTACACAGCAGTCACTAAAGAAGGACTACCTGTATTCTTTGCAGATCCACATCAGGCAGGTAGACTCAATTTAATTCACCATTTTGCTTTGTATTAAATGACTTACTTATGGAGATGCTTAATCCTTCAGAAAGGTAGGATAAAAAGACAACGTCTTGGGAAATGAACTATTCTTAATGTGCAGTTGACACTTGATTGAAACTAAATCACAGTCTTCCAAAAATGTTGACATGTTAGTCTTCTAAAAAATAGTGCAATATAACAACAACAACACCCTCCAGAAACCCTGCCCAATGCACTGCTTCTATCATCTGATTCTCTATGTCATCTGTTTACTGTTTAGGTTTAATGCATTGCTGAACATAGTTTTAATGTTTTATTTCCCAGATAGTGTATGAGTAATAATACACTTTGTGTCAGTTTTTTTCTCTTTTTTTCAAGTCTCTGAAGAGGTCCTACTAAGCACAAGTTTGAATTCTCACATGGTTTTAATTATTTTATGAAAGGAGGGTGAAAAGGTAATATGGAGCAAGGTAGGACAGCTTGAAAGGGAGAAAGACTTAAGGACCTAGCTAGTAGTAAAAGAGGAGCAACAGAATGTAAGGATATGCTCACCCATTGGCCATGTTCCCACAACATGTTTACCCTAGTGTCAGTCACTAACCTAAGTCAATGTGCTTAACTGGTGGTTCAGACACCACACAATTACACTAACTAGGCCAATCCCTATTTGATGGATGGATGGTTTTAATTTAAATTAGCTGGCCACCCAACTTGCAAAAGCAGCTCTTGCAGCTTACAATTGGTTAGAAGCATAAAAACATAGGAGCGAAAAACAAAACCCAACAAACACCCTGAACATAAAAAGAACAGAACAACCAAGGCCCAACCATTGCATATTCCATTCAAGCTCTTTGATGACAGAGAAAGCAGCAGGTTTTCAGGGCCTTATGGAAGACCAACAGGGTCAGGGCCATCCAAATCTCCAGGGGAATGTTGGGAATTTGGGGGAAAGTCCACTTTCCCCAGAAGTGTGCACTTTCTCCCAGAAGTTTGCAATAACCTGTATGCCTTTGTACCAGGTGAATACTGGCAGATTCACAACATCACTGTTCTCTTTCCCATTTGCCAGGGAGGCAGCAAGTTTCAGCACTATAGCCAATCAGTATTTGGGAGGTGTGGCTCCCGCAAGACCTTTGCAGTGAGGTCTTTAATGGTGAACCATGGGTTTTCAGCCACTTTTTCTCTCCTGCTCTTACTTCCTCAGAGGACTAGGTCACCCAAATAGGCAAAGACTGAGTTTAGGTGTTCCTAGAACTTGACTGATTGGTGAAGTTACTTTGTTTTCCTGCATGACTTGGTCTGTTCAGGGTTAAACTCAAACCCTCCGAGGAGTTAGCTAACTGGGTTAATGAACCTTTCTGGTGTTCAGGAAGTTAACCCGCCCTCCCCTTGTTGCAGTTAAGTGAGTTAGGGGAACAAAGTTCTCTAGCCAAAAGAATGCCCATCAGATGTGTTGGACTCCAAATCCCCTAATCTGAATTTGAATAGAATTGGTTTTCTTTGTTACATATATCTATGTATTCTATATATATCTCTATGAAGAAGAAAGGTCCCCGAGTCATTTTCTGACTCTTTGGGGGATGCTGCTTTCGCGACATTTTCTTGGCAGACTATAGAGTGGGATGGTTTGCCATTGCCTTCCCCAGTCATAATTACCTTTCCCCCAGCAAGCTGGGTACTCATTTTACTGACCTCAGAAGGATGGAAGGCTGAGTTGACCTGAGTCAGCTACCTGGAATACCTGAGAATAGATATACAGTAGATATATAGATATTGCATTTAAATACATTTTTCTGAGAAGGGGCCTGTAGGTTTCATCAGGGGTCTATAGCATTAAAAAAAGGTTAAACATATAAAGATTTCAGGGTCTTTATATATCTACAGTGACCAATGCATGAAAAAGTAGATGGTGACACACAATCCTAGCTAGAGTCAGAGCAGATGCTTGATGATTTGGGGATTGCAACAGAGAAACTTGGGGAAACCTCGGAGTGGAACCATGAAAAAAGAATGTATTATAACCATGCATATAAACCTGAATAGAATAAGCAGCGTTATTATAGGATAAGGACATAATTCCCTGGAATTCTTTCCTGTTAAAATATAGCATGCATTTCTAAATAAGCCTCACGAATTCCAGCTACTCTTTTTTCAGAATTCCCTCAAAATCCCAGAGCATGAAATTCAGTCTGGATACAGCACTGCTCTCCTGGGTGTCAATTAGTTCAGTAAGTTTATTCTACATGTTATGCTGTGATCTTTCATTTACTTCGTATTACACGCAGTGTACATAGCTGCAGGCCAGGAGTTATAGATGTGTTTTAGTGTTTTGAAAATGGGCCCAAAAGCCTTGAAGTAGAGATGAAGAGCTGCATAGCTCAATAAGAAAGCTGGGAGAAGAACAACTGCTGCACTTTTGGGTGAAGTAGGTAAACTACTGGCCAGCCAAACTGCAAGCAAATAATGACTAGGTTTACACACTGTAGTAAGTCATAATGTCATTTATTTAGTTTTATTATTTGTTTATTAAAAATAGTTATACATTATTTCTTATTTTAAAATCCCAAAGTGGTTTACAATAGTTTTTCATGAACCTACCTACTGTGGATTGTAAACCATGGTTTACGTCTGTAAGGCCAGTCAGCTGTGGTTTATTTACTGAACCACAGTTATACAAATCATGGCTAGCAACTGTGTGAACCCAGTCATAGAGATTCTACAAAGATGTATTTTTTCTCATTAGCTACACTAATAGATCTTACCCAGATCCAAAATCTAACAGAACAGAACATTTAAAATAGACCAAATGATGTAGTTATCTGACCAAACAAAAACAATCAAATAATGGTATATTCTTTTAAAAATGACTTCATTGCTCTGATCATAAGTGATCAAAACCATTCATATCATTAAAGTAAAACTATGACATGAACTGCTAAAAACATAATCATTAATTATTTTAACTTTCAATAATGTTAGACAATATTTTTATTCTTTAAAGGACTGTTCATCACTACTGTATAATCTTTGTTTAAAAACAAAGCAGTAAAAAAATAAGCAAGATCTGGATAATGGAAATAATACTCCCAGATCCTGCAGTAATCAAGATGGATTTGTGGGCAGTTGTGATGACAGCCCTGTTTGAAAATAACTACAATTATTATGGGTGGATATCAAGACAAACATTGCCACACTGCTAAATTTACCCCCAACTGCTGCAAAGCTAGCAAAAGACATTGGCAATATTCACACGTTATTTTATTTTATTTTAATAGCTGCCCATCTCAAACCAGTGACTCTGGGTGCTAACAGTCATAAAAAACAGTCAAACAATTAAAACAATACAAAAAAATTAAATATAAATACAGCCAAGAGATATTAAATTACACCATAGTATAGTTTACCATGGTTTACTGAATAAGCTACAACTTTCTGGGATTGCATATTGGATGAAGCCAGGGGTAGACAGCCTGTGGCACTCATTTTTTTTTAAACCAAAGCTCCCAAGATTCTTAGGAAGACTGGTCAAGGTAAGAAAAAATGTATTTATATGGTCATCCCACAATATATGTCATATGGATTGCCCATAAGTTGAATATAGCATTAAAATACAATATAAAACAAAAGAACTGTTAAAAGACAATACACAATCAAAGCACAAATTTGAAAGTAAAGAAGTCCAGGTAACAGAATAATTCTGTTAATTTTATTAACAGAATTTTAAAATATAATTATTTTAAAAGCCTGAAATTGTGTTTAGGTGAAAAGGCCTGGGGTCTTGGCAGAATAGTGGCTTTTTAAAAAGCTTATTCTCAGAAAATTGGAAGCAACGTTGCCTGCAAAGGGAATGTGCACAATATTCATTTTTGTGTGCTTTGTTTTAAATGCGGATGTTTTAAAATCTGTACCCCTGTGAAACTGCCAAGAGTCCTGTGGGATTATGATGGAGTATAAATGTAATAAATAAATAAATATTTAGGACCTAGAGACATTCTACCGTGCAGGATTACCAAACCTGGGCACTATAAACTGCTTGACAGAGATGGCATCTAATGGCTGAATATTCTCCCCCCAAAAAAAGCTTGCTGAGTTTTTGGGATAAAAAGACACCATAAATACACCCAGAAAATGGGTAACACATCCATTGTCATTATGAATTAAGAAAGTGTTTTTAAATTGATGATGTTTTTAACTTTGCTATTATAGAATAATACTGTATCAGGCTTTTTACAACAATGACGTGGCTGTTTTTATTATGACTGCTTATCTATCTGGATTGTTTTATTTGACAATGTATTACATGTTTAGCTTTGTTTTGCACGCAATGCTGGATATTTTGAAAGCTGAGAATGTATGTAATAGGATTTAGTCAGAAAAAAATACTTTAAATAAGTGATGTTAGTCTGATGGAGAACTAGGCACCAAGGAGTGAATACAAAAACACAGCAACTCAAAATCTAATGCGACAAGAATTATATTAAATAAAAATAAAAAGGAAAAGGTTTACCAGAACAAAATCCCAATTAGGCTGTTTGGAGATTAATTATGGATGATAAGACTTCCTGAAAAGCAAACTGCTTGTCACAACAAAGCCAATGGTTATTTAATCTTTTTACTGTGAAATTCTTCAGAACTCTAACCTTTGAGATTAACACTGTAAACTCTAAAGCTTCAATTAAGTCTTTTAAAGAGACTTTAATTACACTTTGTGAGGTACCTGGAATTCCCTTTATGCTATTAAAAAGAATCAAGAGCTGTCAGCAAATTAGCTATTCCAGCACTCAATAAAAATTGTCTTTTTAAAAAGATCTGTGGCTCTCTGCACAGTAGTAAAATATAACTCAAAACACGAAAGATGATAGTCTAGCAGTTATCATGAATTTAAATATGAAGTTAGTGAAAAGAGGTGGCATTTTTATTTTCCACATTTATGGTCATTTATTTTAGATTGTATCACTGCTTTAATATAAATTAGGGCAGGGGTTCCCAAACATTTTTGGTCCAATGAGCACATTTGAGAATATGCTGTGAGAACAGTCTCACAAAATAACTGTTTTTCAGTCTCCTCAAAACTGGAAATTCAAGGCTCACCTTACATGAATGCATAAATAAATTGAACACAAAAAACATGCAGTTAAGAAAAGAGGCCAACTGTCTGTGTATGAAAATATTCCTTCAGTACTTAGCAAAGTATTTTGCAAGCTGGTTCATAACTTCTAACAAGTAAAAAAAGTTTGCATATTATACAATATCCAAGATGATATAAATAAACTCAAGATATCTTTCCATAATGAAAAACAGAAAAATAATATTTTTGCCTAATTGGAAAAAAATGATATCCAGTCTCATATACGCCTTCCCCCCACAAAAAACTGAATAACTTAAACTTGCATGAGAAAAAAACTGTATTTTGATAGAATGCATAAATCAGTTCCCAGTGTTCCACCACATTAAAAACACTTTCTTAAATGCCAAGCATGAATGTCAAAGAGGAATGCAGGTATTCTGAATTAAACTAAAGTAAAGCAATGGCTAAAGAAAAAAACAAGGGGTATTGGCAATTTATACGGTAATACATTATAATACTACATGCTCTACAAAAATTAATAGCTTGAATCTGAAATGGAGGTAGTTTACTTTTCTCTTCTATCTAAAATCTCCTTCAGTATTTCAAAGGTCCCTTGATCCCAAGAGAAAACTTTTATAGGGGTTTGGTGGTTGGTGACAGAAGGAAAGGGAAGTGATTGGGTAATTTCATGCAGATGCAGCAAATTGGAATTACATCTAGTACAGAAACCTTGTGGTTTCATGGACATTCCATCTATTGTTTTTAGTTACGTTCCACTTCCTTTGAAGGAGCTGATCACAATGTGGAGGTTCTTTGGGAGTCACAAGTCCTGCTAGAACAGCTGATGGAAGCCATTGCTAGGAGACACTTTGGCCAGCTGTGGTGGATCACCCAGTTTCACCTCTTTCTGGACTAACAGTAGCAAAGATATTGATTCAAACCTTTGTCATCTCTCTATTAGACTACTATAGTTTGTTGGGACTGCTCTTGAAAATGACTCAGAATGCAGCTCCCTACTTGTTAACCAGCGCTATCCAATTCTACAAAATAACACTCCAGGTGCACTCCAGGTTCCCTCTATTAAAGAATGCAATCTTGAAGGACCAAAAATCTGTGCCTTCTGTCACAACACCTGCCCTGTGGAACAGCCTCCCTGCTAAGATCTGAGGGCCCCAATCTTCTTGACCTTCCAGAAAGCTGTGAACGCTGTGAAGACCTGGCTTTTCCTCCAGACTTTGGGCCATGATAGTTGATCCCAATATAGGTATGGTTGGTGTGGCTGAGTTTATGGTAGTTACAGCACTTGTCTATTGTACTGTGATTATTTTAAATTTGTTTTCTGTTTGGCTTACAGAGGTTTTACTACATTGATTTTGTAGACTGTTGTTCACAGGCCAGAGTTTGTTGCTCAGCAGCCATATAAATATTATAAATAAATACATATTGTACATTGGGCTTCTGCGCCCAATGAAAGGTGCTGGTGGTTTTCTATAAAGCTTGGCCCCTTGTTAGCTCTGGGACTGTCTTCTCCAGATAGAATCTGCTCTCCCTCTTAGGTCTAGCAGGGAGAGGATGTTCCAGGTGCTCACCTTGTGAGAGATCAGGGCACTGCAACCTGGACAATTACCTTCTAAGATGCAGTCCTCTTACTCTGGAACGAAATTCCCCCCAAGATCAGTTTGTCCCCCAACCTTTTGTTCTTAAAGAAACTGATGAAATCAGCCCTCTTTACTAAAACCCATGGCCAGTTCCATTTAGAAAAAGCAGGTTTTGGAGTGGATGAATAGAAGTTGCAGGAGGAAGAGATTCATAACCTTTCTTATCTACCAGTTGTCCTTTCCAAAGCCAGTTCTCTTGTGCTTCCTGTCCTGTAGGATATGAGACTTCAGTTTACTTGTTCAGCTCTCATATGTAAACTGGGGAGGATTAGCAAGAGCAGGGTTAAGCTTTGTCTCCCCTTCCGCTTCACTATGCCAAATTACTTTCCCAGAAAGCACTTGCTCATAAGAAACATGGCTCTTTGCATCTTGATCTTCATTTTGCAAGATACATTTAGCATGCCTACAGAATTTTCTCAAATTTTTTTTACTGCAGTCCGTGTCAATATTTAAAATATTTTCTCTTTGCACACTAGATAAATTTTGCACAATTTAAACATTCAATACTCTGTCTCATCTGAAAGTTCCATTTTCAAATATTTTTCCAGGCCAGACAGGTACAAACATAAAATCAAGTCAGCAAATTAAACATTCAGGGAGCTCAAGCAAGTTAATTTCACAGTGCAGTTCTATGCTCCTCTGCTCCAAACTAAGCATACTATGTGCAGAATAATTTATTCCCAGACAAGGATGTAGGAGTTTTTAAGTGTACAGGGCTCTGCTTTTTGGAAGATAATTGGTCAGATGACAAGCAAGAAATAGTAAAACCCAGTTAATAAGTAAAAGAAGAAAAGGCATGAGGGCAAGAAATAAGAGAGCACATACAGGATTTAAAAGCAAAAAAAGTATTGCGGGAATGGATTGATGGGTGCATTTGAATACAGAGAAATCAAAGGGAAAAAAAAATAAAGTTAAAGTCCAAAACTTAAACTGAATTTTACAATATAGCCAACATATTCCTTAAGATAATTAGTACTCACATGTTAAGTAAAAGTAAAGGTTTCCCTTGACATTAAGTCCAGTCGTGTCCGACTCCAGGGGGCGGTTCTCATCTCCGTTTCAAAGCCGAAGAGCCGGCGTTTGTCTGTAGACACTTCTGTGGTCATGTGGCTGGCATGTCTAAATGGAACGCCGTTACCTGCCCGCTGAAGCGGTACCTATCAATCTACTCACATTTGCATGTTTTCGAACTGCTAGGTTGGCAGGAGCTGAGACTAGCAACGGGAGCTCACCCCATCACACGGATCCGAACTGCCAACCTTCCGATCGGCAAGCTCAGCAGCTCAGCAGTTTAACCCGCAGCGCCATAAATAAATGGGCAAGGGTATGTGTCTTGTTTGTTCATGCACATGGTTGCACTGAATGCTGATTATCTGTCAGCAGAAAAGGTACCAGAGTAGAACAGGTCTCTTCCACAGCCTCTCTGGGTGTGCCTTCAGATCTGATCCAAAGGACTACAGAATCCTCCAGAGCAGACCTGGAGATGAATGAGAGGTGCAAGAGAAGGGAAAGCAGCTGTAGAAGCAAACTGTACCCCATATGTTTAAAAAGGAATGGGTCTCTGTCAAGCAAACTAAAAAGCAGAAAAATATGGTGGGTCAAACGTTCTAAACAAGAAGATGAACAACTTTCTGCTTTGAGGATTAGAGATGCAGTGTATAATAAAAGAGTTTTAATGCTGCCTCTAGAGTTCTAAAGCCCATATAGAAGCAGTACAAATAACATGTCAATGGCTGAAAAAGCAATAAAGAAGGAATTACCCCTCCCTCGTTGCAAAACACAAGGCTTCAGGAAGGAGGCAATTAACTCAGCATCTCAAGGAGATTGGTAAGTGCCTATATCTGAATCGGTGCAGAACAATTTTCAGATTCATCGCTGTTTCAGTTCTCTGTGTGAAAATCAGTAGAAAGTCATGACACTATTCACTAATCCTGTGAGTCTGCTACAGTGGAACAGAAAAATGTTCAATGGCATAAACTGGCCTTGGGTTTAATTAGTAACAGAAGACCAAGTCTCCTAAACAGCAAATACTTATTGCAACATGTATGATAATACTATCCCAGATTTATGCTGTAATATAGTATCACGAAGTACCATTTGGGGTATCAACCAAATTTCTGAAGTCCAGCAAAAAAAAAAAAAAAAAAACCAAGCAAACAAGACTTTAAAAAAAAAACCCCGCTGCTTTTTTCCTTTTAGCAGTTGCTTGCTAAATCTGCTTATGTTTGCAAAAATGTTAACATTTCAAGCAGAGAACTAAAAATGCTGAGACAGAAATCTAAGCAGTCAGACAAAAAGTGCGGCAGAAATCCAAATTTCTCAACAACTTTCATCTCCAAACAAATCAAAGTTGCACACACCCAGAAGGAATGTATGTGAGCTCAGCTGTCCCTTAACATCAGCTAGGGATAACCTTACTCCCAAAGTGTTCTTTGGCCTGATCCAATTTACACCACTGTTATGGCTCGAAAACATATCACTATATTTATTATCTTGACACAGTTTTGTGTGTCTTCATTCTATTTAGAATTGCAAGTCAATTCAGGCTACTAGAACTGGGCTACAAATATCCCAGCAACCACAATATGACAAAAAAACATCCAAGTGTTCGGTATCTCTTATTGCTATCAAGTGATAGTCTGGAATTTTGCAGCTCAGATCTCATAGCCCTAGGTCAAGACAGAATTTATCACCAGAACATACACAAAACAAAATACATGTTAAATCCTTAATATTTGGAACATGCACAAGTTCAAATGACAGAGTGAAGAAAATCATTTTAGTTTAATGCCCAAAGACTGAAAAGCAGAAACACTTGTGTGAAGGAAATTCCCTAATTGGTCAAAAAAGGATCCCATACTTTTGTCATTGAGTCCTGTATCTTTGATGAAGGGACCAAGGAGGGACTCAGTAGATCTTAATGTACAGCAGGATTGATACAGAAAGAGACACCTCTCCTGATATTAAACTGTTTAAAATGTTCCATGGAGCTTAAGTAAGAGTTAATAGGGTAAAGACACTTGTGGAAGAACAGAATGGTTAACTTTCAACCTTGTTGGAAACAAGAGGAGGAAAACGCCTTTATGTCAGGGCAACCATTCCCTCTTGCCGAGGACTCTGGTGGACATTCTCCAGGGATTCACTGGAGCCACTGTTTGATCCTTCAAAAGTGAAAACCTCCGTAATCAGGACCAGACCTTCCCCATCCAAAACATGTGGCTCTTTCACTGAGGTACAGATGCAGTTTTCTGAAAGAGCACTGGTCCTTTCCCTTGTTCAGGAGTTTTGGATCAGCCAACGTTGTGATGAAAGACCATCTGACAACCATCACATATATTCCCTGCTTCGATTTTTTGGGAGAGGTCAGGCACAAGATAAGAGTGACAAAATACTTAGAGTTGATGAAATGCTGTCTCTCCCACATTTTAGATTAACAGAGAACTGCACACATTATGGAGACAAACCTAGGTTTGCCACTGAAGGCAATCGTCCGTAGCTTTCCATACTTTTTATTCTTTCGATGCATATTTAGAACAGCTTAACTGTACATAACAGTTGCATACGTAACATGTGAGGTGTCAGGGTAAAAAAATAAGTCTGCTTTATAAAGAAACTTTGTTCATAGAGAAACTCTGTTGAAAAATTAATGATGGATGAAAAGCGGAAGGATCTCTTGCATGTTACGGCTTAAGCATCAGAGTTGTCGGGAGTTAGGTGGCATATAAATTTAATAAATTATTATTATTATTATTATTATTATATGCATCTGTAAGTGATTTGAAAGTCCACCTTAATTTATACATTCTTCAATGCGTACTTTGAAAGGGATGCTTAATCTTAAACACTGTTTTAAAATCCCTTTCTTACAGTAATGGAGATCATTTCCAACCATTACATATTAAAGCTGAGCTTCTTTCTTTTCCTCGTCACTTTTTTCCTAAGGGACTACCAAGGCACCACCAAGAAATAGTCTGTCCCACATTCAGAACCTCTCATATTCCTTGTATCTTTCACTAATTCTCTCAATCTTTTACCATAAGCCATCAAATCAAGCTTGTTTTCAGATTTATATTTACTCCATTGCTATATTTAGGATCCCTTGCCAGGAGTCTGTTTCTTGATCTGACAGTCTACAACTGTAATCAATCAATCAATCATCAATAAACACTTTTTCTCTGCAAATACTTATCACTCATTCACACCTGGATCACCAAATGGCTCAGAAACTTCTCCTCTACTCTCATGTCTTGTTCCCACCTAGCCACTCAATGCATTTAATGGAATAATTCTTCCTCCTGGATCATGTGCATTCAGAACCTTGCAATACCTTTTCTAAAAATTCATCTCTGGTTCTTTCATTATCATCAAACTATGGGTTCCTAGTTTCATTTGCACGTCAATCTAGTTCATACCCATTCACACTTTATAACATACATTTTAGCCCATTCATTCAACATTACATCTGCACCTTCCATGTGCAGTGGTGCTTAAAAGTTTATGAACTCTTGAATTTCCAATATTTCTGCATAAATGTGACCAAAAACATGATCTGTTCTCCATGCAAGTCCTAAAACTAGATAAAGAGAACATAATTAATGAGTTAAAAACATTATACTTGTTCATTTATCTCTTGAAGAAAATGATCCAAAGCTACATATTGGTATGTGGCAAAAGTACAGAGAAGTTTATTACCAAACTTCCCTTTAATTAAAAATAAATAATCCCTATTTTAATCTTTTTACTGTAAAATCTATATTAGCTTTAAGTAAGATAGCTATTCCTTTTGACTTATTAGTCCCTTCAGCAAAAAAGCTTTTCTGTTTTTTTGCAACGTGGTGAACTAATACCTTGAAAAAAATAACACTTTATTTTCCAATTTATCTTTTCCATTCCACAAACTTTTTGCAAGAATATGTCTCTCACCTGAGCCTTTACAAATCTTATTTTTATGTCCCTTGATTTTTGCATCCACATCCAGGAGTAAATACTCTACAGCAATGCTTCTCAACCTTTTTCCTTCTTTACCCAAAACCACTTACCAGAAAGTCCTTTTTACCCAATGTAGATAAAACATTTAACTCTGTTTAATGGGTTCGTGTGTCAATACCCAAAGAAAAACCACTTTTACGCAATTTTGAGAAGCACTGTTCTGTGGGCACATTCCACATCCTTATCTGAGTTTTATGTCTGATAGCTTGTCATTAAGTTTTGAGATAAGATCACCAATTAAATCAGTCTTTTCTGCATTTTCTCTAATCCTCAGATTATTTATTCTATTCTGATCCTGTGTATCGGCCAAATCCAATCTAAGTGTGTACTGTAATGTCTTTTGAAGTTTTCCAACATCAAGCTTGTTTTCCCATAGCAACTTCATATGCTTTGCTAGCAGTCTGGGTAACCTCTGAAACTTGAGAAGACAATTCTTTTAGTTGCTTATTAGCTTGTTCAAATGTTCCCGCCAAGCCCGGCGGGCTCATGATAGCTGACTTACCCTGTTTTGCCTTTAGTTCCTCTTTGAGTTGCTTAATTACATTTCTGATTGAATCAATTTCACAGCTGTGTCTCAGGCAGTGCTTGATTTTTTAACATCAAATGCTCTGCCATTTCTTCTTTGCTACTAGAGTGGGGTGCTGCTTTAGTCCCTTTTGGATCATCCATTTAAGCCTTATTTCCTCAGCTTTGGGGAAATTACCTGTTTTAGGTATCTTATTTCCAGTCTTGGCAGTTAGACAAATATTAATAAAAAGTGGTAAAAATTATCTGAAAAGCTGGGTCAGGAGGAAAATCACTGGCTCTGCATGCCATCTTCTCTGGTGGCTAGCTATGGCCCCCTATAAATCCTTGTTATTTGAACAAGCGTGCAAAAGTAGTAAAGCATTGTCCAGTGAAACATTTGAGGCAAGCAGATTTTGAAGAAAAGTTGAAAATAAATACATATCTCTTTTAGATGTTTTACAGTAGGTTAATTGTAAATTAGATTTTTTTCTTGTCCCAATTCCATCAGAGTTTAAAATGCAATGGGAATAATATAGGTGTATGGACACCCATGTACAGTTGTGATGGTACCTCCATGTATCATAAGCAATGTATGGATTATAATAAACCATAAATAAGTGTTTAAATTTTGCATAGGTATAAGATTGCTGGAGTATTTTATCAAAGAGGCAAGCATAATGTGATCATAGTTATTCATCATTATATTCTTTTTTTCCATATGCAGGGAATCACTTTTTAATATTTCAGATATTTCTATGGGTTGGTACCCTGTTCTAAACCTTCATCTTAGTAAAGGTAAAGGTTTCCCTTGACATTAAGTCCAGTCGTGAAATCTTGATTGATTAAAGCCATTATGGGTGTCAAAGGTCAGTATTTATCAGCCTATCTGGTGATAACTTTGGCATATGGAAGGTTGTGATGTCAAATGTAAGGCGAGTAAATGGGAAAGAACATGAATTAACAAATGTAAAGGAAGTAAAATATATGTATGCATCTGTGAAACTAAGAAAACAGCAAAGAGTGTAACAGATCTGAGTGAAGGTGGTCTGATCTTGTGGAGTAGGATTGATGAATACATACAGTGGTGCTTAAAACTTTGTAAACTCCTTTGAATTGTCAATATTTATTTTGAATAAGTTTGCCAATTTTAAGAAGAATTATACACCTCTAACAGACTAGAAATAGGGGAAAAAATAATATGAATTATTTATTTATCTTTTGATTGCATGGAAGGCTTATTCTCAGACTTTGAAGGGATTTAAATTTATTATCTGTATTTTTAATATGATAGATCAGATTTATATCCGCAATGTCCAGGTAAGAATTAATAATTGTGATTCAGAACAATTTTTAATCTCAAGAAGTTCTAAACAGGGCTATTCATCCAGCAGCAATGACAATGTATGCTAACATGTTTTTAATTCTGCCAAAACAACCTAGAAAGTTTTCATATTAATATGTAAAATGTTAATGGCATGTAAAGCAACTGTGGATTATCTTTATGTTCAATATCCAATGGCTTGATGAAATTGATGTAAAAGAAATTACATGTCACAAGGAATTCCAAGAAAATTCATTACATCCAGTATGCATTTGAGCTCTACTATGAACTCAGTACAGCATCAAACTGTGAAAGTCTAGTCTTCTCAATTTTTACATACTGCAGCTTTTTAAGCCAAAAAATTTGTTAAGTGTTTTGCCTGCAGAATTCCTAGACTAATTAATTAGTTTCCAGTTACAGCTGAACCAGGAGATGATGGTTACCAGAACTGGAACAAACCAGAATATGAATCAATTTCCTAATTTCATAGGCTGGTTTGTTTCAATCCCTAGGAATCATAATTCCCTAACTCAGATACAGTAGGAACTATGGTTAATAAATCCAGGATTCCTTCACTTGTGATACATCAAGAAAGAAAGAAGGAAAGAAAGAAAGAGGGAGGGAGGGAGGGAGGGGGGGGCAATATGAGAATAGAGCTTATAGTGCTCTAAAAATCTTGATTTAATCAGGAGAAATACATGCATCCAAACTAAGTGTATATATTCTGCACCATACAAAGTCATACCAAGACTTTTACAAATAGGGGAAGTGGAATGAGAACAAATGATCTCTCTTCCAATCACTTTCAACAACTGTCTCCAACATACCACGTCATTTTTTAAAAAGGCAGTTAAGAGTATAGCATTTTACTTGATCAGTTCTTCTTTTTGCAAGCATTTGCCCAGGAGAGGAAAGGAAAAGATTTTTCCTGCATATGGGTGCTGCCAGTTGGCAAACCAGAGTTTCTGCTTCAAGAATAAAGAGAAAAATGCAGTATATCAATTGCATGATCATAATAACCCTTCTAAAGTATGCACAGGACATCTGGATGTCTGATTTGCTTAAATGCATAACTTGACCATGAACCAATAAGGGAAAAATGTAAAACAGTAAAACAGGCACTGTCTTTCAGAAGCACGAATGAGGACCTTGGGACTGGTGTCAGAGGGAGACAGTAACAAATGAAAGGGGAAAGGTAAGATCTTATCTTTGAAAGGGGCTTTCTTGACTTCCCTCACCCCACTCTTAATCATGCAGGACCACTGCAGTGGCCAAATCCTAGATTAATAAGGAATTTTAGTATCTCTGCAGCACTGCTTTAGTTGGATATAGTACTCTCTGTTATAAAAGGAATAAGATTTCAAGGTGATGCTGACTGGGATGCAGATGCTGGAAAAAGAATTTACAGGGAGTCCTCATTTAGCGATCACAATTGGGACTGGCAACTTGGTCATTAAGTGAAGTGGTCACTAAGTGAAACCGTGACTGTGCTTATCATCTTACTTCAGCTTTCCTTTGTTTACAGACCTGCAAAGATCGTAAATGCGAGGACTGGTTGCAAAGTTACTTTTTCATCACTGTCGTAACTGCAAACAGTCACTAAATGAGGCAGTCACTAAACAAGGACTACCTGTACTCACTGAAGAGTATCTCCTTTTGTACATTTAGAGTGCTAGATTCTGGCGATTTATATTAATAATGATTTATTAAACTTATATGCCACTCAACTCCCAGTGACTCTGGTGCTTTTAACAATCTCGAGGACAGCAGCTGTGCTTTTCTTTTGCCTGTTAAAGATTACCAATTTATTAGGACATAAACTTCCATGGGCAAGCACTGATGCTGTAATAAAAGACTAGTTATTAAGATACTGCTTTCCCCCCCCATTTTTGTACCTATCATGGGTGCAAACAGAAAAGAAAATTTCAACAGGTGCAGCTTTCCACACCCAACTGCATGGGAAACCTGATCTGCCAAAATCTCATGTGTTGTATAGCCCCTAAAACTATGAAAATTTTATGCTTCTAATCCTCTATGCATTTCTGGTATCTTCTAGAAAGGCAGAACTTTTCATCTTAATTATGTTGGGAACACAAACATAACCTTATCAAAATGATAAGATCAAGATTCTATTTTTACATAAGGTAATCAGACTGGGGAAAGTGAATAATTTCTCAGATGCCTTCTATCTTCTACTGATCCTTGCTGCTCACACGAGAAACATTCTTGACAATGTGAATTGGGCAATCTGAAATATTTTCTGTCTATCTTATCATTTATCTATACAGATCCAAACTCAAAAGACCATGCTGACTGGAAATTCTGGGAGTTGTAGTTTCTACACATCTAGAGGCCACTAAGCAGGTATACATTGTCATATAACTTTATCTATGTATTGACAGAATAGAGGAAGCAAAGAAAAGGGGAAGGGGCTTGTCAAGCAGGAACTGTTGGTTTGTGTTATCTCCTTTTAGAATGGACCAGATACATCTAAACTGAAATCAAGCCAAAGCTTCAAGTTCACAGCTAAAGTATTCATCTTCTCTTATTATATTTTAAATATAAATAACCCTCAAGCTTTCTCTGTCAAAAGCAAACAAGCAAGCAAGCAGGGATAGTTCCCCATTAAGCAGCAAAGCTATGCTCAACAGAAAATATTCCAAGATTACACAATTTTGTTCACATTTTTCTATGTGAGATAAAAACCAGATGTATCTGCTGATTCAGTCCCAAATGCTGTGCACTTACAAGAACAGAAAGCTCCTTCACTCCTTAAATGTCCATTTCTTTGGTTTCAGCAAAATGCTGATAAAAGCGTAGAACACCTTCCAACATATTAGTAATTCTTACTCAGATTTCTGGTTGAAGCACCATAACTCATGGAACATATACACCTGATATGTACACCACCAAATAGCTCTGAGCTTCATCATTCTCACTTACCCTACAAGTAGGAGTTAAACAGGATAAACCTGTACATTGTTCTTCAGAACAATGAATTAACATAATCACTTCCCTTATAAGTTAACTACATGTTCTCCAGATGGTTAAAATGATGTTTAAAGAAGCAGCACTGCACTCTTGGAAAAAAAAAAAGAATGGTCAAAAAGCATGGGACAGAGACGAGGCCTCAAGCTGAAGCTAAGCAGACTTATGCTTTCAGTTAGGTTGGCTGCTTGGAACTGTGCATAAGCTGCTTCAAATGCTTTGTAGAAAGCGCAGAGTATAGATGAAGCAAAGAATAATTTTAAAAAATATGTTATTGTCAAGAGCAACAAAAACGCTATGTATAACTTGCTGAGTCAGCCATGGTCTGCAGAAAATTACCATCTGATCATGGAGGCAACTGAAGGTTTGCCTTCTACTAATTTTAACATGTTCTTCATAGTTTGAGCTTCTGTGTGAAAGCAGATGCAGATACAGATAACATATTTATGACAGAGAACAGCCAGAGAAATGAATAGGATAATCCTCCTTTGTGAACTACTTCTTATTGCTGTTTATTTTCTCTTATCAGCTGGGTATAAAGGTTCTGATTTCTTAAAAAAGAGAGTGTTAAAAAAGCAGAGTCAAGGATATGAATACGGGAGGTGTCAAAGAGACAGCTTCCCCACAGATGGATCAACCAAATATTGCTTCTTCCTTCTTCCACAATTCTAAAAGAAATAATGCAAGACAAGACAAAAAATGCAGTATTTTGGTAGACCTTTTCTTTAGGCACAAACACTTCCACAAAAGCAAGTAAAAGTATAATCATGATTACATAATGATGTTGACAATGATTACTGTTGTTATTACACAGTATACCATCACCTTCCCGATGCTGTCCCTATAAAAGTGTCCAACAGAGTAAGGCATAAAAAAATAATCGTTCAAATTAACAGTGTTATTAGCCCCATAAAAATTTGTTTATAGAATCGGTAGCATTAAGGGTGTTCATACTTCAAAAATGATTTGGAAGACGTTTTTCAGCATTAATGCAAGTAATGAACCCAGCACCTCTCTACAATTCTGTGGAAGCCTGAAAAAAAAAAAGATGTTCCTGGTTTGGGAGTTGCATTGTTGATGCAATGATCAATTAGTCAACAGCCAAGTTCAAGCAGAAGCCTGAAAAAAGATGTAGTTGTTTTAATGAATAGCAAAGAAACACTGTGCTCATAAAAGTTCCAAAGCACTTCTTCCAAATCATTTTTGAAGTATGCAGCACCTTAATTATAAACATGGAGGAAGGATGACCTGCTACCTCTGATCACATGGTTATGCCCAATGATCAGAGCATTGACACTATTCCATTTCTTCGTAACAGCTACAAAGACAAATAAATACTCAAGGTTTCAGATATTATCACATTTTCATGATTACAGGTAACCTCTGAATAGTTGTCTAATCAGTGCTGTGGTTAAAACAATTTTAGATTCTAAACATTATAATCTCAATTGAGTAGATGGACTCTTTAGATGGTAATTTGTATTATTTGATGTATCCGGAGGCCCTCTTGCTCACTCTTCTTAGCGGGAAATTAGGCTTCCACTCCAAAGTACTAAGTCCTAAAGCATGTTTTATTAGATGGGTAGGTTCACACATGCTACGTCAAAAATTATACAACTCACATTAAGACTTAGCATGATAGGTGAACCAGGTCTTACCATTCTCCCCACATGCCTAACCACACTTGTTTTCAGGCCATGAGACTGGGTCCTTCATGATCCAGGACGATAGAATATAGTGCCAGCTCGGGCCAAAATGTTTTGACTACCAGCTGCATATTTCAGGTGGACCTATATGCAAACTCCTGGAAAGCACTTGTACAAGACAACTACTGCCACCAACAGAAACAGAAAGTGGAAACCAGTTAAAACTAAGTATGGATGGGAATTTTGCTTGAACTGCATAGGAATTAGTTATGAATATTCTGCATTTCAATCCCACACTGGATTTTAATACTGTAAAGTACTTTTCATTTATACCCAGTTTTCATGGAAATAAAGTTGTCTGAGTTATTGTTCCATAATTGTAAAGATAATGTCATCAGGGATAGAAACTGTCTAGCCTGCATTCCCTAATGTGATATCCTTCCTTAACCTGATAAACTTCAAGAACGCCATGTTGGCTGGGAATTAAGATTGTTAAAGACCAACAAATTAGAGAACACTAAACTGGGGGAGGTTGAGGAAACCTATGCATCAATATTTCCTGGAAAATAAGTCTGATGAATATCCCAAGATTGATGAGTCTTTCATCATAGACATGCAACTATGCAAATTCAGTCATGAGCACTGCTGTTAATTCAATTAGTCTTAAATCTTGGCTGCTCAGGACAGGCTCTCCCAACTGAGGTCCAAAGTTTCATAGGCATGTATAGCTTCCATTTGAAAAAGCTGGAACTCAAATATTTTTTGTACTAAGTTCCTGCATTAATAGTTCAACTTTCCAGTGTGAAGACTTTCAAAATTAGAGGCCAAGAAAAAAACAATATCCACTGAGCCTAACAAATTGTTTGCAGCTTGAATTGTCAAAAGCAGCAATCCATGAATCTGAATCACAAGATAATGTATAACCTTTACTGTTAGCATGAAATTGAAAGAGAGAAGTACAGCCGATTTGCCAAGAGTATTAGACACTGGCTGCTAATACCATTAGTTCATTAGCAGGCAAGTTCTATTCCTATTTCTTCACAAGAGTCACTGAGTTCAATGGGAATGTATTCCAAAAGCATGTTCAGATGACACACTGAACATGTAAATGTAAAGCTCAATGTAAATGTGCACAGCGCTATTTTATTCCCCAATTTCCAGGTTCAGACAATATGCTTAGATTTAGTTAAGTCTGGCTGATCTAACAGGTGTACGAGAAAAGGTTTTCTCAGAGGAAACATCTGGTGGGCAAAGTACATCCTACAGCAGGAGAAGCTTTAATTGTTGATACAAATCTGTAACCCAACAGGAGTTCCAGGCAGGTTCAGTGGTATATAAACGAATAAGATATCCGTCAAAAGGATGAAGTGCTGGAAGGTAGAAAGGTGGATTTAAGGCAAGAAACCACCACAGCAACATTGATATAAGCAAAGAAATTCATTCCCCATCAGTATGGAGAAACCTCAGTGAACAGAGTGATGTTATTTTTAAAATGATGTACTGATAAGCCCAGAAGTATGTCATTTTATGATTCAGATTCTGTAATGGTCTGTTCAAAATCTGAGAAAAATTCAGGAGATGTTTGGAAAACAAGCCCTTGCACATTTTCTTCATTTTCTGGGAAAAAGGCAGCCAGCTTGCCAATTCATAAGAAAGCAATTAGGAAAAGACTGAAAAACCCTCCATCCTATGAAGTGAAAGATAAATTGGGTTTTAATGTGAAAATAACCCAGTCATTGAAATTTCTCTATTCTTATCTATTACTTTTTCAACAAATCTTGTTAAAGAAGACTCTGTGGGGAACTTGCTTTTAGTTGATTCAAATATCAAGAGCTTGATGTTAATTTTAGCAACTTAACTGCTCCCTTTGCAAAGGAGTCTACCCTGTTTTGTGTACTTGATCTAGGCCATGGTAACCAACCCTCTGGGAACACCAGTGACTGCTGAACTGGTCACCAATATCTTATTTCAACAACAGAACCAGGCAGACATAGAGATAATCAGCTGGCTAATGGTGATGCAGTAAATTGGCTAAATGCAGCAATCAACTGTGCTACCACTGCAGCCTCTTCTAACAGATTACTTACCTCTGCAGGCTCATTACTGGATGAGTACAATAGATCTCCAGACATGACATAGACAATAACACTCTGACTTCACTGATGTACAGTCACTCCCGCAACTGTACTACACCTTGTTTTCTGGAGCTCAGATTTTAAGCACTAATATCCCATGTCTACAATAAAGCTGACCTGTTTAAAGGAATTTATCAATATCAATCTGCAAAAATGGGTTTATTTTTATCTCCTGCCTCTTCACCTACATTATCTGTCTAGAAAATAATGGCTTTCTGAGAGGGTTCATGACTTTAGACTGTCATACCCTGTAACCATTAGAAAACACTAGCCACTTCCATTTATCCTTGTTCTTTTAGAATCACTGCAAAAGGCATCTATTTGTACTAAATTGGATTTCAGAGGGGCTTACAATTTGATTGTAAGGAGGAGGTGTATGAATACTTAATACACTTTAACATATGTCATGGGAAATTTGAATACATGTTCTTGTTATCATTATTATTTAAATTTATTATAGCCGCCCAACTTTGATGGACTTTGTAAAGTTTTTTGGTTTTTCCAATTGCCCATTGGTCTTTATAAGACTCATTAATAAAATATTTCAGACATTCTAGACTCTTACATTGAGGTATAACAAGATGATATTTAATGTGGATTAGTATCTTTCTAGTCAGCATCCATTTTTGTTAACCCTAATGCTAACCCTTTGCACTGTGGGGTGCCTCATGGTCTACTCTTTCCCCATCTCTATTTAACATTTATTTATGCTGGTGATATTCAACTGTACATTTCTGGCTTGTGCCATCCAAGTGATGTCATCAAGCTTCTTACCCAGTGCCCTGAAGTTGTGGAGGTCTGGATGGGAAAGAACAGGCTTCAACTTAACTCCAGCAAGACCAAGTGGCTGTGGGCATTAGGGTCCCTCCAGATCTAGAGATTTCCCTTAATTCTGGATGGGATAACACTCCTCCAGATAGAACAGGTAAGCTATTTATTTAAGATTTATAGGCCACCCCAATCTTTTACAATTCCCTCCGGCTTGCAGAATACAACATAAAAAACAAAACAAAAACAATGACATCATCCAAAAGAAAGTCTGGAAAAATCAATCATTTAAAAGACCAAAACATCCCACAAGGGCTCTATCACCCACTCTGATCCAGGGCCTCGGAACATATCCAGATTTTAAGGGCTCATTTAAATAGGGCCATGCAGGCAGCATACAAATCTTAAGGATCCTTTTGGGCTCATGGCTTCTGCTCAAGGACCAGTCAGCAGCTATGGCTAGGACCGCTTTGTACAAATCCATCTTGGGTGCCAATTGCACGCCTTCATAGATTGGAAGGCTCTCTTCAAATTCACTCATCTTTTAGTCACTGTGCAATGTGCTCTACATGGGGTTACTCCTGAAGAGCATTCAGAGGTTGCAACTGGTTCAGACTGCAGTGGCATGTGCAGTTTTGGGCCCACTATGTGCATACCACTGCTTCGCAAGCTGCATCAGCTCCCAGTATGTTTTTTGGTTCAATTCAAGGTGCTGGTTATCACCTTTAAACCCTGCATGGCAAAGGCCCAGGTTGTTTGTGGGACTGCTTGCCTCAAATTGTCTCTGCCTATCCCACCATGTAAGGTAGGCATGCTCCGGGTCTCTTCTGTGAAATAATGTCATCTAGTAGGAGACATGAGTTCTCCGTTGGAACACCTGCCCTGTGGAATGGCACCCCCCCTGATATTTGGATGGCCCTAACACCGTTAGCCTTTCAAAAGGCCTTGAAGCGCTGGCTTTTCTTTCAAGCACTGAGGCCAAGTTGTTAGCTGAACCTGGCAATCAGCTGTGAGATAAGATCTTACAAACCACTGTTGCATTGTATTATTGCTTTATTTTACAATACTGTATACATTTTTTTAAATTTTGTTTTGGGTGGTGTTAGCTACCCAGCATTACTAGACTGAGATGGACAGCCATGTCAGTTTTATAAATAAAGTAAGTAAGTAAGTTGAGGGAGACTGCTACTTGAAATTTCCAGACACAGAATGTCATGAAATAACATCTGCTGGAGGACAGCAGAGAAGAACGTGATTAATGTGAGCTTTGTGAAAATATATAGCTGGCCACATGGAAAGCAGGATTCTGGTTCTGATGGGTATTTGGTCAAATTAAACAGGGTCTCCTTATTTTCCAAAAGATAGTAGGACATAAAATAAACTAGATGCTAATGAGGAGGATGTCAAATGTCAATTGGATAAATGTTTTCCCTAGTTTTTGTCCATTCCAGACAGAGTTCTACAATACAATAAACTTGTTTTACTTCCCACCATCTCACTCTCACTATTTTGGCTGAACCAGAGTTATTTTTTTCTGGAATGATTGCAGCATTGTACCATTTACATATTCCCCCTGTGGAAATAGTTTGGATCAGTTTGCACATAAGAAACCATTTCAAAATTTTCTTTCGTGCCTCTCTGGATATGAGAAGTACACTATAAATTTGTAACAAATATTTTTCTTTACTGTATCAGGAAATAGCTTCAGCAAAGGATCGTTACCTTGTCGTGGTGCTGGAGCTTGAGCACCTCAATGATGCCATGAGCTAAACCGTGAACGGCCACCCAAGACGGGAGGGTCATGACAGAGAGGTCAGACTAAATGCGATCCCTGGGGAAGGTAATGGCAACCCACCCCAGTATTCTTGCCGTGAAAACTCAATGGATCAGTACAACCAGAGATATGTCGGTATACCATCAGAATTTGAGACCCCCAGATTGGAAGATGGTCAAAATGCTACTGGGGAGGAACAGAGGATGAGTCCAACTAGCCCCAGATGTGATGACGCAGCTAGCTCAAAGCCGAAAGGACGGCCAACGGTGCTGGTGGTGAACGGCGAATCCGATGTTCTAAGGATCAACACGCCACTGGAACCTGGAATGTAAGATCTATGAGCCAGGGCAAATTGGATGTGGTTATTGGTGAGATGTCAAGATTAAAGATAGACATTTGGGGCATCAGTGAACTGAAATGGACTGGAATGGGCCACTTCACATCAAATGACCACCAGATCTACTACTGTGGACAAGAGGACCACAGAAGAAATGGAGTAGCCTTCATAATTAATAGTAAAGTGGCTAAAGCAGTGCTTGGATACAATCCAAAAAATGATAGAATGATCTCAATTCGAATTCAGGGCAAGCCATCTAGCATCACAGTGATCCAAATATACGCCCCAACCACAGATGCTGAAGAAGCTGAAGTAGAGCAGTTCTATGAGGATCTGCAGCACCTACTGGACGACACGCCTAAAAGAGATGTTATTTTCATCACAGGAGACTGGAATGCTAAGGTGGGCAGTCAAATGACACCTGGAATTACAGGTAAGCATCGCCTGGGAGAACAAAACAAAGCAGGACACAGGCTGATAGAATTTTGCCAAGACAACTCACTCTGCATAACAAACACTCTCTTCCAACAACCTAAGAGACAGCTTTATACATGGACTCACCAGATGGACAACACCGAAATCAGATTGACTACATCCTTTGCAGCCAAAGGTGGTGGACATCTATACAGTCGGTAAAAATAAGACCTGGAGCTGACTGTAGTTCCGATCACGAACTTCTTGCACAATTTAGGATCAGACTAAAGAGATTAGGGAAGACCCACAGATCAGCTAGATATGAGCACACTAATATTCCTAAGGAATATGCAGTGGAGGTGAAGAATAGATTTAAGGGACTGTACTTAGATAGGGTCCCGGAAGAACTATGGACAGAGGTTCGCAGCATTGTTCAGGAGGCGGCAACAAAATACATCCCAAAGAAAGAGAAAACCAAGAAGGCAAAATGGCTGTCTGCTGAGACACTAGAAGTAGCCCAAGAAAGAAGGAAAGCAAAAGGCAACAGTGATAGGGGGAGATATGCCCAATTAAATGCAAAATTCCACAGGTTAGCCAGAAGAGATAAGGAATTATTTTTAAACAAGCAATGTGTGGAAGTGGAAGAAGACAGTAGAATAGGAAGGACAAGAGACCTCTTCCAGAAAATTAGAAACATCGGAGGTAAATTCCAGGCAAAAATGGGTATGATCAAAAACAGAGATGGCAAGGACCTAACAGAAGAAGAAGAGATCAAGAAAAGGTGGCAAGAATATACAGAAGACCTGTATAGGAAGGATAACAATATCGGGGATAGCTTTGACGGTGTGGTCAGTGAGCTAGAGCATGCTATATGCATGCTATATGCCAGCAAATTTGGAAAACACAAGAATGGCCATCAGACTGGAAAAATCAACTTATATCCCCATACCAAAAAAGGGAAACACTAAAGAATGTTCAAACTATTGAACAGTGGCACTCATTTCACATGCCAGTAAGGGAATGCTCAAGCTCCTGCAAGGTAGACTTCAGCAATTCATGGAGCGAGAATTGCCAGATGTACAAGCTGGGTTTAGAAAAGGCAGAGGAACTAGGGACCAAATTGCCAATATCTGATGGATAATGGAAAAAGCCAGGGAGTTTCAGAAAAACATCTATTTCTGTTTTATTGACTATTCGAAAGCCTTTGACTGTGTGGACCATAACAAATTGTGGCATGTTCTTAGTGGTATAGGGATACCAAGTCATCTTGTATGCCTCCTGAAGAATCTGTATAACGACCAAGTAGCAACAGTAAGAACAGACCACGGAACAACGGACTGGTTTAAGATTGGGAAAGGAGTACGGCAGGGCTGTATACTCTCACCCTAGCTATCAACTTGATATGCAGATGATACCACTTTGATGGCTGAAAGCAAAGAGGAACTGAGGAGCCTTATGATGAAGGTGAAAGAAGAAAGTACAAAAGCTGGTTTGCAGCTAAACCTCAAAAAAACCAAGATTATGGCAACCAGCTTGATTGATAACTGGCAAATAGAGGGAGAAAATGTAGAAGCAGTGAAAGACTTTGTATTTCTAGGTGCGAAGATTACTGCAGATGCTGACTGCAGTCAGGAAATCAGAAGACGCTTAATCCTTGCGAGAAGAGCAATGACAAATCTCGATCAAATAGTTAAGAGCAGAGACATCACACTGACAACAAAGGTCCGCATAGTTAAAGCAATGGTGTTCCCCCTAGTAATATATGGCTGCGAGAGCTGGACCATAAGGAAGGCTGAGCGAAGGAAGATCGATGCTTTTGAACTGTGGTGTTGGAGGAAAATTCTGAGAGTGCCTTGGACTGCAAGAAGATCAAACCAGTCCATCCTCCAGGAAATAAAGCCAGACTGCTCACTTGAGGGAATGATATTAAAGGCAAAACTGAAATACTTTGGCCACATAATGAGAAGACAGGACACCCTGGAGAAGATGCTGATGCTAGGGAGAGTGGAGGGCAAAAGGAAGAGGGGCCGACCAAGGGCAAGGTGGATGGATGATATTCTAGAGGTGACGGACTTGTCCCTGGGGGAGCTGAGGGTGTTGACGACCGACAGGAAGCTCTGGCGTGGGCTGGTCCATGAAGTCACGAAGAGTCAGAAGCGACTGAACGAATAAACAACAACATCAGGAAATAGAGGCTTGCAGATTTTGAACAGCAGTAAGTCAACACAGACAGACAATGTCTGTTAATTTTTTAAGGATCAGCTCAAAAGTATTTGAGGGGAGGGAAAATAATGGAACATAACTGAGATTAAGGCTGTGAAAATGTTCTGGATTATCTCAAGCCCTGCTGATCAAGGCTGCTTCAAACTTTTCTACATTTAATTTCAATTGTTTTATCCATATTTATTTGATCCTCAACAAATGCTGGTTGTTGAAAATGTAACTATTGGAACTTCAATACCTACTTTTGATCATGCTGGCTAGGAAGTCTGGGAGTTGAAAGTTCTAACATATCTGGAAGGAATCAGATTACACACAAGAAAAAAATCACCAAAATGGTCCTCTATGTCCAAACAGCATGATGAATTTTATTGGCCAGCTTGAATATGACTTGTAACAAACTTGTGTTTTTACGGTTTTTAATTCTGTAAGCCACCCAGAGTCACCGTGTGTGAGTTGGGCAGCCTTATAAATTTGTTTAATAAATAATAAATAAATAAAACAACTATCAAAGCATCCTTAAAGCAACAATTCAGAAATAACACTTATTAGTTATATCGGCTTTCATATTCATAATGCATTTTCTCAAGATACCTTCCACAAAACTGAGGGATAGAAAATGTGTGTCTTCTCTGAAGGAAATAACCTATTGTGATCAGAAAATATAGACCAAAACATTCATGTTTGTGCAATTAAAATTAAGACAGTATTTTCCAGTTTAAAATTAAACTATATTTTCCAGTTAGTTAAGAAACACAAGACGTATATAGAATTACCACACATAACAAACATCTGTTTGTACTAGAGTCAAAAATACTGAGGAGATGGAGAATGGGAATCATTCCAAACATCAAGGCACTCAGCTTGGCTCCACTGAAGCAAAAGGAATTTTGGCTTGTTGTTCATATGGGGAGAGATTAGAAAAATAAAGGCACCTGTTTGATGCTATATACCTTGAATGGAAAGGAATTATCCTCTTAAAAAGTGTTTATTTTTTTTAATCAAAGAAATTGATTTTAATCTTAACTAGTGGTTCTGTGACATTTATTATACACTTCCAGGCATTTCATAAGACTTAAAAGAAAAAATATATCATAGTATTATTTGTTTGAATGATGCAATTAAGAACCATGGGAGCATTCCTGAAGATTCACAATTGTATTATACTTACTGATGTTGCATTACAGTCACTTAAAGGCTGTTCAAAGTTATGACAGTACCCCAAAGGTAGATTTCAGACTGGGACCCAAAATTACGACCCTCATGAGGCCTCTGCGATCATGTGACCTGGTTTTGGCCATTCCAGAAGCAGTGGCCATTTTGGGTCACATGATTGCCCTTTGGTACCAGGAAGTCATCCAGGTTTACGATGCTGGATTTTCAAGGCCCATGTGATCACATGCTGGTTTTTCCCCAGGTCACGTGATCGTGTGACATCTGGGGTCTTCACAGCAGGCCCAGTCACATGATTGTAGGATATCTGGGGCCTTTGCAGCAGGCCCAGTCACATGGTCATGTGACTTCCTGTGATTTAGCAGCCAGCATGCCTTTTATTCCTTTGTTGCTGTGGTGGACCAGCGAAGGGAAGCTTGTGTGAGTTTACTGTACAAGAAAGGTAAGCACTTTTTCCATACAGCACTGTATTAACTTATTATTGTACTGCCTTTGATGGAAAACATGACTATCACATTCCCCCCCCAGTACTGCAAAGTACTGATTCACTTAATGACTATGCTGTTCACTTAATGACCGAAGGAAACCACAAGCCCCGATCGTGAATCGCTTAATGACTGCGATAAAAAAGGTCACAAAAATGAGCCTGGACTCACTTAACAACCATTACAACTTACAACCGGAAATCTGGGCTCAGTTGTGGTTAATTTAGGACTACCTGTAATGCCTTCCACAAAAACATTATTATGATAGTCTACACACAAGTCTGCACACAAAAGCAATGACATTATTGCCTCAATCGCTGCATAACTAAATCAACATATGTTGCATAATGATTCCATCCTACATTAATTAATTTTGTTGCTGGTGATCTGAACTAAAAGCTATAATACACAATTAAGCCAAATGTGCATATAATCTGCAATAATTGTTCAGATCCATAGTTCTGCCAGTGCTTTCTGCTCAATTCTATGATTTGGATCCAGATTTCAAAAGTCTCCTATCTACTTCTGCAGACAAGGGTTATAAAATAGGCGCTTGTGATCTGATCAATTACAAAGGTCCAAAACACTACTCTTCCTCCTGTTCCAATTACATACGGGTATCACTGATGGGATTTCGTAAGTAACAGTAGGTGTAAACCAGTGTGATTTCAATGCAATTGCTGTGGATGCTTTGCTTTAGAATTGCAGCTTTTGATTATGGTTTGCTTTTATTACCGACTCTCTTATGATTTATCATGCTGCAAAAAAGAGATCTAGACTGCAGTATCAAGGATGACCACTATTTTATTTTATTTTTACTTCGTTTATAGACCACCCCATGTCATGCTCTACATAGCTGGCAAGACCAAGAAGTACACAGGTTTCAGTAAAATACATTTAATGCAAGCTTGCAGTAATTACAGAATCTTGGAAACTTGGAAACCTCATTTATAGTGAGTTAATTAAGGGTGGAATCTTTGAATGATTTCAAATGCTTTTTGCCAGTTTTCTCCCCACCTGGGCTGAGTTGTCATTTATGAGATAATGTTCTAACTGACTTCCCCTCTCATCCTATCCCAGCCATCTCACAATTGCTTGTGAGATTCACTCCAGCTGTGAAGGTCTCTGAGTAGGATACATCCCAACCTCCGTAAACTGGGTTTAAAACAATGAAGTAAAAAAACCAAATTAATAATATTGCACAATCTACAGTACATATAGCATCAGGAACTTTCATCAGCCTCACCGAAAATTTAAAAAAACCTTCCAATATCAGACAGAACGTGTTTTAATGGTCTTCCTAAAAAACAAGATGGAAGGGGCATACATCGGGAATCCTGTTCCACAGACAAGAGGCAGTGATTGAGAAGCATGCTTCCAAGTCACTGGAGATGGTACTCCCTGAGTAGAGGAACCTGGAGGAAGCCCACTCTACCAGATTTTGTTGGAGGGGTACCTACTATTGAAAGTAGGCCATCCTACCGATTTCCAAGTCTGAAAGGCTTTAAAGATACCAACCAGCACTTTGATTTGCATCCAAAAGCCAACTAGCAACCAGTGTAGCCTGGCACCAGTGAGCTCAGATATGGCAGACTTACACTATGCCAGTTTATTATTCTTGACTGACGATCACTGGCTTTCACTTCATAGCTACTTATGGCCCAACATGATAAATTCCTGCAGTGAATTAGAAAGCAGTTTTTTGTGATATTAATGCAACTGTGGCATAACCACTTTTCCCATCTTCCTTCCCAGCTCCACCATTTCTCTTCTTTTCACTGTGCTATGTATTCTCTTGAGCAAACTAGTTTCATGGCTTTTATTTCTTCACTTCACTGGGAATTCTGCCCTCCATCTCTCTATACTTTTCTGACCACCCTTGAGGAGCAGTTTGCTCTAATCTGAAGGTATTTATCCTTTCAAGTCAAACTCAAAAAACCACTTTCACTCCCTGCTTCTTCTTCCCAAACACAGGGCTGCTTTGACAAAACGTCAATGGGTTACAGATTACTTTCTGAGTTCAGTTGACATGTAAAACCTCTGCCTCAAGTTCCAAACAGAAAACAATTTGCTTTCTAGCCATTTTCTATTTAATTTACAGCAAATGGCTTTTAATACATTCTCTGTCAAAGGCAATGATCTTTAAATTAACTATTTCATCAAAACACCATTCATAAAACAATACCATCCTCTTTTTTTCAAGCTGAAGAAAGTAGGTTTTATTTTCTAATCCAGTAATTATGTTACGATAGTCCCAATTAATGGTCTGAATGATAGAATTTATAATATTATTTCACAGAACCTTAAAACCATTAGTATTCCACTGACATATCAATGTCCCCCAAATGCTCGGTTTTGGAAATTATTCAGAATTAATCCATGGGGATGCAGAAGGTATGCATGAGTGCTCAAATGCAGGAACCTCCCTTAAAAATCAAGGAGAAAAGATTAGGACAAAGTTGAAATTCCAATCAGTAGAAACTTCATGTGAGAATTTGGGAATATCAAGGAAAGATTATATTGCCCCTCCCTAGTTTTTATTCTGAAAGAAAACTGGGGAAAGAAGGGAGACATGGCAGTGGTATATAAAATATTAATGGCATGGAAAAAACAAGAGCTGCCACACAGATGCCTCTCATATCACGCAGTATATTTCTTTTTTAGAGCAATAGACACATTTGCCTATGTATCAAAATAGATTTATTCATTGCTGTAAATTTGTTGCTTCCTAATTATCCTATTTTAACTAGGTTACATCAAAACCCTACCTAAAAAATACAAAATAAACATACCTCAGTTGCTATCCCCCAGTTAAACATTTTTCTTTCCAAAACCTCTGTGAAACAGAACTGTTTTACCATTTTCCTAAAGATAGGGGGTGGGGGCTAATATGACCAGGGACGAGCTGTTCCACAGTGAGGGGGTTGCCATGGAGGAGGTCATCTTCCAAGTCCCAGCCCTCTTGATCTTTCATGCAGTGGGCAACTGCAGCATCTTCTCCCTGCTAGACCAGGTAGGATGGGCAAGTTGTACCTAGAGAAGATGGTCCTGAAGGTAACTGTATGTAACTTAAGCCTTCCACAGATGGGTATTCAGGTTCCCCTTAACATCTCTTGCCTTTAAGATACAGAAGTAAAGATACCCTCGGGTCAACTAGTTTTTTCCAAACAATTTTCTTGACAGAGTTATGGAAGTAGTTTGCCGGTGCCTTCTTCCTGGATGTTTTGTTTTGTTTTACTCCCTAATCTAGCCATTCCTCAAGCTTGTTCTAAGCAGTGTCTGCAGGTGGGGTGGGGGGCAAAAGGGGGTACAGGTAGTCCTTGCTTAACAATCATTCATTTACTGATGGTTCAGACTTACGACAGTGCTGAAAAAAACAACTGACTTTTTTCTGTTGCAGCATCCCCACGCACGGTCATGTGATCGTGATTTGGGCACTTGGCAACTGGTTTGCATTTATGACTGTCACGGCATCCCACAGTCAAGTGATCACCATTTTCAACCTTCCCAGTCAGCTTGTGGCAAGCAAAATCAATGAGGAACCATGTGATTTGCTTAAAAACCACATGGTTTGCTTAACGACTGCCACAAAAAAAGTCATAAAATTGGGTCGGATTCACTTAATGACTGCTTTGCTTAGCAACTGAAATTCCAGTCCCAATTGTGATCATTAAGTGAGGACTACTTGTAGAATGACACATGCAGCACTGCAGTATTGCAACATAATACCCATCCCATTTGTAGGTACATCATGACTTGGCACACACATGAAAGAGATGAAGCTTGACAATGCTTTTGTCAGTCTGACAAAAAGCAGCAAACTCTGCCAATAACACTGCTGGTATTCAAAGCTCTTTCAAAGAGACAGATATCAGCCCTTGGAGGCAGACCAGGTCAAGAAAAAGGCAAAGAAATACTAGAGGTCTACTGTATTGATATAGGCTATAATTACAGAATCATGAAATCCTGATCGCATTTCTCCTTTCCTCCCTCTTAAACCAAAGACAGTCAAGTAAGGGAATCTTGAGTTTCTTTCTCACCCCTTCCTGTTTTTCAGAGCTAAGTTAATATTTTCCTAACTGGCACCACATATTTTCTTCAAGGTCATTTTGTATTCAGACGAGGATCACAATTTAGTTGTTGAACAAACGGCCTCATTTGCAGAACCTCAATATTCCCTAAACCCAGTTTCAAAACAGAGCCCAGACTATTAGTCAGTGTGACCTGGATTAATGTAAGGCAGTTTCCTATAAAGAAACAGGTGACAGAAGAAAGATAAATCTTTCCTCAGAAATAGAAAGCTCATTTTAGAAACACTCTCACTGATAAGTGAGTGAACCCCCTTCAGTATTCATAATCCTTATTTGTAACTTAAATTATACTTTCATTTTCCATGTAACAGAATTGAAAACTAAGCTGCAGTATTCTGGAAGCCTGAACCAATTGCACACGGAAGTCATTGATTTAGGAATAAAATACCCCATAAAGCCTTTGAATAACTTTAAACAAAAACCATTTCCTGTTGCTGGCGCTACTATTAACATAATAAAGATGGGATAGAAAATAAAATAAATACATTATACTTTTTTTTAAAAATTGTCCAATGTATTCTCTTATTTATTTACTTGATCCGATAAATCAGGAGGAGGAGGACTTTTTAAAAATCTCAAAAGGAAGAGGCCTATTGTTGTAGTTTTTCTGGTCAATGTTCAATAGCCAATCATTCTTACAGCCTGCTAATCAGAAACACCTGGCTGAAAGTTGAGCTAGTTGCCTTTTTCCCCATAATTTATGAATTAAGAAACTGGTATTAGTGTAAGGGAAGGTAGGGTTAAAAAAACCTTTGTACATGTTTTGTTCACTGACAGATGAATTATCCTGTTTAATTCCTACCAGCTGAGCTTGCAAAGGAATTGCCAAAATTATCTTCATCATTCACTCCCAGTAATCGTAACATCCACAGTGCGTGAGCAAGTATAGAAGTATAAATAATATTATCTTCCTTCTAGAAAGTTTATAGACCCTATGAATTCAATATCATGCAAACTTAAAATGTATAGGAAGACACTCTCTTGGCACAAATAAAACAGAAATATTAAAGCTCTTTCTCAGTCTAAATGTAAAATAAAATGGAATCCATAATGTCTTCTATCAGCATTTCTCAGAATATCAGCCAGTTCCACCATCACAGCAACTTCTTCCCTCTTTTACATGATCTTTTCCCAAAGACAGGATTTCTGGACACATAGCTGTTCCAGCTCTTTTGTTTATCCAAAAAGATCAAAGGTTCTCCAGTTCCAGTATTTAAAAACTTGGGGATTATTTTAATGACTTTCTCAGTCTATCTCAGCTAGAACAGAATTTTCTAACTAGAAAAGTAGGCGGGTGGAAATATACATGTTTGCTGCAATGTTAAGCCCACTTACTCCATTATACTGGCATAGGATGCACCTATGACTTCAGTAAGTAGAATTCATTGGCTCAGTTCCTCTCTGTACCAATCTATTTGTCTGTTTAGTATTTTCTACCCAGATACATTGCATGGCTCTATATAACATACGCATATAGTGCTGCATATTACATACATTGAGGTTTTATCTATAATTTATTATCTTTAATTATTTACCATGGATGATTCATTATTACTGCTGCTAGTTTATTGTGTGAACTATCAAGAATCTGTGTGATATCAGAGGGTATATATATCTAATAAATAAGCAAATAAATTTACGGAGGATTAGTGTGGCCCACTAATGGTCTTTCAGTTCAATATGTTCTGTAGCAACGCAGTCAACAAAAGAAAAAAAGGATTTCCAAAAATGTGCTTTTTAATTAGCAACCCTAAAATGAACAGTATGTTTCTGCTGGCTATGTAGGTTTATGGTGATCTTATCTGGTTTACCTTTTGTTTTTCATAGTCAGAATCAAATAGAGTATGTAACAGAGTATCCCTGTTGCAACCCCTAATGTTCCAACAATTAAGATAAAGACCTAAGCAATTTCCTGCATAGAAACAGGCATTAAATCCTATTTTCAAAGATGCCATAAACCTTATGGATTTCAATGGATCAAAATTAAAGTAACTGCTATACAGTAGTTAGAGTGAACAATGCAGGGCTGAGTATTTTGACCAGGAAAAAAGGCAGCTTTTAAATGTAGAATTCAATGTTACATTTCATTTAGGGATTAAAAAAATTGCCTTGGTTATTTACAAAAATGCATGGATAGATGTATTTTTGAAATAAGTGATCAATACTTTATGGCATTTTATGAAGAAATGGTGGTCATTTAATGTGTGGAATTTAACAAAATGGCCATCTTTACATTTAATGATAAATTTTTAAAAAATCCAGATTAATAAATTAAAATGCTAGAGCACATAGCCTCTTGGTTTCAAAATCACTTCTCCCGATGAGACAAGTAAGCAAATTAAAGCAACAAAAGTCGAGTATGATGTCTAAACTCAATTATATTTTACAGTATGGCATGAAAAGAAACCAAGTTCCTAAGCCAATAATGAACACTTGTGCAAATCTAGTTTACTAACTTGACTCATTTAGCCATTATAAGCCGGAAGATCCCCACAAGTGTAATCAAAATTCTGGAACAGTGACTGATTAACTCAGAATGCATGTGTGAGTATGTACAACCAGACCCTATCAAGCATGCCTAATCAGTGTAAATACAGCTTCTGTTTTTACAACTAAGGTTGTGATTACACTGGAGGTTCCTTATACTGCACAGACTGATACACTCTTTTCAAAGGCTTTTCTGGACATACTGGATTAGAACCTGGTTATTTGTTGGGAATGGCACTGTCTTCAAACCTGGAAAAGAAACAAATGAAAATTGACCACGTGAATTGATTCTGCTATTCCCAGATGTTTACAAAGAACAGGAATTGGGTTCTCCATTAGCATCATGCACTTTTCCCTGTCATATTTGAGAAAATACTGTAACCGTGAGGAAGCTGTGCCTCTCCTGATACTGCCAAGCCCTAATTCCTAGCATTTTGTATCCACATGTTCAATAAAGAAGAGTGCTAGGGGTTGTACATTAGTGATATTTGCAAAGCCACAGGTTCCCTATCACTGCACCAGATTAGGGCTACCAGATGTAGGCTACAAAATTCCAGACAGTCACTAGTGGCAGCAAAGAGCTACAGAATACTCTACTCTTTGCATCCGACTACATTTCGATTTCTGCAGTCCAAATCTGGACTCTACTCCATGAAGATACCTGGAAAACAGAGTCTGAGCTAGCAAGGTCAGCGTTGTATGTTGACTCTAAAGTAGGCTTCCAAATTCAAGTTATATTCAGTCTGTGTCACTGAATGTCAAACCTCTAATTTTTGATAAATGATACCATAGCATTCCTAATGTCTGACTACATATGTGCCAATTAGCAAGAAAATATGAGTTATGTCCTGAAATTTGTATCTTAACAAATGAAGTTTCTGAACCATACACGTGCCTACTCAGAAAGGGCCAACTGCATTGTTTGCACAGATAAATTATTCTCCTTAACAAGAAACACACCACCCTGGTTGAGGAACAAGAGCAGAACTGATTGAAGGAAACAGTGTTGTTGTGTTTGGGCCTGTAACAAGAACATATCACATCTCACTTTTGCTGTTGCCTTTCAAAATATTAAAAAGGATCTTTCGTTTTCTCATCAGCTGCCAAAATGTGTCACTATAAAAATGTGCTGTGTGCTATTTCCATACTTTATATCAGCACATAATCATAAGGCTTGGCTGAAAAACCCCTTCTTATTGAAGATAATAGCATTATTATTGGGTTTTAATAAGCACTTTCAATGAACGAGCTTATCTGCTATTAGCCTCCTCCAATCCATATCATTCTAAAGTAGTGTAATATTTTTCTTTGATCATTAAAAAGCAATACACACAACATAACTAAGAGGAAGGTCAAGCTTTGTCTGCTTTCTTATTTTTCACTCATACTCATAATGTAAATAAGCAGTGCATTATGCTGATCCTATTACTCAATTAAATACAGGCTCAAGTGACTTGTCTTCAAAGTACCATATGCAAAGAGGATCCATGGAACACAAAGGAGCTATTTCATGATTTTAAAAGGTCCTGTTTCTGATAAATTTTTATTTTCTTATGGGAACAAATAACAGATTGCCAGAAATCAAAACAATATATTCCACTTCTTATCCATTACAGTGGAAGAAAGTACATTTTATATAATACAGTATAAGAAGTTGCTCAGCTGAAGACTAACTGAACTGAAGAGACCTTGGTATAACTTTGCAATGAACACATTTATCAACAATTACACTTGTTAAGTACAAAACTGTAACGGTGAAAGAGACCTCCAATGATATATAAACAGTAACATTTAAAAAAACAAACAAACCAAAGTGTCTTGAGAACTGCAATTTAATGCATTTCTTGGTTTAACAAGGAGATCAAGGAGATGAAGTGACAGAGCAGGTTCTTAGAGTGATGGTGGAGAAGACAAAAGTGACTGTGTGCCTGTCTAATTCTCTGTTCTCATTGCATCTGCAGATTCTCATCCAGCAGCTCTATCAAGGTTATCTGCACCTTTCTGGGGAATCAGAGGAAATGAAGTAGAGAAGAACAACAAACATGGTAATGGAGTTGGAGACTAAATCCTATGAAGAGCAGTTAAAGCAGCCTTTCTCAACCTTTTGACCCTGGAGGAACCCGTGAAATATTTTTCAGGCCTCAGGGAACCCCTGCACATTCAGGCTCAAATATAGGCCACAAGTTACAAAATTATTATATTTGTTTCATGTGTAGGCCTGTATATATATGCATTAACAGTGTTCCTAAACTAAAAATAAAGACTGAAACTTACCTCTTTAATGTGAAGTTGCCAGAATTTGAAATAATTTTTTGATAAAATGTGATCTCCCAGGGAACATCCAGTGACCTCTTGCAGAACCCTAGGGTTCCATGGAACCCTGGTTGAGAAACCCTGAGTTAAAGGAACTTGGTATGTTTAGCCTAAGGGAGATACGATGGCAGTCTTCCAAAATATGAAGAGATGTCACAGGGCAGAGGTTCTGGATTTATTCTACACAGCACCCAGGGTAAGACAAGAAACAGTGAATGGGTGCTTTACAGTGAGAGATCCAAACCTGAAATAAGGAGGAATTTCCAGACTGTGAGAGCTATTGAATAATGGAACAGCCTGCCTCAGGAAATTGTAGGTGCTCCATCACTGGAGGTTTTCAAAAAAAGATTGGACAGCCATTTGTCTGAGATGGTCTAAGGATTCCTGCATTGGGCAGGAGGTTGGACTAGATGTCCTCCAAGATTCCTTCCAACCCTATGATTCTTTGATCTTCCTGCCAGCCATTACAAGATTCTTGCAAGATAAAATCATTCTCATCTGCTCTAGGTTGGATACCACTTGGATAGTCTAGCAAGATGACTGGGGCGATATTCTAAGAAGTCATCTGGGATTTGCTTGAGCTTGCAGAGTCTGAGGAACCAGTTAGGATTCTCTGTAGCAAGAGCTCTCCCATCTGTGGACAGGGTCCCTGTCCTACCTGGCTTTTTTCAGCAACCAGAAGTGGGTATTAGCAGCTAGATTTAGGAGGTGATCAATGACTCTTTGGGAGAGGTGGTGGTATCATTCACCTGCAAGGAGTTCATCTTTCTACTGACTTCCAGGGGAGGTATGGCAAACTGAAGATGTCTCCACAAAAGCGGAGCTGACTGCGGCAAAGACTAAAGAACTGTGAGTAGATGGGTTGCTCGGAACCTCTCCATACATGCTCCAGACAGCTCTGGATGGCTGCTCCTCATAAGGAGACTGCAGGACAGCAGTTTTCTGAGGGTTTGAGTGCCAGGAGATGAAGGGGTCAGCCATCTTTTGCAACTGTGGTGGATCCTTTTAAAGGACACTAAGTTTGCAAGCCTCACTTTCTAATCACTTTTCGAAACTGCCTATTAACCATCTTAAAGCTATTAGAGACCTTCATAACAACAAGTTTGAAAAGTCATCGGGTGAGTTTATCTTCAACTCTGAACAAAAGAAAAATTAATTATAAGCTTACAAACTTAAAGAATTTGAAATAAACAGCAAAAAATTAAATAAGATTTTGATGTAAGAGAATTAGAAATAGATTAACGGTCCGGATAAATTTGGAATGTTGACTTTTACTGTTAAGATTTTGGAATTAACTATAAAAAATAAATAGCTTTTTGTGGAAACAAGACTTATTTTGGCTATCCTGGCTATTGTAAGTCATAATAAAGATAAGTGACTTTATGATTTTAGAAACTGGAACTAGAGGGACTAAAGATTCCAAGCAGAAGGGGAAAAAAGCCTACTTTTGATGTTGGTTAATATTGGGACTTACAAAACGACAGAAAACATTATAACATTGGAAACATTAAAGTAGATCTTTGAAGAATGGAACCAGAAATTAGTAACCACAATATCAACATTGTCAGTAATGATGTCTGCTTCTATGAATAAACTATGTCCAAAAGATGTTAATGAAGGAATGATAGATGTGGAACAAATTTTATCTGGCAAAATAGAGAAAGTATCAAAAGAGGAATCACAAATGTCAGGCCAAGAGAATGATTTGGAAAAGGACACTTTACTGGATATACAAAAGTAACTGGCTGAATTTTTAAAAATTAAAAGAGAAATACAAACGATAAACCAAGAGAATGACCTGGAAAATGTTTTCCTATTGGATCTACAAAAGAGGCTTGTTAAAGCCCTGGAGAAATCTGTGTGATGAGATGAAAAAGAATTGAAGAGAAATCAAATCCTACAACATTTGATTGAAGATTAAGACTGTTAGAAGTAAAAGGAAGGTATAAAAAGTTGATTTATTTGATCAAAGTTAAAATAAGACAGTTTTTGCCAAGTTCTGGCAACCTTTTATGGACTTTTTCCTGATACCAGGATTGAAAAGTTGATGTTTTATGCATTTGCTTATAGATAAGGGATAGGATATGGGATGAACAGATACCTGTTTGTAACCTTATAGGGGGTGAAGAGTTACTAAATTTGTCTATACTTGTGATGAAGGTTGGACGTCACTTCTTTATATATTCTTTTCTTTTTCTTTATTATATTTTTTCCTTTCTTTTTCTTTTTTCCTGCACTTTTTATTCTTTTTTTCTATTCTCTTTAAGTTTATATTCGTTTTTACTGTTATAATCAAAATTCTTAATAATAAAAATTATATTTTAAAAAAAGGAGATAATCCCTCTACCCAGTTGTATTAGACAACATTCCATTTCTAGGGAAGAACTGGAGAAGGTAGTTGGACATCAGCTGCAGACGGTCCTAGATGAAGTAAATTATCTGAATCCCTTCCTGTCACGGTTCAGACCTGGACATAGGACTGAGACTGGATTAGTTGTTATGCTGGTGACCCAAATCAGGACCTGGATGAAGGAAGTGTCCCCTCCTGGTCCTATTAGACCTCTCAGCAGCATTCAGTACCAAAGGACATCATTTTATGGTGGTTCTGCTCCTTCCTTAGTGGGAGTTTCTGGTCAGTAGTTATTGAGAATGACCATTCAAGCCCATGAATGCACAGGAGTACCTTTGAAGACTATCCAGAAATTGCAGTTGGTTCAGAGTGGGCAACACAGCTGTTGGTGGGTGAAAGCCACTTTAGCAGCCCCATACCTATGCTGTGATCCCTGCATTGGCTGCAGATAGGTATCTGAATCCAGTTCAAAGTGCTGGTGTTAACCTATAAGGACCTACATGGCTCAGCTTCCTATTACTTCAGGACCATCTCCTGTGATTAGAATCTTCCCATTCTGGAGAATATCCTAGGAGGGAATGCTTATGCCCCACCTATGATAGGCAGAGGATGTGACAAGAACCCTTCTCAAAGGTGGCCCTGACACTGTGGTATTGCTTATACTCTGAAGTATATTTGTTCTTCATAGAGTTGCAAAACACTTTGTTCAGATTTGCATTTGGGCATTAGTGATGGTACTACCATTGTATCAGGTTGCATACTGAAATCCTCAGAGCAATGGGAGTAGTTGTTGTAGCACAGCAGTTGTCGATGGTGATGATGGACATGACGATAAAATTATTTTTATGCACTCACCCATAGCACAGACCCATCTTGCACATGCACATTGATTAAAAATTAATTTTCTATGTGCTTAGGACTCATTTACATACTACTTTATTTACTTAAGAACCAGACAACTTAAATGTGCACCATGAAGTAGACACTTCCTCCAGAAAAAGGTGCTGTCAGCTATGATTCAACAGATGTTTTAGTGCTCTTATAAAAATAAAAGCATCATTCAACCACAAAAAATAAAGACTAAACCAAGCCAGATTATACACATTTCACATATATATACCCACCACACTTACAATAGTTATAAATCCAATCAAGGTGTTTTCAAGAGTTAGCTCTTCCTCACATAATTTCAAGTATCTTTGCTTACCATTTCAGTGTCAAGGAAACACAAGAACATGAAAGTCAACTCCAAATAGTTGGAAGTTAAATTTAAATCTCACTGTGGAGTCCTTGGTGTTCTCTGAGCTAGGGAATTCCTGGAAGCTTGGCATTCAGACAAATCAGCCACATAGAGATAAACCACCTTTACACACCATTCAAATAAAAAAAAAACCTAGGAAGGAAATAAAAAGACTACAACACATCCTCCCCAGCAACCAACACCCAGATAAGCAGGGATTAACACCAGACAAGCAATCAAGCAGAAAACAATACCCTAATCAAGGAACTACCACAGAGAAAACCACACCCCCACCAACACTGGCAGAGCAAGCTACTGTATACAAACAAGGAGCAAACCCCACAATCACTAGCACTGCAGATGTTACCTAGTTGGGTAATGAAATGTCTGCAAGTAAACAACCAAGCTCAGAGAGCACCAAGGACTCCACAGTTTAACCCTGAGCTACATATATTCTCTTCTATTAAATCTCATTATTTAGTTGTTGCTATTAAGAGTGCACAATATCTATTACAGTTATTATCTCAAGATGCAGCAATTATTTCAAGAAGTAATAGTCTTAAAGAGGACAAGCTTGTTTCAAAAGGATAGCTCTGAAGACCAATTTCTTTGATTTTAAGGTGCTTTATTGTTATTCCAATTACAGCACCATATGTATGCTAGGTTAACAATACATTGTTTTCTCTGTAGTTGTAATAGGAGTTGAAAAGTCTCCTTTGAGTTGAGGTGACTTCCTGAACACTTCCATGGAGTTTTCTTAGCTATGGTATGGAAGTGGCTTGTCACTGCCTTCTTCTGGATTTTTTTTTCCAAATTCCTAGTCTATCCTACATCCCTTGTAGTCTCCTTTCCAAATACTAATCAGGCCTAATCCAATTTAGCTTTTAATCCCAGACAAGGTCAGCCAGGTGATGGCTTAGTTATTTATTTAAACAATTTATACAGCCATTTAATCTCACAGCAATGAATCTGGGTGGTACACAAAAGTTTAAAACCAAAGCATATCAGATAGAACCATGATGATGATGATGATGATGATGATATAGGATATGTCAGGGTCTAAAATAATCCAGTTTTAATCCATTAAGAACAAGCAAACAAATTCACCAACAGGGCTGGTTTAATCTCCTGGTCCAAGTGCAGGGAACATCCAGGTCTATAATGCCTTACGAAAGGCCAGAAGACTGAGGTCCATCTGGATCACTGGGGGGATGTTGTTCCACAAGGCAGGCATTGTGGCAGAAAAAGCACATTTTCTAGGTCCCACAAGATGAGATTTCCTAATGGAAGGGAACTGGAGCATGCCAATCCTGCCAGTTCTGATGAGGCAGCCAGAAACTCCCAGAGGTAGACAGTCCTGCAAGTGTCCTGGTCCCATGCCATGTAGGGCTTTATAGGTGACAACCAGCCCCTTGAATTGTACCCACAAGCCTACTGGGAGCCAGTGCCACTTGCAGAGCAGAGGTGTCACATTGGCATATCCTGAAATCCCCAAAATTGCCTATGCCCCTGCATTCTGCATTGCAGCTTCTGAATGCTCTTCAAGGCCAGCCCCATGCTGAGTGCATTACAGTAATCTAGCTGGGAAGTGACCCAGGCATTAGTTATTGTGTGTAGGGCTTCCCAATCCAGATACTGACACAACTGTGCAAAGGCCTTCCTAGCCACAGCTGCCACCTGTTCTTCAAGCTGCAGCCATGAGTCCAGAAGGACTCCCAAACCGTGCACCAACTGTTGCAAGAGAATGCTACCCCATTCAGAGATAATGATGGAAAGTCATTACAGGGAGCCTCGAAACCCACAGCCATTCCATCTTACCAGGGTTAAGCTGGAGCCTGTCCTTCCCCATCCAGACCCCCACAGCTCTAAGCCTCATTCCTTAGAGTTCTTGGGTGGCACATGGAAAACAGCTGGCTTTGCCAGGTAGCCAATAAAAGGAATAAGCTAGGAAGCATAGGGCTCATTCTGCTATAGCCTCATTTAGTTTTCATGTGTCATTAATTTATTTTTATTATAAAGTTATAGGAGCCCCTAAAGCTGGAAATGCTCAGGCCCCTTAGGATTTCTGAAAGCCATGCCCCAACGGTTGAGAGGCACGCAGCTCAATAAACGCTGTCATTTCAAGGGACCCACTTACCCCAATAAGTATGAAAACAAACACAGATGAGCACAGGCTCCAGAAATACAATGGAACTTATTTTGAAATAGACCCATATAGGTTTGTTGTAGAACTGCAAGCATTCTTTCATGGAAAAGAGTCTCACTGAACTCAGTGCTTATTTCTAAGTAAATCTGCAGAAAATCAAGCTAAACAACTTGCCCACTGCCATTCAAAGAATCAGACCACTGGTTTGGCAGTTTACAAAAGCAACCCCTAAATAAATGGGGGGAAAAAAAGAGTTTATATTGGCTCTTGACTCAAGTTCAAATCAAAGCCTAGCCAAGGATTTTGCTGGGTGGCCTTGGAAAAGTCACACTATGTTGTCCTCAGCTTTTAATTTGTTAACTGTTGAATGAATTACCATACCAGCTTACTGTGGATGAATAGGATGTGGCCATGCTACCACCCACCTTAAAATTTATGGATATTATGGGAAATCTTTTGATTACATGGTACATCACAGTATCATATTGTATGATATGCCAAAATAAGACAATACCACACAGATACTGGTAGATGTAATCATCCAGTAATTTCCTTCCATATGCTTTGTTTTGGCTGCAATCCACAAACCACTCAAGTCAATGGAATGGCTTAGCCCCAGTGAAATGGAGATAACTGAAACCCAAATATGAAAGATTGAGATGGTTTCTAAATTACACTTTATGGGGCACCATTGTTCAAATCATCTTGCATAGAGAGATGCAGTTTCCTATCAAGCCTTTTTAAACAATGTAATCCTATGCACATGCCTTATTTAGATTTTTGTTAGAGAGTTATAGTTGGTAGGATTTACAAGCCCTTGAGGAAGCTGCTCACGAAGATGAACATTCCTCCTCAAATGCCCACAAGGAAGATTAGAGAGAAAAAGCAATGGTAGTTAGGGATATAAAATAATTCTGCCCCAGACTCCACTGGAAATAAATGTAGGCAGATCCATGGCAATATGAATGATAACCACACATGAAGTCCAGCTAATCTTCAGTCCCCCCCTCTTTAAAAATTAGAAGAGCACAGGAGGGTTTGACTTAATTTACTGATAATTCAAAGTAGCCACAGAGGTCTTGCAGATTTCTTTAACATTTAAAATGTTCCATATGCTCATAGCAATGTCAGACTCTTTGAAGAAAGGCTGGAGTCATATTGTATGGAAATTCCAAGAAGTGCTGCCCAGCATTATAAGAATTTCATGAGTTTGTTTGGGATTGTATAGACATAAGCCAAATGATGGGTAAGTCTTCACCTTCTTAGGAGTTCAGTTATTGGTCAACATTTACAAAAGTTGTACTTTAGTTTATTAACAAAAAGTCCTAAACCTTAACCTTTCCCACCCTCTATCTACCATATCCCATTTCCTAGTGTTCAGACCAGCCTTTCTCAACTTTTTGATCCTGGAGGAACCCTTGAAATATTTTTTCAGGCCTCGGGGAACCCCTTCAGGCTCAAATATAGGCCAGAAGTTACAAAATTATTATATTTGTTTCACGCATAGGCCTCTATATTTGCATTAACAGTATTCTGAAACTAAAAAATAAAGAACGAAACTTACCTCCTTAATGTGAAGTCTTTAGAATTTGAAATATTTTTTTAAATAAATCATGATCTCCCAGGGAACCCCTAATGACAGCTCACGGAACCCTAGGGTGCCACAAAACCCTGGTTGAGAAACCCTGGTCCAGACTACTTCCTGTTCACTTAACTGACATATTTACAGAGTGTTTCAGTACTTCTTTTTTAGCTTTGTGTACTGAGTCTTGTATACTACTTTCACAGCTCACTGTTTGGAACATCAAAGAGCACTCTATAAATCGAGATATTATATGGTCTCTGCCAAATTTGGTGATGGGCTCTTTAACTATCACTCTCTTAACTTTCACTTTCAATCCCTCTTTCCCCAGGTCTTTTCTCCTCCAGCTGTCTGCCACTCCTCCGCTTCATTCTCTGCAGATCCCTTTTTCAGGCTATTGGACTGCAACTTCTTTACTTGTTATTTTCTTCCTTGCGAAACATCCTCCCAGCCACTTGCAGCTGCCTCTGCTTATCTTCTCAGTTCCCTGACGTTCCTGGAAGTCTTCCTTCCACAGAAAATTGCGGCCTCCACCAGACACGTGGTCCTCAGCAACTGCAGCAACAACTACCATCTCCGCTTGTTTCTGTCAAACTTGTTTATCATTTAGCCAACTGGTAAGAAGGCAGAGAAAGCAGCGAGATTTCTGTTGTGTCTAGAACAACTGTGAATCTACCTGTCAGGGAGGGACTTGCATCTACCAGCAGTTCTGGGTCAGCACCCAACCAAAAGAAACAGAAGCGGTGGGAAGAAAAGGGTCCTCTTTCCTACCCTTTCACAGCCAGTTTGTGTCGCCCAAAAGCAACTAATAGGGTAGTATAGTTTGGTGACCAAGACTAACAAGCCTTTGCAGAAATACTAAGAAGAGCACATAACAATGTCATTTTGTGTAACAAGCAGGGTCAGATAAATAGTAGACATTGGCTAAGAAAGGTATTCTGACATTACATAAAATAATAGTCAAGAAAATTGAAATCTTCTGGAAACAGAAGATAATGTTCAGAAGCAGAAGACAAACCAGATGTTTGGTGAGGTGAAACTCAACCAGATTTTATTGGAACTTTAGTGAGAGTAACACCCATGCAGCTGCCAAAACTCAACAGCAAAAATCAGAGGCATGATTTTTCTTTTGTTTTATTTAAGGTGGAAATACAGAAACACTGGAAAATATTGGGTCTGTGGAGATCATTCAGAAAGACACTTCTCTTCTCTGGATCCCCTCCACTGAGCTGTGAAGCAATCCCTGGTCTGCCCAAAGGTTTGCTAAACATCCTTGTGCGTACCCAGAAGCCCTTGTTATCAAGACATCTCACTGAAGTACCTGCAGAACCTTAACAAATAGGACAAGCATCCAGTCTTTGAGTAGATAGTTACCCAAAGTTTCTGGTGGAGGCTGGAAAGAATTAAGTGCAACTCCAAACTACAAAAAGCTGTCCACCTTGATAGAAGATACTGTACGGCACAATGAAGGGGAATTTAAAGATGTGGAAGATTCTGCTGAGCGTTATGATTAATATTTTTTGCATTAGTTCCAGGGGTAAAGAATTTTTATTTTCTAGATGTTATTGAGCTATGCTGAATAATGGCTGGGAACTGTACTTCTGCAACATCTGGAGAGCCAGAGGTTCCATAGCCTTTTACCTGTGCCTTTTTCTAGGCAAAGTTTAAATAATCTGTAGTAATCTCAGTCTACAGCCTAAATCTAACTTCTTAATTACAACAGTATATAGGAGACCCTTAAATCGAATGTTCTGTTTCACATCAATGTTAATCCCATTGGAGTAAAACTCTAAAAAGCAGAGGTCTGTTGCAATATTCATTCGTAGCTTCGTCCTTAGTGTTTCTGGTTTCTTTTTTTTTAAAAAATAATCCTTTTCAGCACAGCAATTCCATAATGAATTTCCCTTCATTTTTTAATTAATATGTTCTTTTTTTAGTGAAAAAGTACTTTTTCCCTATAAAAAAGAATTTAAAAAAATGAAGGAAAACTAACCATTAACCCACTCCATTAAGATAAAACTGACTTGGGTAGATGGGCAGTTATATCAATTTCTTAAATCAATAAATAAGGAGCAATTCGGTACTTAACTATCAGAAGATAATTTTTACTCAAAATCGTAATAGCTCTTAGAAGATTCCATCTAAATATTTATACTCTGTACAAGTCTTGTAGCTGAATTTTACCACAGCTTTCAGATCTGGACAAAAAAGACATAGTGATACTGAAAACATTGGCATGAAATGATATCGGCTGTTCATGCAGAATTCTGGAAAGATCATCAGCTCCTCCCCCTATTGAAAACTTACTTTAATTTTTAAAAAATAGGTAGGCATTACAAAGCAAGCTACCAGCATACTTCTTATTTCCAAGAATGCCTCTTGGCTCAAGCTGGCCACAGGAATGGGTGTCTGCAGCAGAATGCTTTCTTTGGAGAATGTGCACACCCAGCATAGGGAAAGGAAAGGGGCTGGGGGGGGGCGTGTAGGGGCATTCTGCATTAGGGCAACTAGATTCAGGTAGTATAACTCTTTTGTAATTGGTTATTCCCCCATGGCAAACCACTTCTGAAAAACTTTGCCAAGAAAACTGCAGGGACTAGTCCAGGCAGTCGCCAAGAATCGGACATGACTAAACTGCCAAAAAAAATATATCTTACTTCGTTGTTGACGGCTGGACAACATCCTCTCTCCCACAGCAGATTACTTTAGAGGAGGGATGGGGAACAGAGGTTGCTGATCACCAGCATGGCTAATGATGAATCACAATGAGATTGGCAGTCCAAGAACTTCTGAAAGACTACAGATAGTCCTTTCCTGACTCAGAAGGTACAGAATGAACCATTTAGGGTCCCTTATGGGACTATATCCTTTACTACATCACCATCACTGCCTCATTACTCTGTTCCTGCTTATTGGTCACTGAAACATATTCAGCAATATAAAAACTGAAATACCAGGTTGTGTCCCCTGAGCAGTAAGACACCTTTTGAAGTTCATGTCCTGTTCAGTCAAGGTATTCTCCTTTTCAATGAGACACCAGGAGGAGATAACTTGAGCCTTCAGGGCCTTTGTTCAGAAAGATGGAAGCAGCTTAGCACAAATGGCTGGCAACTATTGAACAATCTAGATCCTACCTGCCCCAGCATTTGTGGTCTAAGATAGCTACTTTACCCTATCTAATAATAAGGACAGTTATTAATGCAGTATTTTACAAATATGTCTACAAAAACAAATGTACCCCCTTTCTCTTTTCCTGGCCCTTATCTTTTATAGAGCCTTAACTAAAGACATCCCTCTCTATTTTCAAACTTCAGTTAAAAATCTTCTCTATTCCGCCTTGGCTGAACTCCTTAGTTGCCCATGGAGCTTAACGATATGTAAATGTGTTTGCCCATATAATTGGCTCCTTGTAGCCCTTGCCAGCAAACCTTCAGATGGACCCTGACAACAGAACAAAATAGAATCATGCTCAAGGATCAGAGAGCTTGCTGTACAGGCCCCCATTTTTTCCAATTTCAATTTTCAGATTGGGAAAGTTTGCTTCTTTAGCAATGCAAACTGTTATAGAGGAGGAAACTTCTAGGAATTCCAAAGTTCTGTACATAGTTTCCTTCTATATGCACATGCAGCATTGTTTGACTATAGCCAGAATGTCAAATGTAACAGTCGAATTTCAGTTTGGGAATCTTTCATGTACCGTCCTACGCAGAGGCGGAAATGTCTGCAGATCAGGGGGTCTGCCGAGAATAAGCAGACCATGAGAGCAGTTTGGTACCGCAAAGCTGAAAGAGAACTGCTTTCATCAGGTGCACCCAGCAGCACAAGAACAATTATCAGTTTCATTTGGCTGCACCAATCCAGCTCTGAATGCCAACAGGGGCCAAAGTATTTACTAAGGAAAATGTCAGACCTTTCCAAAGTTAATCACTGCTGTCTGGCTGGATCTAGTTAACAATTTTTATAAACAGCCTGGAACCATTAAACCAGCCATACATCTTCTTGACTAGCCTGCAGCTTGCAGCTAATGTTTACATATGTAGTATAATCAGCTGCTTTTGACACACACTGTGTCTCAAAGATACACATTATCCTCTGACTTCAGCACCAAGAGAACACTTCCTTTGAAAGCCACTTCATACAAACCACAATAGTTGCACATCTCACAAGTCCTCTGGTGTCATAACAACATAATGCAGACCCGAGCAGACACACCAAATATGTACTGTTGATACAGCGATAGTACAATCAGAGCAAAAATGTCTCAACACTTTTTTCACACTTTTATGGAACAAATGCACTATATAACAAATGCATGATGCTTATTTTTTATATGGAAGCCCTTCAAGCTGATGATTGTATTCCAGTTAAAATCACATGCATATTTTTCTGATTATGATTCAGCTACGTAATTTGCATATCCAAACTCTTCTAATAGTTAGCATGCTCCTTCTCAAATTTTTGCGTCTGCTTTAAAGCCCACCCATGGTATGTTAACAAGGACTATCATCAGCCTGTTTACTTTCCCCCTTTTGCCCTAAGTTTGCCTTATTATGCTTCTATGCAGTATTATTCTTTTGTTCTGCAAATATTTAAATTTTCATTTCAAAATAAATTTCAAATTGTTATTAACTTTTAGAAATATTTAGATGTTAAGGCTTGAATTCTACAAACAAATGTAGGTCATAGCAGATGATAGCAGCTACCTGATCTTGGTTGAGCTCAGAATTAAGTAATGTTATTATTATTTGAATGGCTGTATACAAACTGGGAATGTGGGAGAACATCCTTGAAGAAGGCAATGTCAAGCCAATTTTGTCTAGTTGCCAAGAAAACTCCATGGAAGTGCATTTGCTGTCAATCAAAGTCAAACTGTCAGCCTTACCAGGTAGACCAGACCAGAAACACGACCAGATCAGCTAATTCTACTTTATTGTAAGGTTATATTAAGAGAATCTTGCAAGTCTGAAAGTACAATTCTCCTTCCATCTCCTTTACACCCCAAGAAATTAGGGAGGGTCCCTTCTGAGCCTCTTGTCCCACCCACTATCCATCTGCGGGCTATGCTGTCTCTTATCTGACTGTTCCCTAGGCAGCGTCTCTGGGCCCAGTCTCCCAAGGTCACTCCCACATACCATTACACAACCACAACTCAGAGGAGACTTTATCTGTAATACAGGTAAGTATGTTTCTGACTAGGTAAACAGACATAGAATTGTGTTGCATTAATGCAAACATTTGAAGTACATGTTATTATCCTGCATTATCACATAATTCCAGTTGGTAACACTAGAAAACTCACATGATTCCTACCAAATTAATTTCAGTGAATTTTCTCACAAGAAAGATGTACTTCTGTCCCCCTGAAAATACTTACTTATTATTTATTTATTTATTTATTAATCAAATTTATCACCACCCATCTCCCAAAAGGGACTCTGGGTGGTTTACAATAAAATTTTCATTTACAAATCATAAATAAACCCTAATCTAGGGGGTGAACAAAATGAAAAAAATGTATTTTGGGCAGGCTACGGTTCAGTAGAAACAAAACCTGGAAGACTTTGGTTGTTCTGGGTTTCTGCTGAAACAAAATTCAGAGGTGTCACATGGGTCTAGTTCAACAAAGTTAGCGCGCTTGTCCCCTCCTCCAGGTGGCCCCTGTGTCTTTCCCTGACAAATAGTCACCATTTGCTACAGTCGATGTCCTACTTTTCTGGGTCCCTCTTCCAGAACACTTCTGCCCAGGGCACAAATGTTTCCTTTTTGACCCAGACCAACTAAATCCACATGGAATGACCAGCTGAATGTGGCTGTTCCATGCATGGAATGGTTTGTGCATGGAACAAGGAACATTTTGCACATGCCTAATCCATTTAATTGACAAAAAGGATATCAGTCTTTCAATGCTAGCATCTGCAGAATGTCAGAATTCCACCTAACTAAAACTTACAAAATCTTCCATTCTCAAGGTGATATTTCATAGGCATTAGCCTTAACGGGAAAATGCTACACTAAAATGATGCAATGCGTAACCATAAAATCAAAAGCACTACTTTCTTATATTACAGAATGCCACGTGGCTACTCCTTACAAAACAGAAGACAAAAGGTATTGGAAAATGACTATGCTATTTTTATATGACAACTATTTCTACAGCACCAGAAAGTTGTCACATTATTTCAACCTTCATATATCAATTCTATCTTGCAAACACTTGAGTCATGTCCAGTTTTAAAAAAAAGAAAAACCAATTTGCTCTCACAATAACATCTACAATAGTTGCCTAGGCCACTATTTCCACAATCATGGACCACAAAATAAATGTTTGGAAAACGGGCATGTTTGAACAAACGTTCCATTACTTTATTTATAAAAATAAATAAAGTAAAGTAATTATTATGACTGGACTTCTGTATGCTTTTCTGTCCTTAAAAGGCCCTTTTAAACTAAACTTGGTATCCCAAAAATTAATCCAAATGTTTGGATAAAAATTTATCATGAACCCAAACTCATGGCATTATTTGACAATATTGTCAATATTTGGGGATGTTCTCCTCAAACTGATTTAGCATGAAATCTAAATATGACTGTGAGATCATCCAAAGAGGGTCTGCTTGGGGTCAGGAACATGCATGATGGCCTTGGTGTTGTGGAATATGCTGCCCCAGAGATCCCACCTGGCCCCTCACTCCTGGCATTCTGAAAGTCATTTGTTTCTCAGGGCCATTCAACCACTGATCTAGGGTTTTGTTTTAAGGTTATTTTATTAGGGCAGTGGGAGTTGGGATCTGGGGAATGTCTTGGTTTTACGGGTGATGGCTTTACTCTGTAAAACTACCCAGAGTCTATATTTTTTATTTGTTCAATTTATATAGCCGCCCATCTCACATACATGACTCTGGGTGGCTCACAAAGTTGAAACGCACAAACAAAAAACAAAAAACATATAACAGAAACCATTAAAACACATTAAAAACATAATCTGCAAGAGTGTAATGATTAAGAGTGTAATGCAACTTACTAACAATATAGACATCAGCAGGCTCCATACCACCACTATCGCTAGGCAAGATGTCAAGTCTTCAGGCCCTTCCTAAAGGCCAGAATGGTAGGGACCAATCTAAGTCCCAGGGGAATGATGTTCCAAATATGAATAAAGAATATGATTTTTTTTTAAAAAATAAACAAATAAATAATAAAGTTTCATAACATAAAAAGTACAAAGAGCTGGGGTAGGAGAACCTACAGACCACTGAAAGGCCATATTTAGATATTCACAGCCATATTTCTCATTTGTGCTTTGGGGGGGTTGCTTGTGTGAGATCACAGTTCTGCTTAGCATAGTAAACTCAGGAACTGTCTTTGAGTTGTGTTACTAGTTGTCCCTCACTTGTCTGCTTCAGTGAACTTTTCTGCCACTGATACCTCTTCACCAATTAATAATTCAAACCCAGCATGAATGCAACAAACTAAAAAAAAGTTGTGTATGAAGTATAAACTGCAAATGATCCCTTGATTTGTACTAGGCAGACAGGTTGGGAGTAGAAGAGTGATTGCAAATAATGAATTGCTGCTATGTGCTAGAGTTTTCCATGTTATTTCTTGTAATACTTTTAATATGATGCTTCTTTTTACAAGCTCTCGCAAAATTGCTTTAAAATAAATACTTGTTACTTCGAAAGTATAGAGGTTAATATTATTGTATAATATATGTCATGGACCTTTTAATTTAGAGGATCCTTATTTCATATTATGGTGTTATAACCAATTGTAATATTTTACTTATTTATCAAATTTATCTAGCCGCCCATCTCACAAGTATGTCTGGACAGTGTACAATAAAACAAACAGCTAAAACAAATCTAAAACAACAATTAAACACAATGAAACACAAATACAAGTAGTCCTCATTTAGTGACCACAACTGGGATTGGCAATTTGGTTAAGTGAAGCGGTCACTAAGTGAAACCATGACTGTGCTTATGATCTTATTTCAGCTTTCCTTTGCTTTACAGACCTGCAAAGGTTGTAAATGTGAGAATTGGTCATAAAGTTACTTTTTCATCACTGTTGTAACTGCGAGCAGTTGCTAAATGAGGCAGTCACTAAACGAGGATTACCTGTATAAATAAGACCGCAGGAGAACGGGCCAGAGTTATTATAAAAATAATAAAGGCAGGATAAAAATTAATTAAATAAATAATAAAGCAACTTCTACTCTACTATTATCCTTCTCTGTAAGCAATGCTGTCTCACAGGCTCCAGAGAGGAACAAGAAAAAAGTCTAGTTGAATAACACCAGACCACAAGCTCCTAAGAGCAATTTTTTTATGGAAATGAAATTCATAGAGCTCTACAACATCAAAGAAACTGACTGGTGGTGAACATCAGGAGGCAGAGGGTTGAGGTGGCAAGAAGACA